>NC_091760.1:78919635-80169635 GCF_029378745.1 Bos indicus | reverse complement strand
TGATCCAGGTATGATCAGTCTAGGCTCTGCTAGACAAAGCTCCTGGGCCAATCAGCTGAAAGCGTGCTCTGTATCAGGCCCCTCTCCCTGATAACACAAATGGATCTGCCTAAATTTGCTCCTGAATCTCAACAGAAATCGCATAACCAGTCATTGCTCCCAGAAAACCTCCCTACCTGTATACTTGCACATAGCTGGCCACTCAGCTAAGACAAGCAATGAGCCAAGA
This sequence comes from Bos indicus, assembly GCF_029378745.1. Classification (NCBI taxonomy): domain Eukaryota; kingdom Metazoa; phylum Chordata; class Mammalia; order Artiodactyla; family Bovidae; genus Bos; species Bos indicus. Next base: position 80,169,406 of record NC_091760.1, on the reverse strand, counting down.
AAAACCGAAAAGAGTATGGTTTTGATATACAGGATTTTGTTATTAGCATTTGTCAAGTAATCGTGGGCCAGCGAATTTTCAAAGCAGTCTTAAAAAATAATCCCTTCCCTTGATTCCCAGACACTGAGCAGAGAAAGAAGGATGACAAGATAACCTTCAGAAAGCTCCTTTTTTTCCTGAGTCCTTTTTCAGTAACTCCGTGGACTCAGCTCTAGAGTCTAAAGACTTAATCTTAAAAGATTATTGTGTAGGGAGAGGCAGAGAGATGTAGTAAAAAAATCATACTGAGCCTAAAGTCAAAAAAGTAATTTTTTTTTTTTGGTTATGCGATGCAGCATGTGGGACCTTAGTTCCTCATTCAGAGATCAAACCCACACACCCTACATTGGAAGCACACAGTCTTAACCACTGGACCACCAGGGAAGTCCCAAAGTGATTCTGCTTTGATGCTTCTATCCATCAGGTATATGACCCCGGATAAGTCATTTCACTTCGGGGCCCTGCTTTTCTCAGAAACCTGGGGTAATATTCATACTTCTCCCTTCAAACTCTGGTGTGCTGTTCAGAGGACCAACACAGTAGGTTTAAAACTATTTGAAGACTATCGTTTCATTAATTATAGTTTTAGTTCTAGTTTTCAACAGCATCAGGCCTCTGCACAAAATGAAATGGGTCTCCAGGTATCAAATGTATATGTGCGTTTCTGAAGGGTTTGAGAAAAGAATGTAGAAGGAGCAATTTTTTCCTTTTTTCCTAGAAAGCTCTGTTGTTTAATTTTCTTCTTGGAATAAAAAATCCCAACCACACTGTAGGGAATAGAGCTCGGCTTCTCTTTGATGTCACCCTCAGCCCGTAGCCAGTATCACTTCCCCTTTTCCCCCAACAGATTCAAGACCTTTATGTTTGGGCTTCCCTGGTGGCCATGTTCAACGTTTTAATCCCCTGCGAATGTGTATAATAACCTAAACAACTGAAAAGAAGACAGAGGACAAGGAATAGGAGAGAGGAGAAAGAGAGAGGTTGGGTTATATTCTTTGGAAGGAGGGTAGCTAATGAGACCTATATTTTAGTTTTGAGCCAAACAGTTTTTTTTCTTTTTTTCAAACAGAGAAGGTTAGAGCAACTCCAGACAGGAGCAGGCAGGAGCAGGAACATGAGCCCTGCCTGCTCTCCAGCTAGTGATATTACCACCCATTTGTGATTCCTGAGACAGAACAGAGGAGCAAGCCAAGCCTTAACACCTGCCTTGCATTAACAAGCATGGACCTGGCCTGTCAGGTACAGTCCTTCCAAGGATGGGCCTCTCCCCTTCATCTTAGATCCTGCCTGAGGTCAGGGTGAGTCCTGTAAAGATTCAGAATCCTCTTGATCCATACAGACCAAGCGGCCAGGCCTGCCAGTGTTGGACTGCACACCTCCTTCATCCAGCCAGCAAATCAGTGCAAAGCCAAGGTAAGACATGCAAATCAGAAAATTTTATAGAGGGGTGCACAGGCTGTGTAGAGAGCTCAAGAAGAGAGTTAGGGCAGGAAACCTCTTCAGTGACTCCTTTTCCAAGCCATTCTTTAACTCCTGAGTCACTCTCCACACCCCACAGTGCAAACCAAGACTCAACCGCCTTACCAGTTCAGGATAGCTGCTGCAAACGCTGCCTCCAATGGCTGTGACAATTCGACACGGTCTTCTCCCGGTTGCATTTTAGATCTTCACATGCATCTTTTTTCTCCAGTTGTCAGTTCTCCGCTGGATCAAGGAAGGAACAGCCTGGTAGAAAACAAAGCCAATGATTGTGTTGTGCCTTGAGCAATGCGTGTGTAGTTGTACTAATTGGTTGATTGATGCAGATTCGGTTGGGAAATGCTACATTTTAAGGAAGTGCAACCTTTTAACTTCTGAGTTGGAGCAGGCAGCATACCAAGAGAAGGAGGACTGAATTAAACAGGAGAACAATTTTTTGAACCATGGACATAGAGCTGGGCACAAACCAAGCTGGGTCCTGGGATTCTCAGAAGATCCAGGGAGAAGTGGGCTGGCAGGTAATAGTTGAGCATCACAGTGAATACCAGCTAGGTGATCGTGCCCTCTCTTGTACACCAAGTCCAGGTTTGGGCATGTCAGTTTCCTCTACTGAATTTTTTTTGCACAATTCTGCCTTTCATATTTAATCAAAATTTATAATTCATGGCTCAGAAACCTGGAATATTGATGTCTTTAGTGTTAAAAGACTCAGTTATCCCATGTACAGCATTGGCCTCTCTTCTTTAGTAGGGTTAAACAGCCCTGTTCTTTTTTTAATATAAAGATAAAACCATTACCCACATTCCAGGATTAGCCTGATAATATTAGGTAGAACCCCGAAATCATAAAATTGTTGGGTTCAGAAGGACTTCAGAGATCACTCCATACCTGAATCTTCTACATGATACCCCTAATAAAGTGTCCATCATGCTCCTTCTTAGATATCTCCAGGCTGGGAACTTTCTACCTCCCAAGGTGGCCCATTCTATGGTTGATCAGATTTAGAAGTTAGATGTGTTAAACTTTGACTTATTTATTGACTCAATTATAGGAAGTGACTTATCACAGCAAGATAGCACTCACCAAAGATATTTGGGGCTGTGTGTAGGTTGGTGATCATAATGGATGCAAGTAGGATCCGTGATCACAGAATATACCCCACATCCCAACCCATATGTAAGCCTTCAGTCAGCAGAGTGAACAGAAAAATATTGGCCGCTGTACATCAGGGCTAGTGATATACATTCAAATGACAGCCTTAGGTATTTGTGATAAAGCTTGTGTGAAAATTCTTCATTGGTTACAGAGAAGAACTTGATCTAATCACCTTTGAGTTTCAAGAGAACATATGAAATTCAGGTCAATATCATAGTTTTTCAGACACCAATGGACATTTAATCTCTCCCATCAGATTAGTCATTTCCACAGGTTTTCTTCCTCTTGGACCTATACCTAGGTAAGAAAAATTATAGATTTGGGTGCCTAATCCAGTTTTAGGACTGGAAAATTCCCTAAAGAAATCTTATCTGAGTTCTCTATCTTAAAACTAAGAAACAAAGGCCCAGAAAGAGGAGGCATCTGACCCAAGATCACAGAGCCCTTTTGAGATGGAGTCAGAACTAAATCACTGGTCTCCCTACTCCTGGTAGAGTGCTCTGCTCTTCATTATCAGTGGTGATGTGCTGAGTATGTCCAAAGAGCGATGCTGTCTCTAGTGTGCTTTGGGTCAGGCACTATAGAAAGTTTTATGGAGTACAAGAATGAGCCAACTTCCCTCAGATCCCACTGTGGCAACCTCATGGAAGTGGCTAACATGCCTTTGAAAATTATCAGTACACAACAACAACAAAATACACTGTGAACACCATCTCCTTGTATCTGCATGCAAAAATATCAAAGTGATCCTCATCATAAGACCGGCTAGCTATTTGTGTATCTACTATGTTCCCGGGTGGCCCAGTGGTAAAGAATCCACCTGCCAAGGCAGGAGATGTGGGTTCAATCCCTGGGTATGGAAGATCCCCTGGAGGAGGAAATGGCAACATATGCCAGTATTCTTGCCTGGGAAATCCATGGTCAGATAAGCCTGGTGGGCTACAGTCCATGGAGTTGCAAAGAGTCGGACACAACCTGGAGACTGAACATGCACACACGCTCTGTTTCAAGCACTTTAAATAACTTATCAGCTCTAAGCCTCCCAACAATTTTGTGGGGTTGATGTTATTATGATTGTTTTTCATGTGAATAAACTCAGGCTCAGAAGCCACATAGCCAGTGTGGCAGAGTCAAGATTTGGGACCTAGTCCTCTTGGCACCAACATCTGTGATTTTTACCATAGCCACTACCTTTTCTAGATTATCTCAAACCTACCCCTGTGCCTCACCCACCAATTAGCCCCAAATATTTTCTATGACTGGTGCTAGTGTGTAGTGAAGTTGAGATTTTTTTTTAATTCCTTAACTATTCAACTAAGTTATCCCTTCAGGCAATTTGGGAAGTCTCTTCCCCTTTTACTGGTGTGTTGTTTTATTTAAGGAATCTTATAGAAAACAGGGCAAACTAAGACCCTAGCATCTGGTGGTAAGTCGCAATGTTCGATATGTAAACATATATAAATAGAAACAATAACATTCTGAAAAAATTTATTCATTGGTCATACATTTAAAAAGTGTTGTTTGTATTAAAACATATTTATATGAAAAGACTATGTGAAATATAAAATCAGAATTCTTTTTTCTATAGAGTTAGGTCCAGCATCTGTTTGTAAATTCCTTACATAAATAAAAATTTTCTTCTACAATATATATGTCTTAAGATATATATTTAATATTTTAAATGGAAAAGAAATATAGGGATTACATCAGCACTTGCCTTAATAAAGACATATCTACTTTTTAGGTTAGGATAACATTTAAATACCAAAAAATAGAACGTGGATTCTGATAGATGCAGCGTTCTGGTAAAGTAAAAGAAAATATAATTGTGTAACTTTGGCAGAATTATCCTATGCTCCTCTTAAAGTCTTGGGTTAAAGTTCACAAACATGGACCATCGACATCTACTTGGAGTCTGCCACATAAGAAACTATATGGCACTTTAGAGAAGCCAGCCCCTGGGCCAATGAGAGTACTGTCATCTTAGGAATTAAGTAGTAATAAGGGATAGGATGTGTGATTTATACTCCTGGTTTACCCAAGTGAAATATAAACATCCTCTCTTCCTTTGAAAATTCACTAGGGGTTCTTTGATTCAAATATATGGTTTGAATTGTTTGTTCAATAAAAACAATTAGAATCAATGATTGAAGTGTAATAAAAATAGCTAACCTTCTTGTAAGGTAGGCTTGTTCTATGTTCTTTTCAGGTATTAGCTCTTCGATCTTCACAACAACTTAGTGAAAAAGGTATTGTGATTATCTGCTTTCCTGAATGCCCGAATTTGCAGAGCTGTTGCATGGAGTCTTTGTTCAGTGTCAGACAGTGACTCCAAGAGCCTGGGGTCTCTCACCACAGTGCTGCCCTGCCTCCAGCCCTGGCCAGTGAATGGGTCCTGCACTCCTCAGACACTAGCCCAGGCAGCAAGGATGAAGTCGACTGTGGTATTTGTGTAGGATCCTCATGGCTTCAGCTGCCTGGATGCCACCACCTTCCTTATCAGACAGTTTCCTATTTTGATGGGTGAGTCATCAGGCGCTTCATGATCTTCAGCTGCAGTTCCTCTTTAAGGGGAAGCCCCTGCCCCTTCAGCACCAGGCTTACCTTACTGGTCACCTCTGAATGTTTTGTTGGTCATTCCCTGAGCTTGAGTTACCTTTACTCTGCCAATGTCTGCTCTTTTTCAGACTTGAAAAACACCGGTCAATTCTCATTTACCAAAACATAAGCATCCACAGACCAGGACTCATGTCTGATTTATTCTTTATTCAGTGTCATCTTGGAATGGAAGGATCCCCTGGGGGAGGGCCTGGCAACCCACTCCAATATTCTCGCCTGGAGAATCCCGTGGACAGAGGAGCCTGGTGGGATACGGTCCGTGGGGTAGCAGAGAGTCAGACACAAATGCAGCAACTTAGCAGACAGCAGGCCATATCATCTTCCCAGTGTTTGGCAGTGATAAATGCTGAAAGAATAAATAGTGGTGAGTAAATGCTGAAAGAAGGAGCAAATGACTCCCCTTTGAAAACCTTCTAGACTAAGCAGTCCCTACATCTGCTCTAGTACTGATTCTTTCAGTTATTACCTCTGCAAATATTCCTTGAGTGTCCATGACCTGAAATAGAACCTGAAGTCCTATACATAGAATGGGAGTATTCATGCTTAAAGACTCACACTTTATTCATCCGTGTGTTCATTCATTCAACAAGCATTTACTGAATACTTCCTATGCTAAGAATTTGCAGTAAGTAGAAGTATGGGTGTTAAAAACCATAGATTTATACTGGAAATTCCTGGTTTTCAACTTGATTTCACCCCTTAATAACTGTGTCCCTGGGCAACTTTCGTAACGATTGTGTGCCCCCTGTTTCCTTATTTACAAAATGAGGAAAATGTAGTATCAGCATCCTCAATTAGCTGTGAGGATTAAAAGAGATCATACATGTTAAGTGCTCAGTAAATCTTAGCCACTAGCTATTATCATTTCCCTGGTAAGTAACAAAAAGAAACAAAGAGGAATTAGACATAATCCTTCTCAAGGAACCAGCATATTCATGGGTATATAAGTTTTTAGTGTATGAGGTACAAATAAAAATGCTAGGGATGCTCAGATTAAGTAGAGATGATTTGCAAACAGGGAAAAATCAGAGATGGTATCCTTCCTCAAGAAGGCTGTGTTTAAACAGGTTTGGATATGCAGATGTGTAGGGGAAAGCATTCCAGGAGGTAGAGATGGCCCAACAAATAAATGGAGGTATAACAAGCGTATTCTGGGCTTCTGAGTTACTGAGCAGTTAATTTGACAAAACTACAAGAGACAAAAGGGGGCTAGAGAAAGAGGCAATGATAGTAAAAAGGAAGTATCTTGGGGAGGATCTTGAAAATCAGTGAGTGAGTTTGAGTTCTGTTCTATGTCAACAGGGTGTGTAGCCATGACTTTTGTGCATCATTCATCAGTTTCATTTTTGTTTTTGACTGTGGATGGGTATGGTCATCTGTATTCAAAGCTTTTTAGATTTTAAATTATTTACATTTTCATGTTTGAGAAATTTGATCACCTCCCAGTGTGCTTATTTATTTGCTAAATTGGAGTATAGTTGCTTTATAAAGTTGTGTTAGTTTCTGCTGTACAACAGCATGAATCAGCTGTATGTGTACATACATCCCTCCCTCTTGCGCTTCCCTCCTGTCTCCCCCATCCCACTCCTCTGCTGCTGCTGCTGCTGCTGCTAAGTTACTTCAAGTCGTGTCCGACTCTGTGCGACCCCATAGACGGCAGCCCACCAGGGCTCCTCCGTCCCTGGGATTCTCCAGGCAAGAACACTGGAGTGGGTTGCCATTTCCTTCTCCAATGCATGAAAGTGAAAAATGAAAGTGAAGTCGCTCAGTCGTGTCCGACTCTTAGTGACCCCATGGACTGCAGCCTACCAGGCTCCTCCGTCCATGGGATTCTCCAGGCAAGAACACTGGAGGGGGTTGCCATTTCCTCCTCCAATGCATGAAATTGTAAAGTGAAAGTGAAGTCGCTCAGTCGTGTCCGACTCTTAGTGACCCCATGGACTGCAGCCTACCAGGCTCTTCCATCCATGGGATTTGCCAGGCAAGAGTACTGGAGTGGGGTGCCATTGCCTTCTCCACCCACTCCTCTAGGTCATCTCAAAGCACAAAACTGAGCTACCTGCGCAAATAGCAGCTTCTCACTGGCTATCTGTTTCACAGTTGGTAGTGTATGTACGTCAATGCTACTCTCTCAATTCGTCCCACCCTCTCCCTCCCCTGCTGTGCGCACAAATCTGCTCTCAATGTCTGCATCTCTATTCCTGGCCTGCACACAGGCTCATCAGTATCATTTTTCTAAATTCCATATATATGTGTTAATATATCATATTTGTTTTTCTCTTTCTGAGTTCCATTTGTATGACAGACTGTAGATTAATGTCCTTCATGTCACCTGAGTGACTCAGTAGCTCTGTGTAGTCAGCCTCATGACGGAGATGAGGAAACTCACAGAGAAAAGTAAGATAACCTGCCTGTAGCAAGAACTGGTACTTAGATGGGCTGGGCTATCAATGTCATGGCCTCTAATTACAAGACCTTCTGTTTTCTGAGGTGGGGAAGTGCACGTATACCCCACATGCAAACCAAGCTCATGTTGCCTGCGTAGGGGAAAAGAGACAGTCTGATGGCCAGGCCTCCAGCAGGGGGTTACCTCTGCCACCACTGGCTGCTTTCTTTAGCTGTGATTTGCAGCAGTAAATGCTGTGCAAAGTGAAATCAGCTATAGGTATTCTCTGCTTTCCTGACTCGGCCTACTGGGTACATCCCCTCTGGCCTTATCCCAGGTTTCTTGAAGAGCTTCAGAAGAAATACACATGGATTGAACTCCAGGGTTACTTATAATGGAAATCTAGTCTCTCATCCCTCCCAAACCCCACAGAAGAGGTGGGCCCTTAATCTGAACCTTGGGGAATCAGAGGCCCAGTTTCCTTTATTTAGCTTTCAGGACATTAGATTTTTTTTTTCCCCCCAAAAAGCTTGAAGTACTGCTGAAGATAAAAGTATCTCATGTCCCAAAATCTTGACCAATTTAAATAATTCACCTTGTTCTCCAAATCCTGTCCCCATATTCTACAAAGTTGGACCTTCTCCCTTATTTCTTTTCTTGAGCAGTTGTGAAAAAGGACAGTTTGGGTAAGAACTAACTTAAGGGCATTGCCCACAGAGGAAATTTACGTAGGTAGTACACATATGCATAAGAAATAATCACAGTGCATTTATTTCACAATTTATCCAGGAGTCTGTGTGGTGCAGGGAGGAGGTTCCGTGACTAAGTGTTCTCTGTTCCCTAGACTTGAACACCTGTCCTTGCACATAGTAAGTACTCAGTATATTTGTTGATTAACAAATCAGTTAGTAAGCTGGCAAGTGTCTCTCCATGTAAAGAAGTGCAGAGCAACAACTTGTAGGCAACTCCAGTGATTTTCTTTAACCAGAATTTTCTTCTGCTTCTTTGCTTTTTTCCCATCCCTTCTGACAAATATGCGTACATACTCACACAAGTTCACCACTTGTGTATTAACATTTTGCCCATGTTCTTTTGTGCTGGTGACCTCGACTTCATGTCACTCAAGACATTTCAAAAGTTTTATTTTGACAGATTCAGTATAAAGTACGGCTTCCCTGGTGGTTCAGTGGTGAAGAAACCACCTGTCAATGCAGGAGATATGGGTTTAATCCCTGGGTTGGGAAGATCCCCTGGAGAAGGAAAGGGCAAGCCACTCTGGCATTCTTTCCTGGGAAATACCACGGTCAGAGGAAAACGGTAGGCTACCGTCCATGGGGTTGCAAAAGAGTCAGACCTGACTTAACAACTAAACAACAACAGCAGTATAAAGTAATATCAAATACACTGTGTATACATCTAAAAAGTTGTCTTTTTAAATTTAATAGTTGTGTGACCTTAGTCAAGTTACTTAGATGATTTGGGCTTCAGTTTCCTCTATATAATGGGAATAAAAATAGTACCTTTGGTACTTGGGGCTATAGGTAATTTGGTATAGGTAATTCTTTACCATAGGGGCTTCCCTGGTGGCTCAGAGGTTAAAGCGTCTGCCTCCAATGCAGGAGACCCAGGTTCAGTCCCTAGGTTGGGAAGATTCCCTAAAGAAGGGAATGGCTACCCACTCCAGTATTCTTGCCTGGAGAATTCCATGGAGAGAGGAGCCTGGGGGTCTACAGTCCATGGGGTTGCAAAGAGTTGGACACGACCGAGTGACTAACACTTTCACTTCCTTGATAATTAAATGAGATGATGAAGAATAGAATACTTAGCTCAGTCTTTGGAATAGAGTACTTAGCTTAGTCTTTGTCACATAGCATGTGCTCAATAAATGTTTGTTAATATGACAACAGTGAAACAGTGATATTTTTTGTCTTTATGGCCATCTTGGCACAATGATAAGCTATTAGCCAGTTTCCTCTTTTTTGGTAAGATGTCAGATAAAAAAATCCAATAAAAGATTTTAATTATTCATGCACTTATTAGCTATTGACTACCCACTTAATCAACATATTTGAGAAGGCTTAGAGTAAAATAGTGTAAACAGTATCATCATTAACATTTGGATTAGGAAAAGCATGAGTCATTTATTGAAGCAAAATAGTTATATAGTCCTTTATTGGCTTCCTAATGCTTTTTCAAACATTGTCTGTTCTAATCCTTAATTTTCATAACCCTTAAAACAGAGGCATTATTACCTAACTGATCTAAGGAGAAGTAAAGTGACTTGCTCTAGTCCTCACTGTTTGGTATCTAGTTAAGGGATTCAGAAATGTTCAAGAATTTAATATCACAGACCCATCTTCCCCAGTAGAAGAGCTAGGAGCCCTTAGTATGAACTTAAAACTCTGATCAGGGCTATGCTCACAAGATGTGTTGTTAGATAAATGAACAGATCCCCAGATACAACTCCTAAATTCAGATTCCATAAAACTGACCTAAAATCCTGGTTGCATTCTCTTGGTGAAAAGCAGGACTCAGATAAGACTGTTTACTTAGACATACCTACTCATCTTTTCAGAAATCAGCCTGAAGAACCCCAGCAATGGCATTTAGTCATTTATTGAGTGGTTTGCATAGAGTCCCAATATTTACTTTGAGAAATTCTCACACTGGCTATTTCATGCCATGAGGCGGTAAGGTAGGAATTGTTTGTGACTAATGTTTTGCAGAAGAGAAGGTTGCGCTCTGGGTGACTGAAGCAGCTTGCTTGAGCTCACCCAGTGTGGAGTAGCTGAAACCAGATTTGAAATCACCTACAGAGGCTCTGGGCCCTGTTCCCAACACCCTTTCCCTGTGTGTATCTCTCCCACATCTTAATGCCTTAGTCAACTGGACAGTAACTCACCTGCCCAAGCCCAAGCCATCCAACAATGTTAACACTTGTAGAATCAAGAGAATATGATGTCCTGACAGTCTAAAGGAAGATCTCCACAGCAGTACAGCTACTGACAGGTGACATAGCTACATAGCATCTCTGCTGTAAAATTTAGTTCCCCAGGAGGAAAGGAAAGCACTGTCTACTTGCATATACTCTACAACTTGGTAGAAATGGCCCCACCATGGCTGTTGGAGTCAAACTTCTGCATTTTTCAAGTTTCCTCAACTTTATCTGGTTGACCACCAACTCAGCCCTTCTATAGTGCCCTGAAATCTGCCATGCTTGGCAATGATCTCAGAGGGACTTTTGACATTCTTTGTGGTCATTGTTTTATATATCTGAGAAAAAAGTAAAATTTTCCTAATTCAAATTATTCTGTACACATTGCCCAATAAAACAAAATAAATCAATGTACAAAATACACATAAAATATATTTAAAAAGTACTCATTCTGAGTATTCATTGAATAAATATTTATTGAATGCTGACTATATGCCACATGTACTTCTAAGCCCTAAAGATATAACAGTGAATGAACACAACAGATAAGATCTCTGAACTCACAGAGCTTATATTCTAATGGGAAGGAACAGATAGGAAAGACACAGACAGCAAATACAACAAGGGGTACTATGCAGAATACATTAGGGGATGGAAGACAAAGGGCATGAATGTATTATTTAATGGAGGTGAGTTCTGAGTCGAGGTCTGAAGGAAGGAGTGTACCCTGTTACTATCTGGGGAAGAGTGCTCTCAAAGGAGACATCACCAGAAAGGATCTTATGGTGAGAGGTTGCTTGGGTGTCCCAGGAACAGCAAGGAGGCCACTGTAGCTACAGCAGAGTTTGTGAGGGGGAATGGGTAGGAGTGGAAATCTGATGGGCAGTTGTGTCCGGCAGGGCCTGAATGGAAGTACGGCTCTTACTCTGAGTAAGGCTGGAAGTCACGGGAGCACTTTAAGCAGAGGTGTTACACCATTTGACTTGGCTTTCAAATAGATCACCCTGGCTGCTATGTGGAAAAGGACTTGAGAGGTGGGTATGGTGGGGAGAAGGGAGATAGATATGTAGGCTATGTCAAGAGATTAAGTCTAAAATGATTGTGCCTTGGACCACAGTAGGCTTTCCTGCTGGCCCCAAATAAAGAGAAATCTCTGGGCCAAACTTCAGGATAATTTATCTTTAAAGACTTGAGCCATGGGAGAGAGTACAGGAAACTTTAAACTCCACTTAAAGTTATGTGACTAATTCTACTTCTCTGCTACTGCTAAGTCGCTTCAGTTGTGTCCAACTCTGTGCGACCCCATAGACGGCAGCCCACCAGGCTCCTCCGTCCGTGGGATTCTCCAGGTAAGAATACTGGAATGGGTTTTCATTTCCTTCTCCAATGCATTAAAGTGAAAAGTGAAAGTGAAGTCGCTCAGTCGTGTCCGACTCTTCGAGTCCCCATGGACTGGAGCCTACCAGGCTCCTCTGTCTGTGGGATTTTCCAGGCAGGAGTACTAGAGTGGGGTGCCATTGCCTTTTTCTATTTCTCTAGGGTAATGCAAATAAGCATTATCTTTGGTAAGTATATAGGCAATTTCCCCTTCCAACTTTGGAAAATAAAGTAACATTCCATATCACTTCTCTTGGTTTTTCTATAACTTGAATCACTAAATAGGTTGTGAGCTGAATATCTTAGCCAGTTAAGTGATGACGAAAAAGAAAATAATTCTCAGAGCTCTACAGAAGTTCATGGTAGAGTATATTGCAACCATAAAAGTTGAAGTTCTCTCAGAAATGTAAGTATTAGTACCTTAACATGTGAAAGAGAAACAAGTCACTAGATGTGGAAGAGATCCCAGTTTGTCCATGAAGAAAATGAGACTCAGGGCAGAGAGAAACTGTCCAAGTTACAGAAAAGTTACCAAGTTTGGACCAGAACGTGGTTCTCACTCTAGCATGATGCCTCCTCCATAAAAAGTTTTCCGTATAAATGTATCCTGTTGCTAATATGTAAGAAGGGTTGGAGTGTATCATTTACAGCTGCTCGTATCAGGAACTGCAGTTGTCTCCATTTCTTAGACACCTGACAAGGACCGGCTCCATCCACGTCGTCCTGACCACACCAGCATGGTTCCTTCATCTCCCTCCTTGCCTCACTCTCCATCCTCACATAGCCCCATGGAGATAGGTATTTTCCACTCGGTTTTCTTTAAGGAATCTGCCTGCCTGACTTGTACACTCTCACTCCACTGAGAGGGAGAGGCTGAGCAGATAACACCTGGATGTCCTGATGGGTTGGGAGAACGCCCCAATTTTACTGTTTTTGTTCCTTTGCCAAAAGGAGTCACATTTTCAAGCCTTGAAATTTCAATATATGGCTTTGTTCCCACTACTTTATATGTACTCATGCATTCATTTTCTGAGGAAGAAACACAGTGTGAATTTGAATGTCCAAAAATGCATAGGATTCTTTTTGTTATGTTTATGGTGACATGAATTTGGAGGAAAAAAAAAAAATCTTGAAAACAAAGATGGGCCAACCAGAAAAGCCCTAGAAAGCTAAACCCAGTTCTAGAACTTAGTGGCTTTGTCACCTTTATCAAGACCATTTTCCTTCAGGGCCTCTACCATCTGATCTATGCAATGAAGAGAAAAGGAGATTGGGGCTTTACTGTTAGCATCTGCTGGGGGACCTCAAAGGCTCATTCCTAAGACTTTACCACACATATGCCAGGCTTTTCTTTACATCCCCAGGCCATTTGTGTGGTCCCTTCCTCACTCCATAATCCAATATCTTCCTTCATAATTTCAAATCTGTGACTCACACTTAGAAGAATACATATTTACTGAGAGCTTCTCTTGTGCTCAGGGCTATGCTGGGTGCTGTGAAGCAATGAAAAAGGAACATAAGGCATCATTTCTTCCCTTAAGGAAAATTAAGAGAAAGAGAGGCCTTTTGCATTAGTGAAAAGTTTGCATTATAGACGTTTTTAAGGAATGAAATTTTAGTGTCTCTATACACCTTGCACAGTTAAAAATAAGCCAGAAAGATCTGCTTAGGAAAACATTCAGAGGAATGCTTGAATTAATCCACCAAAATGCTTCAAAATGAACAAATCAAGGGCTCTTTGTAAATGGCGGGATAAGAGACTCAGAAAACAATTGATTCTCTTAAATATCTGAAACATTTTTGTCATAGTTTTGCAATATTAATTTGTTCTATTTTGGAAGAAAAAGTAGTCTAGAGATTTTCTGAGGGATCACATTTTCAGAATGATTGGAATCTAAAATCTGAATGAAAAGTACAATCCCTCCGGCTGAAATGTTTTGTTGCTCCATTCTACTTGTCAAAATTATAACCATCTTTGAAAGTGGGAATCACATACTGCCTCATCATCACCATGACCATCATCATCATCACCACCATCTTCTCCTTTAAATCTGCATGGTTGACCGGTTGCATTACCTTAGAGCACTCATGACCTCTACCTTGCCTCATAGCAATGTGAGTACATGATATTTTTCATCCTGGGATAGGCTCCCTGGAGCAGGGAGCATGTCTAATTCATCTGCTCTCACTGTACCTTGTAAGTAGCAGGATTCTACATGTTATAGCAGTGGTCTCATTGCCATTCTGTAATGGATGACTGTCAGTTGGGATACAATTTCACCTGTTCTATGAGCTCAACATTCAAAAAACAAAGATCATGGCATCTGGTCCCATCACTTCATGGCAAATAGATGGGGAAACAAAGGAAACAGTGATAAGCTTTATTTTCTTGGGCTTCAAAATCACTGCAGATGGTGACTGCAGCCACAAAATTAAAAGACACTTGCTCCTTGGAAGAAAAACTATGACAAATCTATGACGTATTAAAAAGCAGAGAAAACTTTGCCAACAAATGTATGTGTAGTCAAAGCTATGGTTTTTCCAGTAGTCATGTATGGATGTGAGAGTTGGACCATAAAGGTCTGAAGGCTGAAAAATTGATACTTTTGAGCTGTGGTATTGGAGAAAGCTCTTGAACGTCCCTTGGACTGCAGGGAGATCAAGCCAGTCAATCCTAAAGGAAATTAATCCTGAATATTCACTGGAAGGATTGATGCTGAAGCTGAAGCTTCAATACTTTGGCCACCTGATGTGAAGAGCTGACTCATTAGAAAAGACTCTCATGCTCGGAAAGGTTGAAGGCAGGAGGAGAAGGGGGTGGCAGAAGATGAGATGGTTGGATGGCATCACTGACTCAATGGACATAAGTTTGAGCAAGCTCCAGGAGATGGTGAAGGACAGGGAAGCCTGGCATGCTGCAGTCCATGGGGTTGCAAAGAGTTGGACATGACTGAGCAACTGAACAACAAATGAGGGATCCAAGTAAGAAACAAGTTAGAAATTTCTTTTTTACATTAAAAAACTATCCACAAGGAAATTAGGGCTAGTAAGGTAGCTCTAAAATATTTGGAAACCAGGTTCCTCCTATCTTGTTGCTCTGCCATCTCTAGAATGCTGTCCTTTTCTCCATGGTATAGAACAGAGCCTCTACCATGTCTGTATGCCAGACCATTGGAAGGAGGAAAGGGCGAGTTGGAGGTACCCCACTTGCATTTAATGCACATCTTGGCAGTTGCACACACTGCTTCCCTCGCATCCTGTTGGTAACTTCATCTTCTGGTCCATTTAGTCAATGGTGTGCTGGAGTCAGTCCCAGGGCAAGTGAAAGCCCATTGTGTGCATTTCCTCCCAATTCCACATTCAGTGAGTCATGCTGACAGCTTTAAATTAGTCTTGGGAGAATTAACACCAGGAAAATTGGCAAATGCTATGAATCAAGGCTTTTTTTCCTTCTAAGAGAGATGACTGCTTAAAATTTGCTTGTAATATAGTGCACCTAGCTGCAAGAGAAGCTTAGAAATGTAGTCTTTTGTTACAACTCTTTGGTCCCATATTTGGGATTATTAGTTGGGCAGCAGGTATCTAGCTAACCATTCTATATAAGGGAGCAAGGAGTTGTAGCTCTATAGAAGAAACTAAGGATGAATATTTGTAAACAGTTAGAAATCTTTTTTAACAAGTCATCATCTGGAAATAAATAAAAGGAAAATTGGAAAACCTGTTTTTAACTGAGAGAACAAATCTATCTGTAAATATATGCACATGGGCATTTCTGCTGCCACTTTCCAGCTGTGAGAGAGCATGCTAAAAAAAAGTTAAGTTTATTTGTCTGAGCTCAAGGTATAGGTCTTCAGGCAGAGGTGACATGAGCCATATTCTACTCATTTTTGACTATTGGTACCGCCCAAAAATGCAGCAATGCTTTCCGTCACTGCCATTGTCCAGGCAGGAGCTGAACGATCATCACAGGGTTTCCATAGAGGACATTTCATTGTGACTGGAGTTCCCCCGCCCCCCACCATCTCCAAGTCTCTGTTCCTGCTTCAGATACTCTTCCTGACCCCTCAGATTCTGAGGTCTTCCAGTACTTTCCTTTGTTCCACTTACCACAGTTGTAATTATTACTATACTCATTCAGTTGATGTCAATCTTCTCAACCAGACTGCAAGCCACCGAGTTGTTTTATTTACATTGTCTCTGCTACACAGAGCAAAGTGCATGGCCGCCATGGACACAGATTAAATGCGAGTGGAATGGAGGATGAACGCTGTGACTGGTCATGTGTGAAAGGGCCTTGTAAACAGCTCACAATAATTATTCTTCAGAAATAAGATACTGAGATACAAAACAGAACAGAAAGCCAGTGAAGGAAGTGACAGTAAATACTACCAGACATCTAAAAGGAACTGAATTTGACTCTAAGCTTCCTGGAACTAACTACAAAAAGAGAACACATTGGGTTACTGAATTTTCTTTTTCTAATGAGATATGACTTGTGAAGTCATCTGCAGAAGCCAAGTTTCCTTAGTAATTTATTAAAATGAGACCATTGTTTCCTCCCAGCTAATGTTTAAGCATGATCAAATTTCTCCCAACTTAAAAAAAAAAAAAAGACGAAAGAAAGGAAAAGAGACGTCCATCAGCAGCTGTCCTCCCCACCCAAATTCCTTTGTACATGGTCTGTGATGTCTCCATTTCCTGGCCTCCCAGTCATGGTTCAGCTCACTGGAGTCTTGCTTCTGCTCTGACCATCCTACCCAAGCTGCCATCTTGAAGTGCCAGAGTAAATGTGTCTGTATCTCTGTTTCCCTCTTTATTACAGCAGACATTTCTTAATCATTTGAAACTCTCACCACTGCTAGACCATGTCTCTTGACTCTGTGACCCAAAACTGAACTGGTTTTCTTCCTGGATCTTCTCTCTTTCTCGGGCTTTTTCGAGGACTGCTTGAGTTCTGTTCCTCTAGTAAATGTTGGCATTCCTTGGAGTTTTGAGATGTTTCCTTTGACCCTTTTCTTTTCTCACTCTACATACCCTCCCAAGGAAATTTGATTGACTCTAATGATTTTAATTACTCTTTAGATTCTAATGACTCCTAAGTTTTTATCTTTAGAATGGATGACCTACTTGAGTTTCAAATACACATATTTAACTACCTTGTAAATATCACTTCAAATTCAGCATGCCCCAAATAGAACCCATATTTTTCCTTCCTCTTAACATTTTCTTCCTCATGTGCCTCCCGTCTCAGTGAAGGGTCCTACCTTCTACCCAGCATCTATGACAAGATAGAGCTCTTGTCATCCTCTTTAAGTCATCCCTCTGACTCTTTATTCCCCAACAATTAACTTTCCTTCCTAAACATCTCTCAAATCAGTCCACTGATTCCTCTCACCAATGTCACTACCTTAGGACAGGCCCCTGGATATCTGTCACAGCTCTTAACTAGCTGTGCCCCAGGCTTATCATACTTGTAACTGATTTTCCATAAAGCAACCAAAGTGGTCTTTCTGAAGCAGCACTCTGAACTTGTTCTTGCCCTGCTTACAACTTATCAGTGGTTCTCCATGGCCTCCAGAATAAAGATCTAACTCCATAATGAGGCTTCAGTGGCCTGTGTGGTCTGACTCCTACTTACCTCAGCCTTGTCTCCTTCTGACTTCCAAACCCCACTCCTGGAGAAGGGAATCCTCCTACACTGTTCAGATCAGTTCAGTTCAGTCGCTCAGTCGTGTCCGACTCTTTGTGACCCCATGAATCGCAGCACACCAGGCCTCCCTGTCCATCACCAACTCCCAGAGTTCACTCAGACTCACATCCATCGAGTCAGTGATGCCATCCAGCCATCTCATCCTCTGTCGTCCCCTTCTCCTCCTGCCCCCAATCTCTCCCAGCATCAGAGTCTTTTCCAATGAGTCAACTCTTCACATGAGGTGGCCAAAGTACTGGAGTTTCAGCTTTAGCATCATTCCTTCCAAAGAAATCCCAGGGCTGATCTCCTTCAGAATGGACTGGTTGGATCTCCTTGCAGTCCAAAGGACTCTCAAGAGTCTTCTCCAACACCACAGTTCAAAAGCATCAATTCTTTGGTGCTCAGTTTTCTTCACAGTCTAACTCTCACATCCATACATGACCACTGGAAAAACCATAGTCTATGCTGTTGCTGGAATGTAAATTGGTATAGCCGCTATGGAGACCGGTATCAGTTCACTTCAATTCAGTTACTCAGTCATGTCCGACTCTTTGTGACCCCATGGACTGCAGCACTCCAGGCCTCCCTGTCCATCACCAACTCCTGGAGTTTACTCAAATTCATGCCCATTGAGTTGGTGATGCCATCCAACCATCTCATCCTCTGTCATCCCTTTCTTCTCCCACCTTCAATCTTTTCCAGCATCAGGGTCTTTTCAAATGAGTCAGCTCTTCACATCAGGTGGCCGCCAGATGCGAAGAGTGGAGAATAGTATGGAGGTTCCTTAAAAAGCGAAAAATGGAGCTCCATATGACCCTGAAATCCCACTCCTGGGCGTATATCTGGAGGAAAACATGATCCAAAAGTGTGCATGCACCCGAACGTTCATTGCAGCACTGTTTATAATAGCCAAGACATGGAAGAAACCGAAATGTCCATTGACAAATGGAATGTTACTAAGCCATTAAAAAGAATGAAATAGTGTCATTGTCAGTGACATAGATGGATTTAGAGATTGTCATCCTGAGTGAAGTAAGTCAGAGAAGGAGAAATATCATATGACATCCATTATATGTGGAATCTAAAAAGAAATGATACAAATGAACTTATTTACAACACAGAAAGAGATTCACAGACTTAGAGAAGAAACTTGTGGTTGCTGGGGGGAAGATGGGGTAAGGGAGGGATAGTTCAGGAGTTTGGGATGGATATGTACACACTGCTGGAGAAGGCAATGGTCCTGTGGACGGAGGGGCCTGGTGGGCTGCAGTCCATGGGGTTGCTAGGAGTAGGACACGACTGAGCGACTTCACTTTATTTTTCACTTTCATGCACCGGAGAAGGAAATGGCAACCCACTCCAGTGTTCTTGCCTGGAGAATCCCAGGGACGGGGGAGCCTGGTGGGCTGCCGTCTCTGGGGTCGCACAGAGTCGGACACGACTGAAGCGACTTAGCAGCACGTACACACTGCTACGTTTAAGACAGGTAACAGCAAACCTTGCTCCTGAATGCCATACTCCCAACAGTTGAGCCACCTCTGCTCTCCGTGGTATCTGGCTCTCTCTTGCTTCAGCATTCTGCACATGCTATCCTCCTTCTCTGCTGATCACTCCACACTCCTCCTAAATCACTCCAGTCATCCTCTCACTCCCACCTTAGAAGTAACCCCACTCATTCATTTATTTCATAAATATTTACTAAGCAAGTTACTATGTGCCAGACACCACACGGGCATTTGTCATACCACAGCAAGCAAGACCTAAGTGGTCTCTGCTTCCATGGTTCCAGTCCAAGTGGCCTTTCTTGACTTTCCAAGTCTGTTAGGTCTCATATGGAACCCTGTCCTCACTCTACATGGTTCTGTCTCTGGTGTATTTTAAGGACTTTTAAACCTGGGTACAATACCGCTCAACAGACTTTTTCTACAAAGGGATAGATTACAGATAATAAATACTTTTGTCTCTGTAGGGCATACAGCCTTGGTCAGAGCTACTCAACTCCATAGTTAGTGAAAGTGGCCACAGACACTACACAAACCAAGTGTATTAGACTTTTTTCACAAATGCAGATGGTGAGCCAGACTTGGCTCATTGGGTATAGTTTGCTGACCCTTGGACTAAAAAGTTAAACTAGTATGTCCTCATTCACCTTTGTATCCACAGTGTAGACACAGTACTTGGCGTAGACACTTGCTAAGTAGATCAAGTTTTAAATCCTTTGTCACTATTCTCCAACCATTCCTTACAGCACGGTGTTTTGTTTTTTCCTTGGTATGATAGTTAAAAGTTGGATTCTCCAGCTAAACTTCATATAATCATTATATACTTTAGTTATTTTATTTGTGTGTATATAGATGTAGGTAATCATTTGTCCCATACTTACTTAACCCTACCTTTAAGTTTTCTTGAGCAGCTGAAATATTAGAGGAAAAGCACTTCAAATGAATCACTGAATGAAACATGGGGCATGAGGTGAAGTTTCAGTGTGCTGTCAGTGGAGACAAATATAACACAGATAAGGTGTTGTCCCTGGGGGGCTTATAATGCAGAAAGGAGATAACAAGGTGGGCAAATAATTTCAATTCAAAGTAGAAAGTGCTGTGTCCTTTGAGGAAGGAATCAGCCAAATACTCTGGGACTTTGATAAGGAAGTGAAACTTGTCTTTAGCCAAAGAGATCAAAGAAGGCTCTGAGAGAGAAGCATTCAAGCTGGACATGGTATGGTAGGTATTTGGGACACTGATACGTCACTAAATGGTCTTTGAGGCTGAGGAAAGAACAGGCACACCCACAAGTTACTAGAAAGCAAGTTTTCATGAACCTATGTCCAGGGACTGGCTGATAAAAGAACAGCCAAATCCCTTCAAGAAGGTGCCAAGTCCATTCTGGTCTGGAATGCATTGATAATTGGGACATTATGCTCAGAGACTACAAACTGACATTCTGTCGTCATCCCTCTTGGAATAGAAACCCTGATCCTTTCAAGTAATTAGCACCAGTTTGGAGCATGTGTGCAAAAATAAATCACAAGTGTCCAAAAACAGATACGTTAAGTTCAATGGTTAGGAAGCAAATGTTATTAGCTCCGCCTATATCAACAAAATCAGAAGCAATTAGCATTTAAAAATAGAAGAGACAAGGAAAGTTTACAGTTCCCACTGGAAAATTATTATTTATATAAACGTCCACAACTGACCTCAATGCATCCTTTCTGACCTCAGTCATGTTATTTCAGTGGCTAAAGGATCTGATTTCTTTCAGGAGGGTAAGGAGGGAGAACCATGGATTCTGTGCCTATTATCCTAGTTAAAACTGAGAGGTGTGTGGCCTCTAACACACGGACAGCTAGGACTCCCTCTCACTGGAGTGAGTCTGGGCCTCAACCAACCATCAGTGTAGATGACAAGAGGATCTGCTTTGTCTCAGGATGCTCAGAAGATCAGCCCCTAGAAGCCCATTGCATGAAGCAGTGTCGACCTTTGTCCACGGGACACCTGCCTGTTGGAGAAAGCCTCAGTGGTACATACTGAAAAAGGGTGGCAGCTCTGAAGAACCTAAGAGTGCAGATGTAGCAGTGGCCTGTCACACGCTCTCTAGGACATGTCAAGGATGGAGTCTTATCATTGGCATTTGTGGTCAGACTGCAGAGGCAAACAGAGACCTGATGAACTCAGGTGTGATAAAGAGCACCAGCCGCTGGCTCCACAGGACTCTGAGTCCAGGCTGTGTCACTAACTTGCACTGTCAACTTGGCCAAACCCTTTGCTCTTTCTGGGCCTCATTTTCTCCATCCTTAAGATGAGGGGCTGATCAGGGTTGTCTTCTTGCTTTATTCCAGGTGGTTTTTTACCCTTTGAAAACTCAAGTCTTTTTCTGCTTCGTTTTATCCCCATGCTTGGGAAGATGTGGTGAATGCCGGGCTGGGAAGTAAAACGTAGGACTCAAATATTTTTCTATTCTTCATAAAACATGTGAAAATATACCCCATACTTCTTTCCCCCAAAAGGCTGTGGCTTTAGGAACACAGGACCGACATGAAGGACACAGAAGGTCCACTTGGAAAGGCCATGGAAGAGCCCAGTAGATTTCCATCAACCTGCAAAACAGGCATCACATTTAAAGTTGATTGCACCTTGGAATCATTGAGGGCTGAAGGAGAAGAGATTCACTCAAAGTGGCAAGTTAAAGACAACTATGAGTCAATCTGTTGGTTCCAAATCCTCTTTCCAGCTTGTCTTTCCTCCTCTGGCTTCAGTATATCTAACCAGAGTCAGGGCTTAGGGGTTGATGACATGTGTCCACTTAAAATAAAATGTCAGTAGATTCTTGTATGGGTGGGGAGTGAATTAAATCTTTGACCAGTAGTTTTTAATTAGGGTATCACTAAGTTTTTCATACTTTCCCCATCATTTTTCATTTTTCATTTTTCTCCAGTTCTCTCAACCACCATGCATACACACAAATGTTTTTTCTTTTTTTGGCAAAAATTAAATGCTGAACTCTCTCTTTGCTGTATATCTTCCCATTTGCCAGTCAGTCTCTAGTTCAACATCTTGTCCATACTTTGCTTGAGCTTATCTAATATCCCTGTGTATGGATCCATTGCCTCTGTTAAGTCACAAGCTCTTTGAGAACTGGGAACATCTTTGTATCACTGTTTACAAGGCCAGAAATGCTACCCAGTCGTCGATTGAATGAATTCATGGAAGAAAGAGGTACTTCATCTGTATCCAGATTGTGCCCTTGAAGCCTCTCAGAGTAATGATAAGCTTAGCAGTGGCCTCTGTTTCATCCTTTATGAGGAATCAGAAAAGGTCAGAAAATGGGCATATCTGGCTTGGCATCATTGGATTTCCTACTTTATGTCTCTGAGTACTCATAGGTGGCCAGGGTACACAGAGGGACCCTGCCCAGGCTTAGGAGATGGGGAAGAAGAGCAAGAAGCCAACTCTTAAACTTCTGGTTGTCAGACTCAGGATGAGTCTCATCCTGAGACTCCTACCAGAGTCAACAACCTACCCCATCCCCCACTGACTTTGGCCAGGGACCTAGGTCTGTTCTCTGTGCATAAGCATTTGTCAACCTGGCCATCAGGAGGGGATCCTGGCAACAGACAGACAACAGGTGTGCTACCTGAAACAATTTTGGATCAAGTGACATTTTCACTCAGAAACTTGGAAAAGGATAAGGAGAGGAATATAATATAAAAACCTCCGGGACTTCTGTCTAGCAGTACAAGCAAGAGAGCAAAGGAAAGGTTTCTCAAGTGGTGGTTCAAGATGAGATGGCAGGAAGATGGGGGAGTGGAGGAAGTCCCTGTGGACAGGAGGTGGGGGAAGAGTCTAGACTGAGGGCAGAGGAATGAGATACAGAGATAAGAAAAACTGAGAACAAAAAACATGGGGAAGAAGGGAATGAGGGAAGGAAGGAAGGATGGTGGAAAGGGAAGAAAGGGAAGAAGGAGAGAAAGAAGAAGGAAGGGAAGGAAGGAAAGGAGGGAGGGGAAGGGAAAGGAAATGAAGGAAGGAGCATTAAATGCTACAAAGAGACAGGCAGAGACTCCAGAGAGAAAATCAGAGCTAAGTTGGGAATGAGAGAAAACTCTGAGGAGAGAGAAGAGGGATGCAATGACGGGGTGTGGGTGCCCACACAAGACAGGGACAACTAAACATCTACCTGACCTGCTCAGCTCAGAAAAATTTCTTTTGTAAGTCTGGCACAGGAAAGATCTGGACAGAGAGGAAAATGTGCTGATCCTGCCCAGGGCCTGTCAGAGGACAGAAACAGATCAATTAACCTGGGTGGGGCTCTCCTGTGTTAGGCCTGGCACTGCCAGTTCTCAGCACCGGACCAGGCCAGGCCAAGGACTCTCACATGATCATTAAGCTATTAACAGGCCATCAGCTACAGGGAAGAATCACCCTTTTCAGTGAAAAAAACTCTCTTCCCAGGCTGACGTCCCCTCTGCTGGCCCAGCTACCACCTCTTAGCCAAGTCTAGACCCAGACCCAGTCAGCCTGCACCCCTTGGCCTGGGGATACCAATCACTGGGAATCTGAACAGGTTTCGAGGACCCTCCAGGGGCCAGCACAGCCTGGAATGTCCAGTTGATGGAGCGATATTATTTGCCGGTGGAGCAGGAGGGGTCCAGACCAGAATGTTCCTGTAGATCTTGGATCACTGGGTGCTCATCATAGGGACAAAGATTCAGAGCCAGGACGGACTTTGAAATCACAGATAGACAAAGTCAGATTCATTCATTTGCACATTTGTTATTTTTCCAACAATTTTTGAGCATCTGCAATGGATGGGGCCCTGTGCTGGAGGCCAAAGAGACGAGTAAACACACCCTCAGGGATGAGAACAATGGTGACTGCTTCCTTTACTCAACAAAACAGAAGGAAAGTATACATGGAGTGCTTCCCTGATGGCACAGGCAGTCAAGAATCCGCCTGCAATGCAGGAGACTCAGGTTCGATCCCTGGGTTAGGTAGACCCTCTGGAGGAGAGAATGGCTACCCACTCCAGTATTCTTGCCTGGAGAATCCCATGGACAGAGGAGCTTTGTGAGCTATAGTCACAGAGTCAGACATGACTGAATGGCTAACACTTTCACTTTCTTGCACAGAGTGTGTTGGGAGCAAAAAGTGACTGATTCTGTTTCCAGGACAACCAAGGTTTCTAGGAAGGGCATATTGGAGCACTGCTGCTACTGCTAAGTCACTTCAGTCGTGTCTGACTCTGTGTGACCCCATAGATGGTAGCCACCAGGCTCCCCCATCCCTGGGATTCTCCAGGCAAGAACACTGGAGTGGGTTGCCATTTCCTTCTCCAATGCATGAAAGTGAGAAGTGAAAGTGAAGTCGCTCAGTCATGTCCGACTCTAGCGACCCCATGGACTGCAGCCCACCAGGCTCCTCCATCCATGGGATTTTCCAGGCAAGAGTACCGGAGTGGGGTGCCATTGCCTTCTCCGTATTGGAGCACAGCCATAAAGACTAAGTAGGACTCAGGGGGTAAAGAATCCACTGGCCAATGCCCGAGATGTAGGAGACGTGGGTTCGATCCCTGGTTCAGGAAGATCCCCTAGAGGAGGAAATGGCAACCCACCCCAGTATTCTTGCCTGGAAAATCCTATGGACAGAGGAACTTGGTTGGCTACAGTCTATGGGGACGCAAAGAGTCAGACATGACTGTTGACTAAGCATGCATGCATGCTGGCACTAGCAATAGTAGGACCCTCCAGGCAGAGAAAGCGGAGGGACTCTAGACCAAGAGAAGCACAGGTAGAGGCTGGAAGGTGTGGAAGGGCAGGGGGCTCAGCTAGGGCTTGAACGGGATGAACCTCCTTAGTAGACACATGGGCCTGGCAGGAGATAAGGGTGGGATGGAGGTGGGTCCAGATAAGGAGAGGCAAACATAAAGGCGCAGACACACCCCAGGTTTTAGTCAGGAGGGAGCTTAGGGGTGATGGAAGTCATCTTTGTCCTTGTTACACATATTTTTAATTTTGACATGAGTGTATGTGTGTGAAATAGGCTTCACTGAAGAATATCCAGGGCTGGACACAGAGGAAGGAAGCATGATGGTAACTCAAATAATTTCAAACTGGAGAACTCCTTGGTGGTCCAATGGTTCAGACTTTGTGTTTCCACTGCAGGGGGCACGGGTTCTATCCCTGATTGGGGAACTAGGATCCTGCAAGCCGTGTGGCATGGCCAAAAACTAAAATAAAATAATTTCAAACTGAACATGTGATTCCTCTCCTCAGAACTTGTGAACTTGTAGGCTGTCTTCACTAAATGCTTTACCTTGTGTGGTGAACCCCTAGCTTTCTGCCTTCTCAGGGGCTTTTCTCTGCCATCTTTCCCATCTCAAGTCCTCACCCAGCCCTCCAGACTGCCCCCACCCCCAGCACAGAAACTTCTCTCTGTTGGGTCTCCTTTAGGTAACAGTAAGTAATCAGAGAACAAAAGAGCCTCCTGTCTCCTGTCTGCCCAGCTTCTCCTTCCGTATAGGCAGGTGTTAGTTTGTATTTGAAAAGTTCTAAAAGCCCCCAAAAGTAAAAATTATCCTATGCTGTTCTTTTAAAAAATTATATAACAAACTTTAAGTTTCCTCCTTCAGTCTGTTAGCATTTATCAGTCAAGATATCTTCCCAAGTTAAAGCAAATATATCTCCCTCTACACATATATATACACACACACACACACATATATATATATATATATATACACACACACACACACACACATATACATGTACACTCACACGTATTTATAGAAAAGAAATTATGCCTTACGTATTGATCTGCTTTTTAGTTTAAAAATATGTTGTGAAAAAATCTCCAACTCCATATCTCACAAGCAGTCTAGTCCTTAGACTAGATAGACCAAAAGTTTTCAACTATTTTCCTGTTAATAGACATAGATGATGCTTTAACATGTTTGCTTTTACAAATAACACTACCTAGAGCATCCTTGCCTGTGAATCTTGACGTGCCCTTGCTATGATCTCTAAAGGATGGACTCCTGGAGGTTAGGTTGTTAAATCAAAGACTATGCACATTTAAAACCTTACTAGGAATTACCTCATTCCCTTTGAAAAGAATTGTACTATTAATGGTTTACACTCCTATGGACAGTTGAATGGGGCTGCTTCTTTCACACTTGCTCTCCAGTACTAGAACTGCCTCCTTTGCCAGATGAGGAAATGGCTTAGAGAGAATTAGCAGTTCTAATAACATACACCTAGGTACTGGCAATGCTGGCACCAAGATGTCTGATCTGTTGTCACTACACAATGATATAATGCACACAGAGTATTAAGGAGAAAGCCTGGTGCAGTGTAAATGCTCACTAAATGCTGGTCATAGCTATGATTAAAGCATACTGCCACAATAGGGACCCTTCAGAAGCTTTAACAGCTGGCTCAGCCTGGGCTTCCCTGGTGGCTCAGGTGGTAAAGAATCTGCCTGCAATGCAGGAGACATGAGTTGAATCCCTGGGTTGGGAAGATCCCCGAGAGGAGGAAAAAGTAACCCACTCTGTTTTTTTTTTTTTTAAATTGAAGGATAATTGCTTTACAAAATTTTGCTGATTTCTGTCAAACCTCAACATGAATCAGCCATAGGTATACATATATCCCCTCCCTTTTGAATCGCCCTCCCATCTCCCTCCTCATCCCACCCCTCCAGGTTGATACAGAGCCCCTATTTGAGTTTCCTGAGCCATACAGCGAATTCCCATTGGCTATCTATTTTACATATGGTAATGTAAGTTTCCATGTTACCCTCCTCATACATCTCACCCTCTCCTCCCCTCTCCCCATGTCCATAAGTCTATTCTCTATATCTATTTCTCCACTGCTGCCCTGTAAAAAAATTCTTCAGTACCATTTTTCTAGATTCCGTATATATGTGTTAGAATATGATATTTATCTTTCTCTTTCTGACTTACTTCACTCTGTATAATAGGCTCTAGGTTCATCCACCTCATTAGAACTGACTCAAATGTGTTTCTTTTAATGGCTGAGTAATGATCCATTGTATATATGCACCACAACTTCTTTATCCACTCATCTGTTGATGGACATCTAGGTTGCTTCCATGTTCTAACTATTGTAAATAGTGCTGCAATGAACAGTGGAATATGTGTGTCTTTTTCGATTTTGGTTTCCTCAGGGTATATGCCTAGGAGTGGGATTGCTGGGTCATATGGTAGTTTTATTCCTAGTTTTTTTTAGGAATCTCCAGACCATCTTCCATAGTGGCTGTATCAATTTACATTCCCACAAACAGTGCAAGAGCGTTCCTTTTTCTCCGCACCATCTCCAGCATTTATTGCTTGTAGACTTTTTGATGATGGCTGTTCTGACTGGTGTGTATTCTTTCCTGGGAAATCCCATGGACAGAGGAGCATGGCAGGCTACAGTCTATTGAGTTGCAAGAGAGTGGGACATGACTGAGCGGCTGAACAGCAACAGTCTGGAAGTTGAATTGGAGAGGAGATAGGACAGAAGCATGGAGGCTCAAGTGGCTCCTCCCAGACTGGGTGGAATGCCCTTCTCCTGTTCTCCTAGCACTTCTTCACAACATCCCATTTAATTAACTGATTCTTTGTCCCCCACAGTACTGTTCTAGGAGGACCAGCAAGTGAGAAGGTGCGTTCTCTAACCTCAGAGACTAATGACCTATGGGCTAGGATGCTATCATTATCCTCAAATACCCCAAAGAAATTTGGAGTGATAAACTTCTGAATTTGAGATTCTCTCACTCTGTTGGTTGTTCAATGCTGAAAGTTACCTAAGAGAATGCGCTTTTACATCATAAATTATTGTGTGATTTTTGTGTGTGTGTTTCCTCTCCTCAATTGGGATGTAAACTCTTTAAAGTAGGAATTGTATCTTCAACTTATTATCTTCTCTTCCACCTTGACAGCTAGTGTGCTGAGGAGCAGATAGGAAGCACTGAGTACATACAAAGTAGGGGACAGGTAGGAACCTGGTTTTGGGTTTTGGAGAAGGGGTAGGAAACTAGTCCCTCTGTTTAGAGTCATGCCGCATAAATGTGGATTGACTAAATTGCCAAGTGGCCGTCTATCCAAAAGTCAATTTTGTTTTTGCAAAGTAGTGAACATACTTTCAGAACTACCCTCAGAATGATGCCTGCCAGTCTTCTGCACACATTCACCAAGTCATGTCCCACATTTTTTAGTCACAAGTTGTGCATTTGGGTTGGCCAGAGAGGAATGTCTGGGGAAACAGGATAGTAGAAGGTAACAGCCACTGGAAGAATTTGGCCCCAAAGTCGAGGACTCCTCAATCAATATGCATGACTTTCAGAATTCCTATTTTAATCAGTGAAACGGAAATGAAATTCAATGTAGCTTTTAGTTAAAAAAAAAAAAAACAAATTGCAAGTGGTATATGATATTCATGCATACCATTTCCTCTGAGATTCTTTTTAAGAATTGAAGAAAATAACCATATAACATACTGGAAAGAACACTAGCCTAGGCATCCAGAGATTTAATTTCATGCCCTAAATTTATCACCTAGTAGCTCTGTGATCAAAAGCAGTCAGTTCCCTCATCTTACCTCATTTCACTCATATATAGAATGAGTGGGTTGATGACACGTAAGCTCCCCTTCAGCCACAATAATAAATGAGTCCCTAATTCCCTGATTAGCATTGAAGATCAGTCCATCCATCCATCCATCCATTCTTTCCACAAATATTTGCTGAATTCCTACTTGTGCTATGTCTATACGATTTGAGTCCTTGATAGGTTGATGGCCATCATCATCCTTCCAAGCACTCACATTCAACATCTTGAGTAAATTCTGACCCCTCCTCCTCTCTCACCCTGTTTACCTTCAACCAGTCCCTGATGTTTGTTCTTTCCCAGTGTGTATCTCCAGGCCATCTTATCCCTTCCCTGTCTGCTTTACTCTTCTTTCTGCCTCACTAGCTGTCATTTGAATTGTTGCAGAAACTTTCTAAGTGGTCTCCCAGCCTTAATACCCTTCCTTCTCAATTCACTTGCATGCTCTGCCCAGAGTTATCTCCAATCTTTGATTTTAATCAGTATTTTATGAAGATTTGTTATGTATAGTTTCTGTGCCTGAAAGCTTCAAGAATTCACAATCCAGAAAGGCAGAGAAAATTAAAGTATAAAGTACAACCTGATGTGGAACTGTGATGGTGGAGGATCTAACATTGCTCATGTTGTATTTCTTCATCTCCTCTCACAAAACCTTCCTCTTTAGTTGTTCCCTTATCCATGCATCTCACAAGCACTTATTTTCATGCCTCTAGCATCTCACTTATCACATCCTTTTACTGTTTATTCTCCATTTGTCTCTCTCCTTGACCAGACTGTGAGCTCCTTGATAGGAATCTAATCAACTTAAGCCAATGTTCCAAGTCAGAAAGTTTCAGTGGCTTCTTTTTGCTCTTGTGTGGAAGTCCAAACCTTCATACTGAGCATTAAAGCCCTTAAGAGGACTTCCCTGGTGGTCCCATGATTAAGAATCCACCTTCCTGTGCAGAGGACATAGATCCCTAGTTCGGGAGGATTCCCACATGCCTTGGGGCAACTAAGCCTGAGTGCCCTAGAGCCTGTGCTCTGTAATAAGAGAAGCCACCACAGTGAGAAGCCCTTGTGCTTCAAAGAAGACCCAATGAAGCCATTTTTTTTTTTTTAAGCCTTTGAGACTTTGGGTTTAACTATGTTTCCAACTAAGTCTGTTAATCAGCCCATATCCAATCCCACTTCAATCCCAAACCCTCTTCTTTCCAAGAACTTTTGCAGAGAATCTGATCCACTTGTTTAGAATTAATTTTCACTTGTTCCCAAATACGTCTTATAGCAAATGTCCTAACACACCTATGTCTATGTTCTACAGAGATTTTGTAAACTTTTTGTCTACTTCTTTCATGATGAGCTCTCATGGGGGAGTGCCCGTGTCCCTTGGCTTCTTGGATCCTTCATGGCACAGAGCCTACCTAGTGGCTGTTTCTTGGTCTGACTCTATGCTGAGCAGTTGCCACCTGCCAGGTGCAACTGCCACAAGCTTTGTGATGTTTTCTCCTTACAGCAGACCAGGAAACTAAGCTCACAAAAAGGCTAAGTAACCTGCTCAAGGCAACAACAGGTAAATGATACAATTCAAATTTGAACACAGGTGCCACTTAACAACCAGGCTCCACTGCTTGCCTACAAAGGGACATGATAAATGTGAAATAGTTTTGTAGCCACTTGGAGAAGTTGAATATATACTCAACCAGCATTTCCTGGTCAGCTAGGGAGATTTCTAATGGTTTTTTTTTTTTTTTGAATGAGTTGGCTCTGATTTTGCTCTTGTAGATTAAGTAGGAATTTGACAAAGAAAAAAAACATAGAAGTGTTCTTGTAAGAGAATAAAATGTAAGCTAAGACCCTGATACAGTGGATAAAGGGTGTTTGGCAGGAGAAGAGCAGGGCTATTTACTGATTCACTTCCCACTCAGACAGTAAGCAGCTGAGGGAAGGAAACGTCTCTGTCTGGCTCAGGGCTGTTTGTCTGTTGCCCACAGCAGAGTCGAATATAGATAGAGCACATGTCAAATAAATATTTCGTATGAATGAACCTACTCAATAAATACTATCTAAGCGTTTTTTGTGTGTGTTCATGTAATTTTAAACTCACTCTGAACCTAAGAGTGTTGATTGCCTTTATCGAGGCTTTAAAAGCCCAAACCCAAACTTTCAGTCCCTGAAAGTGAAACCTGCAGTCCCTAGAAAGTTTCACTGACCAACCCAGTTTCACCAACTGACTGAGTAAAAAACAAACATTAAACCAACAGAAAAAGCTACGAAAACTCAAATAAGAAAAAAAATCTTTCGGTTCCAAGAAACTTAGGTATTTTCAGTAATGTGCCTCCTGCAAGGAAGCCTGAGGGCTTAGATGGTGTCAGTTTCATTTCCAGTAGAGAGTTTTGACTTTCTGTCTCCTCAGGAGAGAGGGAAAGAGTCGCCCACGCCCCGAACCCCTGTCCAGCAGCTGTACCAGGGAATTGGGTCTGGAAACATGCAGAGAACCGACACACAGAGAACCGAGGCAAAATCAAAAAAGTTCTTCTCATGTTGCATTAGGTTGCTTCGTGTCTCCTTGTTCTGTGTTAGAGTAAGCTATAAGCATGTCTGTGTCAGGGAGCATATTCAGATCACAACATTAGTTGAATCAGTGAGTCAGAAAATGTCTCAAAGCAGAGCTGGTGAGTGGGGAATTTAGCATGAGAAGTAGAAAATGCATTCAACTCAGGTCAGGAGGACTGGCCTGTTTCTTCTCCAACACATATGAGCTTGTGATCCTGAGCACTCACTTCTTTTCTCTGGGCTTATTTTTCCCTTTCATTTTTGACGTATTTGGCAGATCCTCATTATGGTAGGAGGGGAAAAGTCTGTGAAAACAGCTATGGAGTTTTTTCTTTTTTTAAAGGAGACATACATGAAAACTCTCTATGTGCATGGGATCTGGGAATTGGAGGGTTTTCCTTTTACTCTGACTTAAGGCTTCCCAACCTTAGCACAGTTAACATTTGAGGCCAGACAACTGTTTGCTATAGAGGGCTGTTCTTTCCATTGTAGGATGTCTTTCAACATGTCTGATCTCTACCCACTAGATGCCAGTAGCATCCTCTTCCCTCTCCCCAGTTGTAAAAACCCAACCAGACATTGCCAATTGTTCCCTGGGGGCAAAATTGCCCCTAGTTGAGAACCATAGGCCATGAGTTGCATTCCCAACTGAAAATAAAAGACTCCTTAGATTAGTGTAGCTGAGGATGGGCTTGGGAGGGTGTAGAAACCAGGTACAGCCTCCCTTCACGCCTAAGGATCTGGAAATGGGGCTTCCCACAGAGCTCAGGAAAGGTAGAAGTGCATGGAGTCTGGAGGCAGGAAATTAGCATGTGAGCCCTACATTATCACTGACTGGCTTTTTGACGTTCATGTTGCTGACGTTTCTGAGCCTGAGTCCCTGTGAATCCAATGGAAATGGTACCTCGTCTCCATGCATCTCCTTTCCGTTTTCCCAGCCTCCATGCACACCACCAAAATATTGGCAGAAGGACCAAAAGTTATGTATGTGAAAGACACTGTGAGCTAAAATGTCAAATATTTGTTATCACTCTAAAGGCTCATGTTTGGGGAGAATTCCCTGGGGGTCCAGTGGTTAAGACTCTGAGCATTCAGTGCAGGGGGCATGGGTTCAACCCCCAACTGGCAAACTAGGATCCAACAGGCCAAGCGGTGCAGCCAAAGAAAAAGGTTTGATTTTTCTAAGAGAGCATAGAAAAGGAACTTTATTACTGAATGATTTTCCTATCAAAAGTGGTAATGGTGCCATTGCAGGTGGCCTCACAGCAATATGAGAACAAATAATAGAGAACACCTAGGGAATACTGCCCAGCACCATCAAGACTGGATTTCCACTGGGCTTGAGTTTGTTAGCATTTGTCCAGTAAAAATGAAAAGCCTCCTCCTAGAGGGTGTCATGGTGTTTATCAGGCAAAGGCAAGGAGGAACAGATAGTTGTTCACATCCCTGGAAGTAACTTGGTGCTGGGTTGACTCTTCAATGGGGCTCTCGGCCTGAAAGAGGCCTCAGGGACTCCTGTCTTTGACGACAGAAAATTTCAGGACTAAGAAAGTCTTCTGATGGCTGCTGGTTCCTCCTAGTGGGAGTCAAGGGGCTCTGGTCACAGTCAGGCCTAGAATGGGTGACCCTTCTAACACCTCAGGCCAAAAGCCAAATCAGGCCAGACCCAGGGCCACTCTCCAGGAAGCTCAGTTAGCTCAGAAACAATCTAGAGTTTCAAAGCAGAAACCTCTCAGGTCCAAGGGACAGGTTCAAGTCAGAAGGGGTAGTATAACACACACTTGTGAATTCTTTGGTGCATGGACTGCTCTTTCATCTTTTGAGGGTGGTATAGAATAGTGGCTAAGGGCACTTGCTTCTGAGCCACAAGTATGTATCCGGGCTCTGCTTCTTGTCAGCTGTGTGACCCTGGACCTGCAGTGTGTGCTTTGTAAATGTTAGCTGTGCTGTTTGATGTGCTACTTGATGCTCACAGCAACCTCTGAGGTCAGTGGTGTGATCATCTTCACTTTGCAGAAGTGGAGTCTAAAGTTCAGACAAGCACGTCCCGGCGCAGCACCCCCTCCCTCACAGCACCCCCACATATCTGTGCCCTCCTCTTCTTCTGAAGCCACTCTTTCCTCTGCCTCCGCTATCTAAATGCCATCTGTCCCCCAAGCCTGTTCACATGCTAGCTCCTCTATGCATTCTGCCTCCAGGGTTAATCTCAGCTTCCTCCAAGCTCCATAGTATTTTGCTGGTATTTCCGTTACACTAAGACACTCACTTGGGCTGCGGTAGGCAAGAAAAAGGATCAAGATAAGGACATGACACATGGCAGACTGTGATAAAGCCTGGAGAGAAAAGCTCAGATGAAGAACTCAGGAGGATCAAAGGAAAGAAGGTTTCCTCCCTGAAGCATACCTTCCCGCTTCTCCTATCTGCCAGTCGCAATACGTCATGGTACCTTTTAAAGTCCTCATCACTTTCTAGTTCCAATGGAAGCTGACTCCGTAAATGGTCTCTCGCTTCTGCTATGGAGTATCTTAGGGGGTGGAATGGATTCACCTCCGCATCCCTCACAGCACATGGCTCAAGGTTGCAAGCACTTAAAAATGCACACAGCTCTGAACTGAGAAAAGCTTGCTGACAGTGGGTGATGGTGCTGGATTGACGGTGGAGATGATAGTGATAAGAGGAAGGTTAACTGAACCGAAACCCAGCCGTCACGAAGGGTGATGTACGCACGACGTTTCACTATGACTGAGTGAACAACAGGAGATCCACGAATCAGACCTAGAAACACAGCCCACTCATTGGCAAACTAAGAAACTGGAAAATGGAAAAGGCATTTGGGCGGGGACTATCTTATCAGATTCGGTCTGATCTATAGATTAAGGTAGCCCTGGCCTATGGAAATGTTGCTTCCTCTGATTGTTTCAAAAATATAACTTTCACAATCATTTCAAAAACTCTATTTATTATGATTGTTCATTGAGGAAGATACAGAAAATATCCAAAGGTAGATATAAAAAAAGCAATCTCATCATGGCAAGTGGGGTACTATTAAATTTCACTATAGTTCCCTTGTTCTATCTGTTTGACTTTATGGAGATGATATTGATTCTGTAGATAACAAAGTATTCTAAGTTTATTTTTAGAACAAATAACACATGCATAACATCCACAATTTAAAAGGCACAAAAGGGGGCAGGGAGAAGACAGTCTCTCTCTTGCTCCTGTTTCTCATCATCCAAATTTCTCCCAAGTCTCCTACATCTCCTTTGAGACGAGTCTGATGCTTCTGTGTGCTCAGTCACTAAGTCGTGTCTGTCTCTTTGCAACCCCATAGACTGTAGCCTGCAAGGCTCCTCTGTCCATGGGATTCTCCAGGCAAGAATACTGGAATGGGTAGCCATCTCCTCCTCCAGGGGATCTTCCCAACCTAAGGCTAGAACCTATATCTCCTGTGTCTCCTGCATTGTAGGCAGATTCTTTACCCACTGAGCCATCGGGGAACCCCTGATGCTTATATCTGTCCATTTTTAAAGTTAATCCTTAAAAAGTCCCTTAGTCCTTCAAGGTTTTCAAGAACCAAAAACTATCTATCAGATCAAAGCATGTCACTAATGTAATGTTATCTGTGCTGAGAAAGATGCGATTATACCACCTGGATGCCAGTTACATAACCAGAATTGCATCCTGCATCTCTTCCTAAAGATCATTCTTAACCCACAAAGACAGTTAGTTGGAGGTTCTCAACCATGATACGTTCCCTTAGAAACAGCTCTTTGCTCCAAAGATTTATCTGAATCTTCACAAAGCTCAGAACTTGAAATCAGAGTCTCTGTGTGTCTGGATTGCAGTGACTAAGACATTAACCCCAGGCCCACGTCCCAGGCCCCTCCTACTCCCAGGCTCAGACCTGGCAGGGCCGTCCTCATGGTGTTCTGCCCTTGTGTGCTTGCTGGGCTGGGAGGCGGAGGAAGAGTGGGTGGGGGAATTCCAGCTCCAATGAAGCGGTTTTTAAAAAATCATTTCCATAAAATCTAGCTCAAAATAGAGAAAGCCATTCTATACTTACCCAAATTCTGTCCTCTTCAAACTCGCCTCCCTGCCCTAAACACGATGAAGTGGTGGAGGGGCCCAGGATTCTTTCCTGGAGATCTGGTGCCACATGCTGCCCCATGGGCTTATGTGGTCACAAATCCTCCCACTCCGAGTGTGTGCCGGCCACCACAGCTTGCAGATTTTCTCCCCTGTAGGCAGTTTTCAGAGTTTTTCAGGAATCGGCTGCGATTTTGAAGTTTCTTTGCCAGTACAGTGAATTTCCCTCCTCGCCTCCGAAGATCCATCTGATAAAGATACAGAGGCATCTTGAATTCACAACAAACCTCCCCACCCCGCCCCCCCCACCCCACCAGCCCCTCTCTGAACAACACATCGTCTGGCAGCAGGAGGCGTTTGATTACATTTGGCTGGAGTGCCCGCATCAACTCCAGTTGTCCCTGAATTGGAACTGATGGGCCTCACGTGCTTCAGCCAACAGTTTGCCTTCACCCACTCCCCTCTCTGAAATGAACCTTCCTCTGGGAAAACAAGAAACCTACATGCCATCCTGGGTGAGAGAGGGACAGGAGCTGGGTCCCAGCATCGCATCCCTGGAGTGACAGGCAAGAGAAGATTCAGAGGGGCTCCTGACAGCAAGCCTAGCCTCAAGGGTATCTGGAGAGACCCTCTGAACCACAGGACACAAATGCTCTCTCTGCAGGACTGGACGTTCTGTGTTCCTTTCAGCTCGCGGGCATCAATTGTCCCTGTGTGCAGGGTAAGGCACCAAGCAACTGTCCCCTTCGGCAAGCCTCCATGACCTCTCTCCTTCTATTCTGACTTATTTGCTTGGTGAGTCACTGCGGCAGGCAGAATAATGGCCCCCAAAGATGCCCATGTCCTAATCCCCAGAACCCATGAATATGTTATATTAAATGGTGAGGGCTAATTAAGGCTGCAGATGGAATTAAGCTTGCTCATCAGCCTTAAAAACAAAACAAAACAAAAAAAACCCCTTAAAAACTAGGAATATTATCCAGGACTAATCATGTGCCCACAACGTAATTGCAAAAGTCCTTAAATACGGAAGAGCCAGGCACAAGAGTCAGAAGCAGAGTGATGGCTTGGTAAGAAAGACTTGACCTGCTGTGGCTGCCTTGGAAGATGTAGGAAGGAACCATGGACCAAGAAAGAATGAGTTGTCTCTTCAATCTGGAAAAGACAAGGAAACAGATTTTCCCCTAAAGCCTCCTTGATTTTAACCCAGTGAGACAGACCTATTCAGACTTCTGACCTCCAGAGCTATAATATTTGTGCTGTGACAGTAGTCATCAGAAACGAAGACTGTCACCATGGACTTGCCATGTACCCAGCCTGGTACCAGGTGGTGAGCTGAAGGAACTTTCCCCAAGCATGTGATTTCTACCTTGTATCAGTCATCAGGGTCCAATCAGGGAAACTGAAGCCACTCTAAGTGTCTAAAAGCGGGAAATCTAAGGCCAGTCAATGGCTAAACAGATGATAGGAAGAAGCCACAAAGCCAATCCAGCCATTAGCCGTAATAGTGGTTGCTAGTAGGATTCTACTAGGCTGGCCTAGAGAGGGACATAGAGAGGAGGTCATACACTGAGTCCAGAGGATCACCTGGCAGAAGCTGGACCAAAGTGGGCCTGTCTATGGAGGGGACAGAGCCCTGCTGTAGAAGCTTCCTGAGACAGAAAGGGGAGAGAGGTATGTATCCAGTTTCACCTTTTCTCCTACCCTCCAATCTGCTGCCAACACCCTCCACTGACTCTTACCAGTTGGAAGGCGAGTGACATGGAAGCCTGGGTACACAGCCCTTCTGCAGGTCAGAAAAGAGCTGGGAAACAACTCCGAATGGATAAAAGAATTTGTTGATGAATAGGTCCCAGACTGGTACACAACTCTTTTCTACTTTGATCGCCTTGAATCTTCGACAGTTTATTGTTTAAAAATCCAAATTCTTCACTGTGGCTTCTAAGACCTGACCTAAGCTAGCCCTTCTCTAACTTCTGTGCTCTCATCCTATGAAGTTCTCCCTTCACTCACAGCACCCCAACCATGCTGGCCTTTGTTCCGTCCTCAGCATCCGAGGCAAGTCCCATCTTGCCACCTTGTACTTGTTTGCCGTAGGCCTCTGCTCCTCCTCTTGTCTCTTCCCTAACTGATTACTTTTTATCATTGGAGTCTCCACTTATAAAATACCCTCTCCCATCTAAAATAAGCCCCCTCACCTAAAGTCACCATCATATTCCCCTATTTATTTTCTTCAGAGTAGCTATTAAAATATTATGTGAAATTATCTTGGTTATATGTGTACCTGTTTATCATAACCTTCCCCAAACTGTAAGCTCCTTGAGGGTAGGGATCTGTCTTGATACTTGCTGCGTCCTTGTATCAGCATTGGCTAGGTGTTCACCAAAATCTCTTCTTCTTCCTGGAAACAAAGTAAGGCTCATGTCATATTCCTTTGTTGTTAGGTGGGCCAGAGTTGGAGCTAATGAAACAGGAGTGGAAACAGTCAGGGCTGCTTCCCCGGCCTGGCCCATGAAAGCCTCTCATGCACACTCCTGCATGTTTCCCCCTTTCTGCCAGATGATGACAAGGCCCTTTGGGATGGTGGAGGCACAAGATGAAAGGAACTGGGCTGTCGAATGACTAAATGAAGAAGGGTTGCCCCAGCAACCTACATACCCATCCAGGACTGTTATGTGAATAAGAAATAAATGTGTTTTGTATTGAATCATTACCTTAGCCTATCCTAACCAAAACAACTCCCACTGCCAAGAATTCCCAGAGTTTTGTCCATAATTGGCTCTCAACAGCTACTGAATAACTGATGGCTAAACACTCAGTAATTATATGTTCAGTGGTGGAGTGTCTTTTCCTTATGCTCATGCCTTACCTGCCAAACTCCCTGTATATTCATCTCTGGACTCTTGATGGCTTCCATGGAGCCTCAACCTTCAAAGATGCTTGATGGGTGTGTGTTGCATTGGTTTCTAGGCAGCACGAGGGAGACAGTGACAAGGCAGGGTCTGTCTTGACCTTGTGAGTTTAAGAAGGTGTTCTGTGTTGCTATGACTACCAATGTTTGTGTAGTTCTTTAGAGTTATCAAAGGGTTACTCACTTGATACAATTACTCTGAAAGGAAATGGCTATTACGACCCCCACTTTACAGATGATGAATCCGGGCTCATAGAGCTTATCTCATTCAAGATCTTGCTTTTTCAAGGAATGAAGTTGGTGTTATTTCATGGCTCAAAATCATTTATGGAGTACCTAAAAATGTGCTAGGGGATTTCCCAGGTGGCTCAGTGGTGAAGAATCTGCCTCCCAAGCAGGAGACATGGGTTTGATCCCTGGGTCAGGAAGATCCCTTGGAGAAGGAAATAGCAACCCACTTAGTATTCTTGCCTGGGAAATCTATAGACAGAGGATCCTGGTGGGCTGCAGTCCTTAGGGTCTCCAAGGAGTAAGACACAACTTAGTGACTAAACAACTACCATAACACAGTGTGCTAGGCCCTGGTTAAAGCTCCTATACCTAGTGGGGGCTTAGGAAACATGGGAACCCAAAGTTCTAAAGAAGTTGGAATAACCTCCCAGAAAATAAGAGAGGCCCCAGTTCCAGCCCAGGACTGAGAGCTTTGCTTGTGTCTTGCAGCTTATGTGTTTAGCTGAGACGCTGCCACAGCTGTGTGCCTTAGTATAAGTTTCTGGGTGGTCTCTCAGACCTGCCTGGAGGCCACAGCGCGGCTGGAACCCCTCAGTGACTCTCACACTTGCCCAGGCTAACGGCCCTGGCAGTCTGAGTCTGCCCTTTTCCATACATTCTTTCCTCCTTCCCGTGCCAAGATTGCAGCAGACAGTTGAGAGTGGGTTCCAGGCCATTTAGCTTAGTCAGAAATTTGGGTGAAAGTTTCCTCCCGCCCACCCCAGGCCTCAGATAACCCATCAGGGTGTGACAACCTGCAAGAATGAGGAGGAAGGAACACCGTGGAGACTTTCGGGCCCGGGATTGGAGCAAAAGTTTCGGCAGCTACTGCTTTTCTCCACCCTCTCCTGGCTGTACAAAGTGTGTCAGGAATGGGTCGGCTGGAAAGCTTAGGACAAAAAGCCCAAGAGGATGTATTAATAACTTGTCTAAACAGAGATGTCAAAGGCCCTGGAGGGTCACCTGTAGGCTGGGTTATTTGCCAAAGCAGAGGAGGCAAATGCTGGAGACTGAGGGGCCTGTGAAGTGGAAGAGGTGAGTGCGGTGGCCCCTCTCTGCCAGGGCCCAGCCTTTCCCAGCCTGACGACACCTGTACCTGCTTGGGTGCCTCTGTCTGTAAATAAATCCCGGCTGCTCTTACAGTGCGGGACGTTCCACATACCATACATCTGAGGTGGGGTGAAATACAAATATGCCTTTTCATAATAGCTTTACACCTGGAGCAGCAGAGGACCGGTTTACTGCCTTGGTAAACAAAAGTCTGAATTCAAAGCAGAGTACAAACTTTGCCCAAGGCACTTCTGACAGTGCACCTCGTGTTTGCAATGTGAACTCGATATATATGTGTATACGATCTGAAGCAATGGAAGCCTGGCCCCTCTCTCTTTCTCTCTCTCATCTGATTTCCAGGGTTTAAAAGTTCATGTGTGTGTATGTGTGTCTGTGGTGGGGAGTACAGAGAGGGAATTTGCTTTGGCTCTGACTTTTTGAGCATTTTGAAATCATGCAGTTTGGTGTGTAAAAAAAAAAAACAAACCCAAACCTGTGAGCCAATTTATATTGTATTCCAGGGAGAGTGTACTCCTTGCTACTTTCAAGGTGACAATTAGGATTTGAGGGTGGGAGACAGGGTAAACCAGTTTGGGGAACACACACAGGAATCAGGATTTGCCTTGAACGTAAATGAAATATTAAAAACATAATAAATATTTATTCAGTGCCTATTATGTGACAGGCATAGAACAATGAATTTTAATAAACATTATTATATCTTCACAACTACATGGAAAAGGAATTGTTGATGAAAATAGCCATTTTATAGATGAGGAAACTAAGGCTAACTTTGCTAAAGAAATTTAAGCCACAGTTTTCTAAATCCAACTTCAGAGTTCTCTGTACTATCCTCCAACTTCTGTGTGGGGTCACAGACTCAGCTGTGTTCTGCCACTTGGTCTGTATCCCCTATTTTTTCTTTCTCATTCTCTGCTGCACTTGGGGAAATGACTCTTCTCCATTCTTTGATGCATTTCTGCTTAGAGAGTTTCCCTGCTATTTAGCAGTCACCTAGCCATCTAAGTTGCTCTCTCACCAACTAGCATTTCCATGCATTCAAATGCAAAGGACTTGAAATATGTGGATTAGATTTCCCCTCAAAATACTCATAAGCTTAAAAGCAAAGGTAGGGTTTCTCCAAAAAAGACAGACAGATGCTAATAAATACATGAAAAGATGCTCAACATCACCCTTTATTAGAGAAATATAAATCAAAATGACAATGAGGTATCACCTCACACCAGTCAAAATGGCAATCATCGAAAAATCTACAAATGATAAATGCTGGAGAGAGTGTGGAGAAAAGGGAACCCTCTTGCATTGTTGGTGAAAATGTAAATTCATATAGCCACTATGGAGAACAGTGTGGAGATTCCTTAAAAAAAAACCTAGGAATAAAACTATATGACCCAAGAATCCCACTACTGGGAGTATACCCTAAGGAAAATATAATTGAAAGAGACACACGTACCCCACTGTTCACTGCAGCACTGTTTACAATAGTTAGGACATGGAAGCGACCTAGATGCCCATTAACAGATGAATGAATAAAGAAGTGGTGGTACATATATACAACGGAATATTACTCAGCTATAAAAAAAGAACACGTTTGAGTCAATTCTGATGAGGTGGATGACCCTAGAGCCTATTTTATACAGAGTGAAGTAAATAAAAAAGAGAAAAACAAATATCGTATATTAATACTTGCAGAAAGAATGACGAGATGGAGCCAAAGCAAAAACAACACCCAGTTGTGGATGTGACTAGTGATGGAAGCAAGGTCCGATGCTGTAAAGAGCAATATTGCATAGGAACCTGTAATGTTAGGTCCATGAATCAAGGCAAATTGGAAGTGGTCAAACAGGAGATAGCAAGAGTGAACAATGACATTTGAGGAATCAGCAAACTAAAATGGACTGGAATGGGTGAATTTAACTCAGATCACCATCGTATCTACTATTGTGGGCAAGAATCCCTTAGAAAAAATGGAGTAACCATCATAGTCAACCAAAGAGTCCGAAATGCAGTACTTGGATGCAATCTCAAAAATGACAGAATGAACTCTGTTTGTTTCCAAGGCAAACCATTCAATATCACGGTAATCCAAGTCTATGGCCCGACCAGTAATGCTGAAGAAGCTGAAGTTGAATGGTTCTATGAAGACCTACAAGACCTTCTAGAACTAACACCCCCAAAAGATGTTCTTTCATTATAGGAGACTGGAATGCACAAGTAGGAAGTCCAGAAACACCTGGAATAACAGGCAAATTTGGCCTTGGAATATGGAATGAAGCAGGGCAAAGGCTAACAGAGTTTTGCCAAGAGAACGCACTGGTCATAGCAAATACCCTCTTCCAACAACACAAGAGAAGACTCTACACATGGACATCACCAGATGGTCAACACTGAAATCAGATTGATTATATTTTTTGCAGTCAAAGATGGAGAAGCTCTATACAGTCAGCAAAAACAAGACCAGGAGCTGAATGTGGCTAAGATCAGGAATTCCTTATTGCCAAATTCAAACTTAAATTGAAGAATGTAGGGAAAATCACTAGACCATTCAGGTATGACCTAAATCAAATCCCTTACAATTATACAGTGGAAGTGAGAAATAGATTTCAGGGAATAAATCTAATAGACAGAGTGCCTGATGAACTATGGACGGAGGTTCATGACATTGTATAGGAGACAGGGAGCAAGACCATCCCCAAGGAAAAAAAAATGCAAACAAGCAAAATGATTGTCTGAGGAGGCCTTACAAATGGCTGTGAAAAGAAGAGAAGTGAAAAGCAAAGGAGAAAAGGAGAGATAGAAGCATCTGAATGCAGTGTTCCAAACAATAGCAAGAAGAGATAAGAAAGCCTTCCTCAGTGATCAGTGCAAAGAAACAGAGGAAAACAATAGTATGGGAAAGACTAGAGATCTCTTCAAGAAAATTAGAGATACCAAGAGACTATTTCATGCAAAGATGAGCTCAATAAAGGACAGAAATGATATGGACCTAACAGAAGCAGAAGATATTAAGAGGAGGTGGCAAGAATACACAGAAGAACTGTACAAGAAAGATCTTCATGACCCCAGATAATCACGATGGTGTGATCACTCACCTAGAGCCAGACATCCTGGAATGTGAAGTCAAGTGGGCCTTAGGAAGCATCACTATGAACAAAGCTAGTGGAGGTGATGGAATTCCAGTTGAGCTATTTCAAATCCTGAATGATGATGCTGTGAAAGTGTTGCACTCAATATGCCAGCAAATTTGAAGAACTCAACAGTGGCCACAGGACTGGAAAAGGTCAGTTTTCATTCCAATCCCAAAGAAAGGCAATGCCAAAGAATGCTCAAGCTACTACACAATTGCACTCATCTCACACGCTAGTAAAGTAATGCTCAAAATTCTCCAAGCCAGGCTTCAGCAATATGTGAACCATAAACTTCTAGATGTTCAAGCTGGATTTAGAAAAGGGAGAGGAACCAGAGATCAAATTGCTAACATCTGCTGGATCATCGAAAAAGCAAGAGAGTTCCAGAAAAACATCTATTTCTGCTTTATTGACTATGCCAAAGCCTTTGACTGTGTGTATCACAATAAACTGTGGAAAATTCTAAAAGAGATGGGAATACTGGACCACCTGATCTGCCTCTTGGAAAATCTGTATGCAGGACAGGAAGCAACAGTTAGAACTGGACATGAAACAACAGACTGGTTCCAAACAGGAAAAGGAGTACTTCAAGGCTGTATATTGTCACCCTGATTATTTAACTTATATGCAGAGTACATCATGAGAAATGCTGGGCTGGATGTAGCATAAGCTGGAATCAAGATTGCTGGGAGAAATATCAATAACCTCAGATATGCAGATGACATTGCCCTTATGGCAGAAAGTGAAGAACTAAAGAGCCTCTTGATGAAAGTGAAAGAGGAGAGTGAAAAAGTTGGCTTAAATCTCAACATTCAGAAAATGAAGATCATGGCATCCGGTCCCATCACTTCATGGCAAATAGATGGGGAAACAGTGGAAACAGTGTCAGAC
The DNA here is from genome assembly GCF_029378745.1 of Bos indicus. Lineage (NCBI taxonomy): Eukaryota > Metazoa > Chordata > Mammalia > Artiodactyla > Bovidae > Bos > Bos indicus. The sequence continues at coordinate 80,125,726 of NC_091760.1, read as the reverse complement.
TTTATATTTGGGAGGCTCCAAAATCACTGCAGATGGTGATTGCAGCCATGAAATTAAAAGACACTAGCTCCTTGAAAGAAAAATTATGACCAACCTAGACAGCATATTAAAAAGCAGAGGCATTACTTTACCAACAAAGGTCCATCTAGTCAAGGCTGTGGTTTCTCCAGTAGTCATGTATGGATGTGAGAGTTGGACTATAAAGAAAGCTGAGTGCCAAAAAATTAATGCTTTTGAACTGTGGTGTTGGAGAAGACTCTTGAGAGTCCCTTGGACTGCAAGGAGATCCAACCAGTCCATTCTAAAGGAGATCGGTCCTTAATGTTCATTGGAAAGACTGATACTGAAGCTGAAACTCCAGTACTTTGGCCACCTGATGCAAAGAACTGACTCATTTGAAAAGACCCTGATGCTGGGAAAGATTGAGGGCAGGAGGAGAAGGGGATGACAGAGGATGAGATGGTTGGATGGCATCACCGGCTTGATGGACATGAGTTTGAGTAAACTGTGGGAGTTGGTGTTGGACAAGGAAGCCTGGTGTGCTGCAGTCCATGGGGTCCCAAAGAGTCAGACACGACTGAGCGACTGAAGTGAACTGAACTGAAGGAATGGAGAAAGATGGTACCAATGAGCCTATTTGCAGAGCAGTAAGGGAGATGAAGACATAGGGAACAGACTTGTGGACACAGTGGGGGAAGGAGAGGGTGGGATGAACAGAGAGACCAGCACTGAAACATATGCATCACCATATGTGAAATAGATAGCCAATGGGAATTTGCTGTATGTTGCAGGGAGCTCAAACTCAGTGCTCTGTGACAACCTAGATGGGTAGGATGAGGTGGGAGGTGGGAGGGAGGCTTATGAGGGAGGGGACATATGTGTACCTATGACTGATTCATGTTGGTGTGTGGCAGAAACCAACACAATATTGTAAAGCAATTATCCTTCAATTAAAAATAAATAAATTAGAAAACAAAGCCAGGGACAGCAGAGCACATCTTTGGTTTGGTTGGCTCCACAAATGCCTCTGCAGCCCCCATTCCCAGCTTGAAAAAATCAGAGAAGCTTCAGCAAAAGCATCTGAATTTTGGGGGTTCTTTTCCAAAACAAATCTTTCAACGTGAAGAACTTTGCCCATTGCTGTTGGCACGTTCACTTCTCAGTCGTTCAGTGAGGGCTTGCCTGCTGTACGGCTCAAGCTGGTGAAATTTCAACTCTTCATCCACAGATTAATTCCCAGGTCTCTAAAATGAGAGTGAACTCATTAGGTTTATTTTTTAAAAAGTTTCTATGAATGTGTCAAATTGTGCCTGTCTTCACAGATGAAGGATTCCTTGCGGGAACATATTAAACTGAGGCTAGAGAGAGGTGATGTCAATAAGGCATTGTCAACTCAGCAGTTTCAGGGTACCAGAGCTGTGACAGCTTGTGTCTTTACCTTTTGAAGGGAAAGCTGAGTCCCCCTTCTCCATCTCTGAACTTTTTCTCCCCTCCTGTCTTTACCCTCTACCATTAATGCATCTTTAATTGCAACTCCTTGAGGAATATTATTGGTTTTAGTTATTGCAAGCTTTTAAGAAATTATTGGAACACAAATACTCATTGTAATGAAACAGATATGAGTTGCAAATGGATCTAAGAGAACCCTTGCGCTGGAACCCTTGAGGGAAAAGAGATGGGGGTTTCTGGGCTATGAGACAAAGATTGGTCAAGGATGCTAGCTTTGGGGACTCTGCTCTAAAAACTCAGGTAAGCAAAATAGTGGAATGTTAGCCCTTAAATAAACTTCAAAGAGATCTAACCCAAGCTCTTTCTCATACAGAGGAGGAAACCAAGGCTCAGAGTGGAACATGCAAGACCAAGGCTAACATAGCTAGCCAGTGACAGACCTCCCCAAATCCCTGGTCAGGGCTTATGCTCTCCCCTATGCCGTCTTTCATCCTGGGAGAAAGTAAAATTGAATAGACAAAAACCTTGTCTTAAATCCTAACTGGACCCACTTAGCCTAGCTTTTCACTACTGTTTATCAATATAGGTCCACAGATGGAGTCCATGGAAAGTGTTTACCCTGAGAAAGAAGACAGATGAGAACCACAGAATACTTCCTTAACAGTGATTGGAAATCTTCAAGTTTAAGAGAACTAGTGTTTTCTTGCGTGGTTATGATTATAGACCAGATAAGCAATGCTTTAAATATCTACACAGTATTCCTGTCTTACTTTCAATTTCATTTTCATTCATTAACTTTTGTGATTTTCTAGCTAGTGATTCTAGGTGGTCAGGGTCCCTATTGCTCAGAAGTGTAGTCAGTCAGCCCATAATCAGGTCCTAATTTGAAGAAACTGATGAAATGTTAGACTATTAGGGCTAGAAGGAAGCTCAGGGATTCTCTGGACCACGCTCTTCCATTTACAGATGAGTGTAATGGAACTGAGAGAAGGCAAGTGGGTTACTCAGCACATTCATGGACCATACCATTGATTCTCCCCACTGCATGGAAGGAGGGTCCTTCCACCTGAGAATTGGAAAGCAGCGCCTTTTGTAATACTCAGGTGTTTTTTATAAATACTTAATGGTTGCGCCCAACTCTAGGGAGCTGAATGCTTATTGTAGCCTGGGTGTGACTAATCCACAGGCACCTCCATGAGGTATGGATCATGAGTTACCCTTGCCATCTTTTGCTTCATAGAAAGATCACTAGACAGAAAACAAGGACATTTCCCAAGATTTCGTGATGAATCAGCAAAGGCTCTGAAGCAACACACTGTTACTGGATGAGGAATCAGAAGACATAAATTCTAGCCCTTGCTTTGTGTCTAGCCATGTCAGAGATCTGGGGCTAATCACTTCCCTTTCTGAGAGTCTCAGTCTTCCACTTCATGGAAGGGTTTTGCTGGGTGACATCTAAGAGCCTTTCAGTTCTGATGGCTCATGTGTCTAGGAGACAAGACTCAGAGATTTGTCATGCCTAAAATGTGATCCTTTGAAGCCAGAAATTGACTGCTACCATGATATACCTCAAGATTCCTCAGCCTGTAAGAGATAAATGGACTCTGCCTCTGAAACACAGTAACAGCAATTTGCATACAAAAAAAATAATAACTAAGTTCAGTTCTATTTTTTTCCATAACTTTTTTTTCTCCTCAAGCTCTTTGTGCCTGTTATCACTTGTCTGCTTACAAGCATATTAACACAACAAATAAATGAATAACAGGCAAATAGCAATAGGAGAACTCACAAATATGATCTCTTTATCATTTTTACTTTTAAAAGCAGAACAGGAAAAATAAATAATATTTATTGAACATTTCCCACAGTTTATATACAGCATCTTATTGAAGATCTTTAAGCAATCAGTGTTATCCTGCCTTTTTTTTTTTAAATCAGAAGAAAGCACCAAGGCTCAGAGATGAAATAACTTTCCTAGTATACACACGCGTAGTAAAGCTCAGATTTGAAGTCAGTTTTTCTGACTCCAAAGCTTACATGAATTTTCACAATCAAAAATTTGCATGATAGAACACAGCCATGTTGTCTGAGCAAAAGTGACTTACCATAAGAGAGAGAAATTAACTGTATCTGTGTTTTATTGGGTTCCACAAAGAACAACATCATAGCTTCCCTACATTCCCACAAAGAACATCTTCAGAAACAGGCAAAGAATGTGAGGCTTTAGTCTGACATCTCCCAAGAATTTTAAAGAGAGGGGGATACCTATGTCTAGAAATATTTCAATCAAAATACTTATTAATATAGCCACAAGATAAAAGGTGAGGTGATTGCTTCTTTGTTTAGTATTTATGTCACTTCAGACACGTACCAGACACCAGGCTTTTGTTCTGGTCCCTTCCCTCTTATTTAATCCTATAGTCCTCCCAGAAATATAGGGCAAGATTAGAGTGGGCTGGAAGAAACTTTTGCAGATTCATAGTTTCCCCTAAGATGGGAATCTGTATAGTGTCTTCTCAAAGTGACCCATACATCAGTTTCCAAATCAATGGAGAAACTGGGACCAGATCACAGGTTCTTTCATCCAACATTCTTTGACAGCCCTGGATGCTTCTGGCATACTGCAAGGCTAGTATTACCAAAACAAACACAATTTAGCCCTGACGTGACTTTGGACACCCAACTCATGTCTGACCTAGACCCCAGAAACAGTCATGGGAGGCTGCATTGGCCTGTGCCTGCCTTCAGGCTTTAGAGATAACAGTCAAGTGACATGGCAAAGGGCCTTGCGTTTTGTTTTGGCTTTAACCAGAATGAAATATCTGTATCCATTCCGTCTCCTGGTACTTGCCTGAAAATCAGAGAACGTCAAAGTTTGAAATGACTCCAGAGAGCTGGCTGTCACTTCGTCTCAAATTTCTCCCTTTAGAGATGAGGTTACTGGGGTTCAGAGGGTAGGAGGGTTGTCTAAGGTCACCCATAGAGTGTGGGACAAGGCTGGACCTAAGACCCAGGTCTCCTGGCTTTAGGCTCAATGCTTCTTTCACTGCTGTTGTCTAATTGCCTTGGTAGTGGGTGAGACGTTGGCCTAGAAGGAAAAGAAGTTGTTCTTTGTTTAATGAAAAATTATAACTGAATGGATAGATAGATCTGTATTTCCTCATTCTGCAGTGGCTCATGATTACATTGGACAAGTTCTATGGTTTAGGAACAAAAACACCTTATGCTGCCCCATTTTGAACATCCTGAACACACCAGACCTTTCATGCTCTGAAAATTAAGTTCTCTGGGTCTGGGATATTCTTCCCCTTTCCCCTTGTGGCAAACGCACTTTCAGAACCAATTTCATTACTTCCTCTACGGGACTGTGGTGGATTTGTTCGGGGGCAACTTAGTTAAGCTGGAATTATGTTCCCAGACTCCCCTTACATAGTAGTGTTGGCTACAAGAGATAATTTTCACAATATTTGGAATATAGAAGTGAAGCTATTATACTATGTTATAATATTTAGAAGGTTGGTGTAGGGCACCATATGTTAGAGTGAAGGGCTGGCAGAGTCCTTGGCTTCTCCAGTTCCCATCAGAGATATCGTAGTGCCTCTGAGTCCTGGGCCAGCAGGTAGGGCTTCATGGGGGAGGCCAGCTTCTCCTGCAGGTCACCAAGATCATCACTTAAAGGCAATGAGAGGTGGAAATGGACTCCAGGTGGTCCTTGAAGGTTGTAGTCCACCATCACGCTCCCCCCTCCACTTCATGCCCATTTCTATTTCCTAATCACCTGACCTGCTGATTCCAAGTCTAGCGCCAAACTCTGAAGCAACTGCTTTACCTCAACTGGACAGGTAGATCCTATAATTGTGAGGACTGAGCCCTGATAATGGATCTCTAATTCTGCACCACACACAGTGGTCCTGCTTCTCTTATAGAGCCCTAAGTGATCAAGAGTCTTCTGTAAAGCCTCTAAAGTCCATCATTTCTAGCCTGAACCCTTCTAGTAATGCACAAAACATAGAGTGTTATACTTTCACTATGGACAGTCTCTCTGTCTCATTAGCAGGAATAGCTGACATTTACTGCTTGCTGACTTTGTGCCAGGCACTATTAATTCTTACAACAACTGAATGAGGTAAGTGTTGTTGTTATTATTTCCATTTTATAGGCTAGGCAACAGGGGACCAGAAAAGTTAAGTGATTTGCCCAGGCTTTCCCAACTAGAAGGAGGAGGACCCAGGATTCAAAACCAGGCAGCCTGGTCCAGAGCCAGCACTATGCCCCTCCCTGAATGAGCTCTTCAAGAAGCAAGCCTCATCTGTTACCCAGCTTTGGCACTAGAATGAAATAATGATCCGTCTACTTCATCTGAGGATAGAATGACTTTTCTACCCAGCTGATGGAGGGTGGATGACAGTGGAAGCTTTGGGACCTAGGGTCCTATGGTACCTTAAATGCTATCCCTCCCAGACTGGAAGGTGAGTTTGTAAACAGTCCATAGTCAAGGTCTTGTTAGTAGACCAGAGACCTGTTTACACATGAAGTTTGCATCACCTGAAGGCCATCAGCATGCTTTCTGGGAGCAGCAGACTGACAATGAGCACACCACCAGATGAGCCTGTTTTTCTCTCCATCCAGGCAGACACCTCCCCTGGGTGGAGCCCTCTCAACCCCAAGAGTCTCTTGGAATGGAGGACTGAGCCTGACTGGAGGGCGGAATTCCTACACAGGTTCCCGGCATACAATTCCTGTTTAATACTTCGTTTCTTATATGCAACCTCAAAACTGCCCTTTGTATGTAGCAAATACAGACTGGGACTCCCGTTTAATTTTTAAAGTGATTGCCAATTTCTAGATAGCAAACTTGAATGAAAATTCAAGTTTGGACTTTACACTAGAGTATCTTGGGCCATAGAGTCTGTCAATATTAAATTGGTTGTTTCCTGTTTCCTTATCTAGAAGAGGTAGGGAAAAATTGATGGTCTCTATCTTATAAACAATGCACTGATTTTAAAAAAGAAGAAGAAGAAAGAAAGAAATGCAAAAGAAATTAAAATGTGCAGGAAAAATGGTAAGAAACAAAACTCAACTGCTACGTCAATGAGGTCCAATGCCTGGACTGCTCTTCTGGGACACAGGAGGAAGGCACATGAAGGTCTGGAAGCTTCATGCAGCTTGAAATGTTACCCTATTCACATAGGAGGAGAGAACTCACATTCTGTGCACCATTAATGGGCAGTATCAATGTAATGCACATGCTCTATATAAGCCAAACAACAAGAAGGGCTTATAATATTCAAATTTAGGGCTTTTATTTGAGGCCAGACTTGGAGAGGACCTAGTTCATTCACAAATGAGGAAACTGAGACTCTGAGAAGATAGATCCTCAGATCCTGGACTGACACTAGCCATCTTGGGAAGAGGTCTAGAGTAAAGGCGTCCCAGCCTAGAGGAGGGAAATCAGGTGAGATTCAGGGCTCCAGCTCCAGAACAGCAGCTGCCATTCTTGCAGGGTTCCACCTGCTCCCTGGAGCCCTGCAGCACTCCCATGCCTCCCATGCAGGATACTAAAACAAGGGATTTTGAGAGGGCTGACCTTGGGGCTCTGCTGGCAGTAAAGTCCTATTGCCTAGGAAAGTCCTGTTCACACCTTCCAGGGACTTTAACCCAAACTTATAAACCCTTGTCATTATCCCCACAATTTCTGAGAACTAGCTTTTGAAAACAGCCCCTGCCACCCCACCCCGAACCTCCAGAGAGGAGCCTCAAGAGCTCCTTCTTCACTTTGAATCCAAAGGAGAAAAGGGATCCAGAGATTGGGGACAGTACCACAAAGGAGATTTATTTCCCTTTCCCTTACAGATCTTCCAATCCAGGACTATATCCTCTGGAATGAAACAGCTCCAAGTGCAGAGTGCCTTTAAAGACATTCCAGTTCAATTCACTCATTTATTGGGACCCAGAGAAAGGGTGTGCATTGCCTAAGGGCTTACAAACAGTGATGTCGGCTGGGGCTGCAGAAGGGTCCCTGCTATCTGGGCACCAATCCTCCCACCAGTAACATCCAGTCAAATGTGTATGTGTGTGTGTGTGTGTATACACACCTGTGCAAGTGTATATTTGTTGCCAGGAACCTGGATTGCTCTGAGAGGTTTTCTTGTATATCATGGAGGAGTGGAGGAGAGAAGGGGTTTGCTTGCAGATAGGTTCAGAAAGACTTGCAGATGACACTCTTATCTTCCATTGAACGAGAAATAAAGACTCCACCTTACAATTTTACCTGTTACTTATTTTGAACAATCATTAACTGGAAAGTAATGTACGTTTATTATAAAAAATTTAGAAGTTAGAAGAAATGTGAGAGAATTAAAACTACCCATCATTCCACCACCTAGAAACCACCCTTATCAATGTTTTGGTTTATGACTCTTTATGACTTCATGGACTATAGCTCGCCAGGCTCCTCCCATGGGATTCTCCAGGCAAGAATACTGGAGTGGGTAGCCATTCCCTTCTGCAGGGGATCTTCACAACCCAGGGATTGAACCTGGGTCTCCCGCATTGCAGGCGAATTATTTGCAGTCTGAGCCACCAGGGAAGCCCTTACATTCTTCTTAGTCTTAAAAACAAAACAAAACTGCAATTATGTGGCATGTTTGGTGATCTAATATTTGCATGTTCTAGTGAAATTTTGTTTTCATAATATTAAATACTCCCCTGTGGGGTGTTTTCAATGGTTGCCTAGTTATTTATGCTGTCGGTTTATCCATTCAATCCAGTCATTACTGCCGGACAGTTTAGTAATGCCTCTTCTCTCCCATCACAAATAATAGTAAGATAAATATCTCTTGATCTTTGGTTTCTTGGATGAGAGTCTTAAGAGAGAATCAATGGAATGAAGACAATGACACTTTATAAATTTGACATATGTTTTTTCCAAGTCACTCTTCAGAAAACTTAAATTTACATTTTCACATTCCTAGCAACAGTGTAGCAGCGGAGCATTCAGTTGAGTTCATTCGCTCAGTCGTGTCCAACTCTTTGCGACCCCATGGACTGCAGCACGCCAGGCTTCCATGTCCATCACCAACTCCTGGACCTTACTCAAACTCATGTCCATTGAGTCAGTGATGCCATTCAACAATCTCATCCTCTGTTGTCCCTTTCTCCTGCCTTCAATCTTGCCCAGCATCAGGGTCTTTTCCAATGGGTCAGTACTTCTCATCAGGTGGCCAAAGTATTGGAATTTCAGCTGCAGCATCAGTCCTTCCAGCGAATATTCAGGACTGATTTCCTTTAGGATTGACTGGTTCGATCTCCTTGCAGTTGAAGGGACTCTCAAGAGTCTTCTCCAACACCACAGTTCAAAAGCATCAGTTCTTCGGTGCTCAGCTTTCTTTATAGTACAGCTCTCACATCCATACATGACTACTGGAAAAACCATAGCTTTGAGTAGGTGGACTTTTGTTGGCAAAGTAATGTCTCTGCTTTTTAATACGCTGTCTAGGTTTGTCAAAGCTTTTCTTCCAAGGAGCAAGCATGTTTTAATTCCATGGCTACAGTCAACATCTGCAGTGATTTTGGAGCCCCCCAAAATAAAGTCTGTCATTATTTCCATTGTTTCCCCATCTATTTGCCATGAAGTGATGGATACCATGATGGATGCCATGATCTTAGTTTTCTGAATGTTGAGTTTTAAGCCAACTTTTTCACTCTCCCCTTTCACTTTCATTAAGAGGTTCTTTAGTTCTTCTCTTTCTGCCATAAGGGTGGTGTCATCAGCATACTGAGATTATTGATATTTTTCCTGGCAATCTTGATTCCAGCTTGTGCTTCATCCAGCCTGGCATTTCACATGCTGTACTCTGCATATAAGTTAAATAAGCAGGGTGACAATATACAGCCTTGATGTACTCCTTTCCCAATTTGGAACCAGTCTGTTGTTCCATGTCCAATTCTAACTGTTGCTTCTTGACGTGCATACAGATTTCTCAGGAGGCAGGTAAGCATTAGCTTCATTATTCATTTTGCTTACAATTCTGTGGAATTCCAAGGAATGTTAGAATTATTTAATTACTGCTATATAGACATTCACTATTTTCCACTTGACTTTTATAAAAATTGTAAAACTATACTACAAAGTACTTTGTTCCATTTTACATTGTTTGAAGTTTGATCTTTCTTAAGAAACATGACTTTCCACAGAATTGTAAATAAGTATCTACAGGCAACTTAGTATTCTTTAATATAAATGCTTTAATTTGCATACTTGACTTTTTAAATTTATTTTTTAATTGGAGGAAAATTGCTTTACAATATTGTGTTGGTTTGTGTTGGTTTCTGCCGTACGAAACCACCAGTCAGCCATGACTTTATGTACACTTCAGGGTTCTGAAATATAGGAGCCCGTCGTTTGGTGAGCCAGGTCTTCATTTTTGAGTGTTTGAGTTGTTTTCAATTTGATTGGAATTAATAGGTAGAGAGTATGAAGTCTTTCTTAGTTCTTGCTGCATGTTGGTAGGTCATACTGAACTGTGCTCTGTGCATCACCGGGAACAAAGCAGCTTCCATGATTGCTTCTGCATGCCAATTTTTGAAAACATTTCAATATTTTTATGAATTAACATTGTATTTTTTTCTCAAACCCCAGATCTCTATTTTTCAGTTTACTGTGATTGTCCACCCCCTAAAAAAATTGAATGATGTATTGAAGACAAAGTTGTATATTAATCTGTACAGTTTCCATTTTTTTATTATATAATGAATGCAGGTTATATGTAGAAAGTTATAAAAAGGAAGAAAATTAAAGTAACTTGCAATCACATCATAAAAAGATAATGCTATTACTATTAACAGTATTAATATCTTTCTAGTCTTTCTCTAAAGAAATATATGCATATTGTCCAGAGTGCTTTTATAATCCACAATGATATCCTGTGAATGTATCATCATGCCAGTAAGTACAGTAGACCCTCTGATCCCCAGGGATATGTTTCAAGACATGCAGTGGATGCCTGAAACCACAGGTAGTACCAAGCCCTAAATGTACTAAGTTTTTTGCAGGTATATAGAATTAACGGACAGAGGAGTGGTTCACGATCTGGGTAGGATAGAGCAAGACAGAATAAGATTGCTACATGCTACTCAAAACAGCTCGAATCTTAAAACTTATGAGTTACTTTTTTCTGGAATTTTCCGTTTAATATTTTCATACCAAGTTTGGCTACAGGTAAGTGAAACCCTGGAAAGTGAAACCACAGATAAGGGGAGACTACTGTACCTACTTTTGATCAACTTCCTAGCACGTGACAGGCGCAGTGAGATAGTTATGAGCAGAACAAGATCCAGTCCTCAGGGACTTAACAGGCCAAGCTAGGAAGAATGGGAAAAACTACATGGTCCCTGCACCCTGGTCCAGCACGCTTTCTTCTGGTTTGCTCTCATTACCAGGAAAAGTTTGACTCCTTAGTGAGTTTTTTGTTTATTTATTTAATTTTACAAACATAGCAATTTTAGATCACCGTTTTCTTAAATTTGTCTTTAGATCACAGTGTCCTACTTATTTACTTTTTTCTTTTTTTGGTCGTACCACACAGCATGTGGGATCTTAGTTCCCCAGCCAAGGATTGAATTCATACCCCCTGCATTGAGTCTTTATGGAGTCCTAACTGCTGGACCACCAGCGAATTACCCGTATTTATTTACTTATGATCCATAAAGAATCGAGCACCTGAGAGTTCCCTTGCATGTTATGTTTCTTTTCCCTTGGTGCTTTTAATATTTTTTCTTGGTCTTCAATTTTTGTCAATTTAATTACTCTGTGTCTCTGTGCATTGCTCTTTGGGTTTATGCTGCAGAAACTCTGCTCATTATTGTGTAATAACCTAAATGGGAAATGAATTTGAAAAAGAACATATACATGTATATGTATATAACTGAATTACCTTGCCATAACTGAAACTAACACAACATTGTTACTCAACTGTGTTACTCCAATACAGAGAATTAGAAGTCTTAGTTAGTCTGCCTGTTATAGTCAGCAAGACCTTGAATGGCCTGACAGAGCACAGTTTCCAGGAAATCATGGAAGCAAAGCTTTTCCCATGGCAGGTGCAGCTGCCAGCAGTCCTATGGGTAGAAATAAATCTTGGGTTTGGGAAATACAGCTCTTCTTGGTGCTCGAGCATCCTTGAAGCACAAGGACCCTCCTAGTTCCAGAGAGGCCTTTCTGCTCCCTGACACCTGCCAGGACCCACACAGACTTCTGTGAGGGGGGCGAGAAAGGGGGTGAGTGGCTGAAGCCCAGGCTATTAAAGAGAGACAGCAGGGCCAGGAAGAAGCCAAGCCCTGGTGATGCTAGTGTAGTGTTCTTCCTGTCCCCACCCCCCTCCACTGGAGGCATGGCTGACTGGGCTGAAAGACCAGAATGGATCAAGACAGGCCACTACTGTCTGCTCTTACATGTACATGTACACACACACACTCACCCCTGAGACACACACATGAGCGCCCTCATGTAGAAACAGGCAACCTTAACCAAGATGTTCCCAGGCATTCTGTAAGTGCTCCCACCCTGGCAGGATCTGTCTCATCTGGTGGTCTGTGGACCATTGCTGGAGCCTGATTCATACTTAATGATTATTGGGACCAGATCCCTTCCCACCCGCACCTCCCACCTCTGGCAAGAGACCATCTCCAGACATGCTAGGATTCCTTCAACAGGGAGTTTCCAGGCCAGCATCACATGTACCCCAGGGACATGTTCTCCATGAGTAGGTGAAGTCAGGAGCCTCAGTGCAGAGAGCCCTAGATGGCCAACACCCAGCAAGAATCTCTGAAGAGCAAGAAGGAGGGCTGGACTGTGGAATGTACCCTGAGATGATCTAGTGCTCTAGAAAGCACTCCATATACATTAGAATCAGATCACCTCATTACATATGATTGGGTTCTATGGTTCACAGGCAATGTCTCGTCTGCATGAGGTCTGAACGTGTGTGTCTGTTAGTTGCTCAGTTGTGTCTGACTGTTTGCAACCCCACAGACTGCAGCTCACCAGGCTCCTCTGTCCATGGAATTTTCCATGCAAGAATACTGGAGTGGGTTGTCTTCCCCTTCTCCAGGGGATCTTCCCAACCCAGGCATAGAATCCATGTGTTCTGCATTGCTGGCAGATTCTTTACAATCTGAGCCATCAAGGAAGCCCAAGCTTTGAATGAGGATGTATTATTAATTTATTTAACAGATGAAGACACTGAGTTTCAGAGAAGCTCACTGACTGGGCCTAGAATAGATGCTGAGTAGCCAGTACTCTTGCCTGGAAAATCCCATGGACGGAGGAGCCTGGTAGGCTACAGTCCATGGGTTCGCTAAGAGTCTGGCATGACTGAATTACTTCACTTTCACTTTTCACTTTCATGCATTGGAGAAGGAAATGGCAACTCACTCCAGTATTCTTGCCTGGAGAGTCCCAGGGACGGAGGAGCCTGGTGGTCTGCTGTCTATGGGGTCACACAGAGTCGGACACGACTGATGCAACTTAGCAGCAGCAGCAGCACAGCTTGACTAAAACCTGGATCTTCTGACTCCAAAACCATTATCCCCTGCACTCCCAAAGACTGACCTCTATGTGTTATGTGTATCTCAATTCCTACTGTGCCCCAGGTGGTGAGGCTGCTACAGCTCACTCTTCTCATTTAACAGGTGGGGCAACAGGCTCTACGAGTTGAAGACAACCAGTCACCAGGGACCTTCTGGCTCTGCATCCACTGCTCCTTCTTCCTCACCTGGTCCCTGCTGTGTAATAGCTCCCTAGAGAGGAAGGAATTGTGAACAGAGCTAGAATAACAAAGATTCAGAACTGATTGGGCACTCCCTAAGAGGGCTACTGACAAATGCTTTGGGTACATCCACTGAGAAGCTTCCTGGGAAGCTTCTGTCATATGGTTGGGAAAGAGGGTGCTGTGTTTATGGAATCCATCGTGAGTAAAGGAAGGATCCTGAGTAGGAGTGAGTCAGCTTCCCTGATTCCTTTACAGCCCATTATTTTCATGGACTGTTTGGTAGACAAGTACCAGTGTCACGTTGGCAATGTTATAATGTAAGGACTTGAGCATCTTGAGTTGAAAGGTTTGGTGTTATAAATTACTAGCTGCATAATCTAGGGCAAAACACTTAACTTTCCTGATCTTTCTTTCTTTATAAAAAGGTCATCTTGTGAAAATGCTGTGTAAATTATAACAGGTTGTTCTTGGGTAGATTATCAGTTTAATATGTCATACCAATAAGCAACTAATTTTGTAACTGAAATTAAATGCTTACCAATTTTAGAAGCTAAAGCTTTAGGAGGAAGTACTACCAGACTGGAAAAACCCAGTGAATTTTTTTAGAGCAAATTATAGGAAACCATCAGAGCTCCAACATCCTGTAGTGATGTCTTTAGGGAAAGGAAGATGCAAGAGTGGAAGTCAGGGGTTGTCCCACCAGCCTCTTTACCCAACTCCAACTCACCAGCAGTGGTGATGGTTGCAAGTAGAATAAATCTCTATGCTCTTGAGGATGCTGTGTTTGCTGCTTTGGCATCAGTTCAGTTCAGTTCAGTCGCTCAGTCGTGTCCGACTCTTTGCGACCCCATGAATTGCCGCATGCCAGGCCTCCCTGTCCATCACCAACTCCTGGAGTTCACCCAAATTCATGTCCATCAAGTCGGTGATGCCATCCAGCCATCTCAACCTCTGTCATCCCCTTCTCCTCTTGCCCCCAATCCCTCCCAGCATCAGAGTCTTTTCCAATGAGTCAACTCTTCACATGAGGTGGCCAAAGTACTGGAATTTCAGCTGTAGCATCAGTCCTTCCAAAGAACACCCAGGACTGATTTCCTTTAGAATGGACTGGTTGGATCTCCTTGCAGTCCAAGGGACTCTCAAGAGTCTTCTCCAACACCACAGTTCAAAAGCATCAATTCTTCAGCTCTCAGCTTTCTTCACAGTCCAACTTTCACATCCATACATGACCACAGGAAAAACCATAGCCTTGACTAGACAGACCTTTGTTGGCAAAGTAAAGTCTCTGCTTTTGAATATGCTATCTAGGTTGGTCATAACTTTCCTTCCAAGGAGTAAGTGTCTTTTAATTTCATGGCTGCAGTCACCATCTGCAGTGATTTTGGAGCCCCCAAAAATAAAGTCTGACACTGTTTCCACTGTTTCCCCATCTATTTGCCATGAAGTGATGGGACCAGATGCCATGATCTTAATTTTCTGAATGTTGAGCTTGAAGCCAACTTTTCACTCTCCTCTTTCACTTTCATCAAGAGGCTTTTGAGTTCCTCTTCACTTTCTGCCATAAGGGTGGTATCATCTGCATATGAGGTTATTGATATTTCTTCTGGCAATATTGATTCCAGCTTGTGCTTCATCCAGCCCAGCGTTTCTCATGATGTACTCTGCATATAAGTTTAAAAAGCAGGGTGATAATATACAGCCTTGATGTACTCCTTTCCCTATTTGGAACCAGTCTGTTGTTCCGTGTCCAGTTCTAACTGTTGCTTCCTGACTTGTATATAGGTTTCTCAAGAGGCAGGTCAGGTGGTCTGGTATTCCCATCTCTTGAAGAATTTTCCACAGTTTATTGTGATCCACACAGTCAAAGGCTTTGGCATAGTCAATAAAGCAGAAATAGATGTTTTTCTGGAACTCTTTTCCTTTTTCAATGATCCAGCGGATGTTGGCAATTTGATCTCTGGTTCCTCTGCTCTGGCATGGGTATATGTAAATTTCTTATCCTTGGGTCTCACATAGGGTTTTAGTTTGTCGCTTTCTTGGGCACCAGCTGCTTATTATCATTCAAGTCATCACTTCAGCCTCAACTCTTGAGGCAATAAGATGTATAGAGGGCATGGATTTCAATTTAATAAAAAAGCAACTGTTGATTGAACTCCTTGGACATGCCAGGCACTGTGCGAAGCAATGGAGATAGAATGACCAAACAGTTAAGGTCTCTGCCCTCATGAAGCTTTTACTCCACCAAATTTCAGAGCTCAGAAGCAATCTCAGAGACTGGGAGATATAATAGGAGAAGAAACATGAGGCAACAAATAGAGGCCAGAATTTGGAGTTATAATTCAGTCTGTCCATCACAACCTATACAGCCTCGGACTAGTTCATGTTACTGCAAAATGAGAATAATGATAATAATAAAAGTTACCTTCCTTACAGTATACTGGCAAGAGAAAAATGAGGATGTGTATTATCATTGGCAAAGTCCTGGACAAAGAGACATTATTAGAGAGATGTTTTATTTTTAAAAAAAGAGAAGGAAGAAGGAAATGGGGAAGGGAGGACTATCTTTAGTCCTTATATGAATATTTTTAAAATAAATACTAAATGCCTAACAAATCCTTTCCTGATTTTCCTACCCCTCTTGTCCCTATTCACACTGGTATTCTGTTACCAGACTATGAATCAGTCAAAATGGTAATACTCATTTGTGTGATATAAGCCAAAATTACTTTGAAAAAAGAAGGACTTATTTTCTGTTGGCACATACTTTATGAAGAAAGTCCAAGAAAAATACATGTGCCTTGGAGGTTGGTGCTCTCATTCTTGGTTTTATTAACAGAACCCTCAGTGAGTTCCCTGCAGTCTGATAGTTCACGAAGATTCTTCAGTCCAGGCTCCAGTTGTGCTGAGAAACCTGGTGTGAAAAAGCCTAGAATGGTCAAAGAGGGAAAGGTGTGTAGAGGTCATTAGAGGTTACAAAACAGATAATAACATTGTGTTCACTCAAATCTGAAGTCAGATGATAGTACATTCCTGTGTGGACAAGGAAGAGTGCGTGTTTTATACCAAAAACATTAAAAAAAGTAAATACATATGTGTATATATACATCAAAAGATGTATCTGAAAACTGAAATGTAGGCTTTTTCAATAAAAAAATCTATGCCTTGACTAGAATATCATAAACTGTGGACTTCAGTCATTTTAAAGCCATATTACTAAAATATATTTTTTAAGCTTATATCTCTAGTCTTGAGTTTGAGAAAATAAAATCTATAGGTGTGTTGTTAGAAGAAAAAGGCAAGTGTTGGTTGAAGGAACACATGAATGAGTTACTGAATGAGCCAAATATTATTTGTCTCCCATTTTCAGGTAAGAAAAATGAGGCTCAGAGAGGGTTTGTAAGTGATCACCATATAGTAGACGTTTGTTCTAGCAAATCTAGGATTTCAACCAAATTGTCTGACTCTTCTTGCTCTTACTATCAACAAGAACAGGAGGATCCTGAAGTCCTCCCCTGATCTCACTTTGTTGTTCAATAGTAAGAAAGAATGAATGAAAAACAGAGACCTCTAAGTACCTAAGGCCAACCAATGGTGGTGTTGCTGTTGTTTAGTAACTAAGTCATGTCTGACTCCTTTGTGATCCCATGGACTGTAGCTGGAGCCAGCAATTAACCTTGAGCCCCAAAACTCCAAGAGCTTCTACTAAGCCCAGAGAATTGAGGTCGAGGTCTATAAAGTCTCAGAATGCATTTTCTAGTGTCTTATGTGTGTTTCCCCATGCTGTGGGCTGTGGGGAGTTTGGAGATGGGTTTCAGAGACATCTTGACCCTTGGGCTGCTTCACAGGCTCTCCAGGGGTGCCAAGAGGCATACAAGGTGAAATAGCCTCAGGTTGGGGAGGTGATAAGAGGAGCTTGGCTGGAGACCTGCCTCTGCCTTTTTCTACCTGTGACCTCTGGAGAGCCACTTGCCTCCCTCAGCGCTTTAGTTTCCACACCTGCCAAATTTAGCCAATGGATTATAACTGGGGCAGTGAGCAGGTCAGATCTGATTCTCAGATTTTTTTTTTTTTTGTCCTGCCCATATATTATGGATTGAATTGTGTTTCCCCCCACATTCATCTGTTGCAGTCCTAACTCTTAGCATCTCAGAATAGGACCTTAGATGGAGGTCTTTACAGAAAGAACCAAGTCAAAATGAGATTTTTAGGGTAAGTTCTAATCCAGTATGACTGGTCTGCTTATTAAATGGATGTACCTACAGGAAGAATGCCATGTGAATTTGAAGACTGCTATCCATAAACCAAGGAGAGAGACTTGGGGCAGATTCTCCCCTCACAGCCCTTATAAGGAACCAACCCTACCCACACCTTGGTGATTAATTTGTTTAAGCCGCTCAGTCTGTAAGTTTGTTACAGCCCTAGCAGACTCCACCTTTGTTGTTGTTTTAAAATTAAACACTTTGGGGTCTTTCACCACATTCCTCACTATTCTCTATTTCCTTCCACTGAGTTGCTTGGCCCATTTACTTTCTCAACTGGTTCTTCTGGCATTTAAGTCTCTCTTTTTTGGATAAAGATCAACCCAAAGGTCTCCTTGAGTGCTCACATTTCATGACTATTCCCTGGAAGTCTTGAAAGACTGAGAAGCGAGGGTCCCATTCCATGAGAAGGTCTATTTCAGAACCTGGTAAAAGGCTCAACAAACCAAAGCCAGCGGTGTTTGATAATCAGCTCTTGTGGTGAGGGAGAGGGGAAGCCTGATCTGTAGTATTTGCCAGTTTCCCACCAGGGTCAATTTCAAGCTTTCGACATGAACTCATTGAAAGGAGAGATGGGATATGTGTGCTGAGGCTCTAGCAGGTGGCAGGAGCAACTCTAGCACATGGTGGCCACGGCCTTCCCAGGGCCCTACAGCCCAGAGAAGGAACTCTTTGCACCTGAGGACCTGACTGCTAAGCTCTTTAAACCACCTGAGCTGAACAGCAAGAAGTTAAGTTCATAATCCTGCCTCTTCTTTTGATGTACTGGGCCAACTGGGATAAGCCTCTAGGCCTCAAAGATCATCATCTGTAAAATGAAAAGTTTTGAACAAATTAGGGGCTCATGGGTTTGTTAACTTGATTTCTGCATCAGTGAAGGTGAGCTGGGGGGAGGTAGACTGGGCCCCCCAAATGCTCTTCAACCAAAGGCCCCTCACCTTCACATGCACCCTATATTGGGGATGTAAATTATGTTTGGGGGGGATGGGAAAGGAGGAGGTTTCACTTCTTAGAAGAAATGGGTGGCTTCTGAAGTCCCCATTGCTGGAGTGTTCTGTGCTCCCCCATGATCCTAGGCCAGAACTCTCAGCCTCACCCACAGACTTTAAAAACGAAGGACAAAAGGGTGTGATTGGGGAAGAAAGGCCAAAAGGGTGACCAGTTCCAAAGAACAAGGCTATGGATGGGGACAGGCCCAAACCATTGGATGGCCCTGGAGGCGCTGCCAATTTTCTGAGCCTGTTTCCTCCAGAAGTCTCCTCCATCAACTTCTGTGAAGGGAGGAATATTTTTACCTGCCCTTGGATGGCGTTCATGTCTGGGGTGGAAGGTGGCAGCTGTTTAACAGCCCCCAGTAACGCTGCACAGCAATTAGGGCAGGAAGTAAAGAAGGCTGCATGGTGCTGAAACTGCCGAGGTAGAATTGAGGTCAAGAGGCTGCAATGCCTCTCAATGGCACTCTGCCTCATGTTCCAACTGAATGTTCTCCACCACTGACAAGGCACCTGGGAGAGTCGGGGGGTGAGGGAGGGTCTAAAGAGGAGAGTCATTAAAGCTGTGGCCCAATATAGATTCTGGCGAGGAAGGACAGGACAAGAGCAGAAGAATGCATCCCCATTGTGCTTGGGAACCAGGCAGCTGGGGGCAATGTGGAGGGGCAGGAGTCATCACTTGATCATGGGCCCAGGTAGCAGATTACAGTAATTGTCTAGATGACGGATCATATGCGTCTGCCTTAGAAACAGCGACTTGGATGAAGTTTTTTCTTAGGGGACCAGACACTTCATATGGAGGACACCTTCTTACTCAACTATTTTCTGTGGACGCTTTAAGCCTCTCCATTGTCCTCTGGGTTGGCCTCTGGGCTTGGCAGTTCCTTTGATACAGAAATAGACAGACTTTTGTCCGTCTTTCTTGCCATATTCATACTTGGGCACAGAATAGGATTGAATAAACATCATCCCAGAAACCTTGAGCCATGGAATGGGAATCACAACGTCCATGTGCGCTTAATAATCATGTCGAAAAGCAAAAACACTAATTTGAAAAGATACATGCACCCTAGTGTTCATAGCGGCATTATTTATAGTTGCTAAGACATGGAAGCAACGTGCTTGTCAACAGATGAATGGATGAAGAAGATATGCTATATATATATTACACACAATGAAATACTGCTCAGCCATCAAAAATAATGAAAATTTGCCATTTGCAGCAACATAGATGGAGGTGGAGGACATTATGCTAAGTGAAATAAGTCAGGCCAAGAAAGACAAATATTGTGTGATATCACTTAAATGTGGAATCTGAAAAATATGACAAACTAGCAAATATAACAAAAAAGAAGCAGATTCACAGATTTAGAGAACAAACCAGTAGTTACCACTGGGGAGGGAGAGAGGAACAGTATAGGAATGGGAGGGCAGGAGGAACAAACTATTGGAATCCAGAAAAAATACAACAAGCTAGTGAATAATAACTAAAAATAAATAGACACAGATATAAAGAACAAACTAGTAGTTACCAGAGGGGGGAGAGAAGGGAGGAGGGGCACTATTGGGGTAGAGGATTAAAAGGTACAAACTACTAGGTATAAAATGAGCTACAAGGATGTATTGTACAACATGGGAAGTATAACCCATATTTAATAAAAAATATAAATGGAGTATAACGTTTAAAAATTATGAGTCACTTCACCATGCACCTGTAACTTATAAAATATTGCACGTCAACTACACTTCAGTTTTAAAGAAAAAATGAAAAGGAAAGGAAAAAAGAAATCACGTGAAGGAGCAAGACCCTTGAAAGAATCTGTATCTATTTTTAAAAGTAGCCTGGTGTCTCTTTCTCCACATTTGGGCAGAGTAGTTTGTGGAGGTGATGATGGAATTCTAGTACAAAGGGTTTGGGACTGGAAGGAGCCTTAGAAACTGAATTTGGGTCAAAGAAACTGTGTTGGCTCCACCTTTAGAATACAAATCCCAAACCTCATCACTTTTCACCCCCTGTAGCCATCTCTCTGGATTGTTGCAATCGCCTCCTACCTGGTCTCTCTGCTTCTACCCTTGTGCTCCTTGGTACGTTTTCAGAATAACCCTTGCGGGATATGTATCAGATTGTGTCACTCCTCTGCTGAAATCTCTGTCTTATTGCCCCATTTTTCTCAGAGAGAAATCCCAGGGCCTCCAAACAGACTTCATGGGCCCACAGGTTGTGGCTACACAGGGCCCTGCTGACCTAATCTCCTCCAACCCTTCATGCCACAATCCAATCATGCTGCTCCGGTCACGCTGGCCTCGTGTCTGCTGGCCCGTAGATTCTTCCTGGATAGCTGCTTACTCAGGCCCACCTTGAGCACTGATGTTATCAGCTGCAAGTCCCTCCCCAGCCCCCCAAACCTAGGACATCCACGCGCTCTTCTGCTATCCTACTTGTGTCCCTGGTTAGACGAACACCCTCTGATACCACAGGTGCTTTTCATATTTCTCACAATGATTAATATTTGTTTCTGCCTGTTGGAACATCAACTCTACAAGACAGTAATCTTCCTGAGGTCTGCCTGCCTCATGGTGAACCAGACTGAATGAAACAGAATATAATTACAGAGAATGTAGCATTTTTAAAGCATTTTATTTGGAAGTGATTTAAAGTTTACAGGAGAATTGCAAAATCAGCACAAAGGGTTCAAACGTATCCTTCGCAGAGAGATATTAATATTTTACCACCATGTTGCCTCTGAGAATGGTTGATTGCCAACAATGACTGTTCACAATGACAATAACACCAAAATTCATATGTTGAAATCTTAACCCTAAGGTGATGTTAGGAAGCAGGGCCTTTGGGAGGTGTATAGGCCAGGAAAGAACAGTTCTCAGGAATGGGGTTAGCGCCTTATGAAAGAGGGCTCTCTTTCTCCTTCCTCCATCTGAGGACAGTGGGTTGTCAGCAGAAGGCCACCATGCTGACTGCACCCAGACCTTCCTAAACTGTGAGAAATGAGTTTCTGTTCTTCAGAAGCCACTCAGCCTGTGGTGTTAAGTTATAGTAGCCTGAATAGACTCAAACACGTGAATCCCTCTAGATTTGCAAAAGGCTTTTTTTCTTTCATGCATTAGTCTACCGGTCACTCTCCACGTCAGGCAATGCACCCATGAACATGTGAGAGAAGTCAGGCTCATCAAGTCCAGGTGACATCATGCCCAAGGTCACACTGCTGGAAAGAGCAGGGGCAGAGCTGAGAGGAGAGCTGAGGTTTTCTAGCTCCGTGGTGAGCACTAGCTCTTCTGCCCAGTGCTGCCCATTGAAAACCTGATTCCCCCTCCTCTGCTCTTACCATGGTTGCAGCCGAGGCCAAGAGTGACCCTCTGATGATGTGAGGCTGGCAGCTGCCTTGCCCAGGCCAGGATGCTCTGGGAACAGCTGTGAGCAGCTCTGCACATGCTGTGAGTCACTGCGTTCTCGCCTTTTCCGTACACGTGCTCTCTTCACTCAGCGCCTCTGCCCTTTGACCGCAGCAGCGATGTGGAGACAGGCTGCCAGCCTGGGACTGACCAACCGCAAGGTCCTCAGGCGCCCTCGGCCCTGTGGCTGAGATGCCATCTGGCACTCGCCACAGCTGCAGGGCCTCCAGCCTGGCCCCAGGAAGGGGGAGGAGGGGAACAAGATGAAGGTGTACGGAGAGACTGCCTGACTTTGGTCCAGATGGGACAAGATACTGATCCCCTACAGACTCAGCGTCTTCACCTGTAAAATGAGGAGAATAAACAGTTCCGACATCGATCATAATTTCTTGATTCTGAGGTTGTCTCAGTCCATGATTTTTCTTCAAGGAATAAGTCTCAAGCCCTGATCCCCTAATAGTAAAACTTTGCCAGGCACGGGGACCTGTCAGTAGAAATAAAAGGGCAAGAAACATCAGAAGGACAGAGATCAGATGTAGAAGCTGCTATCAGGATTAAATGAGTTAGTGTAGTATTTTCTATGGTCAGAAAGCCTTTGTATTAATAGTGGTGAGAACATCAGCTTTGAGTCTCCCTGCAAGTCTGCCAGGCCTGGTTTTCTGAGATTCTGTAGTAGCCTCTGGTCATCAATACTGATGAGCTGAGCGTGGGCTCTGGGTTAGGAATGCTCCCCTTGGATCACTTTCCGGGGGATAAAGGCCCCAGAGAGCCCAGGCCAGAGTAGTCTTCTGCATCCCAAGCCCTATGTGCTGGAGCAGGTGCAGGTATGATGTCCAAGGCCTGGACAAGGCAGGGAGAGCCTGGCAGAGAGTGGGGTCTATTTGGTAAGTGCTGTGTGCTAAGTCTCTTCAGTCATGTCCAACTCTTTGCGACCCTATGGACTGTGGCTTGTCAGGCTCCTCAGTCCATAGGATTCTCCAGGCAAGAATACCGGAGTGGGTTGCTGTGCCCTCCTCCAGGGGATCTTCCTGACCCAGCGATCGAACCCATATCTCTTAATGTCTCCTGCATTGGCAGGCACATTCGTTACCATTTTTGGCACCTGGGAAGCCTGGGGTCTATTCTAGCTTACCTCTAACTTGCTAAGAAAGCTTGGAGGAGTCATCTATCCCAGCTCTGAAGATAAAATTTGGGGTAGATCCCTGGTTCTTCAAATTTGTCCCTGGAACAGCAGCACTGGGCTCTCCTATGGTCTTATTAGTAATACAGACTATCAGCCTCACCCTGAAATACTGAACCAGCAAATTTGGGGAGGGACCCAGACATATATGTTATATCTAGCCTTCCAGAAGATCTGAGCCATGTTTAAGTCTGAAAAGCACAGGATAGATGGGGGCTTTTAAGGTTGTTTGCACTTTTTGGTTTGTAATTTCAATGGATTCTGGTTTTGTTTTTTTTCCCCCTGGTGAAATCTCAAGCGGATGCCCACTATGTATAGCAGATGAGAGCAGAGCCCCTCTTTTTGATGGCAAGGCTGGGCCCACCAACTCTGACTCTTCCCCTCAAGCACACTCTGCCTGATACAACTGTTGGTCTAACAGGTCTCCAGCCAACCGATAGGCATAGAATTTGGGGCTTGCCAAACCCTGGGCTGCCAGTGAGCTGTGCCTCCCAAAAAGGCACCCTTTGTTGGCTCCTTGCTCAGTGTCCCCAGCAGACACTGCTGTATACACAGGGCGCCTAGTAGGAGTGGATCCCCAGCCTCACGGAGGGTGGCGTTGAGGCCTGGGGGAGCCCCCGGTTAGGAAGGCGGCTGAGACTCAGTGGCGCTAACCTAGCCGGCGTCTGTCCTGAGGCTGCCCCGCCAGCCACTGAGCCACATTTGAGCCCGCAAGGCAGGAGCTGCCCTGCGTTTTGGGGAGGCGGCAGTCACGCTTCATTTTCACTCTAGCTGCTTTTGGAGACAATATGGCATCACTCAGAGTTTTATATCTTCCCTCTAGTGAAGCTCAGCTGATGACGGGAAGCAGGCAAGAGGCCTGCAGAAATCCTCATCTGGACCCACAGACTCACTCTCTGCTTCTCCCCTTCCTGCCATGTGGACTGATGAGTCATTTGAATTTCTTTTTTATTTCATTTTCTGAAATGAAGATGATGGTGAGGGGGAGCCTGCGGGTGGGGGGGGGGGATGTTGGGGAAACCCATGGTCAAAGAACTTCGCAGAAGAGGCCACGTTGGTGGGGAAGCAGAAGGGAGAAGACTTTGGGGACTGTTAGAAGGTATAGCTGATGGTGGGACCTTCTCTGAGGCAGAGAACCAGACAGAGGCTAGAGATCTTTTCCCTGATTGGAGGTAGCACTGGAGGGTGCAACCTTTGCTCAGTAGCAGGGACTATCGTTAATAGTGGGGGTGGGCATGGATCGGGGGAGACAGTGGATGTGTGGGTAGAAGAGAGGTAGGGGCCAGGGCTTCCAAATGAATGTGAAAGTGGCCATTTCCTGAAACCCTGCCAGGGTATGCATACATCACACCACCGAGCAGAAGAAACTCCCTGGCCTGGAGCGCTGCCTGAGACAGGCATGGAACAGGGTTAGTCTCAGGAGAGGAAGCACCTGGCCATGGGCAGGCACAGGGGTCCTCCCAATGTGGGGAGACCCCTTCTCTTGGTCCTGGCACTAAGGAATGAGACCCACATCCCATCACATCACTGCACCTTGATTTCCACATCTGGAAATAGAGAATCATACAATAATACCATCAATTCACTTCAGGAAAAGCACACAAAGCAGGCATGACTATTAGCACCTCCCATTTGTATAATGTTAAAGTGCTGCACCAATGGACATGAATCTGGGCAAACTCCGGCAGATGGTGAAGGACAGGGAAGCCTGGTGTGCTGTAGTCCATGGTGTCGCAAAGAGTCAGACACGACTGAGCTACTGAACAGCAACAACACAGTGCTTCACATCCCTCATCCCATGGATCCACTGATCAAGCCTGGGTGCAAATTGTCATCCTCGTGAGGTTAACTGTTGAGGCTCTGGAAGGTTAAGTGTTCTTCCGAGATCACACAGCAAGTCGGTGGTGGCCCAGGTTTTCTGATTCTCAGTTCATTGCTTTCTCTTAGATCCTGCTGCTTCCCCATCTGTGACAGGCAAAGACCTTTCAAGAGAAAAAGAGTGCTCCTAGCTGTGCTGTTATTATTTCTTGTTGCTCCAAATACTTGCAGCCTTAAACTTTATTACATTTGCCCCACTCCTGGAATTCAGTCTTTTCCCGCCACAAAGACTGGCTCAGCGCTTCCTCAGAGCAAGCTGGCAGGAGACTCGGCTGTGACTTTTGCCCTATTTATCCCCGAGCCCAGACAATTCCTTAGGATTCCCTGGGACTCATTCCGTTTTCTAGTTCTCAATTAGAGTCAGTGGGAAACATTACTTTCCTGTGGTTTCCAGAGCCCAAATGACTCCATGTCTTCAAAGGCTATTCAAATCCTGAGACTGGGTGACTTTATAACCTAGAAAGGAAAAACTCAAAGGCATTTTAGGGGTGTTGGTGTCATTGCTGGTGGTTGGAAATCACTGAGTTCCGATCCAGTTGAGAAGTGTGTTGGCTCAGGCCCTGGGCAGCCCTGGAGCTAGGGGCTTCTTTGCACCTGCTCTCATGGTAGCAGGCCCCTCACCTGTCTCTCATTCCCTTTTCACCACATTTCTGAGATAAGGGTGGTAACAGCTGCCTATGAAATGCTTTGTGACCAGGCAGCAGCCGTTGCATTGTGGCCAAGTATTATGGAACAGACGAGTTTTGTCTGAACCCATCTCCCAAAGCATTCATGTGGGGAGAACTTGGAGGCACACAAAATACCAGCCATTGCTGGAAGGGGTATTTTAGCAGTAATCTAGCCAAATAATCTACTATCTAAATATATGCTTTGTACACCACTCTCAAGGAGGGATGGTCCAGCCTCCAGTGACGGCAAGTTCACTAGTCTGGAAGGCAGCTCACTGTTCTGTTATACATCTGTCAGGAAGCTCTGTCTTATGATGCTGGCTGCCTCTAATTTTCATCCCTTTCCTCTATTTCTGTCCTCCAGGGACTTCCCAAAGTAAATCTAGCATATACCCCCATTTCCATCCTTTATGTATAAGATGTACTTGAAGATGGCTCTAATGGCCTTTCTTTCAAGGGATCCCATGGGTGCCTGGTCCGGATGCCATGTTCAGAGAAGGTTGGAAGGGTGGCATTGAGGAACTAGGCCCTGCCTTTGTCTCTTCCAGCCCTCAACGATTAAGAATGAAGCCCTTCCCCTACGCCCTTACATCCCTGACTCCAGTAGGTTCAGGCAGCTAGACCATTTTACTGTGCAGCTTATTGTCAGAGAACTGTGGATTGGACCTCTGCAAAAGGACACAGTAAAACATTAATAAAAAAATCTAGAAAGGAGAGATTAATTACTTGGAGGATGGAATGCTTCTAAGATGGTTTCAGCACTGAGGCAGAAAAAAAATGCTTGCTCTCTCATGCGCACCTGTGGCCCTTGGAAGGGATATTTATCATAGATGGACTGGGCTTCTGTTTAGTCATCTAGGGGTTAGAAATCACTGGTCCCTCCCTCCCATGCACAGTCCTCAAGAGTGCGGGCTTATATGAAACAGCATTTCAAAGACACCCCATTGGAGACTATATATTCTATGCCTGTGGGAAAGAGTTTCCGATGGCTCAGATGCCTGACATTCGACGATTCATTCTGTGTTGAAGGAGCAGAGTGGGGAAAGATTAAGGGATTTGAGTTCCAAAGCCTGGGTTTGGCTATAGGCTCTGTTACTTCTTGGCTGTGTGATTACTGGGCAAGTCACTTCACCCCTATAAGCCGGGTTCTGAATCAGTAAGTTGAAGAAAAAAATTTCTAAACAGTGGGGTGTGTGGTTGTATGTGTGTGTACAAGTGTTCACGATCATTCTTTTCAGCACTAAGTGTGCTAAAGTTCCTTCTGTAAATGGTGCCAACTACTGTCATCTTTAGAATGGTCTGTCCAAACGTCCTTCTCCACCGTCTAACATGGCAAGTGGTAGTTTGTAAGGTGACAGCCTTTACTGCATTTGGGTTTTTTGAAAGTTAGATTACACAAACAGGTTTAAGTTTTTATCAGCCAGTCAATGCTCATTAAAGAGTATAACACAGCTCTGAAGTGCTTTTATAAATCTTGGGAGATGGAATTCGTGTCTTCCATTTTCGTTTGAAATCTTTGTGGTACATGGCTGACCCGCACACATGGATCTTTGTAGTTTGTTCCTCAGGCCCCCAGGAAGCACCAAGTTACACTTAGAGAAATCACACCTGACTTAGGACCTTTGTTGCTGGTGGTTTTTCCCATCCGTCCATTTATACTTCCATCCATTCATTCACCCACTCACTGGACTCATTTACTCTGTCTCTGCTATTGTGCTGTATTCATCGTGGTCCCTTGTCTAAAGATTTTACTGTATAGCTGGGGATTTGAGAGCTGAGCACACATAACAGCAACGTATAGCAAAGTGAAGTAAGTATCACATAGTATTTACAAATGAGCTGCTTCAGAAATTGGAGGAGAGAACAACTCCTCAAGTTAAACAACTTGAGAAGAACTCCTCAAGCCCTCAACAAGTAGGAAGAGGGGGAGGGTTTAGTGTAGGCTTTACCTGTTCAATCAAATCAAAACACACATACAGTGCTAGAATGTGTGAATTTTAAGCCCTTCTGGGTTTGGTTCCTGATTTCCCCATTTCTTAGCTGTGTGGCTGTGGGCAACTCTCTATCCCTCAGCTTTCTCATAATAGTATCTATCTCCTGGAATTGTTGTGAAGGTTAAATGAGATAATGCAGTGTCCAACATGTAGTTATGAGTCAGTGACTGTCTGTTGATGTTGTTATTATTTTCCATGGAAGGTGGAGGCTGAGGTGAGCTTCTAGGGCTGAGTAAAATTTCAAAAGATAACAAGGGAAAGCAAAGGTGTTCCAAGCACAAGGAAGGTTCTGGGCAAAGGCTCAGGAGAATAAAGTTTTCAGAGAAAGATGTCTGGTTCTGTGTGTTTGCATAGTGCGATGTGTGGGTGATCATGAGAATGGGCAGGATTAATGATGGTTGGAGATATGGCTAAAGAAGTAGGTCACCAATCTTAGAAGTTGAGGGCCCTGATTTTGGTAGATAAGGATTTCCAAAGAGGCATGCATGCTCCCAGGAGGGTGTGCAAATCATATTGGAATCTTCATTTTTATCTATTTTCATTCATATAAAAGAAGTTAAAATTCCTATTATTTCCAACATAGGTTGACTAGGGAACCCACTTTAGATTCCTAATTTGAATGATTCTGTGTCACATCTCCAACTGAGGTTATTCTGAGGGAGGGATAGGGATTCTATGCCCCAGAGTGTCCAAGAGGTACCCATGCTGTTCTCCTTGAGCTAGTTTCTTGGATTACTGGAAACTTTACCTGGATTTAACTAAATAAATCCTCACAAAATGGACAAATGGTTTTGAAAGATTCCCACAAAGAACCTGAGAACTGAGAATGATTCGTGTAACAAATACAAGCAAACCACAAGAAAATGCAAAACTAACTTTTCTCCTTTTCTTGGCTTCCCACTGGCTACATTTCAGGGGTTAAAGCCAATGATGATCTAATCACATATAACAAGCTGTAGGCAAAAAAAAAAACCTCAAAATTCTCAGGAAGAATGTTTGAAATATGGGTTTACATTCCTGTGATTAATGGTGAGCCCTGCCTACAATATTAATTATGTCTTGAGATGGTAGAAAAGATAGTATGATGTGATGAAAATTAGCATACATTTTAAAGCATTCTTTATTTCATAGTTAACTCTCCTTTTATCATTTCCAGTTTTTATTTATTTTTATAGTGTACATAAAATATTGGCATGGTTTGATACACATGCATACAGCATACTATAAATCTGTTTGGGCACACAAATTATAAACCTTTTTAACCAGCAGGGCTCCATACTCAGAAAAGTTTGGAGACAGCTGATTGGAGACATAAGAAACATTGGAGGTCCTTCAATAGGGGGAGACATAAGAATTATTGGAAGTCCTTCAACAGTGGGAGACATGATCAGAGCTGTGTTTGGGATGATAAACTTAGTCATGTTTTCTCAAGGTTGGGGGGGAAGTGTTGCACAAGAAACCAGAGAGGTGGAGTCTGGAAGACAGTCATTAAACTTGGAACTTCCTCTTTCGGAGATGTTCTCTTCCCTACTAAGGTAAGCCACGGGGGGCCTCCATCCACCTGCAGGAGCTCTGTAGGACATGTTCCCAGAGCCAGGCTTTCTTTGGCTGCCTGCACAGGAAAAAGATTGCCTAGAACATCCTTCAGTGATTTCCTCTCTTCCCCAGTTCTTGCTTTATTAGAAGCCATTCCTAAAACAGTCCTCAGCTTTGACTCACCGCAGAAGTGACTGAGATTATTGTTGTGACATGGAAGCTCCAGGCTCTCCTACCTGAAGGAAGCAGAATGGTCAGAGGCATGGGCTCTGACAATCTACTGATACATCTACACTTCTACCGGGTTTTCCTGGAGTCACTCACCTTAGCCCAGTTCCTTACTTTCTTTACACCACAGTTTCCTCATCTGTAAATTGAGGTTAACCATCATACCTGTGTGGCAGTGGTGAGGAGTAAATAAGGCAGTGAGTGTGAAGACAGAGTAGAATTTTTGGCATAGAATAGATTCCCAAGGAATGTGAGCTCTTCTCATTACAAAGGAATGAATTGGAGCATGGTCTGAAGGGCCCCAGGGAAGAAATGAGAAAGGAGGCTTCCAGGAATACATATCCTTTAATCTCCTTAAAGCAATATCCAAACAAAAGTATAAATCTCTATAGAAGCCAGCACACTCAAGGCTGCCAGTTGTAGGGGGTTGGTGAGGGCTAAGATGGTTGCCTCTGAGTCAGTCTCTCTCCTTGACTCATCTGTCATCTCTGTCATCTCTGGCTATTGCCACAGTTTCTTGTGAGAAATTATGAAATAAATGGCCTGTGAAGTAATGCCTGGTTGACTAGGTGAGCCCTGGGCATTTGGCCAACGCTCCATGCACTTTAAATATCCTTAGGTTTAGTGAACTCCACATGATTCAATTTCCTTAAAGAAAAAAAAATATTGCAGAGAATCAAGCTTAGGAGGACTTATAGATGCAAAGAGAACATTCTGAGGCCTTCCAGGGTGAGATTTACCCAAAGCAAAAAGATGTGGTGAGTGACAGGAGTGAACCATGCCCATTCATGGCCAATCCTTCTGTTTCCAGATGTAAAGCAGAGCCAGGAGGACAAGGGCAGGTAACTGTGGTGATGAAAATCATCGCACCAATAACTTCGCTCATGTGTACAGGGACAGAGAATTTCCAAAGTGCTTTTGTATCTGGTAATGATGATAATTAATAATCAATTCTTTGACTTGGCCCTTTATCACCTCCTTTCTTTGTAAATCTCCCAGAAGTTCCTGTGCCAATATTATGACCCCCACTTGAATTTTGACAAAATTGAGGCCCAGAGACTTTGAGGAACCTGATTCCCATCATACAGCTGGAAAAGAGTAGAGTTAGATAAAAACCTAGGTCTTCCAGCTAAAAGCAGAGTCTTCTTCCTACTCTACCACTGCTAGCTCCCATTTTGTCCATGCGTTCCTCATAAAATACCCCAGATCCCTGTGGTCTAGAGGGAAGTTTTCTTTTCTGTTACTCCCTTTGCCTTTCTCAGGCAGATCTGGCCACTGCATGATTATTGCTCTGTCAATTTCTCTGGATGGCATGTGTTACACCACATGCTGTGGATCTTCTTCTGAGTGTCTCTGTCACGGGACTGTGATCTCCTGAAGGACTATTTTTAACTCATCTGTATATGCCCGGTACCTAGCCCAGAGCCTGCTATGCAGTACATGCTTATAGATTGAATGATAAATAAATTAATGCCTCTAAACTAAATGTCCTTTGTACACCTTTCTGCCTCTTCTATTTTCAGTCAGTCTTTCTAGCCCCAGCTGAGGGCCCATGATGTTATCTATCTCTTCCGAACCTCTGAAGAGTCATAGACTCTCAGCAATATCTTTAGATTGCATATATCTTATTTCTTCAAAGGGTTCTTGAGGGTAAAGATTAAATCCGAGTAGGTCCTTCATGAGATCTAGGCCGATGCTAGGTAGAGTGGGTGTTTGGGGAGTACCCATGCCCACGTCCACATGGTTGCCTGAAGTTTGGCAAGAGCTGGTGGAACAAGTTGGTGGCAGAGCCCAAGGTGTCTTGCAGAGACTTAATTGATAAGAAGCAGAAAAGCCGATGGCCAAGAGCCCAGTCCTTACCTGGCTTATCAGCATGCCCCTTTCACAATCATTGAAACTATGTCTCATGGACACTTTTGTAGATGGGGAATTCCTTGAAGCCAGACGATAGATTTGTGAAGTGATGAAGCTTCAGGGAGAAAAATTACCACTGCAACTTATTTGTGTAAAAATATGGGAACCAGAGGTTCATTTTCAGAAAGAGCAAATATGAGGGACTCTGTGAATCAGTAAGATGTAAAAAGGTACAGACTGGGAAACTGATTCGGTGACTTGGTGAACTAGTAAGGTAGTTTTCCTAAATGAGAGAAGAAGACCATGATTAAAAATAAATGCTTTGGAGGAAGAAACCATCAAAAATTTCAACAAGTTCCCATCGCTTTAGGCTCAACTGTTGCACTGTTGGAGATTTATTCTAAGAAAATAATCCAAGTCTAGGAAAAGGGATGGTAGGAAAGTGCCTATAGAGGTATTATTGAGGTGAAATGGAGATAACATAAATATCCCAGTTATTTGAAGAATCATTTCAAAATGCTGATATAAATGACAATATATTCACTAAAGTTCTATTTTGAAGGTGAAGCTCCAATCCTTTGGCCACCTGATGAGAAGAGCAGACTCATTGGAAAAGACCCTGACACTGGGAAATGTTGAAGGCAAAAGGAGAAGGGGGTGGCAGAGGATGAGATGGTTAGATAGCATCCCTGAATCAATGAACATGAATTTGAGCAATCTCTGGGAGATGGTGAAGGACAGGGAAGCCTGGTATGCTGCAGTCTGTGGGGTCACAAAGAGTCAGACACAACTTAGTGACTGAACATATTTTGAAGCATTCAAATAGGTTGTTCTAAAGACCACATTGGAATTGCTCATTGTGTGGTGCTTATGAAAAAGATTAGAATGCAAAAGTATATTTGTGCTACATGTCCAACGCTGTGAGAAAATATGCTTTTTTGGAAAAGACAGGAAAGAATGGAAATAGATGATTTATAAAGATAGTAAGCTTGTGGGTGGCTTTTTATTTCCATAATCATGGTATATTATGTATTTGTATAATATAAAAAAAATTATGTTAATCAGATACTTAAAAGAAAAGCACCTTAACATAAGGTATGTTGCACCCAGCAGTATTTCAGTGATGCTAAACATTAGATATGATCCTTTCCATTCCCTCATCTTCAAACACAGGTCCAGATTAGATTTATTTCACTGGTGACAAGTTTGAAATTGTGCACTTGAAAAGTCAGAAAGACTTTGAACCCACAGCTATTAATACAGATATAGATATACATATAGGTATGGATAGATAGACATCATGAGTCCTCTCATGAGTATCAGATGCCTCATGCAAAGTAATACCTGTATATGAAAAGTGGAAAGATTACGAATGTGTGGATTTCAGTGCCCTGCAAAAAGCAAGAGAAAGTAAAAATTAAGGGAGACCATTCTTCAAGAGATGGGAATACCAGACCACCTGATCTGCCTCTTGAGAAATTTGTATGCAGGTCAGGAAGCAACAGTTAGAACTGGACATGGAACAACAGACTGGTTCCAAATAGGAAAAGGAGTTCTTCAAGGCTATATATTGTCACCCTGTTCATTTAACTTCTATGCAGAGTACATCATGAGAAACGTTGGACTGGAAGAAACACAAGCTGGAATCAGGATTGCCAAGAGAAATATCAATAACCTCAGATATGCAGATGACACCACCCTTATGGCAGAAAGTGAAGAGGAACTCAAAAGCCTCTTGATGAAAGTGAAAGAGGAGAGTGAAAAAGTTGGCTTAAAGCTCAACATTCAGAAAACGAAGATCATGGCATCCAGTCCCACCACTTCATGGGAAATAGATGGGGAAACAGTGGAAATAGTGTCAGACTTTATTTTTCTGGGCTCCAAAATCACTACAGATGGTGACTGCAGCCATGAAATTAAAAGACGCTTACTCCTTGGAAGGAAAGTTATGACCAACCTAGATAGCATATTGAAAAGCAGAGACTTTACTTTGCCAACAAAGGTTTGTTTAGTCAAGGCTGTGGTTTTTCCTGTGGTCATGTATGGATGTGAGAGTTGGACTGTGAAGAAGGCTGAGTGCCGAAGAATTGATGCTTTTGAACTGTGGCATTGGAGAAGACTCTTGAGAGTCCCTTGGACTGCAAGGAAATCCAACCAGTTCATTCTGAAGGAGATCAGCCCTGGGATTTCTTTGGAAGGAATGATGCTGAAGCTGAAACTCCAGTACTTTGGCCACCTCATGCAAAGAGTTGACTCATTGGAAAAGACTCTGATGCTGGGAGGGACTGGGGGCAGGAGGAGAAGGGGATGACAGAGGATGAGATGGCTGGATGGCATCACTGACTCAATGGACGTGAGTCTGAGTGAACTCTGGGAGTTGGTGAGGGACAGGGAGGCCTGGTGTGCTGCTATTCATGGGGTCGCAAAGAGTCAGACACGACTGAGCGACTGATCTGATCTGATCTGATCTGATGGTTAAGCGATCCAAGCGGGAAAAACTTCTGGTCTTATTTTCCAGTGTTTCCAGATACTCAGATACCACCAGTCTTTCTCAGGGCTCCTTGTCATTTAGTCCTATGACTTACTGCCAAATATCTTAGCAATGGGAAAACCCAGATATCTTTGAGGTCACAGAAGATTAGCAATCTGTGTTCTCAATAAGTAAAAAGTCAACAATAAGAAGGAAAAATAATCACAACAAAACCAGAAACACTCCGTGCTCATCCTCAAAGACCTGGATATCTGTCTTTCAGGAGTCCTATAGCTCTCAGAAAGGAATTGCAGGGTATTTTTAAAGGGAGGCGGGGGTACTCAACATCAGACTATCCTATTCATTCGCTTGCCCCAGATAATTAGCAACTGGAATTGTTAATAAAATGATTAAAGAAATATTAGATTAGAAAGTGAACCAGTAAGTTTTACATATCACTTTTAAGTATTATTATAGGTTGTATATTACAAAGTATCACCATCACAGAAAGTAATTTTGTATCTCTGTTGCTACATCACAATTTTCACAGACCTGTAAAGTTCTTGTGCCCACAGCATTTAATTTTTTTCTACTTTTAAAAATACTGGACTATCATTAACAAAAGATTGAATATAAAAATATGTTACTCAATTTATTCAAAATTCTCTTTAATAGAGTCCATACCTTGATCTATAATAGCTAGGAAATAGATTCTATAGTTAGTTTGGGGATTATTTGTATATAATTTGTATCTCTTATGATCTTTTCTTTTGACTTTATATTTTATTGGAGTATCACTTATATTGAATATTTGACATTTCAAATTTACAAAACTTTTTCAATTTAGAGAAACCATTTTCTTTAAATAAACAAATAAACATTTAAAAGTGAAAAAGTCAAACTTTGATTTGTTTGGTTGTAAAAGTTTGCTAGGGTTTTCCAGGTGACTCAGTGGTAAAGAATCAGCCTGCAATGCAAGAGATGCAAGTTCGATCCCTGGATCAGATCCTCTGGAAAAGGAAATGGCAACCCACTGAAGTATTCTTGCCTGGGAAATCCCATGGACAGAGGAGCCTGGCGGGCTACAGTCCACAGGGGTCCCAAAGAGTCAAGACACGACTTAGGGACTACACAACAACAAAAGTTTGTTAGTAGTATTAACAACAAACAATCATTTATACCAAATACCAGAAAGTAGAGTCAAAACTAATTATATTTTTCTTCAAAGACCATAATTCAGTGTTTCTTTGAGAATATTCTACTTTTTTCTTCTTTCTTTAGAGCATTTCATATCTTACTTCTATCAAATCTAATTGGATAATATCATTCCCCATTGTGTATTCAAGAATGCTTGGCAGGTCAAATATGGTATATGTTGCTTTATTTTTACACAGATCAAGAAAAAAAAGGGAATATAATCTTTGAATTGTTTCAAAGAATGTGATTTCAATGGGCACAATGGAGGCTCATCTTCCAGTAACAAATTTAAACTGTGAACCATATATAGCACAATGAGTGCTTTGAATTTGGGGGTAGAATCCCAATTCATAAACTTTTTCCTTATTATCCCTGTCATTATTTCCTTATTATCCAAGTCATTATTTCCTTTTAATCCAAGTGTCATTTAGACTTGCCTTTGGCAACATTTTTAACCACTTTATTGAGATATAATTGACTTACAAAAAGTTACACTTATTTTATGTACATGGTTTAATGAGTTTGGAGATAAGTATCCATCCATGAAATCATCACTACAATCCATGTCAAAATACATATCCATTCCCTCCAAAAGTTTCTTTTCTCACTCTTATTTGTTATTAATATTTTTATAAGGGTTATTGTTTTTATGTGTGTGATAAGAACACAACATAATATCTACCCTCTTTACAATATTCTGAGATTACAATATAATCTTACTAGCTACAGCCACTATGCTCTACAGTAGATCTCAAAGACTTGCATCTTCTATAACTGAAACTCTGTGCCCTTTGTCTAATACCTCCCTGTTTCTCTGGCTCTTCAGTCCCTAGCAGCCATCATCCTACTGTCTGCTCTATGAGTTTGACTATCTTATATTCCTCATATAAGTGCTACTATGTCAAAATAGATTAAAAAAAACAAAAAAACTTAAACATCAGATCTGAAACCATAAAACTTCTAGAAGAAAATAGAGGGAGAAAGCTTCTTGACGTTGGCTTTCGCAGTGATTTCTTTGTTTCGGCATCAAAAACACAGGCCATGAAAGCAAAATAGACAAGTGGGGTTACATCAGACTAAAGAGTTTCTGCTGAGTGAAGGAAACAATCCACAAAATGAAAAGGCAACCAACAGAGTGGGAGAAATAGTTGCAAATCATGTATCTGATAAAGAGTTTTTATCCAAAATTTATAAGAAACTCCTACAATCCAATAGCAAACAATAAATAATCCAGTCTAAAGATGGGCAAAGGAATTGAATATACATTTCACCAAAGAAGACATACAAAAAACAATTGTTTAAAAAAACACCAAAAGATGAAAATTCCTTTTTATTTTTTAACTTAAATCAAAACTTGAACTTTTTTTTTACAAGAGACATAAAACCAAGGAAATTAATTTTGATTTCTTTATTTTCCTAACTGGTAGAGCTCAATAACATGTATAATAACTGTTGGTTGTTCATGACATTTATCCCTGAAGGAATCTAGTTGTACTGGGTGATATTTGCATTTTAAAATTTTACATATCTTTTTTGCACTTTACTATCCATTTAATGAATAATATCATTTTGAAATTGCCATCCCAAATAATCAAAATTCATTTTGTTACTTTTTAATCTGTCTTCCATCCTCAGATATGCAGATGATACCACTCTAATGGCAGAAAGTGAAGAGGAACTAAAGAGCCTCTTGATGACGGTGAAAGACAAGAGTGAAAAAGTTGGCTTAAAACTCAACATTCAAAAAACTAAGATCATGGCATCCAGTCACATCACTTCATGGCAAATAGATGAGGAAAAAGTGGAAACAGTGGCAGCTTTTATTTTCTTGGGCTCCAAAATCACTGTAGATGGTGACTGCAGCCATGAAATTAAAAGACAATTGCTCCTTGGAAGAAAAGTTATGACAAATCTAGATAGTGTATTAAAAGCAGACACATCATCACTTTGCTGACAAAGGTCCGTATAGTCAAAGCTATAGTTTTACCAGCAGTCGTGCACAGGTGTGAGAGTTTGACCTAAAGAAGGCTGGGAGACAAAGAATCGATGCTTTCAAAGTATGGTGCTGAAGAAGACTCTTGAGAGTCCCTTGGACAGCAAGGAGATTAAACCAGTCAATCCTAAAGAAAATCAATCCTGAATATTCATTGGAAGGACTGATGCTGAAGCTGAAGCTCCAACACTTTGGCCAACTGATGTGAAGAGCTGACTCATCAAAAAAGGACCTAATGCTGGGAAAGACTGAGGGCAGGAGGTGAGGTGGCTGACAGAGGATGAGATGGTTAGATGGCATCTCCGACCCAAAGGACATGAGTCTGAGCAAACTCCACGAGATAGTGAAGGACAGAGAAGCCTGGTGTGCAGCAGTCCATGGGGTCGCAAAGAGTCTGACATGACTGAGTGACTAAACAACAACAGCAATGTTTGGAACACTCAAAATAGTTTTTACTAAATCCAGAACTTTTCCTGAAATGATTGATCCAGTTATGCTGTGAAAATTGACATTATGTTTGGCTAAGTATTGGCTAAATAATATTACCCTAAAAACTTCATGCTAATATTCAAAGCAAATCTTAACTTTGCTTTGTCTCTGTTGTATTTTATCAACTGCTGCTTATTTTTCCAGCCTTTTAAATTTTTCAGTCCGTGTAATCTTGTGTGGGCTTTTCTGTGTGCAAGTCAATTTGCTAACGTTCATCATTTCTATTTTAAAGAACTAGGCAGACAATCTCTCTGTTTCTTTTTATCCTTAGACTTTCATCTTTTCTGAAGTCTTCCAGTACTTTTTCAATTTCTATTATCTAGACGTATTCTTATTTTTAATGATCTAAAAACATGCAGCTCAACATAATTGCCACCAGCCACATGTGGATATTTAAATTTAAATCAGTTACAATCGAATAGAAATTAAACTTAAATCTGCTCAGTTGCACTAGCCACGTTTCACATGCTCAGCAGCCATATATGTCTAGTGACTACCATTCTGGCAGCAGAGACATAGACCACACCCACCGTAGCAGGATGTTCTACTGGACAACACTGATACAGGATTATAAAAGAAATTGTTAATTGTATTCAAAGTGTACAAAATTTTAATATATTTTCATCAAAAATGTAAATGAAAGTAAATGTAATCATTTAAAAATTAAAATTACTTTGCACATATGTTTTCAAAAATATTTCTTCAAAAATATCTCAAATATCAAAAATTAATAATTCAAATTAAAAAGGAAACTAAACATGTTATAATTAATAGATGTTAACACTTTAAATAAAAATTAAGTAAAGCTAATATTTAAGTTTATTTTTAACTTAATCAAATTATATTTATTTCTGTAAAAAATTGAAAATACCAGCTTCTAATGACTATTTTATGGCAAATGTTATGAATCTATGTCACACTTGTCAGAGAGATCATGTCTCAACCTGAAAGTAAAGTGAAAGTGTTAGTCACTCAGTCGTGTCCAACTCTTTGCGACCCCATGGGCTCCTGTGTCCATGGAATTCTCCAGGCAAGAATACTGAAGTGGGTAGCCATTTCCTTCTCCAGGAAATCTTCCTGACCCAGGGATTATACCCAGGTCTGCTTCATTGCAGGCAGATTCTTTACCATCTGAGCTACCAGGGAATATGCAAATTTAAGAGTAATATGAATTGTTTTGCAAAATATTCCTCAACTGCCATGAAAAATTGCCAGAAATCCATACTAATTCAGAACTACTTCCAGAGTCATGAATTAGCGCATGAAGAGAAGCAAGGAAATGGACACTCAGCACTACTTTCTTATTAAGGATCTATTACATTTATGCCTTCTGAGAGGAAGGATGTGACAAGGTAATTAATTGTTTAATTTCTCTTACCTAAGTGCTTTAACTACTCAAATCTTCCTTGTTCTCCTAAGCAGGATGCATTTGCGAAGTTGATAGTGACACAACCCCCAAATTTCACAACATCCAGACAGAACTGCCTATTGTTTCAAGGATATAGGGCAAAAGATCTGAAGCTCTGGGGACCTGAATGATGTTTGTCACAAGAGCTGATGTTTTTGGTTGTTTTTTTCTGTGTCAGCTCTGAGCAACAAATTCTAAATGACAGAAGAGCCCATTCCTTCTTTATCAGATTTATTTCTTTTCATGTTTGTGATATGCCATAATATCTTTCTTTGAAGGTAAACCTGCAGCCTTCTTTCCTGTCAAGAGTCACATGGATGTGATAAGTAACATGGTTAAGAGACATTGATAGCAAGGCTGGACAGACCTTTAGCAGATACAATTGATGGAGCACCTCAGTGTGCTACAAATCAGGCCCTCTTCAAGGAAACCAGCAAGGAAGGCATTATTGTCCTTCAAGCCCATTTCACAAAGTGCAACATGAGACTTTAGAAGAGGGAACTAATTTGCTCAAGATAACAGAGTTGATAAGAGGTGGTGGTGGTGTAGTCTCTAAGTCGTGTCCAGCTCTTATGAGCCCATGGACTGTAGCCCACCAGTTTCCTCTGTCCATGAGGTTCTCCAGGCAAGAATGTTGGAATGGATTGCCATTTCTTCCTCCAGGAGATCTTTTAGACCCAAGGATTGAACCCATGGCTCTACCAGAGAAGCCCAAATAAGAGGCAATGGAACTTTTTAAGACCAGGGCTGTCTGAGGCCAAAGCTCTTAGCCTCCCACTCTGCATTCCACCCTAGACAGATGGCTGGGCCTCTAGCACCCTGCAGTTGGTCATCTGAAGAGAGGCTCATTCTCGGAAGGGGCTGGTGCTGAAAGCTGCCTTATTTGATGACTGAGAAGAGTGGGGCTGAATGTTGATGAGATGAAACCTGAGAGTGTGAACCTCAGCAGGAAGATGATTGGGGAAGAAAATTGCTGCCATTGCCATGTGGATCTTCTCACATCTGTCCCTTGGCCAAAAATCTCTTTTTGATGCAGTGGTGCCTTCAGAACAGGCCACACACCTCAGCAAGATGTTAAAAACATCCCCAGGGACTTCCCTGATGGTCCAGTGGCTAAGACTCCACTCTCCCAATGCTGGGTTCGAACTAGATCCTGCATGCTGCAACTAAGACTGGGTACAGCCAAAGAAATAAATAAATACTTTTTAAAAAGTGAAATAAAAACATCCACAATTTTGCTCCAACCAACTTATTCAGGGACACTATCCCATTTCCACCTACCCCCAGCATAGTCCTGATTTTAGTCTTCATGAATACCATATTCTCAGAGAACAATCTCCTCTCTCAGCCCTCCCACCTGTGAATTCACTGCCCCTCTTCCTAGAATGCGCTGTTTCCTCCCTCCTGTCTGGAGAAACATTAATCATCCTTCATGTTATAATTCAAGTGTTGCTTCCTCAGTTATTGGATCCTAGACACTGCTTGTCTTTCCTGGTGGCTCAGATGGTAAAGAATCTGCCTACAATGCAGGAGATATGGATTTGATCCCTGGATCAGGAAGATCCCCTGGAGAAGGGGATGGCAATCCACTCCAGTATTCTTGCCTGGGAAATTCTATGGGCAGAGGAGCATGATGGCTTACAGTCAAAGGGGCCGCAAAGAGTCAGACATGACTGAGCAGCTAACACTTTCACACTTTCAGACCCTCACAAGGCATTGGTCATATCCTCCCCTGAGGCTTCTAGAACTTTATTCAGACCTAAGTTAGACTGTGATGCTTGCCAGCATGTTCAGATATCTCACTAGGCGGTGAGTGAGCTCCTGCAGAACAGAAGCCATTTTACATTCCTTTTTGGGTCCTCCTTGCCCCCTCCCCTGGATCTAAGCACACTCCCTAAAATATATCAGGCTCTTCACAAGTCAGACTGGTTCCAAATTGGGAAAGGAGTACATCAAGGATGTATATTATCACCCTGCTTATTTAACTTATATGCAGAGTACATCATGCGAAATGCCAGGTTGGATGAAGCACAAGCTGGAATCAAGATGGCCAGGAGAAATATCAATAACTTTAGATATGCAGATGATACCACCCTTATGGCAGAAAGTGAAGAGGAATTGAAGAGCCTCTTGATGAAAGTGAAAGAGGAGAGTGAAAAAGCTGGCTTTAAACTCAACAGTCAAAAAACTAAGATCATGGCATACTGTCCTATCACTTCATGGCAAATAGATGGGGAAACAATGGAAACAGTGTATGGATGTGAGAGTTGGACTATAAAGAAAGCTGAGTGGCAAAAAACTGATGCTTTTGAACTGTGGTGTTGCAGAAGACTCTTGAGGGTCCCTTGGACTGCAAGGAAATCCAACCAGTCCATCCCAAAGAAAATCAGTCCTGAATATTCACTGGAGGACTGATGCTGCAGCTGAAACTCCAATACTTTGGCCACCTGATGCAAAGAACTGACTCACTGGAAAAGACCCCGATGCTGGGCAAGATTGAAGGCGGGAGGAGAAGAGGACAACAGAGGATGAGATGGTTGGATGGCATCACCAACTCGATGGACATGAGTCTGAGCAAGCTCTGGGAGTTGGTGATGGACAGGGAAGCCTGGTGTGCTGCAGTCCATGGGGTCGCAAAGAGTCAGACATGACTGAGTGACTGAACGAAACTGAATTCACAAATGTTGAGTGTTGAATAAGTGCACCTTCAAGGGAGGGTGACTTCGAGGGCTTGGTTTCCTGGGAGGAGACTTTGCCTTCTGTACCCACAGGCCTCTTTGAGCAA
Source organism: Bos indicus (assembly GCF_029378745.1). Lineage (NCBI taxonomy): Eukaryota > Metazoa > Chordata > Mammalia > Artiodactyla > Bovidae > Bos > Bos indicus. The sequence goes on along the minus strand of NC_091760.1, from coordinate 80,084,167 downwards.
TGTCCCATCCGAGGCATTGAGCCACTTCTAGGGCCATTGCAGCAGCAGGAGCCTAGGGTGGGGCTGGTGGGAAAACAAACAGGGAAGACAAAAACAGGGGTGTGTTGAAATCTTGAAAAAGCTCTATTCCTTGGTGTTCAAAGCTTGCCACACCTTCTAAGTCAAGTGGGTTCTCAGTCCAGGAACTCTAAGAGGATCCATTGTAGGTACAAAGGCTTTGGGATCACGGCCGAGGGGCAGGGAGAGACCAGGGGATGTGAAATCGGCTTCCTTGTTTAGCCTTTCTCTTTGTGAGCCTGTTTGTCTTTCCAGACAGAAGAAACCCTGACCTCCCCATGCTTGAATTACTTAATTGCTTTGACACCTTCTGCTGTTGCATCAGCACAACACACTGTTTTGTCAGGGATCCTTCACTGGGGTCAATCTAGGCTAGAGAGAGGCGGCTGGCAGCAAACAAGTCCTAATAGCCACGGAAATGTTGGGCAGAGGAAGAGATCTAGGCAAGGGAAGGCAGGGTGGGACAAAGAAGGAAAAAAGGAAATGTTGGGATGGTGGGAAGAAGAGATCTTGGGAAAGGTGGCAATTAGGTTAGCAAAACTAGATGCCTCTGTTTGGAAGATTTCCCAAACAAGGCCTCAGGGAGATTGTGCCCAAGCGGGCAAACCTGTCTGCTACAGGTCCCCAAAAGGGACAAAATGAGAGAGCTCGGATTGCCATGCTCGGGACTACACCTGGCTGAGAAGTTTTCTTCTCTCTGGGTCTCAGTGTCTCCCCTCAGAAACTGGACCAGATTTGCGATCTTTCTCACAAGCCCCCAGATGCTCCTTTTAGTTGTTGTTGAGTTGCCAAGTCATGTCCAACTCTTTGCACCCCCATGGACTGCAGCACATCAGGCTTCTCTGTCCTTCACTATCTCCCGGCATTTGCTCAAACTTACGTCCTTTGAGTCAGTGATGCCATCCAACCATCTCATCCTCTGTCACTCCCTTGTCCCCATGCCTTCAATCTTTCCTAGCATAAGAGTCTTTTCCAATGAGTTGGCTCCTCGCATCAGTCGGCCAAAGTACTGGAGGTTCAGCTTCAACATCAGTCCCTCCAGTGAATATTCAGGGTTGATTTCCTTTAGAATTGACTGGCTTGATCTCCTTGCTGTCTAAGATGCTCCTTACTGAAATACTTTTGAGACAAAAATGGAAGAAACCCACAAAACTGTCATAAAGCCCTTCACAAATATTCAAATAATTAGTATGAGGGATTCTGGAAACAAACATGGTCAAACAGAGTGTCTGTCAAAATAATGAAACACAGGGCCAGCAAAAGACACCTCCAGTAAATTTGCCTTGGCCTCTGGGTACTGTGTGGAGAAGTCAGAGAAGTAAATGTAGGGAAACCAAAACCTCAAAGATCTTGAAACAGGAGGATGAAGAATTGTTGTATGAGCCTGGTTTAGGGATCGGGAGACCTGGGTTTTAGACCAGTTTGTCTTATGGCTGTACAGATGTGAACCTAGATTTCTCAACTGTAGGATAAAAGGCTAAATCTCTCTAGGGCTTGTGTTCCTCGGGGTGGGTGTGCAGGGCTATGCAAACAGATGCTGGAGGCCACCATCAAGCATAATACATCTTTCTGAAACATCAATTTTACCTGAAGGGAAACATTTGAAAACATTATTTTTTAATTCAAAAATTAATTCACTTTGTTGGCCAATGCTTTTTGAGCCTTGGTTATATGCCAGCTACTGTTTTAAACACTGTTTTAATAGTAAAGTAAACATGGATATATTATGGAATAATGTACATAATTTATGTGATCTAAGGTAAACAACAATTCCTAAAACCATTTTTCACATACAGGTTCATTTCTGGCCATGTCCATTCATTCTCAGCTCCAACCAAATAATACCTATTTGTTCTCCTTTGCCCCTGGGCACATACCAATAGATAAGTAGGCTAGTAGTCTTAGGCCCCTTTCCAGTTCTACAGCCTATCCCATCAGGACCACCAGAAATCAAGCAAATCCTTATTGTTGACAACAGGCTTGATATTTCTATCCACCAGATGAAAATAAGATAAGGGAACTAACTTCCAGTAACTATTAACCATTTTCACCACTACCTACCTTACAGGTGATAAATGTATCAGTGTTTTTAAAAACAATTTCATATGATCTTCACAACCACCCACCTGCAAAATTGGTATCATTTTCCCCATTTAAAAATTCAGGAGAGGACTTCCCTGATGGTACAGTGGATAAGAATCCACCTGCCGATGTAGAGGACGCAGTTTCGATTCTTGGTCTGGCAATATTCCACATGCAGCAGGGCAACTCAGCCCATAGGCCGCAGCTACTGAGCCCACGTGTTGCAACTACTGAGGTCTGTGTGCCTAGAGCCTGTGTCCTGCAACAGGAAAAGCCACCGCAATAAGAAGCTGCAACTAGAGAAAGCCCACATGCAGCAATGAAGACCCAGTGCAATCAAAAATTAAAAAAAAATTCAGTTGAGGCAGAGGTTCAGAGAATTTGAGTGATTCTCTTTAAGTCTCAGTGCTAAGAAATGGGAAGAGTCAAGTTTTCATCCTGCCTTGGTCTGGCTCCAAGTCAATCCCTTTCTCCCTCTCTGACCCCACCCCCAGAAGGTAATAGTGATCATGTGACTTTTCGCTTTGATGTCTCTCTCTGCCTCACAGCTTGGTAATATAATCTTAACTCGGGTTCTGAGGACACAGCATTAGAGAGAAAATGCACATGACCCGCTCCATAGAACCATAGAATGTTAGAATGGGACCAGATTGCAGAGATTGTCAAATATTCTTGGTTCCAGAGAGGAAACCTGGGGCCTAGGCTATAAAGTCAGTGTTTGTGGGGAAAAGCCCTGAGGTTGGCACAACTTCCATCCAAGTTTAGCACTGCCATGTGCCCCTGGGATCCTTGCAGTCCCATAAGCTCCCTGAGACTCAATTTCCTTCTCTGTAAAATGGGCTGGAATGGGGAAATGATGCCACATGTAGAAGGCTATTGTAAAGATTATATAAAATCATGTATTTGCAGAATTTTTAATACTAAAGTGCTATGTACAGATGTCTGTGACTCACCTAAATTCTCCCAGCACAGACCCAGTGCTCAGATATTAAATATTCTTGTCCTGCCCTTCAATGCTTGAGACCCTCCCTGAAGCTGCAGCCACCCCACTAACCTTGAGAATAGATTCAGAATCCTTTGCAAAATGAGTATACGCTTTTATAACTTGAGAAAATGGAGCAAGTAAGCTCAGTCCATCCTCATCCTAAGATGCTCATTGTGAGAGGAAGACATATACCATAGACACATGGTTAGTTCTTAGAATGGGCTGGGCTCTGTACCCTGAGGTCCCTACCCTCCAGGAGCAAGTCCAGGTGAAGGGAGTTATCCCAAAGGAAGTGACTCACTCAGGGAGTATCCCTTTGATATGGCAATACCAGACCAAATCTATTTTAATCGCTACATCATCAAGCCTGTACACAGTAGGAATATGGATTTTCCCCTCCCCTCACTCCACCCCACTCTATCCCCCAGTCTCTCCCAGGCTCACCCTGAATTCCACAAAGTGAGCTCATGGTCAGGCTGCTCTTGTAAGGTCACAGGGAATATACCATGTTAATTTCAGCTTCTCTGGGGCGCCCTCTCCAAAGTTCCCCAAGTACAACCTTGCCATCACTGCACCAGCTCCAAGAGGAGAAATGGGGGAAACACCCCCTCATGGTACCATTGGAGAAACTGAAGCCAGAAAACATGCAACATCTGCCCGTAAATCTAAAAACACCAGGACTCAGGAATCAATTCCAGCTCTTGCTTCTCACTCTCAGCTGCCAGGATCTTCCCACTTAGCTCTATGTCCTCCTGGGGAGCAGAGGCCTGGGGTTCACAGGCTGTGGTAGCCCCTGGCATCTCCCAGCACCAGGGATGCCAGATAATAGGCAATTCACATGATGCTGATCAGTGACTGAGATGCCTCCTTACTCCTCCCTGACTTCCTGTTTTCTCATCTGCAAAATGCCAGGGTTAAATTAGATGATTTCTGAGACACTTCTCATTTCTAACTGGTATTTTTAGGCCAGCTGAGGACCTTAGTTTAGCAAATGGGAAGTGTGGAAATCAGATTAGGAAAGTAGGTTGGGGTCCCAAGGATTGATGGAGGCCTTAGCATTGGGCGAGCAGAAATGAGGGCATGATGTGAGAAAGGTGCCCTCACAGAGCCCACAGACCAGGACAAAATAAGATCCTTAATAAGAAGGAGACTAGCAGGCAAAAGTGCTGAGAAGAAACTCCAGAAGTTTCGAAGTCAGAAAACCTAGGTCCCTATGCAGAGCTTGACTTTGTCTTGCTGGAAAGATCACTTCCGTTTTCTGGACCTCATTGATTTTCTGGACCTTATTTATGGTTTAAAGTCATCAATGTACAGTCTTCTGTAAGGTCGTGAAAGTAAGATCTTCCCTCCTTTTCCTTGGTAGGGGTGGAGCAGGTAGAGCTCCTCTTCCAGTGCCTGGGACTCTTTCTTCAAAGCACAGGTAATGTTACAGACTTGATCTTCTCTAATTCCTTCAAATGGGTTTTCTTTATCTTCCTTTTGTTATTAATAATATTTCAGGTCAGACACCCTCTACAGAGGAAACTACAGACTCTCTGGGTTGGAAGAGACCTGAAGGTCTTTACATCTTGATCTTCTTCTATCTCAACATCTACCATCCAGTCTCTGAACATCCCCAGGAGCAAGGATCTCAGCATCTCCCAAGGCAGTTAGTTCCATCTGGGACAGTTCTATTTATTAGAAAGTTTTTCAGAGGAAACCGGACAGCTCCCTTAATTAAATCAAGCCTAATACTATCTATCGGAGAAGGCAATGGCACCCCACTTAATGGCACCCCACTCCAGTACTCTTGCCTGGAAAATCCCATGGACGGAGGAGCCTGGTAGGCTGCAGTCCATGGGGTCGCGAACAGTCAGCCAGGGCTGAGTGACTTCACTTTCACTTTTCACATTCATGCATTGGAGAAGGAAATGGCAACCCACTCCAGTGTTCTTGCCTGGAGAATCCCAGAGACGGGGGAGCCTGGTGGGCTGCCGTCTATGGGGTCACACAGAGTCGAACACGACTGAAGTGACTTAGCAGAATACTATCTATGGTCAGCTCACCAGCTATTTCCCTGGGATCTGTCTCTTACAAGACAGTTGGGTTGACCCCAGGAGGATTATAATAATCACAATTGTAGATGTTTTGCCTCAGTTGGTGTTCCCACCTCCAATCCTAACTCTTTGCCGTTACACGTTAGGTCCATCTTGATCATTCACAGATCCCATAGTAACTTGTTGCTTGTTAAATAATGATTGATTTTTGATATTTTTTCCCCCTACTTCACTTTTTAAGGGAGTGTAACTCAGTGGTTAATTCCATGAGCTGATTCTATACAGTGGGTCATGTTTGAGTTTCGATGTGATCTGAGTCTCAGTTCTGGCTCCCTCAGTCTTGGTGTGCCCTTAGCCAAGTAACTTTCTTCTCTCTTGAGTCTCAGTTTCCTAGTCTGTAAAAATTAATAACATTTAACCTGTTGAGTTGTTGAAAGAATTAAAGAGCTTAGTTGAGGTGTTTGTCCTAGTAAGAAGGAGTGTTAAGGAGTCCTGTTTTTTTTTTTTTTCTTACAGTCCATCTTTATGTAGAATCCAAATCCATCTCTCTGAAGCAGTTACCATCTTGTTGGTCCCAGTTCCCTCCTCTGGGACCGTGCAGAATGGGCTAAATCCCTCTTCCGTGTGGCAACCCTTCAGATATTTCCATTTGACCACAACCTCTTTACATGGCAAAGGACCTCACCCGAGAAACTGAGGTGGGATAAAGTGAATCCACCACAATCTCACCACAATCTGGAAGGAGAAGCAAGAAATGCTGACTTCCCTGGCCTGGAGTGACCACTCCAACATCTGCCTCCAAGAAGAGTGGAGTGAGCCAGGGCTCTTGGAAAACTCAACTCTGGCAACACATGACATTGAAGTGTTGAAATATGCCACTTTGATGTGGCGTTAGCTCATGATATTGCTTTATTTTCTTAATTTAGAAGAAAAGCACAGCTGCTAGAATTTCTAATATAATAATAAGTATGCTGGTATACCAAAGGTTTTCAGGAATTTTTCCACAAGAGCACTTCACCTAATTGTGTAACTTTTTAAAACATATTCTTGCAAATACATTTTTTTCTATTATGCAAAGACTGTCTTTTAAATCATTTTCTAACCTTTCAACTTTAAAATATTGAATCCTTGAATGGCCAATATACTCTGTCTAGTTGAAACAACTTCTAGAGCAAGACAGGGTTTAATTAAGTAAACAAATAACTAGACTGAAGTGCTCTTTTTGTTGAATGAAGATCTCAAGAAATTTGTCTACTACCTTTCTACCTTTTGGGATATGAGCATTATGTTTTGAACTAACAAGACCATTGTATAAATGCAAAATATTAATTCTCATCAGCCAGCTTTGTAACATATTCTTTAGGTAAATTTCTTGTCTCTTGGGTTGATTTTCAAACTTTGAACTCAGTGCCAGTGACTTATCAGGAAAATTATAGACTGTATTCTTTCACTGGGAAGAAGAGTAGACTAGAATCCCCTTAAGGATACCTTTGAAACCACTTCTTTTCTAATAAATTGTTGAGACAGTGTGTTGGGGAACAGAAAGAGTGCTAGTGAAGGCTTGCTCTTTAGAAAATAGCAAAAAGAATCGTATCCAATCACGCTGATGGTAAAAAGTTCAGGGTGCAATTATGTTACTTTGTATGTAATTCTAGAAATTTCTTTATCCCATGGTAAATCACCTGGTCAAAGTCATACCAATTAAGGACTATAATAATTTCCTTTTATTCTTTACCAATCTCAGTGCCCAGTTCACTGATTATGTATCATGCGGAATAAATGTCCAGTAACTGTTTCTACTAATCATTTTATCTACTAGTAGAATTTCCCACATGGTGTTTACCCAGTGGGTTCCAAAGTGCCCAGAAATTTATCCTTTCAGCATTTTGGACCATTAGTAGGACCAGGAACAGCCAGCGCTCTGAGCTAGTTGTCCCGAAGAACATGTGGGTCTGTTTACTCCAGAAGAACAAAGAAATGCTATCAGTTTCTTTGTGTACCTGTCTCGGAAGGGACCGGGAAGCCCTGAGCTTCACTGTAAATTTCAGGCTTTTCAAAATACATAATATAATTTTACTGTTGTGGAGACAATCGAAACCGGTCAATTTTTGTCTTCATGTTTGTTTTTAAAATGAAACTTACAGGGAAACCTGTCCCTTTCATGTGACCTGCTGGCCATGGATTGGTTATCCCTGCCTGGCTCCATTTTCCCACAAGAAGGAGAGTAGGTATGCCTTAGAAGACTCAAAGTGTATACACACACACACACACACACACACACACGTATAGAATGAATATATGTATATGTATAACTGAGTCACTTTGCTCTACACCTGAAATTAACACAACATTGTAAATCAACTGTAATCAATACAATTAAAATATTAAGAAAACAATCTCAGAAGCTCCCTATGTAAAATGAGTAAAATATTCTCACCAACACACTTCCCCCACTGCCCTGAAACAGGTCCCTATTTCAGAGACCCTTTTCATTCAACTCAGATGCAATTTCCTCCAAGAAGCCTTCTCTGACTCCTCATACTCCACCTCTAAAGTCAGAAATAATTTCCCCATTCTTTCCTCATAACCCTTGTTCTGTTCTCTTCTTATAATACTGAACAATTTTTGAATCCCGATCAGTCATATGGTAATAACTGTACTGGAATGTAAACTTTGGGGAGTTAATAGCCATGTCTTATTTTTAAGATCCTTTAAAACATTCCTAACAGAACTTGAATTACACATGAAAGACACTTAACCAGCTAAAGAAAAGACAAATTAGTTTGACACTGCTCTTTGATTAATTATATCGGATTAATTTGGAAAGTTAAATTCCTTAATAAATATTTTGGGGGATGCTTGGGGAGAGTTTTTTTAAAAAACTCTCAAAATTTATGGCAGCTTACTTTTAATTTTAATAATATGATCTAGACAAAAACAAAAACACATGAAAAACATTAAACTTTGCTCTTAAACCGAGAAGTGCAGATGAAAACAAATTTGAAGCTCTGTTTTTGATATATTAAAATAGGAAAAAGGTCTAAGCAAACAATTAATGCTTGAAAGAGCTGTGGTTAAATTGGCTAGTAACACTTCAAATTAACACTGTTTTTTAAATAGTATATGAGAACTATGAAGATCCCAAGCATATTTCCTCAGTCATCCCATTCATAGGAATTTCAGAATTCATGCAAAGGTAGCAATTCAACAACAACAAAAAGCAAAATGTACAAACATGTCTATAACAGCATTCACTATAATAGTGAAAAAGCAAAGAAATAAACAGCATACAAAAAAACTGAAGAGAAGCCGAATGTGCCAGAGTAGGGCACTTTATTAATTATAAGACAGTATCAAAATTATATTATATAGTGGTTAAAATACAAACTTTAAAAGAAAAATCCCTATTATGCAATTAAAAAAAAATCAGGCCATAAGATAAAATGTGTAATAAGCATGCATGATGACAATGAGAAATAGACAAGAATGTGCAAAAATAAAAGTAGTTAAATACGTTGTAGGATTCTGGCTTGTTTTCTGTTTTAAAGTCATTACATCATCTTTTCAATGACAGACTACATTTTAAGTAATTGAAAACAAAGTCTCATTAGCTTTGTCCTTGTATAAATTCCCAGAGAGAACACATTATTCTCATTCATTTCTACCTCTGCCACTTGTCTCTGATTTGGACCTGCTCCATCCTGTTCTCCCACTTTTCACTCCCCTAACTAACCTGGAAAGGACCCTTCCCAAACAAGGAAGCTAAAGGCACCAAGTTCGGCAGAAGCTGTGTATCCAAATCTGTAAACATCAAAGGACGGGATCTAATGCCGCGCCCCTACCATAGCGAAGGCAGACCCAGATTCTTCAATGACCACAAGTGGCCTTGGTTTAACAAACCTTGCCAACAAGGCACAATGTTCCCATCCTCAGAAATAGTCCCCGGCAGAGCTTCCAGGGGCCCATAAAAGTCTGCACTCTTGGAAGAATGTGACAACTCTGGCATCAAACACAGATTCGTCATTTTCTATAATAAGAGAATGTTCAGTTGCATCAGGCTTTTTTAGCAGGGCCAACACAGTAAAATTTTGAGGCTGTGCAAGTGAATTTTCACCCAGCCTTAGACTCCTTTCCCTTCCTCCAGATGATCAATAAAATCAGTTTATAAAGCCTTTTGGCATCCAATTTCTCACTTGAATCTTGTAGTCAGCCTAGTGAGGTCAGTTTTATTATTAACTTCACGTTTCAGAACAGGACACTGAGGCTCAGGGAAATGACTTGCGGAAGTCCACAGCAAGTCAATGACTGAATAAGAGCATAAGCCCAGCCCCGGCTTCTCCTGTGTGCTGCCTCTTCTTTCAGTCCAAGTGGACGCACTGACCCAGTGCACCCACTCACACCAGTATTCAGTCAACTGTTGCCTGGGACACCTAGGTGTTAAAGAAAGGCAGGGTGGGAAGAAGAGTGTATAGCCTTTGAGAAGTCAAGAGAGGTTTCTAAGAAGATGCTGAACTAGCCTGAACTATTGGCTCCTTCCCTTGAGATCCACTCTGAAGAACTACAGAGGAAAAGCTTTAAATTGCAGGGAAAGCTGTAAGAACTCCCTGGAGATGCACAAGCTGTTTTTATTTGGCATCTACATGTGTCTGAAATGGGCTTTACCTGTGATAGGATACCCAAGCTGCTGTTTCAGAATAAGACAAGAAAGTAACCATCCCTTCTTAGGATCTTCTTCCCCACTACCTCCCCACCCTTATTACTTTGGGACGGATAAGAACTGGAGCTTAGAGTTCTTGAGCAAGTGTGCCTCCGGTGTAAAGCAGGGGAGTGCAAGGTTGGTGGATTATAGTCTCCTCTTCTAGAGACTAATTTTCCCTGAAATAAAGAATAATACATCTAAAGAGCTATTTGGTGTGGTGATGAGTGATTAGCTTTGATTTTCTGATGCCTGGAATGCTCCACTTCTGGGTTTATCCTCTGTCCTCAACCCCCATTTTTAACCCATTGCTGCTGACACAGAGGGGCTTCCCCGGTGGCTCAGCGCTAAAGAATTTGCCTGCAATACAGGAGCTGCAGGAGATGTGAGTTTGATCCCTGGGTAGGGAAGATCCCCTGGAGGAGGGCATGGCAACCTACTCCAATATGCTTGCCTGGAGAATCTTATGGACAGAGGAGCCTGGTGGGCTACAGTCCATGGGCTCACAAAGAGTCAGACATGACTGAAGCAACTTAGCTCACACACTGACACATAGGAAGGTCTGGCCTTTATCTCTTCCACCATCAGAACTGTTGAGCCAAGTAGCCCATAACCCCAAAGGAATGAAAGCTCATGGGAGATAAGAGAAGTACTAATATTCACAAAATAAAAAAACCAAACTGAGTTACAAATTCCATAGGAACCAGAGGTATTATAATGGACAGATCAAGAATTTACATATATTTTTGAGAATTTAATTTTTTATATTTACAAAATAAATGATTCTAGCAATATATAAAGAAAACAAAAATCATAGGAGGAATCAAGTAGAAATGTTGAATATGAATATATAATAGTTGAGATAATGAGCACAATGATAATTAGTAGAATGAATTCACCTGAGGAATGAATTAGTAAAGTGGGAGATCAGATTGAGAACTTCTCCTTAGCAGGAAATTATTTTAAAAATGGAAAACATTTAAGGTATAAAAAGTCCCAGGAAGAAAAAAGGAAAAAAGAAAAAATAGATCCAAATGGAGAAGAGGAAATATTTAAAGGGATAATGGAGATAATCCCCCCAGAATTAATGAATGATGAAAAGCCTCAGATTGACAGGAGCCATAGAGAGCAGAGAAGAGTGATAAGGAAAATCACCCTTCTAGACATAAGTTATGTTAAAATACAAGACTATCAAAGATAAGGTAAAATTGTAAAACAAAACCCAAAAAACTTCCAATAGAAAGAAAGAAGATCCCTTACAAAAGAATAAGAATAATATTGATATCAGGGTTTTCAGCCATATGTAAGGATGAAACTATAGAATTTCATACCTAGCTAAACCTTCAGTCAAATATTAATGATAAAAATGCTCTTAAGACATACAGAGTCTCAGAGTATTTGCCACATCAAGACCAATATGTAAAATATCTTTTAATGATGTACTTCCATAGATAGAAAGCAATTTAAGGGATGAGGGAAGAAATATGTGAAGAAAGGGTGGTAAAAGATCTTTGTAAAGTCTGTGGTTGTCTTTAAAAATAACTAAGGCCAAAGAAAAGAGAAAACAAAAGCAGGTCCATAAAAACCAAGAATGAAAAGTCTAGAGGAACTCAGTATAATAGAGTAAAGAAGACCAAGGGACATCAGAGTATATCAATGTCCTTATCTAATGTGAGAGAAAACATAGACAACTTTAAAATATACAAAACATGGGGAGAAAGTGTGACAAATTGAAATAATAAACTAATAAAGTAGAAGAAAGTCCTAATATGTGAATAACTACTAGAGATGAAAATGAACTAACTTTGCAAATTAAAAAAACAAAATCTAGTTGTTTGCTATTCACTAAATACATTCTTCTAAGGCAACATATATGCAAAAAATAAAAGAACATAAAGTGATTAATCAGGCAAGTGTTAATAATAAACTTGTGTTAATATAACACTACAGATACTATGAGGATCATAATTTTTATACCAAAACTAGCAAAGAGCAGTAAGGATAATTGTATAACTATGTCACTTATTGCTATAACTGTAAAAATACTCAAAAAAATTTTAGTAAATCAGATCTAATAGTGCATTAAAATTATCATATACCACACTGGGCTTCCCTCAGGTATACAAGGACTGTCTGAACATTAGAAAATCTGTAAGTGTAATTTACCATTCAGCTAAATATTGCTATTACAATAAGAAAAAGAAATTCAATGCTTAACAATTGAAAAGAAGAAAATAAAATTACCATTATTTTCAGATGATGTGATTTTGTGACCAACTTTCACATTTGTTTTTGGTGAGATTAGTCAAGGCTGGAACTGGAAATCTGTAAAACCACTTAGAAAAACAGTTTGATATTGTCTAGTAAAATTGAAATTTATGGCCTCTATAACTAACAATTCTGTTCCTATGATTATGCTTAAAGGAAATCTTGCATATACATACCAGAAAATTTGAGTAAGAATGTTCATTTCACTATTATGCAAATTAACAAAAAAATTTCCTGTCAATAGGGAATCATGAATAAGCTACAACATATTCAAATTAAATGAATACAAAAACAAGCAACAACTTGGATGTCTCCAAAATAGAATATTAATTAAAAAGTAAGGATATCAAAACTATTTGTGCATGATATGCTTTTTGTAATATTAAGAGTATTAATAAAATATACTTTTTAAAGGAATACCTATAGACGAGACAAAACTATTTAAAAATGAAAGGAAAGCAATAATGAATACAAGACGCATAACCATTGTTACTCTGGGAGGAGAGTGCCAGGGGTTGAGCAGGGGAAGATCACAGGAAAAGATGTGGTCAAGCCACTGTCAAATTCCTAGCTTTCACACGTGAAGGGTCATTTAAAAATGCTTAATACATTAGATTAACTAAATAAGTAAATACAATATGCCATACATGAAACAAGGATTATAGTTAATCCAGCTCTAAGTCCACGAGATCTAAAAGAAATATTTCAAATGGGAGACTTCAGGCACTGAGGCCCTAGAGGTGGAGACTTCTTTGAGCAGAACTGTCTGAGTCATGTATTTAGTGGCCATTTGATCCATTAGCCCTGGAGGCCTGCCTAGTTCCATAAATATTGGTACCAAACCTGTTGTAAAGATCATGTGCAAAGACTAAATTTCCATGCTCAGACACTCTGACATTAACCAGAGGTTGGCAATTGCTTCTGCTGAAGCAGTAATATCCTAGCCAGTCTCCTGACCTAAGCCCCACCCTCCCTTACAGTTCTTCTCCATACTGCCTCCAGAGTGTTACTGCTAAATTGCAAAACTGATCAGATTACTTTTTCTGTATCACTATCTCTAGATCAAGTCTTTGGCTGGGAATTATAGAATTCCCTCAGTGTTCCTTCCTAAGCAGAATAGCACTGTGTATCCCACTAATCCCTCAGTGAAGAAGTGAAGTTGCTCATTCGTGTCCGACTCTCTGCAACCCCATGGACAGTAGCCTACCAGGCTCCGCCGTCCATGGGATTTTCCAGGCAAGAATACTGGATTGGGCTGCCATTTCCTTCTCCAGGGGATCTTCCCAACCCAGGGATCGAACCCAGGTCTCCTGCATTGCAGACAGATGCTTTACCATCTGAGCCACCAGGGAAGCCCTCACCAGCTGACACTTTACTCATTTTCAAATCTCAACTCCTCTTCCTCCTAATCTATGAAGACCTGGAGGGAAAAGATAATGAGCAGAGAGGGTGGGACTATTCAGGCAGTCAAAAATATCTGCACCTGTAACATGGACAAAGTTTAGATACACAGAGTTAAGGCACTGACCGAGCTTGGATATTACATCCACGTTACAAGTGAGGCCCGATTCTGGTGACCTGCATCTGTGTCAACCTAGGTGGGACTGAAACGCTCATCCTTTTCCCCATCTCCCAGAGTTGGTTTCTAGGCAACAGTGTAGAAAGAGCTTGGGCTTTGCAGTCAGACTGACTTGAGGGAATTCTGGATCTACCCTTTAAATGCATCAAATCTATGGTAATTTAAATATTAGCACTCTGAAAAATGAGAGAAAAATTTAAAGCCTGCAAATAATTCTGCCCATCATTTCACTAAGCTAGTGATATATCTCAGCAAGCATGAGAAGACACTAGAATCTGTCGTTTGTGCAAAACCACATACACCGTACTCTGTTGTTGCTGTTTAGTTGCTAAGTCATGTTCGACTCTTTCGTGACCCCATGGACTGTAGTCCGCCACGTTTCTCTGTCCACAGGATTTCTCAGGCAAAAATACTGGAGTGGGTTGCCATTTCCTGCTTCAGGGGATCTTCCCGACCCAGGGATCGAGCCCACGTCTCCTGTTTGGCAAGTGGATTCTTCAACACTGAGTCATCTGGGAAGCCCATACATTGTATTTTACTGGCAAATTGAAGAATTTTCAACATAATTTTGACAATGAGCAATGTTTACCTTATTCACTGATTTTGAAATCCTAACTTCTGGGTGAGATGCTACTTCAGTGTAACAGCTATGAGTTTGAACAGGTCTCTCAATCTCCCTGAGCTTTGATTTTCTTATTCTTTAACTTTTTTAGGAGGATAGCAGGTTGTATTTTCCAAAGATGGTCACAGCAACATCTGCCATCCCATCTGAGCTCTCTTTCCATAAAGAGTGAGATCTGTGTCTATCTCCCTGAATACAAGTGTAGTGACTTGCTTATAACCAACCGATAGAGTGAAACAAAAGGAATATAATCTGACTTCAGAACCAGGTCATAAAAGGTGACTCAACTTCCATCTTTTTTTCCTGGAACACTGACTTTTAGAGCACTGAGCCTCCATGAAGAAGGAATTAGAAAGAAATTCAATTTCAGTTGAATTTCAATAAGAAATTCAATTATCCCAAGGCCACCATGGTGTATAGAAACCAAGGCCACAGAGAGAGAGGCCACATGTAGGTGTTCCCATCCCAGTGGACAGAGTAGCAGCTGTCAGACATGCAATTTGTATGGCCTCCAGATCATCCCAACCCATAGCTGTTGAGCCCACCAGCCTTGGTATCTCCTGGATGAGGTCTCAGACATCATGGAGCAGAAACAAGTTACCTTTTTTGTGGGCCTTCTGAGTTCCTGACCCCCAAAATATACGCTCATTATAAAATTGTTATTTTACGCCACCAATTTTTGGGGCCTTTAAAAAAAAAAAACAAATTTTATATATTTATTTTATCACTCAGCTTGGGTGATCTCAGTTCCCCAACCAGGGATTGAACCCAGGCCATGACAGGGAAAGCACCAAATCCTAACCTCTAGACCCCCAGGGAACTCGCTGGGGTCATTTTAAAACACCAGTAGAAACAGAATCAAAGATTTTCCTAAGTAAACAAAGTAATTTACTTAAAGTATCTGGCACAAAACATGTGTGCAGAAAATGGTGGCTGGGACCAGTATTGTGTGCTATGCCTGGCCTAGCAGCTGCTCTATTTTTCTGGGACTAAGGCTTCTCTTTAGGAATACCAACTGAGTAACTCAAAATTTTGTTGTGTGGATCAAATAGGATGAGGGATGTGAAAGTGCTTTGGAAACTGTGATGCTCTGTACAAATCAAAAGAATTCTTACGTTTATATTCTATCCATCCACTAATGGCTCAGGATAGGCGGGCACTCGTAAACCTTCGGTGACAGTGCCTGAAATTCTGAGAACAAAGGACCTTGGCCTGAGGCCACATATTTGCTCCCTGTTGGAGATCGTTAATTTCAACCTTTCATCTAATAGGCTTTTATTAAGTGCCTACAGCAAGCAGAAAACTGTTAAATGTTGTGAGTTTTCTGCAGAAATTAGGGTACTCAATTTGGTCCCCCCAAGAAAATTCTGGATAGTTAAGAGGGCAAGAAATAAATGTAATGCTGCTAGAATGGAGGCTTTCTGTTGAACTTCCTAAAAGAGAGGGAGGAGGATAGAACTAATGAGGCCTGAGAACCTGCAATGTATCCGGTACTGTGCCAGGCTCTTTACATATTGTCTTGCTCAATTCTCATGATGACTCTATGACATGGGCTATTTATTAGTAGACTTTACAAATGAGAAAACAGATGCTAGGAGAGATTAAGAATCTGGCTCAAGTTCACAGCAGTAGTAACTCAGCCCTGAAATCCGGGTTTGGAGAAACTCCACCCTACTGCTACCCTTGAATATTGTTTTCTGCCTCAAAAAATTGTTTTTCCATGCAGACCACTAAAAGTTTCTCTGAGATTCAAATATTTGCTTATTAGATGATAATGTGTACATGCTGAGTCACTTCAGTCATGTCTGATTCTTTGTGACCCTATGGACTGTAGCCCCTAGACTCTTCTGTCCATGAAATTCTGCAGCCAAGAATATTGGAGTGGATAGCCGTGCCCTCCTCCAGGGGATCTTCCTGACCCAGGTATCAAACCCATGTCTCCTCCATCTTCTGCATTGCAGGTGGGTTCTTTGCTGCTGAGCCATTAAGGAAGCCCCATTAATGATAATATTCCTGTTCAATTCATTTTCTTCTGAAATTTTATGTTAATTAATAAAAATAATAGTATCCCATCAGCACAGAGCCTTAGTGTTTACAAAGCATATTTGTTTCTTTCTCTTCCTGGGTCCTCCAAAATTGCTGTGGGGAAGGTGTAATGTCATATCCAAGGTCTCTCAGATAATAAGTGAGCAAATGATTGCACCTGAATTTGCTGCTGCATTGTAAGAGGAATAAGTATTTCCTTAATGTTATGTATTTTGTCTTATGTACTACCCAGTTTTAAGCACTACTGAAAATTTTATAAAGGTGTGTCATAACGTTCAAGATGTTTCACAAACCGTGATGCTCATCCTGCCATCAACTGTATACACCTCATGACACAATATACACATATATTTTGGACACGAAATATTGCATCCCTTTTTTAATAATTTTTTCATTGACCTCCTATCAGCTCAGGTGAGATGATGACTGCGTTTTCCTTGAAATGTGACTGCCAGAGATTTTTTTCCAGAGTAGAAGGGTCAGTACTTCCATTTCCTTGTTCAGTTATGCTTGCAATATAGGTATCTTCTTCAATCCACTGCTCGTAAAAGTCTTTTAAAGCAGAAATCATTTTAACCCATTTAAATTCATTTTGGAAAGGTTAGCTTAGCTGAAACTGGATCATATAATCCATAGATTCACTTGATGAGGCTCCTATAACCTTCAGAATGTTGTAGTACACTGAGAACCTAAAAATAATATGATTGCCACACTGTTCAACTCCTGTTCTGCCTTCAAGACATTTGAGGTGTCTTACAAGACTACAATTTTCTCATGTAAGCATGAACACCAATATGGGTAGCAGCACTCCATCCACTTACTAAAGATTGGTAAAGTTTTCTTCATTTTTCAGATTTATAATATAAAAACATAAATTCTTGGTAGTTACATAAATCTACATGTGTGAAAAAACTGCATATACTACACACATACATATACACACACAAAAATAAGTGTAAATAAACTCTGGAGAAATCTAAACAGGCTCTGTGGACTGTACCAATGTTAATTTCCTTCTTTTGATGTTAGACTATAGTTATACAAGATGCTACCAGTAGGTGAATGATATATCTCCTTCAATTTTTGCAACTCCTTGTGAATCTGTAATTATTACAAAAATTCTATACATAGAAATTCCAATATCCTTGAGGCAGCTCAGTGAACTGTTGGATGCACCTCCATACGTGCCCTTTATGAAGACCATGGTTCTGACTCATCGTGAGACCTGGGAGAAGCTGTTCCTCTCTTCAGGCCTCATTTTCCTCATCTGAAAAATGGATGCTGCTGCTGCTGCTGCTAAGTCATTTCAGTCGTGTCCGATTCTGCGCGACCCCATAGACGGCAGCCCACCAGGCTCCCCCATCCCTGGGATTCTCCAGGCAAGAACACTGGAGTGGGGTGCCATTGCCTTCTCCAATGCATGAGAGTGAAAAGTGAAAGTGAAGTCGCTCAGTTGTTTCCGACCCTTAGCGACCCCACGGACTGCAGCCCACCAGGCTCCTCCATCCAAGGGATTTTCCAGGCAAGAGTACTGGAGTGGGGTGCCATTGCCTTCTCCAGTAAAATGGATAGGTTGATTCAAAACTCCACGTGGCTCTAAAATTCTAGGATTGTACACGCACAGTTCTGGGGAGGTATGCATTTCTCTAGGGTCTTCCCTGGTTTGTCAGTGGTATAGAATACACCTGCAATGCAGCAGAAGGGGGGTCGATCCCTGGTTCAGGAAGATCCCCTAGAGAAGGAAATGGCAATCCACTACAGTATTCTTGCCTGGGAAATCCCATGGACAGAGGAGCCTGGCAGGCTACAGTCCACAGGGTCGCAAAAGAGTCAGATACAACTTAGCGGCCAAACAACAACATCTCTCTCAGGTTATACAGTGGTGGGACATCTCTAGCTATTAGGAGGAAATATCATCAACTGTTTGCTATCAAGTCCTCTGTTCTTGACTTGAAACCATTCAACCATCCACCCCTTCTCACAGGCTCCTTCTAAGGGTCTTCTGACTAAGTAAAACACAGAAAATTGTAAAATATTTCCTAAAAAATCTTGAAAAAAGCATCATGGAGACTGCGTAAGTGAAAAAAAGTAATATTATTTGTTGATGATAATGCCTTTGGGAGACTTCCCCTGCCTGTCCAGTGGTTTAAAGTTTGTGCTCCCAAAGCAGGGAGCATAGGTTCGATTCCTGGTCAGAAAACTAAGATCTTGCATGTCCCACAACGCAGCCAAAAGAAAAAAAAAAACACTGTCTTTAGTACCAGACCTTCAGTCTATTTAGAGTACACGGTAGTGATACCTTGCTTTCGTGACTTGTTCAGACTGTCCAGAATGCAGGTTACAAAGGAAAACACCCTTTTAGCAGCCAACTTGGAAGAGACATAAAGGGATTTGTAAGTCAGACTCAGAGCCTGCAGGAATTTGAAAATGTCACCCTGAATTGAAGGGAGAAATTTGATTGTTCTCTAGTGCATAGCAATTAAAAAGCTCATCCTTGGAGAAAGCCAAGAGGTGGGGCTATATCTTTTTTACATCTATAGAGACTCTCTTAACCTTGGTAACTGCTCAGTTGGGAAGCTATATTTACTTTGGATACGGGAACCAGGAAGAACAGTTTTTGTCATCATTCTCACATTGGCCATATCTTCGAGTACTTTCATCTATGTTACTTCCCATGAACAAACTTTCTTTCCTCCCTTCTTATTCTTTAAGACTTGATTTCTTTGAGCAATTTTAGATTCATGGCACAATTGAGCGGAAGGTAAAGAGATTTCCCATATACACCCTTCTCTTAAACATACATAGCCTCCTCCGTTATCAACATCCTACACCAGAGTGGTATATTTGTCACAATCAAACTGACTCATCATTATCACCCAGAGTCCACAATTTACATTAGGTTTCCGCCTTGATGTTGTATATTCTTTGGGTTTGGAAAAAATATAACAACATGTATCTGCCATTGTAGCCTCAAAGAGAAAAGTTTCATTGCTTTAAAAATCTTCTGTGTTCTGCCTATTGATCCTTTCTTGCACCCTAATTCCTGGCAATAACTTATCTTTTTACTGTCACTATAATTTTGCCTTTTCTAGAATGTCATATAGTTGGAATTATACAGTATGTAGTCTTTTCATATTTTCTTCTTTCATTTAGTAAAATGCATTTATGTTTTCTCATGTCTTTTCACAGCTTGGTAGCTCATTTTTTTTTACTGCTAAAAACATTCCATTGTCTTGATATACCACAGTTTATTTATCTCTTCACCTACTGAAAAATATCTTAGTTGCTTCCAAGTTTTAGCGATTATAGATAAAGCTGCTGTAAACACCAATGTGCAAATTTTCATATGGACATAAGTTTTCAGTTTATTTTAGTAAATACCAAGGAGTGTAACTGTTGGATTGTACAATAAGAGTATGTTTAGTTTTGTAAGAAACTGCCAAACTTTCTTCAACTTGTCTGTCCCATTTTGCATTTCCAACAGTAGATGAGAGCTCCTGTTGCTCTACATCCTGGTCAGCATTTGGTGGTGTTATTGTTATAGATTTTGGCTTTCTAATAGGTGTGTAGCTGTGTCTTATTGTTGTTTTAATTTTCAGTTCCCTAATGTTGCGTAATGTGAAGCATCTTTTCATATGCTTACTTGTCATCTGTAGATCTTCTTTGGCAAGATGTATGTTCAGGTCTTTTTCCCATTTTCAAAAAAGTCTATTAGTTCATTTTGTTAATTTTGAGTTTTAAATGCTTTTTGTATATTTTGGATAACAATCCTTTATTATATATATTTTCTGCAAATATTTTCTTCCAGTCTGTGACTTGTCTTCTCATTCTGTTGACATTGTCTTTCACAGAACAGAAATTTTAAATTTTAGTGGAGTCCAGCTTATCAGTTATTTCTTCCATTGGTTTTTCTATAAAGTTATTGCCAAACTTAAGAGCAATTAGATTTTCTCCTATGTTACTGTCCAGGATTTTTAGAGGTCTACCTTTTGTATTTAGTTCTATGGTCCATTTTGAATTTTGTGAAGGGTTGAAGGTCTGAGTCTAGACTCTTGTTTACATGTGGATATTCATTTGTCCTAGAACCATTTGTTGAAAAGATTATCTTTGCTTGTTGTATTGCCTTTGCTCCTTTTTCAAAGATCAGCTGACTGTATTTATGAGAACCTATTTCTTGGTTCCCTACTTTGTTCCATTGATTGATACATTTGTCTCTCTCTCTCTTTTTTTTTTCCTAATACCACACTGTCTTGAATATTGTAGTTGTAGAGTAAGACTTAAATTTAGATAGTACTAGTCCTCTGGCTTTGGTCTTCTCCTTCAGTGTGTGTTGATTATACTGGGTCTTTTACCTCTCCACATGAACTTTAGAATTAATACATCAATACCCACACCAAAAAAACCTTGCTGGAATTTTTATTGGAATTGCATTCAACCTATAGATGAAGTTGGAAAGAGCTGGCCTCTTGACAGTATTGAGTCTTTCTACGATAAACATGAACTGTCTCTTCATTTGTTTAGTCCTCCTTTGATATTTTTATCAGAGTTTTGTGTTTTTCCTTATATAGATCTTACATTTTTGTCAGGTTTATACTTAAGCATTATTTTCCAGAGTATTAATGTAAAAGCAGTGTTCTTCATTTCAAATTCTACTTGCTCACTGCTGGTCTACTTGCTCACTAAGGAAGCAAATGACTTTTGTATAGTAACTTGTATCTTGCAGCCTTGCTATAATCACTAATTCCAAGAGGTGCTTTTTTTTTTTTTTAATTAATAGTTGATTCTTTCCGACTGGCTATGTACATAGTCATGTTAACTGAGAAAAAGGACAGTTTCATCTGTACAAATTTCTCTACTTTTCATGCCTAGGACTTCCAGTATGATGTTGAAAGCAGTCTTAATCTTGATCATGGAGAGAAAACTTTGAGTTTCACTATGTATGATGTTAGTTGGTTTTAGGCGTTCTTTTTCAAGTTGAAGAAGTTCCCCTCTATTCTAGAAAGAGTTTTTATCAGGAAAGAGTGTTAAATTTCATCCAATGCTTTTTTCTGCATCTATTGATATGATTTTTCTTTTTTTGGCTGTTGATATAATGGATTACATTAATTGATTTTTGAATGTTGAACAATTCTTGCTTACCTGAAATAAACCCCACCTTGTTGTGGTATATAATTATTTTTAACCTCTGTTAAATTCAATTTGCTAATATTCTGTTGAAGATCTATACATCTATGTTCATGAGAAATATGGGTCTGTAGTCTTCTTTGTATTTCTCTGGTTTTTGTATTAGTGTAATGCTGATCTCATAAAGTAAGTTAGTATTCCCTTTGCTCCTATTTTCTAGAAGAGATTGTAAAGAATTAATGCAATTTCTTCCTTTGAAGTTTTGTAGAATTCACTATTGAATCTATCTGGACCCCAATATTTTAAATAAAACATTTATGGAAGTATTTATGAATTCACACTCAGGCACAAGAAATAATACAGACAGATCCCAGGTGCACTTTACCCTGTTCCTCACAACGACGTATCTTGCAATACTATAGTGCAATATATCAACCAAGATATTATCATCTACACACCTCTCTTATTCTTATTTCCCATTAATGTGGGAATCTAGTATTTAGTATACAATTGTGTCTCATGTGTAAGCTTGTTATTGAGTACCATAGTAAAAATATAGAAAAGCCCAGATTTCATATTTTCTGCTGTAGTTTGGATACAACACTGCTAAGTGATAGAAACTCACTGAACATGTATCAGTACGTTACCTTAGGGGATTACAACTCAAAGGTGTTCTCTAGGGTCTCCTTTATACTACTGTCCCTAGAACTGGCCCCCTGTGCCATTGCAAGGGACGATGGTTGATGGACTTATTTCTGCATCAGAGTCTCTGAATTCAGTCTCTTGTACATGTCCAAAAGACATCACATTTTAACTATTAGAAGCTGATGAACATGACATAGCCTCCTCCCCTGATGAAATTATCTATATACAGTTACAGGATTGGGAGATGGTACTTAATCCATGACAGTCAATACAACAACTGTTCAACTTCATGTTTACCTTGATTTCTGAGCTTCTAGGATATAGTTAGGTCTACACAGTGCATTGATGGTTTAGAGGAAAAAGTAACATATAATATAGTTTATTTATTCATTAAACAAATTTTGAGAGATGATTATGTGTCATTTTTGATAGGATGACAAAAGTAAACAAGGATTTTTGCCATAAAAAAGGTGTGTACTAACGAGGGAAATATAACACATAAATTTAATTAGTTCTCTTTCCCACTACTTCATTTCATAGCTTTTTGCCTTAAGCCAAGCAAACTACCCATGTGCTAGCCACCAGACTCATATGGTTTCCCTGCCTCTGCCTTTGTTCACAGTGTTCTCACTGATTGGCCTCCTCTTGATTCTTACGACCATTTCTTTCTCCAAACCAACATCAAATGCTAACTTCTCCATGAACTTTCCTGATCCCCCAAATCAGTGTGATCTTTCTCCTTTCTAAGATTCTTTATATTGGTTTTATATGTCATACTTTGTATGTATTTGAGTTATTTATCTCTATGTCTGTGATCTCTAGCAGATATGATCTGTGAAGGCAGAATGTATGTTCAGGAAGCTGAGGATACATGGCCTACCAAATGCAAT
Source organism: Bos indicus (assembly GCF_029378745.1). Classification (NCBI taxonomy): domain Eukaryota; kingdom Metazoa; phylum Chordata; class Mammalia; order Artiodactyla; family Bovidae; genus Bos; species Bos indicus. The sequence continues at coordinate 80,061,137 of NC_091760.1, read as the reverse complement.
CATATTTTGATAGAGCATGGTTAATTTTCATAGCAACTGTTACTCCTACTTCCCCTGCTTCCTCTCTATATTTGAAAATAAAATGTGGTTGTGCTGCAAATATTTGACATGGACTTTAGAAAATATGAGCCAAAAGCACAGAACAACACAATATTCTTATGTTTTTTTCCTAATATTTGTTTTATGATTCTGCAAGCATTCTCTGACTTCCTGTGCAAAGATAATTCTCCTAGTTTCTAAGCAAGATTCCCTTAGGAATTAAAAGGTTGGGTAATATTCTGCTAGGGAATACCAGAGCTAGAGCTACCTTAGGGATTATTTAGTTCAATCAACTTGTTTTAAGTATGGGGAAACTGAGGCTTGGAAGGAGAATGAGGCTTGCTCAAGGTCACAAAGTGACTTGGGGCCAAGCTGGATGTAGAACATGGGTCTCTTGGAGGTTACTACAATTCTCTGTCTATATACAAGGGCAATTTGCTAAACTGACCCTGCTCTTACTCAACACTCTGTCTGAAGTTTTTGTCCAAAATGAGCCTCAGTTCAGTTCAGTTGCTCAGTCGTGTCCGACTTTTTGCAAACCCATGGACTGCAGCATGCCAGGCTTCCCTCTCCTTCACCATCTCCTGGAGCTTGCTCAGACTCATGTCCAACAAGTCAGTGATGCCACCCAACCGTTTAATCTTCTGTCACACCCTTCTCCTCCCACCTTCAATCTTTCCCAGCATCAGGGGCTTTTCCAGTGAGTCAGTTCATTGCATCAGGTGGCCAAAGTATGGAGCTTCAGCTTCAGCATCAGTCCTTCCAATGAATATTCAGGACTGATTTCCTTTAGGATGGGCTGGTTTGATCTCCTTGCAGTGCAAGGGACTCTCAAGAGTCTTCTCCAATACCATAGTTCAAAAGCATCAATTCTTCCATGCACTAGAGAAGCACTGGATCCTCCAGAAAGCAATTCTTCAGCACTGGAGAAGAGAATTGCAAACCACTTCAGTATTCTTGCCTTGAGAATCCCATGAACAGTATGAAAAGGCAAGATGAGCCTAGGCCATTATAAGCATTACAACAGGACCACCAAAAGCCTTGCTAAGGAGAACATTTGTCCAACCTTACATGAAATTGAAGAATTCTGTAATGAGGGACACAGCTGGACCCAATGTGTCACCAAGAGCTCCAGAGGAAGTACATGGTGACCAACACAAGCCCAAGCCCAAAGACAAGAGCCAGAGCTGGTAGGGGATTATGTCTTTAGAGTGATAGACTCCTAGAGCTGGCAGAACCTTGGAAATTATCCAGAAGAGAAAGCAACCCTGCAACATGAGGTATGGGGATCTTGTTTTCTAGAAACAGCCCTGTTATTTACCTGTTGTGTAACATTAGGCAAGTTCTTCCCCTTCTCTAGTCTTCAGTTTCCAAGTGTACAAAATAAACATGTTGGGTTAGATGAAACACAAGGTACTTTTCAATCTGATACTATTCTGTTCTAAAGTTTGACAGGAGACAGAAAAGAAGCTTACAGAGGTTTGGTAGCTTGCCTAAGGTGACACTGTGCGTTGGTGGCGAGCAGTGACCAAGTCCAGGTCATCATTCTACCTACTGCCACACATGGCTACAGCCATCCCTTTCAAGCAGCCCTGTGGCCCCATGGCGAATTGTGAAACTGCTGTCCCAAGGCTCTTGCAATCACCCTTTTCTCTATTCCCTTGGGATGCTGGCAGCACGCAGAGGGCTGTGGGAGAGGGCTGTAAGCAGACTCTACCCTGGAAGTGGAGCAAAGATCAAATGGCTCTTTCTTCCTTGTCTTTGGTAAAATGAAACCAAAACCAACTCCTTAACTTAGAGGGCAGAGAGGCTGGTTGTAGAGGGCCCTCAGCCTGAATTTACGCGGACTCCCAACCTTGTGGAGTGTGAAGGCCCTTCTCCTGGGAGCAGGTGGATGTCCTGCCCAAATCTCTGCAGAATGAAACCAGATGAGGGGTGAGATTCAAAGCAAGATGCTTGACCCAGGAGAAGCAACACTGGGTCAAGGTGCAGACAGACTCCTTCCAGCATGGCTCTGAGAGACTTACTTCCTGAGTCACTTCACATTCCATCAAAAATGGGGAAGGAGGTATGCAGAAGGAAAGAGAATTATGCTTTAAACCTGATATTACCTTTGAACCCTATGACTGCTCTTGGGGACAGACACAGAAAGCATTTTCCTTGCCTATTTCCTTTGTAGTACAGTAGGAAAGCTAATTTTTTTTTTTTTTAAGGAACTGAAGTAGACCAGCTTTGAATATTAGACATTATTATTAGCAAATCGATAAGTTTCATATAACTTAGGTCTTTCATTTCCTCCCCAAGAGAAAGCCACATGGCTTCACTAACCCTCCGACTAGGGGAACTCTTTTATTTTTTAAATTTAATTTTTATTTTTTTAACACCAAAAACATTTTGTGTTGGGGTATAGCCAGTTAACAACGTTGTTTGTGATAGCTTCAGGTGAACAGTGAAGGGACTCAGCCATACATATACATGTGTCCATTCTCCCCCAAACCTCCCTCCCACACCAGGCTGGCACATAACATTGAGAGAGTTCCATGTGCTCTACTACAGGGGGAACTCTTTTTTATAATCCTGCTTTGGATGTGACTTGCCCAGAATTACAAGAATGGCAGCAGCAGAGGCAAAAATTACCGACAGATTGCCTGACTCCTAGTTCCCACTCCCCGTTGTTGGAAGTGCATAATGGAAGTAAGAAAGGAAGCAGGTCTCCAGAGAGACAGACTGGCTATTCCTAAGCCTTTATAAAAATAAGCTTCAGATAATCAGAAGTTCGAGGTCAGAGGATAACTTAAGGCCATCACAAGTTGGCCAGATTGAACTCCAGTTCTCTAGAGAATTCTGGCCTTTTGGCAGCCAGATACAGAGCTGAACGCCAAGCCAGCCTGTGTTTAGGCGCAGCTCCAGCCTCCAGCTCCCCAAGCCCAGGCTCCTTGTGTGTCTCGGAGTTTAGCAGCAAACAGGATCCATTCCTGAACATACGCTTTTAATCAGAGACACTGGGACCTGGAGGGGACCTCAGGCATGATTTAATCCCTCTCACTTTGCAGATGTAGAAATCGAAGCCCAGATTGGGGGACAGGACATAGAATGCTTACACAAGGTCACTTGGCAATTTAGGAAACAACACAGTAGGGTGGAAAAGGGCGGTTTTGGGGATGGACCCTGGTTCCACATCCCAGTTCTGCCAATTATCAGCCAGGAGATCCCAGGTAAGTCGCTTAACCTCCCTGAATACCAGTGTGCTAATCTGTAAAACTGGAGGAGGGGGGCAAAATCAGATGGCCTGAATGGTGAGATTTTTGATAGTTAAATGAGATGAAAAATACCAAAGTGATTTGTAAACAGGAAGTCATTATTCATACTTCAATGTTAGGATTAAATGATAATAAAAACATACAGCCTAATAACAAGAGTGCACTCTTCTGAATGCTGTCTGCATGCCAAGTGTTTCATATACTTTGTTTCTTTTAACTCCTGAAACCCAAGAACTCTCACCAATAACCATTTGCTTGAGGCAGGGTTTAAACCAGGTCGTTTTCATAAGCAGGATTTCAATAGTCTCTTGCACAGTACCCTCAGTCCTGCGAAATCTGGGCCTGGGCTTCCATTCTCAAGCCACATTTGGCTCCCTGCTCCTCTCACCTCTTTTCTAGGGAATGGGAAATTCTTGGCTGTTGAAGACAGGACACTCTCCTCATGTCTGCTAACTCCAGGAGATATTATGGTACTCTGCACGAGGTGAAATAGTTGAAAATAAATAAGCAAATAAAATTAATTAAATCAAGAGTGACTTAATAGATGCATTAATGTTTCTTTTTCAACAATAGTTTTATTGAGGGCTAATTGGATGGGAAAGGGTCTTTGATTTCTATCCAGAATCCGTCAACTTCCAGCTAAGCCAGAGGCAAGATAAAGATGTTCCCAGATAATTAAGTCATATAGAAAACCTGAGCTTGCCAAGGCTTTCACACAAGAAATTGAGTGTGCATAGACATGGAACAGCCTTGTGTTTGCCAAGGGGAGAGGAGGATGGAGAGGGACGAACTGGGAGTTTCAGGTTGCTGGGTTGGTAGATGCGAATTGGGCTTCCCAGGTGACTCAGTGGTAAAAGAATCCCCCTGCAAATACAGGAGACACAGGTTTGATCCCTGGGTTGGGAAGATCCCCTTGAGTAGGAAATGGCAACCCACTCTAGTATCCTTGCCTGGAGAGTCCCACGGACAGAGGAGGCTGGCAAGCTACAGTCCACAGGGTCTCAGAGTCAGACATGACTAAGCATGAAACGGACAGAGGAGGCTGGCGAGCTACAGTCCACAGGGTCTCAGAGTCAGACATGACTAAGCATGAACACACACACAGGATGCCAGCTATTACATTTAGAATGGATAAATAGTAAAGGTTCCCATTATATAGCATAGGGAACTATATTCCATATCCTGTGATAAACCACAATGGAAAAGAATATTGAAAAAGAATGTGTATATATGTATAACTGAGTCACTTTGCTGTAAAGCAGAGGCTGGCACAATGCTGCAGATCAAGTATACTTCAATTAAAAAAAAAGAAATTGAGTTTGTAAGTTGTGATCTGGGCATTTGTAGAGAGTTCTTTCTGTTTGCTTCCAGAAATATCTTCTCTGTGAGCTTCTCAACAAGCTAATTGATGTGCCCAGATATAATTTCAGGACCTTCCCTAATAATACCCCAATCCCGTTTCTAGTTTAACACACTTCTTGGCTACATGATAAGATATTGTTGATATTTCTTCAGTTTCTCGTCATGAAGGGACTCATCTGTCAAAAAAGAGGCTGTTTCATAGTCAATGCCCTCAGTGTAGAAGTAACTGATTTTTCTCCCAGGTTTCAAGACCCTTAATCTTCCTTCTGATAGTGTTGTGGGATTTCCTTCCTTGGCAGACTGTACTTTTTTGAAGATTGACTGCAACAGGCTCTTCCATACCACATGCTCTTCAGGAAATGTGCCATGCCTCTCATCGGAATGTGGGGTCTAAGCCTTCTTTTGAATCTGAGTAGGGTTAAGACTGGATGGTCATCGTTTCAATACCGTATAAGTGACAATGTATGATTTCTGAAGCTACATTGTTCAAGGTCACAGTGCTGCTTCCTCCTTGTTCATGTGGAGCACTGAGTTGCCAAGGAAGCAGTCCAACTGCCTGGAAGCTGCCACGCTGTGTGGTCCTCTCACAGAGAGACCACGTGGAGGGGTCCTGAGAGACACCTGGTCTGCTCCCAGCTCCTCCTGTACCCCCTCCCCACTCTTCCAGCTCTAGCTTCTGTCTGAAACCACACGAGAGCTCCTGAGCTAGAACCCCCTAGCTCAGCCCCTCCCAAACTCCTCACCCACAGCTGAAATCCCTGAATTTCAAGGTGCTTTGTTGTAACCATAGTGATTGGCACATGCCCCTTCCTCCATCCTACCACTGAATCTGATTACTGCCCGTGCATCTCCAGCACCCAGGAAAACCCTCACCTGTGCTTCTTTCTCCCCTAGTTAATAGCAACATGCCCTGGTTCCATCACATACATGCTGTTAGGAAGATCATAACACCTCAGACCTGGGTTCCCCGAATAGGAAAATGGGATTAAGAATCGTTTCTCCACAGCACCAACAGAGAAGGCTCTAAAATCTATAATATTTATTTTATATACATAAAATGCTCACTCCACATTCTTCTGAGAAAGTTCACATACACCATTTCATTTTAGTCTTTACAACAGCTTTGTGAGGCAGCTGGGAAGACCATAATTATCCCTCTTTCAGTTGAGGAAAATGATATCGAAAGAGCCTGAATGACTTGGGCAGGTCTAAGGAGCACATGAGTTTGAGTGAACTCTGGGAGGTGGTGATGGACAGGGAGGCCTGGCGTGCTGCGATTCATGGGGTCGCAAAGAGTCGGACACGACTGAGCAACTGAACTGAACTGAAGGAGCACATGGTCCAGATCTTCTGCTTTCTAGAGCCTGGCCCTGGACTGCACCATCTCATGAGATAACAGGGTCCCTAACCCGCTGTAGTTTCCTGTCCACTTATATCCTATCTTTGTTCCCTAAGAGTCTGCTCCATTTGCCCGCTGCCCCTAACCAACCTTCTCTCTGCCTTTAGCTCTACAAACTTGGTACCACCTCAGCTGATCACAGCTTTATAGCATTTCAGTGGAGAATCACTCTCAAATTAACATGAGGTGCACCCACTTGGGAAGGGGTGTGGATGTTTTGAATTATCCATGAGCAAATAAGATTTTCTATTTCACTGCCAAAGCCAAAATCCATTGAGAACTTCCCTCACTAGCATATATTTCGGACTTTAACCAACCCAATCAAACCAATCTCTTGGAAATGAGAAATTCCCACTAGGAGAAGTTACCTAGCCCACTCCTGTTTGGCCCATAATTGCACCTTGAGACAATAGCCAACTTGGGCCTTGACCTCCAGAACTGTGGCTTCAAAGCCAATATATGGCTTTTCACTCCTTGCATTGGGCACAGGGAAAAAAATCTTACAAAACTTCTGCTTGACACTTCCAGTGGGTACTGAACCATCACAAAGAGTCACGGAAGGAACTTGTACCTCTTATGGGAAAGTCCCATGCCTCAACACACTCAGAAGCCCAGGTAATACACCTTTAAGTATCAGATCTGGGGTGGTTCAAGGAAGAAGGTCCTGGAGTGTTGTTACTTAGTTCTCTTGGGTTTCTAAGGACTTAAAGAGCTCAGAGGTAGTTTCAAAGGGGAGAGTGAAAACCTGTTAGTGAACCTAAATTTTAGAACTTGTAGGGGCACAAAGTAAGTAAATACATGATTTCAGGGCAATCAGTCCTCTGCTGTTCCTTCTTTTGTAAAGGGATGAACTAGAAGTGGTCTGAAAAGCCAGCTCTACCACATTCAACTGTGATGTTCTGTAACGTTACTTAATCTTCCTGACCCCAACCTTCCACACCTGTAAAATGAGGATAACAGCTACATACAGAGGTTGTAGTGAGCATTACATTAGATACTATGTATGGAAAAGTATAAGCTTGCATCTTGAACTAAGTGGTTGAGAAATGTTATTTCCCTTCCACCAACTCCTTCCCCTTGCATTCTAACATTTTCTACTCTCTGATCAAATTTACCAGACGAATGCTTGATATTTTCTGATCCTAATCTAGTCAGAGAAGGTTACTGAGGTCGTAGTGCATAAACCATTCTGAGGGTCGAGGGTGAGTTTTAGGTAAATTGTGGTTTTAATGTTTGAGAAAGAGCTCATAACTAGAGGGGGTTTCCATTTTTTGGTGGCAAGATGCACAAGCATAGTTATGCAGTAACACTCAGCTTCTCCACTCTCGGCAGTCTTGTGGCTGAAAGATGTTTTAAAAGCTTCTGTTTTCAGACGACCCTGTTACTGATTAGCAAAGTGTCATTTCTATTTTTAGTTCAACAAAGAGAAAGGCTAGTTAAATTTGCCCCACCTTACCATCTCCAAGTGGGCAATATTACTGAACAATATTTAACGTCCTCAGAACATCTGTTGATTTTTTTCCAATAGTTCTAGGTCCATATTGAAAGTGAAAGTTCATGGGAAATCCAGATGTTCAAAATCCAATTCCCAGCTGAATATTCCCCTTACCAAAACTTTTTCCTCTTTAGAACCAGAGTGTTGGTCACATGTATGTTGATTGCAGAAGAGATTAAGCTGGAAAACATTGTTTCTAATAATGATGATGATGGTGTAAGAATTTGCACTTGCTGAATATTTTATAGTTCACAAAAGCTTTCATTACTAGCATTTCTGTTAAGTCTCCCAACTACCTTTTGAAATAGACATGGAAGGAAACTTTATCCCCAAATGATAGATGAGAAAATAGACTGTCTGAGAGCTAAGTGACTTACCCACCATCAAGGTGTGTTTCCTGAGACACCACACCCCAGGAAGATCTCTGGCTAATTCAAGCTACAGAGTCAAGGAGTTTACCAGTTTCCAGGTTGAATAATGCCTGAGCAGCATGCTGGTCCATCCAAGATGGGAAGTGGATGGAGGGATGCTTCAGCACTGCCCACTAGCTTACTAAGATGCTAGGTACAGGTTGGGAGAAAGAACACAGAAGCCCCAGTGCTTATGAACTAGGGAGTTCAGGGTAAAAGTGGTGTATGAGTTTCCTCTTGCTGCTATAATGAATTACCATCACAGATGGCTTAAAACAACACAAAGCTGTTCCCTTACAGTTCTGCAAGCTAGAAGTCCAAAGTTGGTTTTTCTAGGCTTTAAATTCAAAGATGTTAGCAGAGAAGGTTCTTTCTGGAAGCTCTATGAAAGTGAAAGTGTTAGTTGCTCAGTCGTGTCTGACTCTGTCTGCTAGGCTTCTCTGTCCATTGAATTGCCAGACAAGAATACTGGAGTGGGTAGCCGTTCCCTTCTCCAGGGGAATCTTCCTGACTCAGGGATCAAATATAAGTCTCCTGCATTACAAGCAGATTCTTTACTCTCTGAGCCACCAGGGAAGCTCTATAGGAGAAGGTGTTTCCTTGCCCCTTACAGCTTCTAGAGGCTATTCGTACTTTTTGGTCTCCCCCTCCATCTTCAAAGACCATTACCCTAATTTCTGCTCCTGCTGTCACATAGCCAGCTGTCTGACTCTGACTCTCCCACATTCCTCTTACAAAGACCTTTGGGCTCACATCAAAACCATCTGGATAATCCAATATAACCTTCCCATCTCAAGATCCTTAATGTAATCACATCTATAAAGTCCTTTTACCATGGAAGGTAACATAGTCACAGTTTTCTGGGATTAGGATATGGGCACCTTTGGGGCCATTTTTCAACCTACTACAGGTGACAAGGTGGCAGGTGGATGGTGGTAGCCGTTTTTTTTACTGGTAAGTGCATCACGTGCATGGCTGTGTTTGTCTGTCTGAAAGCCACACTCTTGGCTACCACCTGACGTGTAGAAGCCAAAATAGAACCCGTGTCTTCTGATTCCAAGTAAAGTGCTCTCTCAGGCACATCATGCTGGCCATCTCAAAACTATATTTACATTCATTTTTTTGCAAATAGCTCACCCTGGTATAGATGGTAATGAATATTTGCATAATGCTGTAGAGGCTATAATGCCCTTTTCTATTTACATGAAGTCATTTAAATCCCTACAATAGCCCTCTGAGACTGTTATTATTAACACATTTTACATATGAAGAAGCTAAGGTCTAGGAGGGGTGTAGTGATTTGTCCAAGGTCACCCAGATGGTGAGGGCAAGACCACAATGTAAATCTGAAAAGTTCTACCATGTGCAGCTCTAAATGATGAATCCACATTTAAGTTCACTGTGCTAGAGGTGGAGTTTATCTTTTGGGGATACTATGAAGGCAACTGGGATCTCCAGTGCTGTTGAGAGAAAATGAGTCAATAAATGTGAAAGTGCTTTGTAGCGGTATGACTCACAACTTCAGAGAGTTATTGATGGCATTATTCTCATCATCATTCTTATCATCATCATCATCAGGTGGCCTGGAGACCAGAAGAATTCAAACAGGTCAGCACCTCTAATTGCTGTGTGTAAAACACTGACCCCCAACGTCTCACCATCCTGGGGATGGTGGCTCAGGCTTCTGTGGTTTCTTGGTCACCATGCAGGTGTGGCTGGTGGGAGCTGTGCTCTGAATGGAAAAGCCAAGGTCCTGCATCCCTGCAGCAAAAGAGGGTGACCCCTTGAGCGATGAAGTAAACATTCCCAGAAAAATTCACTTGCTGTGAAAGGACCCTAAGACCCTTCCAGATGCATGGTGATATTTTGTAGCTTTTACTGTTTCCCCCCACCCCCTGCCATCTTTCTTCTTTTTTTCAATGAGCACATTCGCTCTGCATCTCAAATGTGTCTGATTTGGTGGTGAGGGGGTGCTGGGAGGTCATTGGTGGGGACACAAGAGCAAGATGCAGAGTACCCACTGAGAGACCTGGCAGTGACTGGGCAGGTGGAACTCCTCTCACCGCTCACCCCCACTTCCTCCCCTCACCTTTTTTTAAAGAGCAACAACGAGCTTCTGAAATGTGCAGCTTCAAAACCAGACCAGAGGTCTAGTGAGAAGGAATAACCAAGGCGTCCTCCAAGTGTGGCTGAGCAGTCAGCCGGCCCCCACCTCATTTGAGTGAGACCGCCAAGAGCCCTCACGTGGCGCTCCGGCCACAGGACCGCAATTAGGAAACGCTCCCTGCCTCTCACAACGGCCACCCTCACCATGCGGTGGGGACGGAAGAGAGGCAGGTGCATTCAAATCGTCCTGGTTTGACCAAGGGAAATGAAGAACTAAAACAGCTTCGTCCCACAATGAGTCAAGATGGGGGCAGGGATGGGGGCGCTGGAGCCCTCTGACCCTTCTTGGGAACTAGCCCTGCTTTTTGGTGGCTCAGCCCTGTGAACCCAGTGTCTGGGGTGAGTCTCAGTTCTTGTGTTCTACTGCTGTGGGACCAGAGCCACTGCACTTGTCTGGGGTCTTTCTTAACAGCTGGTCCCACCTGTGCACATAATTTCTTATCAGACAATGTGTCTGGGTCCCCAACAACTGCCACTTCTGCCTGCTCCAACTCTGCCCACACCTCAGGCCTATATCCCACCTCTTCCAAGAAGCCTTCCCTCATACCTCTGATAAATCTAGGAATCTCCTCTTCCTCAGAACCATCTTTATCCCTTCTCTCAGATACTTATGGATATCATTTCTTAAATGAAAATGATTTCCCACCTATTAAGTCAGGGGGCCTGCTAAAACACTTTCATACTTGCTTCTTAATTTGCTGTTTAGTTCCCTCTAATATTAGACAGAAACACCTTGAAGACAGAGATTGTATATGACTCATCCCTCCATGCCCCACCAGCCATTATGCTCTCAATACATAGTTTTTAAGTTAAAAATTTCAGAAAATTATTTGAAAAAAATTGTAAATTAATGGCAACTTTGTCATCAGCTTGGAATGAAGGCATGGGTCCACATCCCACTCGAGGAAGCCAGAGTGACCTGCCCTGAGAGCCTGCCCTGCAGGAGCCCTTTCTGCTGAAGAGACTCTGGGTCTGAGAGGGAACACAGGATACACTCATGGTCTACCTTTGGGCTTTGTCTTTTCCAGTTCCGAATGTCCTCCAAGGGACGCTCAATAGATTTGAGAGTGTTAAGTACCACTGATATCCTGAGATCTCCTTCCCAAGCTCCATCTCCTCTCCCAACAGTGGTATTTGTCTTCCCAAATGTCCCCAGAATCTCCAGTGGGGTGTTTTTGCAAAAGCGTAAAACAGCAGGCTTGAAAGAGAATTCCCTTTCCGCCACCTCTCTTCCGAGCTTTACTAAAGCTGCTCTACATCCTTGGTGTTCAGTCCCAGTTATGAGCATCATTTTCACTCCACCTCTAAAGCGAGAAGTCACAAGGTCATCTTCAGACATGTCCTTTCCTCTCCCTCCACAAACCAGCCATCATACCCCTCGGAGTTCAACTCGGGAACTTAATACCCCTCATTCATCCTGCCTCTCCATCCACAATGTCTTGGGCTCAAGTCCTCATCAGTTTTCAGCAGGACCACTGAAATAGCTGCTCCCTGTCCTCCATGTCTCCTTGGGTTATCTTCTCAAAAAGCAAATCTATCCAAGACATGTTTCAGCTTAGGACTCCAGGTTGATGATCCACTGTCTAGAGTATTGAGACAAAATTCCTAGATAGGAGGACATAACACCCTTTACAATCTGATCCCAGACTTCATTTCCTGCCTCCTCACCTCATGTAGCTGCCCTGAACTTCTTACCCCAACATACTGATGTCTTTCACAATTTGGGGCTTTTGCACACACTGTTCCTCTTTTCTGGAGCATATCTCTTCCCCTCTCTGATAGGAAAACTCAGTCATATGTCATGACCCAAGTCTCATTTCACCATCTCTGTGAGGTCACCCCTCATTCCTTCCAGGCAAAACTATTTGCTCTATCTTGATCTCCCACAGCCCTTGTTTATATCTCCACAATAACACTTACCACGCTGTACTGTAATTTTCCTGTTCAAGTGTCAATCATTCCATTATACTTTAAGATCCAGGAGATTGAGAATCTGCACTTATTAACTGTTGATATCCTTAGGGTCTAGCCTAAGATCTGGTCATAGTGGGTCCTCAGAAAAATAAAAAAGCGAATAAATCACTGAATATACTCAAAGTTTACCTGAGTGAAAAGCATTACCAAGCGTGAACCTGGCTCTGGATGCCACTCCCAGCTCTGTTGTTAATGGTTAAAGGAAGGTGGACTTTGAAGCCAGTTATGCATGCATGCATGCTAAGTCGCTTCAGTCATATCCGACTCTTTGTGACCCTATGGACTGTAACGCATCAGGCTCCTCTGTCCATGGGATTCTCCAGGCAAGAATACTGGAGTGGGTTGCCATGCTCTCCTCCAGGGGATCTTCCCAACCCAGGGATCAAACCTGCATCTCCTACGCTCCTGCATCAGCAGGTGGATTCTTTACCACTGAGCCACCAGGGAAGCCCCGCAGTCAGTCGTACTGGTATTCAAATCTTTCCTATATAGCTTCCTAGCTGTGTGATCTCAGGCAAACAATTCCCAACTTGATGCTTTAGTTTTCTCATCTCCAAATGGGAATGACAACTACCTCGTCACAGTGTCATGAATTGGATAACAGGTTGAATATGTCAAATGTGTGGCACAAGCTCTGTTACCTAACGAGCAGCCATAATTATGACAATGAATTAACTGCAATGGCCCTGGGTCAAGCCTTTCTCTCTTAGCCTCCCTGGAAACTTCTTATATAAAATGAAGGTATAGACTATTATCTTTGAGGTTTCTGCAAACTCTATCAGTGTAAGACTTGACTGTCGTCCACATTGACTTTACCACATTGTCCACTATAAGACTTTACCATAGTCCAGCATCACTTCATTCAGCCCTGAAACTTAACCTGCCCATTAAGATGAATTCTAATAGTTTCTTGGGCATAAGTTTTGCTCATTGTCAGCAAATTCATCAACCATCCAGGTGCTCTTAATGGCACAAACTAGTGCCTCTGCTCAGCTGAAAAACCTGGCTCAGAGCTGGGAGGTGATAAGGTACTGCAGTTGACTCAGTAGCAGCAATACCAGGGAGGAATCTGTCTCTGTGGGGTCAGCCCTGATAATAGGGACAGGACAGTGCAGAGTCCCGATCACATACTGTGCTTCTCACTTACGTGACTTTAGGGACCTATTTCACAATCCTGTGTTTATCCCCCAGCTTATTCTTATTAATGTCCTGTTAACATCTTAATCTGAACTGTGGCCCGTGCATTTCACACAAAGAACACACGGGAGTCTCTTTAAATTCCTTTCGATTCTCCCAGACGGGAGGTGTCTTCCCCAACATTTGCACATTTAAAATTTATTTTTGACATCGTAATATGATTATTTTTGTTTTCATAAAGTCCTGGAGTTAAAAAGAAAAATAGCTAGTTGAGTTTCTCTCCCCAACATTTAAAACAGGGAAAACAGCCAATTCTTTGGAAGCCAGTTGTTTGGAGTAAGATTTGAGGTTTCGCTGAGTGAAATAATTAGGCACTTCTAAAGAATAAAGCAGCAAAGCACTGTGGGAAAGCAGCACACTCAGGCCATTCAGCAGACCTTGGGCAGCTTTCCCACTCCCGGGCAATAAATATCTCCAGAGTCACCCAGGGTAGGGAAGGAGTATGAGGGGTGGGATCAGTCAGACCTGGATTTAACCTCATCCCTCCCACTTGCCAGTTATGAGATTCAAGCAATGTCTTCAATTCTTTTTTTTAAATATTATTTATCCATTTTTGGCTGTACTACGTCTTCGTTGCCACACGGGCTTTTGCTCTAGTTGCAGCAAGTAGGGGCTACTTTCTAGTTTCTATGTGCTGCTGCTGCTGCTGCTAAGTCGCTTCAGTCGTGTCCGACTCTGTGAGACCCCATATACGGCAGCCCACCAGGCTCCGCCGTCCCTGGGATTCTCCAGGCAAGAACACTGGAGTGGGTTGCCATTTCCTTCTCCAATGCATGAAAGTGCAAAGTGAAAATCAAGTCGCTCAGTCGTGTCCGACTCTTAGCGACCTCATGGACTGCAGCCTACCAGGCTCCTCTGTCCATGGGATTTTCCAGGCAAGAGTACTAGAGTGGGGTGCCATTGCCTTCTCCAACAGGCTTCTTGTTGCTGTGGCTTCTGTTGTTGTGGGACACGGGCTCTAGGCTGTGTGGGCTCCAATAGTCGTGATGCATGGGCTTAGTTGCTCTGCAACATGTGGAATCTTCCTGGACCAGGGATTGAACCCGTGTCTCCCAAACTGGCAGCCAAACTCCAAACCCTAACGAGCTAGGGAAGCCGCAATTTCTTCAATTCTATGAATCTCAGTTTCCTCATGTAAAACAAAGATAATAATAGTATATACATAATTTATTTTTTTACTCTACAAAGGAATTAAGACAGTTTGCACTGATGCTTCTAATATATCAAAGTAAAGAAAGAAAGATAGTGCTAAGTAGTGTCCAACTCTTGCGACCCCATGGACTGTAGCTCGCCAGGCTCTTTTGTCCATGGGATTCTCCAAGCAAGAATACTGGAGTGGGTTGCCATTTTCTTCTCCAGCGGATCTTCCCCACCTGGAATCAAACCCAGGTCTCCTGCATTGCAGGCAGATTCTTTACCCACTGAGCTACGTGGGAAGCCCTATACCAAAGTAAAATTAACATTTTTTTTAAATGGCCAAAAAAAAGAAAAGAAAAGGGAACTGGACAAAGTAATGGTGCTGGAGTAACAAACTGGACTCAAGAAATCAGGTTGATTTACAAAATGACACAAAATCCTGTGGTCACAATATAGGGATATGACAAGTTTCAGTGGTTGTAAGGTAAGCTGTGATTCCAGAAAAGACCAGTTCTTCCTGACTGAAAAACCAAAGAGATTGTTTATCTTATGGCAAATGAGCACAAGGAGACAGCACCTTGCTCCCCTCCGTTGCCCAGCAGTTATTTCACTGTGTGATCCTGTACGAATCACATTACCACTCTGAGCCCCCATCTCCTCATTTGCACATATTGAAGGATGGATGAAAGGAACTCCAAAGGCCTTTCTAGCCCCTGTATTTTATGACTTGATTCTGTTCTACAAAATGTCTACAGCTTTCTCCTCCACAAATTTGCAACTTATGTGACATTCTTATTGGAATTCATCAGTCTGCTCTAACAAAACTATTTCTTCACTTATAGAGGTAGATTTGTTTCCTGTTAACCCTGTCATGGGCTTCAAGACAGAACCTTGTCTTGAAGGTTCCAACATTCTCAGTGTAATAGCCACTTGTTACTCAAATATATCTTACAATGGATCGTGAAAAGCAATTAATGCTAACTCGGGCAGATCTGGATTTATTCAGAGTAGAGGTATTTTGTCCTCAGCCTTTTCTTCAGTCTTAATTTCTAATTCTGTCCGTGTGTGTGCATGCATAGTCAGTCGTGTCTGACCCTTTGTGACCTGAAGGACCACAGTCTGCCAGGCTCCTCTGTCCACGGAATTTTCCAAACAAGAATACTGGAGAAGATTGCCATTTCCTACTCTTACTTCCTGACTCAGGGATCAAACCTACATCTCTTGTGTCTCCTGCCTTGGCAGGTAGATTCTTTACCACTGTGTCACCTGGGAAACCTGTTCTGTTATATATTTGATACAATTTCTTTTTCTCATTGTGTTTATTTTCAATGGGAATGCCAGAGTCTTAGTAATAGGAAGAGAGATAAATGGGAAGCAGCTGATGAAGGAGCCACATATATATTCTGTTCATGAGAATTGGTTGCTCAGACATGACTCTGGTCTGAAGCTTTAGCCATAGATTTGTGTTCTGTTGGTATAAAATTCTATTGGAGAGACTAACAAGAACTCAACTGAATTGGCTTTGACTTGAGTGGGTGGATTGGATGGAGAGGAGAGATGTTTTAGACAATAAGAAAAGTGTCTTCTCTATAACGTGTCCCATTCACCACTTTCTTTGTGTCTCCTCTGGGCCTGCCCTCCTACAAATCCCCTCCTAAGGAAAACTTACATCCCCCACCTGCCACCTTCCCTCTCACTATTTCCTTCATGCACCCTACATTCCTTCATGTAGGATGCCCATGACTCTCCTTCAGAAAGGGTAACTCACCCAGGACACACAGCCACAAACAGACAGAGCTGAGGTTCAACTTCTAGTCTGCATCACCTACAACGCAGCAAGTTGATCTTCACTGATAAACTGAATCCCCAATACAAATTTGTACTAAACTATCATGTAAAGTCTTTCTCAGTTTCTCTATTAAAATGTCATGTGTATATGTAGCTCAGTCCTTCAAATATGCTAGTGGCCCCCAAAGTGGCTTGAACATTAGAATCTGAGAATTTTTTTAAACTCTTAAGGCCTGTGATATACTCCAGAATAAGTTAAATCAGAACTTCTTTGGGGCTAGGATACAGTCCTCAATAGTTTCATAAGCTCCGCAGGAGATCCTACAGAGCAAACAAATTTATGCCACTGCTGTAAGTCAGTATAGCTCAGCCCTGCATTATAATTACTATGATTATAAACTGTAAGCTACTGGAGAGCAGAAATCTTATTTTATTCAAATTTGTGTCTTCCACACCACCAAGATAAAAGTAGTAGCTCAATAAATATTATTAAATGATTGCATCTGTCCAATTCAGGTTCTATTAATTTAAACAAACATGGACAAATTAACCAAAGACCAAATGGCAGGATTGGATATGCCTGATGTTTTGGAATGTTTCCTGAAGTGGAAAAGGCCAACGAACTGTGATGGCAAATAGAGGACTCTGACAAGGTATTTAATAATTTTTTTCCAATCACAATAAAAAATAAAATAAGAATGGCTACTCTGTTTTTTTTTTTTAATTTTATTTTATTTTTAAACTTTACATAATTGTATTAGTTTTGCTAAATATCAAAATGAATCCGCCACAGGCTACTCTGTTTTTAATCTCTACTAAAGAAATGGGATTCCCTGGTGGCTCAGATGATAGAGAATCTGCCTGCAATGCAGGAGACCTGGGTTCGATCCCTGGGTCAGGAAGATCCTCTGGAGAAGGGAATGGCTACCCACTCTAGTATTCTTACCTGGAGAATTCCGTAAACAGAGGAGTTTGGCAGGCTACAGTCCATGGGATCTCAGAGACACAGCTGAGCGACTAACACTTTCTTTAAAGGTAAATGGGTCTGGGCTGCCACAGAAATTGAGTGGATTAGACCTTAGGAACCAACTCCTGATGATCCCAGAAGGAAAATTCTAGAATGCTGACCAAAGTCCACAGAATCATATTTTCAGCAGAGGTTTAAGAAAGGATGAGACCACATGTCACTTTCAGTTCTTAACTGAATAAAACTCCCACTATGAACTACAAAGAAAATTTTATTTTTTCAAGCTGGCAATGTGGTGAGTTCCTGATTCTTTGGGGTCCAGGCTATAAATTCGAGCTTGCAGATTGTTCATAAGAAGACAGTTCGAGAAAGCAAAAGGCAGATTGTCCAATCTGGCTGCTCCATGTGCCAGGAGTTATTAATTATGTCTGTTCTAATAACAAGAGCTGGGAAGCAGCAAACTCAAAACATGCAGGGAAAACAAAACAAAATAAGATGGTGCTTTGCCTTAATGAGAGGAAGTAAGAGGCAGCAGCTAGAGTCCAGGCTCAGCAAACAGGGTACAAATCTTGCCAGCAACAGATTTTAGCTGCAACTGGGCATGATCACCACAGTAGCTACAGAGGCCATGGAATCCCAAGTGGCTTGCCAACATCTCTCTGGTAACCAGAGGTCATCTCATTTTCTGTGCTTTTCTGGAATGGGTGAGGGAGGATTCAAGGAGTCATTGAAAGGATCAGACAAGTTAGGATTTGCTGTTCTGTGGATCATAAATTATCAGAGTTGGAAGAGACATCTACAGATAAAATAAATAATCCAACCCTACTCATTACTATACATGAAGAAACTGACTTCCAGAGAAGTTGAAGGACATAAGTCACCCAACAATGGATGACCAGAATCAGACTTTTCTCCAGTCCTCTTCTTGTTGGTTAATGGTAGGTTCCCTTTCTTCGTCCCTAAGAAACTAGCTTTTCTTACACTTGTACCAACTCCTTTAATAGCCAGCAGCCGCTTTTCTTACACTTGTACCAACTCCTTTAATAGCCAGCAGCCTCAATCATGCATCTGCCTCAGTGTGTTAGCTTCCATCCTTGATGTGGCACTGAATCAGCTCTGTTTGGTTGGTGGGCATCTTCTACTCTTCCTAGAACTTTTCTTATGGCCAGAAGCTCAGAAATTCAGACTTTGGGATGTCTTTCTAAGAGTTTCAGTGCTGCCGGATTCCTCTCTGATCCACTGGACTCTGAGCATACTGAGGCCAGAAACTAGGGTTTATTCATCTTCATATCTTGCTTGTCACTCAGCAGGTGTTCAGTAAATTTTAATTAATTAAAAGTCCCAACACTTAAAGGGACAACTTTACAAACTGGAACTCAGACGAGAGCAAATAGGACTATGAAAATATTAATGGGATAAGGGATAGATTTAAAACAAAATATCCAATTTGAAGAAGAAAATACTACTGGGGAACTAATTTACCATCTTCCAATAGTCAATGGGCTATCTTGGGAAAGATGAGAAATGAGAAGCTATGGAGAATGACTTCAGATTACTAGAAACAGCATTTTTCAGGGGAAAGAAGTCAGCATCCCATCTCTAATAAGGGCTATCTCCTGGCAGAAGATTGAAGGGAAGAGAAAATCAGCAAGGGATGGAGCTTGACCCATGACTTCTAAGTCTAAGGAGCCTTGGCCACCTTGGAATAGGATATTTGGTGGCACTTTGGTTGGAGGAAACCTCGAAGGTAAGGAGTATGTATCTGTAGTGAGCTTAACTGGAGACCATGATAGAAAAAAATTGAGTTTGAGGTAGGACAAGCATGCATGGCCCTCCTAAGATACCTCTTTCTATAGCAATGCTGGTTTTGAGTGCTTCTACTTGCCGAGCACTTATAACTTTAGTCTGACTGACAATGGTTCCAACACAGAAACAATCAAGCTGTATTGGAAGCCCCATTTCATACAAGTTCAACTTGAAAAAAAATAAAGGAAATTGATTTTTAAAAACACGCTGGCAAGGTTTCTGTGAAACTGGCACACTCGTGCATGGAACACAAATTGACTACAAATTGAAACAATCCTTTTGGAGAGCCATTTGGCAATACTTTTCAAGAGCCATAAAACTCATCTAATAATCCCACTCTGAGGGATTTATCCTAAGGAAAATAACTCCCAAAAAGAAAAGAAAAACTGTATGTTCAAAGTCCTTTATAATATCAAAACCTGGAAAGAACCCAAATTCCCCACAGTTTGGGAATGCTTAAATAATTTATGATATATTAACTCTGTGGAAAATTATGTAGCCATTAAAATGATAAATGGGAGGACTTTGTGACAACATGAAAGGCATATAACAAATAACGTTCAAGGATAAGAGGGGAATGCAAAATTGTACATGTGCTCTGATTATGACTGCAAAAATACTTATGGCTAGAAATGGAAAGGGACAGCAGAGGAATATAAAAGAGGTATTTTGTTTTATGAGATTTTGTATATCATCATTGTTCATACATTCAAAAAAAAAAAAAAGAGTAGAGAGGAACTCTTGCCCAAGCTAAGGAAACTTGAGAATCATTGCATATAAGTTAAAAGCATTACAGGTGCTGGTCTAGTGCTCTTGTTTTATAGTTAAAAACTGAAATGCTGAAAAAGTAGCTAGTCTATCCCACAAGTGTAGTGGCTGAGCCTGGTCTAGAACAGAAGCCCAAAGAGAGGATCCCTAGATGGTTACATTCCAGAGACTGATAAGTTGTGGAAACACTTGGAGCAAAGAGGACAAGAGGAAAGATAGGGTTGTCTGTCATAAAAATTCTCAGATGTGGGTCGTACCGACAGTCAGGCAAGAGCATAACTTCATCCTCCATCTGATGACTATCACCTAGCATTCACTCAGTAAGCACATAATGAATCTGCAACGGGAGATCTGTTTTTCTGTCTTTAAAGGCCATCTCCTCTCTGTCCTCATTACCATTTCCTGAGGTCAAGGTCTCATTAATCACTCTGTAAACACTTTGTGGGCACCTGTTGTTATTCCCAGGTGCTGTGCTAAGCCTGGAGACATAATGGTAAGACACACATAGCTCTGGATCTGGTGGTGCTCTTATCTTAGGATTGGAGACAGACAATTCACATGCAAACAATTAAATAAGATGATTTAATACAGTAGTAAGTACTATAAAAAAAAAAAAAACACACAAGAATCTGTGATGAAGATAGGTTAGTAGAGAGGTATGGAGTTTAGAAGGGGCTTCCTGAGTAGCTCAGCTGGTAAAGAATCCACCTACAATGCAGGAGACCTCAGTTCAATTCCTGGGTCAGGAAGATTCTCTGGCGAAGGGATAGGCTACCCACTCCAGTATTCTTGGGCTTCGCTGGTGGTTCAGTTGGTAAAGAATGTACCTGCAATGTGGGACACCTGGGTTCAATCCCTGGGTTGGGAAGATCCCCTGAAGGAGGACATGGCGACACACTCCAGCATTCTTGCCTGGGAAATACTATGCCATGGACAGAGGAGCCTGGTGGGCTACAGTCCACGGGGTCGCAAAAGAGTTGCATGTGACTGAGAGACTGAACAACTGCAATGGAGTATAGAGGACTGTAAACAAGGAGGCGGCACGATCTAATTTGTATGTTTGAAATCTCACCATCTGCCTTCATTGTTCTAGGGCCATTACAATTGTTCCCTCAGCAAAAGTCTCTCTCTCTTTACTGTGGCCAAAGAAGTCTTAGTAAAATGTCTAAAATCAAGCTCCAATAGTAGGCACAGCTACTAAGATCTCCACCCAAGGTTCTGCATCAGTTTCTCCACAGGCCAAGCCCATCCCACCCCCTACCCCCCAACACAGCTCTCCCAGAGCCCTGAGATGCTCACTGTCCTCCTGGCACACTGCCCACTCCTTTGAGGTGTGAACTAGCACAGATTGCCCTCACTCTGTGATCTCTGTCCTCCCTCCTGCTTTATGAAACTCTATCTCTTCCTTTAAGGTTTTGTTTGAATGTCTCTTCTCAAAAGTCTTCTCTCATTCTTCCATGCAGAGCCAATTAGTCACTGCCTTCCACGTGCTCATAACACATTTTGTTCACAGTTGTATTATAACATATCAAATAGGTTTTTTATTATTTGTGTGTGTGTGTGTGTGTGTGTGTGGCAAGTAGGGTCCATGTCTTAGTTATACTTTTCTATCCAGAACCTAGTAGGGCTGCGCACCTGGTACTAGTGGCTACTTAGCAAGTGGGTTTGTAGATAGATCATTGGATGGAAGAGTGGGTAGGTGGATGAAAGGATTACTAAATGGATAAATACAAGCTACCCCCACTCCTCATTTTAAAAGCAAGACAATTCTGATCTGGTTTGTCATCTGTGAAATGAAGAATCAGACTGGGCGATTCTAAAGGTTACATCCACCTCTAATGTTCCAGGTTCTGAGAGTTCATAAATCACGCCTGGTTTTTGTCAGTGAAATCAGAAAGCCTTCTTGGCTTGACTGCTTGAGAGAACACAAAGGGCTCCCAGGTTCATGATTAAGGATCGTAAAGCCCATGGAGCCCTGCTGCACTGGGATAAATAAAGCCTGAGCATGGGCTGGGTGCCCTCCTGTCCCAGTTGGCAACACTCATCACACCTTGACATACCTGCTGAGGCGAAGAAGCCTCAAGCAGAACAGGTTTCAAGCTGGCTCAGCAATAGCACAGCTAAACATGCCTGTAAATTTCCAGGGCTGAGCCAGGGCCTGGAGAAGTGAGCACGGGCCGCTATGTTACTCAGATCCGGGGGCTATTTTTGCTTACCCCATCATCTGTGGGTGCCATTGTCAGGGCAGACTTGAGTAGATTTAGGTCAGAGATGAGGATAGAAATAATTCCTAACTCAGCTTCTGATGCAGGAGAAAAGAGTGAGGACACATATTACCCTCCCTATCAGGCTAGAAGAGAAGGTGACCAGAGATTCAGTTCAAGCCAGAGAGCCTGTTTGGGTGGCAACCACATGCTTAGCCTTTGGCCAGGATCACTGGAGAAGGCAGGGAGGGATGACATGGGTCCTGCCTTCAAGAAGTTTATACTTGAGTGAGGGAGACCAGTGGTGTACTTAAGATGAGAGAGGTAAGTTCTTTGGGAAGCCGAGAGGAAAGGAAGTTCGTATGGATGAAGATTAGAAAAGGAAGGAATACTTCAAAGGAGGAGATGTAAGCAACAGACAGAAAGGGCATCAATCAACCATGTCCGTCAGGAAGGGTGCTCAAACAAGGCGTGGAGGGGTCGGAGTCAGGGCAGTGGAGGAAGGTGGGCAGTGTGCTTGGCTACAGAAGAGGTGTCTAAGAGAAGGAAGAGGGGGCCTCACTACACTGGAAGAGGTGGGGCAGAGGAGCCAGCCATGTCTTAGACACATGCATAAACAATATTTACCCAGTGCCAGTTTTTGCCAGGTTCTGTTCCTACCTTTGAGTGTCAGTTCCCAAGGTTTAGAATGCATCCTGGAGGCAGCGGGGACCAGAGAGGACCCTGAGTGGGACAGTATGGAGAGCCTTGCTCTTCCCTACACAACCTCTGTAATCCATTCCTGGGAGATTATGTAATCAATTACTACTTATCATCAACACAATACTTTTACAGGGAATATCAGGATATATATATACACACACACACAGCTCTGGGAATTAGTCTACTGGAGCTAAAAAGATGGGATATAGAAGGCCAGATGTCAAAAGTACTTTCCTGACCACTGTAACAGCAGGAATTGGGGCTCTCAGATCCTAGGACTGGTCTCCTGTGACATTTCCTCCTTCACTCTGGATGGCAACAGAGATCTCAGCCCTCTGGTCGCTCATGTGCAAACAGCCGATTTCCAGGCCCAGGATCAAAGGCAGGAGAGAGCACATAGAGATTGGTAAGAGGAAAAGAGACAAGCCAGTATTTGAAACTGTGAAAAAAACACCTCTAAACCCAAAGAGCAGCTCAGTTTAAAGGGATTGAGTCCTACCTTTCAAAAATGCAATCAACATTGAAATCATTCATTTCCTTCTTCCCTCTTCCTATACAGGGAGGGACTTTACCATAAGCTAATTTGGAAGTTAAGTGAGTGCAAACTTACTTTTCAAAGTACCCAAGAGGCAGAAATAGGGATGAATCAAGCTGTAAAACAGGCAGTGCAAAGACAGATGCTAGGAATTTAAACTCATCCGGTAGCTTTTAAATAAGGTCACTCTTGCTGGTATGGGGGCTTATATGGTTCTTGGCTATTTTTGAAAAGTTTTCATTTTGACTGGATGCTGGGGACTTCATTGGTCCTTTGCCCTGTGAACTGTTAGAGAGCCAGGGCGAGGCTTTTATACAGAGAGGACACTGAGGACCTTCAAACCCTGTTGATAATGGGGGTGTCCAGACTCCCTTCAGAAAGAGGGCATTTCTCCTCCATCTCAATTTCCTGCTGTGGAGAAACTCTGCGTGTTATAGGAGTCAGGCTGATAGGAATAGCCCCAGCATTAGCCCCAGGATATGTGGGTTCTACGTCAAGTCTAACCCTTAACAGCCAAAAGACTATGGCAGAGTCATGCTCCCTCTTGGGTCCTCAGTTTTCTTTTATGAGAATCCAGGGAATTAAGATTGTTATATTTGTGGTCCCTGCCAGAACTAATGAACTACGAATTGAATTTTTTCAGATGCTAAACTGGCCAATTCAATGAATCAGATTCTCTTTTATCCTGATGTTCACGAGGAAAAAAGAATTGGTAAAACAATAACTTATACCAGATACTGTGCTGATATGCTTATCATTTCACCGACCAACAAACTGATATTCAGGATGAAATGACTCAACTAAACCACAACAGCAATTCCGATGGCCTGGTGGGGAATTAGGACAGAAGCAGCCCAGATTCTCACACCTTCTGCATTTGCACCCAGAATCTCAGAAAATCAGGTTATGATCTTAATGGTAATAATGAATGATAATATTGAATGCTAATAGATCTTACAATATCTTATGAATTATCAGAGAAAGCTTAAATCATACCAGTGTATGATTTTAGTGTTTAGCAAAGTGTGTTGCAATTTAGTATTTGGAGACCAAGTATCAGTAAATGATATAGATGGCAACAACATGAACCAGAATTTTCCATTGCCCAGAATATTTCATTGCCTAGCCACCTTAGGTAAACAGGAATTTACTGTGGCATCAAAACAATAGTGGCCTCTAAGGACTATATTCTGGGAGTCTCAGGCTTGCCAACTGTCCAGCAACGGGTCAGCTGCAGACTCACTGTCCACTCTAGCTGGGCATTACTGGGATTCAATCAGTCTCCACTTCAGAAATCATGGGCGGTGTTTCCATGGAGCTCTGCCCGAAAAGAGGTGATCTAAATCTTGCATGAGAGATGTACATCAATAGGGAGCTTTGCCTAGAACACTGTGACCTAAAAAATCATATTAAGGAACTCAGAATGCAGAGTCAGTTTCAGAGACACCAGGTGACCTTGTGCAAGGCACCTCGTAGATTGCCTTGCTGACTGGACTCCCCTAATGAATGGTGACTGCCTCTGTGAGTACCTGGGTTAGTGGCAAGCCCCTGCCAGGGGCAAACATTCTGATTTTCACTGCCCTATTTTTTAAAGGCAGCCTGCTTCTTCTATTAATCATCTTGCTGTTTGTTTGTTCTGGGAAGGCAAGCACTGATTCACAAAGGGAAATATCTCTTAGTGGTTAGACTGGAACGGTATCTTTGCTGTGTGCTTTTGAAGATCCTGTTCATTTTATTTTTTCAAATCGCTTAAATAAAGATGTAAATGATACATTTCGTGTAGACTTTAGGGCCAAGAAGGGTTTGGTCCCCCTTCCCAATCCATACATAACTATTCTTCCTTTACTGGATTAAAAGTACTGCATAATACTGCAAAGTTCCCTCTTTGTCTAAGCTGCTGGGAGGCTCAAAAATCACACTCTATGCTTCAGTAAAGTTATTATAATTCTGAGTTCTCTTCTTCCTCACTGTCCTCTTCTTTCCTGGCCAGGTCTTAATCTTTTATCTGTTTTTTTTTAAAATGAGATTGTTACCTCTATATCATGTGAGCTATTTCGGATATTTTTTTGGAAGTGCCATGCAAATAAGTCAATAATGTGAGTTAAAGTGTTTCATGAGTGCTTTCCAGATGTAGAAATTGAGAAGACGAATGCTTATTCTATGATGAAGTCTAAACTTTTCACTTCTAACACAGATTCATCATTAATGTTTAAAAGCTTATAGGTAGTAATAACTATGAACCTTTGCACAGCGTTTACCATTTATAAGGCAAATGCCTTCACATGTGTGCTGTATTTTTAAATTAGTGTTCTCCCTTTATAGATGAACAAGTGAGGTTTAGAGAGATTAAGTGGATTGCCAGAGGCCATGGAGCTGGTAAACTCTGGGCTCCTGACCCTCAGCCAGGTCTTTTGCTGGTCCCCGTTCCCCAATATCATCTTGTCTCTCACTAGCTTCTCATTTAAACCAGCATTCTTCACATTATCTTCAAACACATTGTTCAGGTTTTTTTAATACGTCAATCAGATTGAAATAAAAGATCATCTTAGGGGCTATTTCTCTCACTGAGATGGTCTGCAGGCAGTCTGGAAACTGCTGATTTAAGGTCTAAAGGGTCAAGCTTGGAATGACCCTTCTAGGAAATCTGAGTTCCCTCCTGTCATGCCTGGGGTTCCCTGCTTCAGTTTAACTGACACATCATGGGCAATCATGTTTGAAGTGTAAATAAAAAATGGGAAAATGTGATTTTTAACATGCTTTTCTCTTCCTAGAAGTTATTTTAAATACCCCTGGGGCTCCCCTGTCCCTGAGTGGCCCATAGAATACCAGATCCACAGATTGTTGGGGCAGTCATGGAAAATGACTCATTGCTTCTGCGGGCTGGTTGGTATGGAAACATATGATATCCTTCACACTCAAAACCTCACAGTCAAGTTGGTCCACCAAGTGGGTCAGCCAGACAACCTGCTTTAATGTCTCCTTAAAAATTAGGTAGTTACTGCTTTTGAATTTTTGTTTCCTCCCACTTTAGGCCACCCACCTACTACCAACTGCAAGTTGAAGAGCTTTGGGAGTAGTTTGTCCAGAAGGTCCACTGCGCCTAGAACCTTCTGGGAGGTCGAGCACCCGAAAAGAGGTGTGTATCCAACACTTTTCTTTCTGATCTCCTTCTCCAGGCTTGGCTGGACCCAATAGGCCTCAGATCCTGCCCACAGTCTGGGGGCTGGAAAGGCTAATCTCAAAGGGCTAGAAATGAGTCAGTTTCCACACTCAGCTTCAGGCGTGTGGCTTCCTGAAGCCCAGACGAGGAAGCTCTGAATTTCAAAGAGCAATTTTTTTTTCTTTGCATACCATATCCGGAACTGAAACCACCAATTCATTTCACTTAAGATCTCACACTACACTTAGGTTATCAATAACATTCCAGAGATAAGATACCCAGGCTTCATGAACCGAGTCTTTCTGTCTCTGTCACTCTCTTTTCTCCTGGTACTAATGTTGGTTTCTTCCTTTTCTTTTGTTCAGTCCCGACAAGACAGAATTCAGAGGCCTTTGTGTCCTTCACAGGTGTTTATGAGGGTTTGTCCCTGCCCATAGCTTTCTGCTTTCCCTTGCAAGTCAGCTTGACTGGGTGTGAGTTAAGGTCCTAGGTTACATGTCTCATTCCAGGGGGGCAACTGACTTTGTGACTTTGCTGAGAGCATCCACACAGAGGTCATCCCACTAACCTGGGAAAGCAGTTAAAAGATGGAGTGTATGGAGAGATACAAGCAAACTTCAAGAAACAGGAAATCGATGGAAAATGTATACAATGGCAATGCCTCCCAATGTCAACTGATACATCAACCTGTTAGGGAGAAAAAGGATCTCTACCATTTACATAGTACCTTTCAATTTATAAACCACTTTCACATCCTTTTTCTATCTTCATTCTCACCAGAACTTGTGAAATTAGCCAGACAAGCTTTATCTTCCCCAATTTAGACAGGAGAGAGTACCCAGTGCTAATAAAAGTGATGGGCCCATGCCATAAGAGTGAAAAAAGCAGATACCTCAGATTAGAAACCTGTTCTATTCATTCCAACTCCTGTATTCTTGGAACTCCCATTTAACCTTATATATAATATAATATTACATCACAATCCATGACCTAATGTTACACAGTCATTTGTTGACATTTTAGAATTTTAGGTTCTTAAAGGTCAGGATTAATGGCTGTTGTTCATTACTTTGGTACAAACTTCTAAGTCTCTGCTTTCTTTATTTAAAAAGTAGAAGAAGGCATTGAATCCTGTGTTGCTTTCAATGTTAACATTCTGTGGGTCCTTGTGTCAGTGACTACTGAATCCATGGAATTAACCAAAAATGTTACCCAAAGGATTTTCTATGGAGCATAAGAACCCAGGATGACTGTAGTGTTAAGTAAAAATGGTTATCATGGTCAAATAAGTCAGAAAAAAAAGAAGGATTATTCAAAATGAAACAGGTTGCTTTGCTCTGGCCCTTCTCAGAGCCTTTACATGCAAATCTACATGGGGAGGGGGACTATGGAATGTGCAACATTCCTCTAAGTTGGCCCTAGAACATGGATCTCATAGAATCAGTGTGCTATGGATCCCATTGTGATAAACAGCAGGACATTCTCTGATGATCCCATTGGTCTTTTAAAGCAGCATCATAGATTCCAAGAAAACTCTTACAACACCCCAGTACCACTACCACCTCCTGCTGTACCCGACCTCAGTACTGTATTTGCTAGGCCATGGAAGGCGACCCTCCAAGCCAGGTACCGCCTAGCATGGAGCAACTCCACTGTACAATCTGGATCACATCATTTCAGCCACAGAAGACTTTGAGCTGGAAAAAAAAAAAAACAAAAACCCACAATCCATCTGAAAGCAAGCACTTCCACATGTGGCCTGAATATAGGACTAGAGGCAGCATCTTTGATTGCTTTGGAAAGTTACTGCCCTTTCATTTCCCTGAGAGCAGGATCTCATCACTCTCTTTTTATGGGAGAAGAAAGGTGAGGCCGCTTAAAGATTTTCCATCCTGTCCATTGCCATTCTAACTCCCGTAGCTCTTTCAGCATCCTCCCTCTATGGAAAAAAGGAATTCTAGGCTTTCAGAGAGACTCTTAGAGGGTGGCATTGTGCAGGGGGCTTTGTCTGGTCTGCAGCCTCTTTTCAGCACCCCTTCCACAGCCCCTGTAGAATGGCTTCTAAGACTATGTGCTGTCTTCTCAGAGGCAGTCTGGCTCTATGTTAACATATTTTAGATTGTCCGAAATTTCTAAGCCACACTCTGTCTCATGGGAACTTCCTCCTGTGGCCGGCACCAAACAATTCTGATCATGCTTATGCAAGCATCCAAGGTGTTGCTGCCAGTCTCACAGGTGACTCAGCTTGTCTTAAATCCCTATCAGAAAAGTCCCATGAACAGCAAGGACTTCTATTCTCGAGCCCAACTTCTTGTGAAGTAACCTTCTGCTGTCTCTTCCCATCTTCCTCGCTCTAGAAGAAGTCTTTGTGGTGCCAAAGGTACTATTTACCTGTTTGACTGAGGAGCCCCCACTTTGAGTGAAGAATTCCTGCTCTAGGCTTAAGTCTGCAAATGCCATTTTCAAGTTTAGGGTAGTGTTTCTGCTTTTGACCTCAGCCACATTTGTGCTTGGTTAGAGATTGCTAGTTATATGAGAGACAGACAAATTATCTTTCGTCTAGAACGACATGAAACTCCCTCATGCTGAACTATGCGAAGGAAACTTCAGGCTAAAAGAAGGCATCAGGCAAACACATTTAAAATGACCCTGGGACTACTTCTGTTTTATTTGCAGGAAGAAAATAATCCTCATCTCTCCCTTGACTTGTATAGATGTTCTGCACTCTATCAACCACCTAGGTAGCACTCTAAGATTTTACATGAATATTTCACATTTGTTATCTCATTTACCCCCATAACAACCATTCAAGTCAGATATTATTGTACCATGTCATTACACTTTATGAGAGCACTGTGGTTGTGGGCTAGTGCTAATCTTCTGTTCTATTGTTAGAATCCTGGACTGCGATTCAAAAGTTCTGGGTTCTAACCCCTCTGCGACCTTCTACAAGTCGCTTTCTCTTTCTGGCCCTCGATCTCTCCATCTGTAAAATAGAAGAGATGCGGGGTAAATTAGACAAATTTCAATACCCCCCATCCTGGTCAGCCTCTTGCAACTGCTTGTCTCTGTTCACAATGTGACCAGAGAGATAAAAAACACTGCTGAATATCCAAGACAGCAGTACCTCTGCCTAGTATTTGCCACACTGATGGTAAATGAGAAATACTGTCTCATTAGCTTTACATCTAAAAGAACAACATGCCCATAGTCATTCATTACACACGGCACTGTGACAATAATTTTTTTAATGTAGAAATCCTGATTGGTTCAAGTAAAGAAATGCTTGAGAGAAAGTTCAAGTTTTGAAACTGCTAATACCTTCCTGCGATGGTGTGTGGGACGCGGTGGGGGTAGGGAAGAGTAAGCCAGACAGTTCATCTTAGGGGTAACCTCTTTGGTTTATGTAAAATACATGACTCAAAGCAAATTCATTCTTGTAGGCTGCCATGCCTGAAGGAGGACGAAGCTGCGCTCAAAAGAGATTGAGATGTTCATACAATTAATCAGCTACGTCTTTGTGTTGTGTATCACGGTGTCTAATTTCCAGAGGAAAGATCACTTTCAAACCACATAAATGATGATGCTTTTGGGAAAAAAGACAGCAAAAAGGAAAACCCATCTCTCCTCAATGTAAAGATTTCACTATGAACTCACCTATTGTTTTTATTTTACACCCACAGTCTTGATGCTTATTATCTCTGAAATCATTTCAGTTTCCAAAAATTATCTGAAACACTCCTACATCTGGGGCTTTTGATAAACAGTCCAACTTCTACAGACAGAAACAGTTGTGCATGTGTGTGTGTGTGTGTGTGTGCAAACGCACGATGTGTTTGAGAGACAGAAGGATGAGTTTAAGGGAGAGGGAAAAAGTGATGGCACCCTTCTGAGCTACACAGCCTGGACACCTGTGAAGACCTGAGTAGGTTTCACTGTAACACACAAAGACGTCTATGAGCATGGGTCTTCCCTCCATGGATCTCTCTCTTGAGACTGCAAGAAACTTTGGGGTAATTTTACTCTGATGCTAAGAATAAAAATCATGATGAATGTTTTGAGCACTTACAATGTTCCAGGAAATTTTCTAAGAGCTTTAATACACGTGAAATCACATATTACTCACAAGTCAATGAGGTTGATACTATTCTTATCACATTCTACAGATGAAAAAAAAAAAATCACAGAGAAGTAGGCTCCCAATCACTGGCTTATTCACAATGAATTAAAATCTTGCCTGACAACCATCAAGACTGGAGAGGCCACTTCCTGTGGGAGGAGCTTTCAGTGAGATGGAATCTCTCTCCTCTCAACTGTCTCCAGCTTTCTCATGGCATTGAAGCCACTGCCTTAAGCTACAGTAATCTGTGTGCCTGTTAAATCTTCTCTGGGAAGACCCTAAGGTCCTTATGATCAGGGTAGTATTAAAATTATCCTTGTTTTTCCACAGCCATGGCAAAAGTGCCTGGCACTGCATAGGCATTTTAGGAGATACTAGTTGAAAAAGTGAATGAAGAAACCCAAGTTTCAGACCTGAGTTTGCACAATCATGTTAGAAAAATTGATACAGACAGCTCTCCAGGACCAAAGCTGGCTAAATCTTGAGACAATGATCATGACTATTAAAATAAAACATGTTATTTGCTTTCAATCCCTGTAGAGGTTTCCTCTGAATTCATCTTCACCTCTTGGATGATTATGGTGTGTGCCCTGTCCATCTGGCCTGAAAAGTAGATTTTAAAAGAAATACTGTAATGAGAGTGAGAAAGCTTAAGTCATGTCAAGTTCTGAAGTTTGTTGTATGCACCTCCTTTGCTCATCCTGAAGTTAACTTTTTACAGGTTAAATTGATACCATTCTTATTAGCTTTCCTTTTCCTTTTAGAAGTAGAGCAGAATCCCATCTAGAACACAGGTTAAACCTCACCTCCAAAGCATCTCGAGACCATATTGGAAAACTGAGATGTAACGAGATGCCTCTGATAAAAGTGTGATCTTATAACAAAGGAGCTCCTTAAAATAGATAATCCCCCAAAGTCACCCACTTTAACCCTCTCATTTAGCAGATAGGGATAATGTGGCTCAGAGAGAGGAAATGAGCTGCCAAAGGTACCAGATCAATTTAATAATAATAAAAAAGAGAATACACTCAAGACAGGGAACTCTTAGATGAGACTCTTCCCTTTTATTGATACAGTTTGCTATCCTTCATGACTCGGTTACAAGTTTCAGTGATTCCTAGAATAAAACAGATTACATTTGAGGTAAAAGTTTGATTGGAGTTCAAGGACATCCTCAGGCTTGGGCAAGACTAATCTTAAGGGCCCGCATGGTGGGAGAGGGTGGGTCTCTATTTTTGTTCACATACTAAACATTTGTACCTACCAAACCACAGCAGGATAAATTAGTTGGTTGGCATCAAAAGAGCATGAGTCACCATTCTCACCAGCAATAAATCTGATTTCTGGCACAGAGGAGATCAAATTCAAAATGACAGCTGAGATCGGAGTATGTTGGCCTCCCTCCATTCATGGTTCTTCTGCCCATGTCCCTGCTGGAAGAAAATGTTACTTTACCTCACAGTGATGGTGGAGGCTTTTAGAGTAGCCATGATCTTGTAATGCTGCTGGTAGCTAAAAAGCCATCAAAAGAGAGCAGTGCCTGAGCAGATGGCAATGACCAGCAGGTGAAATCTTAGCCTTGTCCATTGCTCTCTACCTGACTTTGAACATGCACATGTCTCTGAGGGCTGCACTTCCCCCATGTGAAATTTGAAGAGTCTGGGCAGAGAATGTGCAGAGTGCCCTCCACTTCAAGGATTCACTAAGCTCATGAATGGATCAACGACTCCTTTCCTGAGTGTGGTTCTGGGAGTCCTCAGGAAAGCAGCCACTCGGAGACATGTGGTTTCAACTAACAGTCTTGACTTCAAGGATTGCATTTACTCCAACCCTTGCAGCCATTTGGGAGCTGGAAACATATGGACTTGAAGTTCAAAGAATGGACTCTGTTCCAATCTCAGCCCTACAACCTAGGTGATCTTAAACAACTTCAGTTCCCTTTCTGAACCTCCGACTCTTCCTCTGAAGAGTCCAGGCAATGATACCTATTTCATTGAGTTGTCTTGTGGGTCAGAAGAGATTTTACATGTCAAAGTGCTTATAACCTGAAAAGCATACGGGTTTTGTGGGGGAGGATGAGGATGGAGATGTAGATGAGGGGTTAAGAACAGTTTTTGATTTTCCATAGAGATACAAATGAACTGTAGGTTCAGGGTCAGCAAGTAAGGGCAGAGACTGAGACATGCTGGCTGAGTGCTCTGCTCACCCTGAGCATCACCCCAGTTCTCCCTTTCCACCGTCACCCCCGTCTCCCCAGTACAGCAGAAAGTGTCACCCGTCTTACGTCTTGCGCCTCCCTCACCCCCACCCTCCTCACTGCAGACCCAGCTGGAGTGTCAAATCAAAACCCTTGTACAGATATTTCACCCTCACTTCTAGACCGTCTAAAAGAAAACAACAGAGGCGCTCCCTCCGCCTACACATTTCCCTTTGTTTTGAGGGCTATGGCAGCCTGGTCCTGTGGCAGTTAGAGCTCCCAGGGAGAAAAGCAGCTCCATCTCTGAGTCTTCTCTTGGCACACTCGAGTTCTGGGTGTTCAGCAGGTGACCTGGCATTTTCCTAGGGCTAAGTAAGGCATGATGGTATCCAGTAGGCATGACACATGAGGTGGAAGACAGGGCTTTTCACGTGGATCCACAAGCTGATGGAGCTGCAAAGGGCATTAGGAACTATCCATTTCAACCCCCTGTTGGTTCAGTTCAGTTCAGTTCAGTTCAGTCGCTCAGTCATGTCCGACTCTTTGCAACCCCATGAATCGTAGCACGCCAGGCCTCCCTGTCCATCACCAACTCCCAGAGTTCACCCAGACTCACGTCCATCAAATCAGTGATGCCATCCAGCCATCTCATCCTCTGTCGTCCCCTTCTCCTCCTGCCCCCAATCCCTCCCAGCATCAGAGTCTTTTCCAATGAGCCAACTCTTTGCATGAGGTGGCCAAAGTACTGGAGTTTCAGCTTTAGCATCATTCCTTCCAAAGAAATCCCAGGACTGATGTCCTTTAGAATGGACTGGCTGGATCTCCTTGCTGTACAAGGGACTCTCAAAAGTCTTCTCCAATACCACAGTTCAAAAGCATCAATTCTTCGGCTCTCAGCTTTCTTCACAATCCAACTCTCGCATCCATACATGACCACTGGATAAACCATAGCCTTGACTAGACAGACCTTTGTTGGCAAAGTAATGTCTCTGCTTTTCAATACACTATCTAGGTGGTCATAACTTTTCTTCCAAGGAGTAAGCCTCTTTTAATTTCATGGATGCAGTGATTTGGGAGCCTAAAAAACAAAGTCTGACACTGTTTCCACTGTTTCCCCATCTATTTCCCATGAAGTGATGGGACCAGATACCATGATCTTCGTCTTTTGAATGTTGAGCTTTAAGCCAACTTTTTCACTCTCCACTTTCACTTTCATCAAGAGGCTTTTTAGTTCCTCTTCACTTTCTGCCATAAGAGTGGTGTCATCTGCATATCTGAGGTTATTGATATTTCTCCCAGCTATCTTGATTCCAGCTTGTGCTTCTTCCAGCCCAGCATTTCTCATTATGTACTCTGCATATAAGTTAAATAAGCAGGGTGACAATATACAGCCTTGACATACTCCTTTTCCTATTTGGAACCGGTCTGCTGTTCCATGTCCAGTTCTAACTGTTTCTTCCTGACCTGCATACAGATTTCTCAAGAGGCAGGTCAGGTGGTCTGGTATTCCCATCTCTTTCAGAATTTTCCACAGTTTATTGTGATCCACACAATCAAAGGCTTTGGCATAGTCAATAAAGCAGAAATAGATGTTTTTCTGGAACTCTCTTGCTTTTTCCATGATCCAGCGGATGTTAGCAATTTGATCTCTGGTTCCTCTGCCTTTTCTAAAACCAGCCTGAACATCTGGAAGTTCATAGTTCACGTACTGCTGAAGCCTGGCTCGGAGAATTTTGAGCATTACTTTATGTGCGGTAGTTTGAGTGCAATTGTGCGGTAGTTTGAGCATTCTTTGGCATTGTCTTTCTTTGGGATTGGAATGAAAACTGTTGGTTACAGATGCACAAACTGAGCCCTAAAGAAGAGAAGCGATGTGTAGTGTCGTTTAGAAATTTAGAACCAGAAGGATCTGTAAGGACATCTAAATCAAATTCCTTGTTGTATGGATGAGGAAACTGAGGTTCAGCAATGCTAACATACGTGCTCCAGAGTTAAGGAATTAGTACCCATCCCACAACCTGTGGTTCAAAGGTCAGATCTAATTTCATGGGAACCGTACATAAAATATATAGTATGGAAACTGTACGTGAAATCTAGCTTCTAAGACTATGTAAATCAAGCAATAGGTTATTATATTCATGTAAATTTGGGGAAATAAATTTATATCCATATTTTAGAATTCCTACTTTAGTTTGAGATTCATCATGTGTTCCTGGGTAGAGGATGTGATGAAGGGCATAATTAAATTTGTGTTAGTGGTTTAGGATATATGGATATAGGCAAAAAAAATAACTACTAAGAGTTACTTTTATTCCAATTCTGAGGCCTAAAGGAGCCATGCTGCTGCTAAGTCACTTCAGTTGTGTCCGACTCTGTGTGACCCCAGAGACGGCAGCCCATCAGGCTCTCCCATCCCTGGGATTCTCCAGGCAAGAACACTGGAGTGGGTTGCCATTTCCTTCTCCAATGCATGAAAGTGAAAAGTGAAAGTGAAGTCACTCAGTCGTGTCCGACTCTTCGTGACCTCATGGACTGCAGCCTACCAGGCTCCTCCATCCATGGGATTTTCCAGGCAAGAGTACTGGAGTGGGTTGCCATTGCCTTCTCCGAAAGGAGCCATATAAGTGTCAATTTTCTAACATCAGAAAGCAGTTTATCTGTGATGGTTCAAAGTTAGGCCCTACTGAGTGAAAGTTAAGTCTAGAAACAGAAGAATCTGTATGAGTATTGGATCTAAAGCATATTACTTACTGAAGCATTTGTCTCACTTTGGGGCCAGATCAGTGTTGTGTTTGTAAATGTGTAACAACTGGCTTTAAGTGGGATGGGGGTGGTAAGGGGCAAGTTGCATTTGTTGTGTTTTCCAATATCCTTGGTAGAGATGTTTCCACTTAGACCACTCTCAAGCTACCAGTGCAACATTGTTGAATGTGTCATTTGAAAGAGATGCACAGCAGTAGGTAATCATTCTAACATATGGATAAAAGCAATATTAACAACCTCAAGAACATATATGATAACATTTCATAAAATAAATAGGAAGTGATGAGTTTTGAGTATTTTCTACCATTGTTTTTAATGTTATTTATTTATATGTTTATGTGATTTAATTTTTAATCAGAACTGTGCTTTCAACCACTTTGCCAAATTGCTGATCATTTAATAATCAACTCTTGTAATCTGGAGCAAGTTAGCAAACCTCTGGGCCAACAGATCTGAGTTTGAATCCTGGTCTACCATTCTGCCAGCTATGTGATGTTGGGTGATGTTTAAAACTCCTTTGAGCTTTAGTTTTTTTAGCTGTGGATGGTGACACACTAACAGTAGCTTCGTGGGTTTATACGTGATGCTCAAATGAGATAATGCTTAGCACAGTAGCTCTACGTAAACACCCCACAAATCACCATCAGCGCCCCATACCAAATTCATGCACTCAATAAACATTTTGCAGGAATGTGTTTTATGAGTACTATCGGTGGTACATGAACCTCAGAGTTACATGCTAAGGGGGTTCAGAATACCTCAAACATGACTCTTACCCTGCTGTCAAAGAATTTATAGCCTAAAAGAATGGGATATACTGGAAGCATAATCCACAGCAAGTACTGAGCAGATCATAAAAGAACAAAGAGCTTGGGAAGGGAGAGAAGGAAGAATTCTTGGAGGCAACTGCAGTTGAGCCATAGCTGTCAGAACAGACCTGTACATACAGAGGTGTCCAGAAAGGAAGGCGCCAAGAAAGGAGAAGAAAGGGAGCAAAAGCAAGGATGGAGGAACACGAAGAGGGAGGAGTAGAAGGTTTGGCGGAACAAGGGGTGTATAAAAAGGGGTGCTGGAGAGATTGTCGGAAAGGCAAACAGCCTCTCAATCACGTTAGTCTTGAATGCTGAGGAATTTGGTTTCTGCTCACTTAGCTAATCATGAGCCTGGGGAAATGTCTTCCTCTGACGCAAATTAGGTACTTGAATTACCAATCATATTATGTGAAATATTTGTTCACTAGATACATTTTTGTGGTCACTGTTCTTTCCTTGAACAAGAGTTGTTAAGGGTTAACCAGATAGTGAAAGGCATTTTTAAATAAAGTTCCTCTGTGGAGAAAAAAAGTCTTGTATTCAGGGATAGAAGGTGGCATTACAGCTCCCAGTTGAAAACAAAGTCATTATTGAAAGCCTTTGATAAATATTAGGAAGGCTTAAGCCAGTGGCAGTATTTCATGAGTTTTGAATTGTCTGCTGGGTCCCTCTTGCATTATGCTTCACACACACAAAGTCATATGACCTACATCTTTATCTGCTCCTGTCTTCAGCTTCTATATATAGGCTTCGGTTATGAATGTTTTTTCCTATGAAAAGGTCAGACCTTGCACACGTACCATCAATGCAAAGACCTGCTTATTAAAAAGCAGGCGGGCAAGTTTGTAAAAGTCATTGAAATTATATTGATGTGGGGAAAAGCTTGGCAGCTTGCTGAAAAAGAAATAGCCTCCAAACTTTCTCAGAGGGAAGGTGGGGGAAACCTTTAGCTCATGATTACAGAAGCATTTTTTCCTCCAGGCTACAGCACCCTGTGGCTGTCCTTGGCACCCATTTACAGAAGCAGGCTGGGACACCCCCACCCCCAGCTTTCTCTTGTGCATGCGGGTGCACAGACTCACCTCAATAAGAGAGACACCAAGCTCCGTTAACTCTTCCTCCACACTTCAAACCCCCATGGAACATCTGGAGGTGAGGCTGGGGAAGGCACCTCGCTCGGTCAGAGAGATGCAAACCCAATTTGGGGTTTCCGGTTGTACGCACAGTACAGCAGCCACCTTTGGCCAACATTGCAACACCAGAGAGAACCAGAGGAGAGTTGAACTCTTACTTTTAAGCCAAAAGTTCACAGATTCAAATACCCCTCTAAAGTCAGCAGCTCCCAGAGGCTAACCTTTGAGTCTGAATACTCTGATAAGATCGAGCTGCTTTAGGAAAAAAGCCTGCCTTCCATTTGGTTCCTTTCTCAACAAGGTCAGGCTCTTTCTTGGAATGAAATTATTTACTAAACTGATGTGAACCAGAATGGGGTGCTCTCTTTCTTTCACAGAAAAGAAACGGAAGTTTAAGAGGTTAAGAGACTTGCCCAAGTTCACTCAACACGTCAGACTCCTGTTGATTCAACATGTGGACAAGGAACCAGCCACATGGGATGGACAGCGTTGTCATAGAAAGTGGTAGATGCCATTTGCCTGTCTTCAACTGGTTAATATCCATTTGCCAAGACAAACTTTCCAGGGGACCTTATAGACCTAAAGATCACCAGATTACAGTGAATAAAGTATTAAACTGAAGCTCAGAAGAACCTTATTATGGTTTTAGATCAGAAGCTACCAGACACTTATTTATTCACTCACTCATTTATTCATTTGATCGATATTTATTGAGAACATGCCAGGCCTAATTCTAGGCACTGAGAATCCAGTGTAACAAACCAAAACATGGCTCTGACTCATGAAACTTGGGCTGCTGACCACTTTTGAATACATCGCAGATTCTTTATATAATTTTTATTTGCTCACTTCTTCATCCCCCTCATCTGCCCCTTAGAGTGTAAGCCTCTCAGAAGACTAGGCATGCCTGGATCACTTGTAAATCTCACTGCCTGGCACCCAGTAGGTATTGGTTGCAGGAATGGTCTGGGAAGTCTCTCCAGTAATTCACTGAAAAGAGACAGAGGCTTCTTAAGAGGAATTAGAGTTGAGATTCATTTGGGACACTTCACCTATTTCCTGACTAGCAAAGTGATTCCGGAAGCCCAGCACTTGGCCTTCAGCTACAGAGGCCCATAAACAGTAGCTCCTTCTTTCCTTCCAGCTCTAAACTCTGTGTCTCCCCTACTTGGCTGGACTTCCTCCCCCGAAATGCTAAGTTTGTCTGTCTCTCTAGATAGTCCTGAGCTTCCCAGATCCAACCCCTTCGAACCCCCATAAAGTTCCCTTACTGTCACCTAATGCAGGTTTTAGGCCCAAGGGGGATGAACAACATGGTGATACTGAGATAAAGACATTCTTGCTTGTGTGCATGCTAAGTAGCTTCCAGTTGTGTCCAACTCTGTGCAACCCTATGGACTGTAGCCTGCCTGGCTCCTCTGTTCACAGGATTCTCCAGGCAAAGACATTCTTAGGTTTGAACAAAACAAAGCCGACTCATTCTAGCAGGAGGAGCTGTCCAAGAATAGAGCAGGCTACCTTCGGGGGTGAGAATTCCCCATCACCTGGCAGGACCACCTCCTCAACAATGAAGTGGGAGAGTCAAGCATGGGATGGAGACATGTCACTTCTAACATCCTTTCTACCGAGTCTTCTGGGAACACCTCTCCATTCTTCACCATTATGTGTATCAGTGCTGTACTAAATACCTGAAATTTCAACCCCCTTTTTCCCTGAGGAGGGGTCCAACTTGAAAGATTAACTTTCATCTAACTTCATCTTTACCAGGACACAGATTATGGTAATAGTGGTGGTCAAAGATGAATGGGTTTCTTCCCTTTTGTTAGTTTAACTCTCTTAAAATTCCACTTTTGATGCATTGCTCACTTCCTCTGAAACCTTCATCATTCTGTGTCAGTTCCAGGCTAAACTCTGATCACTGCAGCCTGGCCTCCTAGATCTTTCACCATCAGGCTCCAACACCTTGCCTTTTCAGCCTCACCTTGAACTACTGTTTATCCACTTCCTTGTTCCTAGGGTGATAAATGCAAAGCCTCTTCATCTTTTCCATCTCCACATTTTTCTTTACATTATTCCAATACCAATCATATTTGCAGTGTCTATTTCCTTATTCTTCGGAGTATTTCCTCATTTGCTATGTTCCTGTGTCCTCACCGTCATGTGCCCAGTGTTCAGTCTAGCTCTCAGGCCAGGTTTGTTGGCTAGAATTTACTTGAATTAGAAAACATTTTTCCATGCAGGGAGGCAGAAGTTCACATTGGTGACTCCCTTGCTGTGAGTCCTTGCTTTGTCACTTCCTGGTGGGGTGATTCTGACCTAGTTACTTAAACTCCCAGGGACTCCATTTCCTCATCTGTAGAATGGGAACATTAACCCCCACCTCATGTCATGGGGTTTAAATGAGTTGGCTTTAATGAAGTGCTTACTTAAGTGCCTGGCACACACTTAAGGGGATATCAATTCATTGTTTAAGGTGCCCTTTTATTTCTCCCTCTTTCATGAATATTAACTCTATTTTCCATGTATAAAGCACTTCAGAATTTACGAAGACCTTTCATATGTGTTTTCACATTTAATCATCACAGTAATAAGGGAGGTAGGTGTCACCATCCCCGGAGAGTTTTGGTGACACAGGTAAAAGCAGGGGGAGGGAGACTGTGACAGGAACTCAGAGATCCTGGTTCTCTGTCCTGAATGTATACCGCTTCAATATCTGGCTCTCAGGCTTGCCCAGACTGCTGGCTGTGACACTGTCCAGGCTGTTGCCAGATAAACCTCAACCCTGCCCTGAGGGTAGGGTCCATGGAGACCCTGAGTGGTGTCCTGCAGAGCCTCAGTACTCTGAGGAGTACTCTGAATGCCTGGATCAGGCTTTGTCTTGTCTCAGCGGTGAAGGGGGTTTACTAGCTCCAAGCACTCCCTGGAGACTTTGCGGTTTCATTTCATCTCTGCTGCAGATTGTTCTGTGACCTTTGCTCCATCTCTGTATGCAAACCTTTCTCACTGCAGGCCACCAGGTAATGCAGCCACAGAACAGAACACCCAGGTTAGACAGGATTGTGGAGATCACAAAGTCCACTTTCCCAAAACTGTTTTACAGGTGAGAACATGGAGCTTCAAGGAAGGAAATTGCTTGTCCAAAGATCCCTCTAGTTCAGGTGGTCCTTAAGGCAGGGTCATATTTAGGCCCAGGAGAAATAAGGACTTTCAGATGTTCAAGCTGGTTTTAGAAAAGGCAGAGCAACCAGAGATCAAATTGCCAACATCCGCTGGATCATGGAAAAAGCAAGAGAGTTCCAGAAAAACATCTATTTCTGCATTATTGATTATGCCAAAGCCTTTGACTGTGTGGGTCACAATAAACTGTGGAAAATTCTGAAAGAGATGGGAATACCAGACCACCTGACCTGCCTCTTGAGAAACCTGTATGCAGGTCAGGAAGCAACAGTTAGAACTGGGCATGGAACAACAGACAGGTTCCAAATAGGAAAAGGAGTACCTCACGGCTGTACATTGTCACCCTGCTTATTTAACTTCTATGCAGAGTACATCATGAGAAACGCTGGGCTGGAAGAAGCACAAGCTGGTGTCAAGATTGCCAGGAGAAATATCAATAACCTCAGATATGCAGATGACACCACCCTTATGGCCGAGAGTAAAGAGGAACTAAAAAGCCTCTTGATGAAAGTGAAGGAGGAGAGTGAAAAAGTTGGCTTAAAGCTCAACATTCAGAAAACTAATATCATGGCATCTGGTCCCATCACTTCATGGCAAATAGATGAGGAAACAGTGGAAACAGTGGCTGACTTTATTTTGGGGGGCTCCAAAATCACTGTGGATGGTGGTTTCAGCCATGAAATTAAAAGACACTTACTCCTTGGAAGGAAAGTTATGACCAACCTAGACAGCATATTAAAAAGCAGAGACATTGCTTTGCCACCAAATCCCCACTTAGTCAAGGCTATAGTTTTTCCAGTAGTCATGTATGGATGTGAGAGTTGGACTATAAAGAAAGCTGAGCATCGAAGAATTGATGCTTTTGAACTACGGTGTTGGAGAAGACTCTTGAGAGTCCCTTGGACTGCAAGGAGATCCAGCCAGTCCATCCTAAAGGAAATCAGTCCCGGGTGTTCATTGGAAGGACTGATGTTGAAGCTGAAACTCCAATACTTTGGCTACCTGATGCAAAGAACTGACTCATTGGAAAAGACCCTGATGCTGGGAATGATTCAAATTGGGAGAAGGGGATGACAGAGGATGAGATGATTGGATGGCATCACTGACTCAATGGACATGGGTTTGGGTGGACTCTGGGAGTTGGTGATGGACACGGAGGCCTGGCGTGCTGCAGTTCATGGGATCGCAAAGAGTCGGACACGACTGAGCAACTGAACTGAACTGAACTGAACTGAACTAAGGACAGGACCCTTGCTTTCAGGAAACACAAAGTCTAGTAAACTATGTTCTACTCATTGTCTCCAGTGTCTAATCCAGAACCTAAAATACATAGTAGGTGCTCCATAAATGCTTCCTGAGGAAATGAGTGATGAATAAATGAATGTCGCTGATCAGTCACTGGATAAGCTGCCCCTAGACCCAGGGCTCCAAATTTCCAAGCTGGGGCTCCCCTCTGCTCATGCTTTCCACCTCCCCCATTCAGACTCAAGTCATAGGTTTGAGAAACATTGTTGCAAATAGTCCTGCCCATCATGTTTATTCGGGAGTCACAGGTGGACTCCCAGTCATCTTGGAGAAGAGTTTGAGCTCCCTCTTTCTCCCGGAGAGATGGAAGCTAAGCAAAGAGGCAGAGATGCCATGGAAAATCAACATCCACAGACCCAAGACTTGCCCTGTGGGAGACCATCACTGCCTAGAATGTTCCCATGCCTTTGTTGCCCAAACAGAAACTAGTATATGATACATATTGGTTCATGATGGGTATCTTAACATGTTTCCTATTTTTCCTTGATTTCACTCATTTCATAGAGTGTCCAAGCTGCAAGGTGCCTTAGAGGTACCTAAGCTTAACATCCCTTTATAGGATGGGTGGAACATCAGGAGTCTAGAGGGGGAAATTGAGTGGCTCATCACCATACAGCACATCAGCAGCTCAGACTAACCTGGAAGCCAGGCTTCCTGGATTCCAGTTTAGAGAGTCTTTCCATGCCCCATACTGCTAGACTCGGCATTAAGCCAGGAGACTATCTACTGTCAGATTCTCAAAAGTGCAGGTTCCATATGACTTACCCATCTCTCCTGTGCTGCTGGCATGGTGTTTTGAGTTCACAGAAACTCTTCTTTGCTCAACACTGTGAAGTTCTCAAAGGGTTTTCTTGTTCATTATGAGTCCCATTTTACAGACTGGGGAGCCTCAGGTGATCCAAAGGGCCAAGGGCTCATGGCCTTAGAAGAATGGTGGAAGGACTTAAGCCTCAGTGTTCTGACAACTAGTCCGTGCCTTTCCTCTACAAGTATAAGCAATGAAGTCACTCCTTGATGAGCAAGTGAATGAACAATGATAGGATGGATGCATGAATTAATGAATTACAAACATAGAAATCAACCAATCACTCTTAAGAAACAAATTTAAAGAAAAAACCTCCAGACCCTCACTCTGCTTGGATCCATGGTAACTTGCTGCAGCTCCCTCACCTCTCATTTCTCTCCACTCAACACCTCACATGTGTGCTTAAGGGAAGAAGAAAAGCTAACAGCACTAAACCTCCATTCTTTAAGGGGCCAATCATTCCACAAAAGCATGGAGAAAGAAATTTTAACCTCTCCAAATATCACCATCCAGAGATTACCAGTAGTTAATATTTTGGTGAGCATCAACTTTTCGGTTTTTTTTCCAAAGCATATATATAATTTGTTTAATGGATTCATATTGAATCAGTTGCCTAGTAATCTGTTTTTATCACTTAATAAATAAATCACAAATACCCAGTCAGGTCATAAAGGGGTCAAGGGGGAGAAGGAGCGTGATACTCTGATCACATTTGATCTGCTGAGTAACACGTAAGTGGTGAGATTCCCAAACACTGCTTTCCATCAATCATTTCGAGAGCCCAGTGAAGCCCTATTGCTGGGCTCTGCCTAGGCCTTCCTGCCTCTAAGATGGCCATGGCTCTGACATTGTTAGTTCAGTCACTCAGTCCTGTCCAACTCTTTCTGACCCAATGGACTGTAGCACACCATTAAGATGTGAGTAACTAAAC
Organism: Bos indicus; assembly: GCF_029378745.1. Taxonomy (NCBI): domain Eukaryota; kingdom Metazoa; phylum Chordata; class Mammalia; order Artiodactyla; family Bovidae; genus Bos; species Bos indicus. The sequence continues at coordinate 80,017,525 of NC_091760.1, read as the reverse complement.
CAAAGGTCTGTCTAGTCAAAGCTATGGTTTTTCCAGTAGTCATGTATGGATGTGAGAGCTCAACTACAAAGAAAGTTGAGCACTGAAGAATTGATGTTTTTGAACTGTGGTGTTGGATAAGACTCTTGAGAGTCCCTTGGACTGCAAGGAGATCAAACCAGTCAATCCTAAAGGAAGTCGGTCCTGAATATTCGTTGGAAGGACTGATGCTGAAGCTGAAACTCCAATACTTTGGCCACCAGATGCAAAAAACTGACTCATTGGAAAAGATCCTGATGCTGGGAAAGATTGAAGGGAGGAAGAGAAGGGGACGAAAGAAGATGAGATGGTTGGATGGCATCATCGACTCAATGGACATGAGTTGGGGTAAACTCCGGGAGTTGGTGATGGATATAGAAGCCCGGCTTGCTGCAGTCCATGGGGTCACAAAGAGTTGGACATGACTGAGAGACTGAATTGAATTAAAACAGCTTGGAACACCATCCTTCAATTCGCTAACCTCTTTTATACACACACACACACACACACACACACACACACTCTATTACATGTCAGTCAGTGCTCAGACAGAGAGGGAGACATCACAGGTCTTGCATGATATTTGTAACAACCCTGGAGAAAAAGCAGGGCTCACTTCATTATTTTAGAGATGGAGAAATTAGGGATCAAGGAGATTACATGTACCTGCCAGGGATTTTTGTAATACTTTTTTTTTTTAAATTATAGCTTCAGAAATAAAATAAGTCAACAGCGATGAGCCAGTGTTTAGAGGGGAATTTCTTACATTTGAAGATGAGCAGAGAATTTATTCTGCTAATATTTATAGTGGAGTGGAGGCTTGAGCTCATTTCTGATCTTTCATTCCAGACTTTTCTTTCTACCATGCTACACTGCCTTCCTGACTTAAAACAGGTCTGAAAGGTTGAGCGATTGTAGTTCACTGCATCGAAGAGAGTACACATATGTGAGCGTGCCCCACCTCGACCAGCACGAGTGCTGACGGTGCATTCTGCGGCCTCTGTGGATGGGCTGGCGGCCTGTCACATCTGTAAACGAGGTTTAATTTGATTAACGTGGGCCACTGGTCAGGACAACCTCCCCTGCTCAGTGAGGTGCGGGCCACTGGACATGGCTGGCTGGAGGGCCAGAGAGAGGTTGTGATTCATTTCTGCCCCAGGCACCCACCTGGCCGGCCTGGTGCAAGGCTGTGGGACCAGGGGAAAGTGAGAGGCTGCAGGCGCCCTGCCTGTGAGCTGGGGCTCGGGAGTAATAGCGAGAAGTGGGGTGAGAGTAGCAGCTGCTGAGGTTGATATTTATATAATGACTCTCTGTGTTCAAGGCAGGAAGTGAAACCGAGGTTCTGCTGAGACACTTTCCTTCCCCCACACCGCTGCCCACGGGCGGCTCCAGAGAGATGACATGGGGAGAGCCTAGCGGGCTATGTCCAAGCGTGTACAGAGACGGGCGTGCCAGGCTCATCACCGGGATGTCAAAGCTAAAGCTCTGCCGCCCAGTCCCAGAGACGACTCTCCCCCTTGGGGTTCTGCCTTGAGCCCTTCTTTCTCTAGTTCCGCTTGAGGGTGAGGAAAGTCCTGCCATTCTCCTGCAGCTTTGCAGGAATGCTGTGAGGGTGCACAAGATAATATCTCTAAACCCAGGGCCAACCATGCCTCACGGTGGAATTAGCATCAAGATCTTTATTACATTTCTGTGACCATCACCTGTAGTTCCTAGGGACAGTTGTTCCCTGACCTTTCTATCTGCCTCAGGCAAACTTTCTGCCTCTCTCCTTTGCTTTCCTTTCAAGCCTTTATATCTTTTCAGATTGTCTTGGGCTTCAAAGCAAATATTCCCACCCATGCCCACCTTCCATCTTACTTAAGCCTAGGTTTAGGAATTCTGTTCTCATCTCTCTTTTAAAAGAGATATTTTAATACAGATAGGAGACCATCTAGAAAGTCTTTGCTATTCTGCTTCTCACCTATCATGGAGAGTTCACAATGGAAAAGGGCCTTTAAAACGATGTAGTGCCTTGCTTCTCGATGAGGGAAGGACAAGCAGCAGCTGCTTCATTGAGGAGCTTATTAGACCTGCAGCATGCTAGGCCCCACTCTGGACTTACAAAATCAGGATCTGTGTTTTAGAAAGATCTTTAGATGATTCATATGCACCTTACATTTTGAGAACCACTGCCTTAGCCCAAGATGCTCATCACCAGGTGGAAGAAACAAGAGCTCAAAGCTGGAGCTGTACCTGAGCAAGGTCACAGAGCAGGAGAATGTCAGGATGGAACTCAGGGAACTATCCTGTTTAAGTCCCTTTCCTCTGGACAAAGCCTTAGTGGAGATATATTCCCAATGCCAGCACTACGAAGCTAGCTGGGTAATCACATTCCTCTTTTTCTTTTTTCTCTAAATTTCATTTATGAGTATTTTTACAAGCTACTTGACTAATAGAAAATCAATACATATGATTTTTCCATCGTCTACTTTGAACCCTTGTCTGGTCTAAGTTGACATTTCTTGTTGCTGAGTTCTACAGAGTCTGATATGTTTATTCAAAGAATGTCCATCTAAAGTTTATTTGAAGGGGAGCTTCTGAGTAGCTGGCAAGGAAAGAGAAATGTGTTATCAGATGTTTCAGCTACCTCAGCTTTGCCCCTCAGTGACCTTGCCAGGAAGAATGATGAATGACAGCGTATTTTAGAATCGCAAAATGACAAAACTGGAAGAGACCTTAGAGATCATCTCATCCAACCCCTTCTGGTGGCAGGTGGGGATGCTGAGCCATAGAGAGAAATGACTCGTTCAGTTTTTTTCCAATAAGTTAGTAGCATACTGGGGGCAAGAGTTCAAATCTCTTGCTTCTCAATTCAGGGCTCCATGCTATGAACTTCTGTCCACTCCCTCACCAACTAAATGGAATGGACAAACTAAATGAATAAGCCCTCTGGGCCAGAAAGCATCTACTCTAGAATTCTGGAGTAAGTCATGGGTAGAATTGGCGTGCTATTGTCCAGAATGCACATCCAGTCATTATAAACGGTCACTGAACCGGAAGGAATGCCGCACTGCCGATGGATTTCCCACCTGGGAAGTACGAACTACTAAACTTCATTATCGTGTCTGGAATTCACAAGAACAAGTGGGATCTTGAAACTGTAAAACCATAATTTACCAGGAGAAAAAGCAGAAGGACTTTAACAAACCAGTGTTCTCTAGGTTTGAAGCAGGGGACTATGGAAATTCAATGCTTTCAGTTTTCATAGATTCAAGCTCTCTGTGACCGGATTTTTACATCAGAGAGCAGCTTGATTCCAGAATGGTTTGGCATGATACTATGCCATCTTTCATAAAGATCATGGAAGTAATAATAGTAATATTGCTACAACCTCTCCAAAAAGAGACTATTAGCCAAGAAATCTCCAGAAATCAAAAAATCACCCAGAACTGGGGTTTAAGTCATCCTTTAATAAAAGACATGAAAGAAAGAATCTAAAGTAGTGATAACTTCACTTTTGCAAATGTCACTGAGCGTTTCTAGTCATCATGGTGCCTCATTTTCAGACTACCTTAATGGTTTCACCATTAATATTTCATCAGATGCTCAAGATGCACCTGTAAGCTGAGCAGAGCGAGGTCTGTCCCCAATCTGAGACCAGGAAGCCACACTTCAGGGAACAGAATGTCTTTCCAAACCTTACAGTCATTTGAATCCCAGTTGGACTCCAAATCCAGTACACTTTTAATCACATGATATTGTTTCTGGGCAAAGAACTACCACAACACACAATACCTTCTAACATCTGCACACCTCTTCAGAAGTTACAGAGCATCTAGACAGCTCTGTGACATGAGGAAGAAGGCAACTAGCTGTTGAGAACCTGCTGTGTGTGACCAGGGCTATATTAGATTCTGTACATAGTTGCCTCATGGAATTATGACCATGACTCTTTGAGGTGAGTGTTATTTTTTCTTTCTGCCTATTAGGAAACTGAGCAAGGTTAGGCAACTCGTCCATGGTCACAATGTTCATGGTCTGAGCATGGGTGAACCTTAGATTTGAACCCAGAGTCTATTTGGGTTCAAAGCTTTTCAAGGTCAGTTGTTTCTTTTTATCTCAATGTGACATTTGAGGAAATAGAAATGTTAATCAACCAAAATTGTAGAGTTAATAAATCATAGAGAAAGAATTCAAACTGGAGTTCCCTGACTTTAAGTCTCAGGGGCATAAAGATCTGAGGAGAATGAGGGGAAAATGTAACAGCTGAGCTTCAGTTTGGGAAAATATAAAGCAGTGCTCTTAGATAAATTATTCCTTAATTTCTCATTATAAAATGATGGACACTAATGTATCTCAGGAGGAGTACATGGCAACCCCCTCCAGTATTCTTGCCTGGAGAATCCCATGGACAGAGGAGCCTGGAGGGCTAAAGTCCATAGGGTCACACAGAGTCAGACACGACTGAAGTGACTTAGCACACACGCACAATGTATCACAAATCAGGAAATGTATTTAAGTTTATTTCATTTCACTTCCATGAATGAGTACTGAGCATAGATGCCGTACCAGGTTCTTCTGTCCAAGCTATTTGCATGGATCTTCTCTTTCTCGTTTCTTACCAAAATTTTTTGGAACATTGTTTTCCCCATTTTCCAAAGGAAAATGAGTGACATGTTCAAGGTCACATAGTTAGTAACTGACAGGGCAGAAATTGAGATCATCAATGACAAATCTGAACTCCAGTAGCTTAAGCTGGGGCATGTGGGTTTCATCAGAATGAGTATGGAAGCCAACAGAAAGACATTATCCTGTGATCAAACGACATCAGTGTGTGGGCTCAGGAAAAAGATGACAGTTCTATTTATGGGTCTTCAAGACAACTTCAGCGGAGCTAGGGGAAGGGCAGAGGGTAGTCACATCATCAAAATGATGGAGCTTGTTGGCAAAAAAGATGGACTTAAAAACTTAGATTTCCCCAATCAAAAAAAGAGAAGAATGAGAGAAGATACTATAATGCTTGATAGAATGGAATTGTGTACTTAATCAGTAAGTCTCAGAAGGACAGAACTAATCCCAACCTCCCCTTAACCCAAAGTTTGCAAGAGTTAAATTCAGTGAAAATGAAAGGAAGTATACTTTATATAGTAGGTGGTAACTCAATGAGCCCAGAGGTAGTAATTGGCTAGAGATGGATTTAAGAAGGGATTATTTAAATACAATCATCCGTCTTGTTCTCATCCTAAGTCACTTCAGTTGTGTCTGACTCTCTGCGAGCCTATGGACTGCAGCCCGCCAGGCTTCTCTGTCCATGGGATTCTCCATGTAAGAGTACTGGAGTGCCATGTCCTCCTCCAGGTGATCCTCCTGACACAAGGATCAAACCCACTTCTCTTACACCTATGCCTCCTGCCTTTGCAGGCAGGTCCTTTACCACTAGCGCCACCTGGGAAGCCCATTTAAATATTATGAGGATTCATAAATTCCACATGGGTTTATTAAAAATGTGTGAGCACTTAAGTTGACCTGGCCTAACTTACCACCTCATGGGCATCCACTTGATTGTGCTTAATAGTAAAGAGCTCACTCTCTCCCTTGGTAGAAGATTCCAGCTGTTGAGAGTTCTGTACATCCAAAAAGTGTTTTCTTAGGTTTAAACAAAACTTCTTTCTATTTACTATGCTTGTTTTGGCTCAATCTCTGTCTTTGAGATGCTGAACAACAAATCTGTAAACTCTTCCTTTTTATATGCCTTCTGGTGTTAAAATCCAGCTCTTACTCCTATTTGTTGAAGTCAACATCATGATCAGAAATCATATCTAGGCAGAAATTTTGGGGGTCACTTTAAAAATTCTAAAGGAAGAGTGTAATGTGGCATTTCCAGTTTTGAGAAGGCTAAAGGAATAATAAGTATTGGATTGGAAATCAGGAGACCTAGATTCTAGCGTTCTTTGACGTTTTATATGAAGTCCATGCCACTGTGTCTGTCACTAATTAGATTAGTAAACGGATCTTAGAGGGCAGGCACCTCACATTTCTGGACCACAGGTTTTCCTCTCTCCTCCTCCTCTCTCTCTTCCTCTCTCTCACACACACATACATACACACACAAAAAACAGCGTACGCGAACGCGCACATGTACATCTCTCACTTCTTAGCCTTCAGAACCATCTTCTAATTGCCTTTTGCATATCTTCATTTTCACATCCAGCAGGCAGCTTACACTCCGTATGTTCCACACCGAATTCTCTCACACCCGCCCTCACTCCTTCTCGTTTCCAGCTTTATTGAGATATAATTCACATACAACATTGTGTAAGCTACAGGTTGATTCGATACTTTTATATATTGCAAAATTATTCCCATCAAAACATAAGTTGACATCTATATCATGACACATAATTACCATGTCCTTTTTGTAGTACAAAAATCTACTCCCTTTGCCACTTTCAAGTACATAACAATATTATCAACTAGAATACAATGCTGTACATTAGATCCTCAAAACGTACTCATTCTATGACTAGAAGGTTGTACTGCCTGACCACCCCCAGCCCCTGATAACCATCATTCTAGTCTCTGTTTCTGTGAGTTTGGCATTTTTAGAGTCCACATATAAGTGAGATCATACAGTATTTGTGTCTTTCTGTCTGACTTATTTCATGCAGCATAATGCCCTCGCGTTCCATCCATGTTGTTGCAAATGGTTGAATTTTTTTCTTTGGTTTGGCTGAAAAAAAAAATACTGCATTACATATATGGCATCTTCTTTATCCATTCTTCCACTGACGGACACTTAGGATGCTTCCCTGTCTTGGCGGTTGTCAATACTGGACCACAGTTCTCTTAATTGTAAGATAAAGAGGTTGAACAAGATGATGTTTATTCTCCCTTCTGTCCATGATTCTCTGGCTTCGGTTTAGTTAACCAGTGGTAGTTGTGAAGCACCAATCCACTTATGAAACTCTCTTCAATATATTATCACTAGAAAGTAGTTTTACCAGTCCCTAAAGATGGACCAATCCAACTGGGTGGAAATTTCACTGACCTGGATTATTGGACGCTATAATTATTGTCAGCCCCCCATTCCTTGTGAAAGCAAGTTCATATAAACTTAGGCAAATATCATCAGACTTTTGTTTCTTTTCAGCTAAACTGCTTATTAGTAGCCAGAGAAAAGTTATTAAGTAGAAAGCACAGAAAAAAAAAAAGTTAAAAATTTAGTTTCAGATCTTCCCAACACAGGTCTCCTGAATTGCAGGCAGATTCTTTACTGTCTGAGCCACCAGAAAATCCCAAGAATACTGGAGTGGGTAACCTATCCCTTTTCCAGGAGATCTTCCTGGCCCAAGAATTGAACTGGAGTCTCCTGAATTGCAAGCAGATTCTTTATCAGCTGAATGACCAGGGAAGCCCAAGCAGCTACAACACACTTGGAATTGTGCTAAGCGTTTTAAAAACAGGTTATCACATTTCAGCTCTATTATAAAGTCTGAGGGAGCAGGAATTTTACATCTTGTTCATTTTTATCTAAGTCTCATGAACATCACCTGGCACACAATGGAGACTCAATAAATATCTGTTAAAATTTTTAAAATAATCAGTAATATTATAAATCATTAATATTAACAAATTATTGACATCCCTGCTTTCAGATGAAGAAATGGAGGCTCAAAGAGAGAAATTAACAAAAATTTTTTAAAAGTTAGCAAACAGCAGAGCTGGCATTTGAACCCAGGATTTCTGAAGTCAAGGTTAATGCTCTTGTCAGTAGAGCATAACTGCCTCTCAGCTTAATTATCTTAAAAACCGAAAATAAAATTGGGGTTAATGTCCTCGAAACATAAAGTAAAATTGGTAGAATAAGCATGAATATCTCAATGATCATCTTTCTGCCACTCAAAACCTTCAGCTATAATTGGTGACTATAAGTTCTCTACCCACGAAAGCAACATTGAAGAGATTCAAAAGGATTCTAATAAACGCAAACAAACAAACAAAAACACCTTTTGAACTTCATGGAAATTGCGAGTGACTTTCTTACAGAAGGCATAGTGTCCCCTAAATTCCTGTGGCTCTGGGAACCTGGTAGCTTGAAAGGTGTATGGGATAAAGACGGACGTTGACTGGTAGAGAACAGCTGGTCAGGAATGAATGCCAGTGTGACTTGTGAGGGTACCAAGGGCTCTTCAACCCCGTTATTTTCCTTTTCTTTCCCTCTCCTCCACTCTAGTCTTGCAAGAGGACAGGACGCACGCCGCTCCTGCCCTCAGTCAGAAGATGTGGGTGCTCGCCAAAGTCCCGACAATTGCTGACTGAAGGACAGACCATGGGTAGACCCACTGCCCCTCTTGAGTTTTCCCAGGTGTAAAATAAAGGAGTTAGCTGAAATGGCCCTAGGGCCCCTTTTCTCTGAGAGTTTCCCATCATAGTATCCCTACTCTTTTATGCTCGCCCCTCCAAACAGCGCGGGCGCTGGTGGCCCGGAGCGGCTTTGGGGACTCCCCACCCCTGCCGCGCTGCCAGAGTGTCTGCTGCCAGGGTGTCGCTCCATGCAGCTGCACAACCACAGCTGGTCCTGCACTGCTGACCGCTCTGATTTCCCTATGCAGATGAGGCTATGAATAAGCGAGTTCTGCCCAAAGGGAGAAGGCCCTCCTTCCTCACGTTCTTCTCAGACTTTCACTTTCCCTAATCGAGAGTGGCCAAGGTGAGGCTCCTTTTCCAACACCCGCCTCCCTTAGGGACTCAGTCCTGCCTTTCACCTGCACAGGTAGGACTTGGCTTGGTGAAGGAGGAATTACTTTCCCTTTTTTAGTAAGGTTTTCCATTTCATAGTTTTGTTGAGCCTTCCTGCACACCACACACATACACACACACACACAATCACACACACACATACACATAAAGCAGTGTGGGCTTCTTTGTCATTCTGAGACATACACACCGGTCAGTCAATACCCAGCGTCCTTGGAAAAGACAGGCCCTGGCTGCCGCCTATCTGGGCATAACAGTCCCCTGTGCCCTGACCCAATCACATTTGCCTTCCTCGGATAACCTCACGATGTTAACTTATACTTCGATCCCTTCTCACAGACCATTTCTGGAGTCCAATGGAAAGCCAGCCCATTCTCACAGCCTCTGCTTCCCAAACAAGGTCTCCAAAACATCTTCCCTTATATTTGTCCTCGTCTCCCTTTTCCCTTACTTAGAGTTACTTGTTGTATTTTCCATAGTCCCACAGCCCGTATGTGATACATTCCTGCATATACATACATATGTGACCATACGTGAGTGAGTAATTGAGTGAAAGTTGCTTAGTCGTGTCCAAGTCTTTGACCTCATGGACTATACAGTCCAGGGAATTCTCCAGGCCAGAATACTGAAGTGGGTAGCCTTTCCCTTCTTCAGGGGATCTTCCCAACCCAGGGACTGAACCCAGGTCTCCCACATTGCAGGTGGATTCTTTACCAACCGAGCCACAACGGAAGCCCAAGAATACTGGCGTGGGTAGCCTATCCCTTCTCCAGCGGATCTTCTCGACCCATGTGGTTCATCATGATTACTTGGAACCATGTCATCTTTTTCCGAGTAGACTGTGAACTCTTTGGGAATGAGACTTGCGTCTTGCCCATGTTGCTACTTTTCACTGACTTAAGTACTAAGTGTAGGTGAAGTCAGTAACTTTTGATGCCCCCTTAATTTGCTGGGCACTCTTCTCTTCTATAGTTTCTACCATGGGGAGGATATATAGGACCATTCAAGGGTTAAACGGAAGCCTTATGATTCCTTGGGTCCCACCCTATGGTACTTCTTTCAGCTTCTGTTGACTTCTCCTGTTACCAAGCAAAAAAACAAACACCGTCGTCTCCCTTGTACCTGTCCATTTGGTCCCCTGGGTTGCTCTCTTGTGCCAGGCTCTTTTCTTTCTGATCCGCCTTTCTTTGAATGTATTTATTTGCATTTCCCTCCACGCGTGCCTCAAAAGGACATTCTCAGGTTAATTTGGGGTTTATGGTTAACTTGATTTATAGCTTAGGTGGTAGAGTTCTGTTTCCTGTCCCAACAAGTACTGGTTCACTCATGTCTTTATTAATTCATCCAATAACTAAATAGCAACTGAGACATGAGGATAAAAACTTGAAAGTCATCTCTCTCCCAACAGTGAGGTGATCCCAGTCTACTGGGATCCCAGTCTACTATTTCTGTGAGTCTAGACACTCACAGAAATCATGTATAGTACCAGGTAGATGGCAATAAAAGTATAAAAGAAGAGGTGGAGCCATCAGGTATTCAATATACTCAACACGTGAGCGATTACTCCCTCCGGAGGGGAGAGGGAAAGGACGAGGAAAGATGTTCACAGAGTGAGGGGTGGCCTTAACGTGAACCTGTGAGAGTGAAGTGGGATTTGCACTCACAGGAAGAGTTGAGCTGCGGGAAAAAAATACAACCAATGTCCGGAGATGGAAAAGTACAGGACTGAGAAGAGTGCGTAGTTCAGCTGGGCAGTGTGCTCAGACAGAGCTCTGAGGACTACGGCTCATCACGCAGGCCGGGATGCATGTGGGGCTGGAATGGAGCAGGAGAAGGCTAGAGTGGCGAGACCAGGAGTTTGCAGCCTCCTGGATGAGAAGTGAGAGGGTGGTGACGGTGAAGATGGGGGAAAGGGAAGGGTGTGAGAAATGTTTCTACAGTTCTGCCTAATGCTTCCAAATCTCCTTGACTAATTCTCCACAGTCACTCATATACCCCTTTTCACTGCAGGTATCACACGACTTACCCTGCCCCCTCTTTGGAAGCTTATCTTTTGATCTTCCAAGTGCGTAACTTTCTGCCCAATTACTTGTCTTCAACCCGTCAGAACAGGTCAACCGTGCAGCTCAGAAGTCTCACTGTTCCACTTGGCCTAGGTTGCTCCCATCCTCAGCACCCTCATCTGCAGAGGCGGAGAACAACAACCCATATCTCTGCCCTCACGAGGAGGTTCGGTCAGAAGGTGAAACCTAGAGGAGGACTTAGGCACAGGAGGAAAGAGCAGAGTGGGTGAAATGAACCCTCATGGGGCTTCGTCTTGTGTACTCAACCGGGACTGAGCTTCACCAGATTAAGAGGTTAAAAAAAGCTTAACCTCTTTTACTGGGAGGCCAAGCAAGAACCAAGATGGCAGAACCTGGGCAGGGGAGGGAGATCAGGAGGAACTAAGAGAGGCTAACATGGGCCCAAGGAACCAACACAGCAGTGTAACCACCACCAGTCCTGGGAGTCCCTGGCAGAGAAAATCAGAACTGGGAATGCAAAGGCATTGCTTTATCTCTACTCAGCAATATGCCCTGGGGCCCTTTCCTTCCTCTGAGCCTCAGTTTTGTTGTCTATAAAACAGGGATTATGACATCCATCTTATCTGCCCCACATTGAGCTGTCTGTAAAGCTAGAGTGAGGTAAGTGAGTATGGAAGCACTTTGAATAGTTAGAGCACTACTTCACGGGCTTGTTCTCATTCAACTCAGACCCCACTCAACAGGATAGGTGGACAGGGTGAGAAGAAATGAACAAGGATGCTTAGAGAGCGGAGGCTGTGGATGCTCCTATTTTCCACGTAAATCTAAGGTGATTGGCCCTGTGGAGCATCTAGTCCAGTCTCATTTGACAGATGAGAAACTGAGGCCCAAAATGAGGGACTTCATGGTCCATGGTTCCAAAGTGGGTCAGAGGACAAACTCAGGGTCCGAGGACCCCAGGCCAGTCCTTCTTCAACCCCACATCCCTGGTTCTCCAAAAGGAAGCCAGCATGGAGGCCACTGGGCTCGCTCAGTTGCTAAATCACTGATGAATAGCTACATGATTGGAATAAAGGGCTTAGTGTGGGCTGGATGAGACTCTTTTTTTAAACCATTGTGTTTAGAATCCTGGAAAATCAGTTTCCAAGATCTAGAGCATTCACGAGCTGAAATGAATGTTGAAGTTTCAAATTCAGGATTGCCTATCACCTTTCTCTTCTCTTCCTTGGGCATTATTGGGCTCCAGGATAGAGGAAGAAAGAAAGAGTTCTCCTAGGAGGCAGTAACAGACAAGTGTCAAGAGTATAGGAGGTCCCTACCCTCCAATAAACATTCCACATGTACCTCACCCTGCTTCGTCTTTCCAATGACACTGCTGCTGCTGCTGCTGCTGCTGCTGCTGCTGGGGCTAAGTCGCTTCAGTCGTGTCCAACTCTGTGTGACCCCATAGACGGCAGCCCACCAGGCTCCCCTGTCCCTGGGATTCTCCAGGCAAGAACACTGGAGTGGGTTGCCATTTCCTTCTCCAATGCATGAGAGCGAAAAGTGAAAGTGAAGTCACTCAGTCGTGTCCGACTCTTCGTGACCTCATGGACCGCAGCCTACCAGGCTCCTCCGCCCATGGGATTTTCCAGGCAAGAGTACTGGCATGGGTTCCAATGACACTAGGTATAAATAATCTCAGAATGTCCATTTTCAGGTGAAAACAAACACTGGACTTAGATAACTCAAATATCTTGAGTCACAAGTTAGCGTCAGGTTTGTACCTAAGGTACAAACAGGGAAATTTCTTTTACAACTTCTGCTCCAAATCTTTCTCACATGAGCTCCTGCAAAGCATCGGAACCACTGAAGAGCATGCTCATTTCACCCATAAGGGTCTATAAAATACTCTCTCCCTGCTTCATCCACTAGCTTGCATGTTTTTGTCTTCTAGTTCATTCATCATTCAGATCAGATCAGTCGCTCAGTCGTGTCCGACTCTTTGTGACCCCATGAATCACAGCACGCCAGGCCTCCCTGTCCATCACCAACTCCCGGAGTTCACTCAGACTCACGTCCATCGAGTCAGTGATGCCATCCAGCCATCTCATCCTCTGTTGTCCCCTTCTCTTCCTGCCCCCAATCCCTCCCAGCATCCGAGTCTTTTCCAATGAGTCAACTCTTCACATGAGGTGGCCAAAGTACTGGAGTTTCAGCTTTAGCATCATTGCTTCCAAAGAAATCCCAGGGCTGATCTCCTTCAGAATGGACTGGTTGGATCTCCTTGCAGTCCAAGGGACTCTCAAGAGTCTTCTCCAACACCACAGTTCAAAAGCATCAATTCTTCGGCGGTCAGCCTTCTTCACAATCCAACTCTCACATCCATACATGACCACAGGAAAAACCATAGCCTTGACTAGACGAATCTTTGTTGGCAAAGTAATGTCTCTGCTTTTGAACATGCTATCTTACGTGAGTATTATCTGAGGATGGCACTGGGCTGGGGTTGAGGGGGCTGAAACACACTCTGACTCCCTGATTTTGAGGGCTGGTGAGGGTGGGGAGTCAAGGAGGCTCCAATCAAGAAAGGACAGCTGTGCCACTGAGAGAGGCACACAGGTATGTGTCTGGTGTATCTATCTGGTGAGAAGAGAGAAGGAAACACATCTGCGCAAGGCGAGGGCTCAGGTGTTCAGGAAGACAAGTGGGATGTGGGATCTGGACTGAGGGTAAAATGCAGGATGAGAAGGGGCTAGAGTTGAAGACAGAAAGTCTGGGGCTGGTGTGTGAAGGATTCTGAGGCTGCACTAAGGTGCTAGTTTTTCCCCGAGACAGCCCAGATGTAGGTGGTCCCTTCGGTGGCTTTGTCGAGCCTCAGTCTCCCCTGCTGTGACCTGAAAGCCTTGAACATTGCAGTGAGGGTCCTGTGTGAAGGTGAGCACGACAGAGAGCAATGGAAGAATATGCTGAGCAGCTCCAGGGGAGGATGTGAAGGGAATGCAAATCACAGATATTTATAATTGCAGCAAACTGAGACTGTGGGCCGCCAAGCACTCCCTCTGGAAATCCTGAAAACCTGCCGCTGTGGGGCTGTGCCCAGATCCCAGCTGGAGGCCGACTTCTCTCTTCTCAGCTCCTGCCAGGCTGTTCCTCATACAACAAACACTAAGCTCCCTGGGTAACTCCACCTACAGAGGCATCAGCTCCGCACCCTTCCATCCTCCCTTTTTAAAAAACCCAGCCGAGTCCTAAACTCCCAGGTTCTGGCAAGTTCTTTTTCAGTCCTCAGTGCCTCACCAGGCAGCCCTGGGAAGGCTAGACTCCCAGAGCCAAGAAGCAGCTGAGAAACAATCTGATTCCCATTAGTCCCCTCATACAGCCCCTCAATGATGGAGCCACCCCCATGCCAAGCTTGTACCAGGCATCTGAGGAGCTGATAGGCAAGGCTGGGTGGGAACTGACTTCAGAGAGAGAGACAGGGAGAACTTCCTATCAAAGAAAGGGAAAGACCAGCCTTTTCTTCTTTTGTTAAATACAAGTGAAACTTCTTTTTCAAATGTTGTCCTTTATGGGACCCAATGAGGACAACTGGAAGTTATCTTTCGGTGACTGCCTCAGGTTCTCCAGAGGGATTCTAGAACAGTGCTTCTTAGACTTCAATGTGCATATGAATTCATAATGCATCTGGTTAAAAAGCAGATTCTGATCTAGGGGTCTGGGTTGGGACCTGAAATTCTGCATTTCTAACAACTCCTGGTCAATGCTCATGTTGATGATCCATGGACCACACTTTAAATAGCAATAATCTAGAGCTCTTAATATTATTTTTTGAAAGCCACTGATCTCTAGAATATATAGAGGATGAGAATCCCCACTCCCCATTCCCAGAAAAATCAAACCAAGGCTCCTGGATCAGCGCCTCCTTCTCTGGATAGAAGTCAGCTTCTGCAGTCAACTCCACAGCAGGGTCCTAGGATCCACCTCTTTACTTTCCTCTGGCTGGAGGTGTCTGGCATTCCCACAAGGCAGGCTGGGAACATTCCTAAGAGGCTTGGCCATGAGGAAAAGCTTTAAGGTATAACCTTCATTCTTACAGGGAAGTACAAAATGTTCAGGTTAATCTTCTTCACGGACAGACAGAGCAACAGACAGAGAGAGAGAGAGTGATCAAGACAGTGTTCCCACTGGCCCTTGACAAGGGTGGCCTGTGACAGCCATCTCTCCCTGCCCTCTCCTAACCCCAGCCCCTGAATGATGGAAGTCATTTCCCTCACGGTCTCTGTCCCTTATGTCTGTCCCCCTCAGGACTGAAATGCTCCCACTGAGGTCAAGGGTATTTTTAGCTCCAATTATGTGGGTTTAGGCTTGGCCAACACTCCCTGGACATCAGTCTTGGATTCTGCAAATGCCAGGTGTCCTAATCCAGGAGGCATGGAGGCGACAGGGAAATCTGAGTGCATTGGAAAATGCAGCATATGGCCTTTTGAGGATTTTGTCCTCATGTTGTGTCTAATAAAAACAACAGTAATACCTAATGCTTGGAAAGGCGTCAACATTTCAGAGTGCTTCTACTGGCATCACCTCATTTGGTCTGCCCAAAAGGCTCATGGGAAAGGTAAGGCAAAAATGATTCTTCCTTCTACTTATCAGAAGGCCCAGGTGCCCAGCAGGATGATAGCTAGTTAGCAGCTAACTGGAGTCTTTAGCCTCCCAAGTTCAACTTCACTGCCCTTTACCATATCCCCTGGCAACCCCAACCTTTTGCTTTTCTCTTTAGCTTGGTTTTGTTTTTTTGTTAAATCCTTCAAGGAACAATATTGGCAGACCTTCACGTAAAAAGTCTGGGATCATCCGTGCTTTTAAGAATGGAAGACTAGAGACAAGGAGGAAACAAGCAGCCTGTATCAGTCACGGTCCAAGGAGGAAGCAGAGGACACACTCAAAAGAGGGTTACCAAAGAGAGATTAATTAAAGAATAGCTCATGAAGGTGTAGACTAGGCTAAGGAAACCCAAGAGATGGTGCTGCATCCTGAGGATAACAATAACTGGGAGTTGTTGCTAGTCCTCAGGTTGAAAAGGCAAATGGAAAGATGGAGAGGTAGTTACCAGAACCTGGTGAGCTAGACAATGTTGAGGAGAGGAGAGGAGAGGATAGGGCTGCCCAGCTGAAGATGGAGACTTTGACAAATGCACACAACCATTGCCAACCTACAGCCTGTAGAGAGGGGGCTGAAGAAGAACCATCCTCCCTTCTCCCACCCTCTGCTCACCCAACTGAATCCAACCAGAAGCCAGAGGGCAGAGTAACCAACTGAGCTCCTCAGCAGTCAGCTTCCTGGAGAGGCAGGACAGGAGGGAAGGAGCATGGATGTGGAGGGTCACACAGAAAACACCCAGCACAGAGCTGTTGGCAGCTGCTGGCAGCTTCCCCAGGCAAGAAATTGGTGGAGGGGCTAGGGTTAGAGAGGGAATCAGTAGCCCAATTGTCTCAGAGCAAAGTCACGCCAGAGCCCAGCTGCAGCTCTCTGGGAGCCAATCTGGCCCTAAGTCTCAGGGGAGCGCAAGAAAAACCAGACCAAGTGCTCCCAAGAGACATTACTAACACCACAGGCAAGGTTGGCCATCCTGGGGGCTGGGTTTAAATTCCAGTTCCTTCATCTTGTTTGGTGTGACTCCAGACAATTCATTAAATTTCTCTGAGTCTCTGTGTCCTTGTCTGTAAAATGGATGTAAAAATAAGAAGCCCTGTGCTACCTGTCTCATGATGGGCTGGTACTTTATACACTGGGGTGTTGCATAAGTCAGAAGGCCACATAAGAAGCCACAGAAGAATGCCCTGGATCCCACACTGCCTAAACCATCCAAACCTCACTTGTTCTCTGTAAAACAAGCCCCTAATGCCTAGATTTGAGGAAGGTTAAAGACAAGGGAGCCCTAGAATCATTTCATCAACTTTCTCTCCTATGAAAAGAAGACACTGAGAAGAAGGTCCCACAGTTAGTGGCAGAGCTGGCCACACAGGTCTCCTCTCACAAGCCCATGGTACCCCTCCAAGCTGCTCTTGCACATGACAATCAGATCAGATGCAAAAGACAACAACGTGTTTTGCCCATTGTATTGGTAGTTGTTATAATTATAATTAATAACAATTTGTGCCCCACATACCTCTCTAGGGCTGAAAAGTCCCATCAGTAACTATATCTTCAAGGGCCTGGTGAAATGTGACGATTTTACCAGGGTAAAACACATGAATACCTAAGTGCACATCAGCAGGTGTGTTCATCACAGTAGCTAAGGATAAATGTCACCTAGTGGAGGACAAAATCCTGAAGGCCCCAGAACACAGGACAGGCAAGTTTTGATGGACAGAAGGTGGCTGGGAAGGAGGGGGCCTGATATGTTCCCTTTGCAGGAAGAAAAGCTCAGGTGAGGTCTTATGAGGCTGAAGGCTTAGTCCAAACCTCAATTGGCTAGAGGAGGAATTGGATAGAGGATGCAAGCCCAGCCCAGAGAGGCTGAAGGGCCTGCCAAGGCCTCCCCGAGGGCTGGCAGAACCAGGTTCCACTCTCAAGGTGATTCATTAGCAGCCAGACCCTATGGGGTAGACATGTCCATGTGTGGACTCCTCAATGAAGAGTTTGTTCATTACAACGGGATCCATTGCTACACTGTGGCTTTCTATCTGAAAGCTCAAATCTCACCTCTTCATGAGTTAAGATCTTTAGCTTTCAGACTGCCTGGATCCCTCACATTCCACTGAGCTGGCTCTGTTCTGCTTCTCCCACACTTCCCATTCCTCAGCTGCTCCTTTGTTCAGCCAGGGTTGGTAACTCATCCCTACCTTCATTCAACAAATACCACTGAGCACCTCCTATGGATCAGGCACATTGTTTATCACTAGGGGTGCAGTGGTGGAGCCCTATGCACCCAGAGCTGATGGTCCAGGGGAGGTTGATGGAATCTTCCAAACTCCATAGAAACAAAGTCATGAACAAAGATGGGCTCGGTCCAGAATCGGAAGCTGAGCAAAGCCATCTACTGCTCCTGGAAGGTGGCCTTCATCACAAGTATCTTAAATAAGACTGTATGTAGTCCATCCAGAGAGCCCACCCCTCTCTATAAAGGCAAGGGCAGTACAGCGTTATGTCTCAAAATGTGAGAGGTAGCTAGGTACCTGGGTTCCCAGGTAGCTCAGCTGGTAAAGAATCAACCTGCAATGCAGGAGACCCTGGTTTGATTCCTAATGGAGAAGTTCCCCTGGAGAAGGGATAGGCTACCCACTCCAGTATTCCTGGGCTTCCCTAGTAGCTCAGACAGTAAAGAATCTGCCTGCAATGTGGGAGACCTGGGTTTGATCCCTGGGTTGTGAAGATTTCCCTGAAGGAGGGCATGGCAACCCACTGTTGTATTCTTGCTCAGAGAATGCTGGACAGAGGAGGGCTATAGTCCATGGGGTCTCAAAGAGTCGGACATGACAGAGCAACTAAGCACACAGCTAGATGCCCTAGGAGCAATTTCCAGCTCACTTCTTAGTGTATGACCCTGGATGAGTTCCTTCACCTCTCTGAGTCTCTTCTTCCTTCTTTGGCTTTTAAAAGCAATTATAGTGTGTCCCTCATGGCAACACTATAAGAATTAGAAAGAGGAACACATGTCGAGCTCTGAGAACAGTTCTCAGCATGCCAAGGACTCAAGAAATTCTATCTGTTTGCTTGTTTTTGAAATATTTATATATTGATTTTAATTTGGGGAGTGGGTCTTAGTTGTGTCACTCGGGATCTTTCATAGCCCATGGGGGGCTTAGTTGCCCCTCCGCACATGGGCTTATTTCTTTAACCAGGGATCAAACCCGCATCCCCTGCTTTGGAAGGCAGATTCTTAACCCTTGGACCTCCAGGGAAGTCCCTACTCGCTGAGAGTTTTTATAGGTAAACTGAGGCTAAGATGGGATGTGACTCATCTATGGCCTCTCACCTAGCTAGGGGCAGATGCAGGGCTGGAACTCAGATGTCTCAACACCAGGCCAGTGCTCTTTCCATTCTACCTAGTACCTCCCCACGGGAATATCCACAATGTGAATTTCGTGATAATCCCATTTGAATGTTTAAACAAACTGGGAAATTGAGATTGTATTACCATACAGAACCTTTCTCATTTGGGCCACTAGAAAGGTCATATTTCTTCCACTCAAGTAACCCCGTGGCCAGCAACTAATCACCTGCCTTATTAAACCGAAGCCTCTGGTCTACCTCCCTGGCGAGCACTCAGGGCCAAGTGTTTCCTTCCGGCCTTATCTCACTGAATCACTGTACCCCTGCAGCCCTAATCTCTAGTTACTTCCTCATCGCACTTATTTGCCTAGATTGAGTGCTGTTTTCACAATTCCATTGGCTAGAGCTTTGCGAAGAGGTGCAGAATCTCTGAGTCCCTGACGTGAAGATTTGGGGCCCTGCAATAGGCCAGCAGATCCACTGAGCACAGCCGGGGTGGTGGCCAGCCAATGGCCAGAACTCGGTGAAATGCACACATGGGTATTTGTGTCACACCAAAGCATATTTAACAGCTCACTGAAAACTCACAGCCTGAGCCCTAACCACTTACTGATTCCACTGAATCACAAAGTGTTAGAGCTCGGTGCAACTTTAGAAATGATTTGCTCTGATCTCCCTCTTTTGTAGGAGTGCTAGAGGCTGAGTGGAAATCAGAATAAAGAGCAACAGAGTTCAGGGCTTCAGAGTTCAGACCCTGTAGTTGTTGGAACTGCTCGGGCTCAATCCTGACTTTGTGAATTACTGTGAGGCCCTGGTCAAGTTGCTTCGTGTCTCTGCACCTCACTTTCTTCATCAGACAGGGTAGAGGTTCGTAACTTATGGAATGTTATGAGAACTGAGTAAGTTAATAACTCATGAAGTGCTTAGAACAGTGCCTGCCACATCAGCAACGCAGGTCTGTAAAACAAACTGGGAAGACAGGTGACTGAGTGACAGTGAGTCACAGGCCACTCTGGGCACACATAGGTTGGATTAACTTACGTCTGCTTGCCTGTATGCTAAGTTGCTTCAGTCGTGTCTGACTCTCTGTGACAGCATGAACTATAGTCCACTCGGCTCCTCTGTCCAAGGGATTCTCCAGGCAAGAATATTGGAGAGGGTTGCCACGCCCTCCTCCCGACCCAGGGATCAAACTCGAATCTCTTACATCTCTTGCACTGGCGAGTAGGTTCTTTACCATTAGCGCCACCTGGGAAGCCCCATTTATGTCTAGTTCCCCTGTCTCTCATTGTCATGTCAACTGCTTTCCTTGCTGGGATGATGAGGCCTGGAAATCCCACTCCGAGCTGCTGTTTGAGATTCCACAGCAGCTGTTTGGAAGGAAGAGCATGACCACCAGTGGCCACATTGGCCTGGCTGAGGCAAAACACTCTGCAGCTTTCATTCTCATATTGACCTGGGTCAAGCCATTGCAGGAGGCTCCTTGGAGTGAAATGGAGTCTGCGCTCTGGCTTCTGTTAGAAGATGCAGGAACCTCCCCTTCTTCCTACCTCCCCCCTCCCCCGACCCTGTTACTCTCTGATCCACCTCTACTTTGATCTCTTGAAACTGGCTGAGGACTCACAGAACACACTCTTTTGTTCCACCCAGGTGTTCTCTTTTGGACCCCGATTCTATCAAAAGAGCCCTGTGATTCATTTGGTTCTGCTGCTTGGGGTTTTGAGAGTGGGGAGAAGAGAGTGAGGGAAAAGGTATTATATATACAAATTGAATGTGTACATGCGTGTGTGCTCAGTCACTTCAGCCGTGTCCAATTCTTTGTGACCCCATGGACTGTAGCCCTCCAGGCTCCTCTGTCCATGGGATTTTTAAGGCAAGAATACTGGAGTGGGTTGCCATGCCCTCATCCAGGAGATCTTCCTGACCCACGGATCCAACCCGCATCTCCTGCATTGCAAATGGATTCTTTTACTGCTGAGCCACGGGGGAAGCCCTTGAACTTGTACAAAAGGTTATAATTCAGGGGAGGCACGGCTCACTGAAGATGAGGAAAGAGGACCAGCCACCTCACTGGTGCCTGACGTAAGACTTGAGTGACAGGAAGGCGCCCCAGACTCCTGTGGATCCTCAGCAGAGTAAGCTGTCCCCATATCCTTCTCTGGGTGCTGTGCCATTGATGCTGAGAGCAGGGGGATGGGTGGAGAGGAGCTCAGGCTCAGGTTGCTCCTCTCCTCACCCCTCACCCCCTTCTCTGATCTCCACCACCCTAACTCAATCCCTCATCACTCTCTTCCCTCAGCTCAGCCCCCTCTTCTCCAGTCCTACTGCTGCCTCCCCTGCTGCTGCTGCTGCTGCTAAGTCGCTTCAGTCGTGTCCGACTCTGTGCGACCCCATAGACGGCAGCCCAGCAGGCCCTGCCGTCCCTGGGATTCTCCAGGCAAGAACACTGGAGTGGGTTGCCATTTCCTCCCTGCTAAATTGCAGCCAGCTTCTCTTTAAACCATGTCCTGCTGAAACACCCCCGGCCTCCCGGCAGCTGCTAGAACAAAGTAGACTCACTCCTCACTGACCCTCAAGTCCCACTGATCTTAACTCCCACAGCTCCCCATCAAATTATGCTCTGCTTTTCCACCCCAAGCAGTCATTCTTTATCCTCCACTAGGAAGACCTCATCACTATACCTCCGTGGAAACCATGGGCTCCAATCATTTACCTGCAACGGTGGCCTTGGGAAGTTACTTAACCTCTCTGAACCTCATGTTCTTCATTTACAAAGTGATGCTAAGAGCGAAGGGCTTTCGTGAAGAGGAACTAAAATAATACTTAGCACAGCGCCTAGAACACAGGAAGAATAGAATAAAAGTTAACTATAATCATAGCCATGGTCATAATGATGTTAATGATTGGTCTATCTTAAGTCATTTCTGCCACACAGCCTTCTATGATTTCCTAACTGAGTACTAGTTCTTTTTCTTTTGAAATGTCCCTGTCTGATGGCTGTCCCGATGTTCTACATAGTTTTACAGAGATTTTTCCAATTATACTGTTTCCCTCCTTGAAAGCAGAAACTGATCTTCTTCTGAATTCTTGGTTTCATCTAAAAATGGATTCTAGCCTTTCATAGGTGTTCAGTAAAGTTTCTGTTATTTGAATGTTCCTCTGGACCCTAGATGCAAGGCCAGAGGAAGTTAATGGTGATTCCGAGCTGCTTGGGAGCAATGGGTCCCTCTTTAGAAATGAGAGAGAGCCACTCACCGTGGGACTCTGCCTGCAGGGACATGCAGCACAGCCTGGGCAACCAAAGGGATCAACAGGTCAGCTTGGTGAACTCTGCCCTCATGCCCCAACATCCTACTTTCCAAAGCCTGGACCAGCGTTGTTCCTGGTTACCAGAAAGAACTGGGGAAGCGTGGATGCGAGAGAAATTGCTGCATTTGTCCCTGAGACACTGCTTGGGAAATGGGAGAAAGCGGTCCTATTTTCTAAGACTTGGGGAAGGAGAATGCTAGTGGCGGGGGTGGGGGTGGGGGGAATGACCTATGTCTTATGCTCTTCTTCCAAGCTCAAAGGGAAGATGCTGTCCTTGTATATGAAATTGGCTAGGAAAATTTTCCTAGTTACAAGGAGCTCCTCAGCTCACTGTGGGTGAATGCGGAGGGGTCCCAGCTTTCTGGTTCATTGGAATTGCAAGCCTCAACTGGCAAGCGCAGTTACCTCTGCCCCAAGCTGACCTCATTTGAAATTCCCCGTATTGACGTCATGGCCGGAGCTAAAACCTGATCACAGAGCTCAGCGGCTCTGGGCTGTAGGTCATTTCACTCTCAGTAGCTGTTTCCTCTGAATCCCAGTGTGCAGAGACAGGCTGACTGTCCCCCACCCACTTGGAGTCTAGACTTGGAGGGCACCCCAGGGATCATGACACCTCGTCTAACTCTAGCCCCTAGAGGAAGGCTCATCCCACCGGACAGTGATGGAGCCAAGAATGGAATGCAGAGCTCTGGCCCTGAGTCCAGGGCACTTTCCACTCACCCGAAAAGCCCCCAAAGACTGTTCAATCCGAGGACATAACCCGCAGAGAAAGGAGGAGATTGTGAAATGCTTCCACTAGAAGCCCAGGGCTGGCTGAGAGCCTAGAAAGTTCTCCAACCCTCCTAACCTAGTCACAATTCAGCAGTTTTCATCCCACTCGTCCATGTTAACTCTCTCTTCTACGAGGGCAAGGCCTGCCTTCCAACAAGCAGCTCTGAAAACAGCCATGCTGACTTCTGCTTGTATCTTCCCGGACACCTCTGCAGGCAAGACCTTTCCATTGAGCAACCACCTTGTGCAAACCAGCTCTTCTTTGCCCTCCATGATTACTCGGCAACTCTGCACAACAGTAACCCAAATGTTTGTTTTTATTTCAAACTTAAGATTGAAAGGCTAGCTGTGTGTTTTCTTTCTTTCCCTTGAGGAAGTTACCAGGGACCTGGGGGACTTCTCATCTTCAGCTCTTGATTGCTAGCTCCACACATCCCCATCTTTTGCTGACCCCCAGTCTGTGCCAGGTGATCCAGGACATGCCATGGAGGAAAAGATATCTCTCCAGAGGGAAGATGTTCCCCCCAAATGGAGCCTCTCACTCAACCTCCCCCTAACCTCCCAACTCCAGGGTCACCAACCAACTCTTGTCTCTACTGCCTCCTGCCAGCCTGGATCATTACCCCCCAGTTTTCTAGTTTAACAAAGCATTTTAACCTCTTGGTATATGATGTCCAAGGCCTCCCTGACATTGGGGCAGTATTTCACATTTGAGAGAAGACAGTCCCATGCAATTATGCATATATCTGGACGTGATCTGTCCAAGTTTACATAGACAGCAACATCATCAGCCTCCTGATTCTAAGTCCAGTGTTCCTTATGATCTCTCTTCTCCCAGCTACTCCCTTATTATACATCTTGCATATTTGGCTAAAAGGAGTTTTCTAGATTACCATTGTTCTCTGACTACTCTCACATTCACAAAGCTTCAGAAATTCCTCCTGCCTCCAGGATAAAATTCCAGTGATTTGGCTGATCTTTCAAAGCCCTCCACAGTGTGACTTCAGAGTGTTTCCTCAACATTATTTCCATTGCTTCTGCTGGGTGGGTCTAATTGAATTTTCAATACTATCTTCTGCACTTTTTAAACATTTGGACCTTTGTCCTGTGCCTTCTTCAGACTTCCTCCCCATACTTCACCCCAGATCTAGCCTTCCAAATGCTGTTTCCTTCAGGGCTACCTCCTGCTAGAAGTCTCCTTGGGTGGCCTCAGCCCACAGTGAACTCTCCCCTGTGGCACTCCCCAGCCTTCATCAGCCACCATATGAG
This sequence comes from Bos indicus, assembly GCF_029378745.1. Lineage (NCBI taxonomy): Eukaryota > Metazoa > Chordata > Mammalia > Artiodactyla > Bovidae > Bos > Bos indicus. The sequence goes on along the minus strand of NC_091760.1, from coordinate 79,993,421 downwards.
CAGCAGCCCATATCTCTCCATAATAGATGTGAATGTGCTTTGTGAGTTTAAATGCTAAATCTGTATTCTGCTGCTGCTGCTGCTGCTAAGTTGCTTCAGTTGTGTCCGACTCTGTGCGACCCCATAAATGGCAGCCCACCAGGCTCCCCTGTCCCTGGGATTCTCCAGGCAAGAACACTGGAGTGGGTTGCCATTTCCCTCTCCAATGCATGAAAGTGAAAAGTGAAAGTGAAGTCGCTCAGTCGTGTCCAAGGGATGGTTAATTTCCAAAGCTTGGGCCACCCACTCCTGCCCAGTGTCTTTCCTCTCTTAAAATCCATGAGGCCATTTGGATCAACAGAGAAGCGAATGCTCCCTTTTTTACCTATGCTGTTGACCAGTGGCCTTTGATGCTGGAAAAGTCCCATGATCCTTGAGCTATTATTAGGGATGGTTACATTGGCAGAGGGAGGCTATAAACAGCCAGCAGGGCCATCATTAACCTTTGGGTTTCCCATTTCAGGAACCAGTTTCAAAATAAACCATTCCTCTGAAGAGAGCGCGTGTCTGCAGTTGCTCATGACCCACTGAAAGGAAAGGGAATTGCACTTTGAGAGATTGGGGAATTTGTCTTCCATGCGTTTGCTCAGCTCAGCCCGTAATCATGAAACGTGGCTCCAAACTGCGGACTTGAATCTTGAAGTTCAGCCAAGTTGGGTGGACTTCCGAGTGCCTCCATGGCTGGCTCCTCTGAGCCTCAGTGCCCTGCTCCAAGAAAACGGCCACGACACACAGTGAGGGGACAGAATCTCAGGGGACAGTAAGGGGGTCAGGAAGGGAGGAGTCTGGGGCTGAGGGTTTCTGCAGTTCTTGCTCCCAAGTCCATGCCTGCCTTGGAGCTCCCCATGGGGATTTAGACCTCCCACATTTTCATTTGAAGTGCCCCTGGGGGTTCCAGGTTCCCATGACCCAGCAGGCTACAGTGAACTATCCCCTCATCGCCCCCTTCCCCTACCACCATTGGTAACCTTGCTTCATTTACCACCCCCCACCACCTCTAAAGCAGCCAAGATATTTTAAAAACCCTTGTTTTGATCTCCTTTGCATATCAGTTACACTATTTCTGAGCGTGTTTATTTTTATTTTTTTTTTCCGGTGGTGAGCCCGTTGCTTTGAGCCGTCTGCTCGCACGTTTCCACTTCCCCTCACTTTCCTGTGCACTGCTGTGGCCTCTAGGCATGTGGCTCAGGCTACAGTGAATGGTTCTCATGGGTCTGTGGCCTTTGAAGGAGCACGGAGGCAGGTTCTTCTGCCAGTGGTGCTCCACTGCTCCTGGCATCTGCAGAGGAGAGATGAAATTTCAGTTATGTTTCCTCTGCCTCATCTCCCAACAAAACCAATTCTGTTGCTCAGTCTAAGAGATGGGGCTCAGATTGGGAAAGGGCTCTGGATTGGGCATGAGAGAGACCAGAGTGTTCATTCCAACTTTGACACTGACCTTGAAAAAATCTTCTACCTTCTTTGGGTTGGCCTTAAATTTTCTAAACTTCCTTCTGGCTCTAAATTCTAGGATTCTAACCAATATGGGGATGCTACCCTATCACCGAGCAAGATAGTTTCTAGTCTGAGGATCAGCTTCGGAGATGGTTCTGAGATGGACGTGTTGGAGATGCAGAAATGACTGTGATACTCCCATCTGAGGGAGTAAATTTGTGGGACAGAACATCTCTTGCTGATACAATCTTGTAAAATGTATGTGCGATGACTTGTGAAATGTCCAAGCTAAAGCTTTCAAGTGAGTCATGATGTATGTCTAAATCGACATGCTTTCCAACATTTTCCATATTATGGCATCCTTAGAAAGTGATAGTATTAATACTTATACAGCATAGTAGGCAAACGAATAATTGTGTACTTGTTATGTTGGCAACCAACGCACTGATTCTGATTACTCCAAGGACTAAGGAGACAATATTTGGGTCCACGGGGGCCCAGATTGGGAAGCTTTGGTTGAGAGGATTAAGACAACTCCAGAAAAACAACAGTGTTCAGGCCAATGAAAAAACAAAATGCTGGAGAATGTAGAATAGGTAAGAAAGAGAATCCTGAACACAGACCATGGGGTTCAGATAGAGAATCCACCATTTGCCAACTCTCAGGAAACACTGAAGTTCAGTTTCTCCTGTCCTGGAAATAGTACTGTCACCACTGTAGGACTAAATAAGGTATTGCACCTCAGCACATTCTAAGCTCTCAATCAGTGTTAGCTATTATTGTTATGGCTAGTGTAAGACAGGAAATTAAATGTCATTTTGTTCAATCCTCCCATATGAGAGAAAAGGAAACTGACTTAATCAAAGTTGCATAGCTAGTTAGTAGCTGAGATGGGATTGAAACACAAGTCTTCTGACATCAGTTCTATGTTTTCATATAATTAAAAAAATGGTAGCTCATCCTGTATTGAAAACCATCCAAATACCTAAGTACTGGGGGTGGGTTCTCCTTCCCTGAAGATGTTTGGAAGATGGGACGATTCATATTTGTTTTAAGCTGGTTTATCAGTGACTCTGCCTCAGGTACAGGCAGGAATGAAATCACCTCCTGACATCTGCCTTATATTCCAAGTAGGTAGCCAGGGGCCAGCTTCCAGGTTCCAGAAAGCGTGGGAATAGGCGCAGGGGCTACACATCTGGCATCTCAAATGCCAAAAGCACCAAGCCATCATTCTAGAAACCCCATTTTACATCTGAACATACTGAATAGCTGGCTCATTTGGAGTCACAGTTCCTGTTCAACTCCAAAACAAAGGTTAGAATCTGGAGCTCAGACTTACTGCTAGAGCCTTTCCACAGAGCTGTGCAAAAAGAGGGAGAATTTTAGACTCATTGTCTGCATTTGCTGACCATGTCGCCTAAGGCTAAAAACATACTAAAGCATGCATGTTCAATCGTGTCCAACTCTTTGCAACGCCATGAACTGTAGCCTGCCAGGCTCCTCTCTCCACGTGATCTTCAATTACTCATTTAAATGTGTGTGTGTGTGTGTGTGTGTGTGTTTTAACCAGCCACAAATGATTAATGAAATATTAATGAAATACAATAACCAATAATAAAGTGTGCATTAAAATAAATTCTAATGTCTTGGAGATAAACCATAGAATACCCAGGCCCATGTGGTCCGATGGCACATGTGAAGTGAAAGTGTTAGTCGCTCAGTTGTGTCCAACTCTTTGTGACCCCATGGACAGTGGTCTGCCAGGTTCTTCCGTCCATGGAATTCTCCAGACAAGAATATTGGAGTGGGTTGCCATTCCCTTCTCCAGGGAATCTTCCTGACCCAGGGATTGAACTCGGGTCTCCCAAGCTTCAGGCAGATTCTTTACTGTCTGAGTCACCAGGGAAGTCCAATGGCACATGCTGCTGCTGCTGCTGCTGCTAAGTCACTTCAGTCGTGTCCGACTCTGTGCAACCTCAGAGACGGCAGCCCACCAGGCTCCCCCATCCCTGGGATTCTCCAGGCAAGAACACTGGAGTGGGTTGCCATTTCCTTCTGCAATGCATGAAAGTGAAAAGTGAAAGTGAAGTCGCTCAGTCGTGTCCAACACTTAGCGACCCCATGGACTGCAGCCTACCAGGCTCCTCCATCCATGGGATTTTCCAGGCAAGAGGACTGGAGTGGGTTGCCACTGCCTTCTGCACCAATGGCACATATATCTATTTAAATTTGAATTAATTAAAACTAAATATAATAAAAAAGTATCTAGCCTCCCAGGGCCACTAGCCACCTTTCAAGTGCCCAATGACTCCATGTAGCTGATGGCTACTTATTAGACATTGCAGATGTGGAATATTTCCATGATTATAGAAAGTTCTATTGAATGCTGCTGTCTACACAGGTAACCAGGTCCTATAGTTCTACACATTTGTAATAATTCAGCCAAGATTGTGGCTCTGAGCTTTGTGTTAGCAAAGCCAAAAAAAAAAAAAAAGGCAAGTCAGTGTCCCATTACCAGTTCCTCAGGAGAAACAGACTTTTTAGCCCTTAGGCCTAAAAGAATTCGTCTGATGGGCCTTCATAGAAAGATCACTGAGTGACACGCTTAAATCATGTTTTTTAAACCACAAGGGATAGAGTAGGCACAAATTTCAATGTTAATTTTTATACTGACTCACTTATAATAGTTGAGGGTGTAATTCACCCAGATTCAACCTAAATGAAAACACTTGTTTAGGGGTGGGGAAGTGGGGAGGAAACTTATTTTCTTGGTCCTGGAGGGGACCACCTTAGCAACATGGCTCAGGTGAATTGGCTCCCAGGGAATGACAAGATTTGTGCTGAGGCCTGAATGATAAGTTGAAGCAGTCACTGAAAGTGGGCAAGAAGAGCATCTAGCAGAAGGGGAAAGCAAGTGCAAAGGTCCTCAGGTTGGGAAGCGTTGGCAAGTCTGAGGGAGAAAAAACACAGTGAACATTGTGGATAAGGCTGAGATTGAAAGGAGATGATGCTAAATGTAATTTTGTTGACAAAGGTCCATATAGTCAAAGCTATGGTTCTTCCAGTAGTCATGTACAGATGTGAAAGTTGGACCATAAAGAAGGCTGAGAGCTGAAGAATTAATGCTTTTGAACTCCGGTGCTGGAGAAGACTGTTGGGAGTCCCTTGGACAACAATGAGATCAAACCCGTCAATCCTAAAGAAAACCAACCCTGAATATTCATTGGAAGGACCAAGGCCGAAGCTGAAGCTCCAATACTTTGGCCACCTGATGCAAAGAGCCAACTTACTGGAAAACACCCTGATGCTAGGAAAGATTGAGGGCAAAAGGAGAAGGGAGCAACAGAGAATGAGACAGCTGGATAGCATCACTGACTCAACTGGACATGAGTTTGAGCAAACTCAGGGAAACAGTGAAGGACAGGGAAGCCTGCAGCTCATGGGGTCACAGAGAGTTCGACACAAATTGGCAACTGAACAATAAGACAGAAGTCAGGGGCTGGACCTGTATGGTTTTACAGGTCATAGTAAGAGGAGTTGGCAGAGAGGTGACATAATTTGTGATTCTCAAAACATCATTCTTGTGACTGCACAGAAAATTACTAGGGGCACAAGAGTCTAGGGAAAGAATATGATGGTAGTTGGAATAAGATTGTTGCTGTGGAGATAATGAAAAATGGTCTGAGTTGACACCTATTTTAGACGTAAAGGTCAATGTAACTTGCTAATGGATTAAACATGGGGTTTGAAGGAAGTCAGGAAAATTACTAAAATGATTCAAGAATTTACCCTGAAAAAATAGCAGCTAGGAGGCTCAAACCACTTCCCATGACAGGGAAGACTTGAGAAGGAGGAATAGGAGGAGGAGAGAGGGATAAATCAATTGTTTGGTTTGGGTCATGGTTTGTGTGAAACACCTATTAGATATACAATTAGAGTTATCAAGTCTGGAACTCAAGGGAGTAGTCAGGTGGAGAGAGAAACTTGAAGTCATCTGCACATAGATAGTATATTAAGGCTTTGGGGCTCGTGGAGCTTATCTAGGATGAGTAGAGAGAGAATTGAAACAAGAACCTCTGAGCACTCCAAAATTTGATACAGAGGAGAAAGAGCCAGACAAGGAGACAAAAAGGTAAGGGCAAATGAGATGAGTGTGGAATCCCAGAAAGCTAGAGAAGAAAACGTTCAAAATCAGAAGGATCAACCATGCTGCATTCTATCGAATAATCCAGTTAGTTGAATATATTTTGGCTTTGGGTGCATCCCATCGGTGACCTTGATAAGGGCTGTTAAGTATAGGGTCAGAAGAAATTTGGAGCATTGTTGAGGAAAGAATGGGAGCTGATCAGAGGAGATAGGAAATACAGATTTTACTTTTTTTAAGTTTTTTTTGTGAAGGCATCAGAGAAACGGGATGGCAGCTATGGGGATATGTAGGGTCAAGGGAGAGTTGCAGTTTTTTAATTGTTGTTATGAAAACATATTTGTTTGCTAATAGAATGGATGTAACAAAATAAGAGAAAATAATGTTCAGGAAAGAAGTACATGAAAGGAGATAGCATCCAGAGGACACATGGAAGAAGTGAACTTAAGAGGCTGTGACACTCCCTCCTCTTAATAAGAAGGAGGCAGTGTATGTGGGTCCAGATGCAGGTGAATTAAGCAGTTGGTAGTGGAAAGATATAGTGATTTCCTCTGATAGCAAAGCAGGAATGTCATCATCCTGAGGTCCAGAGAGGGTGCAGCCCAGTGGAGATTTCAGAGGGAGATAAAGGTATGAAAAAATCAATCCAGAGCCTGATAAAGTAAATTTGCTAAAAGTGTTAGAGGGCACACTGGCAGGATCCACTGAGGGTTGTGGTCATAAATTTAAAGTGACCACATGATCCGCAGTGTTCTTAACAGCATCTGTTGCTTAGTTGCAAGCAAAGGAGGACCAAGAAGATAATCACATTTCACCAGGATGGGGGTTTTGCCCAATGAAGGGGAAAGCAGCAAGGGAATTTAGGGTGTTGGAAAGAGAGCGGTCATGATACAGAGCAGAGGGAGTTACAGTTGGAATAGGGGTTAAGGCTACTCAATAAACACATCAGTGAACTCCACATGTATCCAGACCATCTGCCTGGACCTCTCAGTATGTCAAGAAATTGCCTTCCCCCGGAAAAGGGAGTTCATTACTGGCTTCCTTTGGTTTTTGCCACATCTAGAATCCCCCCTTCAAGGTTATGCAACCAATTAGAAACTGAGTGTTGGGTATCAAACTAGGAGATGGAGGGAAGAGTCAAACCTGAGCACAGAAGGGGATGTTTTTCCTAGTAACTCACAGTCTGCAGCCAAGTCTCACCACTTGGCTTAGACCTAGATGAAGGCATGGGGCAGGAAAACATCCCACACATGCAGAGAAAACACTTGGATTTCCATCGGTGTCTGTTGCACTCACAAGGTGAAAAAGTTCCTTCACACCCTGAGCCTTTGTTCCCTTAAACCTCTGGCCCTACCTAAGTTACAGATCATTACACAGACCTGATGAAATGATGAGTATAAAATCATCTCAGTTGCCAGAAAGTGCAGAGATGTGTGATTATAGTCATGCCTCTGTACATGGGTCTGCAAATATAGGTCACCATGGCTAGTAAGCCACTTGCCTTAAAATTGGAAACTGATGAAATGCTAACAATGAAAGGCAAGTACATTTCAAAACAGAAGCAATGGGAAGCAACTGTCTCTCTTTTTTGTGCAACATCCTATGAACTCGTGGCTCTCACAGCCCAGGATGTTGCTGCAGTTGTCAGCCCAGCGTGCTTCGAACAGCACAAGACTAATCCCTGAGTCACCCCGTAATCCTTAGTAACTTTATCTTTCAATACCTCAGTCATCTTCTCTGTAAAGTGGGAAGACTCGTACCAGCTCCTACTCAACTTCTAGGGACTCCAGAAGGATTCGACTTTTTTTTTTTTTTTTTTTAAGAAAAATTAATAACTGGAAAGTACTCCGAGTTGCTTTGAAAACAGGTTGGGACAAATGTGAAGTGTCACTATCATTAAGTGTGAGGCAATACTTCCCACCCCCACCATGTCCCAGGGTGACAATGTGAGCTGTGTGACAGGCTATTTTTAAATTATCATCTCTGGAAGCATATGGTCCTGCTCAGTGCCAGAAAGAGAACTGACCTGCTTCTGTTTGTTTACTTGTTGGTTTTGATCTGATGGAGCATTTTCTATGTTCTGTTAAGATGATCCTTTATACCCTAAACTTTTCAAGCAAATACTGAAGTTTTTCTGCAACATAGCCTCCAAGAGACCATGTCAATATAACTTGCTTAGACAACAGTAAAGGCCATAAGAGAACAGTAGTGTGTTTATACAAATCTTCCTTCTGTGTCAGTGAAGACATTTGAGGGTTTGCCTGGTTGATGTTGGTGATGATGGTGGCAATGGTGATGGTAATGATTTATTTTATGTTTTATTAATTAAAAACTGCTACTGACTAAAGCTGTTTTCTGCTCCAAATATACAGCCCTGGTGGCTCAGATGGTAAAGAAATATACAGCAGCAGCTTTTTAAAAGCTTCCTGTTTGCTGCCCCCTCTAATTGACCTGACTTCACCCTCTGCTTGGCAGGACTCCTGAACTGAGTTAAACTTCTTGGATTTGATTTCTGATACTAAATCCCTGGAAAGATATCCAGCCACTCAGGTGAAAAAGGAAAGAGATGAAAACACCTATTTTGTGGGACCTGACTTTTGTACAAGGCAGATAAAACACCCCAGTCGAAGTAAGGAAAGAAGGATAAGAAGGATCCTAATTTTCTCTTTCTTTTTTTATTTATTTATTTTTTCTGTAAAGTCCAGAGTCAAAGTCTCTTTTCTTGGGGTCAAGTGATAACCAAAAATAGAAGTAATGAGATTTTGTGGCACTTCAATTATTTAATTTAAAAGGTAATTTATAAGTGTTAGAGACAAGGAAAACTTAGAAGGTAGGCCCTGCTTCTGCAATTAAATGACTGAATCAAGAAGATGTGAAAGGAATGTAAAAAGTTCTGGATGCCTCTGGGGACAAATAAGAGAATCAATTATGGAAATTCACAAAAGTTCAAGGTTTAAAAATTGTGAAGCACAGATACAACTAACTACAGGTCTTCCTCAAGCACTAGTGAATGCTCTTCACTAGAGAAGTTTAAGAAGAGAACGGATGCGTATTTCCTGGAGATATTGGAGCAGAAGTTCTGAAATTGGCCACAGGTGTGAACAGGTGAACTTTATGATTTTGGCCATCTCCTAAATCTATGTTTCTTTGGATCAGCCAGTAACTTCAAATCCTTTTTTTATGCAGAGAGAAATAGACACTGTGAGACCAATTTGGGTTTTCTGGAATCTTCCAGTGTTCACATAGAGATGCTCCCTATTTCTTGCTCCTCCTTGACCAATTTAACTCAAATCCCAAAGTTGAGACACGAACAAAGGAGGAAAGTTTAATAAGGTGACTTGTTCTCTTGTTACAAGCAGAACTCTTTCACTTACATGTAATTCCTGCTCTTACCGTTTCCGTTGGTCTGGTCCAAACCACAGCATCCTGAGTCTGGACTCCCCCACCATCCCCTTTCTCTCCTGTATCTCCCCACAAGTCCATCTTTCATATGTGAGTCCTCCTAAATTATTATCATGGCTTATTATTGACCTAAAAACTGTCCTGACTTTCTCTTTCCAATAACTCTCTCAAATCCTTAAATCCATAACTCAAGCTTGATGGTAACTCTAACGCCAAGTGGATTGATCTACCAAGAAAGTCTTCCACTATTTGACTCCATTATGCCACACCCTGATGTAGAGATTTTCTGTCTTCTTTGTCTACTTCATCACCCAACTCAAGCCTTACCTCCTCCAGGAATCATTCCCAACATCTCCAGCCTGGCTGATGATCTCAGCTTCTCTGAGCTCCTACAAATCTTAGAGTCTTTACCCATCATTTAAGCAGTTAATAAAGCCTTGAGGCGTTTCACATATTTCATTTGGATACCCGAATGAATTGTCTTGTTTCCTAATACAGAGTTATAGGTTCCTGGAGTGTAGGGATCATCTCTTACGTTTCTCTTGTTATCCTCCTGGTGCCTAGCACATTGTTGGACACAGAGTAGTAGCAACAATCCTTTACTCTCACAGCAGCCTTTAGGGTTGAAACAGCACTTCCATGTGTCATTCAAATGATTCCTGAAACAACTAGCAAGGTCCACAAGGCAGACAATGAGTAGCACCCTACAAGTGAGGAAACTGAGGTCCAGCAAGCCACACATCCCATGGGGATTCTAACCCTATGCTCTCCCAATAATAGCTATTAGAAGAGTAAACAAATGAACAGACCTTGCAGCTCAAATATTTGTAGGTAGCCAAAGGGAAGTGACCATGTGTTTGACCACTGCCTGTTCTGTTGATGTAGGTTGACCTCCATAGTAGGCTAAAGAATCCACTTTGTATGGGTAGACTCTGTTTGAGAGACAGATGGCCCCTGCCCCTCTGACTTCATCTGGTAATGAGAAGAGATTCCATGGAGAAGCCCGAGTCTTTGGAATGTGTTTGTGTGGGAGCCTAGATGGAAATCAGTAACCTCAGGGCAAACCTCTGAACCTGCCCATCCTGAGGCTGCTAGGACTCTGACCAAGGCAGGTAGAAGGGACCAGTCTGGAAGAGGCCTTAGGCACCAAACGGTCCTCAGTGGCCTTTACCTCATTAATTGGTAAATTCACCCTCTCACATTTAAAGACATTTTAAAAGCCTTTGGAAATGTGTTCCTGTTCCTACAGAAATTACCTGTGAATTTTCTAGTGAAAAGTCTGCCAGCTTTGTTCAGCCAAGTTTCTTTCCCCCTCTTTTCTTTGACCATGAAATCAGCTTTGGTGCCAGCGCTCAGATCTAGCAGGTGTTTGACGCATCATGTGCTGTGATAAGAGTTTGTTACAGAAGTTCATTCAAGCTAGTCACCATAGCTTTTGAGGCATCATTGCCACTGATCATAAAACTATCCTTGAAAACCAGAAGCCCAAGATATCCAACCAGAATGTATTCTTTTCTTTCTACTTTCATGTTCTCTGTGTCCTCTCCACATCTGGTGTAATAGAGAGAGGAGTAGGAGAAGTCAGGGGATGGGGACTTGAATCCTGATGCTGCCCCAGCTAGCCATGTGACCCTGGTGAAGTCATTTCTCAGCTCTGAGCCTTGTGGCTCTTTTTTACAATGAAGAGGTGAGAGCGGGAGACTGCCAAGTTCTCTGTAAGTCCTGATATGTCCTGAAGAGAAGACAAAGACATGCTTGCCTTTCCTCACCCAGAATGTACTTTACATAAGTGAATTTACTTCCTTTTTTTACTGGTTTGTTCCTCTAGTCAGGGGTGAGGGGAGCGATGCTGCCCACATGAGCTTGGAGAGGGAGGGGGCTATGTGGGTGTATGGGTGGGGAGGGGCTATGCTGGTAAGTAAAGGAGGTGCTGCTGCTGCTGCTGCTAAGTCACTTCAGTCGTGTCCGACTCTATGCGACCCCATAGACGGCAGCCCACCAGGCTCTCCTGTCCCTGGGATTCTCCAGGCAAGAACAATGGAATGGGTTGCCATTTCCTTCTCCAATGCATGAAAGTGAAAAGTGAAAATGTAGTTGCTCAGTCGTGTCCGACTCTTAGCGACCCCATGGACTGCAGCCCACCAGGCTCCTCCGTCTGTGGGATTTTCCATGCAAGAGTACTGCAGTGCAAACACCACTAATTACTTCAACTACAAAACACTTACTTCTGTGATGATATTAAAGGACCTTCCAGGTATTTAGAGTATGAACACCTACAGGAGAATGATGAAGAAATTTTCAGTTCCATAATTGTTCCTGAAAAGGCATTCAGAAATTCTAATTCTGCAAATTAGATTACTTTAGGGGGAAAAAGGTGAGAAAAAATTTTCATATCAAGAAGAAAAAAATATCCCCTTGCTATTCTTTGCCCCCAAACCTCTAAACCAGCCCATGGAGAATCAGACTGTAGGTCTTTTATGCATTAGAGTTTGTACCCAAAAAGTTTGCATACACTTTATCACTTGATCTTTGAAACAACCCTCTGAAAGGAGGCCTTTGTCATTGTCTTCATTTCACAGGTGAGGAAACTAAAGCTCTAACAGGTTTAGCAACTTGTTAGTGTACGCAAATCATAGGTGGCCAAGTTGAGAGTGAACCAGTTGGTCTGGAACTCTTGGTGCTAGGTGCTCTTCCACAGTATCCCAAGAGGAGTTCTTATTGGCCTCAAACAAAAGGTGAATGGGCTTCCCTGGTGGTTCAGCTGGTAAAGAATCTGCCTGCAATACAAGAGACCAGGATTTGAGCCCTGGGTCGGGAAGATCCCCTGGAGAAGGGAAAGACTACCCGCTCCAGTATTTTTACCTGAAAAAAAGGCTGTGGACAATAGTCCATGGGCTTCCAAGGTTGCGCTAGTGGTAAAGAACCCGCCTGCCAGTGCAGGAGACATGAGACATAGGTTCGATGTGAGACACAGGTCAGGAAGCTCCCCTGGAGGAGGGCATGGCAACCCACTCCAGTATTTTTGCCTGGAGAATCCCACGGACAGAGCAGCCTGGTGGGCTACAGTCCATGGGGTCGCAAAGAATAGGACATGACTGAAGCGACTTAGCACACACACAGCAGTCCATAGGGTCACAAGAGAGTCAGACACAACTGAGCGACTAACAATGTTCACTTTTTCAAGGAGATGAACAGTTATCTACAAGACTGGATCCGGGGTTATCTCTCTACAGGTCTAAAGGACCGCTGTACAATCACAGACTGAGAGAGAAGTATAGTCCCACCTACCCCCACCACACCCCCCTCCTCCATATATCACCCTGGCCTTTTTCTTCAGCTGAGTACTTCCCTGGTACTCTGACCTACTGGGATAAGTTGGTGGCAAAATCAGTCCTGAAATCCTTCGATTTCATCTTATATTCTTCAAGATACCTGGTATTAAAAATCAAGTGATTCCACAGAACACGCACTAAAGAGAAGACCAAGAATTATTTTTTTTTCAGCCACTAAATAGTCCTGCTGGCCAGAGTTGGACAGAGTTGACTTTTATCTCAGTTTCTCCCTGGTCTTATATTCACCAACCTCACTAATATAACGTAGAAGGGCCATGGCAGACAGAAATGTGACTGCCCGTGAGTCATTAATTCTTGACCTTCAGCATGTTTTGAAAATGTGTTGTGAAATGCTTACCAATCAATAATTCCATCACTGGGCAGTCGAGAAGCTGGGAGTTGTGCAAGAGGGGAAGTGGGGCATTAATGCTGGTCACTCAGGAGGCTCCAAATTTCTGCTGAGAGCAGGACCTAAAGACACAAAGTCTCCAGAATAGTTTTTAAAGGAATCAAAGAGAGGATCAAGGCTAAGGGGGAGGGAAAGTAGACTTCTGCCCTTGAATGAGACCAGTAAAGTGGGGCAAGCTGTTATTTGCAGAAACTCCCAAGCTAGCCTGTTTGTCCTTTTCTGCCAAAGGCTAAGAGACATGTTACACCCCAGACTGCATCTAGGCAAACCTTATCCATGACCAAGACCACAGCCTGAGCTACAGGTATTGCAAGGGTCCTGGGTGAAGGAGGGCGCCTGGTACCAGGGGAAGGAGCACAGAACAAGGATTCAAGCCCCTGTCTGCACTCATTAGGCCTGTGACATTGCGAGTGGTCACATCCTTTGTGGGATCTTCAGGACCTTCCTTTCTACTGAAAGGAGAAGGCATCTGCCCCACAGACCGAAGAAAGCTCTGAGGTAATGAGGGGTATGCAAACAATCTGCAAACTGTACAAATATGAAGGACTATTGGTAGAAGCCCATACACCTTGGTTTTGCAAGCTCAGCTGAAAAGAATCTCATGTTTAAGGAATGGCATAGTCCATGAATGGGGTACGACTTGTGGTTAGAATGGAAAACTGAAGATTGTCCCACACAGAGACAGAGAAGAATTTTCAAATTCTTAGTGTGTGCCAGTCACTGTTAGCTGGAAACAGTGGTGTGATGGTAAATGTTTAACAACTGGTTCTCTGGGATGACAAAGCCCAGAATTGTAGCATTTGCTGATTTCCGTGGGGTAAATTCTAGCGCCAGGCTGATTTCAAGCTACTGATGTGATATTACTAAACCATGAAGTGAGGAAAAGATGCCCACAACTGGCGCTCCCTACTGAATGCAAGCCAGTTCCATCATACTACAGAAACTTTGCTCAATGCTGAGGTTGGTATAATGGACTTCGGAACACTTCTTAATACACAAGGTTCAAGTTTTAATATCTAGTCACAGTGTCTGTTCCTCCAGTAATTCAAAGATGAACATTTTTATTTAAATTTGTACTTAGCATTTTTATAGAAAATCTCAATTGTGGATTTCTTTATGGACATTGATGAGCCCTAAAATACCGTTCTATCATCCTAAGTAATGTTCCTCTTCTTCAACTTGCAAATCTGATAATAGATCAGTAAGCAAGGTAAAACAGAACACAGCATCAAGATGGAGTCAGGAAACTTGAGACCAAGGGTTAGCAATCCCATCTGTGTGAACTTTTATAAGTCACCTGCCTTCTCTGAGTCTCAGTTTCTACATCTGTAAAATGGGAACAGCCCTGGTTTACTTGCCTCATAGGGCTACCGTGAGATCAAAGGCAATCACACCAGTGCGAGTGTTTTGAGAACAGCAAAATCCTACTGGGCTTTGAGTGATTATGATTAACTTCCAAAAATGGATTACTGGTCATGGCTATTCGTAAGAATTTTATCAACCAACACCACACTGGAAAAGCCCTGCACAGGAGCTCAAATCCCTTCCCTGGAGTAGAGCTCCTCCCAGGCGGGATCGGTGTGACATGAAGAGAGCAGCCCCCAGGACTGTGGGGTGGTCAAGCTCTGCTGTGCTGGGCCCAGGGACATTGGAAATTACTTGTGCCCACAGACCTTCACACCAAATGACCCATGGAGGTTAAAAACAAGATTGAGCCCAGGCTCTGTCAGTCTAGAGCTGGGAAAGGGTCAGCGAGGAGCTAGGCAATGGAGCTTACTTGATAGATTTCCCCAGCCAACCTGGAGACCATCTCTGAGGGGATGAGGGGGCCTGGGGAAATCTGTATTTTATACAAGTGCCCCTGTTAATAAAGATGCCTATGACAAAAATGGTACATGATGCAAAACTCAATGGAGTGGAGCAAGGAAAGGGCTCAATCCATGCTGTGCCAGGGCATAGATGGAAAGTAATACTTCTTGAGGGAAACCCAGGAAGACACCATCATAATCCATGACCTGGCCAAGGCTTCTTTCTTCTCTTAATAGAATAGTATTAATAGTACCCATCCACCCACATATAGGATGATCAAGACGTATAGATTTGTCTGGTTGGCACACAGGATATCAGTCACCGAGGTCTCTGCAAACAAGACCATTCATTGTCAGCCACCAGCTGCTACCAAAGGCTGGCACAGAAAGATGCCTTCAAGGGAGGTTTCCCTAAAGCACTCTCTCTCTACCCACTCCTCTAGATATCTTAAAGAAAAAGTTCTGTGGATCCCTGTATTGCTAGTGAACACATCCTAAACTTGACCTCACTGGGGCATGTCAAACAGTGTTCTATCTTTTCTTCCACCCATTTGGTCAACAAATACTTATCAGGCTCCAATTATGTCAGACACACATATAGAGCTGGAGACTAAGGATGAATGAGATTCCATTTCTGTCTTTTGTTGTTTTTCAGTTGCTAAGTCATGTAGACTCTTTTCGATCCCATGGACAGTAGCACACCAGGCTTTCTGTCCTTCACTATCTCTTGTCCTTTGAGTCGGTGATGCTATCCAACCGTCTCATCCTCTATTGCCTTCAATCTTTTGCCCATCTCTTGCCTTTAATCTTTCCTAACATCAGGGTCTTTTTCAATGATTCAGGTCTTTGCATCAGGTAGCCAAAGGATTGGAGCTTCAACTTAAGCATCTTATGGTCTAATTTTTACATCTGTACATGACTACTGGAAAAACCATAGCTTTAACTATATGGACCTTTGTCAGCAAACTGAAAGTGAAAGGCACTCAGTCGCATCTGACTCTTAGTGACCCCATGGACTATATAGTTCATGGAATTCTCCAGGCCAAAATTCTGGAGTGGGTAGTCTTTCCCTTCTCCAGGGGATCTTCCCAACCCAGGGATTGAACCCAGGTTTCCTGCATTGCAGGCAGATTCTTTAACAGCTGAGCCACAAGGGAAGCCCAAGAATACTGGAGTGGGTAGCCTATCCCTCCTCCAGCGGATCTTCCCAACCCTGGAATCGAACAGAGGTCTCCAGCCCTGCAGGAGGATTCTTTACCAACTGAGCTATCAGGGAAGCCCCAGTAAAGTGATGTCTCTGCTTTTTAACACATTGTCTAGGTTTGTCATAGCTTTCCTTCCAAGGAGTGATGTCTTTTAATTTCATGGTTCCCATCACCATCTGTAGTGATTTTGGAGCCCAAGAAAACAAACTCCACCACTGTTGCTCCCAAAAGAGTTAATGTTCTTGGAGGATTCAGAAACAAAGCCAATGGTTACAGCACCATGTGTTAAGTATAACTGAGATATGCTAGGTCCTGGGGTCTCCAGAGCAGCGAGCACCTAACTATGGTGGGGGTTGAGAGGGGATGAGAAGTGCTTTCCAGAATGGAGGATGCCAGGTTTGCAAGATAGGAGGGATCTCTAGGCAGAAGGAATAGGTGGTGCAAAGCACAGAGTCAGGAGCGTGATGTATGCTAAGGGAACAAGTAGACTGTGATAGAGAATTTGTAAGAGGTGTGCCGGCAGATGAGGCTGGAAACTCTCACCTGCCAAGCATGGAGTATAGATCTCATGGTGAAGGCCATGCATAGCCTTTGGAAAACCTGCAGAAGGATTCAGTTTGTACTTTTATAGATCCATTTCTAGAGAAGCAGTGTTCAAAATAGGTTGAAATCATAAGAAAGCAAATTAAAAAGCCATTGCAGTAGCCCAGGTGAGACCTAAATTAGTGGTGATGGATTTAAACAAATCCAGAGGGTGGATTTAAACAAAATCAAGAGAGAGAGTCTCTAGGATGGATTGGGTGCAGGCTGGAGGTTAGGGTTAGAGTCATCTAAACAAATGATAGGAGTGATGGGAACCATGAAATTAAAAGACGCTTGCTCCTTGGAAGGAAAGCTATGATAGACCTAGGCAGCATGTTAAGAAGCAGAGACATCACTTTGCAGACAAAGGTCCATATAGTTAAAGCTATGGTTTTTCCAGTAGTCATGTACGGATGTAAGAATTAGGCCATAAGATGCTTAAGCTGAAGCTCCAATCCTTAGATTTCTATGGCAAGGACAGCTTGTGTATGTGCTGCTTTAACTGAATTAATGAACCCAGGAGAATGAACTAATTTCAGAAAGAAGTTCAGTTTGGTATATGTTCAGTTTGAGGTGACTTTGGAATATCTAGGGGAAGAAATTTAGGCATAGTTAATATGAGTCTCTGAATTCAAAAGGGGGAACAAGAGGGAGATATAAGAACTTTCCTGCATTAGACGTAAAACTCTTGCTAAAGAGATTCATTACCTTTGAGGATTACTCGGTATGAAATTTGGTTTCAACATTAGTACCAGAAAAAAATTCAAACAATCAAGACACTCCCTTCAATCAGAAAAAGAACATAATGTAAGTCATCTTGTTTACTTTTTGCCTGGCTTGCCAGGAAGCTCAGAGATATATTTAACGTTCAATTGCAGTAATGTACTGAGAAAGCCTTATAATTAACATATTTGTCTTCTTGCTATTTTTATGGCTTTAATTTTTCATTTACAATTTAATATCTTCAGTGCATATCCCATATCATAAGGTGCCTCTACCTCTCTTAGGAAATAAAAAGCATGTATGCTTTCCTTTGATATTATTAAGATAAGTTTGCACCCTACTCACTTCAAGTGTTTTTTAGGTTCCCAAGGAGTTTTCCTTCACAATTTATAAGAATAACTATTTTTCCCCCAGGTAAAAGAAAGGAAACAAACAAACAAACAAACCCTCTTCTGAAAGGAATTAGTCCTCAGGGATCAGTTAGCGCTAAAGGGACCAGAAGCCTATAGGTTGTTATAGAAAGCTAGAGCCATTGACTCAGAAAGAGCATACAAAAGGTATATGAGAAATAAAATCTGAGCAGAGGAGTTCCAGCCCAGCCCATCTCGTTACTTCTCAGCCAAGTAAAACTAGTCCCAGGATGAGGCAGGGCTACAACATAAATAGCACCACAGAGGGTTTGGGTAAATTCCATTCAGGTTATTAAGAACTACCTTTTAACCTTTGAGGAACAAGAATGTCATAACAATAGCAGTTGTTACCATTTTAAAATGCCCTTACATCATTACCTAGCTTAATCCTCTCCAGTGTTCTGACAAGAACTGTGGTTATTCATACTTTATGTTATGTATTCTCTTGCATAATGCATCTTGCAACCACTTTTAGGAAAAGAACACTGGTCTGAGCGCCCATCCCTCCAGTAAGACCATTTGTAGTTATGGAAGTGGAATGAGGCTGCCTGATTTTCATCTAGCACTTTGAGTTTCCAGAACACTGTCACCTCCATATAATATGTGACCCTCACAATCACCCCCTGATGTAAGCTAGGAAGGATGTATCATCTCCATTTCACAGATACAACTAGCAAGTTATACCCGCCTTGAGCTCCATTTGAGATAAAGGGAGGACACTAAGACCCCACACCCCTAAGATGTCCCCTCGCCCTGCCCTACATCTGAGTCTTCTCAGGCTTTCAGGGGGAGGCCCTCCTTCAGGTTGCGACAACTCCTTCTCTGGCAAAGTAAGATGCTAACAATAGAAACCTCCAGTGGACAGTCCTAGCTCATCTGACTTCCCTTCTCACTAATGAACACAGCCTCTTGGTGCCACAAAATCAGAAGTTGGTTAGGATCCCTTCTTTCCTTCTGGAATTCACCTGCATCTAGTTTCACCAAATAATAAGCCTCAGGGTAACCAGTCAAGAAAACAGCCATGTAAACAATCTTTAAAGCAGTCCATGAAATTTAGAACAGTGGGATTCTAAATGGCTTTCCCTAGGCCAGACTCAGAAGTTCTTAATCATGCAGCTCCTGAAGTCACTTCACCTGTCTGAGTCTTAGCTCCATCTGCAAAATGGGTCAATAATAACCTTTGTCCTGCCTCTCTTCATAGGCAGGATAAGATCAAAATTGTGTATTATTAGCTTCTTATAAGTACTTCCATGGTGGCTCAGTGGTAAAGAATCCGCCTACAGAGCAAGAGACACAGGAGACACGGGTTTGATCCCTGGGTCAGGAAGATCCCCTAAAGGAAGAAATGGCAACCCACTCCAGTATTCTTTCCAGGAAAATCCCATGGATAGAGGAACCTGGTGGGCTACAATCCATAGCATTGCAAAGAGTTAGACACGAATGAAGCGACTGAGTACCCAGCATCTTATGAAGATGAGAGCCACTCAATACTATTCAAGCAGGGAATTTCAAACCTTTAACTCAAGAGGCAGAGATGGTGTAGGAAAACTGTTGGTCCATGGGTCAGAAGCTACTGGAACTGACATATGCAGCCTGCATCCATGGGAAGAGAGATGCTGCGGTGACATGCACAGTCACGCAAGGACCCCTCCCAGCACCCAGGCTGACAAAAGTCATCAGAAGATATAGTCAGAAATTCCTTTCAAAGAATCTCTTAGTTCAACAGTTTTATTCCCCAGGGAAGATAAAATGTATATACTTCCTGTAATCAATCACAAGCCTCTTGAAGCTTCAGTCAGAGAATTTGCACAATTCTAATTTGTAAAGGTGACAGACTAGAGGTGGAAAGTATCTATGGGGCCCTTTAATACATGTAAATTAGAACAGTACCCTGGTCTTTACTGAATTATAATGAACTCTCAGTTTTCTTCTAGACCAGAAGGTTCAAATTATAGATGATAGAGCCAGAAAACTTCTTGGAGGCCCTCTACCTTATTTATCCTCCCTGCTCCCATTTTACAGAGCAGGAAACTAAGACTCAGACACACGTGACCTGCTTACAGTCATGCCACAAGGTGGAATCAGATGAAAGCACATGCCGTACCCTTGCTGTACTTAATCCAGCATGTGTTTACTGAGAATCTACTGGATTCTTGGTGGGGAAATATAGAGGAAAAAGCCAGAAAAGCCACCTTCAAGAAAGCCAGACTCCACAAAGGAAGATAAACAAGTAAGCAGAAGTTTCTGGCATAAATGGTATGCGCCATATTAAAAAGGATACAAAATGCCATGTGGATGCAGACTTCAGAGAGGTCAGCTCCACCCGGGGTTGTCAGGGAAGACTCCACCTGTGTGTGTACGCTGTGCTCAGTTGTGTTCAACTCTTTGAGACCCCATGGACTGTGGCCCACCAGGCTCCTCTGTCCATGGGATTTCCCAGGCAAGAATATTGGAGTGGCTTGCCGTTTCCTTCTCCAGGGGATCTTCCCAACCCAGGGATTGAACCCAGGTCTCCTGCATTGCAGACAGATTCTTTACTGCTGAGCCATAAGGGAAGCCCAAGACTCTGCCTAGGAGTTGGCATTTGAAGGTACTAAGCACACAGAGTGGAAAAGCATTCCAGGCAAAAGGAACAGAGAGAGCTAAGGCAAGGGGATGAAGAGAGAACACAGCATGCGCTGAGAGTTTCATACACACTGTTGCAAAGAGCAGGAGGGTTTGTACCAGCTGCTTCAGGATAATCTCGGACAATGTCAACAGTCTCAGCTGCTATCCTCCACCTCATTCGGCACGCTCCCTGGGGCAGAGGCCTGTGTCCACCTAATGGGCCAGTATGACACCTGGCCCAGTGCTGATGGCATTGTGGGGCTTAATAAATTCCCTTTGAAGATGAGAGGACTGTACAGGAGAAAAGAATTTGCCACTCTAGTGAGTCAGCCGGAACGGCAGGCGTGTCCTGGCTCCTCGGGCCAAGCACTAGGGCCGATGGGCCAGACATGCTGGGTCACTTCCCCCTGGGGCCACTGGATTCCACCTGGGAACATCGAGTCTTTTTTCAGCAAGTCGTTCCTAAGCCACGACACTCCTGGCTCATCCCTAGCCTTTGTAGCTTCACCAGCGTAATTGATCCCAGAGCTCAGCTTCCTCCATGCCCATTGGTTTCCTAGGGAGTGATGGGGTATCAGGTGCCCTTAGAGCACCTGCGCAGCCTGGCCTCCTGGGGCAGAGATGGAGCGACATGTGAGAGGCAGACATAAATAGTCCTGAGTTCTGTAGTCATCCTTTTGGGTGCTCTGAGCTTCCTGTCCTGAGCTAAGGTTTTCTCCTGGGGTTAGCTGAGGCATGGAGAGATAAACAAAGCTTGAAAATGACTCTCCCCACTGGAAAGCTAAAGGCACTTTCAAGACACTGCTTTCTCCTACCTTCTGATGAATGCGTCCCAGACTTCCCACCATCACACCCTGGTGAAGGCTCTCCAAGGTGTGTAGGTGGAGAGGAGAGACCCCTGAGGACGAAACTTCTTTCAGGCGTCCTCCCACATATGCTGGGGCTGCATAATGTCCGGAGAGCCAGACGAATCTTGCCAGGATTCACCATGGCAGGAGAACCTGTCACCCCAGTGTTCATCACTGAGCAGCCCAAACAAGCCTTAGTGACTAAGGTTTTTTTTCCACTTACACCTGGTTCTTTTGCTTTCACCACAGAATTATATTAGCAAATGAGATCCTTGAGTAAGCAAAACAGGTCCTTCACAGATTCTTTTGTAAGAACACATTCCTGAGCCTACGACAGATATTTAGAGTCAAGGAACATTTACTCACACAGGCCTTTCAAAATTCACCTCCAAGCTGTTTTCACCATGTCATTGCCATGATCTGAAAAATTAAGTGTGTCCAGAAGAAGGCAGCCAGTGGCTTGCAACAACTGAGAACTGGGCAGCAAAAAAAAAAAAAAAAAAATTAAAAGCAAGTCACAGATGCACATTCAACATATGTAACTGACAAAGAATTAATACCCTGAATATAGCAGAGAAATCCTATACATCCATAAGAAGAATTAAAAGCAATCGAGATACATTGGCAGACTGTATGAACATGCAAAGTGTGGAAAGAGAAATGATTCTCGGCATATGGTAAAATGCTTAACTTCACTAATAAAGAAATGCAGATTTAAAAATTAAGAGATGCCATCTCATATCCATCAGATTAGCTAAAATTCTTAAAGTCTGACAATATGAAGTGAAGGAATAGAAATTTTAAAGCCCATTATTAAGAAAATGGGCTTAATAAATTGTAACACATTTAAGAAAAAGAAAAGCAATGTAGAAGTTAAATTGAATAAACTATGTACCAATATCAATATATTTAAAATAATAATATTGAATGAAAAAAGCAATTTGCAGAATAAGTCAGTATTATTACATCATTTATGTAAAGAAAACATGAATCAATACTATATATTGTCTTGGACACATGTTTATGGAATAAACGTACCCAACATGAATAGGACAAAGGCATCCCATCTTTGGGTGGTGGTTGTTTGGGGGGGTCAAGGAAAAGGGCTGGGAAAAGGTAAGTTAGAAAGAGACTCAGTTGTTTTGGGTAATGTTTGTTTCTTTTAAAAGCTGAAGCATGCCTTCAAAGTCAGGGAGGTGGGAAGATGAACATAAAGGTCAGGATAGGTTAGGTTTTGCTACAGTAACAAAAGTCTGAATCAGACACTTCAGACAACAGAGATTTGGCTTTTTTTGCTCATTCATGGTAGGTTGGCAAAGGGGCTCTGACTATTGTTGTCATTCATGGACCAAGGCAGACAGAGCAGCCACCACCCTCTTGCTGGCAGCCATGTCAAGGAAAAGAAAGAACAATTACATGCTCCGGACTAGAAGTGACATGGTCACCTCTTCTCACAACTAGTTAGCCAGAACTAATTGTACAATCCTCCCTGGCTCAAGGGGACCACTGCTAAGTCACTTCAGTCGTGTCCGACTCTGTGCAACCCCATAGACGGCAGCCCACCAGGCTCCCCCGTCCCTGGGATTCTCCAGGCAAGAACACTGGAGTGGGTTGCCATTGCCTTCTCCAATGCATGAAAGTGAAAAGTGAAAATGAAGTCGCTCAGTCATGTCTGACCCTCAGCGACCCCATGGACTGCAGCCCCTCAGGCTCCTCCGTCCATGGGATTTTCCAGGCAAGAGTACTGGAGTGGGTGCCATTGTCTTAAAGTACACAATTCCACTATAAGCTCAGAAGTGGATAAAATTAGAAACATTTGGGTAATGGGCTTCCCAAATGGCCCTAGTGACAAAGAATCTACCTACCAGTGCAGGAGATGCAGGTTCAATCCCTGGGTCAGAAAGATTACCCTAGAGAAGGGCATGGCAACCCACTCCAACATTCTTGCTTGGAGAATCCCATGGATAGAGGAACCTGGCAGGCTATAGTCCATAGGGTGGCAAAGAGTTGAACACCGACTGAAGTGATTTAGCACACACATGCACTCAAGAAAGTTTATTGAAATGTTATAGTTTTCATCATCCTCTTTTTAAGTGTTTGAATTATGTTTTATATTTCACAAAATAGAAGAAAAAAAAAAAAAAAAAGGCCCTGGTTTGGAAATCAGGAGACTTGGTCTTCCATTTGAGAAATGGAAGGTCTGTTCCTGGGCCTGTTGCCACGACTGTAGTACCCACACTGGTGTTCTACAACCATTGCTTCCCCACTGAAATGCCACAAAGCAGATTGACCTTCCTTGCTATTGTTCAGTTCCTTGGAAGCTGAGTTGGCAGTAAGAAGCCTAATATAAAGAGAGGTGGTGCATGGAACATGGATTGTAAAGCCCAAAGACTTAACCAAGTCCTAAGAGACAACTAAATCCCAGGTCGACCACTCGCATTTCCTGTCACCTTAGGAAAGTTACCATACCTCTGGGGCCTATTTTCCTCATCTGCAAAATGGGCACAACAATAACACGACATCTCTGAATAGTTGTGATAAACAAATGAGGTATGTAAAGTGATTTGTAACTGTAACGTGCTGCACAGACGCTCACTATTATTACTGACCTAAATTTTGCTGCAAGGGAAGCCTCAGGCCAGATTTACATTTCTGGCCGACAATGACTCATCCGACTTCCCTCAGCAGAGCCACCTGGTTGACAAAATAGGCCCAGGCATCATCCTGTGGTCCAACCGCTTGAAGAATCTATTGATTTCCTCTTGTGAAAGTGAGTCTGCAAACAGGGATGAAACATTATTGCAGATTCCCAAGGGAGAGTAAGCGGAGAGGGTGTGATTCCTCAGAGCACAACCCGGAGAGGGTGAAGTCCTGGGCTGGGATTGAATCTGGGTCCCTGGGACTCATCAAATATTGGAGCTGGAAGATTATAGAAGGGAGAGAACAGCTCTTCCAATCCCCTCTTTTTCCAAATGAAGAAACTGAGGTCAAAGAGAGGCAAAAATGATGGTCCTTTTCAACCATCAACAGGTAATCACAAGACCTGGCATGCACCCTGGGGTCTTCTATTCATTTAGAGTGTAACCAGGGCAAGCCCCTACCAAATACCTCAGTTGCCTCAAGTGCAAAATAAGGGGATTGAACCTGACCCCCATAGTTATCTCTTGTCTGTTGTTTTGAAAACACCCAATTCTATCAAGATTGACATGCAGCAGAATCCTCCCTAAACATGAACTCTCTGGTCCAGGCTCCTGACTCTGCAGGTCTGACTCTCAGGAGTCATCGTCCCCTCTCCCCACATACTGTGAATGCCACCTGTTTGCCTTCCTCTCTGTCTGGCCCAGAGGCTGTTTCTTGATGTCCTGCCTGTTTTCTCTGAGCCCTTGGAGGCTTAATGTTCCTGACTCTGCCCTTACTCAACAAATATCCCCATCTGCCAGTGTTACTGGCTCTGGGTTTGAAGCCAGGAAAACCTTCCTTAGGCAGCAGAGAACACAAGACATAACTCAGGCAGAAGCTCCCAAGCACCTGAGTCTGGCCTCAACGTCACTCCCAGAGGATGCTTTGCACGGCAATATAGCAGCTGATGACACTTCCCTAGAGATCACAGGAAGCTATACAGCCAGATGCGAGTGCAAGTCTGACCCGCTGGCTGCAGGTGCATCCTGCTGTGAAAAGGACACAAACTCCACGCGCGACCTCCCACACCATAGTGCCTGGGGCCTTGCCCCTGAGGCTGCCGTAGGCCCCTCCCCACAGATGCTAATCATGCCACTAGCAGTTCCCAAGAGCAGAGAAAAGACTAACGTCTTCATCTGCAGTAATAAGAGGCAGCCCTTACACCCGGCAGGTGCTTCACCTGCAAGGCGCTTATCAGCCTAAGAAGCCCCTTCAGATTCATTGGCTCATTTGGTTTTTATGAAGAACTGAGAGCTGGCCAGTTAAAGGTTGATTCTTAAATGTTCTAGATGAGGAACTTCATGTGACACTCTGAAAGGTTAGAGGATTAAGGTCAGATCTTCTGATCTCTATTCTTTTGTCCATAGTATAATGAAAGTACTATCATCATATTACAAACTGTATTAATGACCAAGCCAGAGGGCCAGGATTTCAATTGGTTTCAAATACAAAGGCCATCATCAGCTCACTTCTTCCCTTCAACAGTTCAGGAGAAGAAACCACTTCTGAAACCAAAACAGCTTTTATATTGTGATTTGTGTCGTACCTGGTTTCTTGAATCCAAGTCTTGAATATCTTTCCACCCCTTGTCCGCTTTCACCCTCTAACTGGATTTTTGAGTCAGTGCAATTGAGGAAAGAAGGACAGAAAGCAAACATTCACCTGAATCTTGCTTGCTGTACCAGTCGTGTGTGTGTGTGTGTGTGTGTGTGTGTGAGACAACCTGAAAATGTCTCCTTGCTGCTGCTGCTGCTAAGTCGCTTCAGTCGTGTCCGACTCTGTACAACCCCATAGACAGCAGCCCCCTGTTCCTGGGATTCTCCAGGCACGAATACTGGAGTGGGTTGCCATCGCCTTCTCCAAATGCCTCCTTAAAGGGATGTATAAGGCTGGTTATTGCAGCAATTCCTTCCCTACTGTTTCCTACTTCCCTCAGTGATCTTTGCTGCACATCTGAAGCTAACATAACACTGTTAATCAACTGTACTCCAACATAAAATAAAATTTCCAAGAAAATTTAAAAAATCCTTAGTGGTTCCTCATTGCTTGAAGTGATCCTCAGACCAGCAGCATCAGCATCACTTCAGAGTTTTTTTCCAAATGCAGAATTTCAGGCCCCACTCATTACTGCTTCAGAATTTGATTTTAATAAGATCCCCATGTGTCTGCACAGGAGGCTTGAGAAATACTGACATAAAGAATCTGACCCAGATTGCTGACCCTGGTAAAGTCCAAGTCACCCTGGCTGCTTAAAGACATGCTCACCAATACCCACATCCTCACATTTCCCGTCTCACCTTTGCTCCTGTAACTCTCTTCCCCTGGTTTTTCCCTGAACCGGGTAACCTCCCATGCTTTGAAGTGTGGCTCAAAACCCACCTCCTCCAAGAAGCCAAGCCAGATATTCCCATTAAGAATGATCTTTCCTTCCTCTAAATCGCAATGCCACAGAACTCGTACTTTCTATCTTGGATTATAATTGTTATGAGCTTGACTTATAGCTCTCTCCAAATATGAGCTCTTCAAGGTCAGGGTTTAGATCTGACTCATTTCTGTATTTCCCCAAATGATCCAATACTTTGTGAAGTTCCTACTACAATCTGCTTCCTCAATACATTTGTCTTTATTGTTTCTAACAGATGTATCCAGAAAGATTAAGAAATTCAGATTATTATTCTTATGATCTTAGACAACCATGACCAAACCTGAGCACAGTCTAAACTTGGAAATGTTCACCAAAAATATTCAGTCACTGTCATGAAGCTTATACACAGGTATTGCCCCCACTGTCCTGCCATATACACACTATGGGCATCCCACTTGTTCTTTACTGTTAGAAATGCAACTGGCCAGACATTACTAAGAGAAGAGGGGAAATGATTGCGATACACATGATGTGCCAATTCCAGACTGATTTAGCATCTTACCAACAAAAGGAGAATGGAACACAGTACCCAGATTCCAACATCTCCATCAGGACCTACATTTGGGGCAAGCAAAGGTCCCCTGGCCCTCGTTCAGTCACTTAATGGAGAAGATTCCAAAGACAGAATGCCACTGGGGTTCTTCCAATTATAGAGTCATCTGATTAGAATTACAGTAAATGCATAGCTCAGTTTGCATTATCCTGATGTGACCTGCGAACCAAGCCACGCTTGTCAGAGCGTGTGAGGGGACTGAAGTCTGCAAGTCTGCTGCCTCATCACATTGGGGCACTCACACCTGGAAAGGGGGGCACACACAAGTTAGGACCCTCCATTTCTGGAGACTCTAGAGCCCTGGGACTGGAATTTGTCATTTAATGTTGAAAGAAAAACCCAAATACCACACACTCCAGACATTAAAGCAGCCTAGAATTTTTGGACAAAAAGAGATTTGTCTTGGGGATAATTTTAGAATTAATTGTTTCAGTTATTCTCAGCCTGTCAGCATTGAACCTGTCAATGAAGCACAAGTTTGTTCAACCACAGAGTGGGATCATGGCTTTGGGGTCATGGCTAAATGGAATTTCTTGCTCTGTCTGGCTATAGAAAAACATGGCAGGAATTCTACAGAGTCACAGACTCATCCGTCCCCTCCCACCTCTTGCACTTATAGCATGAGGTTTGGGAATCACTGGGGTGTTGGACCAAACCTGACTGTTGTGTTATTATTGTTTCTGATTTAACTACCAGACTGTTAAGCATTACTGCCCCAAACCCAGCTGGAGGGTGGTACCACACTTTGAAGCCACCAAGTCAAAGTGCTACTGGATGAAATTCTGCTCTACTGGACCATGAAATAGGTTTTCCAAGGGACAGAGAATGACAGACAGGCAAGCCATAGCTAGAACTGTCTCACCAGAGTGGTAACGCTCACAGTGGAGCAAAAAGAAGCACCGCCGTGTGATGGAAAACTGTCCACATCCTCAGTAGAGCTAGGTCAGATCACAAGCCAGAGGGCACTTCAGAGACCAGCTCTGGAACCTCTGTTTCCTCATCTACAAGACCGAATGCATAGGTGCATAATGAGAGACACACAGTTATCATTATTGTTTTTTCTTAAGGTAGCAGTTGAATTCTCCTGCCACAACCTGGTAGCTGGGTGACTTTCTAGATCTCTTTCTTCGTTCAGACCTACCTACCTCACAGGGTTATCATGAGAGTCCAAAGAAAATGGTGTGAGTTGGGGGTTGGTATGAGTTGGAGGTTACTCTGATTCAATTCAGGAGGATGAAATCTACTGTCTTATTTTGTACAAATCTTATAACCTCAGATATGCAGATGACACCACCCTTATGGCAGAAAATGAAGAACTGAAGAGCCTCTTGATGAAAGTGAAGGAAGTGAAGTGAAGTCGCTTAGTCGTGTCTGACTCTTTGAGACCCCATGGACTGTAGCCTACCGGGCTCTTCCGTCCATGGGATTTTCCAGGCAAGAGTACTGGAGTGGGTTGCCATTTCCTTCTCCAGAGGATCTTCCCGACCCAGGGATCGAAACTGGGTCTCCCACTCTGTAGGCAAGATGCTTTACCCATCTGAGCCACAAGGTGAAGGAGGAGAGTGAAAAAGCTGGCTTAAACTCAACATTCAGAAAACTAAGATCTGGTCCCATTACTTCATGGCAAATAGATGAGGAAACAATGGAAATAGTGACAGACTTTATTTTCTTGGGTTCCAAAATCACTGCAGATGGTTACCAAAGCCATGAAATTAAAAAGACGCCTGCTCCTTGGAAGAAAAGCTATGACCAACCTAGACAGCATATTAAAAAGCAGAGACATTACTTTGCCAACAAAGGTCCATTTGGTCAAAGCTATAGTTTTTCCAGTAGTTGTGTATAGATGTGAGAGTTGGACTATAAAGAAAGCTGAGTGCTGAAGAATTGATGTTTTCACTCCAATGTAGTATTGGAGAAGACTCTTGAGAGTCTTAGACTGCAAGGAGACCAAACCAGTCCATCCTAAAGGAAAAACAGTCCTGAATATTCACTGTAAGGACTGATGCTGCAGCTGAAACTCCAATACTTTGGCCACCTGATGGGAAGAACTGACTCATTGGAAAAGACTTATGCTAGGAAAGATTGAAGGCAGGAGAAGATGGGGATGACAGAGGATGAGATGGTTGGGTGGCATCACCAACTCAATGTACATGGGTTTGAGCAAGCTCCGGGAGTTGGTGATGGACAGGGAAGCCTGGCGTAGTGCAGTATACGGGGTCTCAAAGAATCGGACACAACTGAGTGACTGAACTAAACTGAACTCAGTACTGAAGAGAGGACAAAGCTCCTCCCTAACAGGCTTTTTTATAGCACTGGGGCATTTTACCTCTTTCCTTTCCTGGTCTGCACCAACTCTGGGAAGCAGAGTTGTATTAAAATCAGGGGAGGGAATTCTCTTGTGGTTCAGTATAGTTAGGACACCAAGCTTCCACTAAAGTGGGCCTGGGTTTGATCCCTGGCTGGGGAACTAAGATCCTACAAGTCCCATGGCACAGACAAAAAAAGAAAAAAAGAAATCAGTGAATATACAGGAAGCAAATCATAGAATATGTGTGTGTGTATAATATATATATATATATGAATAATTGTATGTATGGTATTATATTTTATGTGTGTATATGTATGTACTTACATATATGTATATATAAACACATAGAACTGTAAATTTTATTTTAATTTATCAAATTTCACAAGCAAACTTTTAACTGTCAGGGAAATTCATTCTCAGTTAGCTAGAAATAGAGTGTTGGAGGTAGGAGTAAAGAAGAAAGCTCTAATTATTGTTGTTGAGACCAGACCAATCTACCCATCTCACACAGCTATACCTGATCATGCCAACCATCACCTTGAACTTGACCTGCCCTGCCCGGAGCAGTCACTGTGTTGCCTGTATTAAAAATGAAAGTGAATTTGGTATCAGTTCAGATTTACAGGGCCCTCATCAACAGAAAAACTTGCAATAATGTGGAAGTCATCCATAAAATGCTGCTACTGAAAATGGGTGGGAAAAAAAAAAAAAAACTTATTTGCTGCTTGGGATTAGGTGATAGGGCAGCAGCAAGCAAGAAAGGGGGCCCTTCCAGGTAGCAAACATGGGCAAATGGCACTCCAAAACCCAGATTTGAGTTCAGATTCAACAAAATCCAGGGTCTTCCTGGAGGGCTTCAATTCCTAGAGACACAGCAGGTCAGAGCCCTTGGACCAACCACCTCATTTTGGAGTTGGAGAAATTTCCCTCTGATCTGGCAAGTGACTGTGTTCAAGGTCACACATTGAATATGTGGCAGAACCAAGGCTAGAGGTCAAATGCCCACTGACATTCTGAGGACCATCCCCCGCCTTCACACTCTCAAGGATGAGAATATATTGAATAACATGGACACACTTTCTCATTAGTCTCTGAAGTTTGCAGGATCTCAGTGTTCTTAGGCTCTTGAATAACAACCGGAAAACTGCCAGGACTTTCACTCTCAGAAAGTGGCAGCTCAGTGCTGTGGAAATCTGGATTCTCCCCCCAGCTCAGACACTAATCCTTGTGTCTAATGTGCTTTGGCTCCAAACTGAAGCCCCTTTGTAGCCCAGGAAGGAAAAACGTGCTAGAAATGGAGGGAGATAAAAACAGCGTTCTCTTCTCAGGAGATTTCTAAGGAGCACAGAGGGGATGTCAGTGCCCTGCATCTCTTCACATCCCACCTCCTTACTCAGAGCTGGTAGATGTAGAAATAAAGGCTCACATTTGTCTACTAGAAGCTGACATCATGAAGTCCTGGGCTGTGTGTATGTGTGGGCAGGTATGTTTAATTAACACTCTGAGCTCTTTTCTGACTTTTTATATCAGCTCCAAATTGTTAATCCTTGAGGAAATGTCTCTAGACAACTCGTATTTTGTCATTTCTTATTATCAGTATTCTGAAAAGCACACAGGTGAGTTCTTTTACACTCTACAAATGAAGGACCCAAAGGTCCTAGTCACAGAGCAAAGCCAAGGACTATCATCAATACTAGACACAGCTGCTGTTTCCCGGGATAAGCACTGAGCATGGCTTCAATAACTGGACTCACGGACCCCGATGATGTGCCAACAGCTTCTAGACCACCCTGCATTATTATTTCCTAGGATGCTTGCTATATCATCTGTCTCCTCTTTGTCAATGCCTTGCTACTTGGATAATATTCTCTGCCCCCTACCCCTGTCTCCACCATCCATTCAACACACACACACACAGA
The DNA here is from genome assembly GCF_029378745.1 of Bos indicus. NCBI lineage: Eukaryota > Metazoa > Chordata > Mammalia > Artiodactyla > Bovidae > Bos > Bos indicus. The sequence goes on along the minus strand of NC_091760.1, from coordinate 79,962,594 downwards.
ATCTAATTACTTCTATATATTTTTTTCAAATTCAGCTTAAGTGTTATTTCTTCAAAGCCGTCTTTCCTTACCACCACATTGCCCTAAAACACATCCTCCCATTCTGTGGTCTGTCACATCATCTTCCTTTCCTTCTGAACACTCTCTGAGTTTGCAACATCCATTGAATTATGACCTTCTGATATGGGTCCCTAACCTCCTTGATGGCAGGGACTGTCCCTGTTTTTTATTTTCTGTTGTCCCCTAAACCCTGGCACCTGATATCAAGGGAGCAGTAAAGGGAGTAAATGCAAGGAAGAGCTGGTGGGTGGGTCAGCAGAAGAACACACAAATACTCAGATCTTCAGTAGTTCTCTCTTAATGGTGGGACTTTGAAACCTTAGCTCAACAGTCCAACAACTCTCTGACATCTCTAAGCCGTGCTACTCTCCTTTACACCTGCCATTTCCTGTACTTCAGCCTGTACTTCCTGTACCTCAGCCCTGGCTTCCTTCCCTACGTACGTTGTCTATACAAGCCTCAGTCTTGATGGCAGTCAGAAAGTCACTCTGGAAAAAGACTCACAGACTTAGAAAACAAACGTATAGTTGCCTAGGAGAAGGGATACTTACAGAGTTTGGGATTGACATGTACACCCTGCTTATTCAAAATGGATAACCAACAAGGACCTATTACATGGCACATGGAACTCTGCTCAATGTTATGTCCCAGCTTGGATAGGAGGGAGGTTTGGGGGAGAATGGATACATGTATATGTATGGCTGAGTTTCTTCACTGTTCACCGGAAACTGTCACAACACTGTTATATTGGCTATGCTGCTGTTAAGTTACTTCAGTCGTGTCCGACTCTGTGTGACCCCATAGATGGCAGCCCACCAGGCTCCCCCGTTCCTGGGATTCTCCAGGCAAGAACACTGGAGTGGGTTGCCATTTCCTTCTCCAACGCATGAAAGTGAAAAGTGAAAGTGAAGTCGCTCAGTCGTGTCCAACTCTTAGCGACCCCATGGACTGCAGCCTACCAGGCTCCTCCGTCCATGGGATTTTCCAGGCAAAAATACTTGGAGTGGGGTGCCATCGCCTTCCTCAGTACAAAATAAAAAGTTTAAAGTTTGAAAAAAAAAAGAAAAGTAACTCCGAGAAATCTTCCTTGAAATCCTCATAGAATATGCAACACCCCTTCCTCTGCTTTCCCACGGCTTCCCGAGGTCAGTGTTACAGTTGCCTGTGCTGAGCCCCTGCCTCCTCCATCTCCACAGCCCCCGTGAGGGCTCTGCTCATCAGTGGTGCTCAGATAATCTTAAGTGAGTGAATCAAAGGTTCAAAGTTTTTCAGCATTGACGTGGTGAGCTTCTCAAGAGCAAGATGCTTCTATTAACCTCTCTGGTGCTACGCTTTGCACCCAGAAGGTATTCAACCATGAGTTGACTGGAATGCCATCCTCCCCCAGACATGATAGAGCAATCACAGAGGAATGTAGTGGAAAGAGTGTGGATTTGGAAATCATTCTGATATACTTGCTATGTGACCTTGGGAAAATGGCTTAATGTCACGATCCTCATGTTCCCCATCTGAGAAGAACACCACTTGCCTAAGGCCACTGTGATGGCAGTTGGATGTTAACGGATCTGGCATGTGCCTGGCACCCCAGAGGTGCTCTGCCCACATCAACTCATATTTCTCTTTTCCTCTCTGGGAGTCACAGAGACTGGTCAGCCTTACCTCCCCCTCGGCCGCCCAGGAAGCAAACAATGGTAAAGGGATTGGAACCCGGAGTCTGAGACCCATTCCCTCATTCCAGTCTGGCCAGCAGATGGCAACACCCATGCCGGGTGACTCCTGCCAAACTCTTTCCGTCCTGACGGAGGGGAAGGTGACAAGAATAGGCTCAAAGGATGACTCAGCTCCAGTGACTAAGGTGAGGAGGTGGCAGTAGTGGGAAGGGTATGGGGGTTGAAGAGGAAATGAGTGAATACACTATCTGATGAAGGGTGCTCCAAGATACAGGGACTTGACCCTGGTAAATTCCTGGCTCTGACACAGTGCAGACAGGCGGGGCCTGAGCTCCCTCCGTTCCATGACCCCCTCACCTCGCCTCACCATGAACCAACTCCCACCAGCTCAGAGGGACCTTCCAGAGCAGATGCTGGATGTCCTTCTGCCCTCTGGAGGCTTTTAGCCCAAGGACTGAGACACATCTGAATACCACTTTTGATAAACTGGTTTTAAAAAGTATCCCTTATCACCTTATCATTGTGAACGGGTTCTAATCCTGACAGCTGCCCGACTGCCAATCTTGGCCTTGCTCAGGGTCCAGACTGTTTTTTCCACCTATATCATCACTTTAACATCCCCATACATTGCACATGCAAGAAGTTTAAAACTGAAAATGCCCCACCCACCCACCTCCTTCAGCTCTTCTTCTCATTGGCTGTACTAGCGTCTACCAATCACCCAATCTCGACCCCGCCTGGGCCCCTCCTCTACCCATACTCCCCATCACTCCATGGATCCAGGTTAATTTCAGTTCTTGAATATCTCACTCCATTTCCTCCTCTCCTTCCCCACTTACACCTGACTCTTCTGAGTGCGCAGAGTGGCCTTCTGATAATAATGGCCTTCTGATATTATTTACTACGACTCTTTCAAGCATGTTCTAACTGACCCCTGTCTCTCATCAGTCTTTTCCAGACTGTCCACAGAATGCTATGTCCAAACCGCACTTCTAACGTTCTCACCCTACGTAACATCCTTCAGTGCTTTCCCAATTCCTACAAGAAACAGCCCAGACTGCTCAGTCTGGTGAACAAAGCCCTTCATGATCCAGGACCTGGCCACCTTCTGGTTTTGCCTGCTGATCCTACCCCTACAAAGCTTATGCAAGGAGACATCCCCTAGGGGAGCCAGTCCTCAGAATCCTGGTATCAAAGATCTCTTTCCTCCTCTGGGTCTTTGAACATGTTGTTGTTTCTCACAGGTAAGCATTTCTCTGCCTTTGGCAACACTGTTTATCTTTCTAGATTCAGCTAAAATGTCATCTCTGTTGACTGGCCCTTTCAAATGCTCAGAAATGCGCTGGTACCTCCTTCTCTGAGCCCTCTCTCAAAATATGGTCACTCTCACTAAGCACCATTGTGACTTCTTGTTTATTCACGTCTCTGTCCCACAGACTGGAAGATTCTTGGAGGCAGGTCCTTCCACAGAATGCCTACTTAACAGGTGTTTTCTTGAATAAATGAGATGTTAAGACAGGTGTGCATGCATGCTTAGTTGCTCAGTTGTGTCTGACTCTTCGCAACTTCATGGACAGTAGCCCACCAGGTTCCTCTGTCCGTGGAATTCTCCTGGCAAGAATACTGAAGTGCGTTGCCATGCCCTCCTCCAGAGATCTTCTCAACCCAGGGATCAAACTCAAGTCTCCTGCATTTCAAGCAGACTCTACGGTTGAGCAATGGGGGAAGCCCTAAAGATAAGCATGAGGTAATAAACACAGTCACTTTTATCCTCTGATCCTCAGTGTTCCCGTCCATAAAATAGGCATCTGATCCAAGTACCTTACAACTCTATAAGGCTCAGATTTTATACTGCACCATCCTTCAAAGACACAGCTCACACTCCCAGCCCACTCATTAGTAGGAGATATTGCTGAGTTATTTTTCCCAAGGAAGGAGTGGGACTGTGGGCCCACCCACACTGCAAAGTGACTGGTCTCAGAATCTCTGATTGAAGTCACAGAACTGCTCAAAGCCAGTGCTCTATAGGGGGACCCAGAAACCCAGGACCCACCCTACCATAGGCTGGGACTCTGACCATGTCCCCAGTAAGTCATGGGCATTGTTCGCCCACATGGGTGCTCGTTTGTGGGCACTCACACAGCCATTGCCACAGTCCTCAGACAGGCACTGATGATGACACATCGGTGCAAAGGAAGTCACCCACACAATCTCACCTCCCCCGGGTATTATCTCCATGGTCACCTCACCTCCCAGCACCACCCCGACACTCACAGCTTCACCGGGTTTGGGGTTGTCTGTCTGAGAATCTGGACCTCTACTCCTGGAACCTCAGCATCTTTCAGAAGGTAACAGGTGAACCCGTGTTCTGATGGCTCTCCTCCTCTGACCCCCATTATCAGTTGCCCGTTACCGAACAGCTTCTGTCAACCTGCTGTGATGAGCAAACTCGGGCTCACCTCGCAGCTTTCTCTGGGAGAAGTATTTATTCTCCCTGAGCCTCAATTTCCTCATCTATAAAATGGCTCTGCTCAGCTTTTTTACATAGGTGTTACCAAGATGCAATGAGCTAATAGGTGTGAATGTGTCTTGTAAACTATAGGCACAATACCAATGTGTAGGATTCACAGGAGTAATAACATTAGTAGACACTAGGTTCTGTCTCTAAGGAAAATGTAAAGGGAGAATCCAAATCCAAATATTTATTGAGTACACCCTGTGTGCCAGACACAGTACAGGGGATTGTTGCCAATCTTAACCATAACTCTTCTATAACCGAATTCAGTAGTGCTATAGTTTAATATTTATATGTCTGGAGTCTAAAGTTCCATGTTTCAAGGTACATATATATGCATGTGTTTGTATGTGTGTATATATATATATTTGTGCATTTTACATATATGGGAATAGACATATTATTTGCATATGTACAGGTGTGTGTGTGTGCGTGTGTGTGCTTGAGAGAACAGACTATTTGCACAGGAGTCAGGAATGAAGTGTAACGAAAGAGTCAGGAGTTTTGGAATAAGACATACACACCTAGGTTCAGATCCTGACAATGTTTCTATGATTTAGGAGCTTTTTGACTTGAAACAGGTGTTAAATTCACCAAAGCCTTCATATTTTCTCCATAATTTCTCCATATTAACCACAGAAGTAATAAAAGCTCTCTCTGAGTTCTGTTGTGCAAATTAAATTGTGCACACAAAATACTGAGCTTTTCTACACAGGGAGGGCTCCAAGGATGCCACCTCCTGGATTCTGTGCTGCGAGTTCCTCTCACACGCTCTGTGACCAGGAGCAAGCCACACAGGTCCCTGCCACGTATTTTCTACAGAATGAGAGGACTGGACTCGATTCCCGGATTCCTTCCAGCCCCAGGACACCAGGGTCATATATCGAATATCTAATTTGTGCCTGTTCCTGGATGTCAGTCATGAGCTCAGCCCAGGCAAAGGCCCCAGGCCTGGTGTTCGCTCCATTCCCAGAGCGTTTCCTTTCTCCGAACGTGCCATTTGCTGGCCCTCCTATTTTCAAAACAGGGCCCATTGATGGCTCTGAAAAGGAATGTCCAGTGCAGCTGCGGGGCCACTTGAGCCCTCCGAGCAAGCGCTCTCAGGCCCGCTCCGTCTGTGAGCTCTGTGTTTTCAGAGCCTGTTGTTGCCAAGCTGTCTGGAATCCTCAACACCTGCACGTCAGCTTCCTGGGCCCTTTCCCTCCCCTCCCCCGCCGCACCCTCGTCTCCCATTTGCATCTGAAATGCAGCTGCTGGGGCCCTGCGGAGGGGAGCCCGGTGGACAGGACATCGCCTTGTTTGGTCTCCCTCCCCTGAGTCAAACTGAATCTGAGCCACCTCTGTGAGAGGACTCTTGTTGCCCCTTCATTATGTTTAAATGAGCCTCCTCTGTGGGAGAAATTTTTTTTTAATAAAATAAAATAAAACCACCACAAAGGACCAAAGCAGATGACATCTGTTCTTTTGATGAAAGCTTTTTCTGTCCTGAATTAGACTTTAAAAAAAAAAAAAGAAGAGAAAAAAAAGCATGGGGCTGGGCTTCATTTGTACCGTTTCTCCCCTAAAAAACAAACAAAATGAGTCTCGTTTGGGGCAAAGGAGTGTGGAACAGGTAACCAGGAGGGAAGGAGAGAAAAGGAACCCTTCCTTCTTCCTGGGGTTTCTGCCCTGTCACACCAGGAATATTCAGACACCATTCTGTTAAGTACTTTCAAATGTATATTCTCTGCGCTCATTTTATGGGCAAAATATTTAACAACTCTTTAGCCGTTATCCCAACCTTCCCCAGCCATTTCTTTTGATTGAATACCGCAGGTGGGTCTGATGCAGGTGGTACCTGGAATATGACATAAGAAACAATGACCTACATGCTGATAACCCCCAAATCTTTATCTCCATCTCTGCTCTTGTCTGCGCCCTGAGCTCCTCAACCCAGCTCCCAGGCTGAACTTCACCTCTTCTCTGCCAGCACCTGTTTCTTGCTCTGGATTATTATCTCACTAAACCTACCCACTCGGATTCCTGGGTGTCCTCCTCTACACTCCCTCCTCCCCTAGCACCCTGCAGCCAACTGACTGCTGAGTCCTGTCCATGTTCCCCCTAAACATGTCTTGGTCCCTCCTCATGTCTCCTTCTCCATTGTCACTGCCTGAATCCTGGCCGTCTTCATCACTTGCTTGACTTGTCTGTATATCCCCCACCTGGTGGCCAGCATTGCTGCTGATGATCATTCTTTGAGCAAAATACTTGATGGTTCTAGGATAAAACTGAACTCCCCGAGCTTGGCTTCCTGGAACGCTCCTGAGCAGGCCCCCGCCTGCTTTTCTGACTCACCCTATTGTCTGCCCTCTGCTCCAGCCCAAGTAAACATCCATCAGTCTCTACCTTGATTCATGCTGTTTCACCAGGCGCCTTCGCATATGCTGGTTCCTCTACCTTTCTGACTCTCTGCACGTAGATTTCCTCTACTTTCTTTTCTGGTCTCAGTTTAAATGTCACTCCTCCAGGAAGCCTTCCCTGACCACCCCCTCTGGCCCTCCTCCCCAACCATGACCTCCGCCAGACTAGAGTCCATGCTTCTGCTCTGTTTTCCTAGGGACTGTGTGCTACCTGCGCCCCCCTCTCCCAGAGCTCTTGCTCAGTTCATTGTTATTACTTATTTAATATTCTGTCTTCTCCACTCAGAAGTCGACAGAGTGGGCAGATGCAGCAGAGTGGGCATCTCCTTTTATTTGCTATAATACTGACATGACACAAGTCTTTCAACTGATAAACTTCAAAGCTCCTGCTCCTTTGCTCAAAAGACCTCTTTCAGCAATAGGGGGAGGGGAGAGGAGAGGTCATATGTTTTTGAAATAGAATTCTTCCTCTGGAAGTTTAGGTATATTTCTAAGTAGCACCACAAATCTGGACTAGGAAAGTTGTCTACAGCTTCAATCTTACTTTGAGGCCCCAATCATGCACAACCATCTTTGGTGCAAGATGAAGGTAAGTCCCCTTTATGTGCAAAATTAAGCTGATAAACAGAGCTCCTCACCTCCATGTTGAAGTCCTGGAGACCTTTTGCCCCTGGAATTTTTCTCCTCCATCTGCCTCATCATCCCTGAGGTTTGCCAGACTCCTTCCACAGCATAGAACATGGTAGAGTAAGAGGGAGTTGGGGAGGAAAGGGCACCAACTAGCTTTGATTGATGACCAGATCCTGGACACGCTTTAGTGTCTCACATAATCTCCCCAGCAGGTCTGTGAGGTAGGTACCAACTTCCTCCATTTCCTATGGAAACCATGGCATAGACAGGTAAGGTGACCAGCTGAGCTCACACGGCTGTGAATGGAAGAGGTGGCCCATGAACTCAGATCCGCCCACTCAAATGGGCCAACTCTTTGATTCCAGGCTGGCACTTTAAAAAAGTGGCGGGGGGGAGTCCCTGAAGAGGAGTCTGACACAGAACTGGAAGCTCTTTCCCAGCCCAAGCACCTTAGCAGAATCCTGCTTAATCTTACTTCAGGAAACACAAAGGCAGAAGGGCCAAAATCCAGTTATACTGGAAAGCATATGGCATTGGAGAGAAGAAGCTAGAAACCAAGAGGTTCTCTCATCCCTTTCAAATGTCGCCTGCCTAGTCATGTCTCCCAGGCAGGCATCATATGGTCCAGGGCATGTCCCTGGTCTTCTACAAGCATCTTGCCACATCTCTCATCCACTTAGCTTCTTGTGGACAGTCAGAGACTCTATGATTTTAAGGGAACTGATTTTTTAAAGAACCCTCTCTGAATGAGAACCCAACTACTTTTCTCTGGGCCAACATAACAAGCTGAGGGTTCTATTTTGACAGTGGGATTTGCTAGCATTTGAGTGGCATCTTCTCTGTTTCTTTTTCTGCTCATCTCACATTCTTTCTAGGATTTTCACCCTTGGGAAGTGGAAATGGAGCCTGATTGCAAAATCAGACAGTGGGATGGTTCTACTAAAGACTGCTTTGTTCACTAGATTGCTAGTTATGAATGAGTGGGGGAAACTGAATTTGCTTACCATTAGAACCCCTCCGCACACTGGAATTCTAGAGGCTAAAATCTAGCACACACACAGAGCTGAGATGGAAAATCCAATGTGAGGTCAATGCTCAGAACTTATTCATCTCCTAAACTCAACCCACTTCTCCACTTTCTTAACAAATAGGTAGACCAACTGTAATGATAGTCTCCTACCATTCTAGGCTGAAGGAATCACGTGGAATTTGGAGCAGCCAAAGAGCAGGGAGAAGTGAAAACAGTTGATGAATAATCAATTCATATTTATTGAGCATTAACTATCAAATATTGTAAAAAATACTGCTACATCTGTGATTTGCATGTGTACTTAGTCACTTCAGTCATGTCTGACTCTTCACGACCCCATGGAGCATAGTCCTCCAGGCTCCTCTGTTCATGGGATTTTCCTGGTGAGAATACTGGAATGGGTTGTCATGCCCTTCTCCAGAGGATCTTCCTGACCCAGGAACCTACATCTCCTTCATTTTCTGCATTGAAGGTGAATTTTTTTTTTTTTTTACCATGGAGTCCATTTTATTTCATCTTAAATAATGCTGTGAGTTTGGTATTTTTAACTCCCGTTTTATAGATACATCAAATTCAGAGATATTCACTGGCTCTCCAGAAGGCACATAGTTCCCTTTGAGTCTTTTTATTCTCAACCTCTTGCAGGTTTCTGTCTCCTTCCTAGAAGAAATTGGGGAACCAAAAAGAAAACAGAATCAGGGGGTCTACAGGAACATAGTTGGATAAACTCTCAGCTCTGGCATCCCAGGGCAGGAAGGGATGAAGGGAAGAGAGGCCAATAGAAAATTACGGGGACTGGATTTGGAGCCTTTTGAGAAGAGAAGGGGAGAACAGTGGCATTTTTGTGCTTAGTATCTTCTCCAAGTTTTTGAGCATCTCTTTTAAAGTCTCCAAATTTATTTCGACCAGGGGTCCCCAACCTCTGGGATCTGTCGGTCCCCAACCTCTGGGAGCCTGTTGATCTGAAGTGGAGCTGGTATAACAATAATAGAAATAAACTGCACAATAGATGTAATGGATTTGAACCATCCTGAAACTATTCCCCCACACAGTCCGTGGAAAAACTGTCTTCCTTGAAACTGGTCCCTCGTACCAAAAAGGTTGGGGACTGCTGATTTATATGAGAAACTCCTAAAGAAGGAAGGAGTGGTGAAAAGTGAGTCTTGAACTGTTGGATACCACATTTCCCATTATTTTCCTGGCCTGTTAAAGGCAGAGACAATGACCAAAAGGGCTAAGGGAAAGGAGATCCAGCAACAGAGTGGTTACAGGCACAGGATGAAGGAGAAGGGCTGTGTCTAATCCCTGCCACATGAGCGAGTGAACTTTGAACAGAGAGAGAAAAACAAAAAACAAAACTCTCAGTCTCACATTCCTTCCATGTGCAACCAACATCCTAATATCTCAAATAAAGTTCAGTGTAAAACAAATATAAAATGAATTTGATTTTTTCATTTTGCTAGCTCTAGAATAAAGATGGCTATTGTGGCACAGTGGTAAAGAATCTGGCTGCTAATGCAGAAGACTCAAGTTTGATCCCTGGTCTGGGAAGATCCCCTTGGAGAAGGAAATGGCAATCCAGTACTTTTGCCTGGAGAACCCCATGGAGCCTGGTGGGCTACAGTTCACGGGGCTGCAAAGAGTCAGACATGACTTAATGACTGAGCTTTGAGCTCTTGATTCCTATTTTATGGCTAAGAAATTTTAATATTTATGATAGTCAATGGGTTGCCCATTCTTTCTTTCTTAAATATTAATTAAGCTTCTATGATTGGCCCAGAACTGGACATAATAGCAAACAAACCAGATATAAAGCTTATAGGCTAATGAGAAAGCAGATAATAAAATTAAAATTCAGCACAGAAATAAATATAATTACAAACTATTATAGAGTAATGCGAGGGGAAGTCTTCCCTGGTGGCTCAGTGGTAAAGAATCGCCTGCAATGCAGGAGACGCTAGTTCAGTCCTTGGGTCAAGAAGATCCCCTGGAGGAGGGCATGGTAACCCACTCAAGTATTCTTGTGTGGAGAATCCCATGGACAGAAGAGCCTGGCGGGCTACAGTTCATATGGTTGCAAAAAGTCAGGCATGACTGAAGCAACTTAGAATTCACAAACGCAAGGAAAACACATAGGGAAACATGAGGGAAGCCCTGTCTAAAGAGGTGGCACTCTTCTGTGAGCCAGGACAGGAACCAAGGGGCAAGCAGGCAGCAGAAACCACCTGTGCAAAGTCCCTGGGGCTGGAAGGTAAGCAGCCAGTGTCACAAGGAGGGTAGAGAGAAAGAAAAGGTCAGAGGGCAAGGCAGGGGGCACTTTATGTCAGAGGGCTTTCTAAGCCATAGTGAGAACTTTGAATTTTATTCTAAGCAGTGGAATGGGAACCCACTGAAGGATTTTAGACATGAAAGAGACATGATCTGGTGAATATATTTTTCAATTACACCACTAAATTGTGGAAAATGGAGTGGATGGATGAGGATGGGGGAAATAAAGCTGATGAACTGAACCCAGTGAAACATAAATCCTAGTCCTTGACTTCAACCATAAAGTCTCTATGAAAAAGCCATCATTCATGATTTATAATTTTTAAAAATATATGCCATTTTATTAAACAGAATCAAAAATCCTCAAATTTCTTATCAACTAAAATGACCCGAAGTCCTAGGGGTTGCTTCAGGGTAATGCCTTGTTCAGCTGGCTTTCATGACCTCTTCTTTCTACTTTCCAGGTTTTCCAAGAACAAGGGTTGAGAAGAGCAGTCATAATTGGGGAATAAATAAATAGGTCATTTGCATCTGATTTTCCTACCCAGCCTCAACCTCATTACACAGCAGCAGCGGCAAATGTCAGCGGCAGGAAGCACACAACAAGAAGAATTAACCACAGTTCTTTTTTTTTGGCCCAAATTTACACACACACTGTCACACACACATACAGTTGGTTTGAAGTTGGGGGAGGGTAGGTAGCCAGCTTTCTCACATTTTTAACCAATAGAATCTCACGCCAGTCATCAAAACAACAGGCTTTCAGGCAGTTGACCTTTTGTGATGAAGGGTTTTGTGGGGAGAGGAGAGAGAAAGGAAAGAGGAAACTTGGGCTTTATTATCCTGATGGTTGAATGCTGAATCAGTCTTATGTTACAGACACATTAATTTGATTAAGATACAATCCATGGGTCATTCAGGCATATAAAATACTCTTGCTTAATTGCAAAATTAACAATGAAATAAGATAAATCATTACCAAACTGGAGATTATTCGGGAACTCAGATTTTTTTCACCCCTGCTCAGTTCATTTTCTCCATCCAAAGTTGTTTTTGACACTTAGAAGAGAAAAGCGGGCTAAAGCAACGGTACACTACACCCTAGCATTCGGCCCTCGAGGGCTCAGTGGGCTCTCGGTCACTCAGAATAGACACTGCTGGAGGACCCACCTCACAAGAGATTTCAAGTCTCTTAGCCTCGAAAATGTTCATAACCATCTCAGATGCACAGTCCAGCTTGAAACCTAAAGGCCAGGATCCTGGCTTCCATTTTTACTGTTAATACATCACTCCTTTCCCGCCACTTTGCTTCTTTATAGTAGCAACCTATTTTTCAGGCCCTGGGAAACCTTAGGTCAAACATCTCCTATATTCCAGGCACTGTGTGAAGTGATGTAAACATAAAAGCACAGACCAGCTTCCAGATCTCAATAAGCTGGGCCTCGAGTTGGTCCCTGGCTTCTCTTCCTTCTGTGACTCCCTGAGAAATGCCTGGCTGTGGTCCAGTGCGCGTTGTCGTGCTGTAGTAGAGGCAGGCAAAGACCCGGAAAAGGAATTTAATCAGGAAACGTGCAGAGAGGAGGTACAATTTGAATTGGCCTTAAATTGAATTAGGAGAAGCTGGTCATTCGGAGAAAGGGAAGGGAGGGCATTCCCAGCAGAGGGAACAGAACGAATTAAGGTGGGGAAGCTTGGGTGCCCCTGAGGCATGTGGTCATTACTGTGGTGTGGCAAGTAGCAGCCAGGTGTTTTTCCTATCTTGGGAGAAAGTGTTAGTAGCCAAACATATGCTCCAAATCTGGGAACGTTAAGCACTTACCCCATATCAATTCAGTTCAGTCACTCGGTCGTATCTGATTCTGCGACCCAATGGACTGCAACATGCCAGGCCTCCCTGTCCGTCTCCAACTCCTGGAGTTGACTCAAACTCATGTATAATACCCCATATAATCCAGAAAGAATTCTGGATCAGAATTCAGGAGACCCATTGTTCCTGTGTCTAATACATTGTGTGAGTTTAAGCTAGTTATTTCTCCAGGCTGTGCCTCAATTGGCTCAGCCTCAAAATGGGAATAAAAATCTTTTACCCATCTACTTCTTAGGGTGCCTTTGAAGTTAAGCGGGAAACTAAATATGAAAATTTAACTTCAAAGCCTCCTATCCTCTGTAATAAGAATGTAAAGCACTTATATCAAATTGAAGAAGTTATTAGTCTTACTGCTGGTGGGCACTGTCACGACATGATTCAGGGACCAGCAAGCTAACCAGTGGCTGAAGTGAAGGGACCATGACTAAGGCTTGTGCAGATTTTATATTTCATCACATTTAGAACATGTGTTCATGCAGTCTTTTATCGGTTTAACAGATAAATAAAACTGGCTCATAAAGAACATTCAAAGTGAAAAGTAGAATCGAGCATCTAAGCTCCTTATTCTGTGCCCTTGCAAATGACCCTATCACTGTACCAGGACTTCCCAGGTGGCTCCGTGGTAAATAATCTGCCTGTCAATGCAGAAGACTCGGGTTCAATCCCTGGGTCAGGCAGATCCCCTGGAGAAGGAAATGACAACCCACTCCAGTATCCTCACCTGGAAAATCACATGGACAGAGGAGCCTGGTGGCCTACAGTCCATAGGGTCTGACTACAGTCCAAAGAGTCAGACTAAATGACTTAGAGATTAAACATGTACACCCGTGGTGGATTCATGTCAATATATGGCAAAACCAATACAATATTGTAAAGTAAAAAAATAAATAAATAAATAAAATAATTAGTTACAAAAAAATAAAAATATACCAATTTTTTAAAAAAATAAAATAAATAAATTTATATAAAAACAACAATAAAAAAAAGAGATTAAACAACAACAACAATCACTGTACCAACATGTTCAACCTCTGAGAATTTCTGAAAGCCACTGTTTAACGAAAAACAGCTACCATGTGATTCAGAAAATGAGAGTTTGAAAGAGCCTCCAAGAGCCCTTTCAGCCCCAGTTCTTCTTGACCATCTTGTACACAGTGCTAAAGCCAGACCCCGACCCCAAGAGCCATCTCTGAGTTGCCAGGTGCCTGCATCTGGGCAATTCTGCACGTGGCTCACAGAGACTGGGGTTTAGGTTATGACTGTGAACGTGGACTACACACCCAATAGAGGCGTGGTGAGATGAGTCAGGGACATTTCTAGAAGACAGTTCCACTGGAACCCCAAACAGTTTGGAGAAAACCAAGGAGTGAAACAAGCAACTTGCCAGTGTGTTAAAGGGAAGACTTAGCGTGTGATACCTAAGAGCACAAGATGATGGAAATAAGAAAATGCAAAAGCAGCTCACCCTCTGCCTGCACCTTTCCCTTAAGGGACTTGAAACGTATGATGGGCAAGGATGTCCCTTGTCATCATCGGCAAGTTGTTTCATCTTCCAAAATTGAAAAGCTGCCCCTTCCCTCTTTTTAAAAGAATGTTGAGCAGATAGAGTGAGAATTGGTTAGAAAATGGCCACATCTATGGTGATCACTGCCTCGTGATGGAGCCAGTGCAGCCTTGGCGTTTGGCCCATTACTCCCAGATAGCAGTGACATCTCTGGGTTCTCCTACTGTTACATGGAGAAGAAAAGACAGGTCCACACTGCAAACCCAGAGACCCAGGAGGAGATGCCAGCTCTGCTGTGTGCCCTGGAGCAAAATGATTTACTTTTCCAGTTTTGGATCTTTTGGGATCATTATCCTCAGACTGTAGACATGACCTCTAACACCCCTTCCAGTTCTAATACCTTGTAAAACTAGGATTCCTCCAATCATGCTGTATTAACTTAGTAAGGACCAAGAACCATGAAAAAGGAAAACCTTGCCTTGGCCTCTGCTTCCTCACTTCTACAATGAGGATACTATCACCAACTGTAGGGTGGCTGGAAAGATTAGACAATAGATGCAAGTCTGCAAACAGTGCCTGACGCTCAGTAGGCGCCCCATCAGTGGAGACTCTTAAATCAAAACCTAAAGATTTCCAGCCTCCGCCTCTGCCAGACTAATCTTTGCAGTCCTAGGCATCTCCATGGTTTGAGCACATGGCCCCTGACTTGCTGCTGCCCACTATGAGCTCTAAGTCCAAACATTAGAACAAAGTTTTAGAATCTTCCATCCCATCCAGGAGCCACATGGGGAGTCTGTGAACTTTTCTGTGTCCTTTGACTGGAACTCCTTGCCTGTGAGCATCTGTTAGCTCCAGGTGTCTGTGGATGAGCCCAAGGGCAGCCTTTTTGAAGACCAACTACTTGCTCCACTGTATTGAGCCCATAGACACTTCCTCGCTTCCTCCACCCCCTGTGACTGCCAGGGAGGGAGTGCAGGCGAACAGGAGCCTGAAACAGAGAGCATATGTCCTCTGTGTCTACTTTACCAAGCTGAGATCCTTTCAGGGTGATAGGACTGGAGATGGAGAAGGATAAGTCTTCATCACAACAGCGATGTTGATGCTAGTACCATGCAGGCTGAAAGCCTGAAAGCCATGGAAATATATCCCACTGGCTCAGAGTCCCCATCCCCTGCAGAACCTGAAAAGAAAAAAAAATCAGAAAATTCCACTTCCTTTTTCCTATTTAATGAGGTCGAACATTCTTAAGGAATGAAAAGCAGAGCTCAAGCCTAGCTTTTAATTAGCTTCAGGAGCCCTTATTTCAGACTAGCCTCATTCCCAAAGCTATTCTCTCTCTGCTCTGAATGAGATGGAAATTCAATTGCATTTGCCTTGTTGAGGAGTCATAATAAGATGCTCCTTCCCCCTCAAGGTCACATGGGGAAAGACACTCAGAAGCCAGACAGACACTGCACTTTTTGACCCCAGCAGGACACCAAAACTTGAGAAAGGCATTTTTGTAAGTTACTATGTGAGCTTGGGCTAGTATCTCCCCATGTTCCATGGAAAAAAGATATGGACTTTAGAGTCAAAGGAATCGGGATCAAATCCTGCCTCCTCTGCTTAGTGTCAATTCAAGGTAACTAAACACCTGAGGCTTCTGTTCTCTCATTTGTGATGCAGAAATTGATGTCCACCTTGTAGAATGACTGGAGGGACAAAATGAGCAATACATAAACCCTGGACATCATCTGTCCTCAGTAAACATTGTTCTTTTTCCCCGCTCATCAGTAAGACAGAGTGAATCACCCCCACCTTACCTATTTCATTAGATTACAACGGCGACCCAAAGGGATTGTATATTCAGAGGCTAGGAGGTTAGATCTCTTAGTTGGAGGTCAGAGTTCATATCCAGATCCTGCTGCCTCCTGCCTGTGCCACCTTGGGCAAGTTCCAGAGCCTGGCTGTTTCCTCATAGTAAAAACAGGGATGTTATCAGCAGCCTCTCCATGGGATTACTGTAAGGACTAACTGAGGTGGTATCCAAAAAGCCCTTGCCTAGTGCTTGGCACGTAGCAAGTGCACAATAAATATTAGCTAATAATAGCACCGGCGGCATCTGAGAGTGTGCTGTAAAATTTAAAAATCCTCTAAGACAGCCATCTCAAATCCTTTTGGGAAGGAATGTGCCTGTGTTACCGGTGCTTATGTAAATGTAAGTGGTTATTATTTATGTAGGAGAACATTACTGAGTATGATGCAGGAAGAGGGAGACAACAATATAGAAAAAGAAAAAATTTACGATGGGCTTCAAAGGGGAAAGAAGAGAAAATAACTTCTTGCCTGGCACTGGAGAAACAGCCCCATATATTACCTCCAAGCTGCCTGGGCTCGAAGATCACGTCAATAGTGTCTTCTCTAAAGAAAGAGGGGAAAAAAAAAAGGAAAGCAATGGAAAAGAAAGGGGAAGAAAACGTCATTCTATTTCCTCTAAAATTAATCCTCAGGCTGTATTTATCCAACAGAATCCTACTAAACACCCATCCCAGGGGAGATGCCCGAACACTGGTGACTCTGCCCTTAGGGAATCTGGGACTAATGAGGATCTTAGAACAAGTACATAAATAACTAATTAAAGGTAGAGAGTGATGTGTCATGAATCATTATCTTCATCATTATTGGAAGTCATTTTTATGGAATTGCATATATTTACTATATCATCCTTTTTTTCCAAAAAGAATTTTGAATGACTTATAACATTACAGAAGTTAGACACTGAGGTATAAAAAGATAGAACTAGATATTTATATTGAAGCCATAAGAAATGCCAAAAGCTAATACAGTTGTTAGATCTAGCATTAGATTTAACTCTGAGCTTACTGGAAGTCAGGACAAAATGGGAAACACATTGTTATAATTCACTACTTCTCAAATACTAACACTCTCTTAAGCAATATACAGAAAAGTAGGCAAGGTCTAATCCACTAACCTTGCATTTTCTATTCATTTGACAAATGCAAAACGCATGCCTGGCTGTGGAATTTTGAGACATTCAGGTTGGCGTGGACCATTATCAGCCTTTAGGACTATTCTTTTTTTAAAAAAAAAATCTATATGCGTTATTAAACTATTTTGTTTATCATTTCTGTTAAAGCTGTTTCTCAGCTAGAACACAAGCTGTCTCACTTCTTGTATTTTTAAGAAAAAATAAATAAATACTCTTTAAAACACAGAGCGATCTTTATGTCATGATGCTAGACCTGTTAATCTTATTTTCGATAGTGCCCGGAGGGCTTTGATCTGTCACAGGCCTCTCTTGGGTTAATTGCTGCTCTTCTCAACTCATCCCCACGCAGACAGGTAGGTGGGAGTGAGGAGAATTAGCCAATTGTACAGAAAAATCAAAGACGTTTGCTTGCAAGGGTACCTACTTCTGAGAATTACCATGAATTTTGCATGCCACTGACTAAGAAAGGAAGGAAGGAAGTGACATCTTGAAGATCCTGGGCTGGGGCGAGCTGCGGTGAAAAAAGACCATCTGTTATTCTTCTTCTGGTTGGTTTCTGGCCTGTTGTGATGTCTTTTGTGAATCTTTGAGAATTTGAACTTTAAAACCAGTTTTAAAAGAAGGTGTGGTTGCCTTCTTTTTTTTTTTTTTAACACAATCCTTAGAAGTCTCACGAGTTTGATTAATGAGGCAGAATTTTTTAAAATAAAAAATAGAACAAAAGACAAGCAGTAAAGAAGGGGAAGGAATGTTTCTGTAAGAGAAAAAAAAAGAGGATTGCAAGAGAAGAGACACAAGAAGGGTCAGAAGGCGAAGGCATCTGAACACTTCTTGACTCAGGCCCTGCTGGGGTGGAGGTGGGGGGTCCTGGAAAGAGGGCACCCAGACTCTGCCCAGCTGAGAGAGAGCCCTGATCGAGGAGGGGGCTGGACAGGGAGCCCGCTGCCACGTGCCGGCCAGTCCCACACACATCTGTTTGATTTGGCTCTGCTCACTGACCAGCTGCTGGCACTGAATCAGAAAGGGCAGGTGGGAGTGTTGGGGGAGCAGAGAGGAGGGGGAGATCGGATTATGCACAGTTGTTCCAAAAGGGGGGAAAGGGAGGAGGCGGGAGGAATGAGGCTGGGAGGGGCCTGGGGGCAGGCAGGGGCAGGAAGGCCACAGCTGTGATGGTGGGCACTGGAATTAGTCACTGTCTGCAGCAGGTGAAGGCGCTGAGTCAGCAGCCCAGGATGTGGCCTCCAAAGACATCCAGGCCCTGGGCCAGCTTTGGGCAAAGTGTCGGGAGTGCTTTCCCGCTGTCCCCTTTGACTGTCCCACTAAGAGGCAGCCAGGCCAGACCTCCAGACCAGCCACCATACTGCTCCCTTCTTTTTTCTACCAGAGCAAACCTTGTTTTCTACCTCAGACAATTTCTTTGTCTTTCTAAGCTTATCAAGACATACTTCTTCTAAAGCTTTTAAGATCTTCCCAACCGTCCAGAGAGAAAACTGGAAAGAATCACCTTGTGTACCTAACAGAGGCCCCGGGAAGTGTAAGCGACATTCTTGAAGTCACCTGCCTCAGCCACTGGACGGACAATTTGGGAAATGCTGACTCTTCCACCTCAGCACCATTTGCTCTGCCAAAATTTGCTCTGGTCCACATTCTCAACCATGTGCCAAGAGGCTGAGGTGCTGAGTGGAGAGTATGTGGGGGAGAGCTACATTATTACGTCATCCCGGTGTGAAGTCTTGCACAAGAACAAGTTCTTTGTTCACCATTTGTTCGACATCATGTGCTGGGGAACCAAGCTGGTTCTCTCATGTAGCTCACCCTATGGGCGATCTCTTTCTAAACGTTTCTAGCCAGTCAGTGTCCATTTCCCAAAGGGAAGTCATTCAAGTCACATCTGCAGGGTTGAAAATCTCACACATTCATCACCTTTGTTTCTGAAAAAGTCCTCACTGCTGGCATCCCATATGACAGAAGAGGCAGGACACTACCTTGCAGCTGAGATTGGTGCCTCGGTCTGCTCACTGGGATAGCAAGATCTGGTCACATCAGGGACATTCTCATTACCCAGAGGATCAAAAACAGCATGATATGGAATTCCAAATATTCGATCTAAAAGAAAAGCTATCTCCTATGGTCTGCCCTAATTACATAGGTTTGGGCTCTAAAGAGTGCCTGAGGTTCAAATCGCAACCCCCAACATTTATTAGCAAAGTAACCTGTCCTGCCTATTACTTAAAATGAGGATAGTACTAGAACCTACCTCATAGGGCACTTGTAGCAAATGGAAGTGTCCATGGAATGGTACAGCCTTTGGCCATTAGTACCCAAGAGTGAGAAAGGGGATTAGTCCTCCATAGATAGGACATCCACATCACAGAACCCCACCATCGATCTCCTATGGGTTTTTCTTTCAATACTACCCAAATTTTCCATCTTGTGCCACCACAATTCAATACACACACAAATACTGAGAGTGAAAAGATATTATTAAAGTCTCCTACTCAGGAAAGAAAGTTCAGAACATAAACTATCTTCAGATAAGAATTACCGGTGAAGTTAAATCTGATTTTTCAACAGCTTATTCCCACCCAGGCTTCCCTTTCGAGCCAGCCCCACATGGAGTCCCTGGAGGCCTTTCAAGCTCTTCCCAGAACTAGGTCTTCTTGATCCGCCACATGGAGAGTGGGCTTCTTCCCTCTCCTCCTGGATCTCATCCTTAGGCTTTCATTTCTCTCCAATTCCCAGATCCTTTGCTGCATTCCTCTTCAATACCCCACTCACTGGATCTGCATCCGCACAGGGACCATGCAGCTCATCCAATCTCTGTGCCTTACATAATGCATAGTTATGTAACAGGCTCAACTCTGTCTTTGAATCCGTTAGGGTCCTAAGTAATTAATTAATTAAGCACATATTTGCATTTTCAAGTCAGCTTCCATAGACTGTAGTATAGTTTTAAAGGTCTGTAGACATCCTATAATTGGAGAAGGAAATGGCAACCCACTCCAGTGTTCTTCCCTGGAGAATCCCAGGGACGGGGGAGCCTGGTGGGCTGCCGTCTATGGGGTTGCACAGAGTCGGACACGACTGAAGCGACTTAGCAGCAGCAGCAGCAGCAGACGACATCCTATTGATATAAAACACAAGTACCCATAGTCATCCTGCATAGGATCCTTCTTCAGAAGTTCCAGCTGCCACAGGAAGGACTTAGTGATGGATACCCTGATCAGATGACATTCAGAGAGTTCCCAACTTAACAATCATCAATCCCACTTGAGGGTCGAGGGCCTTTTCTGTGACCCAGCGGCAAGTTCATCCCTCTCTGCTCTTGCACTCTAGGTCCAATGACTCATCCCTGATCTCATAACCCACCAATGCCCTCATTCCTACATAATTCTCAGCCATGCCTGGAATCAGAATCGGCTACCAGCAGCCACATGTCCTGACTGGCATATTTAAGAGCAGGTTTTGCTCCCAGCCTCCCCTGGCCTGAGGCTATACTGGAAACTAACTTCAGATTTTGAATTTCCACTCCACCACGTCTCACAGGACCAGCCATTTTATATTTCTGGGCCTCAGTTTCCTCATCTGTAAAATGGGAATAAAAATACCCTGACAGAGATGCTGTGAGAATTAGTGACAATGCAGAGAATTTTATCCACAGTTTTGCTCAGTGAACAGTAGCTGTTTTCTTCGGATGACCACCTATTACTGCTGGCTTGGTGCCGACTGTCCCCTGGCCTGTCACCTCCTGCCTGTTCTCATGTACTGCCAGGATTGCTGGCACCCACACCTACCTAACTGCCTTCTCCAATCCCTGGGTTCTACCATTCTGCTCCTCTGAGCGAGTTCCACCATGTCTTTTCTAACTGCTGGCAGGGGGTATGCTGGGTTGGCTCCTGCCGAGGCACAAAGCTGATTCTTAACATCTCTTCCCAGCTCCACCGTCAGTGACCATGTCAGTAGTTCGAGGTCGGCCACAGGGAGGCTGTCTACACAGTTGAAATTAACCATTACTACAACAGGGCTGTATCCCCTGAGAGTGTCTTATTCACTAGCTCTCAGACACACCGCGGCGGACTCTTCATTCTTTCTGTACCTTCTCTGAAACTGATTACCTAACCTGAACTCTCAGATATGGTCCTTTTACCAGAAGACCTCAGAAGTTTTCCTCCACACACATACTGCCCTTAAGTCTCAGTGAGAATGCAGCTAAACCTGTGCCAAAGTCTACAGAACAACTCTCCACTTAGGAATGGAAACATGACACCAGGAAACAAAAAAGTCTAACGAATATACATTAACCTCAGGATTAACCCTGCTGCTAATGAGATCTGCTCAGCACAGCCAAAGCATTTTCTTCCTGCCAGCTCCCTCTGGGTGATGCAGGCCCCCAGGGCCCCGAGACCTTCACCTGAGCTCTGTAATGGAAGTCTTCCAGGCTCTACAGGACGGTGCCCTTCACGCCACTCCATGAATGCGTTGGACTTGGAAACGCTGTTGTCTCTTAGCAAGAAGGGTGTGGAAGAAGAAGAATTTTTATAGGTGTCAAAAGAAAGGCCTGCCTTTCCTTCTCCTCTGTGAGGACTCTAAACCACAGGAGTTTGCTCAGGCCTTGGCATTTTGAGGGCTTGGATTCTGTCCCAGTTGCATATCTCAAGGGACCTGCTCCTTGGTGGTGTTCGATTCAGACCAGCTGTTCCAAGGGCCACATGTGGAGATTGTCATGGTTATCTGTTACTTAGTTCTGGGCACACTTACCTTTGGGCTTCCCTGATGGCTCAGATGGTAAAGAATTTGCCTGCGATGCAGGAGACCCGGGTTCAATTCCTGGGTGAGGAGAAAGGAAGATTCCTTGGAGAAAGGAATGGCTACCCATTCCAATATTCTTGTCTGGAGAATTCCATGGACAGAGGAGTCTGGCAGGCTACAGTCCATGGGGTCTCAAAGAGCTGGACATGACTGAACGACTCACATTTTCACTTTTCACACTTATTTTTATATCCCCTGAAAAAAGACTCATTAAGCAAATAAAATAGGTGTATGAGCATGTGTGTGGTGGGGTGGAAGGAGGGACATTTTTCTTTGCAAGGAAGTATATTCTCATGAATTTTAGAGGACAAACCATCACCTGCTTTTGTGGAATCCTATCTATCTTTGGTGATGATTGTGGGTCTCTTTTGAGTGGTGGTTTTGTTCCTACTTGTACTTGAATGGATTTTCATGGCCCAAGTGGGAAAACACCCCATTCATTTGCCCATTAAACCTAAAATCCCCTTTCCTCCCTACAGAATCCATAAATTCTATCCATTTTCGCTTCTTCACAATTCCAGACCACCTACAGAATGCAAAACATTGCTCACTACTCCGCTCCCTCCTGAGTACCTTCCCCTTGACTTGCTGCTTCTCAAATAGGTACACAAACTGTTCGTGCCAACACTTTTAAGAAAGTCCACAAGGACACAAGTGTCCCAGGTGACTCAGTGCTAAAGAATCTGCCTGCCTCTGCAGGAGATGCAGGAGATGCACATTTGACCTCTGGGTCAAAAAGATCCCCTGGAGGAAGAAATGGCAACCCACTCCAATCTTCTTGCCTGGAGAATCTCATGAACAGAGAAGCCTGGCAGGCTACAGTCCATAGGATCGCAAAGAGCCAGACACGCTGAGCGCGGATGCACACGCAGGCACGGGGACACCAGCAGAGAGAGACAAACATAGAAGAGGGACACGATTTCAGAATTCCCTCCTACGTTCTCACCCGGTCTCTGGCTCACACTGTGGGGAAACTGTGAGCCCAGGATGCTAACAAGTCTTCTTCATCTCATCTCCTTCTCCTCCCCTCTTGCCTCCGGGCGACATCTTCAGGGACATCAGATGACTACTCCTGCGCGTCTAGGCTATGCAGATGTCATGACCTTTGTGAGGCACTTCACAGCCTGCAAATGACTTTCTCTAACTTGGGTGACCTTTAGAACCTCCCTGGGACCTAGGTGATGGTGTGACTGCCACCGTTTTCATGGGCCAACGAGACAGTGCAGAAGGAGTGCCTGCTAGGTGCCTGGTCAGAGCCCCCTACAGTTCTCTCCCCTCAGTTCAGTTCAGTCTCCCAGTCATGTCTGACTCTTTGCAACCCCAAGGACTGTACCACGCCAGGCCTCCCTGTCCAACACCAACTCCCGGAGTTTACTCAAACTCATGTCCATTCAGTCATGTCCGATGGTGATGCCATCCAACCATCTCATCCTCTGCTGTCTCCTTCTTCCACCTTCAATCTTGCCAAGCATCAGGGTGTTTTCCAATGAATCAGCTCTTTGTTCAGTTCAGTTCAGTCCCTCAGTCATGTCCAACTCTTTGCGACCCCATGAATTGCAGCACGCCAGGCCTCCCTGTCCATCACCAACTCCCAGAGTTCACTCAAACTCATGTCCATTGAGTTGGTGATGCCATCCAGCCATCTCATCCTCTGTCGTCCCCTTCTCCTCCTGCCCCCAATCCCTCCCAGCATCCGAGTCTTTTCCAATGAGTCAACTCTTTGCATGAGGTGGCCAAAGTACTGAAGTTTCAGCTTTAGCATCAGTCCTTCCAAAGAAATCCCAGGGCTGATCTCCTTTAGAATGGACTGGTTGGATCTCCTTGCAGTCCAGTCCAAAAGCATCAGTTCTTCAGTGCTCAGCTTTCTTTATGGTCCAACTCTCACATCCATACATGACTACTGGAAAAATCATAGCCTTGACTAGATGGACCTTTGTTGGCAAAGTAATGTCTCTGCTTTTTAATATGGTGTCTAGGTTGATCATAACTTTTCTTCCCAGGAATAAGCATCTTTTAATTTCATGGCTGCAATCACCATCTGCAGTAATTTTGGAGCCCCCAAAAATAAAGTCTGACACTGTTTCTGCTGTTTCCCCATCTATTTGCCATGAAGTGATGGGACTGGACGCCATGATCTTAGTTTTCTGAATGCTGGGTTTTAAGCCAATTTTTTCACTCTCCACTTTCACTTTCATCAAGAGGCTCTTTAGTTCTTCTTCGTTTTCTGCCATAAGGGTGGTGTCATCTGCATATCTGAGGTTATTGATATTTCTCCCGGCAATCTTGATTCCAGCTTGTGCTTCCTCCAGCCAAGCGTTTCTCATGATATACTCTGCATATAAGTTAAATAAGCACGGTGACAATATACAGCCTTGATGTACTCCTTTTCCTATTTGGAACCAGTCTGTTGTTCCATGTCCAGTTCTAACTGTTGCTTCCTGACCTGCATACAGGTTTCTCAAGAGGCAGGTCAGGTGGTCTGGTATTCCCATCTCTTTCAGAATTTTCCACAGTTTGTTGTGATCCACACAGTCAAAGGCTTTGGCATAGTCAATAAAGCAGAAATAGATGTTTTTCTTGAACTCTCTTGCTTTTTCAATGATCCAGCAGATGTTGGCAATTTGATCTCTGGTTGCTCTGCCTTTTCTAAAACCAGCTTGAACATCTAGAAGTTCATAGTTCACATATTGTTGAATCCTGGCTTGGAGAATTTTGAGCATTACTTTACTAGCTCTCAACAGCTATGACCCACCCCCACCAGCTCCAACACTCACTGGACCCCAGTAACCTTGTGTTCCTTGTTAGTTGCTCTGTCGTGTCCACCTCTTTGAGACCCCATGGACTGTAGCCCACCAGGCTCCTCTGTCCTTCCCCCACCCTCAATTTGCCTTACCAAGAAGGAAAAGCAGGAATTATGCACTGATTATACATGACCTTTAGAAAGAATTTGATTCAAAAGATTATTTTCAAGGAAAGGATCTCAAATTGCATTTTAATTTAATTTTATGAGGAAAATCTATACACATTTTCTATTTTCCACCCCAGTGGCAACGGCTTCTTGGCTGATGACCAGATGCTTCCTTCCATTTTGACATGGTAAAATCAGGGTGCCTCAGCAGGACATCCAGATGAACTCTTGCTGTTCTTCCAAAATCCAGGTTTGAGCTCAGTCTGGATCAAGAAGAAAAAGTGCCATTATTCCCCAATTGGCTTTTTAGTACTTGCTTTATCTTTCCACACTTTCTCTTCCTGCCTTTTTCTCAAATTACCAAAGGCACAAACACTCCAAGTCACAAAACCTAAGACTTTCTTAATTTCTCTTCCTCCTTTCTAGTCCAAGCTAACCGAGGATCATTTAGTTTCCTCAGACACAGAATACCTACTCTCTAATCCGTGTAGTAATAATACAGAATTTGTTTTAGAATATTTATAAATTTAAACTTTTCACAGATTCTTAGTGTTCTTTAGCATTAGATGGCTCTTCTCTCCATTTAAGACAGATATCTCCAACACCTTCAGCATGCTGACATCAGATTATAGCATGGAGAGGGGCTGCTCCATGCAAAGCTTAAGAGGTCATCTTATTAATCAATTGGATAGAAGACTAATTTATTCATTCAACACATACTTACTAATCACTTAACCTGAACTCCTACAGTGCCCAAGATCCTGTAGCATGTACTTGTTATGCTACTTGAGATACTATAGTATGTACATCTTTCAATTAGACTATGAGGTCCTTCAGAAGACTCTGGCCTCAGCTTGCTGCTCCCTATCTTATGACATTGAGTGACTAACCTCACTTCTCTGGGCCTCAGTTTCCCCTTTGTGGTAGGTGGTTAAACAGAGCATTCTAAGTCCACAGATTCACTTTCTTCTCCTTCAATTTAGCAAATATGGATTAAGCACAGAACATAAAATCTACTAAAAGATCTCAAAGAAGGAGGGATCAAGAACTATTTAAAAGAAACCAGGTCATTGTTGAAGCTGGGAGATGGGTACACAGAATGTCACCACACAGCTCTGTCCACTTACCTGCATATTAGAAAATATCCTCCTAAGAAGAATAAAAACAAAGACAAAGAAAGCTAGCAGGTGTCACATTACAGGTCACCATTGAGCGGGATGGAAGCATGGGTAGGATTTCAGTGAGCCGACACTGGGTCAGGGGCCATTCCAGGCAGGGCACATCCTGAGCCAAAGCATTGAGACTGGAAAATACATGGTGTTTGCAAAGGACCCGGAGTAGTCATGTGTGGCCACAGCTCAGCATGTGAGGAGGGAGGGTGGGGGGGAGCCGAACTGGAAAGGTATCCTGGGGTCAGAGCTGAAGGGTCTAGAGAGGCATGGTGCTAACCTCACTGGCAAGGGAAAGTGACTTCATTGCTTAAGCACAAATTGGCTCTGTCCCTTGTCCGTCAGTCCGGTGTAGGCCTGGGAGAAGGGCCCGTGGCAGAAATTGGCAGAGGAGGGTGCTGGCAGCACCGCCAGGCTTGTTTCTTCACCAGGAAACAAAGTTTCCTGTAACTCAGACCCATGAATCAGCATTTCCTCTGTCAATAATACACAGCAAGAAATGCAACAGCACAGGGCTTAGGGTAATGGAAGAAAGGAAGGAATATTCCATGACACAGCTAGGCTCTGCTCTCCTTTCCTCTCATAAAACATTCCTGATAAGCTCCCAAATAACACTTGGGTTTCATAAGATAAGTTCCTCAAACAGCCTCACAGTATCATGTGAAGATTAAGTCCTCCAGAATACCCAGCTCTATTGTCATAGTATGTGCTTCTATCACCATTAGGATAAGGAAGATCACATTCTGAATTCTTTCATTATGTGATAACTAAACATTAATATAACTCTTCTATCCCTGTAGAAGTTTGAGTGTGTGTGTGATTTGCCTTTTAGTTTTTGCTCTTGTCCAATAATCTATTTGATTCTCATGATAATCCTGTAAGGTACAAAGGGAATATTATACCTATTTTATAAGAGCAGATACCAAGGCAGGGAAATGAAAAGCTTCTTCCCCATTGAATCTGTTTTAAAGATGCCAGAACTGTGACCAACTCTTCAGTCTCCAGTCCAAGGTTCTTTTCAAGGTTGCAGATGTTTAATAAGTAAATAAATAAATAAACTAATTTGTTTTAAATATATTGATGCTTTTGAATTGTGATGCTAGAGAAGACTCTTGAGAGTCCCTTGGACTACAAGGAGATCAAACAAGTTAATCTTAAAGGAAATCAACTCTGAATATTCATTGGAAGGACTGATGCTGAAGCTGAAGCTCCACAACTCTGGCCACCTGATGTGAACAGCTGGCTCATTTGAAAAGACCCTGATGCTGGGAAAGATTGAGGGCAGGAGGAGAAGGGGAAACAGAGGATAAGATGGTTGGATGGTATCACTGACTCAATGGACATGAGTTAAAGCAAACTTCAGGAGATGGTGAAGTACAGGGAAACCTGTTGTGCTACAGTCCATGGGGTCGCAAAGAGTTGGATACGATGTAGTGACTGAACAAGAACAAAGTATTAATTAATGATGTATTTAATTTAAAATATATATATATATGCATATGTTTTCTCAGCACCAGAAAGAATTTCATTCTC
This sequence comes from Bos indicus, assembly GCF_029378745.1. Lineage (NCBI taxonomy): Eukaryota > Metazoa > Chordata > Mammalia > Artiodactyla > Bovidae > Bos > Bos indicus. The sequence continues at coordinate 79,935,243 of NC_091760.1, read as the reverse complement.
TCCCTTATTCATTGACCAGAAATTTATGGACCACACTCTCTTGGAGGTATGTTCAGTAGTGATCAAAACAAACAAAAGCTCTGCCTTCCTAAAACTTCCATTCTAATTGAGGCACTCAGAAAGTAACTGAGCTAAAAGCAAAATACAGAATATGTTAGAGAGTTATACAAGCTTTGAAGAAAGAAAGTAAAAGATAAAAAAGTGTTGATTGGTGTTTGGTAACCATCTCCTTGAAATGTTGTGTTCAAGTCAAGACCTGAGGAGGTGAACAAATAAGCCATGGAGATATATGGAGTTGGGGGTTCAGTTCAGTTGCTTTGAAAGTGAAAGTGAAGTCATGTCTGACTCTTTGCGACCCCATGGACAGTAGCCTACCAGGCTCATTCGTCCATGGGGTTTTCCAGGCAAGAATACTGGAGTGGGTTGCCATTTCCTTCAGGAGATCTTCCCGACCCAGGGATTGAACCCAGGTCTTCCTCATTGTAGGCAGACGCTTTACTATCTGAGCCACCTTTAGTTGTGTCCGATTCTTTGCAACCCTATGGACCATAGCCTGCCAGGCCTCTCTGTCTATGGGATTCTCCAGGCAAGAAGACTAGGGTGGGTTGCCATGACCTCCTCCAGGAGATCTTCCCAACCCAGGGATCGAATCTGTGTCTCTTATAAAGTCTCCTGCATTGGCAGGCAGGTTCTTTACCATGAGCACCACCTGGGAAGCCTGAAGTCGGGGGTAGGGGTTCAACAACAAAAAAAAGAAAGCAAGTGCCAGCACTCTGACACAGTACCTTCCTAGCACACCCAAGGGACAGTAAGGAGTCAGCCGTGGCTGCACTGGAGGGCCAGAGCGGAGGCAGGAGGGAGTGGAGGCTGGAGACACACCATGGAGGCCATTATAAAGACTTGGCATAGACTTGGAGAACCTGCTATAATTCACTCAAAACCAAAACCACACAAAGAAGACCAAACTAAAATAAAACTAGACGAGTAAACCATAGAATGAAACAACAAGAACAACAAAAGCATGTAAAGGGGATTAAGGTTAGGAAGAGAGAAAAAGGAACAGTGAGAGGCACGAGCAAAAAAGAGAAAGGAAAAAAGGACCATATTCTGTTCCCTTGTTTTGCCTCTCTCTCTCCCCTCCTCTCCTCCCCTCCACCTCTCTCTGTGTGTCTCTTTCCTCCTTTCCTCTCCCCCACCTCTCTCTCTCTCTCAGATCTGGAATTCTGATCCAAGATCCAAACCAGCTGCCCTGGCCTCTTCCTGAGGGTGCTGTACAACAGCAAAGTCAGGCAGAATAGCAGTTTATTGCCACAAGCCTGAGCCCTGGGCCCCTGTTATTTGCCACTGAACTGGGCCGCTCCTCAGGCCTCCTCACACCCAATCTACAGGCTAAAAGCATGACAATTCCCACTGAGCCTCTTGACCTTGACTCGTCCTTGAGGGTGGCGTGTGCATGCAGGTGTGGACATGGCTGTGAAGGAGAGGGGAGAGGAAGACCTCCCAATCGCTCTAGAAGCCAATATTCCCTCACTTCTTGTTCTTTCTATTAATTTGATTGGCTTACCAATCAAATTGGTAAGCTCATATATAATTGCTCATATATAAGGCAAGCTCATATATAATTCACACCCCTTCTGCCTCCACTACCACCTCTTTACTGGCTTGGAGAATTTTAGAAAATTTCTTTGTGTGACTTCTTCAACTTTGAACACTGGGACCAATGTGAAGCCTGTTTGGCCCCTCAAAGGCTCCCATGAATGTGTCTTTGATTTGCCTCCAAAAGTCATTGAAGTAGATTCAAACAGGATAATACTCCAAGTCAGTCGTGGGCACTGAGTGGAGAAGTCCTTCACCATTCTCTTTACCAAGCAAGGGAGCAGACAGTATAGATGCTGAACCCCCAGACTTATACGAACAACCTCAGTCCATCCCCTCCCCCTAAAGCAAACCCCATCACCACTATCAGCATCCAAGTTGGAGTCTCCTCTGAACCTCTCTTTAATTAAAAATTTATGTTAAGGTACTCATAGATTCATATGTAGTTATAAGAAATAATGCAGAAACAGCCTGTCTGTCCCTCCCCCTCAGTGTTAACATCTTGCAAAACTATGGTACAATATCGCAATGAATATATAGATGTTAATAGGCTTCCCTGTTGGCTCAGCAGTAAAGAATCCCCCTGCTAATGCAGGAGACATGGGTTCGATCCTTGGGTCTGGATGATTTCCTGAAGAAGGTAATGGCAACCCACTCCAGTATTCTTGCCTAGAAAATCCCAGGGATGGAGGAGCCTGGCAGGCTACAGTCCATGGAGTCGCAAAGAGTTGGACACGACTGAATGACTGAACACACACACACAAACATATTGATGTTGATAAGTCAAGGAGAATATTTCCATCTCTGCCAGGATCTCTCATGTTGCACACTTATAGACAAATCCATCCCCACCCACCTCGGCCCCCTTAATCCCTGTTAACCACCATTCTGTTCTCCATTTCTAAAATCTTGTCAGTTAGGTATAGGGAACAAATGTATGGATACCAAGGAGGAAGGTGGGGGCCTAGGATGAACTGGGAGATTGGGACTGACATATATATACACTACTATGTATAAAATAAATTACTAATGAGAACCTGCTGTATAGCACAGAGAACTCTACTCAGTGCTCTGCGGTGACCTAAATGGGAAGGAAACCAAACAATGAGGGGATATATGTATACATATGGCTGATTCACTTTGCTGTACAGCAGAAACTGACACAGCAGTGTAAAGCAACTACACTCCAATAAAAAATTTTAAAAATAATAAAACAAAATCTTGTCAGTTAGGAATAGGATCACCATATGTAACTCTTTGGAATTCACTTTTTCCTATCAAGATAATTCTACCAGAAGATTCATCCAGGTTGTGTATATCAAGTTAATTCCTTTCCATTGCTGAGTAGTACTTCATGTATGAATGTACCACAGTCTATTCTCCCATTGAAGACATTTGAGTTGTTTTCAGTTTATGGAAGTTGTAAACATTTGCTATAAAGCAGTCATGGACAGAATTTTGTGTGAGTATAAATCTTTATCTCTCTGGGTTAAATGGTCAGGAGTGAGAGTGCTGGGTTGCTTGCTGCTGCTGTTGCTAAGTCGCTTCAGTCATGTCCGACTCTGTGCGACCCCATAGACGGCAGCCCACCAGGCTCCCCCGTCCCCGGGACTCTCCTTGGTCTTGTATATTTACTCCTTTTTAAAAATACAACCAAACTATTTTCCAGAGAGATGATGCCACTTTACATTCCCACCAGGGATGTATGAGGGAACCAGTTTCATACATACATGCTAGCACTTTGTGTTGTTGCTAATTTTTGTTATCTCAGCCACTCTGATAGGTGTAGAGTGATAGCTCATGTGCTTTTAACTTGCATTCCCCTGGTCTCTAATGATGTTGAACTATCTTTCTGTGCTTTCACTTGTCATCTGTACATATTCTTTGACAAAATGTTGCTTCTTGCCTTTGCTGATTACAAATTAGGTTGCTTGATTTTTAACTGTTGAGTTTTGAGATATCTATATATATTCTAGGTATTAGTTCTTTGACAGATATGCGACTTGCAGATATTTTCTTCCTGGTTGGTCACTTGTCTTTTAATCTTGCTGCTGCTGCTGCTAAGTCGCTTCAGTCATGTCCGACTCTGTGCGACCCCATGGACGGCAGCCCACCAGGCTGCCCCGTCCCTGGGATTCTCCAGGCAAGAACACTGGAGTGGGTTGCCATTTCCTTCTCCAATGCCTGAAAGTGAAAAGTGAAAGTGAAGTCGCTCAGTCGTGTCCCACTCCCAGCGACTCCCATGGACTACAGGCTACCAGGCTCCTCCATCCATGGGATTTTCCAGGCAAGAGTACTGGAGTGGGGTCCCATTGCCTTCTCCGTCTTTTAATCTTACTAACTACCAAATGCTTTTTCTGCATTTGCTGATACAATCATGCAGGAGACCTGGGTTCTGTCCCTGGGTAGGGCAGATCCCCTGGAGGAGGGCATGGCAACCCACTCCAGTATTGTTGCCCAGAGAATCCCATGGACAGAGGAGCCTGGTAGACTACAGTGCATAGGGTCACAGAGAGTCGGGCACGACTAAAGCAACCTGGCATTCGTGTGGGGAGTGTTCATCTTTAGTTATCTCTATTTGTACTGTGTTTGTCATTTCAGTATTAGAATGATACTATCTTTATAAAATGAATTGAAGATGGTATTGTCCTCTTCTGTTTTCTACTAGATGTGTAAAATTGGTGTTAACTCATCTTTAAATGTTGGAAGGAAATCTTCAGTGAAACCATCTGGAACTGGAGATTTTGTTATTGAAAGTTTTTAAAATTATGAATGCAATTCCAGTTGTCTGTATTATATTGGGTAAATTGTGGTACTTTTAGAGTATTTGGTTTGTTTCATCCAAGTAGTCACATTTTTGTATATGGAGTTATTGCCTCTGTGTGATGTATAAAGTCTTCTCTATCTAACGCTAACCGACCTCTTCAGTCTCCTACTCTTTCCTTCCACAGGCTCCATGAATCTCAGTGAATTGGGAACTCAGTGAACTGGATTCTTCTCTAGGATTCCTTGAATTCTCTGTGCTTTCTCACTGACTCACCTGGCTATTGTCATTCTCTACACCTGAAATATCCCAAAATTTCAAAGTAATTTTTCCTCTCATTCAAGGGATACTTAGAACCTACAGCTTCCCTTTCTTATTTCCCTTTGAACTCTCATGGCCTGTATTATCTGTGGTGGTTCCATGGTGTGAACTGGAGAGTGCCTTGTGTAAAAGTTATTTCTGAACATGGGCTTAGTTTCCTGCTAGACTCTCAAGGATGAAACTCTGTATGATTCTTCTTGGCTTCCTCCAAGGGTCCCAGCACAGGGTATGGCACAAAATACCCACACAAAAGGCATCTAAAGAATTAACTCACCTGAGTCCTCACAGGATAGATCATTCAAGAAGGTTCTTTGACTTCCCTTCTTTAAATAGTTAGGGAGCTATCTTTCAGGACCTGCTCTTGAAACAGGGGTTGATTTAGGATCTGAGGACAGCTGGTTCCTTGAGTAATTGAAAGGAAAGCATCACTGTCAGCACCAATCCCATCTCAAGGGAGACTTACTGTGGCTTTCAGAGCCTGAAGACTCTCACAAAAATATAGGTTCAATGTGAAGAGTTGGGACACAAACAAGGATCCAAAAATCTACCAGTTTATAGAAAGAACACCTTCCACCATCCAAATTAGTAGTTCAAATTCTTAGCAGCACTGTACTAAATAGAGATGCATTAACGAAACAAGATGGGAAAATGATCTCCATTTATTCCCAGTTCAGCAGGCATCCATATCCAGTAATATCTTTGACATTGACTTTGCATCAAGAAGCCCAGGCTGGGAATGAATATTCTCCAGGGAATCCTCCCACCATCCCCAAATAGATGGTGAGGTAGCTGGGCAGGAACCCAGAGACAAATTTGGGCAAAGGGGAAACATTTCCACTCCTGTAACTGTCAAGAGCCACCTCCTGGTGATTTCACTGTCCCTCTCCTAGTCTAAGCATCTTTACCTCCCACCATATCTCCTACTTCATCCTTTATATGGTCTCCAGTCTGTGTGTTTACCTGCATCAATCCATCCTGAACACAAACACCAAAAAGATCTCCCTCTAACTTTAGTCTGATCATACCATCGATGTTTTCAAAGAAACCTTCATACATTCCCTATCGCACAGGAATACTGTTGACATGCTTTCACCAGGCATTCAAGGCCCTCTTCATGTTATAACTTCACTTCCCACAGTCCCAGTTACACACCAGTGGGAAAAAGCAGAATGGAAAGAATTTAGAATCAGATCTCAGTTCAAATGTAACTCAGTTTTGTAACAGTTTCATGGTCTTGGGTAATAATTTAACCCTGATAAGCTTCAATTTCCTACAAAAAAAAAAAAAAATCTAAGAATAATAGTAGCTCAAAAGGTTGTCATGAGAAATACATGAGGTCATGAGTGTAAAATGCACAGCACATAAAGGGACTCAATAAACGATAGCTCTTTTTACTGTGCTGAAGCACATTGAGCATCTTCCCTATTCATGAAACACCTCTGAGTCATTTCTTAGGCCTACTGGCCCTGGAAAGCTTATCAAACGCCCTTGCACGAGGAGCAGGGAGAAGGGACTGGCTGAGGAAGAAGGGGAGGGATGAGGGAGCATAAAGAAGCTCCAAGGAGAGCTATGTAAAGGAGACAAAGAAGGAACAGAAATTCAGAATGAAAGAGCAGGCTCCAGTAGTTTCAGAATCTTTCTTCCCTGAGCATCAGAACAAGCCCAAGCCTGCCTTTCCACAGTTGATAAGGACACCTCTACCATCTCTTCATGCATGTGAATTATGTTTCTTCAATAGAGATTTATTCAAATATGATGTCCAACCTAGAGGAGAGGCTGGGAGTGGGTGTCTCAGCCTGGGTTTAAATCTGAAGTCCATTCACTATGGCTTGTAGCGTTCTCTTGTATGTGTGCTCTTTTAAGGGACTCAAGGAAATAGTGTCAAGAGACCTACTTCATAAGTATGTTTATTATTATCTCTGCTGTTTGAGCCACACAAAATAAATGTCTGGCATTTCCAGAAATTGCTATCGATTCAGCAGCAGATTTTACAAGGCCAATCAATAGCAGTTTCCTCTGTAACCACCCCCCCTCCGGGTATATTTATTTGTGATTAAGCTTTCTGTTCCTCCTGTGCTTTCTAGTGCTTGTAATTGGTCCAGAATAAATAGATGATTTCATCTTTTTCCAGGAAAAAAAGGGGAGGGATAAAAAAACTTTGCTATTAAAAATATCTCCTTTTTCTATTCAAAAACAAATCTGTATGCATATCACTGTATGTATACGAAAGGGAGAGAGAATGGATTCAAACCTGCTTGCCAGAGTGAGACCCTAAACACGTAAGTCACGGTTGGTGACCTCTTTTCCCTGCACCTAAGCCATGCTATAATAGAAAATTGGGCACTCAGAAAGCCAAAGACTCTTCTAGCCATGGATCCTTCTATCATGATGTCTTTGTATCGTGGAGTATCACCAACTGTGTAACAGAGGCTTGGATCAGTATAGAACTTCAAAGTTCACCAGCCTAGCCTCCTCTTCTTGTAGGTGAAAGCACAGAGGCTCAGAAAAGGGAAGTCAGGTGTAAACTCGGGTCTCTTTCTTCAGAATGTGACCTAATGTGGAGATAGGGTCTTTATAGAGATCACCAAGTGAAAATAAGATCATTAGGGTGGTCCCTAACCCAAAATTACTGTTATCCCTATAAAAAGGGGATATTTGGACACTGAGAGACACACACAAAGAGGCAGAACACGACATGATGATGGAGGCAGAAATCAAGAAGATGCTCCTGCAAGCCAAAGAATACCAAGGGCTGCCAGCAAATCGCCAGAAGCTAGGAGAGAGGCATAGAACAGATGCTCCCTCAGAGCCCCCAAAAAGAGCACCTTCACCTCAGACTTCCAGCCTTCAGAACTGTGGGACAACAAATCTCCATTATCTAAGCCACTCAGTTTGTGGTACATGGTTTTGACAGCCCTAGCAAACTCATCATTCCTCTTCCTCAACAGCGATCAGTCATGAAACCCAGAACTAGGGAACCCAGAGCTAGTCAGAAAAATATTAGAACGATACCTTAGAACTACCTAGAGGCTATTGATAACCCTACTTCAAATAAATAAAACTTCAGGACAGTGGGCAAAGATGCTCAAACCCCCATCTTCTCAGAGGAGACAAACTTCTTGCAACTGTGGAGAAAGTAAAAGAACTGCTAAAATTACATAAAATCAATTGTCTATGTGGGGAAGCATACAGTCATGCTTTATGATGGTGTAAAGCTCACAGGATTTTTTCTTTCAAGGTAGAATATAAAAGTAAAGAAAACTTAGGAAAAAATTTGTCAAAAAATAGTGCTATACATTCTCAAGACCTACTTCACTTATCTCTTCCTAGGAACACAGAAGACTGTATTTCCCACTCTCCTTCGCAACTAGAACGGACCATGTGACTAGTTCTGACCAACAGACAGTAAATAGAAGTGACGTAAGTAGAAGCATAGAAAAGAGTGTGTGAGTCTTTCATACTTTCTCTTCCCCTGCCATGGAGACCCCCGTAGTCACACACTGAGAGAGACATGGTGCAAAATTAACTAGAATAGTCTTTAAGACACTGATTGAAAGGGAGCTGCCTTGGAGAATCTTCCAGCCTTCAACAAAGCTTTTGTGAGAAAGAAATCCCTATTTTTGAGATTTGGGGAGAATAATCTAACCTGACACTTTGGCCTGACTCAGCTGATGATGGTCCTCACCTTTGCAATCTGTATTTGACTAACATATTACTCGAAAAAAAATAAGCTGTTTGAAAAATATGAACTTGGAATTTCTCACATTTCTTGTTGCTTAGCAAACAGACAGTGGTAGAGTGACCCATGCAAAAATGTGCATGTGATCCTGTCTGAAAACACAGACCCTGGGTGTCACAATAAAGGAAACTCCTTTCCAGCATCCCTGCCTACTCCTCCAGCAGAAGCTTGGACCCATACTGGAAAAGGGGCATCGCCCACTGCATGAGGCAGCGGCACTCTGCTTGTTAGAAATGTATTCCTTAAAATACTCTATAATCTGAGTCTGTTATTTCCACCCACTGACCTTAGTTCTTCCCTCTAGAGTTCTGGAATAACAAAGAACAAGCCCATACTTCTCCTAAACTGCTTTCCCCCAGGCTGATGTTTTACTGAAAGAAGATTTCTTTCCAGAAGCCTTGTTAATCAAGCTATCACTAATAAGTCAAATCCCAATAGAATGTAAGCCAAAGCACTGTCCCAATTATGTTGCTGTGTTAGGATTTTATGATATCAAAAAATATTTCGAATACATGGAATTCCACCTGGGGCCTAGCATTCTTTCAGCTACAGAAAGATTTGCATCCTAGCAATATTTGTTTTATTGTGATTTAACCTGCCCATCGTTCTGCTGAGTGCCCAAGTAGGAATGTGGGAAATAGCTTTCTATCACCATAAGCTCAGAAAAATGTCAGTGAAATGCAAGCAAATAGATTATGATTGCATCGACAGCTCTTTTCATAAGCTAATGGGCTGTCTAACCTATTCTTAACTGCTGTCCCCCATAGGGTCTCGTAAGCACATTATCAAAGAGTTTGTTGAATCTGGCAAATTGATACACTGGGCTTGTTTGACTTTCCATTTCTATGAGTGATCATTAGGTATTTTAACACCATATGAATGTGCTTGGAACGCCTAATGGGGCATTAGGTAGGTAAATAAGTGATTCACTTGGGAACTGCAGTATTAACATAGACAAAAATCCATTTTCCTTTCTCTTAGTAATGGATTCTCATCATGTTTTAAGTGAGAAATTTTAAATATGCATAGACAGGTGAGATATCTCAGTCCTGTAATTCATGTTTGATCATCAGGACTCCTATAGGAGAGATAATACACAATTTTTTCTTAAAGGACTAAAGGAATTAAATCAACATGAAGGCTAAAAAACCACGAGAAAATGGAAACTTACTAGTAAACAATTTTTTTTTACATTTCAGGTTAGAATATCTAGTGTTGGCATGGCTGGGGGAAACACTTTTATATGATGTTGAAGTCTAGCCTGAAGAATTTTGAGCATTACTTCATTAGCATGTGAAATGAGCACAATTGTGCAGTAGTTTGAACATTCCTTGGCATTGCCTTTCTTTGGGACTGGAATGAAAACTGACCTTTTCCAGTCCTGTGGCCACTGCTGAGTTTTCCAAACCTGCCGGCATATTGAGTACAGCACTTTAACAGCATCATCTTTTAGGATTAGAAATAGCTCAACTGGAATTCCATCACCTCCATTAGCTTTGTTCGTGGTAATGCTTGCTATGACTAGTGTGCTGTCTTAGCGAAAATCTGTTAGCCTTTGCCCTGCTTCACGTATTCCAAGGCCAAACTTGCCTGTTACTCCAGATATCTCTTGACTTCCTACTTTTGCATTCCAGTCCCCTATAATGAAAAGGATATCTTTTTTGGTGTTCTAGGCGGTCTTGTAGGTCTTCATAGAATCATTCAACTTCAGCTTCCTTATGGGAGCATAAATTGGGACAATCTTTCTGAAAGGCAATTTGGCAAATATATCAAAAGCCTTTAAAATGTGTATATCCTTTGACCCAGACACACTTCTTTCACTTCTAGGAATGTACTGTAAGGAAGTAATAATTGTTATGTGCACAGATTCATTTACAAAAATGCTTACCATGTTTTTCACAACCAAAGTAATTTGAAAAAATCAAATAGCCAACAAAAAGAAATTGGCTTTTTGAAAAACATGACGTATTCATTTATACAGCGTTACATTATGTAGGCCTTAAAAATGTGTTGTGCATATATGCTCAGTCATGTCCCACTCTTTGCAACCCTATGGACTGTACATACAGTCGGAAACCCTACAGTCCCTATGGACTGTAACCCTGTGGAGCCCTCCAGGCTCCACTGTCCATGGGATTTTTCAGGCAAGAATATTGGAGCGGGTTGCCATTTTCTATTTAAGGTTATATTCCTGACCCAGGGTTCAAACCCACATCTCCTGCATCTCCTGCATTGGGAGGCGGATTACTTTACCACTGAGCCACCTGAGAAGCCCCGTCTGTATACTGGGGCCAAACGAATCAAATCCCAGAGACAGAGTTTTTGGTGAAGCAGAAAAGGATCGATTTATTGCTTTGCCAGGCAAAGGGAGACATACCTGGCTTCTGTCTAAAGACTTAATAGTAAGAAAAAATATTCATACTTCTAAGATAAATAAGTTTCAGAACTATTTTTAGGATATCAGTTTTGCAAACACTTTTTAAACATAGATTCAAAACATCAAAATTTAACAATGCTTATCTCTGAAGGTTGGGGTTGTGGGTGCTTTTTCTTTCCTTATTTATCTCTCCTGAAATTTTCTAAATATGTACAATGAACACTTAATATATTTCCAATATATTGGTGTATAAAAATATTATAACAAGATTGAATCTTACATGTAAAAGATTCTAATTTTTCAAGATGCTATGGTCACTAGGAAACCAGTCACATCTTTCCTACTCAATTAACTCTCAGTACTAAGTGAACCTTTCTTTGGCATTTCTAATTAGTATACAGCCAAACGTTCTCTACTCTTTAAAACAAGTTTGAAAACCAAAGGACATTTGCCAAGATACCCAACTCAGTTTCATTTGAAATAAAGAAATACGTGGAATTTTAAAATCTGGGAGTAAAATATTAGTATCATCACTCAAGAACATTAGATGTAGAGTCAGAACACCTGGGATCAAGTTCTAACTCTGACATTAGTTGGTGACTTTTAACAAGTCTCTAATCCTTTCATGGGACCCAGACTGGGACTATATAGAGGGATAGAGATGTTTTTAAATTAAGGTATGTGAAAGATCAATATATCCAAAATACCACCAAGGTATGTTAGATACTGTGTTTGCTTTAGCCATCTCTAGCCTAGGATCTCAATAACTAACAACCAATCATGGCTGGAATGAGGCAAAGGAAAGAAACTAATTTTCTTTTCTTTTTCATGTTTTTGTTTGTGTATAAAATAAGACATAAACTCATGCACAAAGTTCATAGATCATAAGTGTACAGCGTAATGAATTATTCCAAAGTAAATCCCTGTGTAAACTCCACACTTTCACTTGGAGAAACTTCACTTTCTCCAAGTGAAAAAATAAGACACACCAGTACCCTAGAAGGTTTGTGTGTGCCCCCAATCACACCTGCTCTCTCCCTTAGAATCGCTGCTCTCCTGACGTTATTCAGATCATTTCTTTAATCTGCTATGTAGTTTTACTACCTAAGCATGCATCTCTGAATGTTATAGTTCACTTGAGTTTATTTTTGAACTTCATATGAATAGAATCATACAGAAAAAATATTGTCATGATAAAGGATGCAAAAAAAGTTGTCAAGTGTAATGTACACAAAAATGAATGGCATTATTATCAGTGATCTTATTATATGGAGATGTTGGCATTGAATTTCAACCCCCCGTAGCAGGTGGCTGGTCTCACGGTTTTGGCATTGAGTCATTTCCAGTCAGGTCTAGATTGCCTCATCTTTCCTGATAGTCAGCAGAAGCCCGTGCTCAGGGGCCCATCAGAGCTCTGTGTTTGTGACTTCTTAAGCCACCTGGATGGAAAAGTACTCACCTGAGGCTGAAGGGGTCTGTAAATACCTGCTTTGTTCATAAATTAGCAGGCTTCCCTCTGTTGAGTGAGTTCTCTAGCTATTATCAAAGCTCTAAGGTCACATCCGGTTAATCGTTGGCTAGAAATCAATATGCAGAGAGCGATGGTTTATGATAAGGGCTTATAATAAGCAAGTTCAAGTTCAAGAGACTGACTGTCTTCTTGCTTTTAGATGCTGAAAAGAAGCCGCTAATCCTCTTTTCTGTTGGGGGGTGGGAAAATAGCCCACTCATGTTGCTACTTAAATCAAGAACTACTTACTATATTTTTAACATGTCCTCTTCCTTTCTTTGGCCAATTCATTGTGACCTTAGGCTCAGCTGTTCAAATGCCACCTAGAACTTTTTTTCAATCCAAAGGAAATGTATCAACGTATTCTCACAAGACCTCAGAGTTACAGTCACCTTTGTCCCAGTTCTGGGACATTCCCAGAGCTCTTTGATGTTAGCAGCTACCTAGTGAACTGATCCATGGGGCTCCCGGTGCCTCAGGGTCAGTATCACTGTGGGTTTCCCAGCTGGCATTTGGCCAGTGCTTGCCATTCTTCCTGTGCAACCACCCATGCATGTGTGCATGAGCACACGCGTGTGTGAATGAGGGGGTGTGTTCAAGCGTGTGTAGGCACACTCTCTGCTCATTCCACAAGCAGACAGCATTGCTGTGGACTGTAGCGATCAAGGTAAGAATGCCTTTCGTGTATTAAATACTGGCTGAATAAGTGAACAAATGAGGAGTGCCCCACCTGGCTTTCTCCCCCAGCATTCCTCCTCTTGGCACAAATGGGCCTATTTGAATTCCACCTTCAGGCTCCGCATTGCACAACGTCTAGGACCAATTCAGGACTCAGTCAAGTATAATTTCAGGAGCCTTAGTTTAGATCCCCAAGAAACTCAGAATTTAGTGGCCTGGCCAATCCTTCCACAGTGAAGTCAAGTCCATATTTGGAGTATGCCTTGTTCCTCTCCTGTAGCCCCTGTGTTCACTCCAGTTTTAGTATCTGGTAATACTTGCTACTATCCTGCTGCTGCTGCTGCTAACCCTCTCCACTACAATAAGAGACTGACTATCCATCCCCCTCCTGAATCCCAATAGCTAGGATCCAGCTTCCTAATCTCTTAAAATGCCCAGACCCTGAACTGGCATATGACATTGTCTCATCAACATCAGACTTCCTGCTGGAACCTCCACCTCTCCCTGGTACTTCCTAACTCTGAACAACAGCTACTCCACACCATACTCCCCAGAAGCCATATCTCACTACTGGAATCCCTCACTCCACTGGCAACTGAGTCTGCTCCCAGCTCTTGATGATGGACATCTCTAATCTCCAGTTCTACTCTTCTGATCTGCCTTGTTCATTGCCTACTGAAAGCCCTTTTAATTTTAAAATTAGAAACAACAACAACTATTGAAAGTAAGACACTATCAAGGTAAGTAAATAAGTGCAAATAGGAATATATACTATGTTCGTGGCTTGGAAGACTCACTATAGTTAAGATGTTGATTCTCTATGAACTGATATATAGAATTAAATTCCAATCAACATCGTTGCAAGTTTTTTTTGGTAGATACAAAGGAGTTGATTCTAAAGTTTATATAGAAAGGCAAAAGAACTAGAATAACCAAAACAAAATTGAAAAAAGAAGAATAATATTAGAGAATTCTTCCTATCCAACTTGATTTCAAGACCTATGATAAAGTAAACAGACTGTGGTTTAGGCAAAAGAAGAGTCACAGAGACCATTGGAACAGAATACAGAGTTTGTAAGTCTACTCACACGAATACAGCTAGTTGATATTTGATACAAACACAAAGGCAATTTAATTTACTAATAAAATCATGTTGGGATCATTGAAGATCCATATGCAAACATATGAACCATTTCAATCTAATCCTCACATATTCTAGAAAAAATTAACTTCAAATGAATCTCAGATACAAAGATAAAACATAAAACTATGACTTTTAGAAGTGAAATCAGAAAAAAATCTTCATGACCTAAGATTAGGCAAAAATTTCTTAGTTATAACACAAAAACATAATAGATAAAAGAAAAAATGATAAACTGATCAGACTTCATAAAAATTAGAAACTTTGTCTCTATGAAAAATAACATTAAGAAAATGAAAAGACAAGGAAATGTTTGGAGAATATAGTTGCAAATCACACATCTGACAAAGGACTTACATCAAAACTAGATAAAAACCTGTCAAAATGCAATCAAAAGAAAACACACAGTCTGTTTTCAAATAGGCATGAGATCTGAATAGACATTTTATCACAGGGGATCTACAGATGGCAAATAAACACATAAGGAGATGTTCAACACCATCAGCCATTACAAAATGAAAGTAAAAACCGTGATGAGAGACCACTGCACAACTTAGAAGGACTGAAAGAGATAAAAGAAAAAACACCTGACAATGACAAGTGGTGGCAAGAACGCAGAGCAACTGTACCCTCATACATTGCTGGCGAGAAAGTATAAATGTAAAATCATCTGTAAACAGTTTGGTAGGTTTTTAGAAGGTAAAAAATGTGCACAAATGTTCACAGAAGCTCCTTGCATAGTACCCCAAAGTATTATTTTTAAGAAATCAATGTTTTTTAACAGATGAATGAGCAACTGTGGTACAGCCATACAATGAAATATTGCTCACAATAGAAAGGAACCATCAGTGCCGTATTGCAAAGGCATTACACTGAGGGAAAGAAGTCTATTTTTAAATTTTACACTGTGTGACCCCATTTATACACCATTCTGGAAAAGGCCAAACTATAGCAACAGAGAACACATTAGTAGTCACCAGAGATTTGCAGTTAAATCCAAAGAGCAGCACAAAGGTTTTGTTTGTTTGTTTGTTTGTTTTAAGTGATAGATGTGGCTGTCCTGATTATTGCTGTGGTTACACAAATTCATACATAATTAAAACTTATACAACTGTACTTTACAGTATATTGATTTAAAAACTAAAATTAAAGTCTTTGGGACTTCCTAAAGCACTGAAGAAATGATGTTTCTGAATTATGGTGCTGGAGAAGACTCTTGAGGGTCCCTTGGACAACAAGATCAAACCCGTCAATCCTAAAGGAAATCAACCCTGAATATTCATTGGAAGAATTGATGCTGAAGCTGTAGCTCCAATACTTTAGTTACCTGATGCAAAGAGCCGACTCATTGGAAAAGACCCTGATGCTGGGAAAAATTGAAGGCAGAAAGAGAAGAGGGCAACAGAGGACATCAGAGGATGAGATGGTTGGATGGCATCACCGACTCAACAGACATGACTTTGAGCAAATTCTGGGCGATGGTGAAGGACAGGGAAGTCTGGCATCTGTAGTTCATGCAGTCACAAAGAGCTGGACACAACTTAGCCACTGAACAACAAGGATATTCCCTGGTGGTCCAGTGGCTAAGACTCCATGGTCCCAATGCAGGGGGCCCAGGTTTGATCCCTGATCAGAGATTGATCCCACATGCAACTAAAGATTACATGAGCTGCAAGGAAAATCAAAGATCCCACATGCCGCAAAAAAAACCTGGTGCAGTCAATAAATAAATACATGTTTTTTAAAAAATATGTCTTAGCACATTCCACCTGAATCTTTTCCTGCATATATATTAACAGAATCATTTTGTATTAGATAATACTGTATAACACATTTTGATTTTACAATGTTGTAAATAGCTTTCAGTGTAATGAAATATGTATCTACATATCAATTTCAATGGTTGGGCTGTGTTCCACTGAATGGACATAACACTTATTATATAAGCAATCCCATGATGTTGGGAGTTGGGGCTGTCTCTGATTTTTCAGTTTTAGAACTGATGCTGTGATGACCATTCTTATAGCTAAGTATTTGCTACAAATCCTTAATGGTACTTTAGATAAATTGTTACAAGTGGACTTGCTGAGTCAATGTATGAACTTTTCAAAGATCTTTGAGGAGCTAGTGAAGGTTCCCATTTCCCCATATGCTTCCCTGCAAACTCGCTCCCATTCTATTATACTATGTGGAGTCAAAACTTCTTCAAAGTACTTGTGTGTATATTGTATTCAGCTTTGAAGAACAACACAACCCACAGAGCCTAGCACATTGCCTGAAACAGAAGAGTAGCTATGTTATATTTATATTTGTTTGTTGGCAAGAATAAATGAGCAAATTAATGACCCAGATTCTTCTTTGGCAATGATGTTACCTGTTCAATGTCAAATAGAGTTACTTCATGCAATAATCATTAATTCAGTCCTTAGAGTGTGGTCCCGTTTTTTAATCTCAGCAATAAAAAAATTGAGCACTCCTCACATATTATTTATTTATATTTTACATTACACACGCCTGTCAATCTACATATTAAAGAATAATAAAACTTGATTTCTTGCTTATCTTTGGATTAGAACTAAGCATAAATGAAGTTCTAATACTTCCTTCTCACTCTCCAAAGATAGTTCTTCATATCCCCACTGGCTGTGCAAATTTGCGGATCACTGCTCTAAGAAGCCTGAATGCCGTGGAGAACACGGGGATCGCTGCCACAGTCCTGCCCTTGGATTCTCCAGCAGCCTGGGAACAAATGCCATGAGAACTTCACAGATGCCAGAGTGTCTTGTGAAAGCAGAGGAGGGAGAGGTGTCTTCCTATCGGAGAAGAGCTGAGAGTCTTTAGGGCAGAAGGTGCCCCGGAACAGGCCGTGAAGCACAAGCAGAGCTTTGTGTTCCATGCCCTGAGGAAGTCCCCTCTTTGCTCATGTTCTATGTCTACCTCAGCAACCATACAGGATGGGAGGCTTGGGGAGGGCTGTTGAAAGGAGGAGTCTGTACACCTGCCATGCATGGCTGTTGGTGGGTTTTTCTTGGGGTCTCTTTTGTTCCTGTTTGTTTCAGGTGTATTTTTCTACAGCCTTCAGGACACAGTGACACACATTTCTGTGACATTTCAGGACACAGTGCCAGACGCATGTGGACAGGAACAGGCCCTGGGCAGAGACAGCTAATCTTTCATAAGCTGATGCTGCTTCATTATCTTCTTATTTTTAAATATAAGAACCACATCTTCCAGAGCAATAACAAGGACAGGTGACCTCTCAGGACCTTTTCCAGGTCACTGACTCTGAGGTGCCCAGGAATAATTTTTTAAATGCATGTGAACTCTAGGTGTGTAGGACCCTTTGACTGTTCCTAAAATAAGGCTCAGACCCTGACACTACTCAGCTTAAGAGCTTCAATGAGTCTCTCCTGTCTATAGAATAAAATCTCAAGTTCTCCATGGGGACATTCAAGACACTTCCAGTTTTGGCCCATGCTGGGGCACCTGCTTCTTTTTTCAATCTCCACCAGTCACATCAAACCATATGCTCCTCCCTGAACAGGCTGGCTTTATCCCTCATGACAGCTCAACCAATTCTCTACCCTCCTGCCACATCTAAATCCCACTCACCTTCCTGTCTCAGTCCAGACATCATCATCTCTGTCTGGGATGTCTCCCCACTCCCTCCTGCTACCTTCCCAGGCAGAATCAAACTTTCTCCTTTGATCTATTGTCATTCACTTCTGTTTCTCTCAAACTCTCCTTCACCTACCTTGGAATACAGTCAGCTGGGTCTGTTCCTGTCTCTTACTTGAGACTAAAAGCTGTCTGAAGACAAGTAAAATGCTGAACTCTCTCCTTCTGCTACCCAGCATCTAACACCCATGAAAAAACAGGACTGCCAGAACGCCTTGGTTAACTAAAGCACTTGTCACCTCATCTGGTTCCAGAGATTTGCCTCAGGCTGGAAGAAGAACAGGTTAGGCAGGACAAGGTTTCAAAGTTTTGTTTTGACCTTTTATATTTGACAATACGTTGGACTTTCAAGTGGTGATGTCCAGAAGGTGTTTGAATATACCTGGCTGGGTCTGAGAGAAGGTAACAAGTCAGTGTTCATTCCCATGCAAATGATAGTAAAAGTGATGAGTATGTGTAAGCTGTCCCAGACAAGTATAACGTGAGGTGAGAACTAAAAACAGAACCTTAAGAAATGTCATTAATTAAAAAAAAAAAGAAATGTCATTATTTTATAAGCAGGAGGGAAAGTGCCCCCAAAGAGCAAGATGCTATAATAAAAAAGATGCAGAGAAAATCAGAGATTTGAAAGTTTCAGAGAGGAAGGAAGTAGGACACTGGAGAATGATATGTAAGTCTGGTAAAACAAGGACTTTGGTAGTTAGAAAGTCCTTCCTGATCTTAATGAAAGCAGTTTCCATTATGGTTACTTATGAATCTGTATTAAACCAGAAAGAGGACAACCCTTTCCAAAAATTTGAATAAAAATGAAAGAAGAATGAGAAGGCAGCAGTTTGAGGGTATAGAGACCATGAGGTAAGTTTGTTTTGTTCTCTGTTATTATGAAAGAAATGTGAGCAAGTTTAACAGCTAAAGGAAAGAAGTCAGTGGGAAAAAATATGGAAGATACAAGAGAGAGAACTGAGCAATGCATAAAAAGGATTATACACCATGAGTTGGTTCAACATACGAAAGTCAATGCATCATGTTAACAGAATAAAGAACAAAAATTTACCACTTCAACACACACGGGATAAGTATTGAACAAAATCCAACACCATTTCTTGATTTTAAAAAAAGACAAAAAACCCACCACTCAACGAGCTACGAATAGAAGGAAACATTCTCAATCTGATAAAGGGCATCTGTAAAAACTCACAACTAACATTATATTTACCGACCAAGACTGAAAGCTATCTCCCTGTGATAAGGAACATCCACTCACCACTTGTAGTCAGTATCATTTTAGAGGTTTAGCCATGGCAATTGGCAAGAAAAAGAAGTAATACACTCCCAGACTGAAAAGGAAGAAGTAAAACTATCTCTAGTCATAGATGACTTAATCTTGTATATAGAAAATCCTAAGTAATCTACAAAAATATTTTCACAACTAATAACAAGTTCAGTTAAGGTCCAGGAAATAAAATCAATATATAAAAATCGATTATGTTTTATACTCTAGTAATGAAAAATCTAAGAGTAAAATTAAGAAAACAATTCTATTTACAATAATATTAAAAGAATAAAATCCTTAGGAATAAATTTTCAAAAGAAGTATAAGACTTGTTTCTTCAGTGAAAACTAAGACACATCTTTCAAAAGGAATTAAAGAAGATTTAAATTTTAAAATATCCCATGTTCATGAATCAAATATTGAATTTTGAAGTGGCAACACTCCCCAAACTATAGAAAGAGTGTAAAATCCCAGCTGTTTTTGGTAAACATTGGCCATTGATCCTAATAATCATATGGAAATGTAAAAAAACTCAGAATAACCAAATGATTTTGAACAATAGCAAAGTTGGAAAATTCACAGGTCTCAATTTCAAAACCTACAGTAATGAAGATAGTGAGCACTAATGTAAACTAGACATAGAGATCCATGGAATAAAGTTGAGAAACAGAAATAATGGGAATGGGAATAAAGATAGACTGCTAGTGGGTAGAGGGTTTCTTTATGTGATAATGAAAATATTTTAAAATAAGATCATGGGGATTAACACAAAACTCTATCAGGAAACTAGAAGACCCTGAATTTTATACTTTAAAAGGGAGTTTATATATGTGAATTATATCTTAATAAAGTTGTTATTGGGCTTCCTGGCTGGCTCTCCTGCAATGCAGGAGATGCAGGTTCAATCCTGGGTTGGAAAGATTCCCTGGAGGAGGGCATGGCAACCCACTCCAGTGGGACTGCCTGGAAAAATCTCATGGACAGAGGAGCCTGGTGGGCTTTGGCTCATGGGGTCTCAAAGAATCAGACACAGCTGAAGCAAATGAGTACCCATGCAAAGCTGTTTATAAAAGGAGGGTACTAACTGATGGAAGAGAGACCTGGAGGACATGAGAAAGGCTGAATCTCCACATTAGTGGGGCATCTAATCTTGAATGGCTCTAAGACTGAGAGAAGGAGGAAAGGGTGGGTTTGAAGGTAGGTTTGCAAGTGTCGGGGGGAAGCGAGTGGGAGGAATTGAGGTGCCTCAATTTTCTAGAAACTGGAAGTGATATTGACTTCTGAAGCAAGGACTTGAGAACTGGGTAGGGAACTTGAAGAAAAAGGTGATTATAAAATCAGCTGAAGCCCCTGAAGAAAGTTAAGAGGAAGCTACCTAAGAATAAACAAAAGAAGGAAGTTGGGATTTGTGAAGACTTTCTTTGCATGGCATCTGGCCCTTGGTCAGGCACAGTATGTTCCTTTGCTTTCAGCACCTCTGTGCTCTCCACCAGTGGCCTAAGAATACAGTACGGCTGGTAAATTTTCCCAATACGCATGTCTGTAGGGTCCCTCAGGGCAGCACGTGACCCATTTTCAACATCACTGGCCAAAGTGCAATGAAGTCAAGTACTATAAATATTTGTGATTGGGAGGACTTTTTTCCTCCACAATTTGCCATGAGATAGTCCTGCAAAATATAAACATTGGCTCAGGGTGATTGATGGCAACTGAAAATTCAAACACAGGCAAAGCAGCCCAGGGTCCTCCATGATCCCAGCAGTAGAAGAATAATGTCACTATTTCAATGGTATCGGAGAGACCATCTCCTGGAAGTAAGGCTGGGAGGGAGGGGCAGGACAAATTCCCCTCTGGTGCCCCTTCTAGCTCACAGCTGAACATGCAGAAAATTGCCTTCGGCCACCTTTGTTGCCCAGACTACTCCTCCATTGCTCCAGCTGATAAGATAAATAGTGTCATGTAAAGAAACACTCAGAACTGTCTTTCAACACATTTAAGGACACACCAGTGTCTCCAGGCTAAGCGGCCTCTTACATAGTGCAGAAGGTTAAATAACGGCCACACAAATACCAAGTCCTGATGCCTGGAATTTGAAAATGTTAACTTTTGGAATAAGATGGAATGCTACTTTTGGAATGTAATTAAATTAAGCATACTGAGACGAGATTACCCCGGATTATCTGTGATGGCCTTAAATGCCTTAAAAGATGGCCTATTGTCCTTAAAAGAGAAAGGCAAAGGAAGATAATGCAGACACACAGGGGAAAGGCCATATGAAGACCGAGTGGGGAGAGATGAAACCAACAAGTGAAGGACTAATGACAACACCACGAGCTGTGAGAAACAGGGGAGACGTTCTCCCCTAGAGGTTCCAAAAGAATCAGGCTCCGCTGGTACCTTGATTCAAGACGTCTGACCTCCAGACTGTGAATGAATACGTTTCTGATTTAAGTCACCCAGACTGTGGTGATGTGTTAAGGAAGCCCTGGGGAATTAATACACCTGGTCACACTGTTCTCTGTACTCTCATCAGTCCTACCGGTACACATTTGACCTTGAATGTGTGGAAAGTGAAAGCTAGCCAGAGTCTATGAGCCTCTCATCTCAGCTCATCCGCCTCCTCTCAGGAGACTCTTTAATAATCCACTTTCGAGTAATAACTACCCCACCTCTTCCTCCTAAACACCATCTTTACAGGAAAAGAAATAGTTAACTGGTTCTTGTAACTCTCGATGGAAACTTACATTCAAGTGCAAGAAAATGTGCAGACAAAACAGGTAGGCTCTGTCCTAATTTGCCTCTTACTGTGTAGCTCTGGTCTTGAGTAGCTTATTTTAATTCTAGTTTATTCAATTGAAAAATGGCAGTAATAATTCCTGCCCCATAGAATGACTTTTTGTGAAAATCAATCAAATGAGTAAATGCCATGTCTTCATCTGGGGCGCATGGGGCAGCACATAAACAGGGTCCAATGCTTCATGTGAAGGAAATTTGAAAAATGTCAATCGCTACTTCCCTGGTGGTCCAGTGATTAAGAATCTGCCTGCCAGTGCAGGGGACACAGGTTGGATCCGTGGTCCAGGAAGATTCCGCATGTTATGAGACAACTGAGCCTCTGCACCACAACTGATCCCATGCTGATCCCATGCTCCAGGGCCCGTGGGTCCCAAACAGAGATGGTTAATCTCTGGCCTCTTCTCTCTTCGCCTCTTGCTTTCTTCCTGCAAGTGTCTTCTAGGGGTGGGTCTGGCCCTCTAGCTCTCCCTTGTCTGGCTTCTCTGTGGCTGGGTGAGCAAGTCAGGTGGCCAGTGCACCTGGGAATTGCAGAGATGGAGCTGGCGACCGCATGGCAGCCTCCCCTTCAAGCTGCCTTCTCTGGCAGTTGAAAAGATGCATATCAGGGATATCAAGCAGTTGATAAAAATGTATTTCAGTTTCATTTGACTAGTGACCTATGTGTCTATTTTCTACAGTTTTTACTCATATAACAAATATTTATAGAGCCTATATTATATGTCAAGGGCTTTCTGGGTGGCGCCAGTGGTGAAGAATCTGCCTGCCAATGCAGGAGATTCAAAAGACGCAGTTTCAATCCCTGGGTGGGGAAGATCCCTTGGAGTAGGAAATGGCAACATATCCCAGTATTCTTGTCTGGGAAATCCATGGACAAAGGAATCTGGCAGGCTACAGTCCATAGAGTTGCAAAGGATCAGACAGGACTGAGCATGCATGCGTACACACACACATATTATGTGTCAGGCCCAGTGCTAAGTGCTGGGAAAGTGGAGTAAGTAGGGAAAAAAAAAAAAATCCCTGCAGTTATAGAATTTACATGTTACCGGGCACAGAGAAACAGTAAATAAATCAGAAATAAATAAACAGTGCCTGTCGGATCTTGAAAGTGCTTTGAAAGGCCTGAAACGAGGAATGACACTGCAGGGTGTAGCGGACTAGGGTATGAGACAGCTAGACGAGGTGGTTCCCCGTGGGAGAGCCATCTGAGAAAATACTTAATAGCTAGAAAGAGCCAGACGTGTGCAGAGAAGGGGGAGGCGTGCTCTTGGCGGACAGCAGCCAGTCCAAAAGCCCTGAGGTAAGAATAAGCTTGGCAGGTTTGAGGAACTAGAAGACCCATGAATGTAGAGAGTTGTGGGAAGGGGCAGAACATGAGTCAGAGAGAAAGGCCAGGGCTCGATCGTGGAGAACTTTATACAGACTCAATCACTGCGTGTCCCCAGATGTGCAGTGCCCACTACTATAGTGTGTGTGCAAATATTGAGGGCGGTATATGTGCAAATGTTTTTATTGGAGTAACTATAAACTTATTTCAGAGTATATTAGGAGAAGTATAATTAGCACATCTAAACCATGATTTCCTAGGTATATTATTCAGGTGAAACTAAATTAAAAAGTGAACTGATTTAAAGAGAACACAACGTCAATTATAGTACAGGTGCTGTGCACACACAGCCAAAATCTTCAAAGAGGTGTCTGCTGAACTGAAGTCGCTGCTTACCAATTAGAAACAAGAGGGAGCCCCGTTCTCAGCCTCGAACACGTCCCCTAAGCTGGCTGCTCCGAAGTGAGAAGCAGGAGGGTGACTCAGGTGTGGCCAAGGCGGCCTGCTGCCCTCCGGATGCCCCCCACCCCCCATCCCCCCAGTTAAGTTGTCTCCAGTGGACAGCAGATCAAGGGACTGTTGTTCCCAGCTCACGCGAGTGTGAGGTAAGACCACATGAACGGTTCTCACTGATGGGATGAGTGCCCTCTTCACCCTCTCCCTCTGTCCCCAGCAGCAGGGAGGGAATGATGGAGATCCAGGTTAGCAGGGACTTGGGACCCTGAATCACCATGGGGAAGAAGACCAGCCCCTAACCAGGACCGGTTACATATGGACAAGCACACTTCCTTTGTGTTAGGCCACTGGCATCTCTGGTTCATTTGTTTCAAAAGTTGGTTAACCCATATCTGGAATCTTTGCTTAAGGAAGTACCATATCCTAAGAGTATCAACTACATCATGTAAGAGATGTGATAACCTTCAGAAGAGAAAAGAGTCGGATAGAATATAAAATCTTTTTTTTTCATACACTCCAAAGACTATCTTGTCAGAGAGAGATCTGGTATGTTCTAAGAGGACCAGTCCCTGGGAGTTACAAGAAGGCAGTTTCATCATCTGGAAAGTGAAAGAAAGTGAAAGTGAAGTCACTCAGTCGTGTCCGACTCTTTGCGACCCCATGGACCGTAGCCTATCAGGCTCCTCCGTCCATGGGGTTTTCCAGACAAGAGTGCTGGAGTGGATTGCCATTTTCTTCTCCAGGGGATCTTCCTGACCCAGGAATCGAACCTGGGTCTCCCTCATTGCAGGCAGATGCTTACAGTCTGAGCCACCAGGAAGACAGTCCTAAACTAGGACAGGACAAGATGCCCCAAATAGTCACACATGATGTGTATGAAGTGTTCAAGTGAGGCCAAGGGACTAAAGGATAGGAAAGCCAAAGGAGTGACTCTGCATTGGCTGAAAGCGTGGTCCCAGGGCCTCTGGGAAACCCTACCTAACCCTCCCTTGCATTCTGACTCTCCTGCCACTTGAGAAGGGAGGGGCAGGAAGGAGGAGAAAGAGGGTTACATGAAGAAGCCTACCTGAGCCACTTTCTCTCCTTGAGATCTGCCTCTAAGGCAGCTGACTCAGGAGACTGCTATGCCCCAAGAGAACAGGCCAGGTGGACTGGGCCACACTGAGGACCCTGTTTTCATAGATCACAGGCCCCGAAGTTGTTTCCTCCAGAACGAGCTTGGTCAGAGCCAGGCCTGGGCTCAGCAGACACAGTGACAGAGCCATACCCCTTCTCCTGGTGACTTTGCTCTAGGGGCAGAGAATCCAAGGAGTCGCACAGATGCCCTCAGGTCCAGGCAGGTAGTATAAATGAGTGAAGTGATCTTCACGTAAAGCAAGAGGAATGGGCCACGAGCTATAGCAAAATAAAAAGTCAAAAACCAGAAAGCAAGAGTGAAAAATGGAGATAGGGCACATTTGCAGGCCTTTTTTGGGGATGAGATGACAGATTCAAAGAAGAGAGGGTCTTCCTGCATGTCACTCTGTCTTGAGGACAGTGTCTCAGTGGGAAATAGGTTTGTCCGGTGAGCTGCTCAGCCAGTGGAGGGCTGTGGAGGGCAAGGTCAAGGCAGCAGGAGACAGCCATGATGGGAGACAGTCCTGTGGCTGGGACTTTAGAAATGGGGATCCCACTGACTTGGTCACCAACTCAAGAGCTTGAGTGTAAGTTCCTTTGCCTTCCTTGACCCACAACAGTGGAGAGGGTGGTCCTGAACTTCCCTCCAACTCTGGCATTTGCATGGGAAGAGAAGTCAGAGTTGTCATTTAGACCTTCATTCTCCCATCCACACTTTCAATTAGACTTTAGGCCTCTGGAGTTGAATTTCTACCTATACCTTGAGCTCATCTTCTGCTTTTCCCCACATGACCCAGCTTTGATATAAAGCCCATGTTCTCTTCCAGATGACAGCAAGGGCTTCCCAACCAGTCTCCTTCCTTCATCCACATTTCCATCCTATCCTATTGGCTGTCAAACACTGCATCAACAACAGATGTGATTTAAAAAACACAGAGGCAAGTACACAGTGCTCCTGTTTATAACCCTCTATGGCTCCCTGATGCCTTCTAGGATAAAACCCAGACATCATAACACAGTAACTTGGGCCCTCAGGGAAAGAGGCTTCATTCTCTGTCCTTCTCCAGCTCTCCTTCTCCAAATAGTCCATGTCTCATCCTACTGAATTGCTTGTCATTCCATTAATACATTCTCAAGCTTCATACTTCCAGGCTTTGGGTACATTCTGTTCCCACTGTCTTGAATAGCTACCTCCCACCCTTGTATGCCTGGTAGTAGTAGCGGGGAGAGCAATATGGTATACACTAGGCGATAAGGGGGTACGTTGTTTGTAGAAATTTAAGATCAGTAATAAAACCAACTTAAATCTAGCCTTCTTTTTATTGCACTGGTGATTCTAAACATGGACAGTGACAAAACACTTCTCCACACTCAGACACCACTCAAAATGTCACACTCTCTTGGAGCACCATTGGAGCACAGTAGTCCACCTCATCCCTCAAAACCCAGCCTAGGGGTCTGCACATCTGCAAAGTCAAAGTGAAGTCACTCGGTCCTGTCTGACTCTTTGTGGCCCTGTGGACTGTAGCCTACCAGGCTCTTCTGTCCATGGGATTTTCCAAGCAAGAATACTGGAGTGGGCTGCCATTTCCTTCTCCAGGGGATCTTCCCAACCCAGGGATCGAACCCGGGTCTCCTGCATTGTAGGCAGACGCTTTACCGTCTGAGTCACCAGGGAAGTCTCCTTTGCACATCTGCAAAGACCTCCCTTTTTTAGAAATCTTTTTTTTTTTAAATTTATTTGTAAATTGAGGTATAATTGTTTTATAATGACATCTTAATTTCTGCTGTACAACAATATGAATCATCTATGAGTATACATACATTCTCCTCCCTTCTGCATCTCTCTCCCACCCACTCCATATCCCACTCCTGTAGATCATCATAGAGCTGAGTTCCCTGTGCTATACAGCGGTTTCCCACTAGCCAATCATAAAGACCTGCGCTGACCTTCCACCCCAGCCTCCCTCCACTCCCAGAAACAATGCGTCTCTCCTCTGGTCCGCTGCCTCTCCTGTTTTACACTGTTTTTCTCTCCTGCCCTTGAACTGCTACATTTCCCTCCTGTTTACAATTCTGTCTCTCCCAGGGGTCCTTGAATTCCTTGAAGACAGAGGCTCAGACATAGCTTAGTCTTCCCAACACTTAGCCCAGGGCTGGGGATGTCACAGGGGCTCAGAAAAGTGGTCATAAGTAAACAAACCAGCACGGTTTGAGTTGTTCTGAACACTAATTTGGGCATGATGAGTCTCTAAGTCACAACCCAATTAAAAGCTCCAATTTATGCTTAAAATGTTGCTGCAGGTCAAGTCTTAATGTTCTGGCTAGAGCGTCTCTCCTTGTCGGGACAGGATGGCATTTGGGTGGCATGGAAATGACTCACTGCCCCAGCGGCTTAACAGGATTACCGAGGGGCTCACGTTGCTCAATGAAGCATGGCAGGAGCCCGGGCGGTGCCAGCCAGATCAGGGGCCAAGGTTGTTGTCTCTGTGACTCTTTCCCTGGTGCCTGAGGACAGAGGAAATTAAAAGTCATTGCTCTCCACTAGCAGAGGAGAGAAAGATTCAAAAGAAACTCAGAGAGTGCCTCCCTCCGCTCAGTGAATATCATCCCCATATCTGCCCTCCAGATTCCAGCAGCTGACCTGGGAGGGTCTTTGGGTAAAATCTGAGTCAGTCAATGTTCTTATCTTTCAGATGAGGAGGCTGAGATCCAGAGAGGGGCATGAACTACTCAAGACCACACAGCTGATAAGTAACAGTATTGAGAGTTGAGTATTTTCGTTCCTTGTCTGGGGAGAAAACATCACCACATGGCATCAGGCAAAGACGTATAGAGCAGAAGGCAGGGAGATGAAATTCACACCCAGCTTTTGTCTACTGGCTTTTTTTGTTTGTTCATTTTGAAAATGGAAGTAAAAGTCACATAACATCAGATGAACCATTTCAAAGTCTACACCTGAGTGGCATTTAGTAGATTCGCAGGGTGGTATGCCCATCACTCCCATCTAGTTCCAAGATATCCTCAACCGCCCCCAAAGAAAACCTCTTACCCATTCAGCAGTCAATTTCTTCCTCCCAACAGACTGGCAACCACCAGTTTCCTGTCTCTGTGGATTTGGTTTTTCTGGACATCTCATGGAAATGGAATCTTAGGATACATGGCCTTTTGTGTCTTGCTTCTTTCACTCAGTATCATGTTTTTGACATGTAGCCATGTTGTAGCACACATCAACACAACATTCCTTTTTTGTGGCCGAGTAATATTCCTTTGTACATATATACTGTATTTGGTCTATCACACCTGGTTTTAACTAAGAGTTGGTACTGGAGTCCATCAACTTATTCCCGTGTCCTTCACTCTGCACTCTTTGAAGACCGGCACAAAGAGGAAGGCATAGTCAATGGATATTGATCAATGTGTGCCGTAGTTATAGCTCCATGAGGCACCGAAACAGAGAGTCAGCCACTGTGATGGTAAAAAGGACTGCTCACTGAGCCCAGGAGAGAACTGGTTTCCAGTTTCAGCTTATCAGATAGTCAACTGAGTGGCCTAAGACAGGTCTTTCCCCTCTCCTCGCCATGGCTTCCTCACATCTAAGGTAGGATAAGAATGCCTGTCCAATTGATCACATGTCAGGGTAGCTGGGAGACCTGAATGAAATGATATCTTCAAAGTATCCTGAAAACAGCTCTTCATGGTGTGAAGTTTTATCTCTTTTAAAACAACAACAAAGGAAAACCAGATGAAGCTCCCCACCTGCTAGCTTTCTGTTAGGGCATGGTGCTGACAATGGACAGAGAAATCTTATCAAGCAGAGTCGCTTGCAGGGGTGGCATATATTTCCCTGTATGGCCTGGATGTGGGGGAACTGCTCTTAGGAAGATGGGGGGAAATCAGCTGCATGTTCCCAGGGATCCTGAGGTTGACAAAGAGAGATGGGAGCAAGTAAAAGGAAAGCAAAAGGCTGCCAGTCTATGATGAGACTCCTCCCCAGAACCTTCCACCTTTAGTGACGTTACCAAATGCAAAGGCCTGGGTACAAGTGGATTTTTGTGAAGCCCAAGGAAAGCATTAGACTTTGCTCCTTGATTGACTGTGGGGCAGAACTGGGTAGCACACACTGACAAGAGGTCATGGAGGCTGAGCAAGGTGTGACAACATACACTGTCCGGACTCGTGGAAGTCGGGTGTGGATTTGAGGCTCTCTCAACGCTTGGTATCAGAATTCGGGGTCAAGTTTAAAAGAATCTCCAAGGATGTCAGTTAACATCAACCCCCAGGGCTGTGCCCCTGGGCAGTGCCACTGATAAGGGCCACAGTGTCCTTGCGCTCAGAATACAGTGAATCGCATCCTTGCACCCCATGCCGCCCTCACCACTGCAGCTGCAGTACAAGATCTGTGTGCTGCACAAGGGATCTCAGTACTGGTTTGGTTTTGCTCCCAAACCATGGTTGGCTCAGAAGTCCTTATATGGTAACCACAAATGAACAACCTTTGCAAATAAGGCAGACCCCTGGAATGGTACCCATGTATATTCTGCTGTCAACAGTAGAGAACCTGTGCAGTAACAGGTCTCCCTGAGGGCCTAGTAAACCTCTGCTCTTCTCTCAGTTGCCAGGTGACATGCTATTTACCGGCTTGGAGCACTAAGCCAATGAGATTGGTATTGAGGCTCAGAGCTCTGCCTGACACAGTTAGCTAGAGGGAAGGCTGCTCCTCATAAGGGAGATCCATACACTTTGGCCAAATCATCTCCTTCCTTTAAATTGCTCTAAAGGAAATCAACAAAAGCACAAAGCTAAATATCCTTAGATGTTCTTTACCAATTACCAGTAACACTAAGCAGCTGGAGACATAAAATTGCAACAATAGGTAAAAGCAAGAAGTGTGTTGTGAATCACCACAATGGCATTTCTGCAGCTATAAAATAAAGATTGGAGCAATATGGCAAGTGCGTATAATATTAAGGGAAAACACAGACAGTTACTAGTATGTGCGATAGGATTGCAACTACATAAAAATGTGCATGGTACACGGACAAAAAGATAAAAGAGACAGTGGAAAATAAAAAATGTTGCAAAAGATAAAAGAACCATAGGTGACTTTTTCTTTAATATTATATTTTATATCATCTTAGTATTTCAAAAAGTTCAAGCCTGTGTTCTTATCCAGCTGTTTATCTACATCTGTTTTCCCCACCCAGTTTGATTTCATACATCTGTCTCTATCAAGATACTTATAACTTCTGTGTTGACTTGCTCCTATCTCACAGTGTAGATCCTTCAGCAAGTGAAACCCACACAATGTTGGGCAAGATGTGGTTAAACAATAAATGATGTTCCAGGCTGGTGTTGCTTGGGAGATGTTTGATGATACCACACTGGTAGTGTCACTGTCTTATAAATGGAGGATCCACTTTCAGTTTGGACTCTGCTCAGAAAGTCTTCCCACCAAAGAGGCTTTAAAACCCTTCCCAGCAACCAGCACACAGAGACCAGAGCTGCCGGGACTGATAAATCCTGATCCTCACTGAAGAAATGCATCTCCAGCACCATCCATGAAGAATACTGCTACGAGCCAGAGGTGCTCCTATGTGTTTGCTGAGCAAGGTGACGCTCCCATGTGATGGGTGAGCAACTGCAGTGTGAGTGGGGCTGCCGGTCGCGGGGCACACACACAGACTGACAGACTGAGATTCCTCTGTGATCGGTAAGTAAAGGTCTAGAACGAGTGATGGGCATTTCAGTCCAGATTAGCCCATGAAAAACCCGAGAATTCTGGCCCAGAGAAGACAGTGCTAACCCCACAGGGACTCTTCCTTCAGCCTTAGCCAGCTGGACCCCAGATCCTCCCCGGATACTTGCTAATTTGGCACCAGAACTCATGGTACAGTCTCTGTACCATTTATTTTCTACAAGATCAAGCAGGGGATGGTGTTTAAATCTCATTCCAGAGACTGCTCATGCATCCTCAGCACTTCCTGATAAAGTCCTTTAGGATATCGGGGATCGCTCCATAGACACCTGGCCCAGGTGAGGGCTCTCCAACAGCCAGAATTAGGGCTCAATATCCAGGGCAGGCAAACCTGGGAGAACATCTGCCCCTAGAAAATTTTGTTTGAACAAGCTTGCATCTTTCTGAATCTGAACCTATCTCTCCTGGATGAGAAATGTCCTTGATAATGATTTCCATAAAAACATCATAGAGGAGAAGGATACACAAGCAGATGGTAACACAGGCTGCTTTGGGGGAGGACAAGAGGAAATTGGAGAAAGGGTAAGAGGGAGACTTTTTTACTGCATTCCATTTATGCTTTTTTTGTTGTTGTTTTTTTTTTTTTTAACTACTCATTACCATCTCAAATAAGTGGGTGAATAAGGAATGAACAGTTAGGTAAAATTAAACAAAATGAAAATCGGCAGAGATTTGCCAATGACATTTCCTTGCACTTGGGACTGAGACTAGCAGACAATTTATGTGGTGGTGATAAAAATTAGTGGATTCCAAGAAGATGTCATATAATAGGACCTTAGCCACCATCTGAGCCTATTATTATTTGAAATTCACTCTCAAGACTTAAGACAATAACTCACCATAAAATGCTCACATTTGCCCTTAAAAGGGAAAAAACATTAATAAATTCATCTTCATCTAATACAAATCCAAAATGACCCCTACCCACTGGAGAGGCAAGGGATCAAGCCGGTTACTCAATGACTGGAACTATAACTCTGTGACCCCAAGGGTCAGTGTCTGCATTGAGAGGGAAGAAAAATTTGGTGGGAAGCAAGGTTTGCTATGGAGCTTCACCACATCAGCTCCTCAGCTTCTGTTCTCATGGCCATGAAGCAGGAACCAGGTCTGAGGATCAAGCTAAAGTTCTTTCCAAACAGTGGGCCACAGAACCCAGGGCCAAACACCGAGCAAGCTCACTGCTCTGCCCAAGCCCCTCTGGTGTTCTGCACAGGCAAGGAATTAGTCCCGCTCTCTTTTACAAAGGGGTCCTGTCTCTTCTCTGTGGTGGTGCCACAGTGGGGACAGGCCTTGAAAGGAAGTGAAGGAGCAAAACGGAGGGGCCACTGGTCTGCCATCAGCAGCGAGATAAGCACGGGCGTGTGAATAGGGGCTGCCCAGCAAAGGACAGGCTCTCCGAGATGAGATGTCAGCGCCATGTCTTTGCCTTTCAACCCCAGGAGCTTGTTAATAACCTCTTTACAAAAAAGGACTGAAGACGAGGTTTCTCAGCCCCATCTGAACAGACTTATGTACAAAAGCTTCACTTTGGAAAGAGAACTGAACCAAAGCAGCCCGTCCTAGTCCTCTCCCAGGGGAACGGTCGCTGCTTGTTCAAAGGGCACCTCTGAAACCCAGCCACCCTTGAAATCCTGGGGTCTGGGTGGCCCAGGTGAAGAACCAAGCCTCCAGACCTTGGGAAGGGGAATATGGCTCACCCCAACCTCTGCCTGTGGAAGGAGCACTACCCTGACTTGACTGAAGTGGAGAGAACGATGCTTCTTTCTGCTTGAGCTACCCGATCACACTGCCTGATGCCCAGCCTCTCTGACTCTCAAACCCTTCTGCAGCTCCCAGCTGTCTGTCACTTGAGTCTCTTCTTCCTTCTGACGCTCAGGGCCTCCAAAGTCTGGTGCTAACCCTAGTGCCAGCTGCGCACACCTGTATGCCCATCCAGGTACCCAGCCAACCCCAAGCCTCCCCATCCTTCCTGCCTGCCCACACCAGCCTCTCCCCTGGAAACGATCTCCCTCACTCTTCAAGCTTTCAGACTGTCACTTCTCGAACTCTGAGCCTTTCTGCACCCCAAAGATCTTCTCTTCACCCCAAAGGCCTTCTCTTTGCCCTGACCTCCTTTCCTGTCCACTGCTCTGATCACCTATTCAAGAAGAATTCCCCTCTCTCAACTCTAAGAGCCTTTTTCCTGTATTTTTCTCAGGGTTCGTAACTTTCTCCTTCACATTTTTTCCCTGGGTGCCTCTCATGACTCGGCCCTCAGGGTGGCCCATGATGGCTGGCACACAGGGGCACCTAGAGCACAAGCCCCCTGCAGGTCTGCCAAGTTAGCTTCAGGTGGAGAGCTGACTGGCTGACCTCTTTCCCGGCGGCTCCAGGGTTTCACACACCTGTGAGTCTATGAATAGGCAAAGCAGAAGGCCAGACAAGCATCTTTTCTGCTTCTGTCCCAGGTCCAGGGCGCTCCCTTTAGGGATCAGTGCTTTAAATCATCCCTCACTGCACTGCCGTGGAGCAGTGATGGATGCTGACCTCTCTCCCCTGAGGAGCCCTCTCCTTTGCTTGTGGGTGGCCGTGTTTTTCCTCTGCACCCTCCTGAGTGTCCCAAGCCCACTGGGAAGGATCCTGAAGAGCCGTCCTGCTCCTAGGAGTGCACCCGTGGCTCTGTCCTCCTTCGCACCAGCTCCAGCCTTCCTCCTCCTGTGTTTCTACGCCCACGACAGGGCCCAGTTCTGGGAGTCCTGTGGTCACTAGGAGGAGGCTGGGTGCAGGGCCTGGACAAAGGGCACAGAGACATACCTTCCCCTGCAGAGACAGGAGGGAATTTGACTTGAGCCTGTTTTCAGGGTAATTCGGCATCAAACATCATCGAGGCCTGAAATCTGGCCAAGTCTTTGTTTTGTTTTGTTTTTTTCCTTTCCTCCAATCAGCCCGGGGCACCGGGGAGGGGGAGGGCGTTCAGGGGGTGGGGGCCGCTGGCCTACTGGGGCTGAGAGGGAATGCTGAGCATGCAGAAGTGGCCCATTGAGAGCCCCGGCTCACAGCCGCTCACAGCCCAGGGGCGGGTGGCACCCCTGCTCCCCCCACAAGGGCAGCTCTGTCCTGTGGGCACAGGGCTCCGTCCCAGCCCCACTGGCTGAGAGAGAACAACATTTCCTTATAAGGCCCCGACCGCCCTGCCAAGGCTGGACGCTCCGACAGACTGTAGCTTTCCATTCTCCTCGCCCGGCTCCAGCGCAGGCCTTGAATGTCGCCCTTGTTGTCAGGCCCCTCCTCTCCTCCCCGGCCCCCACCCCACCCACTTCCATTCCCTGCCAGGGCCAGCCCCACCGAGCCTAGCCGGATAAACAGCCCTGGGCCTCTCCCACGCAGGGACTGCTCGGCTTAGGCCTGCTGGAGGCAGCACAGGGTAGCAGAAAGAGCGGTGGGGCGCTGGGTTGGGCCGACCCTACAGGTCCCTTCCTGGTGCCTGTGGCTTCGGGGCAGCTCTGGACGCCTGTGAGCCTGGCTCCTTATCTGGAAAATGAAGATGTCATTGCCACGGGGTCCAAATTCTTTGCATTGCTTTCACAGTCCTTCCCAGTGAATCTACCTTCATAGCTTCACCTCTGCTTGCTCCCCCGGGCCAGGTTCCCCAAACTCCTCCCCTCTCCCCCACTGGCTTTCTCTGTAGCCTGAACTGAGCCTAGCAGGTAGAAAGACCTGGATGAAAGGCCCAGGGAACTCCACCTGCAGAGCCCCACCCTAACAATGCCACTTCCTCCCCACCCCCGGAAAAGTGAATCGTTTCTTCTCTCCTCAACATTTGCATGTACCTCTCTAAGAGGCTTCCCATTTTGCAATTTGTCTGATATGTTTACCTGCCTTTTCCTTTACCAAGGGATGAGCTTCTTGAGGTTCAAATGGATCCTCTTTATATTCCGGAGCTCAACCACTGTACCAGGCACACTAATGTGGCTTCGTGAAAGGTCATTGTATAAATATCGAAATGCACAGTGCTGAGCAAGCCATCAAGAGACAACTGATGTGCAAATACGATGTGAACTATGAAGGGCTGTGCACCTGTGAAGGGTAACAACTGTACCATGCTGCTTTTCACTCCAAATTCTACTCTTTGTGATGCCATTATAACCTTACCCATCTGCCCAGTTCTGGATCCTGAATTCTGGATTCACTGAAGCCCCTGGGTGTTTGTTGTTGTTTAGTTGCTAAGTTGTGTCTTTTGCTACTCTTTTGCAACCCCAAGAACTGTAGCCCTCCAGGCTCCTCTGTCCATGGGATTTCCCAGGTAAGAATACTGGAGTGGGTTGCTATTTCCTCCTCCAGGGCATCTTCCTGAATATGGGATCAAATCCACATCTCTTGCATTAGCAGGCAGATTCTTTACCACTGAACCACCAGGGAAACCCATCGCACATGTTTAACATGTATCAAAGATATTATTGGTCCTTAGAATGCCATTGTTGGGGACTAAAAGGGGTTTGGGGAATTATCCCATCATTTCCACACTGACATCTTCCATGCAGATGTCATGTGGCAACACGTGGATTAAATGAAGGGGGTTCCAAGTCCTCAACCCTACCTGTTTTACCATTTCTACATCATAGGATCCTACAGCATTCTCAGAAAAAAAGAATCCACTGGCTATAAAAGTTAGAAGCACATTGATTAATCCAATCTCAACATGTGACAACTGAAGCAGCTGAACTTCCTAAGAGAAAAGTGACTTTCCTAACATTTCAGGAGTCACACACTAATCACGATAGATCTGGGGCCCCTGATTTGCATACTGAAGACTTGCCCAGCATTGTTGCCAGCTTAGGGCTGAGTAATGATGGAAGGATGTAGCTGCATAACTTGTCAAGCTGAGTTCTCGTGGGTCTGGAATTTGTCAAGTTCCAAATAAAGAATTTCAGTCTCTGCTAGAACAAATCTCCCTGAAATGGAAATTCTGCAAATTATGAGGTCAGTGATTTGTAAGCACACCACAGTCAGGTACTGTGTGTGGTGGTTTAATCACTAAGTCGTGTCTGACTCTTGCTACTCCATAAACTGTAGCCTGCCAGGCTCCTCTGTCCATGGGATTTCCCAGGCAAGAATACCAGAGTGGGTTGCCATTTCCTTCTCCAGGGGATCTTCCTGACTCAGGAATCGAACCCGGGTCTCTTGCATTGCAGGAAGATTCTCTACTGACTGAGGTACAAAGGAAGCCCAAAAGTGAGGGCCTGCCCTCTCTGAGGTTCAAACTCAGGACCTTCAGATTATGAGACTGGTGAGAATCTAGTCCCCATGATCCTAGCAACAATTTGAAAGACAAAAATCTTATTCCAGGATGCAATATCCTTTTCCTCATCTACATACTCATTTTCTCAGAGATGATGTTGACAGACTGAAGATCATGGTTAATCATGAGCCATATTCTAACATTCCTATTTGCCACAGGACAAATTCAGGGTACAAGGTGGGTCTGCGTTGGGCTGCGTCTAAGGGATTTAGTTACTAGAACAACAAAATACTTTATTATAGTGAAGTTTCTCCCAGGAGATGCCTAAAGTAGCAACACAGGAAACCAGGAGAAGTGGAAAGAACTTTGGGTCAGGAGTTAAGAAATGAAACTCTGTTCCTGTCTCTAACACTGACTGTGAAACCTAAAGCAAATCAACTGTCTTTGCAGGTCTTCAGCTTTTCAACTACAAAATGAAAATAATAATGCCTTCAAGATAATTTTCAAAAGCAGTAAGAACTAGACTAATTAAGACTATAGTCATAAATGTACTTTATGAACAGTAATAATTCAAAAATGTATGTACCTAAATAAGGGCTAGTTATTAATAGGCAGTGGTTCTCCCCTTGGGGTTATTCTTCTGAATATAGAAGAGAAAAATCCCTTTTCCAGCACTCTGAAATGCTTGCTCCATCCCCCAGTTCCCTCCTGGCCACTGGCAGCCACAGGATTGCTGATCACTTTCCAGGAAATCAGGAGGGAGGTGGGGCTGCTCTTGCTTCAGGAAACAGGAGGACAACAAAAGGAGAATCCTCTCACCCTGCTTTCCCCTTCACTTTCTTCCCAGGCACAAAGAGAAAGAGTTTGCCAAGTCCAGGTTCTGGGCAAACTCCGGCTGGATTAAGAAAGTCATTTCTCTTCTCTGAGCCTCTATTTTCCAAAATATGAAATTGAGTGGTTGAACATTGTGATATTTAAGTCTAAGGGTAACAGTGTAACTTATTGCCAGAATAGAGACACTTCTGAATATGAAAAATTATTAGTAATTATACCAGGATGGGACTTCCCTGGTGGCTCAGTGGTAAAGAATCTGACTGGCAATACAGGAGACACAGGAGATGCAGGTTCAGTCCCTGGGCTGGGAAGATTCCCCGGAGGAGTAAGTGGCAACTGACTCCAGTATTCTGGCCTGGGATATCCCAAGGACAAAGGAGCCTGAAGGACTATAGTCTATAGTGTCGCGAAAGATTTGAACACGACTTAGCGACTAAAACACAACAGCAACATACCAGGATGACGATAGCAAATAGAACTGTACCAGGCAAACTGGATGTATGGGCATTTTATGAAACCCTGTTTCAACTTGCACTATTACTGGAAAAACAAGAAGGCAAAATGAACTTAAGGAAAAAATATTTCAGTTCCCTCAGTGTGGTCTTGGCCACAGAGAAACTTTGACTAAATCTACAGGTTGTTTTTACTTGTTCTCAGTGAACCAAAGGCAAACTCACTATCAAGTCACACATATAAAAGAGCCTGAATACCATAAAGCATTTCTACATCCTTTAGCTCCAGGCAAACAATCCTGTGAGGCAAGCCTGGGAAGGCAGTAATCCCATTTTAGAGGTTTTCTTTTAATGGCCTAGAGAAAGTTAAGGGCTTGCCCAAAGTCTTGTCATTAAAGAATCCACCTGCAATACAAGAGACCACCTGTATCACAGGAGACCCAGGTTCCATTCCTGGGTCAAGAAGATCCTCCAGAGAAGGAAATAACAACCCACTCTAGTATTCTTGTCTGGAAAATCCCATGGACAGAGGAGCCTCGCAGGCTATCGTCCAGAGGTCACAAAGAGCTGGACACGACTGAGCAAGTAAACCACCACCACCACCAAGATCATGGAGCAAAGAAGCACAGTCATGCCCTAGGCTATTGACTCTGTGCTTGCTCTGTTGCCCCAAGTTAGTAAAGAGAGCACTTAACTTGTAAAGGCAGATTGGCTTTAGGCTGGCTACCTTTTATCCAGGAAATCCCTTTGCTACCCATAACAATGATAAGCAAAGCATAGACATTTTTTAGACCCCTGAAGCTTGAGGTTGACCAGGGTCTTGAGAATCAGCTAAATTTACAGACGAGGAGACCAAAACCCAGAGAGAATGAGGTGGCCAAGATTACCCATCAAGACCCACATTCAAGAAGAATTTAGGTCCCAAATGCCTCCTCTAGCACTCTTTTAGAAGGCAGTGGCACCCCACTCCAGTACTCTTGCCTGGAAAATCCCATGGATGGAGGAGCCTGGTAGGCTGTAGTCCACGGGGGTCGCTAAGAGTCGGACATGACTGAGCGACTTCACTTTCACTTTTCACTTTCATGCATTGGAGAAGGAAATGGCAACCCACTCCAGTGTTCTTGCCTGGAGAATCCCAGGGACAAGGGAGCCTGGTGGGCTGCCCTCTATGGGGTCGCACAGAGTCGGACAGGACTGAAGCGACTTAGCAGCAGCAGCAGCAAACACAAACAGACTTAGGAAAGTAAACATAACTTATACTCCTTTGGCACCTTTCAAAGATTCATGAATTACCTTTTGATTTTCTAATGCTGAAGAGCCTCAAGCTATTACTTCCTTCCTTGTGCTCTCCGAAGCTAGTTGAGCATATTTAAGTTGAAGGCATTCAACAGACACTTCTTATTTCTCTTCCCTGCACTTCCAGTGAAGATCAAATTAAATGAAGTTTCCTCCTGGGCAAAGCTTCCATAATTCAAAATGTTTACTGGAGTCCTGAGGGCAAACCAAAGGGAGCTTGCCGTGCGGTGGTGAGCTCTTGGAAAATGAATAAGGAACCTTGGATCGAAGTTCTGTTTCAGCTATTCCTTAGCAGCACTCCCTTGACTGAGTTATTTGCCCTCTCTGGGCCTCAGTTTCTTCATCAGTAAATGAAAGCGTGGTATTAGGTAAGATTTAAACATTCTTCCATCTCTAGTGAGCTATGTCCAGACTGTAAGTGTTTTCAAGTAGGACACTGATCCAATTCTTTTCAATCCATTAGTGTCATAGAAGTCAGTGTCCAGGAGAGGTTTTGTCACCTATTGCGTCTTGCTGATGGATATTTTCTATCCCTTTGCCCTATACTCCTTTGTCCTACTGCTGATTAGCACAAGTAACTACTTGTACCAGCTAAAAGAGGCAAAGGGGGCCGGTCATTCTCTCTAGTACAAACCAGGGGGTGGTGAGTTAAATCAGAGGCATTAGTCATGTTGCCTCATTGACTGATTCCTCATAAATGAATACAGCTCTGAAAAACTTTACTCAAAGCCTGACCATTTATTTCCTGATTTATTACCTGTGCTGAGATCATTGCTGTAGATATTTCTCCAAAGAACTGTAACTATAGGGCAAAATAATGACTCCATGACATACATTGATGTCGCTGACTCCAACCTCCCTGAAGATAGAGGAAAACCTTCCAGAAGACATACATAGCAATGACTTGTTTCTAGCACTGCGGACCATTAGCACAGCTTGGGATTCTGAGCTGGAAGTTCAGACCCAAAATACCTATCCTGTCAGTCTCCTCTTGAGTGGGAGGGGAAGCTGCTTACAGTCAACTTCTGTGTCTCTTGCCCAGCACCCTTTCTCTTTCTTCTCATACAGAAAGTTCTTATTCAGTGGAAAATCCATCCCGTGTACTATATATGGAGACAGACTCTTCCCACACACACAAAGAGGCAAATATGTGTCCTGGACTGGGTCACCGTATGAAGATGAGGGTGAATGTGAGACCAAAGCAGGTCAATCCAATACCGCACCATGACTTTTCTGCTTTTAAGGACGATGATTATTTTTTCCCCATTGAGTTTATTTAGTTGATAGAATGTGAGTCTTACAGATGATTATCCTGCCCATATATGGAGAGAGCTGGAAAGAAGAAAACCTGGTGATGGTATCTGAGCCCCGGGATACAGCCAAGCCTGAAGCAAGACCACTCTTAGGCTTTTCTATTACTGAGTTCATAAATACACTCTTTGGTATGGGCTATTTCAGTTAGGTTTCTCTTATTTGTAACCAAAGAACTCTTGACTAATGTTATCTTCTTATTAGATACTCCATGGGAACTTTGAATATCAGAGCTGAAATAACTTCTAATGTGTTCAAGTCCACTATGAATAGAGAAACTGAGAAATGAATAGAGAAACTGAGAGGATCTGCTTAGAGGTATCCTAAAAGTTCTAGGACTAAAAGCCAGATCTTTTCATCACTCTAAAAGTTTCCCCAGAGGTCACTTATTTCAATACTTGATTTGATTCTAATGTGAACTCCACAGTGTAAAACACAGGAGAAAAAAATGCCTCTGAGCTTCATGCTTTATAAGATCTGAGACATACCACATTCCTGAAATATTTTGATCATACATCTGTGTCACCCTTTCATTTCTCATAACATTTTTATTGCTGTTATAATTTCAGAATAAAATGTCTTGCTTCAAATCCCATCTACCATTTATTTACAAATTGTGTGAACTTGGACAGGTTAGTGATAATATTGTGTGTCCATTTCTTCATCTATGAAATGGAGGTGATAGAAAGAAACAGTGGCCACTTCATAGAACTATCAGAAGCATTGACAAAATCCTTGTGGAGCATTTAGCCCAGTGGCTGGCATACAGCATCCAGTAATTTTGACTATTGCTATTAGTTTATGATTTTTGAAACAACACTGAGAGATAAGACAGCATATAGATAGGAAAGTCAAGGACCAGATGTCTAAGACAAGATAGTGAGTGGAAGAACGGAAACCGAGTCCCACCTCACGTGATCCTTACTATAAACTCTATTCTATAAACTAGTTGGTCATTTCAGATTGTGTTCACTAGTTCATACATTCACTGATTCTATCATTATTTCACATGTTCATTAATTCAGCAGCTATTTCCTGAGAACCATAGATCCTTTCTAGCCCTGGGAGCTACCATTTAGAGACCTGGGTTGATTCTTGTTCTTTCCTAATTCACTCTTTAGGCCCAAGGCAAGTGACATCATCTCTTTGGGGGCCGGTTTCTTCAAGACACTGGGTAAGATGTCTGAAGGCTCCTTTGGTAGAAGCTCCCGTTTGCTGTCCTCGGTATGACCAGCTTGGAGGAGACAAAGACGCGGTCCAGGGGCTTACCTAGAGGAGCCCATAGCTAAGGGGGAAGAATAAACATAACCGATATGACTTGCTTCAAGATGCTGGAGGACAACACATGTCATTTAAACAACATTTCTTAGTGAAATAAATTTGGTGTCTACATGCCATATGCCAGGGTTCATGGGAAAGTTGATTTCTGGCATGTTGGGGGTGGGGGAGGGGCTCTCTCCTCCCGCAGATGGATGACCATGTACAATAACTTTCAAATAGATGCACACTGGCAGCCCTGGGGCCTGATGAAGCCTGTAAAAAGTGTTTTGCTTGGCCTGCAGTACTTTTTAAACATTTTAAGCCAACTTTTAGCAGCTGGGAAGTTTCTCATTAAAACCCAGATTTCTAGATTCTATTGAAAAAGCAAAAGCTCTAGGGACACCGGGCTGGAATCCCTACAGTGGCAACTGACATCTTAGCGGCTTCGCAAAAGCTCTAGGGACACTGGGCTGGAATCCCTACAGTGGCAACTGACATCTTAGCGGCTTCTCTTACGGAGGTGCTGCGTCTCTCCCTAATCAGAGAGGAAAGTGTAACTTCATCTTGAGACAGACTGTATGAATTCAGGGAAAATGGACATCAGGCCTATCATGTGAGTTTAAAAAAATTTATGGAGGAGAGTAATGGGGGAGCTG
Source organism: Bos indicus (assembly GCF_029378745.1). Lineage (NCBI taxonomy): Eukaryota > Metazoa > Chordata > Mammalia > Artiodactyla > Bovidae > Bos > Bos indicus. Next base: position 79,893,689 of record NC_091760.1, on the reverse strand, counting down.
AATGTATTGTGATAACCCAAATATGTTATTAATATAAGCATATTAATACATATAAACATATAATTATATAGTTTATTTATATTGTATATATGTACATATTTACATTTATATAAACATATATTTTATACTCTAAGTTTCTGGATTTCCTTAGGTATTAACTTCAGCCTGGCAAGGGGCCAGCATGCTTTGATATTTCACAAAGAGGAATGTTGCTAGATCTGAACAAATCATTTACACATGACACTTCCCTTCCTCAAAGGGCATCTGAGTTGGTAACCCTGGGTCTTACTGTGATGTACTAGTAACCTGGCTCTCTGAAGAAAAAAAGTCTTGATTCGAATAGTTTGCCAAACTCCAAAGGTAAGTACTCCCACCCTAACCAAGTGCAAGGATGACTTAACAACTGATTCAATATTTCTCAAATGTTAGCAGTTGATTCTTGTGAGTCAGTACAGGCAGATTCAGCACACCGGCTCTATCTAACTCCAGAACATGGGAATATCAAAGCTTGTTACTTTCCTCTCACTTAGAACTCTATGGAGGGACATAAAGTTGTCTAAGACATGCCTGTCTTTGGGGGAATTTTGGTTCAGTTCAGGAGATAAAGCAAATACCTTTGAAATAATTAGAGGGCCTTTTGAGCAGTCAGTAGTCTTCCCAACATCTTTGCTGGAATGTCGAATAAGAATATCAAACTCACTACACCCAAAATAGTTTTCCTGGACTTCCTGCCAAAGTTGTATTATATTCTCCCAAACTTCTATCTCAAAAAGTTGACTTCTTCCTAGTTCTCAAGCTAAAAGATAAGGAATCATCCTTGATTCCTTTCTCTCTCAACCTCCTTGTCCAATTTAGAAAGTAGTCTCATGTATCTACCTCCAAAACTTATTTTAAACCGTCCACTGCCCTGCATCCCACCAGAGCAATCCTAGTCCTTTTCTGATGCCTCTCTCTCTGGTCCAGTCTCTAAACTCTTGGCTCTTCCTCAGCATCAACCTTCACCAGTTATATTTTCTCTCCCTCCCTGTGTGCCATGACCAGCTCCTTCTCATTCTTCAGATATCTGTCTGAATATCACCTCCTTACAGCTTCTTCTCTGCCTATCCTATCTAACGTAGCTCTCCCTACCTGACTGGTAATTCCCCATTCCATCAACCTATTAATCATCTCAGGTGGCTCAATGGTAAAAGAACCTGCTTGCCAATGCAGGAGACCTTCAGGAGATGCAGGTTTGATCCCCTGGAGGAGGAAATGGCAACCCACTCCAGTATTCTTGCCTGGAAAATCCCGTGGACAGAGGAGCCTGGCAGGCTACAGTCCATGGGGTTGCAAAGAGTGAAACATGACTGAGCAACTGAGCACATTCATTATCACATACTTTGTTCACTTGCCTATGACTTGCTCATTCCCATACACACAACATGTCAATTCCACGAGGGTAGGAAGCACTTATGCCTTGATTTTGCTCTATGTCTTCTGCCTAGCACAGTGCTTATCAAGGGTAGTCGTTATATAAATCCTTGGTTAGTTAATGAATGGATAAATGAATGAAGGGTAGAGGTGAAGTGAGACTTGATATTTCAGAATTCCCTTTTGGCCCTAACATGTTAGAAGTCTGTGGCTTTAAGAGCATAATTCTGTTCCTTCTGATGTGGGTCCAGCTCTCAAAGTAAAGCTGAATTCAGTGGGGAGGCAGACAAGTGAAGAAACCAGCAGCCAGCTGGCTCCCTGGAGGAAGTGGTAAATATACTGGGCTTTTCCAGTCTTCAGAATCACTTACACAGAAGACATCTGACACCTTATAGAAAATTTACCTTAATCTTCATTTCAATTGTGATAGTGATTATAAAAACTTGATGTCCTTAAATATCCATGTATGTGTGTGTATGCTGATTACCAGGTTTAAGCTGGCATAAAGAATTTGCTGAATTTGCCCAGAGGCCCGTAGACTTGACCCCCTTAGCTGGCTTGATGTTTGAAGGCATGATCTGTTCCACACCTCAGAGAAGACCCACTTAGGACAGGAAATGAATCATCTGTGTTCCACGGAGGACCTACTTCAGATTGGACTACACTAAATGTGAAACAGATTAAACCGGAATGAAATCATGACATATTTGCTCCCTCCCACACTGTGGGACATGTCATAACCCCGTGGTACCTTACCCTGAAACTTTCAATCCTGAGGAGGTCTTCTGAAATCACCTGTCTGACCCTCTTGTTCTCTAGAAGGGGAAACTGAGGACCAGAGAAGGGCAGTGACTTGTCCAAGTTTACATAGCATATTTGGAGCAGAGCCAACATTGGATTCTTGTCCTATCCCAGTCAAACGTCCTAAAGAAACATACACATACAAGCTGAGTGTTCTTTCATCTTAATTTTTTTAAAAAGACCCATTGTTTTGTTTTATTTATTTAACTTTTTGGCTACACAGAATGTGGGATCTTAGTTCCCCAACCAGGAATGGATCCCACACTCCATGCATTGAAATTGTGGAGTTTTAACCACTAGACCACCAGGGAAGTCCCACAAGTTGAGTTTTTAAAGAAAAAAATAAAAACATTCTTTTGTTTAATCTTTGTTAGCAACTTGATGAGCTATTTACTGACTTTTTCTAATTGAAAATTAAAATTTTAGCAACTAACCTCTAGTCTTACTAGGGTTCTAGGACATCCCAAAGGAATTTGGCTTAAAATGATTAAAGAAGTCTTCACATAGTAACATGTAAGACAGTCCATACCATTTTATAACAAGAGATAAATGTTATTTTAACCATCAGTAAAAAACTACGTCACTGTAAAAGCAACAAAAAGAACTAATTCTTTTCATTTTAATCCTTGTAGTTAAGACTTGGAGATCATCCCTTGCAGTTTTCAGCAATTTGTTTGAGATGTGAACGCAGTAGAAGGATGCATGCCAACCTGTTAAACTGTTACACATGCAGTATTGGAGAATACAGAGGAGATATTAACTGAAAAAAAGATAGGAATTTTTGTGAGCTTTTGAATCTGTCAAATGTTCAGAGCAGTTTGGGGAGTAACAGTATTTCAAGACGTATTTATTTAAACATAGTGCCTGACAGACAAACAGGAATCATTTGACTAATTTCTTTATATCTAGTCTGAAAAAGGCAGCCAGTACCTCTCAAAGGGCAGAAAGAATTAGAAACAGCTGCCCAATTCACTCTCCTGGATCTGTCTTTCCCCAGGGTCACCAGCTCTGGTGTGAAAGCAGTCAGTGTAGAGTCAGGAGTCTTTCTACAGAGACAATAGGGAACCAGTTTTGGAACCCTAGACCAGTGCTTCTCAGACTTGAGGTGTCTAGAAATCACCTGGGGTATTTGCTAAAATGCAGATTCCTGGGCCCACTTACAGGGCATCGAACTTCCTAAGAGTCTGGCTTGGTCCCCAAGAATCAGCATTTTAATCAGCACTCTTAGTTGATGCTGACACAACTAGATGTTAGAACAAACATGCTAACATCCATCAGCTGTAGGCAAGTTATTCCCTTTTCTCTGAGTCTTAATTTCCCATAAATGGAATGAGGACACTGGACAAGGGTCATCTCTAAGATCACTTCCTGATTCAGGCAATAGAGATCTATGACTCTTGAATGAGAAGGTTGGGTCCCTACCTTGCCCTGGACTAGCTCCATAGCCCATTTGGGCCATGTGCTTATAGGAGCATTTCACTCAAACACAGGCACTTTTCAACACAGAGCTCAGTGGGAACCATGGAGGGGTTCAGGGGTTCCCGGCCAGGTCCTCCCACTGCACGCCATCCACAGAGTGCTCTCTGACTTGTTCTTTTCACTCTTGCAGGTCCTCAGATGGCACCTCCACAACCCACTGTCCTCAGGCAGGAATATCCAGGAAGTACCTGGTTCTCTAGACCCCTAATCCTGCTTCAGATTTAGAGTTTACTAACCAGGATGATGCTCCAGGTTAATCATCTCAAACTACTCAGAAAAAACAAAACCTAAACAGAGAGTTTATTTAGAAAAAACAAAACCTAAGCAGAAAAACATCTATTTCTGCTTTATTGACTATGCCAAAGCCTTTGACTGTGTGGATCACAATAAACTGTGGAAAATTCTGAAAGAGATGGGAATACCAGACTGTCTGACCTGTCTCTTGAGAAACCTGTATGCAGGTCAGGAAGCAACAGTTAGAACTGGACATGGAACAACAGACCGGCTCCAAATAGGAAAAAGAGTATGTCAAAGCTGTATATTGTCACCGTGCTTATTTAACTTATATGCAGAGTACATCATGAGAAATGCTGGACTGGATGAAGCACAAACTGGAATCAAGATTGCTGAGAGAAATATCAATAACCTCAGATATGCAGACAACACTACCCTTATGGCAGAAAGTGAAGAGGACCTAAAAAGCCTCTTGATGAAAGTAAAGGAGAAGAGTGAAAAAGTTGGCTTAAAGCTCAACATTCAGAAAACTAAGATCATGGCATCCGGTCCCATCAGTTCATGGGAAATAGATGGGGAAACAGTGGAAACAGTGGCAGACTTTATTTTGGGGGGCTCCAAAATCACTGAAGATGGTGATTGCAGCCATGAAATTAAAAGATGCTTACTCCTTGGAAGGAAAGTTATGACCAACCTAGATAGCATATTCAAAAGCAGAGACATTACTTTGCCAACAAAGGTCTGTCTAGTCAAAGTTATGGTTTTTCCAGTGGTCATATATGGATGTGAGAGTTGGACTGTGAAGAAAGCAGAGTGCCAAAGAATTGATGTTTTTGAACTGTGGCGTTGGAGAAGACTCTTGAGAGTCCCTTGGACAGCAAGGAGATCCAACCAGTCCATTCTGAAGGAGATCAGTCCTGGGATTTCTTTGGAAGGAATGATGCTAAAGCTGAAACTCCAGTACTTTGGCCACCTCATGCAAAGAATTGACTCATTGGAAAAGACTCTGATGCTGGGAGGGATTGGGGGCAAGAGGAGAAGGGGACGACAGAGGATAAGATGGCTGGATGGCATCACTGACTCTATGGACATGGGTTTGGGTGAACTCTGGGAGTTGGTGATGGACAGGGAGGCCTGGCGTGCTGCAATTCATGGGATCGCAAAGAGTTGGACATGACTGAGAGAATGAACTGAACTGAACTGAAACAGAGAATGAGTTCCTTAACGATAAGAGATGCTAGGCAAAGATTTTCTTTTTTCTCTCCTTAAGATATATTAATGATTACCTAAAGAAGTTACAAAATTTTTCTTTAGCATTTGTAAATCCTCAAAATTAGAGAGTCAACTATTATAGCTTGGCCAGGAAAAAAGCTTGTTTTCAGCCTTTGACTCTCCTAGACATTGGTTCTTTCCAATGCCTGAGGCTATGACTCCTACTACAATTACAAGGTTTTACCTCCTGGGTTTAGATATGTTCACCAGGCCCTTCCTAAGGTCAAAAGATTTAATTCCTTCTACATCTTCACTTTGGACACTTTCTTTGAAAACCTCCTGAATCTTTCATTTTAAGCTCCTATACTAAGTTACTCAACTTTGTTTCTTCATCTTCCTTCAATACTCATACTCCCATGGCAAAGCATTGACCAGAGCACAACATATATGGCAGAAAGAGAAGATGCCAGGGGGAGAAAACACAAGTTGCCAAAGACTCTTAATTCTCACAGTGGAATTGAAGCGCCCATTGACTGAGAGCCACTTGTAGGGTGGGACAGTAATGATCATTGGTTGAAAGAGCACCATCGAGTTTATTCATCGCTTACATCCTGAGAGCATATTCTAACTCTCCAATCCCCGGTAGATATATTTATGATATGATATGAATGACACATGTTTCAAGGAAAAAAAATCATAGTAATTATGGTTGAAATGAATCTGTATTATTAAATGGGGGATGACAAAAATCAACTTTCCTTTCCATTCTTCATGAGGCAAAGGGTTTCTGGTCTATAAGAGACTTCCAATGTTTTCAAACTGAGATGATATAATTTCAGACAAAGGCCAAAAAAAAAACCAACATGATATTTTCATTAAACTGACATTTCATAACGTCATAACATCTATGACTTTAACAGTAAATTGACTGTTTCTATCAGGCTTTTTGAATCACTGAAGATATTTTAAAGATACTTTATTGGTTTTGCTATAAGCACCAATTCCCCTTCTTCTGGTTATAGCACCACTCCCTTTTCCCCACCCCACCCTTTGCTACATCAATTCCTAGACTGCCCCCAGCTCCAAGGATGGACTTGGACAAAAATCAATCCAAGTCCACTTCCTCTTTGGCTACGGGGACTGTTAACCAACAATCAACTCTGAGAGATAAACCCAGCACTCTTTTGGAAAAGTTAGGGAAGAAATGGGTTTTCTGGGGGTGCTATCAACTATATTGACACCACGAGAAGGAAGCAAATGTGAGAGTCAAAGAGCAGAAGCTGACGACAGCTCAAGTGCCTTGATTGTCAAACCGGAAGCCAGTCTGCGCTCAAGAAGCGCCGCCCCCCCCCTTTTTTTTTTTTTGCTTTAGCTGATATAAGTTGGGTGTTTATCACTTATAATTGGATAATTTTATCTACTCCCACCTTACTCTCATTATTATACAGATCTCTGGGTTCCAGGGATCCTTGGTTGAGAATCATTAACTAAGCACCAAGGAGATCATAGACATGTGTTTGTTGTATCTCTTGATCTAGATCTGTATCTAATTCAAATCTCAATCTCAAATTTGCTGATTCATGTTTATTGAGCTCCTCCCAGGTACAAACTTCTCCTGGGATCTGTGGGAAGCTAGATGATTCCACCAGGCCCAACTACCCACACAGACTGGTAAGAGAACTTAGAGAAGATCAGGGGAGGAACAGAATCTTCTGGATGGAAATCTGGGAAAGTTTCATAAAAGAGAGCTCACCAGAGATGGGCATTAAGGGGTTGAGTCACAGTTGACCTAGACTAGAGCCTGTGTTCTGCCTCCTGATCCAGTATTCAGTTTAAACCCAACAGGGGTGAGTGCTAATGCAGGGTCGGGTCCTAGAGGAGAAAGGCTGCTGCTGTTGGTTCCCCAAGCCATGCTAATGGCTATGTGGGGCCTCGTGTAGACACAGGGGCTCAGGCCACCAAGAAGCACACTGAGAGAATCATAAGATGAGGGCTAGTGGTGTTGGTTTAGTCACTGAGTCATATCTGATTCTTTTGTGATGCTATGGGCTGTATCCCACCAGGCTCCTCTGTCCATGGGATTTCCCAGGCAAGAATACTGGGTTGGTTGCCATTTCCTTCTCCAGGGGATCTTCTGGACCCAGGGATAGAACCTGAATCTCCTGTGTCTCCTACCTGGCAGGTTGATTCTTTGCCACTAAGCCACATGGGACACCCAAGAGAAGGGCTACTAGGCTGTCAATCACCTCAAAGTATCTGAGAATCATGAAACAATTGGATAGCATAGAATCATTAGATACCAGAGCTAGTGAGGACCTGGGGAATTAATCAGCCTCTTCATGTGACAGGTAAGGGCCTGGAAAATGGAACAGGTCAAGGACTTGTCCAAGATCTTGTCCAAGATCACTCTTGCCAAGTCATTCCCAGGACCCAGGGCTCCATGACTCTGACCAGTTCAAAGGAGATACCGTTATTATTTCATTTCCATCCCAGCAGGAGTGAGGAGTCTGCAATTGTATTTTGACAGATGTTGTCTTTTATCTCAGATAGTTTCCTGTGGCTAGTCTTGCTTCAGTACATCCCTTGATTTTAACATGTAATGAGCCTTTCCTGGGACTGAGTCATGCAGGCCTGGAGGACTTTCATTGGGTCTTTAGCCAATGACCATTATTTCATTGGCTTTGTAGCCAATAACCATAAAATCCCCACTAGAAAGCCCCTGCTGAGGATGCAGTCTTGTTGAGCTCCACGTGGACTTCTAGTGAAATGTGGATGCCATCAGGGGATGACAATTTGGGGAATGGTTCCATTGCTTACCAAGCCACTCTTCCAGACTCTCAAGAACATGATAAAGGGAAGAAATAATTATTCTACATACAAAAAGGATGTTTTTTTTAATCTACAGCATGTGAGGGGTTCTAGGTCAGAGTTAAGAGAGAACTGCCTCTTTTTGCAGTAATCTTTGATTTGTCTAGTACAGTTTTACCAGTCACAGCCATGACTCTTTCAAAAGCCTTGTAAAGAAGGCAAGACCAAATTATGTTTTCCCCATTTCCCAGGGGAAGTAACTAAGACTGGGGGAGGAGAAGCCACCTGTCCTCTTTCACCTGTCTAAGAAGTGGCAGACCCGGGGCAGTCAGAACCCAGCCTGTCCCACAGGTGGCCAGCACTCATTTTGCAACACCTCAGGGATTTTGTCCACAGCCAGTTCTGAATCACTGCTCAGACTGACAAAGGATGAGAGTCCAGGACCTTTGTGGGTGTGACAAAGGAGCTGGGGCAGAAGTTTCCTTTGTTCTCCTCTGTGAGCCACACCTGACACTCAGAGCAAAGCTACTCCTTTTTAAAATCCAACAAAGCCTGACTAGAGGTAGAGTTATATAATGCAAATCAGCATCTAGACATTGGATGATGAATGAATGAATGATTGAACAGATGAATTAATGAAGTGGCTCTTGCGTTAATACACAAACATAGTTCATATTTCAGCTGGCATTAAAGACAGAGCAGAGACAATGTCTAAGCTCTGGTCTCTGCTCCCGAGGAATACACATTCTAGCAGGAGAAGAAACAGACACGCAGACAAATAAATGACCATACACTGTGACACATGCTGGAGTGCAGCTAGGTAGGCGGGATCTAGAAGCCCGGAACTGAAGGATGTGACTAAACCTCCTTCCCATGTGACCAAACTTGCAACTTTCTGTTGGCAGGAGCTTCCCTAGGGTTGCAGGAACCAGCATGACTCATCGTTCCCTTTCTATCAGATATCACACGGGGAACATCCGAGATCACCAGTTAGTGCAGGCTAAATAAATTCTCCTGGAGGAATCTTGAACACTTCTGCCATGTAGGTGACCTGGGCCAAGGAACAGAGTCTGCAGGGGCTCTCAAGCTACCTGTCCCAGCCTCCTACGACAAGGACCCCAGCCATCATAGCCTTCCCTGGGATTCATGCTCTGAATCAACTTGCACCAGAGTCCTCTCTCACCTGCATGGTTATCTTAAAAGGTGGCGTGAATCAAGGAACAAGAAACATCACAGTCACAGTAGCCCAGCTCATCCATCAGGGCTAGAACACCTCACCTTGAACAAGAGAGATAAGAGAATAAAATAACGCCTGACACAGCCTTATCACCTAATAATATGACCTCAGTTTTTCCATTAAAATTACTGAGAACCACAGTCCTGTACTCTGGCTGATAAAGAGATCACAGGAAACAAAGCTATTAATTTTTATCTCTGCCACGCAATAGCACATCTGAGTGAATACAGTATATCCAAGGGGAAAAAAAAATACTTTTTCTGACGGTGGAAGTTGGATATGATTTTTTTTTTCTCTTCCCACCTTTCATTTCTCATACCTTGTTCATCAACGAGCCTCTAAGGAATTTTTAATCTCAGAGGCATTAAATAGACATGGATCTGGCTATGCTGTCACCTTTATATAATGTTATAAACCTCTCTGTTTACCCATCCTTAGAGGCCTTGATAGAGACATTAGAACACAATTGAAAGCATTTGAGCTGGGACCTCCCTGGTGGCCCAGTGGATAAGAGTCTGTGTTCCCAATGAAGGGGGCATGGGTTTGATCCCTGGTCAGGGAACTAGACCCTACATGCTGCAACTAAGAGTTTGCATGCTGTAAAAGACATGATTCAGCCAAATAAATAAAGAAATATTAGAAAAAATAAATAACATACTTGAGCAAGCTATTTGCCTCTCTAGTCCTCAAGATTGCCACCTTTAAAATAAGGAGCTACACACTTGGTCTCCATAATTGCTTCCATCTTCAGTATTTGAAGATACTGTGACTGAAGGGGACATAAAGCAGGTCAGTTATGATGACAACTGTCATCTTCCCAACCCAGGAATTGAACCAGGGTCTCCTGCATTACAGGCAGATTCTTTACCAACTGAGCTATGAGGGAAGCCAGTGACAACAGTAGTCTTTGTAAGCAGAGTGCTGTCAGGGAACAGTAGAATGAGGCAATCACCACCCCTGTCCTGGGCCCCATGCTGTAAGGGGGCCAACTCTGGCTTTTATAGGGCAAAAGTCGATGGAGTCATGAAAATGTGTACCTGAAGCCTGCATCCCCCTTCCAGAGCAAACTCTGGGTACCTGGGACCCTGAAGTAGCCTATGCAAATGGCCCAAGGTTTGCTTCCAGGCCCTACCTGATGTCGGCCCTTGTCCCTCATCCCCAGAACAGATCACGGCCCCAGGATACACACTCCTAGGGCTGGGCGTGGTCCAAAGATGGGCAGTGTGATCTATGCTCCATCTCCACACCCTACTCTTCCCTGCTCTCAGGAATACTCTGGTGGAAACGATTGCAAAGCGTCTGTCTTTGGGGTGTCAATGCCCAACAGTGCCAGTGAGTAGCAGAGGCGGAGTTGCAATAGTGTGAGGAGGAGGCAGGGACTGGGGTTGTGACCAGCAAACTTCACTTGTCCTGGTAGGGACAAGTGAAGTTTGCCAATGCAGGCAATTGGCAACTCCGGCTTGCCAATGCAGGAGTTGGTGACTGGCTGCCACAGAACGGACTGTAAAAGATGCATGTGAGAAGGTGCTTGGAAGAAGAGTGGGCCACTGAGTGGTGATGTTTTTCCCCAGCTGGAGCTGTCCACTCTGTCACCTCCAAAGGGCCACAGACAACCCCAGGCTCCTTCCCAAGCCTGCCTTTCCTCCAATTTTGTATTTTAAAGGTCTTAGCTCCTCTTCCTCTTTCTCTGGAATAAAGGTATCTCAGAACTGGTTTCCTTAGCTTTGATACCCTATCTCTAAAAAACAAAAACCTGGAGAAGGTTTATAGCAAAAACATCAGATAGCTAAATACACAGATTTGCCACTCTATGAAAGAAAGGAAATAGTCATGTCAGGAACCTCGGACTCAATTTTTACTAAATATAAGGATAAAACAGGTTTGAGCTTCCTGACTGCTAAAGTAATACCAGAAAAGTGCTGTGATCAAAAGCACAAATACTCATTCTTCAAAAGAAATAAAATTCTATTGGAGTGAGAGAGAGGTTCAAGAGGGAAGGGGCATGCGTATATCTATGGCCGATTCATGTTGATGTATGGTAGAAACCAATACAACATTGTAAAGCAATTATCCTGCAATTAAAAAGAAATTAAAAAAAAAAAACTACTGGCTATAAAACTTGAGGAAATTTCATCATCTGCATCTGTATATAGGAGACGCTAAGTAACAGAAGAGACTGAATCTTCAACAGTGGTTTTGCAGACGATGCAGATTCTTTCTCCACACAACCATTTATTATACTGACACTTGATAAAAATCTGAGGATATGATATTTTTAAAAAGCTGTGAAGTCATTGCTACAAGAACATGATCTAATATCATCTAAGTAACCAAAATAGATATAAGAAAATAACTCAGGAAAAGCAAAGGGATGAACCATTCAACAAACACTTCTCAAACTTCTCCACCCAGTATCCCTAATAGCAACAGTGGAATTCCACCCTCCCAGTAGAGTGGGGAGATAGAGGATCAATTATGCCCTCTGGAGCAAAGTAAAATTTATCTTTAAAATTTATTCAGTTTTAGGACTTCCCTGGTAGTCCAGTGCTTTGGGCTCCATGCTTCCAATGCAGGGGTCGTGTGTTCAATTCCTGGTTGGGTAAACAAGACCCCACATGCCATGCATATACATTCTAAGTTGCTTCAGTCGTGTCCAACTCTTTGCGACCCTATGGACTGTAGCCTGCCAGGTTCCTCTGTCCATGGGATTCTCTAGGCAAGAATACTGGAGTGGATTGCCGTTTCCTTCTCTAGGGGATCTTCCCAACCCAGAGATCAAACCCGTGTCTTTTACATCTCCTGCTTTGGCTGGAGGGTTCTTTACCACTAGCGCCACCTGGGAAGCCATGCAGTGTGGCTCGAATAAATAAATAAATGAAATTTTAAAAATAAAAAGCATTCAATTTTGACTTGCTACTTTTTTAAAAATGTGTTCTTATTTTAATAAACAATTAATTTTCCCCAAATCTTTGTTTCGTCTAAGAGTAAGCCCTGGCACTATCAAGTCTCCCAAAAGTTTGGAAAACCATGACTAACTTACACTGTCTCTTATTTGTTCTTTACAACAAACTGATGAGGCAGGTATCATCCATTTTCATCAGTGGGGAAACTGAAGAACAGGGAGATTAAGTACTTTTCTCAGTAGCACATGGCACCAGAATATATACTTGAATGAAATCAGGTCTCCTGGCTGTAAGTCCAGTTCTTTTTTCCAGCTTCCGTAATGTCAGGTAGGAAATAATCAAGGACTGAAATGCATGGTCCCACTAAGGTTTCTGATGTCCTACTACTGAAGCACAGTACCCACTGAGCTTTGGAGGCCACCCAGGCTTCCAGTGTCCCCCCATAATGCACACTGGCATCCATAGATGTCTCTGATTCATTGCCAGATTCTTCCAGAGGATGAATCACCCATGCTCAAATTATAATCAGTTCATATATTATCAACCGTATGAGGCTGGAGCAGGAGAGGAGAGAAGAACCTTTTCCACCGGCCCCCTCCGACCCCCACCCCCCACCCCCGGGGCTCTCCAGCAGATGTCTCAAACAGTTACAACACTGATGGTAGAGTCTCCTTTCTCCATGAGGGCCTTGATCCTGAAGTTGCATGATGCAATGCGAGGTCTGGCGACCTGAGTCATAGTCCTGACTCTGCCACTAGAGGATTATGGGAAAACCACTTAACCCGTTGGTGCCAGGTGTGCCAGGGAATGATCATGAGAAAGAGTGAGATAATGTCTGAGAAGCCCTTTGAGCTCCTCAGGAAAAGAGGCCCCATAAACACAAGTTGTTATTACCTCCAAGTCCATGTACATCACAGGACATCACAGTTCAGGTCCCAGCAGAAACCTCCTCTCTCCCCCAACCCGAAAGGACCAGCTGATCCTTTAGTTTCTCATTCAGATGAAATGTCCAAGGTTTTGGAGGATTTAGGTTCACTCAACAATAACCTCAGATATGCAGATGATACCACTAGTATGGCAGAAAGAAGAGGAACTAAAAAGCCTCTTGATGAAAGTGAAAGAGGAGAGTGAAAAAGTTGGCTTAAAGCTCAACATTCAGAAAACTAAGATCATGGCATCTGGTCCTGTCACTTCATGGCAAATAGATGGGGAAACAGTGGAAACAGTGTCAGACTTTATTTTGGGGGGCTCCAAAAATCACTGCAGATGGTGACTGCAACCATGAAATTAAAGGATGCTTACTCCTTGGAAGGAAACTTATGACCCACCTAGATAGCATATTAAAAAGCAGAGACATTACTTTGCCAACAAAGGTCTGTCTAGTCAAGGTTATGGTTTATCCAGTGGTCATGTGTGGATGTGAGAGTTGGATTGTGAAGAAAGCGGAGCACCTTAGAATTGATGCTTTTGAACTGTGGTGTTGGAGAAGACTCTTGAGAGTCCCTTAGACTGCAAGGAGATCCAACCAGTCCATCCTAAAGGAGATCAGTCCTGGGTGTTCATTGGAAGGACTGATGCTGAAGCTGAAACTCCAATACTTTGGCCACTTCATGTGAAGAGTTGACTCATTGGAAAAGACTCTGATGCTGGGAGGGATTAGGGGCAGGAGGAGAAGAGGATGACAGAGGATGAGATGGCTGGATGGCATCACTGACTTGATGGACGTGAGTCTGAGTGAACTCCGGGAGTTGGTGATGGACAGGGAGGCCTGGAGTGCTGTGATTCATAGGGTCGCAAAGAGTCCGACAAGACTGAGTGACTGAACTGAACTGAACTGAACTGAACCATCTGGATAAAGATGAGTATTGTTGAAATGAAGACCCTTATCTTTAAATCACAGACCTTTGCAGCTAAAAAGGGTATTGGCCATTTAGATCCCAGTCTTTATTTAGAGAAGGAGAAGTTGAGTCCAGAATATTTCACACCTAACATTCCCAGAAGGCCTGGGGTGCTAGACGGATGCTAGCTAAGAAGATGACTGGTATCTGGTCTTCAGCTTCACAGACCTACTCACTGAGAAGAAAATGCAGGTACATTCACAATTTCTGGACAATGTGAGATGAGCATTATTGTAAAGCGCCACCAGGACTGTGACAACAAAGCTGTCCTGCGGCCACCTGTCCTTGGGCAAATCATTTCAATCTTTCAGAAAAATGGAAACACGAGCAATGGCATCACTTTTTAACATTTTTATCATGTTTGACAGCTCCCTAATAATTTTATAATCACTGGTTGATTTAATCCTTACAAGAGAGCAGGGAAGGAATCTTACGATTAGCTGTTCTCTCTAGAGATGGAGTCCCAGGAGTATGGTCCTGACCTCACTCCCAGATGAGTCATCTGGAAAAGAACCAGGAAGGTCACTGGACTCTAGTCCGCAGTGGCCTGCCTTCCTGCAGGTGAACAGCAGTGATCCCTAAGTTCCTTTTGGAATTCAAGTTCTATAGATCTACACATTCATCAGAGGTTCAAGGCTCCCTGGAACTGAGGAGATGGAGACTTTGGATAAGCATTTGTAATTCTCAGAAAACTGGGAAAAGGATCAGCATCTTTTCCCTCTAAACTCAGCTACCAATAAAACATTTCTTAATTCTAGTGACAATATATTTTAGTAAGAACCTCGGGTTATTTTGTATCTCAACATTTTAAATTACATAACTAGCACATGAATCTTTTTTTACTGCAAAAAGTTCAAATATCTAAAAGCAGATGTCCTTTGACTGCCCCTCATGATTCCCATCCCTATTTCCTGCTAACTCCCCACCCTTGTCCTCCTTGTCCCCCAGCCCCACTCCTACTGTTAATACTTATCAGCGTCATTTAACCCTTCTCTGTATGCAGCTAACTACATGTGAATGTCGAAATACCTCAATATGTCTTGCATATTGTTTCTTATTAAATAATCTAATGGTGTGTGCATTATTCTACATTTATTATTTTTTTTTCCTCCTGTTAGTCTGTCTTTTTTTTTTAATTTTTTTTAAATTTTATTTTATTTTTAAACTTTACATAATTGTATTAGTTTTGCCAAATATCAAAATGAATCCGCCACAGGTAGTGGAGCTCTAGTCTTGTTAGCTGCCATAGATGTGCTATAGGAAAGGATCTATTGTCTTACAGCCTTCACTAGAGATTGGTTATCATCAATCATCTTAGTTTTCTGGGCAATTTGATAGTAAAATATATATATATATATATATATATATATGTGCATAGTTGATGCTAATTTGCATCTTAAATATATCTTCTTTTAAAATTAGAAGTAGCAAAAAAAAAAATGTTAATATTTAAAATGTCTTAACCTGCTCCAGAGAAAACGTGACATATCAAAAGATAAAGGTCTCTGGGGTTAAAGGGCTTGGGGCTGGCTTCCAAATCTACCTCTGACAAGCTGGGTGACCCTGGCAAGTTGCTTAATCTCTCTGGGCCTCACCTTCCTATATGTCCGGGTTGTGAAATAATTGTCATGAAAGGGCTGTATTAATAGTTAGCTCTGTGCCAATGTTAGGCGTTATCTGACTTTTATAAGGGGAATAAACTGATGCTCAGTGAGGTAGGTTGCACATTTCCATGTACCAAGAAAGCCCCTTATATAGCTACAATAGCCCTAATCCTATGTGGAAATATGTTTAATCAGACTTTCTTAGTAAGCTGAAAGATTAGGTCTTGAGTTTCATTTACATATTTACTGGTTGATTTTGATTTCTTTTTGTTTGCTTGCCTCATTTTTTTTAAATTTAATAGAAGCACATACAGAGTAAGGCATGGGTTAGCTGATCAACTATAGGATGTAGTATTACCTAAAACCCAGAATTCCACTTCACCCAGCGAAATGCAGCAGTCTCTTCTGCATAAATTTCTACTGTCACAACTGCACTATTTGCTAGAGAGCATAACACTCCCTAACTTGAGGAGATGGAAGATTTGATGTACCTAAGACATAATCACATAATTATTATCACACACGGAAGCACTATGGTGGCATAGCGGACATTTTTCATTTTTCTCCATGGAGCCCCATTTCCCCTCCCTGGAAGCACCCCACTTTCAATCCATAGCATCTGGGTGGGCCCCACCTTCAACCCTGGGGTGGAGCACGTGGCCCAGACCCACATCAGTTGGCACATTGCAGGCTGCAGCCCCAGTGATTGGCTGACAGCAGAGCATATGGTCCAAGAACTCCAATCAAGGTGAATCTTGGGATTTTTGCTGGCAAAGCAGGCACAGAGAACTTTCATATTTTCCCATGACACATGATTTAATCCTGAAAGAATTTTGGCCTGGAAACTTCTGGTGGCCTTCTTAAAGGACAAGAGAAGAAAACCTAAGAGATAGAGAGAGAAAAAATGGATCCCAAGAATATTGCCAAAGCCAGATATCATCCTGTCTATCTCAGTTACAGAATTCAATAAATCCCCGCTACATGCACACACTCTTTTAGGCGGGGGGAAATGTGCTGTTCTGTATTTGTGATGACTGACACTAGTGGAATCACGCATGCATATTCATGCTCAATGTTTCTTTCCATACAAGGAAGGCAGCGTGGTGTCACGGCAGAAGCCCAGACCTGGAAGGCAGGAGGTCTAGCTCTGTCACTGGCTTTGTCTCTTTGGGCATCAGCTTACTTCACTGTAATGTGAGAGGGTTGGACAAATAAGTTTGGGACACCTTCCTGCTCTGACACTGTCCAAATCTGTAAACCTGAAACTCCTGGTGCTCTTGTGACCACTGGAAGCTGAGATTGTCAGATCTCAGACTCTTTGAAGAATTCCATTCATTGTGTTAAACGAGCACTTAAGTGGCCCCAACGGAGGGAACCTGAAGAACAGTAAACAATTAGATTCCTCTGTCTCCACCAGAATTGGCTCCAGAAGAGGGTCAGGCTTTGCAAAAACACAGAACATTCTTCTCTCTGGGCTCCTTGGGAAAAGTTCTTGGCATGATGGAGGGCGTCTCTCTGGCTATTCATGGCTTGCCAGTGGGAATAGCCAGGGAGAAGAGGTCACATGGCTGGGCCTGCTGCTGGAACTGGGCATTCTACACAGTCAATGGCTGGGCAAGGAAGAAAACTGCCCAGCCCCCTACTGAGGCGTCCTGTGGAAGGCAGGCCCAAGTGTTGCCATAGTACACTCTGCACTAGTCTCTATAAAGAAAGTGAAAGTGAAAGTCACTCAGTCATGTCCAACTCTTTGCAACTCCATAGACTATACAGTTCATGGAATTCTCTAGGCCAGGATACTGGAGTGAGTAGCCTTTTCCTTCTCCAGGGGATCTTCCCAACCCAGGGATTGAACCCAGGTATCCCACATTGCAGGCAGTTTCTTTACTAGTTGAGCCACAAGGGAAGCCAAGAATACTGGAGTGGGTGGCCTATCCCTTCTCCAGCAGATCTACCCAACCCAGGAATTGAACTGGGGTTTCCTGCATTGCAGGTGGAGTCTTTACCAACTGAGCTATCAGGGAAGCCCTTTTTTTATAAAGTTTCCCATGAGGC
This sequence comes from Bos indicus, assembly GCF_029378745.1. Taxonomy (NCBI): domain Eukaryota; kingdom Metazoa; phylum Chordata; class Mammalia; order Artiodactyla; family Bovidae; genus Bos; species Bos indicus. The sequence continues at coordinate 79,876,051 of NC_091760.1, read as the reverse complement.
AGGACTCAAATTCAACAATTGTTGCTTGTCTCTTCTGTATAAAGCATCATGCTAAGTGTTTTCATATGTAGTCTCTCTATAAAGTTCACAACAGCCCTCTTGCCTCTCATATCACCTCCAGTTTATAGTTATAGAAACTGAGGCTCAAAGAAGTGAAGATGAAGTAACTCACCCAGGGACCCACAGCAAGACTCACAGTCTGTTTCACTGATGGAAGACAGATGAGACCAAGGTCTTAAGATTGCTTCGGCCTCGTCTTGGCCCACCTTTTCACCATTCCATGAACAAGACCTGCAAACATGCAGGTCAAAAGCATGTGTTCCAGTCACTGCCCTTCTCACAGCTGCCTTTGTAAACAATCAGAAACAGAGTATTCTGGCCATTTATGTTCATGCCACTTCTTTGACCAGACTGTGAGTTCTTCAGCAGAGCCTGTGTGATCCAGCTGTGTGCCCCCCCACCCCGCACCCCAGTTCTTGTGCAAAATAGGGATGTGAAAAGCAGTCCTTCTGTCTGTCAGGCCACTGACCCCAGTAGAGGACTGAACTCAAGCAAGGGTCACAGACTGATTGTGCTTAGGGACCGGGAAAGCAATGGTAACATAAGAAATCCCAAGCCAGGTCTGAGACAGTAGAGAGTGGTAGCAGATTGACGGAACAAAATATGCAGGACCTGCCTAAGACACTCAAGCCCAAAAGCTTCAGAAAGATTGTACAGCCAAAAAAAAGCATGCACCCTGCGCCCCAGGGCCAACAGTTTATAGCCATGCTGTAACTCCGCCCTTAACAGTTCAGTTTTCTTGGACTGATGAACATCCTTCCCCTATGATCACAGCAGTCTTCCCAGGCGGAGACATGTTTGCAGGGTTCCATATGTGGTTCTCATTTAATACAATGTGCAGTAAACCATGACCATTTTATACACATTTGCTAAATAAACTTTAAAAGAATTGAATTAATGGTTACCCAAACCACTATAAACCTCAGTTAACCAACACTATGCAAAGGAAATTATTGACTAAGTTTTCACTATTGCAGAAACCAGAACATTGATTATAGTATTTGGGTGGGGAACCAACCATATTAGGTAAGTGTTCAGTTCAGTTCAGTCACTCAATTGTGTTTGACTCTTTGCGACCCCATGGACTGCAGCACGCCAGGCCTCCCTGTCCATCACCAAATCCCGGAGTTTACCCAAACTCATGTCCATTGAGTCGGCAATGCCATCTAACCATCTCATCTTCTGTTGTTCTCTTTTCCTCCTGCCTTCAATCTTTCCCAACATCAGGGTCTTTTCAAATGAGTCAGCTCTTCACATCAGGTGCCAAAGTATTGGAGTTTCAGCTTCAACATCAGTCCTTCCAATTAACACTCAGGACTGCTCTCCTTTAGGATAGACAGTTGGATCTCCTTGCAGTCCAAGGGACTCTCAATTGTCTTCTCCAACACCACAGTTCAAAAGCATCAATTCTCCCAGCTTTCTTTATAGTCCAATTCTCACATCCATACATGACTACTGATATGTACCATAATACCTATAGGAGCCCTTTAGGACAATAAAAGGATTCATTGAGTGGTCCCCATACTCTAAAATGAGAAATATACACAGTTTATGATTCTGCAGTATATCCCATTGATCATCCATTTGGTCAACAATTATGGTGCTGGAACCACAAGGGTGAGCAATACAGACAGTGCCTTCCCTCAGGAAACAGTCTTGTTAGCCATCTGTATGTCTTCTTTGGAGAAATGTCTGTTTAGTTCTTTGGCCCATTTTTTGATTGGGTCTTTTATTTTTCTGCAACTGAGCTATAGGAGTTGCTTGTATATTTTTGAGATTAGTTGTTTGTCAGTTGCTTCATTTGCACACAATGGAGTATTACTCAGCCATTAAAAAGAATACATTTGAATCAGTTCTAATGAGGTGGATGAAACTGGAGCCGATTATACAGAGTGAAGTAAGCCAGAAAGAAAAACACCAATACAGTATACTAACACATATATATGAAATTTATAAAGATGGTAACGGTAACCCTGTATGCGAGACAGCAAAAGAGACACTGATGTATAGAACAGTCTTTTGGACTCTGGGAGAGGGAGAGGGTAGGATGATTTGGGAGAATGGCATTGAAACATGTATAATATTATATAAGAAACAAATCGCCAGTCCAGGTTCGATGCAGGATACAGGATGCTTGGGGCTGGTGCATTGGGATGTCCCAGAGGGATGGTACGGGGAGAGAGGTGGGAGGGAGGTTCAGGATGGGGAGCATGTGTACACCCGTGGCGGATTCATGTTGATGTATGGCAAAACCAATACAATATTGTAAAGTAATTAGCCTCCAATTAAAATAAATAAATTTAAATTAAAAAAAAAAAGAAACTTAGTCTTGTAATCAGCCAATCACATAAGTAAATGTAAAATCACAATGTGATCTACTCTCAGAAGTAAGCTGTGCTTTCAGAGGACTTGTTGAGGAGGATCAGGGAAGTGATACATGAGCTGGCTAAAGAGGGAAAGAAACAACATATGAAAAGGCCTCCAGAAATATGTGAGGCAAAGAAAAGGACATGCAAGTCCAGAGGGCTGAGCAGAGGAGGGGAGTATATGGTTTAAGAGACTGGTAGTAGAAATCCCATGGACAGAGGAGCCTGGCAGGCAACAGCCCATGGGGTCTCAAGAGTCAGACATGACTTAGAGACTGAATATACCACCAGAGGTGAAAACATCCCAGGCTTGTAAGCAATGGTAAGAACTTTTACCTTTATCCCATGAGCACTGGGAGTTATCTACTCTGCTGTGAAAAAAACCAAACAAAAAAAATGGTGGGCTGTTGCCACAGTTCTCCATTCTTCTAACTTGGACCCTCTGCACAGGCTCTTTGGGGGCCCTGTTCTCTCTCTGGGATCTGTGACAAGGAAGAAGAGTTTTAAACTCTTTTGGATAGAAAAGTTATTTCATTTTTAGAGTCTGAGCTGCAAATGCGATTTCTCCTTCCAGTGTACCGTGACATTGCCGCTGTAACACCATTAGACACCCTACTGGCAACAGGAGCTCAGAGCCCTACTCTCTGTTACTTCATGTCCAACATCATGCCAGCCAGCACTTTCTCATCTTTGGGATTATACAGACCACAGTTTAACCTGAAAAATATCACAGACTTCTCACTTGATAGCAGTTATACTTTCAAATTTTAATAGCATAATACCATTTACATTAATACCCCTAAAACTGAAATATTTATGTATAAATTCAACAATATATGTAAAAGACCTATATGGGGGAAATCACAGAATCCTGATGAAAAGAAATTGCTGCTGCTGCTGCTAAGTCGCTTCAGTCGTGTCCGACTCTGTGCGACCCCATAGACAGCAGCCCACCAGGCTCCCCCGTCCCTGGGATTCTCCAGGCAAGAACACTGGAGTGGGTCGCCATTTCCTTCTCCAATGCATGAAAGTGGAAAGTGAAAGTGAAGTCGCTCAGTCGTGTCCGACTCTTAGCGACCCCATGGACTGCAGCCCACCAAGCTCCTCCATCCATGGGATTTTCCAGGCAAGAGTACTGGAGTGGGGTGCCATTGCCTTCTCCCGAAAAGAAATTAAAGAAGATTTAAATAAATGGAAACATATTCCACGAGTGGATTAGAAAACTCAATATTGTCAAGGTATCAGTTCTTCCCAACTTGATCTATAAGTAAGTCAAAGAAATCTCAATCAAGGGATTATTAATTCCAGTAAATTACTTTGTGATGCCAACAAAATGATTCTAAAGTTTATACGGAAAGGCAAAAAAAAAAAAAAAGGATCCAGAATAATCAACACAATATTTAAAAAGAACAAAGTTGAAGGACTGACATGACCCAACTGCAAGGTTTATTATAAAGCTACAGTAATCAAGACAGTGTGGCACTGACTAAAGAATGGAAAAGGCATTAGGACAGAAGAGAGAGCCCAGAAATAGATTCATACAAATATGGTCAACTGATCTTTGACAAAGGAACGAAAAGCAATTCCATGGAGAAAAGTTAGTCTTTTCAACAAATGGAGCTGGAATAACTGACCATCCACATGCAAAAAGAAAAAAAAGTGACTCTAGATACAGATGTTACATTTTTCCAAAAATTAACTCAAAACAGATCACAAACCGAAATATAACTCAAAACTATACAACTCCAAGAAGACAAGATAGGAGAAAATCTTGATGACTTTGGGTTTGGCAATGACTATTTAGAAACAACACCAAAAGCACAATTCATGAAAGAAAATGTTGATAAACTGGACTTCATTAAAATTAAAAACTTCTGCTCTGTCAAATACACTGTTGAGAGAATGAAAACGATAAACCATGGACTGGGAGAAAATATTTGCAAAAGACATATCTGAAAAAGAAATGGGATTCAGAATACATGAAAAACTCTTAAAACTCAACAATTAGAAAGCAAATAATTCAGTTTTAAAAAGGGCAAAAGATCTGAACAAACATCTCACCAAACAAAAAATACATATAGCAAATAAGCATGTGAAAATATGCTCAACAACACATGTCAACAGGGAATTTCAAATTAGTACAACAAGATACATTACCAGTTCAGTTCAGTTCAATCGCTCAGTCATGTCCGACTCTTTGCAACCCCATGCAGCACTCCAGGCTTTCCTGTCCATCGCCAACTCTATACACTATATACAGTATATACTATAGTGTGATACACTGTACATTTATCAAAATGGCCAAAATCTAGAACACTATACATCTATCAAAATGGCCAAAAATGATGCACTATACAAAATGATACACTATACACCTATCAAAATGGCCCAAATCTAGAACATTAAATACATATCAAATGCTGATCAGACTGTAGAGCAGCAGGAACTCTCATTCCTTGTTGGTGGGAATGCAAAAGTTGGTACAGCCACTTTAGAAGACAGCTTGGCGATGACTTACAAACATAAGCATACTTTTACCACAAAATTCAGCAATCACATTCCTTGATATTTTCTCACATGAGTTGAAAATACATGTCCACATAAAAACCTGTACACAAATATTTACAGCAACTTTTTTAATAGTTGCTAAAACTTGGAAGCAACCAAGATGACCATCAATAGGAGAATGGATAAACAAATTATGGCACATCCATGCAATGAAATACTTTCCAGTAATAAAAAAATGAGCTATTAAGCCTTGCAGAGACAAAGAGGAACCTTAAGTCAGAGAAGGCAACCTGAAAAGGCTACATACTGTATGATTCCAGCTATATGACTTTCTGGAAAAGGCAAGACTGTAGATACAGTAAAAAAAAAAAAAAAAAAAAAAATCAGTGGTTGAGAAAGAGGAAAGGAGAGATGAATTGGTGGAGCACAGGGGATTTTTAGGGCAGTGAAACTACACTCTATGATGCTGTGATGGTGGATACGTGTCATTATACGCTTGTCAAAACCAGCAGAATACACAACACCAAGAGTAAACCCTAATGTAAATTATGGACTTCAGCTAATAATAATGTATCAGTATTGGCTCATTAACTATAACAAATATACCACATTAATGCAAGAAGTTAATAATAGGGGAAACTTGGCGGAAGGGCAAAGGGGTGTATGGGAACTCGCTGTACTTTCCGCTCGACTATTCTGTAAAACTAAAACTGCTCCAAAAATAATGTATATTAATTTTAAAATTCTAATGATTAATAAAATATATGATGACAAAAACACCATGGTTTTCATAGCCTGGTTTTACATATTATATTTGATTAATCACAACAGCTCCCACATAAACTTGAGAAATACAAGTACATATGAGTAAAATATGCCTGTGTTTTGCAGCCTCTAGACAACCTTGGGCACACACGGATTCAGAGATTTTCTTGCAATAAGTCCATAGGCTTAAAAGAATCCAGAGTCTGGGAACCATTGCTGAGGACCCTGTAGACATTTCTTGATTAATGAGTGAAACATGCTTCTTTGGAAGATAGGAGACCACTAATTGCAGGGCAGTGTTGATGACAAATCTCTCTTGACTCTGGGAGACTGCGATACTTTTCTCATCCCATGGAAGGGAGGGTTAGGCGAGAGATTGTGTAAAAGCATCTAGCAGAGTGCCTGGTGTATCAGAGCTGCTCACTAACTATTAACTAAATGTGCTGTGCTCAGTCGCTCAGTTGTGTCCAACTCTTGCGACCCCATACACTGTAGCCTGGCAATCTCCTCTGTCCATGGGATTCTCCAGGCAAGAATACTGGAGTGGGTTGCCATTTCCTTCTCCAGGAAATTAACTAAACAGAATCTGGCTTTAGAAAGGAGATCATAGGAGCTGGACTGGCTGACACCCAGTATCTCCTCTTCTTAGATTTGTGACTCAGGCTCCACCTTCTTTTTAATACTTTGGAACCTCATTTCTGTTCCAGGCCAAAAGTTTTGTCACTCTCAGACTGGGCATAGAAATGAGAAGTAGCAGTAGAAGAGATCTTAAGGAGGCACCCCAACTGAACCACTCTCCAGTTTGCCCCCATGCTCCATTTCGTCATGTGTACCCATAAAGTATGAGGACTTTGGAGGAATTTGATACACTTCAGTGCTGAAGAAGAAACTAAACTAAAACTGTTCTGTTCCTCCATAGTGGCAAAGCAGCTGAAAAATTATTGAAAGACACTCCAGAATCACAGTGGTCTGGAGGAATGAAAATATATTTCTATTACAGACAGCAAAGCTTTCACTGCCTTTATTCATTCACAGTATTTGTTCCCTCAACTCCAACTATGTGCAAGGCACTGACAGTGCTCAGGGCTAAGCTGGCTGGCTCTAGTCAGTGTGATAAAAATGGCCTTTCCATGCTGTTCCTTTTAACCTTGGGTACAAGGGGATCCAGCTGTTCCCACCCTGCCCTACGGCTTGTCCTGGAGCCTCAACTTCCCCCATCTCTTGGGAAAAGCATAGATTCTACCTCTTAGAATGGCAAAAAGCCTGGAAAGAGCACTATGAGAAAAAAGAAAGAAACTGGGGAGTTTGACTTGGTGATGAGAAAGCCCAGGAGAGACAGAATCCTTAATTTCACAGATCTGAAGGACGATCACAAGGAAGGGTTTGATTTTTAATTCTTCTTCTTTTTTTTTTTTTTTGGTGTGGAGTCAGGAACCAGAACTACAAAGCAGTTGGAAGTGACAGAGAGACTGATATCACCTTAGCCGAAGAAAAAACTTTCTACCAGTGAGAAGTTTCCGAGTATGAAATAGACTGCCCTGATAGGGAGCAAGTGCTGTATTATTGGAGGTGTTCAGAGGTCAGAAGTTGAACAGACAGTTTGTAGAGGAGATTCTTTCAGCAAACTTAGGAAGAGTGGGGATGATTTTAATGACTTATGTTCTATGCCAGCTCCACTTCTGTAAGTGTTGACTGTATCCATTGATTTCTGCATTACAAATCAGTTAATGCTCTATTTCACTTGTGTGCATCTACACATCCTTTAGAAGTTTACAAAGTGCTTTCAATTACATGATCTCATTAACCCCTCAAGGCAAATTTTTAAGACAAATTATTACACTCACTTTATGTTGAGAAATCTAAAGAAAGGCAAGGCTGAGAAAAGCAAATCAATGATAAAATCAAAGGAAATCACCAGACTTCATTTGGGAGTTCGTTCTTCTCACTATGGAATCATAGGCCAAGAACATTCATCTCAGTTTCATGATGAAGAGATGAAAAATATCAGATTCTGTTTAAGAGAGAGATGTTTTCCAATGGACTAAGAAGCTCTCATTGATTCTAAGATTGGGCATAACATTTTCTCTGTAGCTCAAAAAGCAGAAAATACCGAGTCTTTGAAGTTAACAAACTTATTAATGTATCGGCTTCTTCTCACCCACACCATGCTCAAGGGTGAGACCAGGCTGACCGCTGCCTAGGTGTGAAAGAGTAAGGCCTTTGCCTCAAGAGTAGGAAGAAAGAAGAGAGAAGGTGATAGTCTAGGGATGATGTTGAACTGAGAAAGTCCCAGGGGTGACCAGGAAATCAAGAACCACATGTTTCTTCTTGTAAGAATGTTTCACACCTGGAAATGCAGGCCAGTGACCCCCAAAGAAGGTACAGATTGAACAGAGAACTCCCAAAGGCTGGTGAAGGGATTAATTCCCATATAATAATCATGCTGTGTTCTTCTCCAAGGTCTTTCATCTGTAGATCTCAGAAAGTTTTGCAAACATTAATTAAGTGTTGCAACATTGCTTTGAAGTTAAGTGTTATTACGTCCATTTTCCAGATGGGAAAACTGAGAGGCCAAGGGGCTTGCTTAGAGGCAACCCAATCAAGATTCTAGGAGGACAACCATTTCAAACTTCAGCTCTGCAGAGCTCTGGGCCTCACAGACAAAGAGTGAGACAGTGTGACAGTGCTATTCCCAGGCTCAGAGAAACAAAGATTCCTGCAGATGCCTTCTCTCTACAGGTTCACAAGCTCTGTAAGAACCTTGGAGGGTTTTTCTTTATCAAAGGAACTGGGTCCAAGAACCACAAGATTCAGAGATAGACTCCATGAATCATTCCTCAGCCTTCCAGTGGGATGTCATTTCTTCTCTTCAAAGCTGTCAAAGACCATTTAGGTTACCTCTTTTATTGTCTACCTTGGGTTATAATTATTCTTTTTGTCTTCTGGTTTTTCTCTTAAGACTTCAGACAGGACATCTTACATTATCCCTTATGCTGGTACATACTACAAGGTCATAGGTAAATACGTTTTGACTTTATTTGAAGTGGGATTGATAGAGGGGAAGTCAGAGCAGCAGACAACTTCTGCAAGGTGTAAGGACCAAAGTTGATAACATTTGCCCTCCCCAGAAACAGCAACAACAAGCCTGCTTGCCATTTATATTTCATGTGAATAAAGTCACTTCTGGATTTTTCGTGACTGCCACAAATCTCTTTACCTTAGGAGCAAATGTTCAGTTAAAATCATAAACCTAGTCAAAATTCAGTGAAGGAGCTTCATGGAAAGACATCAAAATTCAGTGAAGAAGTTTCATGGAAAGCCACATGTACAGTAAGTATGTCTGGGAATAACAGACATGTTATTACATGGAATAGCAGTATGATATGAGCAACATGCTTTACAAATTTTATGAAGCATTTTTATAAGCACTTTCATTTGAGCCTATTAAGACATCATAAGGTATGCAATTGAGATGTCGCTGTCTTATTTATGGGCTTCCCTGATATCTGAGTTGGTAAAGAATCCGCCTGCATTGCAGGAGACCCCAGCTCAATTCCTGGGATGCGAAGATCCCCTGGAGAAGGGATAGGCCACCCGCTCCAGTATTCTTGGGCTTCCCTGGTGGCTCAGCAGGTTAAGAATCCGCCTGCAATGCAGGAGACGTGGGTTCGATCTCTGGGTTCAGAAGATCCCCTGGAGAATGGAAAGGCTACCCACTCCAGTATTCTGGCCTGGAGAATTACATGGACTGTATAGTCCGTGAAGTAGCAAAATTTACTGATGAATTTCATCAAGGTTAAGTGACCTGCTCTAAGTCACACAAGTATTAAATAACAGAACTGGGACAGGAACCAAGAAACCTGGAGAGAGAAAACAAGGAGAGCTCTCTGCATTCCACAAACTTCCTTTTCCTCTCAGCTTCCTGAATAGCAATGTTCTTTGTGCTTTCTTCTTTGCCCACATCTGTTGCTTGCCACTACGCCAAGCAGGGTCCATGCTAAACAACTTTGGGAACTTCTGAGCCTGAGTCTCCCTGTTAGCAGTGTCTGTGCAGTGGGAAATACAGAGCTCAGCTGAACACAATCTGCCTTTCAGGGAAGAGTAGTGGAATTTTGCTGTCTTAGGAACCCACCTCACAAAAGACAAAAAAAAAAAAAGTCTCCATAACAGCCATCAACTGAAAATCCATTTGCCTATTTGGTGAAGTTGTCTAAGCCCGAGGTGGAGAGATGGGAGACGTTGGTTATTATCCCTGTGCCACCCACCAACTATGAGCCCTTGTTTTCATTCCAAAGATATTTAATGAGCACCTAGTAGATGCTGAATACTTAGATAGATACCAGGTACACAGAAATGAAAAATAAAGCTCCTCTGGCTCTCAAGGAGCTAAGAGCTACAAGACAGACACACAAGCAGATAAAGACAGTACAATGCAAAGTGGAGGTGTCACACTGCTGAGTCTTTGCAGGGGAGAAAACTAAATCCAGTGCTGGTGTCTTCAGAGTGCAGGGTGCTGTGGAAATGCAGAGCCTGCACACCCGTGAAGCCAGTCCTGCCAACAGAGATCCTCTGAGTTGCATAGTTTCTCTCCTTACAGTGGCTAAGTGAGGACAAGTGGGTGCAGAAATGGAAACTCTCAGAGACCTTGGAGTGAGATCAGACAGGAGAAGCCATGAGATAAGAGAAACATAGAGCAAAGAAGTCAGTGGCCACAGCAAGAAGTAGCGCTAGGACGGAGGACAAGCTGAGGCATGCAGGTGCCAGAGTGACTTGAGGGGCCTCCACACAAGAGAGAGATGGCCGCCAGGCATGACAGCTGTTTCCAGAATGGCAGTTTCCTCATAGCCTGAGGCCCAGCCTCACAGCCAGAGAGAGGCTTTACTCTATTTCCCCACTACTTTGAACTCCTATAACCCGAGGGCAACAGCAAAACGGGACAAAACAAATCCAAATATGTGAAAGTGTTTTACATGCTTACAAAACACCACACTTTATGCAAGGGAGACTTGCAGCTGGAAGACGCCACTAACAGCCAAAACAGACAAAATTAGTCCCACAGGTGGGTGAGGACATAGGCACAGGCTACTCTTGGCTGTGCTGTCTGCACCTTTCAGAAGTGAAAAGCGTTAGCCGCTCAGTCATGTCCGACTCTCTGTGATCCCATGAGCTGTAGCCTGCCAGGCTCTTCTGTCCATGGGATTTCCCAGGCAAGAATACTGGAGTGGGTAGCCATTCCCTTCTCCAGGGGATCTTCCCAACCCAGGGATCAAACCAGAGTCTCCTGCATTGGCAGGTGGATTCTTTATCATCTGAGCTACTAGGGAAGCACCTTTCAGAGACTCCCCAAAGTACTATCATTATGCCAGTACAGCCCCTGCCTGCTTCTCAGACATGATCTCTGCTAAAACAGGGAGCACCGACTACTTGATAACTGCATGGCAATAACTCAAAGGCTGGCCAGCCCCTCCTCTGCTATTCCCCAATGAGCTTTCTGTGCTAAGCATTTGCGCCAATCAGCTTTGTTTTTCTCAACCCATAGCATCCCACCAATAATTACAGATTAAACATCAGTCATTTCCTCCCCACCAATAACGCTAATATTCTAGCTATCTATGAAGATAACTAACCTTCTTAAAGAAAAGTGCCCTAGGAAGATTTCCTCAACACAATAGATAATTACCTTCGTTAATCATCTTTTTCTTTTGTTCTGGTATTAGTGTTCAGACTGGTCCCTCTTGTATAAAATAGTGACAGCTGCTCTACATGACTCGCTCCCCATCCTAAATCTCATATGATAGTCATTATCATCCCCACCATGCTTCCAGAAAGTGTCTTTATTCTGGCTACTTAGCAGTTGATTTCATTGACCTCGCAAGCAGCAAACAGTTCAGCAACCTGTAACACAGATCAGATGTGCCTCTCCAGTGTCCTGATGAGAGAAGAAGGAAAGTGACCTGGTGGTCAAGGTCTTGGAACAAGGTACACTCCCTCCCTTTAGCGTAGGAAACAGGCAACTGCATTCCAAAAACCCAGCATGACTTTGCTCAGTAATTCCCTCCGTGATATTTGCTGAGTGCTCACTCTGCACTGGAGAAGGCAATGGCACCCTACTCCAGTACTCTTGCCTGAAAAATCCCATGGACGGAGGAGCCTGGTAGGTTGCAGCCCATGGGGTCGCTAGGAGTCGAACACGACTGAGTGACTTCACTTTCACTTTTCACTTTCATGCGTTGGAGAAGAAAATGGCAACCCACTCCAGTGTTCTTGCCTGGAGAATCCCAGGGACGGGGAAGCCTGGTGGGCTGCCGTCTATGGGGTCGCACAGAGTCGGACATGACTGAAGCGACTTAGCAGCAGCAGCACTCTGCACTGGTCCTCTGCTAACCCTGGCCATTCAGCCATGAAGAAGAGGAAAGAAGACCACAGCAAGTCTGTCACACAGGGATGGAATCAACTAGCCTGACTGCTAAAAGTGATTTTTTTTTTTTTTGGCCCATTCTTCAGGAAGCTATCTAGCAGACACTTGTATCAGGCCCTTGAAGGACCTGCTGAAATCCCACTTTTCTGATGAGCACTCCTCCAACCCACACCCGTGGGAATGAAACTCCCTTCAACAAAGAGTTTGTGCTGCCACAGAAGCCTGTCCGCACTTCTGCCTTCCATTAGAATTACTGGGTGCGATGAGAATGGCTTCCTACCCAACTCTGCATCCCCTGCAACAGTCCCTGGTACACAGTAGGCTCTTCATCAGTGCTCATCAAATTCAATCTATGCAAGATGTATGAGGCACCTAAGAGGGGGAGGTGGGATTACTATCACATCTGGTCATGGCTGCTAAACGATGAAAATGACGAAAGCAACAACAGCGAAAGTCATTTTTCCGAAGAGCTCTCTGTGTCTGTGCATCTCCTAGGACACAAGCAGATGTGCCCCTGGTTTGCTAGGGCTCTTCTAAGCAGAGTCATGCTCCTCCTTCCATGTTTGGATAATCTCATCGCGAGCTATCACATCTATCCCGTTATCTAAGCCGCTGAGCAAGCCCGTAAGATAGGCGCCAAAAGGATGCTTATTCCTATTTTACCAAGATCGGGCCTGGTCTCAGACTCTCCATTCTTGGTTTGGAGTTGTTAGCAGTGAACAGACCCATGCACTGTTGCAAATCATAATAATTATAGAAAGCCAAGAATCAACAGAGCTGTAATTAAAGATAGGCTTGTTTTCACCTTCAAATATATTTTTTGGTAACTCACCTAATAGTTGATTTGTATAAATCTAATCTGGGATATGTATTTGTTAATTGTCTGTAATAAACAGACACAGTTGCACCATCATGCAAAGAACCCAGGTGAAGAAGGGTTTACTCACGCTCATTTGCATTCAGCTATCAAAATAAGATATGAAAAGTACCTCACGGGAGAAATCAGAACTTTTGAATACTGATATTTCACAAGTCAGTGATTCTTAATAATTTTAGAGACACTGATGCCTGTCTATATCTACAACTGTTCTTCATACTCACTTATATTTAGTTGGAGAGGATGCTGATGGATAAATGAGAGCAAATTGCAACTGACACAATACCCGTTCAGGTTTATGCTCCAGTAGCTTGAGGACACTTTGTGGCCGAGTTTTTTTTTATTGATCACGTCAAGGCTCCAACCTACTTGAGTTTAGAGGAACTTTGTGGCTCAGCTTTATAATGTGCAAAAAAAAAAAAAAAAGAAAGAAAAAAACCACTGGAAATGCAAATAAGATAAGCTATTACATTTTAAATGAAATTAGTAAATGTCATTTATATCTTTTTCTAATAATTAGAAGCCAAATATAAATTTCAGCAGTCTTTTGATGAATGTTTCATTATTTCTTTCCTACTAGAAGGTGTTGAGATGGAGGTGTATATGTCACCATATATGTTTTGGGTATCATTTTCCCCTCACTTCCTCTCCAGTTTAGAGGACTATTTTCCTCTAATTTCCTCGTGGGGAATTAAAAAGGCAGTTGTAAGCTGGAATTAACTTCCCTACCATGTGTCTGTCAAAAGGGGAAACCTTTTCCCTCCTCTCCATGCTGATGGCTCCTTCAGGGTTGAGAAGGAGCTACAAAGGTGGGATAGCCTGACCCCCAGCACCCCTCCCTGGGGGAGTACAGTGACTTGTCAGATGGACCATTGCAAGTGGGGTCGTGGCCTGTGCGTTTTTCCAATTCTCTCTCTTTGCAGTCTGCCCTCAGAGTATATGTTCTCGATTGCTCTTCTCCAGTGTAAACATGGCAGCCAAGGCCTTGGACTTGTAGGAGGCCACTCTTGTCCAGCACTGCCGGTGGCAAGATGGGTAAATCAACACAACCCTGAGTTCAGTATCAGAAGGTCCATTCGCCCAGAGACATGAACCACACTCTCCCAAGAGGATGAGTGAGCCAACTGCGGGCCGCAGCAGGTGCAGCAGTCACTTCCTCATCAGACCCCAGCTCCTCAGGATCACCCTTGACCCTCCATACCCATCACCTGGCCGGACACCTCAAAGGCGCCCATTTTTCATGCAATGAGTTAAAGTAAAAATCAGGGTAAGAACTGAAGGGTCCCGATTTGGAGCCTCTTGTGCCATGCTGTCGCGGTGGTCATGAAGAAACACACTCCATTTGGTACAACCTCACACATGTGCCACGTGGGGCGTATCCCACACATGCGGCTTCTGGTTTATCCCACCCACCGACAGAAACCACACTGGCTGGCACGGAAGCTGGCTTTCCCACCAAGCTCTTCTTTCTCAGGGAATCTTGCAGGTACCACACGGCCCCTCTTCCCCCGCATTTACCACCTCCTGCTGAGGTAACACCACTCCCCGCCTCCTCAAGCTATTTCTCTTTAACTCGTGCAGCCTCCCTGGTTTTCTGCTCATATCTCTTCTCCAGCTCTCTCCTGTTTAGCACTGGAAAATCTCTCTTCTGCCCTCTTTCCTCTTCATCAACTCTGGCATGAGCCCTAAACCACTCAGACTGACAGACCTCAGCACAGGGCTGATGACACCCTGAGTGAAAGGCAAAGGGAGCCTTGCATTTTGTAGGGCAATGAGCATTACAAGAAATCTTTTTCATCAGCCCCTTAAAGTCCTTGGAGATGCCTAGAAATTACTTTAGTGATTCTACACAAGTCCTGTCACTACCCTTACCTTCTGTTTCCCTTCTGTACCAGTGAGCCACCTAAAAACTCAAACAAACATACCACCCTAGATTTTACATTGCTAGAATGGGTTTTACTATTTTTAACACAAACATATCATGCTTCAGTTATATGATGGGGCCCAGAGACTGTAGGGAGATGGACTGGGGCTCTACTTACCACTGAAGCATCATCCAGGAAGCATGCCCTGGGCCCCAAGGAACCAATTCATGGGGAAGCTGTCCATGCCTCATAATCCTTATAGGATTCCTCAAGGATCTCTGTGATGGAATTGAAACATGGAAATGTGCAGGCTAACCATTTTGAACAATATGGACTCTCTTCTCAAAAAGAGAAATGGTGATTTACTGACTTTAATAAAATAATTTTTACCGGGTGGAAGGGAATGTATATACATCTTGGAGGACTGTTATTTCATGTTAGGCTCTGTTTCACTCTGATTTGGAGTGTTCTCGATCTTTCTGCTTGAAAGACTTCCAGGCCAAGAGGATACACTGGAAGAACCATCAGCATGCCTGCTCTTCCATCACTCTCATCTGGAGTGACACAGGAAATCAGTATCTGTGGTGGCTGTGCTAAGTCCCTTTGTTGGCACATCTATTTTGCAGCATGCAACAGGGCTCTTAGCAGGATATGGGTTACACAACAACAGAGGTTATTAGGAAAACTTACAAAGCAAAGGTCAGCAGTGGAAGGCATGTGGACCAGTCTCTTACTTTTCCGTGGAGAGGCATACCAGAGCCAGGATACCCAGCTAGATTTGCCATGGCTGCACAGTCCCTTTTAAAGATCGTGCCTGAGAGCATACTTGAGGGCAGGGAGGGTAACTGCGGACTGTATGGATGCCAGGCTGTCTGGCTTTTATATGCCAGTGAGTTTCAGTGTTTACATGAGTTTCCTAAGAAAGTTAACTGTGTAGCACCTGCAAATCTTGGGGACCATAGGAAACTGGGTTCAGAGGCAACACCTCCTATCCAGAAGAAGAAACCTTCCAGATCTGATTGGAAGCTGACTTTGCGTGCGGTTCCTCCTGCTGGGAGAGGGGGAGCCTCTGGTCCCAACGAACTAATTGTCTGGGCAAAACAATGAGTTCCCAGGGATATTTTTAGGGAATCCTGTTAGTTGGACCAGAGTGGGATGCTGAACATAGTCAAAAATCTGCCTGCAGATCAATCTAATTGTTTGCCAGGTCCAGTGCCCACTCCATTTTCAGAGTCGTCTTTGAAAGTCATCATGTCTATAACTTCCATTCCATCTGCCTGCCCACTGCCCTTCCTCATAGGTTCATTATCTCATGGTTGGCATACTACACTCTCTCCTAACTCTTCTTCCTCTTTCCAGTCTCTCCTAAAGACAATTTAGCTTGCATATAGAAAATCCCTGAAGTACAGCCCTGACCTTGTTACCTGCATCAGTTAGGATAGGTTAGGCTATGGCACAGTAACAGACAAACCCAACATTACAGTGACTTGAAATGATGAAGGCTTATTTCTCACTCTCACTGCAGGCCCATCTTTGGCAGCTGAGGATTCAGCTCTATGTCATTATAATCCCCACTTTGAGACCCAGGTCGATGAACCAGCCACTATGCAAAACACTGCAGAGGCTGTGGAAGAGAGAAGAGAGAGCTCCAGAGGGTTACACATTGATAGATCCACGTCTGCCTAGAGGTGGCAAAGGCCATCTTCTCTCATAGCTCACCAGGTAGAACTGATCTCATGGCCCCATCCACAACTGGCCAGGAAGTACAATTCTACCATGTGTCTAGAAGGTGTGGGCCCAGAAATATTCAGTGAACAGCATTAATGACTATTTTATTGTGTGTGTGTATGCGTGCTCAGTTAATTCAGTTGTGTCCAACTCTTTGCAACCCTATGGACTGTAGCACTCCAGGCTCCTCTGTCCATGGGATCTCCAGGCAAGAATACTGGTGTGGTTTGCTATGCCCTCCTCCAGAGGATCTTCCCGACCCAGCGATCCAACCCAAGTCTCTTGTGTATCCTACATTATAGGTGGATTCTTTACCACTAAGTCACTGTGCAAGCCCCCAAAATTTCATTACTCTTGCTTAAAGAGCAAGTAAGCAAAAAATAAACTGATAACTTCCTATGGTTTTCAGAATAAATGCAAAATGTCTTAGGTTTCAAGGTTTTCCATCTTCTCATCTAACAGATTACTAAGCCAGGAATATGTCCCACATTTTACATCACATTGCACAGATAATAAACTACTTATATTTAGCTCTACGATGGGCCTCATGGCTTGTTGCCCCGGGTTCCATACCTTTGCTCCTGCTGTTCCTCCCTTCAAATTCTAGCCATTTCTCCAGGCCAGATTCAAATGACACTCCTTCTATGAAGCCTCCTACCACTCTCCCAGCCAGAATCAACTCCTTCTTCATGTAATATCTTTATAAGGGCCCAATCTGTGCCTCTTAATGGTATATAACACAATGTCTCTTCTATTATAAAGAATAGTTATAATGCAGTCATAGGGCTAAAAGAGACTTAAGAGAGCACCTGATTCTTTTGCTTTTATTTTTTATTCATTTATTTATGTATGGCTGCCCTGGGTCTTTGCTGCTGCTCATGGCTTTCTCTGGTTGGGGTGAGCAGGCTTCTCACTGTAGCGGCTTCCCTGGATGCAGAGCATGGCCTCCAGGCACACAGGCTTCAGTAGTTGCAGCACATGGGCTCTGAAGTTGTGGTGCATGGGCTTAGTTTCCCCACAGCATGTGGAATCATCCTGGACCAGTGATCGAACCCATCTCCCCTGCTTTGGCATGCAGATTCTTAACCTGGGGACCACCAGGGAATTCCGAGAGCACCTAATTCTTAAATCTTCCACACACCGCTGCCAAGTCTTTTGTCATCTGTTTAAAAATTTACAGTGTGAGGGAACTCACTACCTCCCAGGTAGCCCGTTTATCCTTCCAAACATGAACAGCTCTATTTAAAAAGCAACATACAACCCAGCAATTCCACTGCTGGGCATACACACTGAGGAAACCAGAATTGAAAGAGACACGTGTACCCCAATGTTCATCCCAGCACTGTTTATAATAGCCAGGACATGGAAGAACCTAGATGTCCATCAGCAGATGAATGGATAAGAAAGCTGTGGTACATATACACAATGGAGTATTACTCAGCCATTAAAAAGAATACATTTGAATCAGTTCTAATGAGGTGGATGAAACTGGAGCCGATTATACAGAGTGAAGTAAGCCAGAAAGAAAAACACCAATACAGTATACTAACGCATATATATGGAATTTAGAAAGATGGTAACGATAACCCTGTATGCGAGACAGCAAAAGAGACACAGATGTATAGAACAGTTTTTTGGACTCTGTGGGAGAGGGAGGGAGGGGATGATTTGGGAGAATGGCATTGAAACATGTATAATATCATATAAGAAACAAATCGCCAGTCCAGGTTTGATGCAGGATACAGGAAGCTTGGGGCTGGCGCACTGGGATGACCCAGAGGGATGGTACGGGGAGGGAGGTGGGAGGGAGGTTCAGGATGGGGAACACGTGTACACCCGTGGTGGATTCATGTTGATGTATGGCAGAACCAATACAATACTGTAAAGTAATTAGCCTCTAGTTAAAATAAATAAATTTAATTTAAAAATAAAAAGCAACCATCAGAGCCCACTTTAACCCGTTCACCACGTGAAGCGAGTGCCCACATGCCTTGTTTCCAAACAAAGTTAAGAATAGGAGACGTTTTCTTAAGTAGGAAGGAAAGCCACAAAGGAAAGTTCTGGTTTAATTTATTTCATTGTGCTGTTTAGAGGCTTCTTGGCTTCTGGATGGTGATGTGGATAATCTCCTATGAGACTGAGAGGAATGGAAAGACACCAAGGCAACCTCCCCGACTTGTTTACCGGGGAACTCAAGGGTACCTTTTGCACAGCTGTGCTGGTGGAAGTGTTTAGACTGGCAGCTGTGTGGTCCCGGACAGATGTGGCTGTATCACGGCTCACTGTCAGACTGTCGACCTGAACTGCCAGGAATGCCACAGGACGTGCCCTGGGTGCCCTGAGCAGAGCAGTGGAGGGAGCCTGCAAAAGCCCCTCCTTTAGTAGGAGCGGTAGTGTGGTGTAGTCACTCAGTCGTGTCTGACTCTGTGACCCCATGGACTGTAGCCAGGCTCCTCTGTCCATGGGATTCTCCAGGCAAGAACACTGGAGTGGGTCACCATTTCCTTCTCCCTTATGCCTAAGCAAACATGAGGGGGAAACCCTCTCTCACCGCACAGTTAGCCTTCTGATGCTGCACAGTATGACTTCTGATGCAAAATACACCACCTCTGTCTAGAAAGCAGCCTTAAATGTTCTAATTCCTTCTCCAGTTGTCCCATGGAAAAACACAGTCCTAGAAAAGAACACAGTCTTTAGAATCACTGCATCTTATTCACCATGTGACTTTCAATAAGTCACTTTCATGAGTCTCACCTGTAATATGGGGCAAGTAATAGTTTCTGAGATTGTGACAATGATCAATGACAAACAAAAAGTGCCACAGCCTGGCCTGGCTCAATACATCTTAGTTCTTTGTAGCCTTGCTTTAGACTAGAGCTCCCTGAGCCCTGTACCCAGTTCGTCCAGCAGGACCTTGCACTGTTGAGGCCCCAGGCCAGCCCATCTCCACGTGCTTTCCTCTCCACCGGGTGAGGAGGTCACAGGCACCTAAGAGTCATGGTCAGCATCTAGACCACCCTCCAAGAACCCAGGACTCCAAAATTCCCCGCCCACATTGTCTTGAACCCATTGCTAGGACCTTGCTTCATCAGCTCTCTCCTGTGGAGGACAAAGCATGATGTTAGCATGCGTATTCCTAGGCCGAGGGGCAACTGCATGCAGAGTGCCGCAGATGGGCTGGGCTGGGGATTGGACTGTGGGTGGATCTTTGTCATGAGGCTGAGCCCTTGCATTGGAAGCACATGTCAGGCACTCCCCATGCACGAGCAAGCAGGGCTAGGAAAGGAGGAGGGGGCAGCAAGTCAGGACTCTCATTTTGTACACTTGGCTTGGACTTGTCAGGTGCTTTGGGGTACTGTTTCTCACTCTTCCTCATTTCTAGCCTTAATCTGAGCTAATGTAATCTAGTGGGTGATTTCGAAGCTACAATACTTCTTTTCTCTTCATGACTGAAAACTATTCTGTTGTAGGTCTAACCCACATGATGTGTATCCATTCAGTCATTGGTGGACATTTGGTTATTTCCACCTTTTAAAAAATATTTATATTTATTCATTTGTTTGGCTGTGCTGGGTCTTCTCTGCAGCCTGTGGGATCTAATTCCCTGACCAGGGATGGAACCCAGGTCCCCTGCATTGGGAGCATGGTGAATTACCCACTGGACCGCCAGGGAAGTCCCTATTTCCACCTTTTGATTATCGTCAATAATGCAGCTATGGACATGGGTGTACAAGTATCTGTCTGAGGTCCCTGTTTTCAACTGTTTGAGGTAATATACCTGGAAATGGAATTGCTGAATCATATGGAAATTTTGTGTTTAACTTGTGGTGGAACCTCCAAGCAGTTATCTGCAGTAGCTGAACCATTTTATATTCCCACCAGCATTATGAGTGTTCCATCTCTATACAATCTCGCCAACACTTGTTATTTTCCGTTTGGTTGTTTTGTTTTCTGTGTTTTTTTTTTTTTTCATTATAATCATTCTAGTGGGTGGGAAGTGGTAGTGCATTGTGGTTTTGATTTGCATTTCCCTATTGACTAATAATATTGAGCATCTTCTCATGTGCTTATTGGCTATTTATATATCTTCTTTGGAGCTGTGTAAGGGATGATTTTCAATAAGATAACTACCATTCTAGGGATAATGAAAGGAAAGGAAAGCTAAGAATAGCTTAAAATTACTACTACTCCCAGGGTGCTTCTGGGGTCTCTAACAGAGCCAGTCCCCCATTTTGCCCCTGGCCTTCCTCTTTGAGGCTTTCTCGGGCAAGCCCCACACCAACAGAACAGCTCAGGCATCTCCATGCCTTGGAGTTTGGACCCACTACGCTACTTGCTACTTATTACCTACTGAACTATCCTGCCCTCCCTTCATGCACATAAGCACATCCTATTTTCATTTTCAGCCCAAGGGTAACATGGAACAGCCCCTGGGACTTGGATTCCCTCTGGGGCAGACTCAACCCTTGGTGTGTGGTTTGGTCTAGGGCCCCAACAAAACTAGCTCATGGAATGCAAGCTGCACACCCTACAAAAATGAGAATACCAGGGATGGGGAGGTAAGGGGCAGCCATGGCCCATGCAGGTAGGCTGCTCTAGTCTCACCCTTGCTTCTTTCAACCTCTGCACACGTAACTTGTAGTACAAAGAAAGGAGCCCTAAAGAGAAAATGGCCAACGCCCCTTCTCTATCCATTTACCACATGGGGAAACTGAGGCTCAAGCAGTGACTTGCCCAAGGTCACAGCTCAACACAGGTCTACAGCTTGGGTCTTTGACTTACCAGACTTTGCTCCTGGAGCCCAACAGGATACAATAAATGTATAGACATTCTCATGCCAACACCACCAATTCAGGCCATGATTTGAGTCAAGATGTGTTTCCTCTATGCCTTGATTTTCTCACTACAAAAAAGGCTGGTAATAACTATCCCTCCTCTCCCCCAGCAGAACTAATGTGTGTGTGTGTGTGTGTGTGTGTGTGTGTTTATATATGCTTCGAGTTCACTGGGAGGCAAGGAGCTATTTAAATATGTGTGTGTGTTTGTACTTACACTTTTTTCTTCCTGACCTAGTTGAAGTGGTGAACCATTTTGGGACTAGGTGAAAATGGCACGTGCTAATTCTCCCCGCTTTTCCCTGCGTGGTCTAGTCTAACTTCCTAGGTAAAATGAATCCCTTTAACTCTAAAAAAGGAAGTAGATACTGTTCTGTCAGGAGCATTCAAGCCTTCCCCAGGTGTGAGCCCACAGCCACAGGTCTACCTTTTGGGCCTGGGGTCGCGTCACTGAAAGTGAAGCTGGGGGGAAAAGCAATCTGGTGACTTGTGAGGAGCCCGACTGACACCCAGAGACCAGGGTTCAAGGACAGATGGGCCATCCAACAGCAGGACTGGAACCTTGAACAAGTTACTCCCTTGCATGGGGCCTCAGTTTTTCCATCAGTAAAAAGCAGGAGCTAGACAGGACTGGCATATTTCAATTTTTTTAACAGCAAAAGTCCTCTTTAAAGATGAAATCTCCTGCAGGGCTCCAATGCTATCTAAAAGCAGATAAAAGTGGAACCTCTGTCTTTAGAGACCCTCCCCCATCCTCACCTGGAAAGAAGGTTCAGTCTTAGCTCACTGGAGTGAGCCTTTTCTAATTATTTGTATAGTTCAATATCATGAGAGTAACTAGTCAGATCCAGGAAAAAAAAAAAAACAAACACCTAACCCAAATAGGGTGGTAGGTCTAGAGAGACAGTAAGGGGAGGTGGGGCCAGAGTGCAGAAGGTTTGGGCCCTGATGGAGTTCTGAGACCCCCGCCTGCTTTTTCACCTCAAATTCCCCAAGAGGAAACTGAGGCCAGATGGCTGAGGTATAAACTTTGTAACTTTTTGACCCAGGAAGTTTTGAGAATCATAATAAGGAAATGATTATAGCATGCTTTGAGCTCTTTGGAGACAAGCAGTATTTAAATACAAGGTATTATTACCTCCACAGAGCTCTCTTTTGATTACCACTGTGCTTGAAAATGTGGGCAGACCACTTTTATTTTTTAAAACTCAGGTGTTTAAAAAAATATTCACATGTACAATACCTACCCTAGTCCCCTCACAAGTTAATTCTCAGCTTCCTTGTCACAAGATAATTTAAATGTTCAAAGATATATTATACTAGCTTTATCAGCTAAATTGGCAATCCCTGATTCAAGACGTCTTTCCCTTCCAGCTCATTCCCCTCCCATTATTTGAAGGACTGTTAAATTAAGAGTGAAACAATATTATGTTGGGAGTTTTAAATGTCAGTACCAAATATCTTTCAACAGAGGCACAAAGTAGGAACTTATTTACCGTAGACTCTGAATATATCAGGTGAACCTCGGGATATTTCGTTCCTTGGTACAGGGCCTGCTGTGGAACTTCAGAAGTCAACTTCCCAAAATTCAGAATGTTTTTCTTTCAGAATTGAGAAGCTTGAACTCTCAGCTTATACTGTGCTCACAGGACTTAAAATCAAGTCCTGGTTTTACTGTGCCTGGGTGGGTTGACCTCTGCAAATCGTTTCACTTCTCTGGTCCTCAGTTTTCTCCTCTGTAAACTGGGATCATCTCCCTGCCCTGCCTAATTCACAAGGCTGCTCTGAGGAGCAAAATGATATGACACCGTGTGACCAGCCTGAGTGGAGGCTCAGACGCATAGGCACCGAGTGGGGCCAGATCAGACCTTGATGCAAATCCTGCTCCTTCTCCTTACTAGCTGTGTGATCTTAAATAAGTTGCTTGTCTGCTCTGAACCTCATTAAAGAGGCTATTTATAGCATTTTCCTCATCTGTTTTTTTGGAGACTTAAAGCCTCCATCGAGTGCAAGCTCAATCAGTGTGGGCATTTATTAAAAAGCTGTAACTCTCCCTGTGCCCAAGGGGTTACTGTTGTTTCTCTCTAGAGCTGCTTTCAGTGCACTGCAGACCTAAAGATAACCATACACCTATTGTCTCTGAACCGCCTCAGTGCTCTTGCTCGAAGGAAAGGAAAAAGGAAATACACTGTGGCCCAGAATGGGGCTCCAGAGAAATCCAAAATGAGCTGTGGTCTAAAAGTGACTGCTCTCCAAGCCTATTTTTAACCAGCTGTGAGCTTCTCTAATACGCAAAAAGTGATGCTGGGCTCCCTGAATAGCTCGGCTGACGAGCTGCTGCCCGCGTCTGCTACTATGTGAATTTATGGAGTTCTGGTCTCACACTTCATTAAAGAAATATATGATGGTGCTGAGACAGGGGGCCAGACACTTATAACTCTTTTCCCAATCTCCCAGTTATAAATCTCAGCGCTTCATTCACTGGAGAGGCCCAACTGAAGAGACGTTATCACCCGATCCTTTGGAGCGCGCTCTCATCTTTTCAAGTTGTTTGCGACAGATAACTTTATTAAGGGATCACCAAACAAAAGGCCTGGCCCAAAGTACATGCCCACCTTTGTTGAGAATGCTTTCAATTGCAAATTACAGAAAGCTCAACTACTGTCAACTTAAACAAATGGAAGTTTCTTTCTCTCACATGAAACGTGCACAAGAAGATGATTGCTGGTGCTAGTTGAGAGGCTCAATAAAGTCATCACAATTCTATTAAGTTGAAATTTTCTGCCCTTTTTCCTCATAGTTACATTCTGACTGCAGCAGCTACAACCATCATACGTATAATCCGGCAAAAATAAAGAGGAAAGGAAAATGGTGGTATTTATGTCAGGGAATCAAAATACGTATAGCACTCCCGCAGCAATTTTACTCTTTTACCTTATTGGCTCTATGAGTCAAATGGCTATTCTTGCTTGGACATTGATTAGGAATAAGAGTTTAATCAACCAACAGTGTCTGCCAGAGCTCCCAGTAAAGGTCTTCCGTATGAAGGAACAAAAGTGAATGACTGAATAAGGACTAAAGAAACGAATGAATGAATGTTTGACAGAGATCCTCTCCTAAACTGATTCAATTCACCTGTTATTTTTTCTGATCTCTTACCCAGGTGTCAAACATTCCCATTCCCTTGCTAGCTCTCCGATGTCCTATAAAATCTTTTCTCTTTCTATATTTAATTTTCTACTCACTTGTCTATTTTATTACCTAGTATATAGGCCCCTTAGTGGCAAAGTGTGTGTCTTATTCACCACTAGTGCAGTGCCTAGAATATACTAGTTAATCTATAAATAATTGTTGCTATATTTGTTGAGTGTGCTCTCAAAAAAAGTTCCAGAAAATAAAAGTGACTGATTGCTCAGCACACACATATCTGTAAAGCCTTTTAAATCCCTCTTTTGAATCGGTCTATCTAAAAAAAAAAAGAACCAGAGTTGTTTAAGTGACATAGTCAATTAAGCATGAGAATATATTCATGTGGTTTCCCTTATAAATCAAAGAATTCACAGAAATTATTTTTATTTTCTTTAGTCTAAAGTATTGCATATTAATTTTCAGCATTAAATCTGTTTCTGGTTCTGAAGTCTTTGATCTGAATGAGGAGTGGTGCATCAAAACCAAGGAAGTGTTAAAAACAAAAATTCATAAAAGAACACTATAGTTAGGGTGTTAGGGAGATTAAGGCACCCAGTGATAGGGCAGTTCAGTTCAGTTCAGTTGCTCAGTCATGTCCGACTCTTTGCGACCCCATGGACTGCAGCACACCAGGCCTCCTGTCCATCGCCAACTTCCGGAGTTTACTCAAACTCACGTCCATTGAGTCGGTGATGCCATTCAACCATCTCATCCTCTGTCGTCCCCTTCTCCTCCCACCTTCAATCTTTCCCAGCATCAGAGTCTTTTCAAATGAGTCAGTTCTTTGCATCAGGTGGCCAAAGTATTGGGGTTTCAGCTTCAGCATCAGTCCTTCCATTGAGTATTCAGGACTGATCTCCTTTAGGATGGACTGGTTGGATCTCCTTGCAGTCCAAGGGACTCTCAAGAGTCTTCTCCAACACCACAGTTCAAAAGCATCAATTCTCTGGTGCTCAGCTTTCTTTATAGTCCAACTCTCACATCCATACATGACTACTACTACTACTACTACTAAGTCACTTCAGTCATGTCCGACTCTGTGCGACCCCATAGACGGCAGCCCACCAGGCTCCCCTGTCCCTGGGGTTCTCCAGGCAAGAACACTGGAGTGTGTTGCCATTTCCTTCTTCAATGCATGAAAGTGAAAAGTGAAAGTGAAGTCTCTCAGTCGTATCCGACTCTTAGCGACCCCATGGACTGCAGCCTACCAGGCTCCTCCACCCATGGGATTCTCCAGGCAAAAGTACTAGAGGGGGGTGCCATTGCCTTCTCCAATACATGACTACTGGAAAAATCATGGCTTTGACTAGATACACCTTTGTTGCAAAGTAATGTCTCTGCTTTTTAGTAAGCTGTCTAGGTTGGTCATAACTTTTCTTCCAAGGAGCAAGTGTCTTTAAATTTCAAGGCTGCAGTCACCATCTGCAGTGATTTTGGAGCCCAAGAAAATAAAGTCTGTCACTGTTTCCACTGTTTCCCCATCTATTTGCCATAAAGTAATGGGACCAGATGCCATGATCTTAGTTTTCTGAATGCTGAGTTTTAAGCTGAATTTTTCCACTCTCCTCTTTCATTTTCATCAAAGAGGCTCTTTAGTTCTTCTTCGCTTTCTGCCATAAGGGTGGTATCATCTGCATATCTGAGGTTATTGATATTTCTCCTGGCAATCTTGATTCCAGCTTGTGCTTCATCCAGCCCAGCATTTCTCATGATGTACTCTGCATAGAAATTAAATAAACAGGGTGACAATATACAGTCTTGACATACTCCTTTCCTGATTTGGAACCAGTCTGTTGTTCCATGTCCAGTTCTGTTGCTTCTTGACCTGCGTACAGATTTCTCAGGAGGCAGGTAAAGTGGTCTGATAGGGCAAGGAGTCCCTAAGCTTGCTATTGACTAAGCTCCCTATGTCTTTGGGATGCCCCTGACCTGACCCCTTCTCTTCCTTTCCCATTGACTGTCGGCCTTGCCCCCTAGTTTACTAAGTTTCTTCATTGTGTTGGGCCTCCAAAGATAAGTAGGGTTTGGATATGCACAGGAACAGCATGAGAAAAGGTGTGACAAAAGGAAAGCATAGCATCAAGAGTGGTTATCTGGAATTAGAACACATGAGGTTAGAGGAGATATAAAGGAGGAGATAATGCTGGAGACTCCAGTAGGAGTCAGATTAATGAACAAGATCCTTAAGTTTGCGCCTAAAGACTTTAAACCTCACTGCATAAGCAACAGGAAACAATCTTTGGGTGGGTAATCACATAAACCAACCTATAGTTTTACAAATTTTTGTCTTCATGTTCTAGTTAGAAGCATAGGAGATTTAACACTCTGTGGAGTAAACCTTTGACCCATGGGAGACAGAAGCCAGGAGATAAAGCCCTCTCTTCTCCCCCTATTAATGGGTAGTTCGTAGATACAGTTTCTAAGGCTGCTTGGGGTACCATCACATTTATTGAGCAATCAGTATCACAAAGTAAGAGAAGCTCAATAATCATTAATCATTTTTACATTGACCCTCCCTTCCTCCCTGCTTTGCTCTCATTTCACTTATGTTGTTTGAGATGAGATTCCTTAAGAAAGGAGAATAACATAATTCTACTTCAGTTCTGACTTTTGGAGAACTCAGGTTTAGACAGAAAACAGCACAAAAAAAAAAAAGTGCTCACGAAGTACAGTAGAAAGTTAATCAAGGATATTTACTGCAGGAATTATTGTGTTTGGGGGGAAAGGAAAGGTAGAAGATTATTTAAATATTAGATGATTGATTCAATAAAGGTACATCCATACAATAACACATACCATTCAACTATTCAGAATGACTAAGTGCACCTGCATATGCAAGGTAATTTGAGCAGGAATGCAAATTACCTAGCAGAGTGATCTCATTTCTTTAAATAAGATTAGGATCATTAAATGAATATGTCAGTAGAATGAATCTCTTGCGACTGAGGGTGGCCGTATGATAAAATTTGACCAATAGAATGTAGGCGGAACTGTTGTATAGCAGTTCCTGGTAACCTTGCCTGAAAGATAACAAGTGTGTTCCATTTCTTCAGCTGTCCTGCTGCCTGAATGTTAACGTGATGGCTGGAACTCTAGCCACCATCATGGACCACGAGTATAATGTCTGTGCTATAGGGATGGCACAGAGGCAAGACTGAAGATAAAGGGCCTCCAAGGACAGGAGGGCCTCTTGCCCAGTGAAAGTAGCTTGTATGCCAACTCATATATCATTTGCTTCTCTGCAGGGCTGGCTGCAGGTGTCACAGCCTTACGCAAGAAAGCTGCACATCAGGCTGGCCCAACAGTACATTTTTCCAAATGTGCATCCTCTCTCTATATCTTGAATGCAAGGTATTCCTTCTGTCACATGATAGAATTTTAAAAGAGCTTCCACTGGGGCTCTTTCTTTTCCCTTATCTCCAGACAAGAGGAAGTCATTTCAGGCCAGGTCTATGCCCAAAGACAGGATAGAGGTTGCCTAGGTTCTTCTGATTATCCCGGCTTTCATCAGAGATCTTCTCTAGGACCTTTGCTGGAGGGGTGATGTGTCTGTGGATGCGTGTACACCTCCCTAGCCCAGTTGAGTCTGCTGTTGAGTCTGTTCTCCTAAGATGGGCACCCTGGTGTGCTGAGAAGGAAACTCTTGCTTCTGCCACCACTCCCGCTCCCATCTCCCCATGAAGAGAGGCAGGTATTGGTAATTTGACACAGTCTACATGTTTTCACTAGCCAGAGTCCAAGCCACGATTTAAAATAATTGCCTCCTCTACTCATCAGTGACTCAAAAAACAGAGGTCCAGTAAGCCTGATAATTCAGGGTGAGACCAGCGCTCCTGAGCAGATTATCACAATTCTTCTGGCAAGCATTGAACTGCCTTTTAATCCAACGTTATTCCCTGAGGGGAGAAAAGTGAGTTTAACACAACACACCAAAGCCAAGCAACCCTGAATTAAGCATTTGTTTAGCAGTTACAAGTATAAAGAAGAATATCACAACTTTACAGTTGCATTTTGTCTGAACAAATGAGTCAGTTCTCACTCATCCATTCTGTGAAAAATTGATAACGAACATTTCTTCCCAAGCTAGTTTCTTCCAGACCCCAAGCCAGCTCCCCGCCCTGCTTCAGCAGATGTGTGTGGACGTGGAATCGGGGTTACCCACTCTTCGTTGTCGCTTGTAGTGGCTTTGCTCCCCCTCCCTCTGTCCTCCATGTGTGTGTGCAGAATGGGAAATTAACTACAATACTATTTCTACCTATCTTTCCTACACCCCTACAGCATCCGCTTCAGACTGCCGCTGTGAGCCAGACTCTGAAGCCAGCGTGGGGAAGCGGAACCTCAGTCTTTCTCTATGATGCTAATGTGGGCAGTGCTCTCCCTACTCCCACTGCGAGGAAGGTCACCTGCCCTCACCTCTGCTTTCCACGTTCTTCCTCAGAGTGGTAGGAGAGAGGTCACGGCCCCGCTCAGCTAGTCCTGGCCAAAGAGATCAGAAATGCTTTTGGAAAGCTTTAGGGGAGGCAAAAAAACAAAAGGCAAGTGCCTTTGTCTGGAAGGATCCTAATAGGAAATGAAGCTTGACACGGGAGTGTGAAGTAGTAATAAAAAGAGATGAAAGGTGAGCCGGATCAGTTCATTCTTCAACTACACACTTCATCTTTAGACTCTTGTTCCCCTCCAGTGGCGACCTGGCAGCTGTCTTTTTTCTCCCCTTCATTTCTCTTTCTTCTTTTCTTGAAACACATCTTAGAAAGAGAAAGACTTTCTAATGAGGCAAGACAAGCAAGACATTAGCCTCTAGCACCAATTTTAGCTCGGGCAGTTGAAAGCTTCCCAGTTAGTCAGTGAACACTACCTGCAGGGCCATCTGCTCGCCTTTTGAAATTTTGGCCCTTGCTTTGAAACTTTTTTTTTTTTTTTGTATAACCAAGCATTCTCTTTATCAAAAGGGCTCTCTCTTGAGGAGGCTAGAGGTTGGGCTTTCTACATATTCCTTTGCTCTGGGCAAGGGAAGAAAACAACATTTCCCAGTGTGTAACACGCAGTCCTCCAGCGTATCTAGTTGGTTTGTCATTCACTTACTGAATGCCTGATGCATCCGGGATGCTGGAGGATAGAGATACAGAGATGAGTGAGATGCTGTCCAGTTTTTTAAGAGTTTGGTCTGGTTGGACAGTTAAAGGGATACCTGCAAATAACTTGATCCCAAGATAGAAAGTGAATGTGGTAGCCCTCATCGGGGCAGGCACAGAAGAGGTGGGGGTAAAAAAAGCATTTCTATTCAAAATATGCTAAATTTGGGACTTCCTTGGCAGTCCAGTGGTTAGGACTTGCCTATTTCACTGCCAGGACCTGGATTCGATCCCTGGTCAGGGAACTAAGATCCCACAAGCCTCTCGGCTCAGTGAAATAAAATGAAATAAACATACTGAATTGCTCCCCACTTGCGTTTCTGGTTAAGAATGATTTTGATTATTACTTTGTTGGTTATTTTGTTGGTGGGTAGGTAGGATGTGCAGAACCTCAGTCTGTCTCTCTCTCTATATATATACTTGTGTGTGTGTATGGTATGTTAAGATATCCCTGTATCTATAGAGGTAGGTATACCTGTATCTATAGAAATCTTTATATATGTGTATAGTATATATGTTTATTTATATAAATATTCTAGACATACAAATATAACCAGGAACCATGGGAACTAACCTAACTGATGCACTCATTTATTCATAAAAGATTTTTGGAGTACCTATAATTTGCAGGCACTGTTCTCTGATCATACAATGGCGGACTTGTCTTTTTTTCTTAAAGTGATTCAATATTTTTATAGATTATACTTCATTTAAAGGTATTGTAAAATACTGGCTATATTCCCTGTGAAATACAATATATCCTTGAAGCTTATTTATTTTATACATAGTAGTTGGTGCCTCTTAATCCCCTACCTATTTCTTGCCCCTTCGTCTTTCCCTTTCCCCATTGATAACCACTAGTATCTTCTTTGCATTTATGAGTCAGTTTCTGTTTTGTTAACTCCTTTGCTTTATTTTTTAGATTCCACATATAAATGATAGCACACCATATTTACCTTTCTCTGTCTGACTTATTTCACTAAGTGTAGTAAGGCAATGGCCCCCCACTCCAGTACTCTTGCCTGGAAAATCCCATGGACGGAGGAGCCTGGTAGGCTGCAGTCCATGGGGTCGCTAAGAGTCGGACACGACTGAGCGACTCCACTTTCACTTTTCACTTTCATGCATTGCAGAAGGAAATGGCAACCCACTCCAGTGTTCTTGCCTGGAGAATCCCAGGGACGGGGGAGCCTGATGGGCTTCCGTCTGTGGGGTCGCACAGAGTCGGACACGACTGAAGCGACTTAGCAGCATCAGCACCCTCTAAGTCCATCCATACTGTTACAAGCTTCAAGACTTCATTCTTTTTCTGGCTGAATAATATTCCTGAATGTGTGTGTGTGTGTGTGTGTGTGTATACATACCACATTTTCTTTTTCCATTCATCTGTTGAAGAACATTTAGTTTGCTGCCACATCTTGTCAATTGTAAGTAATGCTGCTATGGACATATGAACAGTGGATACATATATCTTTTCAAATTAATGTTTTTGTTTTCTTCAAGTAAATGCAAGAGTGGAATTGCTGGATCTCTCAGTCGTTCTATTTTTAGTTTTCTGAGGAAACTCCATAATGTTTTCCATGGTGGATGTACCAATTTATATTCCACCAATGTGCTACTGTATTCGGGGTTCCTTTTCTCCACATCCTTGCCTGGTGGGCATGTCCTTATAGAACTTATACAAGGAATGGAGGGAGTAGATTTTAGCTAAATAATTATACAAATAAAATTTTGTATTTTATTTGTTATACAAATAAAATTGTTATACAAATAAATTTTGTTATTAATTATACAAATTGTTATACAAATAAAATTTGTTATTAATTATACAAATAATAATTTGTATTTGTATACAAATACAAATACAATTACAAAGAGAAAAAATTTTTTTGAAGATCACAATGGAGGAGAAGGAATCACTCCCTCAGTGAATATATAGGGACAGATACTAAAGAAGGTCTTATAGATAAAGTACCTCTTGTACCAGTTTTGAAGATCTGTGTAAGATTTGGCTACTGAGTGTTGGTAGGACTCCATTTAAAAGGCATAGTGTGAACATGGTCTGGCAAAGTAGAAGAGGGCAGGGTTTGGACTATATTCTGGAGTAATGGGGAAAGCACTGAAGTTTTCTGAGTGATGGAACCAATAGCTACATTTTAGAAGGTTAGTTTGACAGCATTGCAGGAAAAAAGAAGGGACAGAGAGGAGAGAGGTAGACCCTTGGGGTGCCACAGAAATGCGACAGAGAAGAACAGTAGCCGTGGGAAAGACAAGAAGGACATGGTTAAAGGAAGCCTGCTGACTTATAGTCCAGAGGATTCAGCAATAACTAGATAATGAGGGGACAGGTAAAGGAGCTGGTAAGAGAGGGAGGAGCAAGATATAATCCCAACATTTCTAGCCTGGAAACACAGAGACTTTGGTGATATGGGTGGGGCTGGGGCAGTGATTCATGAAGTCCCACTGGGGGAACACTAGCATGTCAGCACACATTCTGAGAATGAAGAAGCCCACCTTACAGCTAACCCTAAGCTCCATATGGAGCTCGATATGACAGCTAATAGATTATACATTGCCATGATTTTGGGTAAGTTAAAAAACTTATCCCAGAAAATAATCAGTAAATTTATTTCTCACTCAGAGATCTGGTTAGCAATGAAAGAGGACTCTGGTGCAATTAGGCAGCCGACACCCAGCCAAGCGCCTTTCAACACTACTCCCCTGCCATGCACCAGCTGGGATCCTGGGCAAGTCACTTCACCTCCCAGCACTTCACTTTCCTCAGGTAGGGGGAATTTGGGGGGTAATTATATCTACTCTGTCTACCTCAACAGAGTGCCAAATACTTCAGAAAGAATCCAGACAAGAGAGGACAAGTCTCTTCCTGAATAAAGATGGGGCAGAAAGCGATAAGCTCTGAAAGGCAGTTTAGTAGAGAGGAAGACCGAGACTGTGTACTAGGCCAAAATGAAAGGGTTAGAAGACCAGTAACTGACACCCTGAGAGCCTGTGTGTTTTGAGAGTAGAACTATGCATCAGAAGCAAGTTTTGAGAGTAGAGCTTGTTTCCTTAAAAAATGGGTTTTGAGAGAGCAAACAGGACTGTTTTATCATGCCAGAATTTGTTAGTTGCTTTCAAACATCTAGTGACCCCTTTTCAGTAAGTCGCCCTGGTTTTTGACTGGCCACGGAATCAGTCAGCTGGATTTCCCAGCCTGTTCTGTCACTTAATGTGCACAAATGACTAAGTCCTAGTCAGCAAGATGTGTGTGTGACTTCCAGAAACTCTCCTTTTAGAGGAAGAACTTTTCCGCCTCTTCATCTTCTAATCAGACTGCAGATATAATTGTTGGAACTCCAGCAGCCATCTTTGTCCCGGAGGTGGCCTTGAGAATGAAAGTCACACATTAGCGCAACAAAAGAGAGCGAGTCTGGCTCCCTAATTCATGGGACTGTATTAGTTTCTGATTGCTACTCTGACAACTTGCTCCAAATTTATTGACTTAAAACAACACAATCTATTTTTCCCCATACAGTTCTGTAGATCAAAAGTCTTGACAGGGATCTCACTGGGCAAGATCAAAGTGTCAGCAAGGTGTACTCCTTTCTGGAAGCTTAAGGGAAATTTTGCCCACATTCCTTGGGTCATGGCCAGTCCTTATCCTGATGCCATCACTCTGATTCTCTCTTCCAATTTTCTCTCCTGCTGTTACAGATCCTTGGTATTACATTGGGCCCATCTTGATAATCCAGGATAATCTCCATATCTTAAGGTCAGTATATTAGAAAACTTAGTTCCAGTTGCTTTCCTAATTCCCCCAGGCCACATAACCTAAGATATTCACAGTTGTGGACACATGACCTAAGATACTCACAGGTTGTGGAGATTAGGACAAGGACATCTTTGTGAGGCCTATCATACAGATGCAGAGAGATATATTACTATCTTGTCCAAACCACTGTTTCTCAGGCCTTTGTTGCCCACAGCTGGGCCCAATGCATTCCCATAATGGACACTTGCTGAATACCCATTCTGTATGTGGCATGGAGGTACTGGCCATGTCTGATAATTCTGGATGATCCTGGTATTCATGGTCCTCCAGAGGCTGTGAGACCCATCTTGCAACAAACAGCACGTGGCCCTACAGGCATTCATACTTCCACGGTGATGCCACCAGAGCAGAAAGAGGCAGTTTACCCATAAACCGAACAAAACTCCTACCCCTCAACATCCACAGACTTGTCTCAGCACA
Source organism: Bos indicus (assembly GCF_029378745.1). Taxonomy (NCBI): domain Eukaryota; kingdom Metazoa; phylum Chordata; class Mammalia; order Artiodactyla; family Bovidae; genus Bos; species Bos indicus. The sequence continues at coordinate 79,842,056 of NC_091760.1, read as the reverse complement.
GAGAAAGAAACTGAAGCTCAGAGTCAGAAGAAACATGCCCAGGCTCCCATAGAAGTTCACAGCATTATCAGGACTAGAACCTAGGTCTCTGAATACCACCCCACAACAGATTCTTTTCCTGGGAATTTTGAGGAAGGACATATTGGGCATACTCCTCCAGGACCCTGGTCCTGTGCATCCAGGTCATAACTTTTGGAAGAGGTCAAAGACCATGTTTACCTCTATCCAGTGATTCTAGTGACATCAAATGTTTGCAGCATTAGGCTGGATTTTCTACATTCTCTTTCTAGATCTGGGATAAGCATACTAAAGGTCTCTGGTATATAGATTATTCATTTTCCTAACCTTGAGATGGTCATGATCCATTTTCCCTATTTGTTAAATGGGTATATCTATTAGGATTTAAGAGGACTTCCTTAAAGATAGTCCTCTTAGGAAAGTAGCCTGGATAGTCGAAGACCAAGTTAAGGGTTCAGGCTTGGGAAGTTATGCATTCCAGTGCCATCTTTGATTTTGCCCTCATTATCTCTGGTTGTCAGTATTTCTGTCTTTAAAAATGGGGAAACAACAAACACTCTTCAAAATAATTACAAGGAGCAGCTAATGAAACTCACTGTGAAGCACGTTAGCACCACACACACAGTGTCATCTAACTGCTTATTAAAAAAATGTTGAGCAATTAGGAATCCAGCTCACCCCATCTGGCTCTGAGTCACATTCCCTAGTAACATTGAGTGAAAGTGAGAAGAACTTGAACCAAGCCAGGATGTAGAGTTGGGCGATGCCTCACAGCCAACCAAGCACAGAGATGTATGTGTGTGAGTGCCAGTGGGCTAGGAAGACTTTCAGAAAGCCACTTGCTGAAGCCCTTTGCTCTACTCTTCTTAAAGGTCAGATTTCCCAAGATCTCTTTGGTAACTGTTTCTGGGTTACACAGCCCAGATAGTTGGAAAGGCTTCCCTTATGCAATCCAAGTGAGTTTGCTTTGGCTCTGCCTTCAATGGAAATGGAAGAAAGCTTGTCACACACACCCCCATACCTCCAGCCTTACAGTAATATCCTTTCTGATGCCTGATGGCTGGTATTGAGATAACTCTTGCGTAGGATTTCCCAATGCTCATTGCACATAAATGCACTGGTTAAATATATATATATATTTCTTTTAATCTAAGAATTTTTGCACTGAGTTAAAAATGCTAGAGTCTAAGGATTTTAGAATTGATGAGATCTTAGAGATCACTTCTTCCAAACATCTAGAATTTGCACATGAGAAGAGTGAAGCTCCAATATATATGGTTTTGCTTAAGGTTACTCAGTTATATTGTTGAGACAAAGGACTGTAAACAAGGTCTAAAGAGTTTTGATAATAACGTGTTGCTAATTAATATTAACTTATGCTAATTTTCAAATTTTGCATTCTTTGCATAATACTTCCTGATATTTATATAGCACTCTGATATTTATTGTGAGCTTAAGCAGTCATCCCCCCTTCTCATATAATAGTTTGTTTACTCTTCTTCTGTCAGAAAGCTCACTTTCCCTCAGTTAGGCATAATCCTGCACATTCATGTTAACTTCTCTAATTTAATGGGTCACATTGAATTGCAATTCTACTCTACTTGGCTTCATCTCACATTATGGAGCAGCTTGTGTAAGCCAGGCACTGTCACATAGCACCTCATTTGATTCTCAAGACAGCCCTGTCTTGATATTATTATTCACATCCTAGAGGTGAAATAAAATGAAGTACAAGAAGGTTAAGCGGCAAGACCCAAGATTGTCCATCTGCTGAGACCTGTATCTTCTGGTTTGTGCTTGTGACAGCATAGGACCACTCACATAATGGCAGCCACTCCATATAATTTTCTTCTCTCAGTAAGTCAGGGAATGATGTCTCTTTTCCAACATCCCCTCATGGATGTAAACAGTAATTTAATTAGTCAAGGCTGATGAATAGAGAAGGTCAAGCTGAAGGTAAATGATAACTTTTAACACTCCCCAAAAGGTAGGTCAGTAACAAGAAATTGTGACCTTTTCTTTCATTATATATCCACAGATATGTAGACAAGGCAGAAAATGAAGATGGGTAGACAGTAGAGTATGCCCAGGTTCTGAGTGTAGGAGCCATTGTTTCTAAGGGGGTGCTCAGAGAAAGTGCCTTGAAGAAAAGGCTTCCATGAGTGGGAGGACTCACTCACTCAGGAAGAGATGAAGGGAGAGACAGTTAAGCCAGACATTGAGAGATAGGACCCAAAGTGAGGAAAGGACTGGGGAAAGGGTGCAATAAGGAACCCCTGAAGGAACTGGGAATGATTAGCTGAAAAAAAAAAAAAAGCAACTCAAAAATAGAGATGCAGATGTAAAGAATGGACTTGTGTACAGGGATGGAAGGAGAAAGTGGGACGAATTGAGAGGGTAGCCATGATAGTTAGCTGGTGGGAAGCTGCTGAATAGCACAGGGAGCTCAGCTCAGTTCCATGTGATCACCTAGAGGGCTGGGATGGGGGTGGTGGAGAGATGCTCAAGAGAGAAGGGATATGTGTATACACATAACTGATTCATGCTGTTGTACAGCAGAAACAAATACAGTATTGTAAAGCAATTATATTCCAATTAAAAAATTTTTTTTAATTCAGATAATTCTGGGTTTCCATGTATCTGAAGGGTAATCAAATCTAAGGCAGGTAAGCCTTGCATTGTAAACTTAAAATTCCAAATATCAATATTAATTGGACCTAAGACCACACAGTCAACAGTGGTCTCAGAGAACCTAGGCCAAGAAAGAAGCACACCTTTTCTAACAGTTAAGCCTGCTCAATAATGCCATGGCTTTCTCCTTGGAGGGCTGAGAAACCCATCCAAGACCCTGGAGCTGGGTTGTAGAAGGTATTTCTGTGTGCTCCGGGGAATGGGCTTACATGAATTCCAGGGGCACTTTCCTTTCTGAATTTCTAAACTTCTAAAACCTCTGCACAAGAAAGAATCTTTCAAACTTGAGAACTGTCCCCAGGGAGACTGGATCTCCTTGAAGGACTGGCCTCCTCTGTGCAAATGATGCTCTAAGTCAGTTTAGTTCAGTCACTCAGTCGTGTCTGACTCTGCCACCCCATGGACTGCACTGTCCATCACCAACTCCCGGAGCTTACTCAAACTCATGTCCGTTGAGTCGGTGATGCCATCCAACCATCTCATCCTCTGTCATCCCCTTCTCCTCCCACCTTATCCTTCCCAGCATCAGGGTCTTTTCCAATGAGTCAAAGGGACCATTTCCAAGGCACTATCCAACCCAGGTCTTAAACTAGACCTAAATAGGTGTTTTTGCATCTTACTATTTTTTTTCACAATAATAATAATAGTATTTCTTTAAAAAAATCTTATATTTCAATCTTCCACCCTAAAATTTTTCTCATTGTTGCATTAAAGGTGAATTTTGTACTAAATATATGTGATTTGGCTGGTAAACTTGCATTCTGGTGAAATGTACTCCGAGTCTGTCTTTTAACTATTTTAAAAAATTGTGTGTTATATAAATTAGCTAACTTTAAAATCATCATGTATCATCACTTAAATTTTTGTAGTCTCATTATGGTTTTATTACTCATCCATAATCTTGTTTTATTTTCAGGCAAGCCTATGAGGTAGGTAGCACTGCTGTCGCTACTCTTAGAACAAGAAGAGCCGACTATATTCAGGGCTACTGGAAACTAAGGACCGCATGGGGCCACTAGGCTAGGCTCCTCGAAGACTAGGCTCCTGGCTTCCACTCTAGGGTTCCTCACACCCCCACCCCCAGTCTCCCCAGTGACTCAGGGCACCATAGCTTTGTCACCGCTTTCTGAGGAAGAAGCTAAGACAACAAAAGGTCAGTTGAATGGGCCTAAGGTCATAGAGTTCATCTGTGACAGGGTCAAATGAGCTTTGAATATGTGGCCCCATAATCTTTATTTTTTGAAAATCACCCTGAACTCACTGCAGGTCACTCATGTTGAGAGACCCAGAGATATAAACTGACATGTCCAAGTCCCCTCACCATAATCACTGTGTCCCTAAATGGCCACTCTGAGCACAATGGATTTCATGCTCTTATTAGAAAGCCAAAGAAACAAAACCGATCTCCATTTCTTGAGAATACCAGTGATTTCCATAGGCTTCTATACTGCAAACTTGCAGATCACACCTTGGCTGGATTATTAAATTTGGATATTATATTTCCAAGCATTTGATCAGTGATTCTCTGTCCCTCAAATGAATATTGGGTAGAATTCTCTATTAAGAACCATAAGTAAGTTAATTTCATTTAAAGCAACTAAAAAACAAACAAGAAAGAGCATCCCTTCTTTTCCAGCCACTTACCTGAGATCTCCCATGCTGCTGTTTCAGCAATGCGGCCTACCTCTGTGCCCTAAAAATACCCAGACTTTCCCACTTGCAATCCTTTATTCATGCCATTATCTCAGCCTGGAATGCCCCCTTTCCTCACTTTCCAGCTATCAAAACCTTACTCATCATTTATAGGCCAACTCAACATTACCTTGTGTGAAGTCTTTCCTAGTTCCCCCAGTTGGGATGAATCCCTTCCTTCTCCAGCTCTTTTCACTAAATCTATAGAGTTGATTTTTTATTGTATGTCTGTCTCCTACACTAAACTGTGACTTCTTGAGGACCCAAACCAAGTGGGATTCACGTGGGCAGGCCGCACAGGCTCACAGTGTGCACTTGACATATGCTTATTGAATGAATAAAATTACCATCAAATGCCATTTCCTCCTTTCCCTTTTCTTATCAGACATTCAAAGATATTCAACATCTCAAGTGTCTTCCTGTTCACAATCTGTACCTCTCTTTCTACAAATATTCCATAAGGGGTAAGCAAGCTGCTACTGTTATGAAACACTTGCCAGGGATTGCTAGAAATGGTGCAGAGCGCATTGGTTTTATTAGATCTTAAGGGTTTCCTTTTTCTTTCTTTCTTTTTTTTTAGATTGCAATTCAGCATAATCTTTTCTCTCCTTGTTAAGCCCTAAAAAAAATGCTCACAAATTAGAATCACAGAATATCAGAACCAGAGGAGAAAATCTAGTAATTTAGCCCCACTTGTTTTATTAGGAAACAGGGGGGAAAGTGAGCCTTGGAAGGAGTGAGTTACTTGCCCACTTACTTGTCACAGTCAAATAGCAGGTTTCCAGCATGCTGAGACACTTGAGGTCTCCTGTCCTCTAGGCCAATGCTCTTTGCAAATCTGGTAATTTGTTATGTGGTCTAATTGCTAAAACAATAATTGATCCCTCTCTCTATTCCCAGCGAGAGAATCCCAGCTTTCAGATACACCCTTGGTTGGCCTAATATTCCCAAGGTCAGCAGTGAGCAGGCCTGGCCGGCCCTGGCTGCCTGTGGCCGCACTGCCTTTGCTGTAGCCCCGCCCCGATCAGACAGCTTTTCTTCTCATTGTCCTGTCTCTCACACAGGCAACTCAGGCTAGTCTCCAGTCCTCTGCGTCAGCTCTTCTGTTACCAAGGAAGCCCTCTCACCATACTTCAGATCTAGATACTCATTTATTCCTCATAACTATCCTATGAGGTTTGGAGCAGCCTTATCCCTGCATGAAGTACAGAGAGGTTAAGTCACTTAAGCTCAAGGTCACATTCCTTATACATAGTAGAGCCAGCAGTGTAGGTTATAAAGAGTGGACAAAACAGGAGATGAGCTCAGGTCTTCCATCCCAAGGAGGCCCCTGCTTTCTCACAGTCATCCCATTTTCTCAGGAGGTAACATCGCTAATTTCCAAACTCTTCTTTCTTGAGTACCTTAGAGGAAACTGATTCTTATCCTAAGGAGCCACTTCCTAGGGCAATTAGATGTGGGACAGGCAGGTTTTCTGATTTTGGAAATTTTTTCCCGCTAAAAATGGCAAGCTCAGTCATGATTTAAAAAGAGAAAAGTCTGTAAATGGGATATTCACATTTCCTCACCAGAAAAATTCACCTTTAGGGTAGAGTACTCGATGGAAAATTCCAGTGGAGAAAGGAAAATTTCTCAAAGAGCAGTGAGCAATCACAAATAGAAATTTTGAAACAGGCCAGGCATTTGGTAACCTCTGGTATTTGTGACTGCAAACGCTAGACCTTGCAGAGATAATAACTTCAGAACAAATGAGTGTGCTAGTCAGACTTAAGAGGGATTTTGCACTGGCTTTGGGTATAGACTTTCACAAAGAAGAGTGTCTGATGGCCCAGTTCTTTACAGTTGTGCTCTTAGACAGGCCAAGAAGCTGAAAGGCAGAATAAAGCATCCTTAAATTAGAGCGGTATGTACCAGCTCTTCAAAGCGAGGACACTCGTTCAACTGACAAGCACCTGCAGCCCTGAGTTGGAAAATTCAGGAGGAAAGGAAGAAAGGAAGGAAGGGAGGGAGGGAAGGAGAAAAAAAAATAGCCAAATGTTGTTTCTCTCCTCAGTCCATTAAAAAATCCTCAACTATTATAATGATAAATTCTATTCTACACTAAATTCTATTTTCCACTCAAAATACTAACTCTAGTCTCCAACACACACACACACACACACACATAAAACTAACCTGAGGACAGATTAATAAGCAGAATTACCCAGAAGAATGTTTTGTCTGGTTTTTAAACCTCTGTGATGTGAGCTACAGGTGATAAAACACTGACATTTTGCTTCATGCTTGAAGAACCCTGCTTGCAGCCATGGTGGGGTTGTACATCTTCCCGAGGCTTGGCTTGCAGTGAAGATGGCGCTGGGTATGATGGGGTGGGTGCTCTGTGAGCTCAGCTCCAGCCTCTGTCCATCCTACAGCAGAGGCTACTGTCCTCAGTGGGAAAGAAAGAAAGGATTCCCAGGGAGAGACAGGAGGTGATGTGTGGAATGAACGAGAACACTGTGCTGAGAGGCTGGGCTGCAGCCTCGGCCTCATTATCACTCAGCCTGTGAGGGTGGGCAAGCACTCCCCTTCTCAGGTCACAGGGAGATGAAGGGGCATGGCCAGAGGGTCCTAAGATTCTCTTCCAAGATGTAATGGTGTTGGTGATTCACATTTTTCACTGTCTGTTTTCTCACTTTTAATGTGGCCAGGTTGAACCCAATGATCTCTAATTGCCCTCTAGCTCTGGGAATCTGTGGTTCTATGACTAAACCAGGTCTCACTAAACAGAAAAGAAGAGAAGCATAAGGGATATATGGATGCTCCCAATGCTCTAGCTCAGCTTAAGGTATGAGATTCTCCTGCAAGAGGTCAGAGGGCAAGAGGTGAGACTGTCCTCCACTTGGGCAGAGTGGGAGCCTCCCACATCTAACGTCACCATTCTCCACCACAACCCTTGCCTCCAGACCTGCTGTTTCAGCAGCCCTGACCATCAGAAGATTGGCTGAGCCTGGGTTTCACAACCCAGAGTTCTTTCTAGGACCTCTGAGAGGTCTCTAGGTTTCTGATTATTGAGAGCTCAACAATCCCAAATTTCTTCCTTGTGCATTCCTAGTAAACTGTATTCCAGCCTCTGCCTGGAGGCAATTGGTTCCATTTTTAAAGAGCTCTGACCACAGAAAAATATCTTGGGTCAATATCTGCTTCCCTGTAATTTCTGCCATTGATCAGATCTGTCTTCTGAGATCTCCATGGCAATCTATCCTCTCTCCCCATGGAAACCCACCAGGCCATGGGAGACAATACACAAGGCCTTATTACATCTTCTCCAAGATAAGAAACTCTAGTTCTTCTGATGGCATGGTTTTCAGCTATATTATTCCTCTGGTCTGTGCATATGTGCTTAGTTGCTCAGTCATGTCTGACTGTTTGCAATCCCATGGACTGTAGCCTGTCACGCTCCTCTGTCCATGAGACTTTTCAGGCAAGAATATTAGAGTTGGTTGCCATTTCCTACATGAGGGGATCTTCCTGACCCAGGGATTGAACCCGAGTCTCCTGTGTCTTCTGCATTGGCAGGTGGATATTTTTTTTTACCAATGAGCCCCCTGGGAAGCCCCCTCTGGTCTGTAAATTCCCCTAAACTGTTTGAATTGTATGTCTATCAGTGGGCCATATTCCATCCTCACAGCTGAACTTAAGTTTTTATGTAGGGTAAATGAATGTTGGACGCAGAAAGCTTGTAAATGATAAAGTACTTCATAAAAAAAAATCATTACTGCTACTGGATATTACTACTGAAAATAACAATTACTACTATTAAATCAAAAATATAATCCAGTTGTGTTCTAAGAGTAGAGACTAGGAAAGGGAGAACCCCTTCCCTGCTCTGGATATGACATGAATATGCATTTAGCCTAACACGGCCACAGCTATTTGGGAGGCTGAGTCTCAGAACTTTTTCATCCTGAGTTCACAGAAAATGAAATACGGCAGATTTATTACACATGCGGTTGTCAGTCTAGGTTTCTCCAGCTCTTATTACTGTAAAATTGAGGAATTTATGTTTGTCTCTGACATTTCATCTTGTTTGTTCACCTTTTTCAGACATTTCTGGACTATGATTCAGCCATCAGAAACTGTGCTTTCCAATCCTCACTTCACAACAGAATCATTGTGGAAACTTTTCAAGCCTAAGATTTTGATTCACTTGTTCTAAGGAAGGACCCAGGAAGCTATACCCAAAACAAGCATCTTATACTGTCATCAGTCAGTGCACCAGGACCCATCAGCCCACATTCGGAAATCCAGGGCATATCGCAACCTTGTCTGGGCATTTTCACTTGTTGCCTGTGTTGTCTCTCAGCCAAAAGATATCTGCATCTAGGACCTTTAACTGTTACTCAAAATGAGAGAGAAACATGATTTTTCAAACACGATAACCATGATTTTTCTAGGAAACTGCCTAGAGGGTAAGAAGCTATCTACATGGAAGGGCAGGCAATGACTCTCCTATACCTTTTGCATTCTCTTAATATTCTTTTGAGCTTCCCTGTTGGCTCCGAGGTAAAGTATCTGCCTGCAATGCAGGAGACTCAGGAGATATGGGTTTTATCCCTGGGTCAGGAAAATCCCCCAGAGGAGGGTATGGCAACCCACTCCAGTATTCTTGCCTGAAAAATCCAGTGCGCAGAGGAGCCTAGGGTACAGTCCACGGGATCACAAAGACTGAAGCGACGAAGCACGGATGCACGCAATGACCTTTTACAAATCATTTACTTCCTCGTGCTATAAAACAATGTAGATACAAGAGCCTAGAGGTGAGCAGGACATATGGATGATCAGATGCACAGAATATCCTGTTTCTTTTCCATCAAGCAGCACTCTGCCAGCCCATACCAGAAATATGCAGTCTGGGCAAAGAGAGAATTCCAAGAGCCCAGAGAAGCTGACCATCTCCTTAGTCTATCTCTATCTTTTCTTCATCTCCTTTTTTAAAATTGTTTTTAATTTATTTATTTAATTTTGGCTGCACTGGATCATCATTGTGCACCTGGGCTTTCTCTATTTGCGCCAAGGGGAGGCTGCTCTCTAGATGCAGGATGCCCGTTTCTCATTATGCTGGTTTCCCTTGCTGCACAGGCTTTAGAGCAGGCAGGCTAAGCAGGTGTCATCCTCAGGCTTACTTGCCCCATGGCATGCGGAATCTTCCTTGACCAGGGATCAAATCCGTGTCCTATACACTGACAGGCAGATTCTTAACTACTGGACAACCAGGGAAGTCCGAGTCCATCTCCATTTTATTTTCCCACTGAAGCTCTCACTGTGAGTAACAGTTAAAGGTCCTAGGTGCAGGTATCTTCTGGCTGAGAGATGACATATGCAGCCACTTACTGCTCCAATGCCTATACCAGACATGGCTAATCAATCACAACCCTCTTTCTAAGCCCCTAGATGTGGCCTCCAAATCTCCCAAGCTAGAGCTCTATATAAGAATGCCAAGCATTCTTCCTGAACTCCAAGGAGCCTTAAACAGTGACCCCAGGTGGGTGGAGATGGATGCCAAAGAAACTCAAAGCAACAAAGAATCACAAGATAATCATTTTAAGAAAAAGTGTTGGTCTCAGCTTTCATTAAAAAAAAAAAAAAAAAAAGGATTTACCACAATAAAAAAACATGCTATACTAAGTTCATGTCTATGTCCCTGTGACCCTTCAAATCTCTTGCAAGGTAGAGATTTCATTGTCTCTATCATCTCAAATACACTTAGCATAATATCATGTCCACCCAGAATTTTGCCTCTACCCTCAGCCAAATCTTCCTATATGTAAGTTCTGGGCATATAAGAGCACAATTGTGTTACTTAGCTCTGTGACTACTGGATGTCTTCATCTGTATCTATGTTAAAAGGCTTTTCCCCACATTACTAAGGCTGTGGTCTGCTTCTTCTATACCTCTTAGACAAGAGCCTCCTTGTTCCATAAATCCAGAGATCACTTCTCTGGTCTGTTCAGGCCCCCAGAGCCCTACTCTAAGCCCCTGAATTCATTGTTCTCAGAAATAGGCATTTCTGAAAACAAGATGCCATTTTGTTTCTGGGATCACAGCGCAAATCTTTCTTATTGCCTCTGGTGAGATGATACCCTGTTCTCCTTTCAAGTATAAAACATGCCCTAAAGTATGTGCTAATTAATACATCTGTTTGTCTTACAAAGTAGTTGAAAAGCATCTATTTAAACTGTGATTCACATTTTTTCCTTTCAGCCTGTCTGCAGATTTCTGGGCATGAATCAAATGAGGAGCCTGATTGCACTACTATTTTAAAGACCCAATTAAAAAGTTCATTAAGTGATACTGGTGTGTTTTAGTGCAGGTATATAAGTGTAAAGTTATACTTGGCATTAACAAGCTGAAAGGTACAACTGGATTTGATGACAAAATTCATTTCTTTTCATTTCTAAAATACCCTCCTGAAGGAGTACTGTGTTTCTCTGCCAGAGACAGGCAGTGGGCATTTAGTCTGTATAGGGCATAATTAGGGTACAAAGAAGTAAGCCATGTGGATGTACTTGGAGAGCTCAATGATTAAGGCTTTATGGTCACTCCTTTGTACGTTCTCCAAGTCTAAACCACATGCCTTGAGCTTTAACCAATCACACACTTGCTCCTAGGACTTGGAATCTTTAGTGAATGAGTATAGATCGAGGAAACACTTGCAGGTCAGGCAAAGCACCTAAACATGAACCAGACTGTTACTGAAATACGATCTTGACTGTGGATCTTGCCTGTTGCCCAGCCTCATTCCTTAGTCTCCCTTTTATTTTGTGAGCCCTAATATCTCTTCAGTATAGTGCCTTTTTACATGATACAACCAGAGTCTGTTTCTGTTTCTTGTAGCCAACAATCCTGATAGACTCTAAAGGAGACAGTTCCTCCCCTAGAAAGCTTGATACAAGTGAATGATAGAAAGACATCCTTTACTTGGTTATAGAGAGAATATGTATCTCTATCATGGTATAACTTGGGAACTAATTGCTGTACAAGAATGGGCTGTCACATCAAAGCAGTGTATTTTCGTTTGCTGTAAAGGTTGAAACAAAGAACAACCATTGGTCAGGGATGCTCTGGAAAGGATTCTTGGATTTGTCAGGAGCATGGACTAGCATCTAGTTAACAAGTTTAATGAAAATGCTTTCCAAGTGCTAAAGACCTATGGTCCATTTCAAGCTATGCCCCTCAGCTGGCTCACTAAAGGTTCTCAGCCTAGAAGACTTGGAACTTGGTCTGAGCACTGTGGGAAGAGCTGAGCTTAGTATCTTTCTCTGGTCTTTTTGAGACTGGGTTCTTAAATCTAGATCAGTTAACTTGATTGTCTGTAAGGGGTAGCGAACCCTATTTTCAGTAACATGCAGATAATTTCCACAAAGCTGTTTTTGTCTAATTCAAGGAATTTTTCAGTAGGCTCTCTGCACCTTCCCAAGTAACACCCTTCTGCTCAAAAATCTATTCTTCCCTCGGGTTAACCATGGGATTTGAATCTTGGATTGGATAATCCATAAGGTAGTTTATTCATAGACACATAGTTTACAAGATGAACTAGAATAGCCCAAGATGATTTATGAGGCTGAAAGAAGGTCCAAAGGGCACACATTTAAATCTAGCCATAAACAACTGAAGTCCATGACCAATGAGCCAAGTTACATGATCATCCACAAGCCATCTTATTAGGTTCCCTGGTCATCTGTCTGCCCAAATGTGTCCTTTCAGAGCTAAGAAATTAGAGGCTGGAAGAGCCGCATCTTACCCACCATCACACTCTGAAATTGGGGTCCACACTAACCAGCATCTTGTGACACTGCTCTTCTAGCTGTCTCCCACCACGTTCCCTGTCACCTCCCGCCCCTCCTGACAGGCTGCTATCTTCTCAGCAAAGGCTGAGCGGGGCTCTGCTCACACCCTCACAGGGAGGCGTCTGTGATGCTCCTGTGTTGGGGAAGCTCTCACCCAGTTCCTATTTATGCAAAAGACACCCTGGGAGTAAATAAAGGTCCTCACTCTCACACCTTCTACTCCTACCAAATATGCACATGAAAAAAAATTGAAAATAAAACTCACAGAGGTGGGGATTCTCTACTATTGAGAGAAAGTCCTTAACACATTACTCAGGTAATCATTTCCATGAATGATTCCATGCACATTTTTTTATTTTTCTATTGATTTACAATGTTGTGTCAGTCTACAGCAAAGTGACTCATACTTTAGACATACATACAGACTTTCTTTTTTCATACTTTTTTCCGTTATGGTTTATCACAGGATACTGAGTATAGTTTCCTGTGCTATACAGGAGAACCTTGTTTAACCATCCTATATATAATAGTTTCCAGGGGATCTTCCCAACCCAGGGATCAAACCTGCATCTCCTGCATCTCCTACACTGCAGGCAGATTCTTTACCACTGAGCCACTGGGGAAGCCCATATATAATAGTTTACATCTGCTAATCACAAACTCCCACAGTCTTTCCCTCTCCTCCTTCCCCTTGACAAACACAAGTCTGTTCTCTATCTGTGGGCATCTTTAAGAGCTAGAAATAAGGCCTAAGAAAGCAACTAGTCCAACGCCCCTTATTTACAAGTGGGCAAACTGGAATTCAGAGCAGAGAAGGGCATTTGGTCAGCCCAGTGGGCTTCCTGCTGAATTAGAGCACTGTTTTCCGTTCCTCCGGGGCCTCCTGAGGTGGCTAGGGTGTGCGTGTATGACACAGCCTACGTGGCTTAAGAATACTGATATATGATTCTTTTGGACTCTGGGAGAGAGACTGAACTACTTACTTCCAGGGGGGCTGGTGGAGGGAGAGGGAGGTGGGGACTTTAGAGCCAGCTACCCCCTTTTAGCAATGGGACCCAGGCAGCTTAACTTCTCAGAGCTTCCATGTACCTGTCTGCAAGGTAAGGAGGATTGAACTAGCTTTGGTTGTCTGGAAGACTGAAGATTAGCTTTGGCAAAGTGCTTAGCTCAGTGCCTGGCATCCCCCCAAGGGCCAGTACCTCTTCCTTTCTTTCCCACCCTCCCCCACCTTACTTCTTACTTTGACATAAGTGAGAAAACTGAAACGGACAAAACCCGCAGGAAGCTTTTGCTCTTGTAGAAGCCTGTCTCCCCAACACTGAAGACATTTGGCCAAGGATGTTCAAAGCCCCTAAAGACCCTACCACAATATCTTTGGTACTGTAATGTACACATATGAAGGACTGGTGATTGCAGTTGCCAGATTACCTAGTCAAAATAAGTGTTCTTTATGTTCTAAAAAGGTTTTAAAGGAACAAATGTTTGGGGTGTTTGGGGAACAAATACAACAGGTTTTCTCTTTGGGGACAAGATTTTTCAGAGTCAATAAAAGCAGTAATCCTCACGTAAGTCCAAGGACCTCAGCTTTTATAAACTTCCTTATAGAAATCTGGGATGTCAGATGACACAGCCTTTTTTATTTATTTATTTTTTTTTATAACCGCAGCCTCTTGACCAGTCTTGGAGTCCCATCTGTGAGATTCTGGACACCTTAGGACAGGAGGTGCCAATTTTGTGACAGAAATTAGGTTAACGACAACAACAACAAAAGCATTAAAAATGTATAAGCTACACTCTACCCTCTGCCGTGTCCAACTTTTGAGTCTAACTTCTGTACCTCTGGAACCACAAGGGCAAATTCATTCCTTTTCTGGGGGTTGCTGAAGAAAGAAAGCCGTTGTTTTTCTAATGTTTGAGTGTAAGAGTTTCTAAAAGAATGTTAAAACATGGGCGATTTCACTTGTTAAAAATTTATCCTGAATCTTACTTTACGGTGACTGTAAATGGGCAATGACATACCTGTAGTGTGGAGAATCCCAGGGGTGGTGGAGCCTGGTGGGGTGGTGGAGCCTGGTGGGCTGCTGTCTATGGGGTCGCACAGAGTCGGACACGACTGAAGCGACTTAGCAGCAGCAGCAGCAGTGTGTAATTTTCCTGTGGTTGAGCTTTAACTCAACAGTTACCAGTTCCCAAACATCACTGGCAAGGGTGAACGATCCGGATTTAGATTCAGTAAACCTCCAGTTAGAGCCTTGCTCAGTCTAAATGATCTCAAGCAAATTTCTGAAACCCAGTCTCTCCCTTGTAGAAGATGGAGATAACAGAGGAGTAGGGTCCATGTCTGGAAAAGATGTCTGGAAATCTGAGTGTAGGAACTCACGTTCCTTTCTGTCTGTGAATGAGCTATTTGAGCTATACAAGTGTCTTTACACACATTTGTAGCTGCTGAATCTGTTCTTCTTATTTTTAAATTTGGGAATTTCATTTATATTTTAAAAATGTTTACTGAAGTATAGTTGTCCACAATGGTGTGTGCTTTTAGCTAGGTTGTGTGCCTACAGCATCTAGCAAGCCAGTTCAGGCTTATTCCCATGCAGTGTGAAGTTGTACACACTGCAGAGAGGGTAAGAGCTGAAGCTATAAGGCTTCTTGAAGTCCAGGCTCAGAAGCTGCAAAATATTACTGCCGCTGTATTCTTTTATCAGGCCAAGTCACCAGGCCAGCCTAGATTCAAAGGAAGGTTGAGTAGACTCCACCTCTTTGTGGGAGAAATAGCAAGTCACATAGCAAAGAGATTACTGTGGCCATCTTTGCAAAGAGCTATTGCCCTAGCTAACGCTGATTTTTGCTTAAAGATACTACCCTTGGTTGTCTTACTCCCTGATAATTAAACAAGGTGTAGCATATGAAAAACCCAGTTTGGGGACCAAAATATACAAGTTGTAGGAAAAGTAAAAATAAATCTGAATCCTTCACCCATCTGTGTTAATGTGAAGCCTAATTTCCTGCCCATGGCATCCTCAGGTCTGGTCTGTGCGCCCTCTGGTCTCAGCCACCTGAGGCTTCTGTTAAGGCTCCAGTTTGTCACACATCACTGAGAAATAAACCGTGAAAGTTCCTCTGCTCGGGGACTCTCAACCTTGAATCAGTGAAGTCTTTAGAAATGCCCATTGCTTGCAGCTCACTGACAACAATTACATGTCCCTGAATGAACTTTCCCACAGAGAGAAAAAAGTGGTCAATTATTGTAAAAACAAAAATAAAATAATGCAGGTACTCCATCCAGTATTCTTACCTGGGAAATTCCATGCACAGAGGAGCTTAGCAGGCTACAATCCATGGGGTCTCAAAAGAGTCAGAAACGACAATTTAGGGACTAAAAGACAACAACATTACTATATAGGCTTTGTAAGGGTCACAGAAGAGGGGGTCAGAGGGTGAGATGGCTGGATGACATCGCTGATGCAGTGGACATGAACTTGGGCAAACTCTAGGAGATGGTGAGACATAGGGAGGCCTGGCATGCTGCAGTGCATGGGTTGCTAAAAGTTGGACATGACAACTTAGGGACTAAGCAACATTAGTATATAGGCTTTGTAAGGACTACAGAGGGCTCTGGTTTATGAATCTAAATCAATTAGTCCTCTAAGTCCCTTGAGAAATAAGTGATAAAATTCTATGCATGTGGTTGTGCATCACAGTAATGGAATTGTATCTTTATGGTTTCTTTTTAACATTTATTTTTATTTATTTAATTTATTTATTTGGCTGAACCAGGTCTCAGTCGCAGCAGGTAGGATTTTTAGTTGGGGCATGTGGGATCTATTTCCCTGACAAGAGATCAAAGCCAGATCCCCGGTATTGGGAGCACGGAGTCTTAGCCACTGGACCACCAGGGAAGTCCCAGTATGTATATTTTTTTAAATATTTAATTAGAAAGCAGCTCCTGGACACAGGCTGCCACAGGGGGACAATATGTTCTATTATTAATATCTCCTCATTCACGCATTAAGTTCACATTGGTTGAGTGACTTGCCCAAGGCCTACCTTGTAAGTGTCAGAGCTGGGCTATGAGTCCGGGTGGCCTGGCACACCAGCATCTGGTTGCTTCACTGCTGTGTCTACTGTCCCTCAGGGGACACGTAACTTACATGTATGATTCCTGCCTTTCACACAGGTGCCTGGCACCACATGTGGACCATAAGGCTTTCTATAACTACAGATGCCCCTTAGACTCTGGTTCAGTGGGTCTAGAGTAGTAGAGGAAATGAAATATGAACAAGGAGGGAAAGTGTCATAATTTTTTTTACATAATAAAAATATGATTGATGAGATATAGGAAAAGTGCTATGGGTATTCAGAAAAGGGATGAGATATGGGAAGAGAGATAGAAATCTAGGAAGATTTAGGAGAAAGAAAATTTTGATTTGAACTTGGGCAGTTGATATATGTATATACTGAGTGATCATCTCAGGTTGAAGGAACAAAATAGAACATCCCTATCCATCTCTGTTGACCTGGAAGTGTTGATGATTGGACTCCACTCTGTGTTGACCATAACAAAGTGTGGGGAACAGGCCTCTCTTGATACTTCTTAATGACAACACATTTGAAAATTAAGCCAACAATCATTGATATGAATTCTAAGAGATAATATGGCACACATACATGTGGAAACCACCTGTAAATGGTAAAATTGGAAATAAATGTTACTTATTTGTGTTATGGTGATTATGTGTTACATATCATCCACAGTTTATAAGGCGTAACTACGTACTTAATAGATTATCAATAAAATTCCCATGGGATGAATTAAAAGTTGGCCACTTAATTGGATCTGGAGATTTATATTGAGAAGAAAGTTGTACTTGCCTCACTCAGAACTACTGTGCAAGAAAGCTAATGGTTGATGGTTTGTCATGATGATGGACTCTTCCAGAGGCTGGGATTGCTGAGTCATGGGGGCTCGTGCCCTTTTGGCGAGGAGACAGGTTAACTGGGGATGGCTGTGGCTGCAGAAAGCGTGTCTGCACTTGAGAAGCCAAACGGAGAGGAAGCCTTTTACTTTAGGTTCTTCTAGAAAGAAAAAAATACTAAAGCAGAGACCAGATCGTGGAGAATCAAGAATCAGGCTGCACATTCTTGTAAATGCTAAACATTATTAATAGTTATGGTACTTTGACATAATATTTAGAACACAGCAATCGAAGTCTCTAAAAGTCAGACTTGGCTTTATCATCATTTTTAGGATCATAGAAGGCCAGATTTGGAAGGGGCCTTAGAGAGCTCTTAATCCAAACTCATTTCTTCTAATTTTAGAGCCAACAGTTCCTCTGGAACCCAGGAAGCTAGTTGCCCAAGGCAGGATAGTAAGTTGTTCTAAATAAAGAAAGATACAACATGTTCTTTTGGTGTTTTTAAAAAAGAAACACAAGCATTTTCTTGTGTTTTTCTATTTGTCAAGCCTAAAAAGCGACTGTTACTAAACCCACTTAGTTGCTATACTAACCAAATTCAAAGCAATGCTACACAGCTGGAAAAAGGAAAAGAAAGAAGACATGGCAGGATTTTCCAGTCTTTTAGATCTGACTCAAATTCTAGGACAAATTCACTCATTTACCAATCACCTCTGTTTACTGTATGGCTTTCCTGGTGGCTCAGACGGTAAAGCATCTGTCTGCAATGCAAGAGACCTGGGTTCGATCCCTGGGTTGGGAAGATCACCTGGAGAAGGAAATGGCAGCTCACTCCAGTATTCTTACCTGGAAAATCCCATGGACTGAGGAGCCTGGTATGCTACTGTCCATGGGGTCGCAAAGAGTTGGACACGACTGAGCGACTTCACTTCTCTTTCACTTTTCTGTTTACTGTAATCAAGGTATTTTCAAAATTCCTAAAGGCCTTGAAGAGTTCATAGTATAGCAAAGGCTTTACATTATTACTGCTAATACTATTACTTTTAATAACATGAGATATAAAGCATGAAAGACCTGAAGAGACATACAAGCAGTTGAAGGCAGTTAGAATACCAGTGGTTCTAATTATCATGGAGCTTTTCGTAGACAAGGTGTCAACTAAAATGGCTTTGCAGGACCATAGGATTTGTCTCCACAGACACTTTTGGTAGACAAGGAGATGTGGATTTCCCAGTTAGCAAAGACTCTAAGGTGACAAAGTTTGAGGTAGGTTTGTTAGAACAGAGAGCAGGAAGGGGACAGTGAGAGAAAACGCTGGAAAGGAAGGCATAAGGAAAATTTCCTATATAAGTTATGATTTGCTTCCTGGGTTAGATCTTCTCATGATGTCAGAAAATACTTATTTTTAAATGCATTTTTATAATCTATGACAATCACTTCATTCAAGAAAACTTAAAAACTACAGAGATTTAGAAAGAAATAAATTTTGTTATTTAATAATTTGCTTTATTTCCTTCCAGTATATTTTTTTAACAGACAGAAGTGTTCTGATTTCTTGTAACATTATTTTGGGCTTCCCTGGTAGCTCAGTTGGTAAAGAATCTGCCTGCAATGCAGGAGACCTGAGTTCATTTCCTGGGTTGGGAAGATTGCCTGGAGAAGGATTTCATCACACTTAACTGTTTTTCTCAAGAATGTTAAGCCTTACTTGAGTAAGGTCCTGGAAGAGAAATTTGTGTTCAATGACAGCATTAGTCTCAAAAAGATAAAATGTCATAAGGAAAGGGATAAAAAGGAACTTTGACCCTGACACTGCTACAAGAGAGCACCACACTTTTTCTATTTTTGCAGATGCTTCGGCCCATCTGTTTGGTAATGAGTGATCCTGACAGTGCTCCTCAGAGAGCATGCACTCCAGAGTACCCAGGCTCAGTAGTTGCCAGACTGTGGGCTTAGCTGCTCCTTGGCATATGGGATCTTAGTTCTCCAACCAGGGATGGTACCTGCGTGCCCTGCATTGCAAGGTGAATTCTTAACCACTGGATACCAGGGATGTCCCCTTGTTTCCATTTCTTAAATAAGTGGTCATCTGCTTTTCAGTTCAGTGCAGTTCAGTCGCTCAGTCGTGTCTGACTCTTTGAGACCCCATGAACCTCAGCACGCCAGGCCTCCCTGTCCATCATCAATTCCCAGAGCCCTTTTATAACACAGTAAATCCTTGACTCCTCTCTATCCACTTGGGTCCAGGTGGAACCCATTTTCAGAGAAAGCCATGTCATACTCTATTTTTGGCTCAATTTCTGGTGTCTTTGGGTTTTCATTCTGTACAAGTCTGTTGGTTGGGTCTGGGGTTTCATAGCTCTGAGAAAGCAGACATAGAGTTCTGATGGGGAAAGAGGTCGCTACCTAGGACACTATCAGGTACAGATATTCCCACAGGAACAGTTTCCTTACCTATTAAAGCAGAGGAGGATGGGATTCAGTGATTTCTAAAGGCTACGCGGCCTGTATATGCATGCAAGTTGACCCATGAGTGATGAGTCAGGCTAAGAGGGACCAGAAACAGGAGCCACGCTCACATACTCTCAGTCCTTCTGCTCAGAACCATTGACCTGAGCATAATGCTGGGCAGCCCATCTCTTGCTCAAAACTTCTCCATGAACTTTGGTTGAAGTCATCAACCAGGATAGATTGCTGGCTGTTCTACCACGCTATAATGCCTCTCCCTGTTCCTTTCTCTGAACTGCATCCCCTCTCCATCTTGGTCCAGATTTTTCTAGCTTTACTGCTTTCTCCCTCATAAGCTCTTCTTTTCTTAGTCTCCCCACATTCTATGCTCAATCTATAATGAACTGTTTTTAACTCCTTGATCGTACCATGATTTCACAATCTTCATTTGTGCTATATCCTTTGCCTGGAGTACTTCTCCTTGTCCTGCATTCCTTCAGCTAACTGATGCTTCCTCTTCTCTTGTGTATCATTTTATCAATTGTTTCTTTCAACAAATCTCTGCCCTCCCTCTCTCCCCAAGACCTAGGTGCCCCTCCCATAGGCTCTCATGACACTCTGAGACACACCCAAATCTTAACACAAATCACTCTAGTAATTGTGTGTGTGTGTCTATTTATAACCCCAACTAACATCCAGCAAACCCCTTGGGTATGTCATTCTCTGTTGTATCCCTAATATTTATTTAGGCAAGTGCCTGTCTTGTAGGAGGTACCTGAAAACATTTGTGAAAGAATATAAGAATAATTAGAAGTAATTCCTCCCCAACCCTGAACATGCATCAGTTCAGCTCAGTCACTCAGTTGTGTCTGACTCTTTGCGACCCCATGAATTGCAGCACCCCAGGCCGCCCTGTCCATCAACAGCTCCCGGAATTCACTCAAACTCATGTCCATCGAGTCGGTGATGCCATCCAGCCATCTCATCCTCTGTCATCCCCTTCTCCTCCTGCCCCCAATCCCTCCCAGCATCAGACTCTTTTCCAATGAGTCAACACTTCGCATGAGGTGGCCAAAGTATTGGAGCTTCAGCTTTAGCATCATTCCTTCCAAAGAACACCCAGGGCTGATCTCCTTTAGAATGGACTGGTTGGATCTCCTTGCAGTCCAAGGGACTCTCAGAGTCTTCTCCAACACCACAGTTCAAAAGCATCAATTCTTCAGCACTCAGCTTTCTTCACAGTCCAACTCTCACATCCATACATGACCACTGGAAAAACCATAGCCTTGATTAGACGAACCTTTGTTGGCAAAGTAATGTCTCTGCTTTTGAATATGCTATCTAGGTTGGTCATAACTTTCCTTCCAAGGAATAAGCGTCTTTTAATTTCATGGCTGCAATCACCATCTGCAGTGATTCTGGAGCCCCAAAATATAAAGTCTGACACTTTTTCCACTGTTTCTCCATCTATTTGCCTTGAAGTAATGGGACCAGATGCCCTGATCTTAGTTTTCTCAATGTTGAGCTTTAAGCCAACTTTTTCACTCTCCACTTTCACTTTCATCAAGAGGCTTTTGAGTTCCTCTTCACTTCCTGCCATAAGGGTGGTGTTGTCTGCATATCTGAGGTTATTGATATTTTTCCCAGCAATCTTGATTCCAGCTTGTGCTTCTTCCAGCCCAGCGTTTCTCATGATGTACTCTGCATATAAGTTAAATAAGCAGGGTGACAATATACAGCCTTGACATACTCCTTTTCCTATTAACCAGTCTATTGTTCCATGTCCAGTTCTAACTGCTGCTTCCTGACCTGGATATAGGTTTCTCAAGAGGCAGATCAGGTGGTCTGGTATTCCCATCTCTTTCAGAATTTTCCACAGTTTATTGTGATCCACACAGTCAAAAGCTTTGGCATAGTCAATAAAGCAGAAATAGACGTTTTTCTGGAACTCTCTTGCTTTTTTGATGATCCAGCGGATGTTGGCAATTTGATCTCTGGTTCCTCTGCCTTTTCTAAAACCAGCTTGAACATCTAGAAGTACACGGTTCACGTAATGCTGAAGCCTGGCTTGGAGAATTTTGAGCAGTACTTTACTAGTGTGTGAGATGAGTGCAATTGTGCGGTAGTTTGAGCATTCTTTGGCATTGCCTTTCTTTGGGATTGGAATGAAAACTGACTTTTTCCAGTCCTGTGGCCACTGCTGAGTTTTCCAAATTGTGATTATATTGGTCGTGAAGATCTTTTTTGTACAGTTCTTCTGTGTATTCTTGCCACCTCTTCTTAATATCTTCTGCTTCTGTTAGGTCCATACCATTTCTGTCCTTTATTGAGCCCATCGTTGCATGAAATGTTCCCTTGGTATCTCTAATTTTCTTAAAGAGATCTCTAGTCTTTCCTGTTTTGTTGTTTTCCTCTATTTCTTTGCATTGATTGCTGAGGAAGGCTTTCTTATCTCTCCTTGCTATTCTTTGGAACTCTGCATTCAGATGCTTATATCTTTACTTTTTGCCTTTGCTTTTCACTTCTCTTCTTTTCACAGCTATTTGTAAGGCCTCCTCAGACAGCCATTTTGCTTTTTTGCATTTCTTTTCCATGAGGATGGTCTTGATCCCTGTCTCCTGTACAGTGTCACGAACCTCCATCCATAGTTCATCAGGCACTCAATCTATCATATCTAGTCCCTTAAATCTATTTCTCACTTCCACTGTATAATCATAAGGGATTTGATTTAGGTCATACCTGAATGGTCTAGTGGTTTTCCCTACTTTCTTCAATTTAAGTCTGAATTTGGCAACAAGGAGTTCATGATCTGAGCCACAATCAGCTCCCGGTCTTGTTTTTGCTGACTGTATACAGCTTCTCCCTCTTTGACTGCAAAGAATATAATCAATCTGATTTCGGTGTTGACCATCTGGTGATGTCCATGTGTAGAGTCTTCTCTTGTGATGTTGGAAGAGGGTGTTTGCTATGACCAGTGCATTCTCTTGGCAAAACTCTATTAGCCTTTGCCCTGCTTCATTCCGTATTCCAAGGCCAAATTTGCCTGTTACCCCAGGTGTTTCTTGACTTCCTACTTTTGCATTCCAGTCCCTATAATGAAAAGGACATCTTTTTTGGGTGTTCTAGAAGGTCTTGTAGGTCTTCATAGAACCTTTCAACTTCAGCTTCTTCAGCGTTACTGGTTGGGGCATAGACTTGGATTACTGTGATAAGTAAGAGAAACCCAAGTAAGATGGTAGGTGTTGCGAGAGGGTATCAGAGGGCAGACACACTGAAACCATAATCGCAGAAAACTAGTCAATTTAATCACACAGACCACAGCCTTGTCTAACTCAATGAAACTTAGCCATGCTGTGTGGGGCCACCCAAGATGGGTGGGTCATGGTGGAGAGGTCTGACAGAATGTGGTCCACTGAAGAAAGGAATGGCAAACCACTTCAGTATTCTTGCCTTGAGAACCCCATGGACAGTATGAAAAGGCAAAATGATAGGATACTGAAAGAGGAACTCCCCAGGTCGGTAGATGCCCAATATGGTACTGGAGATCAGTGGAGATAAAACTCCAGGAAGGATGAAGGGATGGAGCCAAAGCAAAAACAATACCCAGTTGTGGATGTGACTGGTGATAGAAGCAAGGTCCGATGCTATAAAGTGCAATATTGCATAGGAACCTTGAATGTTAGGTCCATGAATCAAGGCAAATTGGAAGCGGTCAAACAGGAGATGGCAAGAGTGAACGTTGACATTCTAGGAATCAGAGAACTAAAATGGACTGGAATGGGTGAATTTAACTGAGATGACCATTATATCTACTACTGTGGGCAGGAATCCCTTAGAAGAAATGGAGTAGCCATCGTGGTCAACAAAAGAACATGCATAGCACTTTAAAATACAATGACTCTTTTCTTTGTGTAAAGTACTTACATACAGCTTATTAAGATGAAATTCATGACTGGATTATCAGCTGTCCAAATTGGGCCAGTTTTGAGAGAGAAAGGCAGTGGTATTAGTAATTACCTGGAGACAAGAGGTATTGTGTTGGGATTGTCTGGGGCTAGTGGGACATATGATCACCTTATTTAGCTGGCAACACCCCTTTGCCAGGTCATTAACTGTGGTTTTATAGACTTTGATCTAAGCCAGAAGGTGCTGGGTGAGAGAGAACTTCTGACATTACACTCATTCTCTGGAAGAACAAATTGAGTATGAAAGGGTATCACCTCATAATCAAACTATAAGCAGGGGGTTAGTAACAGGATCAGAGAAACTGTCCAGGATTCTTGATTCTCTTTATTTTTACCCCCAACGAATCCTACTTCCCTTTGGATTAAGTGTGGAACATGCAATGGGAAACGTTGCAATTTTGACACTTTTTGAACTGTAATAATTAGTCTTTATAAAACAGAAGGAAACAGATCTGTTTTTCTACCTCTGTCTTGGTGATCAAGCATAATCTTCTCATTGTCATCAGAGGTAGGAAAAAAATCTCAAAGCCCTGTGCTTTAAAGAATTTAATTGGTGACTCACCATCATCCCATTGCAACAACCACTTTTTTTTTTTTCTTTAAGAAAAGCACTTAGAACATTTAGACATCAGTTCAGTCACCCTCCAGTCAGTCACCCTCCATCACTTCATGGCATAGATGGGGAAACAATGGGAACAGTGACAGACTTTATTTTCTTGGGCTCCAAAATCACTGCAGATGGTGACTGCAGCCATGAAATTAAAAGACACTTGCTCTTTGGAAGAAAAGTTATGACCAACCTAGAAAGCATATTAAAAAGCAGAGACATTACCAACAAAGGTCTATATAGTCAAAGCTAGGGTTTTTCCAGTAGTCGTGTATGGATGTGAAAGTTGGACTATAAAGAAAGCTGAGCCCCAAAGAGTTGATGCTTTTGGACTGTGCTGTTGGAGATGACTTTTGAGAGTCCCTTGGACTGCAAGGAGATAAAACCAGTCAACTGTAAGGGAAATCAACCCTGAATATTCATTAGAACGACTGATGCTGAAGTTGAAGTTCCAATACATTGACCACCTGATGGGAAGAACTGACTCATTAGAAAAGACCCTGATGCTGGGAAAGATTGAAGGTGGGAGGAGAAGGGGACGACAGAGGATGAGATGGTTGGATGGCATCACTGGCTCAATGGACGAGTTTGGGCACACTCCAGGAGTTGGTGATGGACAGGGAGGCCTGTCATGCTGCAGTCCATGAAGTCACAAAGAGTCAGACACTATTGAACAACAGAACTGAACTCAGTCACCCTCCACCTAAGAGCTTGATCCCCTAGAAAGTCTTCTTATCTACATTCTCTTTGGGGAAATCAAGGCTCAATATATACCGCATTCGGATCAGATTGTGGTTTAGTAGATCTATTGTTATCAATAGGTTGACAAATTAGAGTCACATTGAGCTTCCCCCATAGCTCAGTTGGTAAAGAATCTGCCTGCAATGTGGGATACCTGGATTCGATGCCTGGGTTGGGAAGATCCCCTGGAGAAGGGAAAGGCTACCCATGCCAGTATTCTGGCCCAGAGAGTTCCATGGACTATATAGTCCATGGGGTTGCAAAGAGTTGGACACGACTGAGCGACTTTCACTTTCACTAGACCATGAGAGAACACTGGAGGCTAATTTTGAGAACAGTGTTGAATAGGTTCAGTGGAGACAAGAAAAGTAGTTCTAGGAATCATGGAAACCAATACTAATTGTTTCATACATTTGCACGGTGTTTATAGTTTGCTGTGTGCTTTCACATTCATTATTTATCATTAACAGAGTTGGGACTGGAATCTAAGTCTCTCCATTCTTCTCCTGGGCATCGTCCCCACCATCAGTTATATGGTTGAGTGCTTCATCAATGCACAGTACAAGAGACCTAAAAACTGTGACCTGTCCTACTCAGGATTTGCAAGTTTCACCAGAAAACATTCACACTGCTTACCTTTCTGCTAAGGAAAACCTGAAGTGTTCTGATTCTTTCCCTGTCTGTTTGTTAAAACATATGTTGTGAGCACAGAGAAAACTTATATATATACACACACACAAAAAAAAGCCTGCTGAGGACTGCCCTGGTGGTCTAGTGGTTAAGAATCCACAGTCCAAAGCAAGGGACGTGAGTTTGATCTGCAGTCTAGGAAGATTCCACATTCCACAGAGCAACTAAGCCTGTGAATCACAACTACTGAGCCCCTGTGCCTAGAGCCTGTGCTCCACAACAAAAGAAGCTACACAATGAGAAGTCCACGTACTACAACCAAGAGTAGCCTCCGCTCACTGCAACTAGATATAGCCCACACCCAGTAACGAAGAAACAGCGTAGCCAAAAACATAGATAATTACATAAATAAATAACAACAATGACAGCACCTGCTGAAAGGAAGCTAGATCTCATAGCCAGAGCTTTCTCAGTGCCCTGCAAGTGTTTGACCCTCAAGTTACACTGCTGCAGCCACCTGAGTGATCTGGAGGTAGAAGGATCAGGATCTAAAGGTGAGGTATTAAGGTAGTGTGGCAATCCACGCGTCAATCTGACAAATGAAATAATACTGTGTGTCAGACTAGGAATTTGAAAGGTTCATGCAAGGTGAAAACACCAAACTTCCTTGGTTAAAAAAAATCATTTTAAGATGTAAACATGAATTGCTGATCTACTGCTCTCTATGGATATCTATTTTTATTCTTTTTTTTTTTTTGGTAGGATTGTGATAATATTGTGTAGTCAAAGGGCCTTTGAATTTTCCTAGTGACCATACAGTGGAACCCCATCTAATGTTAGTGTTCATGATTGAAAGGAAAGCATGTAGTGAAAATTTTTGCTTGAATTTATCTTTGAAAAATACTTAGGAAGGTGCCATGTTGCAGCTCAACCCAGGCTGTTTAATCTCCAGTTGCAGGATTAATTGCTATTTATTGGTTCAGCCCCAGGAGCAGTGGTTGGCTTTTAACTAAGGATCATGCTGAATAAAAATGGTTATCATTGAACAACAAAATCATAGATGTAGGAGAGCTGACAATGAAAGGCAGACCAAGGCTGGAGGCTCAGTGGGGACAACAGGTTCACATCTCACACCTCTTGCTCACAAGAGCCCTGGTGCAGAGGACCAATAGCAGAATTTCCATGGTTATCTCATCTCACTCTGCTTTCAGGCTGAATTCATGGATGCTACAGGCATCAATGATGGGAGCTGACCTCACAGAAGGGGACAAGTAGGAGAGAACTTTGTGGGGCAGAATTGGTCAGACTTGACAACACATTGAAGAGAGGAGTTAGGGGGAGAGAGAGTTTAGGAATGATTCAGGGTTGTGACTGGTGGTTAGAAGCAGGGAGGTATGGTGTAAGGAGGACTGAGGAAGTCGAATCTAGAGCCATGTTGAGTCTGAGGATTCTCAAAGAAAGATTGAATAAGATACTAAACTTACAACTCAAAGGAGAGAAATAAAACTCAAAAGGTCACAACTTAAAGGTGAGAAATAAAAATTTGAAAATTATCTATAATTGGAAACTTCTAATTAAAATTAAATTTTTTATTCATCAAAGTAGGAGAAACCTAATCTCATTTAATTTGAGGTCTACCCTTTCTCTGGGAATGTACTAACACAAAATGTCTTAAGCTAACTGGTTGAGTGAAGAGGTAACGGTTAGAAATATGGGTAGGAAAACTCATTAAGTATTTTAAAATAATATCTCACTACAAACCATATGGTATGGATTCCCAAGAAGATTCAGTTGTCAAAAGAGGGATTGAAACTTCCCAAATATTTGTTGATTTTTTTGCCCTAAAAAAGAAGAGCTTTGTTGGCTTTGTCTTATTACAAACATACAGAAAAAGTTAAAATAATACAAGCTTATTGAAAGAAAATTTAGACAAGTAAGAAGAAATCTTCTTACCACCTAATGATAATCACTTTGAAAACCATGGTCATATCCTTTCAGATTCCATTTTGCTTATCTATCCTTTTATTTTCCACTTTAAAACATTGTGTACTTAAGATAAATGAAAATACATGACCAAACAGAGAGTTTTACATGATACATTCATAGTAGTGTCATTCATAATAGCCCCAAAGTTGAAATAACCCAAATATTCAACAACTGATAATGGATAAACAGAACGTGGTATATCCATCCAATAGACTATTATTAAGCCATACAAAAGAACAAAAACCATAAATACATGGTAGAACATAAATGAACCTTGAAAATATTGTGCTAAGCGAAAGAAACCAAATGCAAAGCTACACATTGTATGATTCCATTTACATGAAATGTCCAGAATATGCAAATTATAGAGACAGAAAGTAGGTAAGTAGTTGCTTGAGGCTACAGGCAGAAGTGGGGAATGACTGTAAAGGGGTGCAAGGTTTCTTTGGGGGATGATGGAACTGTTCTAATATTGCTGCTGCTGCTGCTGCTAAGTCGCTTCAGTCGTGTCCAACTCTGTGCAACCCCATAGACGGCAGCCCACCAGGCTCCCCGTCCCTGGGATTCTCCAGGCAAGAACACTGGAGTGGCTTGCCATTTCCTTCTCCAATGCATGAAAGTGAAAAGTGAAAGTGAAGTTGCTCAGTCATGTCTGACTCTTAGCTATCCCATGGACTGCAGCCTACCAGGCTCCTCCATACATGGGATTTTCCAGGCAAGAGTACTGGAGTGGGTTGCCATTGCCTTCTTCGTTCTAATATTAGCTTGATAAAGGAGAGAAATGGTATGGACCTAACAGAAGCAGAAGATATTAAGAAGAGGTGGCAAGAATACACAGAAGAACTATACAAAAAGATCTTCACGACTCAGATAATCACGATGATGTGATCACTGACCTAGAGCCAGACATCCTGGAATGTGAAGTCAAGTGGGCCTTAAAAAGCATCACTACGAACAAAGCTAGTAGAGGTGATGGAATTCCAGTTGAGCTATTTCAACTGCTGAAAGATGACGCTGTGAAAGTGCTGCACTCAATATGCCAGCAAATTTGGAAAACTCAGCAGTGGCCACAGGACTGGAAAAGGTCAGTTTTCATTCCAATCCCAAAGAAAGGCAATGCCAAAAAATGCTCAAACTACCGCACAATTGCACTCATCTCACATGCTAGTGAAGTAATGCTCAAAATTCTCCAAGCCAGGCTTCGGCAATACGTGAACCGTGAACTTCCAGATGTTCAAGCTGGTTTTAGAAAAGGCAGAGGAACCAGAGATCAAATTGCCAACATCCGCTGGATCATCGAAAAAGCAAGAGAGTTCCAGAAAAACATCTATTTCTGCTTTATTGAGTATGCCAAAGCCTTTGACTGTGTGGATCACAATAAACTGTGGAAAATTCTGAAAGAGATGGGAATACCAGACCACCTGACCTGCCTCTTGAGAAATCTGTATGCAGGTCAGGAAGCAACAGTTAGAACTGGACATGGAACAACAGACTGGTTCCAAATCGGGAAAGGAGTATGTCAAGGCTGTATATTGTCACCCTGTTTATTTAACTTATATGCAGAGTACATCATGAGAAATGCTGGACTGGAAGAAGCACAAGCTGGAATCAAGATTGCTGGGAGAAATATCAATAACATCAGATATGCAGATGACACCACCCTTACGGCAGAAAGTAAAGAGGAACTCAAAAGCCTCTTGATGAAAGTGAAAGTGGAGAGTGAAAAAGTTGGCTTAAAGCTCAACATTCAGAAAACTAAGATCATGGCATCTGGTCCCATCACTTTATGGGAAATAAATGGGGAAACAGTGTCAGATTTTCTTTTTTGGGGCTCCAAAATCACTGCAGATGGTGACTGCAGTCACGAAATTAAAAGATGCTTACTCCTTGGAAGGAAAGTTATGTCCAACCTAGACAGTATATTCAAAAGCAGAGACATTACTTTGCCAACAAAGGTCCGTCTAGTCAAGGCAATGGTTTTTCCAGTGATTATGTATGGATGTGAGAGTTGGACTGTGAAGAAGGCTGAGCGCCGAAGAATTGATGCTTTTGAACTGTGGTGTTGGAGAAGACTCTTGAGAGTCCCTTGGACTGCAAGGAGATCCAACCAGTCCATTCTGAAGGAGATCAGCCCTGGGATTTCTTTGGAAGGAATGATGCTAAAGTTGAAACTCCAGTATTTTGGCCACCTCATGAGAAGAGTTGACTCATTGGAAAAGACTCTGATGCTGGGAGGGACTGGGGGCAGGAGGAGGAGAAGGGGACGACAGAGGATGAGATGGCTGGATGGCATCACTGACTCGATGGACGTGAGTCTGAGTGAACTCCGGGAGTTGGTGATGGACAGGGAGGGCTGGCGTGCTGTGATTCTTGGGGTCGCAGGGAGTCGGACACGACTGAGAGACTGAACTGAACTCAACTGAATGTTTATAGAGTTCCATAAAGTTATGTAAAATCACTTGTATGCATAAAATGAATAAATTTTATGGTATAGCTGTATATATACAATAGGGGTTTAATTTCGATTTCTATTTCCAACTACAGTTTTAGGTGAATGAAAAGAGGTCCATGATATATATATATATAATATATATATATATATCATGATGTGTGTGTGTATATATATATATATATATATATATATATATATATGATGTATATATATATTTATCATGGACCTCTTTTCATTTCACCTAAAACTGTAGTTGGAAATAGAAATCAAAATTAAATCCCTATTGTTGGGCCCAAATGCTATCTCCAGCCTTGATATCTGCTGTGATTCTCTAAGGGTAGGTGAGGCTGTGTATCACAGCCACAAATGAGGCAAACTACATCCTAAAGCATATCCCCAGAAACCCAGATCATCAAGAATTAGCAGACCCTCTTCCGAAGTCTCACAGCTCTACACAGCTTCCTAAAGGAAGCAGAGAGGCCACCAAGACCAAGGCTAAAGGCATCAAACCCTTGGATACCATCCTTTACCTCTTGCTGTATTATGAAGACAAAAACGTGTGCTCCATGTTTGTGTTCCTCCGGCAGGTCCTGGGGGATATCACCGGGCTCATCTTTGCCTGCTCCATCACTCCATCACTATCAAAACAGACTCCTGGCTGAAGTAACAGGTCCAGTCCATCCAGTGGTCTATTGGGAAATCTTAGCCGAGCTGCCTCACCCACTCCTTCCCTTGCAGTTGCTATCTTGTTTTATCTTTGTGGCTTCCCCCATGGTTCAGTGGGTAAAGAATCTGCTTGCAATGCAGGAGACACAGGAGACGTGGTTTTGATCCCTGGCTTGGGAAGATCCCGTGGAGGAGGAAATGACAACCCACTCCAGTTCTTGCCTGGAAAATTCCATGGACAGAGGAGCCTGGCAGACTACAGTCCATGGGTCCTAAAGGGTTGGACATGATTGAGCATCTCACACACACACTTCTATCTTTCTTTTAATATGTAGAACTAGCACTACGTCTATTTTTCTCAACATTATTCCTAGGTCTAGTAGAGTTAGCCGGAGAAGGCGATGGCACTCCACTCCAGTACTCTCACCTGGAGAATCCCATGGACGGAGGAGCCTGGTAGGCTGGTAGGCTGCTCAGTTGGACACGACTGAGCGACTTCACTTTCACTTTTCACTTTCATGCATTGGAGAAGGAAATGGCAAGCCACTCGTGTTCTTGCCTGGAGAATCCCAGGGATAGGAGAGCCTGGTGGGCTGCCGTCTATGGGGTTGCACAGAGTCGGACATGACTGATGCGACTTAGCAGCAGCAGCAGCAGTAGAGTTAGCAAAGTGTATATTATATACTTGTCAAGACAAAAATATGGCATAAACTGCCTCCTTTTGTGTTTGAGTCTCTGTGAAACTTTGCATTGGTAGTGGACCTAACAGAGATTAAAGCTCCATCCATCAATATTTCTACCACCACAGACTGGACCACTGTCTGACTGGACTGCCTGACTTCTGAAGTTTTATTGGTTTCCAAGCGTGGTCACAGCTCTCCTATGTTCTGGGCTTACTGAGGTCAAAAGTCAGCTGAGTTGTGTAAGGTGCTGTGTAAGGGCCAGAATGCATTCAGATAATCTGATCCTGCAATCTGATAAAAATGCAAACAATGATGATAGCCTCTGGCTTGAAAACCGGACTACAAAGCTAGGTAAAATAGTGCAGAAATTCATGGGCAGATATAAACTATCATTTGTCTACATTGGTTTGATTCCTCAAAATCAATAAAGAAAGACCTATGACACCATTTTTCTCTCAAGAAAATACCAAGGGTTTTCTCACACAATAGGGAGTAAGTATTCATTTAGGAAGTCATATAATCTTTTTTTTTTTTCACATGGAGATCATTTTTTTCCCCACTGTACAATGAGTTATGAATAATAGAGAGTAAACAGTATGCCTTCATTTGTAATATGCCTTCATTATCCTTAATAGTGCATTTACTAAAAGCCTACCACAACTGTTTACCATGTCAAGTTTTCATCTCTTTACAAAAGGCTGATGCTTATCTGAGCTGGTTGATCAGGACACATCAAATATTTGAACTGTCACTTGTGCTTCGTTCTTCCCGGAAAAATATGACCTTTAGCATTTTTTTTTCAAGAATTTATTTGATATGAAGTTGCAAAGCAACCATTGCTTTAACGTGGCACAGTGGTAAAAGAATCTGTTTGCCAATGCAGGAGATGCAAGAGCCACAAGCTTGATCCTTGGATCAGGAAGATCTCCTAGAGTAGGAAATGGCAACCCACTCTAGTATTCTTGCCTGAAAAATACCATGTACAGAGGAACCTGGAGGGTTGTAGCCCATGGGGTTGAAAAAAGTTGGACACAACTGAGCACTCCTAGAGCAGAACTATATCCTTAGATAATTTATAAAATTGATGTTAAATGTTGAGAAAGCCTAGAACAGTGCACACAGGAAACAATGTAACAAATGACAAATCC
The DNA here is from genome assembly GCF_029378745.1 of Bos indicus. Classification (NCBI taxonomy): domain Eukaryota; kingdom Metazoa; phylum Chordata; class Mammalia; order Artiodactyla; family Bovidae; genus Bos; species Bos indicus. The sequence continues at coordinate 79,809,584 of NC_091760.1, read as the reverse complement.
TCTCCCTTCCCTCATCCCTCCTTGTACCTGCTAGAGTCATGGTCTAAGATAACATGACCAGTCTTCCAGAAAGATAACATTAATTGTAAAGCCTTTGACTGGATCACAGCAAACTGTGAAAAATTCTTAAAGAAATGGGAATACCAGACCAGTTTACCTGCCTCCTGAGAAACCTGTGTTTGAGTCAAGAAGCAAAACTTAGAACCAGACATAGAACAAAGCACTGGTTCAAAACTGGGAAAGGAGTGCATCAAGGATGTATATTATCACCCTACTAATTTAACTTACATGCAGAGTACATGCGAAATGCTGGGCTGGATGAAGTACAATCTGGAATTAAGATTGCTGGGAGAAATAACAATAACCTCAGATATGCAGATAACATCTTATGGCAGAAAGCAGAGAGGAACTAAAGAACCTCTTGATGAAAGTGAAAGAGGAGAGTGCAAAAGCTGGCTTAAAACTCACTACTCAAAAAACTAAGATCATGGCATCTGGTCTCATCATTTCATGGCAAATAGATGGGAAAACAATGGGAAGAGTGACAGACTTTATTTTCTTGGGCTCCAAAATCACTGTGGATGGTGACTGCAGCCACGAAATTAAAAGACACTTGCTCTTTGGAAGAAAAGCTATGACGAAACTAGACAGCATATTAAAAAACAGAGACATTATTTTGCTGACAAAGGTCCTTATAGTTAAAACTATGGCTTTTCCAGTAGTCATGTATGGATGTGAGAGTTGGACCATAAAGAAGGCTGAGTACTGAAGAATTGATGCTTTTGAATTGTGGTGTTGGAGAAGACTCTTGAGAGTTCCTTGGACTGCAAGGAGATTAAACCAGTAACCTTAAAGGAAATGAACTCTGAATATTCACTGGAAAGACTGATGCTGAAGCTCCAATACTTTGGCCACCTGATGGAAGATCCGACTCACTGGAAAAGAGCCTGATGCTGGTAAAAGATTGAAGGCAGGAGGAGAAGGGGACAACAGAGGATGAAATGGTTGGATGCCATCATGGACTCAATGGACATGAGTTTGAGCAAACTCCAGGAGATGGTGAAAGACAGGGAAGCCTGGCATGCTGCAGTCCATAGGATCGCAAAGAGTTGGACACTACTGAGCGACTGAACAACTGCTTTTCTAGCCAAGATGAAATATACGTATTCATTAATTCACTCACTGGATAACATTTGGTCCTAAGTCCATAGCTGCTGAGGAGGAGAAATGAAGACATGAAGCACACTGTGAAGAGTTGCATTAACAGGAACAGAACAAACACACTTGGGAAAATTACAGTGCAATGGGACAATCCAGTGTGTACATTTTTCAGAAGGTAGAGAAATTGTTTTCATATCCTTGAAGAGGATTTGGAGGAAATGAACAACAGGGAAGAGGTTTCTTGAGAGGATGCTGTTAGGACAGGAAAAATCTGCATTCGTTGGGGTGGGCCTGGGGAAAGTATTTCCAGAAGAGAAACTAAATGAGAAAAAGTCCAGAGGCAGGAAGCTCTATGTGTGTGTGTGTGTGTGTGTGTGTGTGTGTGTGTGTGTGGTGGTGGTGGTGGTAATGGTGGAAGGCTGGAGGTATGATCTATAGTTGAAAAGCTCATCATAAAACCAGGGAGGGACAGCTGAAGAGCATGAATTTAATGTGTTTGATATACCAAGTATATTTCAAATTATCATGTGGCATGTTAAGCTCTGGGAAGGTGACTTCAGGCAGCAGGCTGAAAGTAGCATCAAATTGAAGAGCCTGTTAGAGAGCATAAAGTCTGAGAATCCAACTGTGTGTGTGGATAACGAAACTGAGACCAAAGACGAAGTGCCTTGCCGGTTTCAGGGCAAGGAAAGGACTACAAACTTTCCTTTCTTTTACCTCCCCTTGTCCATCCTACTTCTATTTCCAGGTGGGCAGGCCCTTCTGACTCTTCCTCTCTCTTCCCACTGGTCTGCTTACATCCAGTCTCCATCTCTTGAGGAAGTCATCTGGTTTCATCTAAACGCCCAGGCCCTACACCTGCTGTAGCTTCCTCTGCCTTTGACCAGGAACAAGAAGAAGGGAAAAAAACCAAAACAAAGCAGTTGAATACCTGCAATGACAAAGGCGGTCACTTTGTTAAAGACTCAGTGACACATTAAGACTCTCAGTCCAGTAGCAGAGGAAGACAAGGTGACCAATGACATTATGCATTTATAGAGACTAAGCACAGAGTGACAGATGTACTCTGTAGGGGCAACACATCCCCTGGAGGTAGTGGAGGGGCAAAATGACCTCTGAGAGGGACTTTCCTGGTGGTCCAGAGGCTGACTCTGTGCTCCCAAAGCAGGGTGTCTGGGTTTGATCCCTGGTCAGGGAACTAGATTCCACTGCTGCAACTAAAGACCCTGCATGCTGCAAGAAGAATAAAGATCCAGTGTGCTGCAGCCAAGATCATGCTGAATCCCGTCAGAGGCGTCTGACTCTTTGCGACCCTGTGGACCATAGCCTGCCAGGCTTCTCTGTCCATGGGGTTCTCCAGGCAAGAAATGTGGAGTCGGTTGCTATGCCCGCCTCCAGGCAACCAAGATCAACATAGCCTAAATAAATAAATAAATAATATTTTTTTAAAAAGGAGTCTCAGAGGTGATATTTAAGGGGAGTCTAAAGAAGCTAGGTAAGGGTGACCACGTGTATGGAGAAGAAGAGAGAAAAACCTGTAGAAGGCAGGTAAGTGGGGCAGTTAAGGTGTCTGAGAAACCACCTGACCTCAAATTGGCTGGAGGGCTAAGGACTGGCAGACAAAACCCTGAAGGGCTATGCAAACCACATGAAGGAGCTTGGCCCGATGGGTTTTAAACTGAGAGGCCACACCAAGTTGGTTTTTATTGTCCATCTTTAATGCCCCTGTTCTTATTATTTCTCCAGTAGCTTCTTCATACCCTCTTGGTCAGCTGTGACAGATTATGAGTTCTGCACACTGGAATGTTCAAACTGAGACCAGATGGTCACTCAGCAGTGGGTGAGTAGTCAGGCTGCCTGGGCTCAGAGGGGCATTTCAGCTTACCATGTACTTGCTCTGTGTTAAGAGCAGGCTACTTCACCTTCCTGGGCTAGAGAAAATACTGCTGCCAAGCTCAGAAGGGTTCTGTGAGGGTTAAATGAAATATGGATGAAAAATCCTTAGAATATTGCCAGGCATATGTAAGGTCAGAGAAAGGACTGGCATGAGCTACACAATGGCCTCTGGGAAAGGGATGGTCCTGGATGCAAGGAAATGGGGGCACCACAGCCTAGCCTTGTTCAAAGTCTTTTGTGCCATCACTGGACCTACGAGACTGCATCTGTAGGGCTTCAGGCCACCAGTGTACAATCCTCTGGTCACTCATCCACCGCCCCATCTGAAATTCTGTGCTTCTTTTAGTCTCTGAATTCGTAAACCTGTATTTCTCCAGAATTGTGTCTGTAGCTTTACACAGCCTTCCCTTCTTTCCCAAGTCCCCGCACGCAGCAGGTTTTAATAGGGTTGTTGAGAGAAGTGTGAATACAAAAGAAATCAGATCAGCACACGAAAATGAGGCTTTTGATTTGAGTTTGCACTGATGACAAGACTGCATGCAGTTCGCCAAGCATCCAATTTATGACTTTGCCTCTTACACTCCTGGTGAGTGCCTCCTGAGTAGAAATTATCTTTTGTGATTAACTTTATATAATACTTGTGCTAACATCAGGCCCACCTGAGCATTTCATAAATACTTCAGGAGGGGTGACACAGTGATCTTCCCCAACACACTCATACAACAGTTTCAACATAATTAGGAGCATTTCTGGATCTAACACAGCACTCTTACAATGTGTATGATGAAGGAAATGAATGGCTCTAATTATACCTTATTAAATCTTATTAATCCTCATTAGAACCCTATTATTCTTTATAAGTGGGTTACTGGGGAAGGAAAAAAAAAATGCTGGTCAAGTCCCGTTATATCCGATGGGGAATGGTTGAATCCATTCTTACTTTGCGTGATACCAGGAATTTTTCATATTATACAGTACCACTTAGAATGTCGTTTGCTGAAATACTGAGGATAGAATAAGTGAATTGTGGTGTAAGAGAATAATCTTTTTAAGCCCCAGAACAAAATGTCTTTAGGAGCTCACATTTCCTATTTCAAACTATACCAGTTGCAAAGAAAAATATTTCATTACTGAACTTCTCTATTTTCATATTTTTGTATGAATAGATGAGAAACTGAGAGCAAGAGAGATTAATTTGGAAGCAGAAATGTGTGAAGTCAAAGACTTTGCACAAAGAATATGCTTAATAAATGGTTAAGTGCAAAAATATGTGTTTCTGCATTTGTTTAATTCTTGGTTAAAAAAAAAAAAAGTCACACCAAATCCCAAAAGAACCAAGTTTTGGAGATTTCACGAATTAGTAACTCATGGTGTACTCTCAACATGTATTAATATGAATTAGGAGATCAGGGCCTCCTCCTTGGGTGGAAAAAGTCATGGGATCAGTCAGGTGACCTAGACACCGGAGGTGGGTTCAAGTTGCTTGCTGTTTTTGTGTTGGTTAAGTTATTTTGCCTGACTTTTTACCTCAAATGTCAACGATGGACTACAATTTGTTTTATGAAGACCTTATAAACCTGGGAGAATGTGCTTTTACGATGCGCTGGGGTGAGGAATGATTAGTTTAGACATCAGGAAGCAGGACAGAAGTACAAGGAAACGAGTCTCCAGCCTTGGCGTGCCTTGCAGGCAATGGCTGATGCACAGGATAGGCCCCTCACATGGTGCTCACATTTACAAATATCAGAGCAAAAAGTCCTACACAAACCTTCCAAGAACAGTCTTGCCTTTATTCAAACTAATTCACCCAGTTCGTAGATTTTTTTTGAAGCTATAAGCACCAAGTCTGGGTTTCTGGATAGGGCTGTTAAGTAAATTCCAGGGCTTCGTTTATTTGAGCACTGGATGGAAGGAGTTGCCTTGAAGAAACTGATCAGCATGGCTATGCAGTGCTCATTGGCAATCAGAACCTTCCAGGAACTGACCGCGTACGGGGCCCGGGGAAGCTCCAAATCTCTTCCCAGGGTGGTCCGCGTTGCCCTCTGACATCCAGCCGGGCTAACTGGTCCGCGGGAAGGAGGGAGTCGGGCCCCTGCCTGCAGACAGGAACATAGCTGGGAGACTGAGCATCTGGCTCCCGCGCCGGGATCTGTGGCGGGCATGACCTTGTACGAGTCGTTTCTCTTCCGAGAGCTTCAGATTTCCCGTGTGAAGTGGAAGGGCTGGAAGTTGGTCGGGGCCAGTTCCGACATCCAGTACGTTTGAACCTTGCTGGGAATCCGGGGCGGGGCTCACGAGCAAGATCTCGCAGGGGGATTCCACGGCTGAGCTCGTCTACCCGGACTCAACCCCCTAGTCTGGCGCCCTAACAGTGGACACAGGTTCCCTCATTTTTTTCAGTAGCCCCTCGCCCCGGCCGCTTCCTCCTTCCACGTCTCCTTCCTCTTCCTCCAGGGCAGGCAAAGGCTCCACACCTCCCTCTTTCCCTTCCTCCTCTGCAAGCTCCCCGCATTCCCCGCGTCTTCTCTTCCTCCCAGGAAATCCACCGCCCTCGGTGCACCCACCTTGGGGCCGGGCCACGGCCCCGAGGTGGGCGCCCCCTCCCCCGGAGGCGAGCGCCGCGGCCCCGCGGGCACCCGCCTTCCCATACCTTACATGGACAAATGCGTGCAGGCAAAGTCAGGAATTCAGGCCCGTCCTGACGTCAGCCTCCAGCTCTCAGGGCACCGCACGGGAGACCGAGGGGAGGGGGTGGGGACGGTGGGAGGAAGGAGGGGGAAAGGCACCAACCAGCAGCCGCTCCAGCCTTGCCGAAGTTTCACTTTTTGTCTGTGGGTTCGCTCCCGGGCCCCGCGCGAGCTTTCCCGGGATAAGTAGCTTTAGCGAGCGGGGGAGAGCTGGTCGCTGCAAGGTAAGGGCTGGCTGCGCGGCCCGGGGCGCGGGGCGCGGTGCGGGGCGCGGGGCCGGGCCTGGCCGGGGCTGGGGACAATGGGAGGGGGAGTGCCCGGGCACCTCCTCCTTCGCCGCTGCCTCCGCCTCCAGCCGCCGCCGCCGCCGCCGCTGCCCCGGCCGCCTCCTCCCCGAGGTATTGTTGCAAATCCTCCTTCCTTCCCCTCACCCTCCGCCCGCGGGCGCCTCGGGAACCCCCAGCCCTCCCCGGCAAGAGCGCCTCCGGGGTGGCAGGAGAGCCGGGCGCAGGGCACCCAGCGCGCGCCCGGCCCGGGCCGCAGGGCCCGCGGTGCGGAAGTGCCGGCCGCGGCGCGATCACGGGGTGCACGCGTGGGGGAGGGGGACCCCGAGTTTTTTGGGAAGCCTCGACCGGGGGCTGGGCGGGCTTGGAGGCCTTCCCTGCGCGCCCCCTGCCCGGGCTTTTCAGGACTCCCAGGGGGCGGGGCCACACCCAGCAGCTCTGCGCTTTCGTGGAATCACAGTTGTCACTGGGGAAGGGGCCTAGGAACCCAGGCATCAAGTTCCCCCATTTCCCAGCTCGGGCAACTGAGGCCTAGAGAGCCGAGTCTCCCCAAAGTCTCTCACTAGAGGCAGAGCCGTAACTAAAATAAATGGCTCCCGACTCCTGGTTCCTTTTCTCCAAGCAGTTCTCCGGCACTCACTGTGTGCCGCCCTGTGCTGGGTTATTGGGTCCAGAGGCTTTTAGGGCTCAGACTCTGCCCTCAGGAAGCGCTCAGTCAACCGAAGAACCGAACCTGACCCCAAACAGAAGGTGCTAAGTCCTGGGGAAAAGGCACGGGGTGGGGCTTGGAGTCTGGAGTTTGGTCTCCTGGTCCTTCATGAGGGATCAGAGGCTTTTGAAGGATGGGGGTTTTTTCTGAAGTTAATGACTAGGGACAAGGAATGAGGGCATGTGCTGGAGGGAACTGCAGAGACAGAGAAGACTCAAGTGTGGAGAGTGGAGATGAAGCTGTAACTGTTATTGTGCTGGGGGCACGGGGTGGGGCAGCGTGGGTACATAAGATGGGATAATCAGTGGAATTGTGCTTGAGTGCACTGGGACAGAGGGGTGTCTTTGGGACTTTGGGGTGCTGGAGGAGCTGAAGGATGTTTCTGGCTTCCTTTCCCTTCTCAGTGATTCACTGCCTGCTCACCCTGAACCCAAAATGCAAAAATTTAGCTTCACCTTTGAGCTTCTTTTCTAGTACCAGACTCATTTAACTTTGTATCCGATCCCCTCTTTCTGTCTCCTACTCCGCTTTCTAAATTGCTTGCTTCCCAATAAGCCTCATTTTTACTAAGGTGTTAGTGACTTAATGGCCTACCTCTTTGAACACAAGAGCATTTTAAGAAAGCCTTTAAGTGGAAAGAGAAAAAGCAGCTAACACCCTCTTCCCTCCAACTCCCCTCCCCTCCTTCCTCACCCCCACCTTGCTCTTACAGATAGGGAAATATAAATAAAGGCCCAGAGAAGGTGGATGCCAGTTCTAAAGTCTACAGTAAATTTTGGTAGCTGGTGGAAGGCCAGAACTCTCAGTAGGGTTCTCTGTATCCCATGACCAGCCTTCTTCCTTCAGGGTCTTTGTCTGCCCTAGGGTCAGTCAAAAGGTTGCAAGGCAGACTTCCAACCTCAGCACCCAGGCTTTAGAACTAGAGTATAGATTCTAGGTAAGAAATAAGTAATTGGGGTTAGCTGTCTGAATAGTGAGGGTGCAAACCTGGGCCCTTGGGTCAGGCAGCCACCCAGGGTCATGTTCCTCCTACACAGTGGGTGGGCCTGGACCTGGCTTTGAGGATTGGCAGGAGGAGAAACTGCTATTGAGCTGGTTACTATGATTGGAACTGACAGAGTAGGACCCTTCTTGGCGGGACGTGTTCCAGTGAACAGTCAGTTCCAGACAGTGGTTGATGGGACAGGAGGCTTCATTATGAAGGTCCTTAAAAATGCCAGGCATGGATATGACTTGAAGTCATCATTTGAGGGTTTTGAGCAGGCTGGGACATGAGTAAGAAGGGAAGAACTGGCACTGGGTAACCCTCTGCCGCCCATTGCAGTGAGAGAGGCAATAATCTGGCCTAAGAATTATCAGTGAGTGTTTGCTCATTTACTCCACATATATTTCTTCTTACTACATGCTGTTGGCAAATGTGAAAATTTTATGGCAGATTCTTTATTTTATTGAGACAGATAACTTGTATTACATCAGAAAAAATATACTTTTTCACATTTTATATCAGTGACATTGGGTTGTCTTATAATCACAAATGTGTCATAGTTGAGATCTTTGTCCTAAGTTGGTAACTGTGTATTTTACCATTGATAGCTTAGAGCTGATAAAATTTGTTAATCATACCCTTTATGAATGTACAGTGCTTTGCACTTTATAAAAGTTTTCCATCAAATATTCCATTTGAATCTCAAAAATCCCCTGAGAATTGGGCCTGGTGACCCTGTCATCTCAATTTTATCTCTTGCCTGAGGTCATCCAGTTAATTAGAAATGAACTCAAAATAACAGCCCAGAACTTTGACTCTGGGTGTTAACATGTGGCTACCCTGCGGTGGAACTAGCATGGGTTAATTGGGAATAGGAAGAGTCAGATGGAATTTAATTTCAGAACTATTTTGGGGAGTTTTGACCAAGGGCAGAGTGTAACTCACAATGACTGGGAGGCTCTGTTAGCCCACAGATTTAATGCATTAAATAGAAAATGGGCAGGGGGATAGAAGATGCCAGGTAACATAATAAAAACAGAGGATGGAGCACGCTGCTATTACACCGAAAGAGAGGAGCAATGGATGAGGCACATGGGTTCTGGAGCCTACCTGCTGTGAAGCAGGAACTGGCTGGCCCTATGAATATAAAGATTAGGAGAACATGGTCAGTCCCTGTTCTGGGGTAGCACCTCTGTGTGTGTGTGTGTGTGTGTGTGTGTGTGTGAATGAGTGAGTGTGTGGTGCTATTCTAGGGCTATGTTTTGGTTGCACTGAAGTGGTTCAACCTCAGGGAAGCTACCAGAAGGAGTGGTGCCTAAAGAGAGCCTTTAGGGCCAAATATGAGTTGCCTAAGTGGAAAAAAGACAGATAGAGATGAACCTGTTAGGCGTATGCCAACAGATGTAGGGAAGAAGGCCTAAGTTTGAAAGGCCAGCAGGAACAGAGTGGTGGGAAATGGAGAAATGGGAGGACTTTCATTTTCTGGTAAGCAGATGTAAATTTATCTTGTGGGTTGTAGGGGCCATTAAGGGGTTCTTTAGAGATTCATATGAAAACAAGGCCCAGTAAGGGCTCTGGAAGCATCTGTGGGATTAGGTATTGGGATGGTAACCACAGGAAGAAGAGTAGTAACACATTTAGTAACTGATTGAGTGGAGCTGGTGCGCTTCCTGGTGGCTCAGATGGTAAAGAATCTGCCTGTAATGCAGGAGACCCGCGTTCGATTCTTGGGTCAGGAAGATCCCCTGGAGAAGGGAATGGCACACCATTCCAGCATTCTTGCTTGGAGAATTCCATGGACAGAGAAGCCTGGCAGGCTACAGTCCATGAGCGACTTTTACTGCTACCACTGAGTGGAGCTGAGACTTTGACCCGGGGCAGTATTTAGGAGTCCTAGCTCAGCTTGTGCATCGGTGGGTGGGGACTTTTCTTGGAATTCCACATTGGAAGGCTGCACCCAGGCTGGAAGAAGTGAGTTGGAAGAGGTGAGGAAAGGGTAGGCAAAGTTGCGGTGCATGCATGAAGCTCCGATCTGGGTGGAGATTCACGGTCTTAAAGGTGTGTGTGAAGCAGAGGTGGAGAAGGGAAGAAGAAATGGAAGTGTGGTATGGGAGTCTGTTGTAGATGGCTTAGATGCGTGGAGGAAAATGGTAGTGGCTTCTTAAGGCAAGTCACACAAATGGAAAAGGACATTGATAAATTGATGAGGACTTCACCTCTCCTGACTTTCTACAAATAGGGTGGGTGGCTGGCCATGGGTTAATGGCATTCATGCTTGGAAACTGGTAAACCACAGAACTGAGGCTAGAAAACACGGGTTTTTTTTTGTCTTTCTTTCTTAATAATATATAAAATTTTTGCCTATTTACTGTGTACTTACATAATTCTCATACCGATTCATCAAAGTAGGTTTTATGATTATCAATCTCATTTTGCAGATGAGTAAATGAGTGTGGTCAAATAAGATTTGTTATTGTTTAGTTGCTAAGTTGTGTCCGACTCTTTGCGACCCCGTGGACCCCATGGACTCCTCCGTCCATGGGATTCTCCAGGCAAGAATACTGGAGTGGGTTGCCATTTCCTTCTCCAGGGGATCTTCCTGACCCAGGGATTGAACCCAGGTCCCCCGCATTGCGGGCAGATGCTTTAACCTCTGAGCCACCGGGGAAGCCCTGATGGCTTATGTAAGTAAGGTTACATAACCACTAAGTGAAATGGCCGAGTTTTGAACCTTTGCCTGATCTACAGCCTCTTCACCACTTTCTTCTTTTTCCATAGAAGGAAAAGTGCAAATTGTGGATGAAAAATTAATCAGTCGATCTAAGAAAGGATTGGAAAGTTTTATTTGAGCCAAATTTGATGATTATAACTTGAAAGAGCATCTCAGAAAGTTCTGAGACCTGTTTCGCCCGTTAGAAATCCTCTGTCCACGGAATTCTCCAGGCAACAATACTGGAGTGGGTTTCCATTTCCTTCTCCAGTTAGAAATCAAGGCTCAGTTTTCTAAGTTTTTTGAGACAGAGGGCTGTATGTCACATGATGTATTATCGACAGCTAATCCAGATCTAAGCATCATCCTGGTGGGTCATGTGAAACCTTACCAGATCAAGAAGGAATGTTATTTTGTAAGGAGTTGTCTCCTTGGTGCTAGGAGAATGTTGCTCTTTATGGTTGAGCAGGTATTCCTGAGTGGGGGAGGTCTGGTTGAGCCACAGTGCAGAAGCATGGTGCACGTGGAGGGGAGAGAGAAGGCCAAAGGGCAGAGAAGAATTTCTATGTTTACATTTCTCTTGTATAAAATACGAATTTTGTTTCACAGAATCACCACCGTCAGGGTTCTTCGTCAGATTTTCTCTCAGTACTCACTTTCATGGGGCCTCAGTGGGATCATAATCGAGGGTTTCCCAGGGCCAGCAGACTTTTCACTTCTGTGCTAATGCTGCCCCAGCCAGGGAGGAGTAGAGGGTAAAGGGCTGGGATGATGAGCTAAAGATGATGCTGGTGGTGGTGGTGGGTGGGAATCAGGAGGGCTTTTGTTACTCTTTGAGCAAAGGAGGGTGTTGTCAGATCTGTGTTTCAGAGAACTCTGGTTGCAGAGTCACAGCAGGTCAGGGCCAGAGATGGGGACACCACTTAGGAGGCTGCTGAAATGTTCCTGGTCGGGAAATGCCGAGCCTGCATCAGGTCAGCAGAGAGGGAAAAAGTTGTTTGCTGTTAGAATCTTATCAGGGAACTTAGTTCCTATTCTTGTTCTTCTAATTATTTGCCAGCTTATCAGCCTTGACTGAAACAACTGTGTTATGGACACCAAAGCTTGTAGGCAGCAGAAGTGGCAGGCTGGCATGCAGCTTATGCCTTAGAAGTGAGGACTGGGGTCTTGATGGCCAGAGGGACACCATTCCTCCTTTTGTGAGTGAGGAAACTGAGGCCCCAGGGAAAGGACGGAAGTGCTCAGTCACACCCTTGTCAGCTGAGCTGGAGCTGGGCGTGGCCCTTACTCTCTTTCCTGTGTTCTTTCTTTCAAGGGTGTTTTTGATTCTCTTTTTGCTGAGCCTGGCTGGACACATTCCTTCTCCATTCCACCCCCACCCCACTCCCAGCCCCAGGGGCTTTGCTTGGGAGAATTTGGGAGGGAATATAAGTTGGAGATCCTTGTTACTGGGCTTGAACTTTGTTCTTTGCCCTGAGAAAACAAAGTGATTCAGAGAGTTCAGTTTTGGTGTCCTTGTGGTTTGGGGATTTATTTCTTTTTCTGCCACTTAGGCCCGTCACTTGTTTGCAAGAACTGAGCTTCTGACTCCATGATAACTTCAAGGTTCCTTGTCTGTGACTGTCCGCACTCTCATTTCTTTTCTAGTTCTACTTATTTTTGCTTGCCTAAAGGTTTTCAGGCTGCAGGTATTAGATCCCTTACAGGGTAGATCCTGCTCTTTTTTCTTTCTGTCTTAAATCTGTCCATCACAACCCATCTCATAGAACCCATTAGCATTTCACAGCCTTCGGAGCACTTTTTATGTGGTGAATGTGTTTTATGGTTGTTTTTATTACTTAGCTCCCAATTGCCATCCAAGAGATGGGTCGGCAGGATCAGTCTTGTCCCCCAGAGCGTGGGCAAAAGTTCAGTGGTAAAAAACCTCCGCTGGGATGCTTAAGTGGTAGTGTGAGAATCAGATCCCCAGCTAAAGCTCCTGTCCTGCTCTTTACTTCACTTTTGCTGGTGAGCAGGAGATAATTGATGTGAAAGTCCTGAGCAAGCCCTATGCTCAGGTGAGAAACTGTTTTTTCATAATGGGCTAATTAGTAACAGTAGCTGCAATGGAGAATCTGGTTGGAGGCCCCAGAGGGGTCTGAGGGTCTGGACTTCAGATGCTATCATTTCAGGAGTACCATCACCAACTTGGTTTTGGGGGTAAGAAAACCAAGACCTGTGTTTGAGCCACCCATTAGCCCTGTGATCTTAAGGAAGTTCCAGAACATCTCTGAGCCTCAGTTATCTTTGATTATAGATCGTATGATCTACCCCAATGTGAAATGGTTGTGTAGTGTGTAATGTGACTGTGAAGTGGGTGCATGGTCAGTCACTCAGTCGTGTACAACTCTTTGTGATCCCCTTGACTGTACCAGTCTCCTCTGTCCATGGAACTTTTCAGGCAAGAATTCTGGAGTGGGTTGCCATTTTATACTCCAGGGGATCTTCCCAACCCAGGGATCGAGCCCAGGTCTCTTCTGTCTCCTGCATTGGTAGGTGGATTCTTGATACATGCGGCTAATTTTTGGTGCCCAGTGAAGTGTCTAGCCCACAGGAATGGCATCTTGTCCTCCTAGAGCAGACTATGGGATTTAGACTTGGGAGGCTGCAAGTTCAAGTCTTAGCTGTGTTACTTAATGGAGGGTGCTTCCTGGGGAAGTGACAGGAGATTTGGTGTACTGACTTATTCAGTTTTAGACATCTTGTTCAAGAGGATACCACTGTTGACAAATGTCAGGTTGCAAAGTGGGGTGAGTGCCACAGACATTCACAGGCACTTCCAGGCTGCACGGAGAGATGGTTTGTCACCAGTGAATGGTTGTCCAGTGTTTCTTCTTCTCCACTGTGACCATCCCAGTCTCTCTTGGTTTTTAAAATTATTTTTATTTAATTTTTTTTAATTTGAGAAAAATCAGGGGCTTTCCTGATGGCTCATCAGGTAAAGAACCCTCCTGCAATGCAGGAGACTCAGGAGACTCCAGTTGGATTCCTGGTTTGGGAAGATCCCCTGGATCAAATGGCAACTGGGTGCCATTTCCTTGCCTGGGAAATCCCGTGGACAGAGGAGCCTGGTGGGCTACAGTCCAAAGGATCACAAAGACACAACTGAGCACGCACGAGTATCATGAGGTGATGTCTATTGGTTGGTGGAAGGGGATCACTTAGGAGCTCTTAGTGGGGCAGGTCCACTTTGTCTTCCCTATCACAGACTTCTAGCAGCGCGGGATGGCGGTCTCTCTGCAAATCTGGGCGGTACTTGTTCTTTCGGATCCTGTCCCAGATGCTGCTGAGGATTACCCAGGCGTTCTCCTTGATGGTGGTCCATGCATAGGTGGCCTGCTTTCCCGGGCTGTACCTTGCTTCATCGCCACAGCTACCCCTTGGCTGTCTGCTGCCGGCTTCACATCCAAGTCTTTTGGTGAGAGTCCGTTACTGTGGAAGCAGTTTCGGGCCTGTAGGTTCCTGGGTTTGGCACTGTGCATCTACTTATTCCTCTCCAGGGCGAAGCTGGAACATGACCAGCCTCCTGACCAACCATTGCATATGTGTGGCAGCTCCTCTTGTTGTGGAGACGAAGACCGAGGCCCCGCTGGCATCTGGGCCCCTCGGGTTTGGTTTATGCTCAGCTCCTCCTGCAGTCATTGCTCTTGTCCGTCTTCAAAGCCCCCTGTAGTTCACAGGGAAGGCTGGTACTCAGGGGCTGTTTCAGGCCCTCCTCAGAAACTTGTGTGGGAACCTTTCATGGGGCAGGTAAGCACGAGGGGCACGACAGGGCAGGGTTGTTTCACTCAGGTTCACCTGAATCCAGAAGTTTGCTTTGGCCTCCTTCCATCCCCACTGTGGGCAGTTTTCCCGACATAGCCATGATCAGCATTCCTTAGTCACTCAGGCCATCAACCAGCAGCTCTGTCGCCATGGTGCAGGGAGCTCCAGGAGGGAGAGGTACCTACCCCATTCAGAGATGGTTGTGGGCATATGTATTGCCAGTTCCTTGGCATTTTTGGGAGCCTGTTTTATTGTTTGTTTTAACATATTTATTTGGCTGCACTGGTTCTTAGTTTTGTCAGGTAGGATCTTTGATCTTCATCACAGCGTGTGGAATCTTTAGTTTTGACATGCGAACTCTTAATTGTAGCACATGGGATCTAGTTCCCTGACCAGGGATCTAACCCGGGTACCCTGCATTGGGAATGCTGACTCTTAGCCACTGGGCCACCAAGGAAGTTCCTAGGAGACCACTTTTTGAACTCTAGGGGAATCCTGCCCTTAATGTTAGTCTCAGTTTCCTGTCTGTAAAAAGGACTGTAGCAACAGTGCTTGCTTCAGAGGTAGAGGGACCATACTTCCTGGTTTTCCCAGGACATCCCTGTATGCCTGTATCCTGCTGTAGTAGTAAGAGTATTTCACTCTCAGAGGTGTTCTGATTGAAGGTTACCCTACTTGTTAGTACTGAGTAGGGTTGTATAAGTAGTATGTATAAGGGTAGGCCTAAAGTAAAAACCAAGAAATGTTTGTCAGAAGAGATGCTATGTGCTCAAGTAATGTTTGTTCAGTGAACTAGTTTTATAAAGGTTAAGTTTGAGGATATTTGAAGGGAAAGTCTAGCTTGTAGGCAGTTAGAGTTTATTAAGGTTGATAAAAATGTGTTAATACCTGTTTAGAATATAAGGAAGTGCCAGGAGAGTGGTGTGGATGGACTACTGCAGGTGTCTGGAAGGTGTATAGCAGCTTGTTGGAGGGGCTGGGCCTTGAATTAAACATTGAGGGACAGAAAGGCTTAGTCCAAGATTCCATGGGGCAGCTAAAATTGCTCTGGCTACTTATAGTTAAGAAATAAGATCGAATCTCTGTCCATGTGTGTATTTTATTTATTTTTTATTTTTGGCCATGCCACTCCAGGGATCTTAGTTCCCTGATCATGAAGTGAACCCAGAGCCCCTGCAGTGGAAGCTTGAAGTCCTAACCATGGGATCTCTAGAGAATTCCCCAAATATGTGTTTTATCTGGGTTTTTTAATCTGTTATTTTCCATCCAGTAGCCCACCTTCATGAAGATCTGTAGCTTTAAGTGTGAAAGCCTAGTGAGGTACCAAGTCCTGTGCCAAGAGGTCACCAGAGGAACCTGTACTTATTCTTCTAATGAATTTCCAGAGAAAATGCTTCTTGTTTAATTCCCAGGAAGAAAACAAAAACATGAAAAACAGTTGGCACCTAGCGCTTCTGTCTTGTTTGGTATGAAAACCAGTCCTTTTCAGGAACTGGAGGAGGGAGTTGCTACCCCAAGGGCAGGGTGTGCCCTGACTCGTGGGAAAGGCAAACTGCAGTGACCTGGAGGGTAAGGAGACCTTTTCTTAGAACGAGGTGAAAGTCAGGTCAGTTTTCCTGTATTCTGGTTGTTTCCAAACTGGATTTCTTTTCTTGGCTGCAGTAATTTCCCTTGGAGACTAGGAGGGTGCCAGTAATGACAGCTGGATGGGACCCTCAAGACCCCTCTGTCTATTGGTTTGATGCATCTGTGTGTTCATTCATTCCACACGAGATGCCAGGTATACCTGTGAATGAATGAGTGAAACTCTAGTCTGGGTTTAGGGGATGGAAACATGAATGCTGTGCCATCCCTGTCTCCAGAAGTCAAGAGAGGACATAAAAGTATCTGCAGAAAATATCTGGTGGCTCTAACTGAGCAGTGACCAACTCTAGGGACTCTGGGGAAACTTCACAGATAATAAGTGTTATTTGATGGAGCCTTCAAGGATGAATGGGGATTTGTCTAGTGAGATAGAGAAGGAGAGGATCATTGAGCAAGAGAAATAACATGAGTAGGTGAGAAAGTGCATGTGCTGTACTGTGTGCTAAGTTGCTTCAGTGGTGTTTGACTCTTTGCAACCCCCTGGACTGTATAGACCGCCAGGTTCCTCTGTTCATGAGATTCTCCGGGCAAGAATACTGAAGTGGGTTGTCATGCCCTCCTCCTGGGGATCTTCCTGACCCAAGGATTGAGCTCACGTCTCTTATGTCTCCTGCATTGGCAGGCTGATTCTTTACCACTAGTGCCACCTGGGAGGCCAAAGTGCATGCACTTGGAAACTGGAAATTTGGAAATTGGAAATTCCAAATCCTTGTAAATTGGATTCATTGGGGATGGACTGCAGAGTAGAAAGGCCATGGAGATGAGGGTGCAGGGATGGGCTTAGGTTGAGAAAGGTCTTGATTGCTGACTGAGAACTTAAGACTGTGCTATGAAAGGAGAATCACCTAGGGAAAGGAGGTGATTAGGTCTGTGTTTTAGGAAAGTGATGGGTTATGGATGGTTAAAGGGGGTGGTTAAAGGGGACCTCCTTGGTAGCTCAGATGGTAAAGAATCTGCCTGCAGTGGAGAAGACCCAGGTTCGATCCCTTGGTCAGGAAGAACCCCCAGAGGAGGAAATGGCAACCCACTCCAGTATTCTTGCTGGGAGAATCCCATGGAAAGAGGAGCCTGGTGGGCTACAGTCCAGGGGGTAAAAAGAGTCAGACTTGACTGAGTGACTAACATTTTCACTTTCAAAAGTGGTGGTAGTGGAGATGGTGAGATGTGTGGTCATGGTCTAGTCCCAAGATACAAGTTGAAAGGGAGTTGAGACAGTGGATATGAGGGACAGTTCACTGGTGGAAATAGAGGTCACCCAATCTCCTCACTTAAACAAGAGGAACCCCAGGTCCTGAGCAGGTAACACTTAGAGTCCAAAGCTCTGGTTCCATGATAACCCCCTAAGTAATCCATCCTCTGCCCAGTGTCTTTAGAAGGGTGGCAGATGCTTAGTGGCTGAGATCACCATCTGTCAAGAGGAGAATCTCTGTCACTTTTTAATTCTATGAAATCTTTTTTTTTAATGTTTGTTTATTTGGTTGCACCGGTCTTAGTTGTGGTATGTGAACTCCTAGTTGTGGCATGTGGGATCTAATTTCCTGACCAGGGATCGAATCTGGGCCCCCTGCACTGGGGAGCTTGGAGTCTTTGCCACTGGGCCACCAGGGAAGTCCTGGAACCTCTTAATTTTGAAAGAAATTTGCTCCTTCTAGATTTAGTGACTCTTTGATCACTGGAGATACTCAATCAGTGACCGATTGGGATGTTACAGTGGAAATCAGGCACTGGTTGAAGACTTGGTGCAGAATATCTTTAGTTAGTGGTAGTCACTCAGTTGTGTCCGACTCTTTGTGACCCCATGGAGTGTAGCCTTCTAGGCTCATTCATCTTCCATGGGATTTTCCAGGTAAGAATACTGGAGTGGGTTGCCAGGGTTTGAACATGGGTCTCCCGCATTGCAGACAGATTCTTTACTGTCTGAGCCACCAGGGAAGTCCCTTTGAGGTCTGTTAGCTCTGACTTTTTTTTGAAGCCCTTCCTTCTTCCCAGCTTCCCTCCTTTCCTTTCTTCCCTTCTTGTAAAAGATACTTAACAATCTTACCTGACTTAACCTCTGTCCATTTGGCTCCTCAGGATCATTTTAGCCAAATTGGACAAAAGGCAGAGACGGTTAAAAATGGATGATTAGGGATTTCACTGGTGGTACAAGGGATAAGAATTCACCTGCTAAATGCAGAGGACACAGATTCGATTCTCGGTCCTGGAAGCATTCACGAGCCTCGGAGCAACTAAGCCTGTGTGCTACAACTACCGAGCCCGAGCTGTAAAGGCTGTGAGCCACACTATAGAAGCCTGTGTGCCTGAAGTCTGTGCTCTTAGCAAGAGAAGACACCGCAATCAGAAGCAGTAACCTCCGCTTGCCACAACTAGAGAAAGTCTTGAGCAACAACGAAGACTCAGTGCAACCACAAATAAAATAAATAAATTAATTTAATAAAAATTGCCAAGGTAGTAAATCTTAAACATTCTTACCACAAGAAAAAAAATTGTAAGACTGTATATTAACTAGACATATTATTTAAAAAAAAAACAACATAGCATTAAAAAAAAAAATAGGTGATTAGGCACTAAGAATGGTGGGCAGAGTAGCAAGGGGAATAACCATTTGGGTGCCAGTAAGTTAATACTCGCCAGGCCTGGGGAAGTGGCCTAAGCCAGCCTGCATGATCCTGATCAAAATGAAATCCACCATACAGTTAATTATGCCAGTTGTCATTTTTATAGTTGCTGTTGTTGAGTCAGTAAGTCGTGTCCAACTCTTTTGTGACCCGATGGACTGTAGCCCACCAGGCTCCTCTGTCCATGAAATTTCTCAGGCAAGAACACTGGAATGGGTTGCCATTTCCTTCTCCAGGGATCTTCCTGATCTAGGGATCGAACTCGAGTGTTTTGCATTGGCAGGCGAGTTCTTTACCACTGAACCACCTGAGTGCTTTACAGTTTATGATGTGTTTTCCTACAAATTACAGGTAAATCCTTACCATAGTCCTCTAAGTAGTTACTATTATTGTTCAAGTTTTACTGATCAAGAATGTGAGGCTTCTTAATTAAATGACTTATGACCAAAACTAGCTGGATATTGAATCTTGACTTCAGCTTTAGTTTTCTGTTTGCACAGTTTCAGATTCTTCCTGTCCCCGGCCTGTGCAGATCCCTAGGACAGACTCTAGCTTTTATTCTTATTGATATCCTTAAATCTGTTGTAGATCCTGATATGTGGTAAGGATTTAATAAATGTTTGTTGAATGAACATGTGAATAAATAATATAAATGAAGTAATAAATGACAACTTGAATTCTAAGAATATCTTTAGTAGCAATAAAAATCTAATTGAGCTCCCTTAAACATTAATTTGTTATCAAAAGACAATGAGAAAGAACTCATTTAGAATACATTTACTCAAATTCATTAAGAAAAAAAAAGCACCAAAAAAACCCCTCACCAAATTCTTGCCTGAATACCTCTGTCAGATCTCTTAGGGACCTATAACTCTGATCTTGACCCCCTGAAAGGGCCTGTCTACTTTTCTGTTTGTGTACAGTGTTTCCTTCCACTTAATATTATTCTAAGAAATGCGCTTCCTTCCTTTGGCCTGGTCTTTATATTTATCTTTTATATAACTCAAGATTTGTCGAATTGACATTACCTGTGTGGACACTGGGCTACTATGGTGGCTCAGCAGTAAAAAATCCACCTACAGTGCAGAAGCTGTGGGTTTGATCCCTGGGTAGGGAAGATCCACTGGAGAAGGAAATGAAAAGCTACTCCATTATTTTTTCCTGGAGAATTCCATGGACAGAGGAGCCTGGTGGGCTATAGTCTGTGGGGATGCAAAATAATTGGAGACGATTTAGGAGCTAAACAGCAGTATATAAGTGATATATAAGTGATATGTGGGCATCAGGATAGTTTTCAAATTTTAAAATAATACAATTCAGTAAGTTAAAACATGCAGTGTAAACATCAGTGGATAACTTTTACTTCTAAATTATTTCTTGAAGACAATGATTTCTTTGGCACTTCCACTTTCCCTTAAACTGGTTACTATCTTGTCTCCTGTATTATGTGGTTATGTGACTATGTGTCTTATCTCCTCAGGGATGTAGGAGAAAATGCAAGTATGGCTGGGGAGTCAGACAGGTTTGGATTCAAATTATGGCACTGCCTCTTGTCATATAATCTTATACTGGTTACTTAGCCTTTCTGAACCTCCAAGTGCTTATCTGTGACAGGGAATAGTAATTCTTTCCATGTAATGTGACTGTGGAGGGATTCTTTGGTCAGTGTTGGAAGGCACCAAAGTCTGCCATGTGGTCTGCTGAAAAACACCCTGTCCTCTGCTCTCTGTTCCCCACCAGATGATAAGACAGCCAAGATCTTTCTCTTATATTTCCCCATAGAGTATGACCCATAGCAAGTAGACCTTAAATACATGTTTATCAGCTGGCTAAAGAACTTTTAAGTTTTTTCAAAAAACAATTATAGGCACAACTACTGAATAGTTCTATTACTTTTCATACAATTTGCCATTCAACTTCTAGAAAGGTTGAACTAATTTAAAGAGTCATTAGCAGTGGATGAATGTACTGGTTTCTTAGTGTCTTCCCTAGAATTTAATTTTATAACTTGCATTTGTCTGCTAAATTAATAAGAAATCATATTTTGTTATTGTTGCAATTTGTCTTCCTTTAATTACTGAGAATAATTTCCTAAGAAGTGGTTTAGAGTTTATATGTCCTCTTGTGTGAATTGTCAAATGGCAATACTTAAAAATAGTCTGGGCTTGAGAAGCTCCATATGAAAGGGCTAAAAATGTTTAGTGTCTTGAGTTACCTAAACTTGAGTACCTACTATGTGGCAGGCACTCTTCCAGGGGCTATGGCTACCACAGAGGAAAAAAAAAAAAAGTGAATAAAATCAGTAGCCTGCACTCCAACCTCCTCAGGTAATGTAGGTGGTGGCTGAGATCTAGAAAAAAAATTACTGAAATCATTCAGCTTGTTTAGTAGCAGAACCAACTGTTTATTTGAACAATAATTGTAATTTCATATGTTTTGTATTGGTAGCCTTTTAAGCTATGGAAACATCCTGGAAATTGCAGAATTGTGATATTCAGACAACACCTGCAAACTGTATCTACACTGAGAAAGCAGAGTCCTGGTTTTTGGTTGAGACAATATGATCACCCAGTTCTTCAGTCCGGAGAAGGCAATGGCACCCGACTCCAGTACTTTTGCCTGGAGAATCCCATGGATGGAGGAGTCTGATAGGCTGTAGTCCATGGGGTCGCTAAGAGTCAGACACGACTGAGCGACTTCACTTTCACTTTTCACTTTCATGCACTGGAGAAGGAAATGGCAACCCACTCCAGTGTTCTTGCCTGGAGAATCCCAGGGACGGGGGAGCCTGGTGGGCTGCCTTCTATGGGGTCACACAGAGTCGGACATGACTGACGCAACTTAGCAGCAGCAGCAGCAGCAGCAGTTCTTCAGTCTCATATGTAACTTCTTCCTACAGCCCTTTACCCCTTATATTTACATGCATTCTTAAATGAATAAACTTGTTTTTAAAATAGGGCTAGAAGATAAACTTACCCCATCTAAGCTGTTCAGGCCAACTCTGAACCTTTCTGGACATGTTTGTGGTAAATGAGAAGAGGTGACATATTTCTCTATTGAATAAAATAGTCAATTTAGTTTTAATAAGGCAGTTATTGTCAGGTTATAAAAATTCAACTAACTTGCCATAACTGTCTTGTTTAAAGTCAATTAAGAGCCTCATATTCCTCACTTACTGGGTAAAATTTAATAGAACTTCAGTTAAGCATGTATTGCTTATTTAATTCAAAATTAAGTTAATCACCACAGTTGGTAACAACCACTGAGTATTTAATTAACATTCAGCAAACTATCTTATTAAGTCTAAATTAGATACAGACAGGTCTTGTTTATCCCCATCAGTTTGCAAACACCATTTCCCTAGCTCTCACCCCAAAGGGCCTTTGGTTTTCCCATGGCTTTCTTCTTCTGACTTGTCATCTTCATTTTCACCTGCTTGACACCCAACTTGGGTGAAGGATGAAGAAAAGAGGTAGGAGTTTTTGTGTTATGGGAATTTCTGGCTTGGGGGTACAGCTGAGAAATTTTTCTGTTCCGTTCCATTCTTCAAGAATTATCGAGCACATTCTCTGTGTAAGACATTCTTTTGAACATTTCGGAAGATGTGGAGGAGGTCATGTTGACATATTTGGTTTTATGTTCTCATCTTAGAAATGAGATGATGGGATTTAGTACCTTCATTTAGCACGTATTTTTTGGCCTACAGCTTGTAAGGCCCTCTGCAGGGTGTCAGAGATACCATAATGGTTTGGACAAGGTCCTTGCTGTTGAGGAAGACACATAGTCTAGTTTGAGAGGAGCGGTGGTGGAAATATTGGATAAGATGCTGCTATAGGAGCACTGAAGTCCCTTAGTGTTCTGTGAGGAAGGATCCTGTAGCTAAGAAAGTTTGGAAAAGTCCAGACAAGCAAAACTAAATGGGTGTCTTTACTGTGTGACTTTTCTGAGTCTTTAGGAAACTAATGTGCATTGTAACCTTCCAAGAGGTTTGTTCTCAAAGTTTTAGATCCTAGACTCTCTATGTCACCAACCTTTTTTGCCCTCTCAGAATGTTTCTTGGTCGTAGTCTTTCAGTGTGCTTTGGGAAAAACCACTGTGAGCCCTGGATCCTGTCTCTTGGCGTCTCAGCCTAGCAGGCAGATACACTGGTAACCCATACAGGGTTGGAAGTTCTAATTTGTAAGAAAGTTGTACAGGAAAAGTGGGTGATTTCAGACTTTTGGTGGGGTTGAAGGTGTGAAATTCAAAGCAGACTTTCCTGGTAGAGAGCTGGACTTGTGAGAGAGACACAGTTTGTATCAGCGGAGAGGCCCGGAAGATTGCCAAAGAGTCTTCAGGAACAGAACCGTGAAATTCTGACACAGCTGATTTGATCACGACATCCCAGCACATGGATCCAACTTAGACCAGTTTTGTTAAATAACCTAAATCTGGAGAGGTAAGAGGCGGCAGCCTTTGTGGTGCAGAATGCTCTGCTTTAGGCCTTGTTTCAGTTGAGCGACTGCCCGTCTGGAGAAGGGGTCCCTTCTGTGAGGCATCCTGATGCCGTGTCTGGGGCAGCCTCTTTGTCCTGTGAAGAGTGAGTCTTGGCCCCTCCATCTGGCAGGTCCAGCTTCCGTTTGCCTCATCACTTCCCACTTTCTCCACCTTTCCTTTCTCCTTAGCATCCCTTCTTCTGATGAGTCACCTTGTCTACATTTCTCATTCTCATCCATCTGTATCATCCTCTCCCTCTGAGGCAAGTACCCTTTATGTTCTTCCTGACAAGTACTTTACTTCACTGAAAATAGTGCTACCAATTTTCTCCTCTCCAGGAGCAACCAGCAGATGGAACCTGCTGGATGGAATGGAGGATAATCTACAGATCTGGTCCTCCACACTGGGGAGATTTGCCCCCAGGTGGGGTTCCTTCAGTACCTACCTTGTTAATCACATCTGTATGGAAGGCAGCATAGGCACAGGAATGGGAGCTCAAGGTTCTGTTTCTGGGCATGAGTTTTCCCCAGTCCGAGCCTCAGTTTATCCATCTGTGAAATGCTCAGGTAGGCTAGGTCTCTTTTTCCAGTCCTTTCAACTAAACATATTGAGTGTTAGCATTTGGTCCAGTGAAGTCAACATTCGCTGGAGTCGGTCTGGGCCGTTTGATGAGATATGTATCTTCAAGACTGGTGATATGAGGATATGGGCAGTGGGCAGAGTTCCCTGTCCACACATGGGAGGTGTGGTTCTTCTACCCACAGCCTTCTACTGGAGTCATTTTCCTTATATTGCCTGTTACTTTTTCGTCATATTTCCTCCTCCTCTGCCATTCAGGCTTATCTATTCTTTGCCAACACACTTCTTGCTGTAAATGCTCCTCTTCTATTGCCCAGCCAGATAGCTCCCTGTCTCCTTTTTCCCTCTTGGCTCTGCCCATGAAGGATGTCCGCTCTGGAACTTTCTAAAGACAGATGGCTACTGTGATGGGTCAGATTGGGGAATGGCGGTCCTGGCCAGCTGCAGGTCCTTCCAGGAGACTGTTCTTCAGAACCCTTTCTTTATTGGATAAATATATTTCAATGAATGAGACTAAGTCTTGCCCTGGGGGAGCCCACAATGGAACTGAGAAGCTTTTTGACTTCTTGACACCTGGGGGAAACCACAGCCAGTGAGGAACATTATTCATTGCAGAGGAAGGATTTTTGCCTTCTAGAATTGGGCAGTGCACTGTTAGAGTCTCAGCATGAATTCTTAAGCATCTAGGAAAACTAATCACTTGGAAAGCTGAAGCTAGTTTTGCAGACCTTGAAAAGGCAGCTTGCATGTTTCATTTTACCACCTACCTGGACAGACACTTTAGGGATGAAAATGTCAGCAGGCAGCTTGGCAAGTGGCACACCAGAGGCCATAATATTGGCTGGTGGTGCATGCTATCAAGGTTGACGTGTCAGCGCACGTAGGACACTGCAGAGACCCAGCGACGCCATTGACATGTGAAGCTGCCATTGGAAATGGCAGTCAAGTTTGGTTCTGCTCCGGGAAAGACTTTTCCAAAGTTAGAAATTTACCTTGTGAATCCTTTGACTTCTTCTTTGTATTAAACACAGTTCTCATCTCTTGGTCTTTGTGATTAGTTGTTTGGATTTCCCGTTATATAGGCCTGCCTAAAAAATACAGAAGCATTTTGAAAGCTTTGATCTGTATAACATTTGAAAGCACGGGTTTTGGAGCTAGGCTGCGTCCTGGCTCCACCATTATTAACTTGACCTATTACCCAGTCTCTTTAGACTTTTATTACCTCATCCTCAGAATGAGGAGAAGAAAATTACTGTCTTCTAGTTGTCAGGATTAAATGAACTATGTGAAATGCTTAGAACAGAGCCTGACACATGCCAAGTAACCATTAAATATTATCTGCTGTTATATGTTGGAGAAGGCAGTGGCACCCCACTCCAGTACTCTTGCCTGGAAAATCCCATGGATGGAGGAGCCTGGTGGGCTACAGTCCATGGGGTCGCTAAGAGTCAGACACTACTGAGCAACTTCACTTTCTCTTTTCACTTTCATGCATTGGAGAAGGAAATGGCAACCCACTCCAGGGTTCTTGCCTGGAGAATCCCAGGGATGGGGGAGCCTGGTGGGCTGCTGTCTATGGGGTCACACAGAGTCAGACACAACTGAAGCGACTTAGCAGCAGCAGCAGCAGCTGTTATATGTGTTATAAAGTCAGAAAATTGTGGTTTGGAGATGTTACAGGTAAATGAGGTTTTGTGTTTTCTCTCTGTGTTTTTTATTTTTTTTGTCTTTTTAAATTTTTTGTTTTGGAATAGTTTTAGCTTTATAGAATAGTTGTAAAAATTATACAGAGAATTTCCATCTATCCTTCACTCAGTTTCTCTCATTTTTGACCTCTTAAATTAGCATATTGTGTGTGTGCTCAGTCGTGTCCAACTCTTTGAGACCCCATGGACTGCACCCCGCCAGGCTCTCTGTCCATGGGGATTCTCCAGGCAAGAATACTGGAGCGGGTTGCCATGCCCTCCTCCAGGGGATCTTCCCCCACCCAGGGATCGAACCCATGTCTCCTATGTCTCCTGCATTGGCAGGCAGATTCTTATCACTGTACCACCACATTAGCATAGTACATTTGTCAAAACTAAGAAATGGATGTTGGTACATGACTATTAACGGAACTGGACTCTATTTAGATTTCACCAGTTTTTCCATTAATGTCTTTTTTCTTTTTTGCAGGATACACCTCAGGGTACCACATTATACTTAGTTGATATTTCGCTACCCTAGAGTGGCTTTACAGGTTTTTTTTTAATAGCTAAGAAGCCTATTACAACATGTAACGCTGAACCCATAAACTGGAGCAGCTGTGGTTGAAATGGTGCAGGACGGGACTGACTTTCTTACACTTCCCTACTTTTTCTATTTGAATAGGCTCTGGTAAAGTAAGGCTTAAATATCACCATAATACAGTCTCTTTGTTTCCAGGGAAGAGACTGAGGCCCCAGAATGGGGAGTGATGATCCTAGGTGAAGCTGGAAGCCCAGTGAGGGTCAAAAAAAAGGATTGTGGAAATACCCCAATCTTGTCCCTGTTGTTTAATGGATGAGTGAACAACAGTTAGGGACACTCTGGAAGATCTGGGTTTGGATCCAGGCTCTTCCACCGTATGTCTCAGTTTTCTTATCTGTAAAGTTGGTTCAGTGGTCAGTGATACCTCAAACAGTACTTGATACAAAGTACCACCATTTACCTTATGAAAGTTAAGTAAGCGAAGATGCTTACTTTTAGCATAGCCTGAAACATCGTAGGTTCTCAATATATATTTCAAAAAAAAAGAAGCCTTGAAAATTAGAAAACTTTATCCTTAGAACTAATTTCTAGAAGGCAGGGACAAATTGATATGAAACAAAAACCAGTCATTCATAAGGAAATCTGCGATACTCGGAAATGGAACCAGTGTTTGAGTTTCTGATAAGCGGGATATACTGTCTGTTTTTATTCTTGGAGGCTTTTATCATACAATACTACATTATGTTGCAGTCTGACTTTCACACAAATTGGATCCCAAAACCTCTTACAGGAATTAAAAATACAAACTCGTGGGCAGTATGTGTTTTATAAATTACAGAAAACAGTAGTGTAACGACATGGCATAGTGAGTACAGTGAAGGCTGCGGCAGGCACTGGCACCCAGGAGGAAGACAAGGGTGTGGTAGCTGAGACGCATGGGAGGCAGGAAGCGGGAGGAGGTGAGGAGGTGTCCGGCATCGCACTCAGTGTCAGGAGAGATGGAGGGAGGCCACCTCCAGCGGGGAGGCTCGGTGGAAAAGCTGAGGGTAGTCAAGGCAGTCGCAGAATCCTGGAGAAATCAACCTTTTGATAGCCTTCAAAGATTTTTAAAATTTTAGGCTTGTTAAGAGTAGTTTTAGACTCACAGCAAAACTGAGAGGGAGGTACCGAGATTTCTCACATGTCCCCTATCTCCTGCACAGGCAAAGCCTCTCCAGCTGTCAGCATCTCCTCCCGGAGTGGTTTGTTTGTTGCAGTTGGTGAACCCATGTTGGTATATCAGTGTCACCCGGCGTCCATACTTCACATTAGGGTTTACTCTCAGTGTGGTATATTCTATGGGTTTAGACACGTGTATAGTGACATGTGTCCATCATTATATCATACAGAGTATTTCACTGCCTTACAAATCCTGTCGTCTGCCTATTCATACCTACCTCTCACCCCCAAATCTGGCAGCCACTGATCTCTTTACTGTCTCCACATGTATCCTTTTTATCCTGCCATTTTTGGTTGTGTTGAATGGTAACCAACTGACTTTTAGAAACTGACCTCCATTGCCTTCCCTCATTCGTGCTTTGTCACAGCATTTTCTCAGGCTGGGTTGCTGTTCTCTACCATCATCGCCTGTTTGAATCCAAATGTATCTTCAGGGCCAGCACTTCCTCCATGAAGCAGGCCTTGATTTTCACCCTTGGTCCTAAGCAGGAAATAATCCCTTCCTCTTATGGTCTCTGTCTGGACTGAGTGCAGGGCACTGAGCACTTTTTACCTTCTATTGTAGTTATCTGTGTCCCTATCTTATTTAGGAGTTTTTAACTTCTTTAGACATTCATTCTTATCTAGAATCTGACAGACATATTACAAATGCTTGTTGAATGGATGGATGGATGGATGGACAGGTTTGACATCATTCATACTACTCAAACTTAATTCCTTTAGAGTAGGGATTTAACCCGCTAATCTCTATATCTCCTCAGTATTAGCACTGAGACTGCTACTGCTAAGTCACTTCAGTCGTGTCCGACTCTGTGCGACCCCATAGACGGCAGCCCACCAGGCTCCCCCGTCCCTGGGATTCTCCAGGCAAGAACACTGGAGTGGGTTGCCATTTCCTTCTCCAATGCATGAAAGTGAAAAGTGAAAGTGAAGTCGCTCAGTCATGTCTGACTCTTAGCGACCCCATGGACTGCAGCCTACCAGGCTCCTCCAACCATGGGATTTTCCAGGGGAGAGTACTGGAGTGGGGTGCCATTGCCTTCTCCAAGGTGCCTGCTATTTGTTCATTCATTCATTCCACAATAGACTTTCAGGCACTACTTTAGGAATGAAGTGATGAATAGTCCATTTGTTGATAGCCTACACAGAAAATAGACTATTCTTTGAAATATATTTTCATTCTTGTAAGGTTGATCTGGGATTGATTTTTTCTTTTGACACAGAAGAACCAAGCAAGAAATGTTTTGTTTCATCCGCATGTGTCAAAGTGGATGCTCTCTCATTCCTTCAGCTGGCTTGGTAATAAAGAGATACTGCTGGGCTGAGACAGGCACCAGGGTCTATGGTGGTCCCTTACTGCTTTCCTCAGGGACCAGTCCTCTTCCCAGTGTGTTGAAAGGTAGTGCCAGTATTCCACGATGATCATGGTTGGGCTTCCCTGGTAATGTCTCTACTCTTATTTTCTTAATATAGTGACAGGATGCATGCTGCTGAGGTGGTAAATGGGAAGAAGAAGTGCAGTGAACTGTCTGTTTCTTGGGGCCTTCTGTATTAATCACAGGAGGAGGTGTCAGACACGGCCAGATGAGAGAGCCAGCTGACTGAAGTTCATGTCGGATCCAAATTAGAATGGCAAAATTGGGAGACCTTGATGATGCTGAACTGAAGAAGCTTAAGGTTCTCAGAGTGGTTAGGGCTGGAAGAATCAGAGAGGTCATCTAATCTAGTGGTTCTCAGACTTGAAGGGGCATTAGGGTTTTCTGGACCCCATCCCAGAGCATCTGATGTAGTTGATCATGAGTTTGTACTTCCCACAAGCTCATGGGTGTGCCAGTGCTGATGAGAACCCCTGACCTAGTCCCACAGCTGGTCTGTTGAGATTTTATAGATGGGGAGAGGACACACAGAGATAGGTGGAAAGGACTTGTCTAGAGTCACACAGATATCAGGAGTGAAGTTGGAGTCAAAACCAGGAATCCTGGCTCGAAGTCATTTCCATACCGTCACTAGAACAATATTATTTTTAGGTCCAGGAACATTATTATTTTTAGTTCTACTACAGGATGATGACATATTTCACCAGCTTTGCCTGATTTGGTCACAAATTTATTTTTGAGGGCCTTTCATTTAAAAGCTGTCTCCATCCTACATTTTCTTACTCAGTTAATCCACATTTTTGACTACAGCTCTGCACTAGGAATTGCACTTGAACCCAAGGTGGTATTATAGCATGGTAGTCTGAAAGCATGGGTCTCAGGAAGTTTGACCTTGAGTAAATGGCTTTTTCATTTTCTCATCTGAAAACGAGAATAGTAATACCTCCTAGGACAGCAGGTAGAGCGCCGAGATTGTACCTGGCCCTCACTCCCTGACCGATAGGCCTGATGCAATCATTGTTAACTGGGTAGAACGTGGTCCCCACCCTCTCATGCATAGGTGACTTACTGAGTGCTACAACTGAGAGACAGTGGGAATTAGAGGAACAAGCACATGACTTGGAATTAGGAGGGCTGAGATCTAGTCCCAGCCACTTAACTAGCTGTGTGATCTTGTGCAAGTCACTTGACTTGACTGAGCTATAATTTGAAGCAGGTCCTTGATGGCTGAGTGGGTGAAGAATCCACCTGCAATGCAGGAGACAGAGGAGGCACGGGTTCAATCCCTGAGTCAGGAATCAATCCCAGAGGAGGAAATGGCAACCCACTCCAGTATTCTTGCCTGAAAAATCTCATGAACAGAGGAGTGTGGCAGGCTACAGTCCATGGGGTTGCAAAGAGTTGGACATGACTGAGTGACTAAGCACACCACATGCAGACTTAGTTTACATTGTGTGTGTGTGTGTGTGTGTGTGTGTGTGTAGCAAGGGACATGTGCCAGCTCTGTGTCCACTGTCTTCCATTCCCAGGACAGGGCAGAGAAGTTGAATAAGATACCCTTTCAGGCGTCTGCAAGGTTGTGGTCAACACAGGAAACAGACATGCAAACCAGATTGGGGCTGCAGGTGGAGCAGCGCTGGAAGGTGTGTGTATGAGACATAAAGGAGGTATCCTGGCAGCAGGGTGATGGAGAGCTCATCGGGGCTGCAGATCAGTGGTCCTGCAGACATGCAGACATGTTTGGCTCCCCAGAAGGAAAATGAGATATTGAGGGCATTTAGGCTCTACAGAGCCACAGTCCTCCACATTCTCTGTTAATCTTAGCAGCTTGCTCACCCCCAGGGTTTTTAATTTGCCATCCTCGAAGGCTGTGGCCTTCTTCCATCTTCCACAGTGGCCTCCTCTTGCATGACTCTCTGTCTGGCTCGTCTGTGAACCTCTTCCAGGCAGTGCCCCCAGGAAACCCTGTGGATCTCCTCCCAAGCTCCTATCCCACCTTTGCAACTCACTTCCTGCCTGGGCCCCAGGGCCTCTGGAGGCTGAGAGGGCTGGCCAGACTGATCTATCTCCCCTGGCTTCCCCTGTGATTCCTGAGCCCCTGCCCTTCTGTGGTGTCCATAGCTGGGACACACTTGTCTGCTCAGTGCATGCTCTGTACTTCCAAATTCCTCCCTTACTCTCATGTTTCCATTTAAAGCCCTTGTGAGCGGGTCTGAGTGTCTCCTGCCAGCACCGTTCCTTCGCGTTTCCTGGAACCCCATTTCTCATCCTGCTGGGGAGCCAGCCTTGAACAGGACTTGAGCACAGCCTCTCTGCAGCCTCTTCTCTTTCTCCAAGATCATGACTTCTGGCAGAAGGGGGGACCAGCTCTTTTTGGCCCTGCTTACCTCATCTTCCTTGTTCCCTCCCATGAGGCTTTCTTCCTTTTTATCCTTGTCCACTTAGTCTCCTGCCTTGGGTCCGCTGGACAGAATGGCATCTTTTCCTTTGCCCGGCATCTATGCCTTACTCAGAAGTAACTTGTGAAGCCACACAGAGTGTTCATGGGGTCTGCTTTTAGGAGGATGTCAGAATGGCCTCTGGCAATGCTTTGTGACAATAAGAATATGTTGGTTTGATTTCCCAACTAATTTTATTTTTAGGTGCAAACACACACACAGCAGAGCCGTGTTAGGAATGAAGGAGAATTGTGTTGTGAGTGGCACTGAGTGCAAGACTCTCACCTGCAGTTCTCTCCCTGCTCTGCCTGTTCTTCGTGATCGTCCCCTCTGTTTTAGAGCAGGCATCTCCCCTCCTGTTTTCCAGCTGGCCTCTGCCTTCTTGCTTATTGTCTCTCTTGGCCTGTGGGTAAAATCCTTTCCTGGGCACACCTCCACCCTGCCATCCATCCGACCTTACCTCAGTTCTAGAAGTGTCTCTGGCCAACCCCTGTTAGTCACATTCTATAGCTGAAGCTACCACGAGTGTGTTAGTAAGCACTCTCTTGCATGCCTGTGACTTTTCATGTCCCTTCTTCTTGGCCCTGGGCCCTTTGTTTCTATTTGGTGAACACCTGCTCATCACTCAAAAGGTAGCACAGATGTCTCCATCTCTCGAACCTCTTCTCAATCTCTCATGAAGAACTGTGAAAGAATAAAACAAAACCAGATTTTCTAAGCATTGCTCTAAGAGCAGCACATGCTCATAATATATTTCAAATATATAGAACCAATATATGTAAACCAATATAAAGGAGGAAACGAGACTCACTCATAAATCCACAGTTTAGATACAAATGCTGTTTGTTTTTAATATTCTTGAATAGTTCTTTTCATTACTTTCTGTTGCATTTTGCTGACTTGACACGTTATGGTATGTACAGTTTTGTATATTACCATTTCATCAAACAGTGGAGTACGAGCACCTTCTCATGGCACTGGGAATTCTTCATACTTTTTGATGACTTATGATGGATATTATTCCATCATAAGAATATACCATCATTTTTAATCTTTTCTTGGGTAGCTGACATTTGAATGCCCATTTTTTCATCATTGATAAAAAATGTGATGAACATCCTCTTTACTACATTTTTTTCCTGTACCTCTGATTACTTTCTAAGATATATTACTTGCACATGGAAAATGCAAGGACTTTTTTCACCCTTAATTTCAAAATAATTCATGGTAACTGAAGAAAGTTAGGAACCTAAGGAAAAGCACAGAGAAGAAAAAAAAACAAACCAAAATAAAACAACCACCTGCAGCCGCTTGCAGTAACCGGTGTGAAATCTGTGTACTGTGCATCTCGCTTTCTAGCCCAGGTATTGGCAAGCATATTTGGGTAAAGAGCTGGATAGTAAATATTTCAGGCTTTGCAAGCCTCATGTGATGTGTCACATCTTCTCCTCCTCCTCCTCCCACTCCTCCTTTTCCCCCTAAAAAATATAAAAACTGTTACTGGCTAGAACCATTGCAGTTCTAACCTCCATGGTGGCACCATGCTGAATGTCCTATTGATATTTTGTATTGTTCTCCTCCATAAGGTAGGTGCCTCCTCATTCTCCTATGGTTTTCTGTTTCATGCTGCCCAGATGTTATTAATGACTTAATGCTGGAATGCCCATGATACCCTGGCTCCGCCTCAGATTTGGAATTT
Organism: Bos indicus; assembly: GCF_029378745.1. Classification (NCBI taxonomy): domain Eukaryota; kingdom Metazoa; phylum Chordata; class Mammalia; order Artiodactyla; family Bovidae; genus Bos; species Bos indicus. The sequence goes on along the minus strand of NC_091760.1, from coordinate 79,777,071 downwards.
AAAGCATGTTTAAATGTGAATGCTTGCTGAGATTTCTCTTTCCCACGTCTTATGCATCTCTGTCTTGCCAGCCCCAGCACAGTGCACAGTGGTACTTAACTGATGCTCAGCAAGTTTGTGTGTCAGTTTACCCTGGCTAATACCTGTGTTCAGAACATTGCTATTCGAGATTTGTTTCTTGGGTTGGTCACATCAGTATTACCTGGGACTTGTTAAAGATGGAGACCGTCAGCCCCACTCCAGAATCTCATCTTAACAAGTTCCACTTGTTAAGTTCATCTTAAGTGATGTGTGTGCACATTAAAGATGCTTATTCCTTGGAAGAAAAGTTGTGTCCAACCTAGACAGCATATTGAAAAGCAGAGACATTACTTTGCCAACAAAGGTCCATCTAGTCAAGGCTATGGTTTTTCCAGTGGTCATATATGGATGTGAGAGTTGGACTGTGAAGAAAGCTGAGCGCTGAAGAATTGATGCTTTTGAATTGTGGTGTTGGAGAAGACTCCTGAGAGTCCCTTGGACTGCAAGGAGATCCAACCAGTCCGTTCTAAAGGAGATCAGCCCTGGGTGTTCTTTGGAAGGAATGATGCTAAAGCTGAAACTCCAGTGCTTTGGCCACCTCATGCAAAGAGTTGAGTCATTGGAAAAGACTCTGATGCTGGGAGGGATTGGGGGCAGGAGGAGAAGGGGACGACAGAGGATGAGATGGCTGGATGGCGTCACTGACTCGATGGACATGAGTCTGAGTGAACTCTGGGAGTTGGTGATGGACAGGGAGGCCTGGCGTGCTGCGATTCATGGGGTTGCAAAGAGTCAGACACGACTGAGCGACTGAACTGAACTGAACTGTGCACAGTAAGGTTGGGAAGCATCGCTCTAGTGCTCACGTCCACTCTTCAGGGCTTGTGTGTATTTACAGGTGCACCTTCCCCATTCTCCCACTGGTAGGACACTCCTAGTGGTGGACCATGTGTCTGTGCTGATTCAGACTCATCTGGTTGGCCAACACAGTTTGTTTCACAGCTGCCATCTTGCCTTGGCTGGGAGAGGATGTGTTGGTAGAAGGAGTGAGCCTTTAATTAGTGCCTGTTGTGTGCGAGGCCCTGTGCCAGGGTCTTTATACGTATTTCCCAGGGGTGAGGCATGATGATCTCAGCAAAAGAGGACATAGGGGTCTTTAAGGTTGATGAGTCTTCTTTTTTTCCCCTTTGAATTCCTTTTTTAAAAATTGAATTGTAGTTGATTTACAATGTTATGTTAGTTTCAGGTGTATAGCATAGTGATTCAATATTTTTGCAGATTATATTCCATTTAGGTTATTTCAAGGTAATGGGTGTAATTCCCTGTACAGTAAATCCTTGTTATCCATTTTATATGAAAGTGAAAGTCACTTAGTTGTGTCCAACTCTTTGTGACTCCATGGACTATACAGTCCATGGAATTCTGCAGGCCAGAATACTGGAGTAGGTAGCCTTTCCCTTCTCCAGGGGATCCTCCCAACCCAGGGATCAAGCCCAGGTCTCTCGCATTGCAGGTGGATTCTTTACTGGCCGAGCTACTAGGGAAGCCCATTTTATATATAGTAGTTTATGTCTGTTAATCCAGGCTTCCCAGGTGGTGCAGTGGAAAGGAATCCACCTGCCAGTGCAGGAGATACAGGTTCAATCCCTGGGTCAGGAAGATCCCCTGGAATAGGAAATGGCAATTCACTCCAGTATTCCTGTCTGGGAAATCCCATGCATAGAGGAGCCTGGCAGGGCACAGTCCATAGGGTAGCAAAGAGTCGGTCATGACTGAGCAACTAAACAACAATAACAATAGTCTGCTCATCCCATACCCCTAGTTTGTCCCTTCCCACTAAGGCCAGTGATTCTTAACCTTCAGAATCAGCAGAGAATTTTAAAAACATATATGTGCCCAGCTCTCACCCCAGTCCTCAATCAGAATTCCCAAGAGCTAGCCTTGTCCTGATTACTTAGAGAAAATTCCATAAGTGTGTTTGCCAGGCATCCTGGTAAACAAACCAACAGTTTAAGTCAGTATCCAGTTGTGCAGATGAGGAAAGTGAGGCTCAGAGAGATCACCAAGACTCCGGGGTTACCTAGAGTTTAGTCTGAAGCCAGGACTGGATTCAGTGTCTTCTGCCTGAGGATGCAGCCCCTGAGCTACTGCCAACCTGCAGTGATGGGTGGGAAGTAAGCCTGGTGAAGAGGTGGCACCTCGTCCCCGGTGCTTGAGGCAGATATGTTCCAGGGTGGCAAGTGGGTCGGCAGCCTGGGTGTGGGTGGCAGACGTGGTCACATGCTGCCCTTTCATCCCCATCTTGGCTCTCCTTCCTGGTGCCGTCATTTGGGACTGTGATCAGGGAGCTGTATCCAAGATCCCTGATCCAAGTGGCCCAGGTAGCTGCTGCAGCATCTGATGTCCTTCATTCTCCAGAATGGGGGGTGGACGGCACCCTGCAAGGCCAAAACTCAAGAATCTATGTTCCCCCTGACTCTTCACTGTCCTCCCAGTGCCAAAGTTTTAATGGGAAATCTGGTCAGCCCTGGCTTCCAGTCCTGCCAGCCAGCAGCAAACAGAATGGGATGCTGACTGAGGTTTTGCAAAGATCTCCTATGGAAGGGTGGACAGGCATCACCAAGAGGTCAAGGGTGTGATTAGCACTCTGATTATGCGGTGGGCCAGAATGGGAAACAGGAATAGAACTAATTACCATGATCGCTGCACTTTATCAAGTGCTCACTGAGCCGGGCACTCTGCCTGAATTATATTTCCTTTTCTTCTTTAGCAGCCATGAGAGGCCTAGGGTTTGATGTCTTCCCCTAAGTGGCCGGCTGGGAGGTGAACCCAGTTCTGCTTGATTTCAGAGTCCATACTCTTAGTTGTCATGTGACACTGCTTCCCCAGCTTGTCCTGTGCTTGCCCTTCTCACCCGCCACTCCTAGGGATTCAACCGGAAGCCAATGGAGATACAGTGAACTCAGTATTTAAGAAGACACAGTAAAAGATATCCCCAAATGAGGTCCTTGGAGGTGTTCAAGGAAAGATACTGTGCCTCTTGGTGGGAGACTGTCAGTTGGGAATTCGATTGGCCAAGATGTTGTAAATCGAATTGGAGGATCCAGTCAGAATACAGTAAAAAGTACATTAGGTGAAAATGTATAGATTGAGCACTGAAAAGCAGTGAAGTTTTGATTTTGTATGGCTTACTTCCAGCTGTGAGAGCTATGCTGGGGTGACTTCTCAGTGCCTGGATGTGCCATGAGTGTCCTGGGGTGTCCGGGGTATAAGGACCTGCCCACAGGGAGCTTCCCATCTAGTGGGGATAGGAGGACTTGCTCCCATGAAAAGATAAACTATCCAAGAGCAGACAGTGTGGGGAAAGTGGACGAGAGTGTGCCTTGTGGGCCCAGAAGAAGGGATGAGTTCTGTGATCAGGGAACTGTGCTTCTACAGTATTGGACCTGTAGTGGGCTCTTAAGGATGCTTAGCCTCCTTCAGATGGAGCTCACTGACCGTGTGATGGGAAGGCAGGTCAGGCCCTGGTGTGGAGGGCCTTGGATGATAAGAAATCGTAGAGTGAGTCTCTTGGGCTTCTTCTGAAAGTTATAGGGATCTGTTAAACAATTGTTTTCCAAGTGGTGGAGTAACAGCAGGTGTGCCTTATCTAATTCCATTAGCATTTGATGTGTGGCCACTGTGGCTGGAGCAAGCAAAGCCTACCTCTAAGGATGAGCAGGGATAATCTGGAAGGAGAGGTAGGGCAGGGACCTGTCAGGAAGAGGGAGCTGTGTAGGTAAAGGTGTGGATGAGGGGTGATCTTGAGGGTTGTCAGGGTCTTACAACTCTTTGCTCTCCTTGCTCTTGACCTTGGCTTGTGGAGCCAGAAGGAATTGGGAAGTTCCCAGTACTTTGGTCTCTCTGTCTGGTACCTTCTAGTAATTGAAAGTTGAAGCAACTCTTGGAAAAGTTCCTTTTTCTCTCTATTTTTTACTCTTCTCTTCAGCATGAAATAGATTCCACTGTGTATTGCTAACCTATCAGGTGCTTTATCGTCCTCCCACCGCTTCCAGCTGGGAGAACTGAAGTCTAAATTTTAGCATCTGTTAGAGTGGTCCAGGGACACTGACTCATGGAAGATGTGCATTGCTGCCCGTGAGGAGGCTGGAGTCACGAGTGGATAGCTTGATTTCCGTTGTGCCAATACTCGTTTAATAATTTGCTTGTCCTTGGCCTTCTGCGAGGCCTGAATACTTTGAGGGCAGCCTCCGTGTGTTTTCAACTCTGTATGCAGGCACAATCACAGCATAATTACATGAATTAATTGCTCAGTACGTTTTTGCCAGAGGTATGAATGAGGGGCTTCCCTCATCTGCCTTCATATACTTATGCCCAAAGGAAGTTATCTTACCTCCCGTTGCAGTATAAGACCATTAAGGATGAATGAGAGAATGCCAAGGAAGTCCCCTTAAAATTCACAGGCTGGCAAGTATTGAGAGTTCATGGAAAATTCTCATGGAAGTGTCTGGGTAGCTGGTGGCCAGGTGGACACTTGCAAACTTACAAATATGGACCAAAGCATGCAAGACTCAGCTATATTTAAGTAGTTAATATCAGTACTGACCTTGGTTCAGATTTCGGGTGTCCAAATAAAGGCCCAGGATGACCATGTGTCTCCAAGAAGGGTCAGGGTAACAGGAGCTGGTCAGTAGATGTGATGTAGGGAGAACAATCCTCAGGCTACATTTTTTTTTTTAGTTGAACACCAAACTCTAGGTTTCTTTTTGTACAGAATAGCCAAGCAGCATCCCCAAATCATGGAGTTGCCACAATCAATGTGGAAACCGGTGCATACAGTAGGTAAGCTGGATCTTAAATCTTTGTTTCATGGCAAGGTCATGATTCAGTCCTATGGGAAGCCTCCCCTCTCCTGTGCCTCTTCTCTTTCCCAAACAGAGGAAAGTTGGCATCACGCTTGTTTATGGGAACAGTTGTGGGTGAATATGCAGGGCAAATTAGCAGATGGACACAGCACTGCAGAAGGCAGGCCTCAGAGGTGTGCCAGGCAGATGCACACATCTCCTGGGCCACTCTCCCGAGGAGCCTGGCTGTATTTAGAAGGTCTCAGGTGGACAGATGCTGAGATGCAAGACAAGGACGTGAAGCCAGAGCTGCTGACTCCCTCAGGCTCGTGGTGATGGAGCTCAGACTTCTGGGTTTTTGGTGGATCATGCTGTGTGATCCTTTCCTACCGAAAGCAAGGACCCTGTGGAGTGCCAAACTTTGAGAGAGAAATGCTGAGCCAGGGCCCTCGTTCCTAAAGGCTCTAAACACTGAGATGGTGACAGCTAAGGTGTTGGACGGTATGAGAGGGAGCCATTAAACACCAGCACAGGTGTAATATGATGTTTGGGAAATCCCTAAAAACGGAAATCCATGAGTGTTGTGCTGAGCTCTGAGAAAGGTTTGCACATGGTCCCTGGCCTTGTTTGTAGAGATGCCTTCTTTTCCTATTTTTTTTTTTTTTTTTTTTGATGGCACAGGGAGAAAAGGTTTTGGGTTTTAGAGCTAGAGAAGCCTGGTTTTGATTGTAAGCCCAGTTATTCTACAGCTCCATGACCTTGGGAAGGTGGTATCTTTTCCCTGAGCTCCAGATTCTTCAACTGTAAAACAGGGGGAAAGCATTTTATTCTGCCGGGTGGTTGTAGGAATTGGAGAAAAAGTCTGTCAGGAGTGCTGGGTGCTCTGAGTTCTGTTTGCGCCCATCTGCCCTGTCGGCTCCCTGAGGTCAAGGTTCAGGTCTGACTCATCTGTGCCCTTGCTGTAGTATTGAGCACATGCCTGGAACACAGCGGGTGCCCAGTGAATGGGTCTTAAGTGACCAAAAGAAGAGACGTGATCAGGCTGATGGCTGGCACTCCCCTGGCCTTAGAAACTGGAGAGGAGAAAAAATGGTTTAGGAATGGAGTGTCAGGCCTGAGGGTTCCTATTTCCTCATTCAGGGTGCAGGCTGGGATTGCCTGGAGCCACAGTTCCTTGAGACTTACCACCTCAGGCTGAAATCTGCCTCCTTTAATTACCTCCTTTCCAGGGAACAGGAGTTCTTGTTGTCTGCCCAGAAGCAGCTAATTATAGCTCCAACCTCCAGGCCGTGGTGCGCTTCTAGGCCACAGGACTGTGCAGCCTGAGCTGTCTGTTGATTTTGGGGTTTCCTCAGGGATTCTTTATGTTTTCAAGTTTTCACTGGGGTCTGCTTTTTATTTTGAAGCCAGTGAAGAAAGAGGGGCATACAGTGTTTAAAATTTTATGGGAGGATGTTAGGAGAGAGAGAGCTTGGGGAGAGTGGGAAGAGGGGTTTTTTTAAAAGGGCATAGTGATTTAAAGGGTCTTCCCTGATGGATCAGTGGGTAAAGAATCCACCTGCAATTCAGGAGACAGAGGAGACTTGGGTTCAGTCCCGGGATTGGGAAGGTCCCTTGGAGGAGGAGATGGCAGCCCACGCCAGAATTCTTGCCTGAAAAATCCCATAGACAGAGAAGTCTAGCAGGCTACAGTCCAAAGAGTTGCAAAGAGTCAGGCACAGCTGGGCATCCTAGCACAAAGGGACCTAAAAAGGGGACTGGTTGTGTATTTAGTATCTCCCCAAGAATGTCCCTTCATAATGATTTTGCCAAGATATATCCTCCACATTTGACCTCTAGGACCTCTGAGCAATTCCTTTTTCCTCTGAAATATATATGTTTTTAACCTTTTAAAAAATACTTTATTTTATATTGGAGTATAGCTAATTAACAATGTTGTGATAATGTCAGGTGGACAGCAAAGGGACTTAGCCATATATATACGTGTATTCTTATTTTTAAAAATGTTAAAAGATATTCAAATAAATGCTCATAGTAAAAGTAGAGTAAAATACCTCAGAAATATTTATTTAAAAAAACCCAAAAAACTAAGAAGAATTTCTTCTCCCATCTCTCTCAACCTTAATCCCTTCTCCATCTGTAATCATTTTTTCTTTTTAATTCTTCTGGTGGTTATTGTTATGTCCTTAAATAGTATGCTTATATCTTTAGTTTTTAAGTTCTTCGTTTTAGTTGTGCCTACTGGCTTTTATGATAGGAAGGACTAGCTCATATACACACTGACACTTCCTATCCCCCTTCCTAAGTTTTGACAGTTGGATCACTTTTTTTGCTCTCTCTGGGTTGGTTTCCTTTATAAATTTATATGATGTGCATACATCTCCATTCCTTGCCATATCAACTTTTGGCAGGATCGCTTCACCCACCGTTTTGTAAGATGAAGATGTTGAGGTTTCTCTGTACCTTTCCTCTCCCACTTTTACAACTTGTTATGTTTTATGTTACTTTTACCATCTCCAGCTTTTATAAATGCATACATGTCCACATGCACTTTTATAATTTTGAACCATAACTGAATCTTCTGTGCTTTGTCTGTGAGTTGATTCCAAAAGCTGAAAACAATCAACAGCATTTGCATTATGATTTCTAGGTAAATATTGCTCAATACAGGGCTAAGTCATGTACTGTGGTTTCATTTCCTTTTCTAGGCTTCTGAGGTCACCACCTTTAAGCCACTCATAGGGGACTGAACTTTCCCTTAGCATCAGAATCTAGTAGATCCTTCTAATTCCCCTCTACTTGTTGAAAATCATCCCAGTTTGTTTGTTTTATTTTCACATGGAGCCTCTTGCTTTTTTTGTTGTTAATATTCTTGGATTTTGTGGTTGTATTCTTTTGATTGGGAGAAGAAAATCAAGTAATTAAGTGTTTTCTACCATATCCTATATATCTTCCATCTTTCTCCTTCCATCTTTCATCCAGCCATTTTCCTGGCTGCTTGGAGTCTATTCTACATTTCTTCTTGAAGTTCCATCAACTTTTTCTTTTCTTTTGGAGTGGTTTCTCCAGGTTTGTGTCATGATTTCTCATGCAGTCTTTTGTTTTTTTTTTTTTCCTGGAGTTTCTGATTGCCTTCTATTTAAACCCCTATGTCTTTATCATAGCTTCAGCTATTTCCAGGCTGACATGGAGACGTCCTGAGTCATGCCATTAGCTGTTAGTCATCATCATTTTTCAAAAGAAAGCATATTATTAAAATATTATCTACCAGTACTTTCTTCTACTTCCTCTTACTAGGCAGTTTGCTTGCTATTTTCTTTTCTCCAATGAATATTCATAAACATTTTCAGGTTATTTTATAATTCTTATATTTTTAATGGCCACTTATATTCCATTGAGTAGAAGTACTATTTTTAAATTTAGTCATTTAAATGTTTTTGGACATGGATTATTGTCAATTATCTATTCTTATAAATACCACTGTTATGAACATTTTAAAGCACAAGGCCTTTTTCACTATGTGTGTGTGTGTGTGTGTGTGTGTGTGTGTGTGTGTGTGTATGTGTGTTCTTAGCAGGGAAAGAAAACTGGGAAACTGTGTCATTGTCTTTGAGGCCATATTATAGTAACTATGCTTGTGTTGGATTCTAATAGGACCACCTGGAATTTATTAAGAAACTTTATTTTTCTTTTTTGGGGCAAAAGAGCAATAGAAAGCAGGAGAGAAGCACCACCTCTGAATTGGCACATTGAATTTTCTTGGCAGCTCTAAGAAGAGTTCAGTTCAGTTCAGTTCAGTTCAGTTGCTCAGTCGTGTCCGACTCTTTGTGACCCCATAAATCGCAGCACGCCAGGCCTCCCTGTCCATCACCAACTCCCGGAGTTCACCCAAACCCATGTCCATCAAGTCGGTGATGCCATCCAGCCATCTCATCCTCTGTCGTCCCCTTCTCCTCCTGCCCCCAATCCCTCCCAGCATTGGAGTCTTTTCCAATGAGTCAACTCTTCTCATGAGGTGGCCAAAGTGTTGGAGTTTCAGCTTTAGCATCAGTCCTTCCAATGAACACCCAGGACTGATCTCCTTTAGAATGGACTGGTTGGATCTCCTTGCAGTCCAAGGGACTCTCAAGAGTCTTCTCCAACACCACAGGTCAAAAGCATCAATTCTTCAGTGCTCAGCTTTCTTCACAGTCCAAGTCTCACATCCATACATGACCACAGGAAAAATCATAACCTTGACTAGATGGACCTTAGTTGGCAAAATAATGTCTCTGCTTTTGAATATGCTATCTAGGTTGGTCATAACTTTCCTTCCAAGGAGTAAGCGTCTTTTAATTTTGTGGCTGCAATCACCATCTGTAGTGATTTTGGAGCCCAGAAAAATAAAGTCTGACACTGTTTCCACTGTTTCCCCATCTATTTCCCATGAAGTAATGGGACCAGATGCCATGATCTTAGTGCAATATATTGCAAATGTGATACTGCCTAGAAACCAACAGAGTATCATATCGCCCTTTTTGAGTCTTCTGGGGTTAACTATGGTGCTATGACTTGTGCCTGTGAAGTTCTTCTCACTCAAAAGCTTCCTGTGATAATTTTTCTTGTGCAAGTGTTATTCACCCTGATCACCAGCAACTTGCTCATTTCCCTTATTCACTGGAATTGTCTCTGAGTAACTGTTGGAAAGATCAGAATCCATCCCCAAATTAAAGAGGTGCTCCCATTGAGAATATCCTGTAAAGTCTACAACTACTTCTTCACAAAGTTTATAAGGAAGGGATTTGAAGAATGGCAGGATTATTAGAATAAAGGAGCTACTGTGAAGAAATCCACAGTCACAGGAAACCTAAATTTTGATGTATTGATGAAACTGTCTTACTGTTTTATTGTCACCCTACAGCATGCATTACTCTAAAACTTCATCATTTGGCAGAAATTTACGTATTTACAAGTCTATGTGACATAATTACATAAAAATGGGACCCTTGTTTTTGAAAAGCTTTACAATTCATTGACAATGTTGATCACATGCTAAAGGACATATACTCAGTTGCACTATGAGAAAATTCTGGGCTTAATGAGTCACAGTCTAATTATTTTGGATAGTGGGTGATAATATTATATTGAAGGTGATGATGAGACACATAGATTCAGAATATCACAGCCTGGAGAGGATCTGCTCCAGCAATTCCATTTTAATATGAGAAAAAGGCGACTCAGAGGGAAGACGGACTCACTCAAGATTGTACACGTGGTTAGTGGCAGAACCAAGTTTGTATTCTGTACTTCCTTACTTCTAGTCTGTTGGTCTTTTCTTATATCCTCCCTTATTTAAAATGTTTTCAGTTTTATTTCCAGGTGTGTAAACTGCAGTTCATGGGGCTGGAAAGTAGAGAAAATTTCCATCATCTACAGAGATGCAGAATATTTAATAATGGAAAATACATTTGCTTGGGATGGAATCAGCAAGAACTTAAGCTCTGAGACACAAAGAATCTTTTCTGAGATGAGGGAAAGTGGTGGGCAAGTCAGGGTCCATTTTTAGGATATAACTGGAGCCAAGCTGTTATAACTGATTCTGGGGAACTTGGGGGGTTTGTTCTTGGCTAAGATATTTCCATTCTCTAAAACATGGATTCCACATCTATCGATTAAGAGAGTTGCATTTGATGGGCTGGGCTTTGTAGGCCTTTCAACTCTGAGTTCTGTGCATCTGTGATTCTGTGTTATGTTCTATGTTCAAGACGACTTGGGGGAAAAAAAGTCCCTGCTGAATCACTAGCAGCAACACCTGCTTTGGTCTGGCTGGGAAGTAGGTCAAAGCTTGGCAGACATGAAGATGTGGTCGTTTGCAGGTGTGAGCTCAGCCTGGGTCCCCCTTGTAGACACCGGCCACAGGAAGGATCTTATGCTTGGAGGTGGAGAAAGGCGGGTTTGTGGCTCTAGGGCTGTAGGAGATGGGGGTGATTGATAGGAGAAAGAGACATTTAGGGTGGGCAGGATGAAGGAAGCACAGCTGGTGACTGGTAGAAAGGAGACCCAACATTTATTGACTGCTTATCTTGTGTGGAACACTGGCAACTATTCTTTTTTAAAAACTCCTCCCCTCAACACACTGGGGAATAGGTGTCATCATTTGTATTTTAAGGGTGAAGAGATTGAGGCTTGGAGAGGTGGCCCTAGTGGTAAAGAGTCTGCCTTCCAATGCAGGAGACACAATAGATGCAGATTCCATCCCTGGGTTGGGAAGATCCCCTGGAGAAGGCAATGGCAACCCACTCCAGAATGCTTGCCTGGAGAATTCCGTGGACAGAGGAGCCTTGTAGGCTACAGTTCATAGGATCGAAAAGAATCAGTCTGAGAGTTGTCCCCTCACCCCCAAACACACACACAAATATCAGTGGGAGGGTCATTATTGGGTTTGAGTCCAAATCCTCTTTTCTTTTCACAGTCAAGTGTGCCTTGCTCTGCTCTAGGTGCTGGGGTATGGTGACAAAGGAGACAGGCAAGGTTCATGGCCTTATCTTGCTTGCAGTCTAGGGGGTTGGGACAGACAGCAGACAAGAAAACAGACCCATGCTTTCAGGAAGTGAAAGTGCTAAGCAGGAGAATACAGCAGCATTAGAATACAGTAAGTGACAGAATTGTATGTTGTTTTTTGTATCCTAGTCTGTAAAAGTATCCATTAAAGAGACACACTTACCCAAGGAAACCAGAGGGCTCTGGGGATTGAGATTCTTGAGGTTAGAATTCAGTCCTGGCCCCTGTGACTCAGCTGTGTTACGTGGCAAAATCACCTCCCATCGTTAATATCGGAGAAAGTAATCCCTGTTCTTTCTGCTTCACTGGATGGTGAGGGAGGAGGAAGTGAATCAATTGGATGTGAAAGGTTTTTAAAGCCCTAATAGGTTATAAAAATGTAAGGAACTGTTTGTAACAGCTTTTAACTTTTTAAAAGTTAAACAGTTATCTTTTAAAGGGGTAAGTTCTGTTGATTCACTGCCCTCCTGTACTTTGAGGAACTGTGTGCCCTTTGGTCCTTTTTTCATTCCTAGATGCAGGTCAAGAATGCGGACCCTCATGCAGTCTCAGGAGGGTGTGGATTGGATTTGTCAGAATCAAGGGATCATTGGAGTGGAGCAGAGGGCTGGCCTCTGTGTCAGTCGTGGGGGATGAGGTGGACTGAGGGCGAGCAGCTGGGGCTGGGAGATGGATCGGGCAGCTTGCGGGAGGTGAGAGTGAAACTGATCTAACGCCAGAGCTGCACTCAGCAGGGCTGCTGGGCTGCAGGACTTAAGGAAGATCTACTATGTGCAAAGTCCTGGCTGAGTAGGGAGGGCCGTTGGAGACATTGTAAATCTCTTCAAAGTTTGTGAGGAGTTTGCCCTGTGGGGAGTGTTGTGGATGCTGGGGAATCCTGTGCTTCTGACACTCAGGGGCTTCCTTACAGGTCTTGTTCCAAAAACTATGTAAATCATCATTTAGTTCAGGAGTCTGTTCAGTTCAGTTCAGTTCACTCACTCAGTTGTGTCCGACTCTTTGCGACCCCATGAATCACAGCACGCCAGGCCTCCCTGTCCATCACCAACTCCCGGAGTTCACTCAGACTCATGTCCATCGAGTCAGTGATGCCGTCCAGCCATCTCATCCTCTGTCGTCCCCTTCTCCTCCTGCCCCCAATCCCTCCCAGCATCAGAGTCTTTTCCAATGAGTCAACTCTGCATGAGGTGGCCAAAGTACTGGAGTTTCAGCTTTAGCATCATTCCCTCCAAAGAAATCCCAGGGCTGATCTCCTTCAGAATGGACTGGTTGGATCTCCTTGTAGTCCAAGGGACTCTCAAGAGTCTTCTCCAACACCACAGGTCAAAAGCATCAATTCTTCAGCGCTCAGCCTTCTTCACAGTCCAACTCTCACATCCATACATGACCACTGGAAAAACCATAGCCTCGACTAGACGGATCTTTGTTGGCAAAGTAATGTCTCTGCTTTTGAATATGCTATCTAGGTTGGTCATAACTTTCCTTCCAAGGAGTAAGTGTCTTTTAACTTCATGGCTGCAGTCACCATCTGCAGTGATTTTGGAGCCCCAAAAAAGAAAGTCTGACACTGTTTCCACTGTTTTCCCATCTATTTCCCATGAAGTGGTGGGACTGGATGCCATGATCTTCCTTTTCTGAATGTTGAGCTTTAAGCCAACTTTTTCACTCTCCACTTTCATTTTCATCAAGAGGCTTTTGAGTTCCTCTTCACTTTCTGCCATAAGGGTGGTGTCATCTGCATATCTGAGGTTATTGATATTTCTCCCGGCAATCTTGATTCCAGCTTGTGTTTCTTCCAGTCCAGCATTTCTCATGATGTACTCTGCATATAAGTTAAATAAACAGGGTGACAATATACAGCCTTGACGAACTCCTTTTCCTATTTGGAACCAGTCTGTTGTTCCATGTCCAATTCTAACTGTTGCTTCCTGACCTGCATACAGATTTCTCAAGAGGCAGATCAGGTGGTCTGGAGTAAGTTATCCATATAGATAGGGGTGATATTTATATGTGTGTAATTTATATGTGAGAGTTGGACTATAACAAAAGCTGAGTGCTGAAAAATTGATGCTTTTGAACTGTGGTGTTGAAGAAGACTCTTTGAGAGTCCCTTGGACTGCAAGGAGATCCAACCAGTCCATCCTAAAGGAGGTCAGTCCTGAATATTCATTGGAAGGACTGATTTGAAGCTGAAAATCCAATACTTTGTCCACCTGATGCGAAGAACTGACTCATTAGAAAAGACCTTGATGCTGGGAAAGATTGAAGGCGGGAGGAGAAGGGGACAACAGAGGATAAGGTGGTTGGATGGCCTCACTGACTCAATGGACATGGGTTTAAGTAAACTCTGGGAGTTGGTGATGGACAGGGAGGCCTGGCATGCTGCAGTCCATGGGGTCACAAAGAGTTGGACACGACTGAGCGACTGAACTGAACTGAACTGAATTTGTATGTGTATAATTCAGTATGTGTACTGAAGGGACACCAGCTCTGCCATGGGGAACCTGTTTGTTGCTGGACCACAATGAGATTCAAGGGACCCTAAAAGAGGGATTAGGAAAGCTGAGGTGGGATGAGGACATTTGGAGGTCAGGAAACAGAAATGACATATTTAAATATTTTAGCAATCTGTGTTGTCATATCTTTGTGTACTGGTGAATATCAGCTTTGCATGTGGTTATTCAGTTATCTTTTACTGTCATCAGTGTAATAATTGATGTGCACACGAAGCACAGAGGAAGGAATGATCAGAAAGATTTCACGGAGTCAGTGATGCATGAATTGGGTTTTGTAATATGAATAGGATTTTGACAAAAAAGCTTTCTAGAAAAAGAGGGAGTACATGGGTCAGAACACTAGTGTGTAAAACAGCAGAGGACATGACTGGATGGTTGAGGGACTTAAGAGATTTCGGGCCAGGTGACTGTGAGCATAGCAGTGCCATTGAAAGAGCAGGGAAGAAAGGGGGAAGGCAGCACGTCTGTTTCATCCTTCCCACAAGAGGAGGGCAAAGATAGAGAGGCGGGGGTGTGCCAGGTAGTTCTTATGTTTTTTTCAGGTGCGGCGGTTCCTCCTTATATGTAGGCAGTATGCTCCAAGACCCCAGTAGATGCCTGAAACCATGGATAGTGCTGTGTTTTTCCCTGTATATACATATATCTATATCTGTATCTGTATGTATAAACTTCATCTATGATAAAGTTTAATTTATAAATTAGGCCAATAGAAGATGAACAACAATAATAAAATAGAACAGTTATAATAATACATTGCAATAAAAGTTACGTGAATGTGGTCTCTTTCAAAATATTTTGTCGTATAAATTTAATTCCTTTTCCATCTTAACTAAGAACTTATCACGCACTGTAGTGATAACTTTTGTAGTTTGAGTTGTGGCAGCTAAACTAGCATGGGTTTCATTTGCCTTCACAATTTCATGTAGAGAAGATTTGTTCTTCCTGTAGATCTTAGCGATCTCAGCATACAATGATTATTTTTTATTACATGGAGAACATTTCACCTTTTCACTTTACACATTCTTTCTGGTAGATCTGAATCGCAAGCATCACTACTTTTGCACTTTGGGTCATTATTATATAAAAGAAGGATGACTTGAACACAAACGCTGATACTGAGATAGTAGATCTGATAACTGAGCCAGCTACTAAGTGACTAAGCAGCAGGATATGTGGGACGAAGGGTTGATTCACTCTTCAGCCTGATTCAGCGAAGTGGCCTGAGATTTCATCATGCTTCCCAGCATGACCCTCAATTTAAAACCTATGAATTGTTTATTTCTGGGATTTTCCGTTTAAATTTTCTGAGCCACGTTGACCTTGGGTAACTGAAACAGCAGATAAGCAAGGAATACGGTGGTCACTGACTTGGGCCAGATGTAGGCCTTTTGCAAGCATTGTCTCTAATCTCCCAGGAGGGAGGGATTTTTATCTTTCTCCACTTCGTGGGTTAAGAAGTCAGAACTCAGCAGGTAGCTTGCACGGCATCATACAGTGGGAGGAACAGGATTTGAACTCGAATTTGTCTGACTGCAGAGCCTGAGTGGCCCACCCCTACACTGTGTCACTGCTGTCTCCCATGAACTATAGCAACATCTGCGAGGAACAGGTGGTTTTCTTATAACTTGTAGCAAAACTGGAGGCATCAGTGTTCTCATCAGCAGAATGGGGATCGGAGTCCCTGTTCCAAGCATTGGCAGAGCTCGGGGAACAGGGAACCTGGTTCGTGCCTTCTAGTCCCCTCAGCCTGACCGTCTCGGGGGTGATGCTTCAGTCTGGCTCTTCTGTCATCCCTGAAAC
Organism: Bos indicus; assembly: GCF_029378745.1. Classification (NCBI taxonomy): domain Eukaryota; kingdom Metazoa; phylum Chordata; class Mammalia; order Artiodactyla; family Bovidae; genus Bos; species Bos indicus. The sequence continues at coordinate 79,761,350 of NC_091760.1, read as the reverse complement.
TCTGGCTTGTCTTCCCCTCTCCTGAGACCTCCTCCTGAAGGTGACAGGCAGTGTGATGATCTCATGGACACTGCATATTCCCAGTCTTGTGACAGGGCTTTCTCAGAGCAAATCAGTAACTTGGTTCCTGCTTAAGATTTGGCCTCTCTTGTTGCTTGACTTTAGAGAATGTGTTGGTCATGTGTCCTTCATATTTCTTCCTCTCCGTCAGTGTTTGTCTTCTGGAACCCCTCCCCCAACAATAAAGCAAGGAAGACAAATAGACCCAACTGAGGGCAGCATAGGGTGGAGGGGAAGAGCCCAGGCATTGAGCCAAATGGCCTAGATTTAGTTCCCAGCTCAGCCGCTGTGTTCCTCTGTGTCTGCCTTTGCCTCCGCTTTCTTGTCTGTAAAATGGAAATACGATAACAGCACTTATTTCATAGGGCTTGTTGGAAAGGTTATATGTGTTCATACTGGTAACATGCTTGGAAAGTTGCCTGGTACATAACAAGTGTTTGTTAATTGACAACAACAGCACCATTTTATAAATGGCCCTGTCTTCTATGGTCAGGATGTACTACTGTGTTCTGGTTTTTCTTTAAACCCCAGCAGGTGGGGACACTTCTGCTGTGTGGTCAGCACAGAAAGGTTCACATGGGTGGTCGGGTGGAGACTGGCTGTGATGGCTGGTTTGCAGAAGAACTTTACTGGCTGTGGAAAATGTGTGGCTGAGAAATACCAAATAAAACGAAGATTTGTCTTTACTAGTAGAACAGAGTTTACATTAGATGGCATTTACAGCTAAGTTTATGTATTTAAAATTTTTCCTGGTATAATACTCTGCAACCTGTGAGCCAGTAGTTTTATCTGGCTGGGTCAGTCAGTGGGTAATTTTTAATTTGGCTTTTAGACAAATCAGGGAGACAACAAAAGATTTGGATCCTGACCAACAGAGTTTAAGGCTCCCCTGTGTCACTCACGCAGAGTGATCCCATTGGTAACCCTCTGTCCACTGCTTTGTCCACTCCCTCTTCTCCATCCAGAGGCCTCCACTTTGTCTTCTTGTTCTTATTGATTCTTCGCCACTAAAATTAGGTGCTGGATGGTCAGATGAGCTCCTTCACGTCTGGGGTCTGTGAGTGGCCCTCATTCTTGGTCAGGTAGCTGCAGAATTTTGAAGGAAGTTTTTTTTTGTTTGTTTAATTCAGGTTTGTGGATGGTGACCCTGGTCAACTAAAGAAGCAAATTGATCATCTTAATTTTTTTCTCTCCATTTGAAATCTTCATTTCCGCTTCACACCTTTTCAAATCTCCCCCAGTATTTCTGTGTCTCATGCTCAAAAAGCTGAATGGAACCAAATACTTATTACCATTCTGCTCTTGGAAGTTGGGTGGAGACTTTAACTGTTACATTTAAGTGGTCAGTCTAATGCAAGATGTTTTCTGTGTCCCGTCTGTAGAAAGGCCTTGGAGCCCTCAACCATACCATTTCCCATGCTTACTCTAGTCCCGCGCTTGCACTTTTAAATCTCTACTTAAGGCTGATGATCACATCTTCTGTGATTTTTGAAGGGAGAAGGGAAGACTAGTGGTGTTGGAAGTTAAAATACTAATGTTAATGTAGCCACCAGTTAATTGTTTTTTCCTTGTGCATGTAGGTGTGATTGGAGTTTATAATATGTTAAGTGCTTAGGGTATGTATTTATAATACAGGGAAACTTCTTGGAATACCTTGCTTCTGTGTAGTACTTTAGTGTTTTGCTATTTTGAGTTTCCAATGAACGTATGAGATATGCATAGTTGGCGTTGTATTTTTATGGTGGAGAAAACAGAGGCTCAAAGAGGTAAGGTAACCTGCTTGAGATACATGTGCATGGTAGGTCTACTGATCAGTGTTTGACAGAGTTGTTTTGCTCTAAGAAAATTAGAGAGACTGACAGTGTTTTTGAATTTCTAAGGAAGAGGGGAAGTTTAGAAGGAATGGAAGTTATGCTGTTTATATTAATATTAAGCTATCCCAAGGCCCCAGTCATAATACGCTGAAAGACTGGAAATTTAAAGTGCTGTTGATAAAGGCAAAGAACCATGGAGACTTCACTAAGTTTTCTCAATTTTATGACAGTCCATCCATCTGTCCTTTCATCCATCACCTGTCCATTCATTTTATCATATTAAAAAAAATACAATATGTCACCTTCCATGCTGTGTTCTGACTGATTGAAACAGAATGACACGTGCCACTGAGGATTTAAAATGTGGTCCAGTTCAAATTGAGGTGTGATATAAGTATCAGGTCAGATCAGTCGCTCAGTCGTGTCTGACTCTTTGCGACCCCATGAATCGCAGCACGCCAGGGCTCCCTGTCTATCACCAACTCCCAGAGTTCACTGAGACTCACGTCCATTGAGTCAGTGATGCCATCCAGCCATCTCATCCTCTGTCGTCCCCTTCTCCTCCTGCCCCCAATCCCTCCCAGCATGAGAGTCTTTTCCAATGACTCAACTCTTTGCATGAGGAGGCCAAAGTACTGGAGTTTCAGTGTTACTATCATTCCTTCCAAATAAATCCCAGGGCTAATCTCCTTCAGAATGGACTGGTTGGATCTCCTTGCAGTCCAAGGGACTCTCAAGAGTCTTCTCCAACACCACAGTTCAAAAGCATCAATTCTTCGGCACTGAGCCTTCTTCACAGTCCAACTCTCACATCCATACATGACCACAGGAAAAACCATAGCCTTGACTAGACGAACCTTTGTTGGCAAAGTAATGTCTCTGCTTTTGAATATGCTATCTAGGTTGGTCATAACTTTCCTTCCAAGGAATAAGCGTCTTTTAATTTCATGGCTGCAGTCACCATCTATAGTGATTTTGGAGCCCAGAAAAATAAAGTCTGACACTGTTTCCACTGTTTTCCCATCTATTTCCCATGAAGTGGTGGGACTGGATGCCATGATCTTCCTCTTCTGAATGTTGAGCTTTAAGCCAACTTTTTCACTCTCCACTTTCACTTTCATCAAGAGGCTTTTGAGTTCCTCTTCACTTTCTGCCATAAGGGTGGTGTCATCTGCATATCTGAGGTTATTGATATTTCTCCCGGCAATCTTGATTCCAGCTTGTGTTTCTTCCAGTCCAGCGTTTCTCATGATGTACTCTGCATATAAGTTAAATAAACAGGGTGACAATATACAGCCTTGACGAACTCCTTTTCCTATTGGAACCAGTCTGTTGTTCCATGTCCAGTTCTAACTGTTGCTTCCTGACCTGCATACAAATTTTACCAGATTTCAAAGGTTTAGTATATAAAAAAAGTAAAACATTGTATTAATGGGCTTCTTAGGTGGCGGCTGCTGCTGCTGCTACTGCTGCTAAGTCGCTTCAGTTGTGTCAGACTCTGTGCAACCCCATAGACGGCAGCCCACCCGGCTCTCCTGTCCCTGGGATTCTCCAGGCAAGAACACTGGAGTGGGTTGCCATTTCCTTCTCGAATGCATGAAAGTGAAAAGTGTAAGTGAAGTTGCTCAGTCGTGTCTGACTCTTAGCGACCCCCTGGACTGCAGCCTACCAGGCTCCTCCGTCCATGGGATTTTCCAGGCAAGAGGACTGGAGTGGGGTGCCATTGCCTTCTTAGGTGGCACTAGTGTTTAAAAACCTGCCTGCCAGCGCAGGAGACATAAGAGATGCAGGTTTGACCCCTGGGTCGGGAGGATCCCCTGAAAGAGGACATGGCAACCCACTCTAATATTCTTGTCTGGAAAATCCCATGGACAGAGGGGCTTGGTGGGCAACAGTCCATGGGGTTGCAGAGTCGGACATGACTGAAGTGACTTAGCACACACACACATCTTATTAATAAATCTTGTGTTCATTATTTATGAAATGAATATGGGTATATTGGATTAAATAAAATATATTATTAACATTATTTTTGCCTGTTCCTTCTTGGCTTTTTAGAAAGGTGGCTGCTGGAAAGTAAGAAATTGCACTTGTGGCTTTCATTATACATCTCCTGGGCAGCACTGTTCTCAAGCTTATTGCCTAGTGGAAGAAGTAAGGCATACACTCACTTACCCTTCTCTGATAACATGCCATGCCTCTTCTTTGCTTCTCTGTCTTCATAGCTGTCTCTCCTTCTTTTGGCATCTTAGCCCATTTCAGTCTGACCTAAGCAGCTCTTGTCCAGGTCTATGGGGCTAAGTTCATTTCTTGTTAGCACTGCTCTGGTCTGGCTTCTGTGGTATGGTCATTCTTGACCATGCTTGCTCCTTGACTTACTTCATTCTTCCCCTGCATCTCCATCTGTCCTCATGGTTTCTTTGCTGGCCCTTGTCCCCACTCACATGCAGAGCTTTGTCTTCAGCTTCCTTCTATGTTTGTGTGCTCATGACCCTTAGGGGGTTATATTGGGTTTGGACCTCCTGAATCCCAGACTTACATATGTCAGAGCCTTTTGAATGTTCTGATTGGAAATCTTAATGTTAGCTTTGTCTCTTATTGATAGCATTATTACCTTGCTGATTGATAGCAATGTCTGTCTACTTAGTCAATCAAGCCTGGAAATTGGGACTCATTCTGGATGCTTCCTCCCCTTCAGCTATGTTTCTATTCATCCTCAGACCTTCTTGCATCAACCATGGTAACTCCTCATACTCAACCATTTGTTGTTTAGTCACTCAGTCGTGTCTGACTCTTTTGTAACCCCACGAACTGTAGCCCGCCAGGCACCTCCATCCCTGGGATTTCCCAGGCAAGAATACTAGAGTGTGTTGCCATTTCCTTTTCCAGGAAATCTTCCAGGTCCAGGGATTGAACCTGCGTCTCCTGCGCTGGCAGGCTTGTTCTTTACCACTGTGCCATCAAGGAAACCCTGTATTTACCTACTGGAGATGAGTACACCCTGCCTGCCCACTCCACTTTTGCTGCCCTGCTTCAGTTCAGACTCTCGGCATCTCTCTTCTGCAGAGTTACAGTAATATTCAACTAACCTTTGTTTTCTATTGTCACACTCCTTCATTCCATTCTCTGTTCTTCCAAAGTGATTTTCGAAAAACGTACACATCCATTCATACCAAATCTCTGTTTTAAAATCCTTTAAAGGATTAAAATTTTTTTCTCGTTGAGGGTGAAAATCCAAAACTCTTGCATAAGATAGAAGACTACTGGGAATTGGGTCCCAGCCTCTTTTCATCCTTATCTTACTCATCTCAGAGATCCTGTGCTCCTGGAATATACAGGGGATTCTCTGCAGCCTCCACAACTTAACACAGTTTCCTTGTCAAAATATCGCTCCTCTCCCACCTTATCTGGATAGCTCACAGGTTCCTTTCAAGACTTTGGTCTGATATCACCTCTGCTTGGAATGTACCTCTGACCTCCAGTAGTCCCACTTTCCCAATCTTTGTGATTTATTGCAGTTGGTTGCCTTTCCTTGAGGGCAAAGGTTATTTTCCTTTCCGTTTCTGTATCCTCAAGTCCAAAATAAGTGTGCAAGTGATGTAAAAAAGGGTAGAGATAAGGCATTGTGGAAATTGGATGGCAATTCAAGGTAGGTAGGAATGGGGGCAGGGAAGGCCCCAGGCGAAGTGTCATTTGAGCTCCACCTTCAAGTCTGGTGGCATTGGGTTGGGAGGATGCAGAGGATAGACGCCCTGGTGGTCATCATCACTGTGCTCCATTCTGCAGCACATAGGAATATGGACGGACCCCCGACCAGGACCATCAGCAGCAGAGTAAACTAAGGAGTGTAGTCTCGGGAGTCCATCTGGCCCAGTGTCTGTCTTTGGCCCTGAGCTAGACTCTAGAACTCAGCAGAACCTCCTTCCCCCTGGACAGGGCCAGCATGGCAAACCGGCGCCCCATCTTTGCTCATGATCTGCCCAGGAAAAAAGGAATGCAGGAAGGTTGCTTGAAGTTTAATCTTTACTTCTCCTTTGAAGCTGCCTTTCTGGAGAGCAGAGAGGTGACCTCAACGGCCAGAGCTGGAAACAGCAAAATGAGTCATTCCAGGCCCTAATGAGGTGCCTGAGGGACCCTTCCTGGGAGTGAGGGTCAGGTGAGGTCGTGCTGTGCCTAGGGTGAGTTTTGCCTCGGGGCTCCAGGCAGCACTGGAGCAGAGCTGAGCTAATTTTACCCACAGGAGCTGACTGTGCTGAAGGGCAGGGCTTATGACATTGGCTTTATCATCCTCTGATACCCAGAGAGCTCCCAAGGTGCAGCCCCGTTATGTCTGGACTGCCTTTCCTTTTCCCGTTTAGTACCTTTGTCTGTTAGGTATGCATATTAGGAAGCAGGACGCTGAGGTGCAGAGCTGTGGATTTGTTGGGAGGCCACGCAGCAGGGTTTGGATTCTGCCCCCACCCCTCGCTTATTAGCCGCCTGACCTTGGGAGAGTTACAGAATCTGAGTCTCAGTCTCCCCATTTGTAAAACAGGGCTTAGACCTGGCCCTAAGATTGCCCCTAGGTCACACTCTGGGTGATTCTTAGTAAACAGTCATTGTGTGCCAGTCACTCTTGCAGCTCGTTTGTTCATAGTGATCCACCGATCCTCTAAACAAACCGTGAGGAAGGTTAGTCTATTGCTATCCCTGGAGAACCCAGGTGGTTCAGTGAACGAATCTGCCTGCCAATGCAGGAGGCAAGGGTTCCATCCCTGGGTCAGGAAGATCCCCTGGAGAAGGAAATGGCAAACCACTCCAGTTTTCTTGCCATGGACAGAGGAGCCTGGCAGGCTACAGTCCATGGGGTCACAAAGGTCAGACACGACTGAGTGACTGAGCATGCACGTACATTTGACAAATAAGGAAGCAAGGACAGAACGGACCTTTCTGGAGGCCTCCTCTCTTGGGCTGCCAGAGCAGATGGCCAGGTGTGTAGCCGGTATGCCTTTGAGATACAGAAGGATTCAGCAGCAGATCTGGAAAACAAAGAGGTCAAGTCAAAAGAGTTCTCAGGGAAGAGTCAGTAATTGTGCCATAAATGTACTTCATTTTATATCAGTAGAGTTTCTCTTGATCCTAAGCTAGTTAATGACACCTGTTGCGTATTTCCCTTTGGTCTGTTTAGCTCATTGCACTGAAGTGAGGTGTTTTTTTCCCTTCACAGAGGCAAAAGAGAAGGATTAGGTATAGACAGACATAGATCTCGAGAAGATCAGAAATAGATAAATGGATGGTCAATTAACTGATCTATTTTTTCCCCCCTTCTCGTGTGTATCAGGCTTAAGTGCAGGAAGGACATTTCACATACTTTAAATGGAAAGGGATTAATTCACAGAAAGAGATGCTAACAGAATTGTTGGAACGGTTGGAACAGTGGGAGCCAGAAGAAGTGGAATTTAAGAATTTATTCCGTAGTCACAATCCAGGGAGAAGGAAGATGGGATTAGGAAGCCCCTACGGAGACCGCTGTTACTTTTCTCAATATCCTCATGCTTATTGGCAGTACTCCATTATCAAGTGGAATGACACTTTGACTCATGATTCCAGGGTGTTGCTTGCCCGATGAAATACCAGTAGGAGACTTTAGCCTCTCTTCCACCTTCTAAGTCTCACAAAAGTACATCTTATTCCTGGAATCTGATCTACTAGTTTCAAGGGAGTATGGGAAATGTAGTTTTTGGCTGTCTTTTTCTGTGGCACAGGAAGGCCCTTCAGAGGGGGTAAGGGAACTTGGAGCCAATTGAGAAAGTGTATTAACCACTGACTATCATTTCAAAATACCCAAGGTTATTATCCCCAAATATTTAATATGTACAACTAATTCTAATACTATAACTGATAGAGTGTTCTACTTAATATTTTATTTAAATAAAATGAATAGCATTAATATACCTGATATACTTAATATCCCTCAAAACAGGTCATTTGTCCAGTGTCTGAAATGAATTCTCCTTAGTATTGACAGCAGTGGTTGATTTGTAATTTTCCAGCTCATTTTAATCTCCTCCTGAGAGTAATGCCCTGGACAGTTGTCTTGTTTACATAATTTGTGCATAAATGTTTATTAAACACTTACTGTGAGCCTGGTGCTGTGCTAGATTTGGCACTGTGGGCAGAGATAAGTCACAGATTCTCCCATTGGGAGCCCTCCCTGGAAAGAGAATTTGTCAAGTGCATAGTGAGAACAGTACAAGGAAGGCCACGATCCATGTCCTAGATAGCAGGCTGAGCAGCCAGAGGAGAGAGACTTCTGGCTGGACTGAGAAGCAAGGGCGGTTTCATGCAGGCTGACGGGGGCGGTGCATCACGTTAGGGGCTTTGTGGACATGGTGCAGTGTTTTCTGTCATGTCAGTGCTGGAGGCCAGACCACCATTGTCCTTTAGTGATCAGACCCAGAGATATTCGGTAACCCATGAGACACTGGAAATGACGGCCTTTCTTTAAAGATTGATCTTGTTCCAGCTGAGAACTACCAGTAGGCTTTGAAGGATGTGTAGGTTATCTTTATTTGATATTGGCTTGGAAAAGGGTAGCAGGTGAAGCATAGGCAACAGAAGCTAAGAATTCAGTCCGAATAAGGCAAAGAATATGTGCTGAGTGGCATTGGGAGGGAGTTTGTGGTGGAAAGAGAAGATTGAATCTGAGTTATTGAGAAGCTTGAGGTATTAGATAAGGCACTTGGACTTATTCTGTGGCCATTTAGAAACCATCGAAGCTATTGGTGCAGGGTTCTCAAGAGCAGAAACCTAGCTTCATCTTATTGCTGTGGATTAAAGAGATACCGGAGAATCCCAGGGACGGGGGAGCCTGGTGGGCTGCCGTCTATGGGGTCGCACAGAGTCGGACACGACTGAAGCGACTTAGCAGCAGCAGCAGCAGCAGTGATGCTTTTGAATGAACAAATGTACCGTACAAGTTGTGCACAGGAGTTGGACCGGTTGCCCCTTGAGTTTTGCCAGATCTAGGTTCCTGTGGTCCTAGGAGAGCCTGGCAGTCAGCATTTGAGCTTTAGGAAAACACACAGCGATGGCGGCATGGTACCCAGAAGTCTGGATGTGGATCCAGACGCGAGTGCTGTGGTCAGGCAGCAGTTGTAGTTGCCCATGCTAAAGAGAGAAGCTAGAGTCTTCAGAATCTTGAAGGAGAGGGATTCTTCCATTGCCCTCCCTCGTGAAGCCTACAGGCCATGTAAGATGCATACTGCGCAGTCCGCATTAATGCTTGTGCATCTTGAGCTTATTAAAAATCGCCAATCAAGCCAGCAATCTGCTGACAAGGTTCACACACTGTGACCATGACTGCAGTTGTTTTCGGGAGCAGCCTGCTGTCTGTGTGGTGATGCTACCACACGGCGCTCCCTGAGCCGTCCTGTAGAGTCCTGGTGGCTTATTGACACTGGGGTCAGTCCCTGTTCCTTCTTGTGGGATGGGCGTGGGAGTTTGGGAGGGAAAGCTTGGGATGGAACTGACCAAAGACATAAGAGGTTACCCTTGTTAATTCCCCTCTAAGGCTGCATTTCTGAAATCTGATGAAAGGGAAAGAGAAAGGGGTGTGCAGATATGTGGGATGACCTCAGAGCCCTCATTTTGTGGCTCCAAGAAGGAAAGCCATGTTCCCAGGGCCATGCAGTGAGCTGGCTGGGAGGTCGGCACTTTTTTATAGCAGGGTTTCAATTGCATTCATCTCCTGCGGGAGAGTGTAGTGTGTCTGGACTCTGGTGCTAACCTGTGCTTGGTTATCAGCTTAGCTATTGACTATATTCTGGACTCTCAGGTTCCTGGTTAATAAAATGGGTGTCATGGTCATATCTTACATTAAGTGTTTAAAAAGGTGCAGCATGTGAAAAGCTTTGTTGACTGTGAAGAAATACAGAAATATTTCTGTAATGTGGATGTTATGGACCTGTAATTGGTGGGACCATCTTTAAGAGAAAGGATGGGGCAGTGAAGACACTGCTGCCTACACCCGGATCACAGAACACTCCCGGGGCTCCTTTTCCCCATGTTACAGTCAAGAGAGCTTGCACTTAGATTTGCAGGCACAGGTCTAGAGGGAAGCATGGCTAAATCTTAGAGTTGGGAGGAACTGGGAGCATACTCTTGCGTGGTATCCTCAATGACAATATCATGGGAGATGTGATTGGAAAGATGGGTTGGGGCCCCATGCAGGAGGCCCTGAGTGCTGTCCTGAGGGAAACTGGACATTATTTTTTGTGCAGTTCAGAGCACTGGTGAGGGGTCACCTGGGAAAGTCATGATGAAATTGGGGGTTTACTTGGCAGCACCTTCAGAATGTTCAGGGAACCTGGGGCAAAACTCAGGAGAGAGATAGGGAATTTTGTAGTTGGAGCAGGGACCTCAAGGTGGGATGATTCTCAAGTTTGGGGGGCATTCTAAGTTATTTTTTTCAGTGGCTCAGCTTTTTATTTTAGGTTATAATAAAAATGATAATAGTTGTATAAATTTAGAGCTGTGAACCTGTCAAGAGTTTTCACACGCATTAACTCCCTGGTTCTATATAGCATCATGAGGAGGTAGAAGGTGGGATTGTTCTCATCCTTACTTTACAAATAAGGAACTTGAGGTTCAGAGAGTAGATGGGATTTCTCAGGTCACCCAGCTGGTCGGTGTGGAAGCCAGGTGCTAGGATGCCAAGTCTGATGCTTTGTCCTATGCCAGTGATCTGGGTCAGTGGTTTCCCAAACTCACCTTTTCCAACCTGAATATCTTGGTTGACATCCTTGGAGGCCTGAGATGGCCATGGGTTTCAAAGTTCCCAGAGACAAGATGTAATATTTTCAAAGATGAGGTGTAGGGAATTCGGGACAGGAAATATGTTCCTCCCTTTAGCCCTTTGTTGTCATCATATTGTTTGTGTAGGTGGAGATGTTCATGAGAGCAAGGAAGGAAAGAGATGGACTTCTGCCACTTGTTGAACATCTTTTTTGCCCTGGATGCAGTGCTACTTGTTTTTTTTAAATCTGTGGACACACATATATTTATAGATGTAGTGATCATAACATAGTATTTATTGTTGTACTCTGCTAAGCCACTTAGGTGTTAATTCTCATAAAAACCTTATTAGGTGGGTAAAAATATTCTTTCCTATTTTATAGATGAGAAGACTGAGGCTTAGGAAAATTTAAATACCTTGCTTCTGAGAACAGAGATCCTAAATAGATTATCTTCGAGGTTTTCTAATTTGATCTCTTTCTTCCCTGCTATACCAGGTATTGCCTGTCTCACTGGTAAAAATGTAGAGCTGCTTATCAAGGAGGTACATCTCTGGCCTCCCCCTTTTCCTGTCCTACCCGCTTTTAGTAGCTGGCCCAGATATCTGTCTCTCCCATCGAGGGGGACCGTTCTTAAGTCTCTTGTCCTGTATTATGGTTAGCCTTTCTCTTCCATGCTTGTGAGCTCCTTGAACTTGTCTGCATCTCAGAGTCCCTTTTTGTAGCATCCCTGAAGATGCAGGCACATGCTCAGGGTAGGAGTCACACATCTATGCAACAAATTAACCGAGTGCCTTCCTCCAACATTAATCACAAAGAAGCAGATGATAAAATGCAAATCCAGAAAACAATTATTGAGCTGTGTGTGCATCAGCCTTGGGAATGGATTTCTGGGGATGATCTGGGCCCTCCATAAATGATGTGCATGACTTGGATCTTTGCAGGAATGGAATAGAATCCTGATGACTTTGGGGAAGGCCTGAAGGTAGCCAGACCCCACCTGTCCTCTCAGAGCCTCTTGCATGCCCTCTGGCCCCGGTTACCTGCAGCGGGACCTCTGGAATGGAAATGGGCTTCTCTGCAGCCTGGGCTGCCAGCATACCAGGCTGAGCCTCTGTGAACTGGGCCAGAGGTTTAATGGGCTGGAGATTTCTTTTGGAATCTGCAACTTGAAATATCCTGTACTCTTGATTAATTCATGCTTGGGAGCTTCCTTAGTGCTGTCTGGTAAATAGCTCCGTACCATACGTTTATTTCCCCATGGTCTCGTTGAGGAGAGACTGGAGCCTGTGTTTGTAACAACTTCTCCAAGGAAAACATCACAGGTCACGTTTTCGGAACTGAGGCTCTGAATGGGGCTTGGGGTCTTCCTAGTGCCCATCTCTATCATTTGCTTGTAGCCAAAAGGGGCGAGTTGGTCTTGAGTTGTCCTGTAGATGTTTGTGATGTGGCGGTTGAAAATCTGACAGTTGCTGCTGAGTTTCAACTGCATGAGTGAGTAGTGTATAGACAGAACCCTGAAAGGACATCGAATCATTTCCCTTCAATTCCCAGAGCCTTGCTGTGTCTTTGTCTTGAGAATGACCTCAGTGCTTTTTTGTGTTTATAGTGGAATGCACAGTCATTGACAAGTAATCACAATAATCCTCTACACTTTGGTAACGTGTACGCATTTTCCAGAGGGTTTTGCTCACATTATCTCATTTGATTCTTATTACTGCCCTGAGTGGTAGACAGAGGGGCTATTTTCATCTCTAATTTTCAGCCTGTAAACTGAGGTTTAGAAAAGTTAAGCAGTTGGCCAGAAGTCGTACATTTTGTATGTAGAAGAATTTAGAACAGTAATTATAAATAGTCCGATTCAAATCAACATCCTTTTCACTACTTGCTGTTGGTGTGATCTTTGGAGTATACTTACATCTTACTTAGCCTCACTTTTCGTATCACTACAATGGGTATAACCCTCCAGGGATAGTTGTCAGTAATGATGAAATGAGACTGTCTGGAAAAGCACTTACTAAACAGTAAAGCATGTGATAATGTGAGGCATCATTATCACAAGTACCTTGAATTCAAAGAGTGCCACGTCAGAACAGTGGCAGAAAAGAGCATTTTTCCCCCTATTGTGTAAGGACACTGAGGTCTAAAATGGTGTTGGCGGTTGTCAGGGATCACGAGCTCCCAGCCCTGTGATCAGCACATTGGCCCTGGTGCCCTGCCTGCAGGCCGCTTTGTTATCCTGAGAGCGCTGGTGTTGGCAAGGTCCTCTTTTCTTACAGAGCTTGCTCTCAGTGTTCCTTGGAACAGTCCTGTATCCTGGAGACAGTTTTAGGTCGGCCAGACTGGAGAGCAGGAGCGGGGAGCTGGGGACAGGATCTGCATTCCTGAGCTTCGTCCACAAAGGGTGGAAATGTGGTGTGGCTGATGGCGTTGAGGTGGATGAGGAACTGACCTCAAAGTCTGTTTTCTCTCTTTTCTCGTGCAGAATGGGCTGCTTCGCATTAACACTTATTGGAAAAACCCAGAAAAGATGGCTCTCAAGTTGGCAACAAATACTTTAGGAGTTAGTGGTGTGATATGGTCAGGAGGCAGCCCAGGGGATTGAAGAGTGAGATCTTGGATAACTTTATTTCTAAGTCCATATTCAATTACAAAAATTCCAAGCCTATGAGACAGACAGAGACACAGGTTGTTTGTATGGTTCTAAGAGGCAGAATAAGGAGCCAGAGTTTGAAGTCCTGGGAACCATGTTTATTTCCATATAAAGAAGAACTTTCTGCTGGAAAGATGGAATTTATAGCTGCAGAAGATACCGATCTCCACCTCACTGGAGACCTTAGGGATGCCTTGAGAGGGCTCAATGAATAGGAGAGACACTGGGCTCAGTGGCCTTTATGGTCTTTTCTTCACCTAAGATCCCAGAGCCAGTGGTTCTCAGGGGTCAAGAGGAAGAAAGACACATCTACATTAAAGAATGAAGGGTTGCTTTGTGAATATGGAAACCCATCTCCAAATGCTACTGGAAGAATGGAGGGTAGTTACAGACCTTTCATTCTGATTTTCATTCCTATCCTGGTGGCTGCCTCCTTGCTCCCTGGTTTTCAGAGTTCTCAGGCCATTCTTGGGCAGCTATAAATATTTTCCATGGGATATCTCTTTCCTCTGCTGAAATGTTCCTGTTGGGATATTGGCAGGAACTCTGAGCTCCTGAAAAGATGACAGTCTTTCTGCAGAACCACCAAGTCTAATGGTTGGTTTAGTCTCAGTTACAAGTGAGGGACATCTCCTTACCCTCTTCAGGCCTACTTCTGGGCCCTCCTGGGAGTATTGCAGTGGCAAGAATTCTATGCTAAGTTCTGGTTCTGACATGTGGCAGGTTTTCCGATCCTGTTGCCTTACCTCGTTTACTTATCACTTATGTTTGTGTTCATTCATTAAATATGCAAAAAATAAGAAATATTTGCCATTTTTCAGGTACTTGGGCATGCTTGCAAAAATAGAAAGCAAGTAATCAAAATAAACATCAGGATTATTTCGATAGGCTAGTAGAAGCTGCTTTTAGATCTGACATAGTTGGACAATTTGGGGATGTCTATTCAGCTTGTAGGTGAGAGAATATATAGTGCAGGAGAATGAATTTGTGCAAAGTGGGAAGGAGTGACTGATCTGGGTGTGAGGCTTGGGTCCTCTCGTTCCCTGGCCAGTGCTGTTTATTGCTTGATGGTTGCCTGGATATGAGTACAAGCAGCCTCATACTGAAGGCCCAAAAGCCAGTAAGTGGGTGATAATTCTGAACAATGGCTCATCTGACTTACAGAAAGTCTTTACAGCCAACAGTAGGGCAAGATCATGCTAAGGAGTAGAACCTCTGGGAAGCCAAGACATGGATTCCTTCTCTGAGCAGACACCAACTTCCCCATAGTGCCATTTCCCCAGCATCTCATCTCTCTTTCTTTTCTCCTAATTCAGTCTGGAGTCATTTCAGATCAGATTCATCCCTAATTGACTTCACTGGCCCCATTTAGTCATCAGATACTTTTCAGGACCTTGGATTGGAATTACTCTTACAAACCAATTACTCTTACCAATTAAATTGGGCATGTCACCCTTATGTCCCTCTCCCCCGGTGTTCTCCTGGAAGTCTAGTTTTTTTCCTGTGTCTTCTTGCCTGGTGTCTTTTTTCTATGAAGAACTCATGCAAAACTAAGTTCCCAAGAAGACTCGCAGCCCAAGGGAGTTAGGAATTGGGGTGTAAGGGTTGTTTGGGGACTCACCTGCCATCAAAAGAGCTGCAAGCTGGGTTTTTGATGATCTCTTCAGATGCAAACCTCCCCGACCCCTGCCGAACAACTGCCCTTCACACAAATTAATAAGTTAACTTGATAAATGTACTTGTATTCTAGGTGGCCCCATTCCTGAGATGAACTTAAAGCCTTTCAACCCAGCCACTTCCCTGTCCTGGCAGGAGAGCCTTTTTCCTGTAATAGGAGAGCCTATGGAACAGCTAAGACTACTTCTTTGGGGGTTAATCATTCACTCCCAGTAAGGAATTCTGTCTTTAGTGGGGCATGTTCTTCAAGTGCCAGAGGCGAGAAGGGTGATTTTTCTGACATCCTCCAGGCTGCTTCTCCATATATGGAAATGTTTACCCACCACACTGATCTATTGGAAGGGAAGGAGGTGACTCAGGGTTTAGGAGAAGCAGGATTTGAATTCTTGTTTCCAGAAACAAAGTCGCCCCCTCCCCCCTCCCCCTCCCCCTCCATTCCTTTGACCCTTGTTCTGGGAGCCAAGGAGAGAGTGTTTCAGCCCTTCCCCTCGGGCCTGGGGACCACCTCCTTGCAGTGGGACTCAGGGTGTGTGAGACAGAGTGAGTGCCAGTGGAGGGCCGGCTGCCTGTGGGGCCTGACGGCGCGTGAGTACATCAGTACTGCCAGAGCCAGTGGCATCTGTGCCCGCAGACCCAGGGCTCAGAGTCCGAGGGCTGGCTGGCTTGGGCGGTGATGGGACGCGGCTGGGAATGTGGCTGCTTTCATTTGGGGAGTGGACGGGTGCTTCCCCAGGGGAGTACTTCTCACAGTGGGATCTAGAGATGCACTCCGACTAAGGAGAAATTCTATTCATATATTAAAAATTAGACAGCTGTACCTTCTACCTGAGGCCTAGGTTAAGCTGGGGAGAAGGATAATTTGGGAGTGCTGTCATTGTCCGACAGTTGGGACTAGAGCAACAGGCCAGAGGGGATGTTTGTTAACCTTTGGGGAGGGCTAATTTTATCTTGAAAAAGCAGAGCTATGGTTGGACTTAAGAGTACGCAAAAGGTTGCTGTAGAGCACTGGCATGCCGTCCAGTCTGCAGCAGATGCCTGGTGTGCGGGACACTGTGTAAATGTGATGGACTGTCAGAGCTGGAAGGCATCTTAGGCACGATTTTATTGATCTGTTTCATTTTACAGGGTGATGGTGGGCAGGGGAGGCCCAGGGGCTCACCTGCCTCCCAAGTACATGGCTGGTTAGGGAGATTAGAATACACATCTTTTCACTCTCAGTTCTTCTTCCACTGCACTGAAGCTGTCCCTTAGGCAGAGGCGGAGAAGATGCCCATTTTGCAGATAAGGAAATTAGAACTCAACATGCCAGAGGTGCCCACACTTACTGATTTCATTTGTGAGAAACTGACAACTGGAACCAAGTTCTCCCAGGTCAGATCTCTTTTAATTATGTTACATAGACTTAGAGCCCTGTCTTAGTTGGTTTTAAAAAGTTCACTTTTTTTTCCTTCTTTGATTTCTACTTACCTTTCTCTGCTTTCAGTCATGTGAATATGGTTTGAATGTGAGCTGCTTCCTTCTGATCTGCTTTGTTGCCTGATTCTCTTTTTCCTGAAAGAGGATGATAGCTTGTCCAAGAGGAGGAACTGAATAGCGAATGCCTTTATTTCTATTTCTTCTGTGGCACTGAAATTCTGCACGGGCCTTGAAAGAAACTGATCAGGGCTTTCCATTTTAGCCTCTACCAGTATTCTTAAAGCTGTAAGAATTTTGGAGTGTAATTCCCCACCACAGGTGAGTGCTGACTTTCAATAGATTTTAGACACACACACACATACACACAAACTTCTTTAGCTTTCTTTGATGTGACAGCAGCATTTGACAGAGACCAAGAGGGCACCACCCTGTTACAGTCCCCCAGATGCTACAGAGCCATAAAGAGTAACTCTTTGCAGTCAGATTAGTTTCTGATCAGCTTGGGGACCCTCCTCTAACGCAGGAAAGATGTTCGAGATGTGTTTTGGAGAAGCACTTTGATGTCGATGGCATTAGGTGGCAGATCATAATAGAGAGGAGGAAGTGCTCGAGACCTGAGTCTGTGTGGTGAGTGAGAAAGGGAGGGGAAGCAGTTCTCTAAGCTTCTCTGAAGCACTGGGGAGGTGGGGACTGGCCTGGGACTCCCAGGGACACGCAGGCACCCTGTTTCCTCCTTCCCACTTGTACATGGGCCTGGTTTGTAGGCTCTGTTCACCAGGTGGGAGGAAGCCACCTTGAAGCCTGATGGCTTGGGATGTTTTCCCTTTGTGACGTGGTCGATGGGCACTGAGAGGTTAGGGTTGATAGTACCAATGGGAATACTATCCCTACAAACAGGGAGAACTGAGGTGCACTGACTGCTCCCTGAGTGCCGAGCACCAGGCTGAGCACCTGACCTACACTGATTCTCCACAATAGCTACCTGTGAGTAGGTACTATTTTTCGGTATGTATTTATTTTTTTTAAAAATTTTATCTCATTGAAGTATAGTTGTTTTACGATGTTGTGTTAATTTCTACTGTACAGCCAAGTGATTGAGTTGGCTCAATTTTTAATTGTTTTTGATTTTGGTTGAATACACATAACCGTTTTTACTGTCTTGACCATTTTTGAGTGTACAGCTCAGTAGTGTTCAGTACAGTCTTATGTTGGTCAATCAGTCTCCAGAATGCTTTTTATCTTGTGGACTGAAACTTTGTATCCATTAAACATTTACTTTTCATTCTCCCCTCCCCCAGCTCCTGACAACCATCCTTCTGTTTGTCTCCGTGGATTTGACTTCTCTAGATATCTTTGCAGAAGTGGAATCCTACAGTATTTGTCCTTTTGTGACTGGCTTATTTCACGCAGCATAATGTCTTCAGGATTCATTCATATTGTAGCATGTGTCATAATGTCCTTCCTTTTTATGGCTGAATAGTAAAATAAGTTGTATATATACAGCACATTTCATTTATCCATGTAGGTGTTATTTCTTATCTCAGTTTTATAGTGGAAGAACCTGAGACTTTGAGGCTTTAATAAGTAAGTTGCCCAGCATCACTCAGGCAGTAGTGGAGCTGGGATTTGAACCCAGGTCATGTGGCTTCAGAGTGCATGTGACCCAGGAGGAAGCAGTTAGTGGAATTCAGATGGCAAGAGTATGAAAAACCAGGGTGATTCTCTCCTGGATGGCAATACCTTCTCACATAGTGTTGTGACATTTCAGTAACCAAGTATTTCCAGGGACCATATGTACACAGATATTTTCCTCTGGTTTATATTGGCCTCTGGGTAACTCAGAGCCACATGTGAAGCCTACATCTAGCAAATGGTATGAGACGTATGGCCCTTATCTTTTGTAACCCTTGTCCTTTTCCTTCACTTTATTTCCCCATCTCCCTTCCCAGTTTTCTTACTTAAAAAAAAAAATCATGAGCTATGTACATCTTTTGTCAGGTAGTTCAGATTCTTTCTGGAACAAGGCAGAATATATAAATGAGTGACATGTTGTCAGATATTTTTGTTAATTTTATGGAAAGACACTAAAGGTGGGATCTTCTCACCTGACTCTGCTGCTGATTCAGTGTCTAACTTGGGCAAAGATGCATGCACCTTTCTGAATCTCAATTTTCCTTCCTGGAAGATGGGGCTGCAGTTGATGACAGCAAAGGTTTCTTCTGCTCAAGGCATTCCACATGGTTTATCTCCTTTTGTTCTCCCAGTACTCCCACAAGGCAGGTGCTGGTGTGCCCTTTTTACTTGAGAAAAATAAGGGCTAGAGAAGTGGGAAAGTTCACCTAGACTCCTATATCTCCTAAGTGCCAGCATCGGTAATCCAGGATGTTAGCCACAGTACTCGCCTACTGCCTTTAAGCAGCCTTTAAGGTTTCTGTCATCTGTGGCATGCATTCATCTACATTCATCAAATTGTATTAAATCTTTATTGGGTTCCCACTTATGTGCCTCATACTGTTCTGGGCATGGATCCAGTACTGGGTTTGAATGAAGAAAAAGACACAAAACAAAGATCCCTTGGAACTTACATTCTAGAGAGATATGTGGAGGAGGCGGATGATAGATGAACATGTAAACAGCAGAGAGTGATAAGTAATGCTGAGGAGGGTTCACGGAGGATGCCCTGCCTGTGAGGGAGTGGAGGAGGGGATGGTGTTTAAGTTGAGCTCTGAATGCCGGGGAGCCAGCCATGGGCAAGTCAAGGGGGAGAGGGCAGGGCCAATACCAGGTCCGTGGAGTGGGAATGAGTTTGTATTTGAAGAACAGAGGAGCCCAGTATGCCAGGAGGGTGGGCTGCAGTGGGGGAAGCATGGGATGAGGGCGAGGCAGGGGCTGGGATGTGTCAGTGAGCTCAAGAAGGGCTTGGACCTGAGTCGAGTGCTGGAAGGCATCGGAGTTACATTTACCAGCGTCACTCTAGCTGCCGTGGGGGAAGTGCATTGCCAGGAGTAGAAGCAAGCAACAGCCCAGGGTCACAGTGATTAGGGGGGTCCGAGTGGGACCAGAGAGAAGCGAGCAGATTTGCTCAGGACATGCTTCCGAGAGATCGTCTCCAGGATGTCAAGACCAGTCTCCTCCAGAGAAATGTCAGGTTCAAGTGGCAGGAATCTGAGAGACTTCCATGGAGGCACAGTAGGGGTTCACAGCCTGGCAGCTGGTTTGGACTAGGAGGTTCTGAGTACTCTCCGCTTTGATGTCTAGCCTGGAGCTTCTGGCCAAGGACTGGAGGGCAGTGGCTTCCTGCCTCTGACTTCCTGGCTGAGGGCTGCGGGAGCTCCACAGCACAGTGAGCTCCACAGTGAGCCCGGCAGGACATGCTGCTTCCTTTGCTCTGTCTGGGTATTTGTATAAAGCATTCTTTCCCATCAAGAATAGAGAACATCCAGAGTGATGCTGACTTTATGGGCCATATTTAACATAGTGTTTCCCTTTGATGTGTGCTCTGTTCTTGCAGAGACTACTGCCTCGCATAAACTCTGTGGTGAAGAGCCTTCAGCCGCCCTGTCAGATGGATTTAGAAGGCTTGGTGGCGGCCCGGAAGACCTGGCGCTTCAAAGCCCTACTTTGCCTTGGGGACCCTCGTCCATGGGCACCCCCAGCCCTTTTCTTTTATTTGAGTTTGAATTCACACTTGCTGGCCCTCGCCTCTTCCCTGTAATTCCTTTTAATGGGCTGGGCTTTCCTGTGAATACTCCAGTTTTCAGTGGAGAAACTGGCCTCAGAGAAGTTGGGTGATAGAGGCTGAGTCACAGGGAATGCACTAGGCCGAAATGACTTAGTACATGTCTCATGGCAATTTAATACTGCACTCTGCCTAAGCCTGGAGATGCTCAGAGATCATAGACAGACTCATCTGAGATTCATTCCTGAAGCTTCACAAACTCCTCTTCAAATAGTTTGCAGTCTATAGTTGTCAGGGCTTTAAATTTTTTTTTTTTTTTTGGTAAACTTTTTTTTTAACAACATCTCTTACAAACAATGTTTTGTTTTTGCTCACTTCAGTTTCTTTGAAAATTTCTCTCCTATTGACCATTCATTTAGTCACCACACATTTATTGAGTTCTTACTGTATGCCAGGCATTGTGCTAGGTGCTGGGGATGGATTCAGAGATAATTTGGAGGCGTTTGGGAGTGGATAATTACAGCACAGTGAGATAAGTGCTATAATAGAGGGATATATAAAGAGCTAGAAATAGCACTATGAATAACATCTCTGAACAAACTGTGTTCTTTTTTCCTCTTGGATTATTCCCTTATGTATATTGCCCAAAGTGGGATTACTGGGTCATTTAAAAGATGAAAACAATTTGGCACAAAAAGATGTAATGACTTGCCTGGGGAATACAGCTCAATTTTCTATGGGGGAAAATTGTTGACAAGTCCAGATTTAGATACTTCACCAGGAGAATTGGGCAGTTTTTGTACTATTCCTATCAATGTGGTGGTTTTCAGGGGAGCACCTCTTCTTAACATGTCACCGCACATGTAGAAACACGTGTCCTTATATTTAATCTCATAGATCCCTTGTTGATGCTCACTACCTATGTATTAATAAGTATGGTCATTTCCATTTTATGAATGAGAATGTGCCTTTGTTAAAAAGAAGTGACTTGCTCAGGATTCCATAGTTATTAGTGGAGAATCGAAACATCAGGTGTAAGATTTTTTGATTCTGTATCTTCTTTCCTGTTTTCCATGCTCTTTTTACCAACTGAGGCTTGGGCTGGGGTTACTTTATTCCAGTGAGGGCTTGAAATTCATTTAGTGGTTGTAGAAGCTCTTCTCTAAAAGGTCAGAATCCATGAGATAGGTATAGAAGTCCTAACTTCCAGAGGGTCTGGTGTCCTTCTATACATTGACCTGAAAGGGCCTGAAGGCTCATTATTCCTGACCCTGGCTCAGGTCTTGAAAGGTTAATGCATGGCCTTAGCACTGAAGCGCAGAATCCCAAGGAAAGCTGAGACCACACGACAGTCCTGCTTTGAAACATTTATTGTTTTTCTTGTATACTCGGCTGTATGCTTCCCGGCTTTAAATTCACTTATTTTGTTATTCATAACATTTCCCTAGTATTTTTGGCATTTAAGTGAAAACTTCTACCCCAGGTACCCATAATCAGACAGCAGCACCTGTTCAGTGTGAACACCCATCATTCTCTCAGTCTCTCATTTAGTCACCTTCTGCCATAACTCATGCTGTTCCTTTTGCTTGAGATGACCTCTCCCATCGTCATCCCTAGGACTCCTGTTCCTCCTATAAACTTCTGCACACATACCCCCTTTCTGAGTGGATACTTCACCTTCTGAGTGAAGTAACCTCTGGTCACTGCCCACTTCCCGCCGTCCACAGTTCCCCAGAACTGGTCTCTTTGTTCTCTGTTTTGCTGACTCACAACACA
This sequence comes from Bos indicus, assembly GCF_029378745.1. NCBI lineage: Eukaryota > Metazoa > Chordata > Mammalia > Artiodactyla > Bovidae > Bos > Bos indicus. The sequence continues at coordinate 79,739,501 of NC_091760.1, read as the reverse complement.
GTGGGCTCTGAGGCAATAAAGTATAACCATGTGATACTTATGAGCATGGGATCTGGATTTGAATCTTGCTGTGATGCTTCCTAGCTGTGTGATCTGTTAGGCCAGTTAAGCTGGTAAGTTTGCTCATCTGTCAAGTCTGTACAAGTAATCACGGCAACCTACAGTGTTGTTTGGAGGATTTGTATTGTTATCTGTGCCTCTGCTATGGCACCCACCATCATGTAGTCTTTCTAGACTGGGAGCTATTTAAGGGCAGGAAGGGAATTACACCTTGCCTGTGCCTTTGCCTTATGGGACCTGCCACAAAATCCCCTTTAAGGGAAAGGATTCCATGTAACATCCCAGTAGTGTCAGTTCAGGCTCATATGTAGGCCCCAGTAATGTGGTCCCAGGACTGTCCAGGAGCTCTATGACGTGGTGCTTCTTGCACACACAGTACATGCTGCATAGACTTCTGGCTCCTGCTTCTTGAGTGACAAGAAAGAGGCTTGAGCCTGTGTTTAGCCTATGTTCTTCTGATTCATCAAATTGGATAGCTTTGTCATTTCCCTGAAGGCAGAGTGGAAATCCTGTTTGGAGCATGAGACTTGATTTCTTTTCCGGGTCGTCCGTGGGTGAGCATTCTGGACTAGAAGAAAGGGTCGATGGAGGTGTGGGTTTGGGGCAACACTAAGGGCCACCCACTCCTCTGATGTCTCTGAGTGGGGCCGCAGAGAAGTGGTCCCGCCCCAGGAAACTTTCCTTCAGACCCTCCTAGCTGTGCTATGTCTGGAAGCTGACCATGGAGGGGATTCGGCTCCAATAGCTCTACCATTTCACTTTCTCTTGTGTCATTTTTCAAAATGCAATAGCCATGAGCATCAAGAGCCTGACACATAAGGTCTTCCATGTTCTGGCCACAACATTCCTTTCCAGCCTCATGTCCCACCACTTCCCTCCGTGTTTTCTGCCACTGGCCTCCCCAGATTAGTCACTTTCCCCGAGAACACCCTGAGCTCCTCCCTCAAGGCCTTAGCACATCGTGTTCCCTGGGCTGATTTCCCACCTCCTCATACGTGGAAATCCTCTTGTGTGCTCAGGCTCAGTTTAAAGTCATCTTCAGCAGGGCTCTTCCTGACCTTCCAAAGGACACCCGCATGTACTGGTATTTTGCACACTCTTCTCCCATCTTGTTGTGGGGGAGTGTGTCCTCTGTAACCCCTTTGAGAGCTCAAGGCAGGTCCAGCTCAGCGCCCACCTCTGCAGGGCCCATACACAGTGCCTCCAGGGCAGGAGGTGCTAGTGAAAGTCTGCTTTGTGCATCTCTGAGCGCAGGGCGTCTGACATCGTGGCAGTTCACGGTTGCGCCGGGAGCTGGGGTGGGGGTGTGTGTTCAGAAGCTCATACTAGGATTACCTGCGATTTGTTTCATCATGAGCCCAGACATTTGAATTCTGTTTTTGAGTCACTCTGGTATCAGCTCACTCTTAACCTTTCTCTGGCCTGCTTCCCACATAGCTGGCAGATGTCTTCTTAGCGCTCTGAACTTAGGGCTCTGGACTTTTTATTTCATGTAAGAACATAGCAGCAAGATCATATGGCAAGTCTGTTTTTGGTTTTCTGAGGAACCTCCATACTGTTTTCCATCATGGCTTTCCAATTTACATTTGCACCAAAATGTAGGAGGGTTCCCTTTTTTCCATATGATCCAGAAATCATGTTTGGACAAAAGTATAATTTTGTGGGTGTGTGTTTGGACAAAAATATAATTCTAAAAGTTACATGCACTCCTGTGTTCACAGAGGCACTATGTGTGATAGCCATGACATAGTAACAATCTAAATGTCCAGGAACGGACGAGTGAATAAAGAAGATGATGTATATATAAATACAATAGAATACTACTCAGCCACGAAAAGGAATGAAATAATGCCATTTGCAGCAACGTGGGTGGACCTAAAGATTATTATACTAAGTGAAGTAAATCAGAAAGAGAAAGATATCTTAGGATATCACTTGTATGTGGAATCTAAAATATGACACAGATGAACTTATCTACTAAACAGAAACAGACTCAGGGATGTAGACAACAGACTTGTGGTTGCCCAGAGGAAGGGGAGGTGGAGGAGGGATGGATTGGAAACTTGGAATTAGCAATGCAAACTATTGTATAGAGAATGGATAAGCAAGAAAGTTCTACTGCATAGGGAACTATATTTAATATCCTGTGATAAAACATACTGGAAAAGAATATGAAAAAGAATACACACACATATATATGTAGGTATATATCTAAATTACTTTGCTGTACAGCAGAAATTAACACAACATTGTAAATCAACTCTACTTCAATTGAAAAATAATAACAACAGCGAGGTGGCATTCAAGAAAGATCTACTTGCTTTTAAGGTGAACACTTTTCAGTGTAAAAGTTCAGACTTTATTTTTTATCCCAAAGCTCCTTAAAATGTGAACATAGCGGTTTATTTTTCCCAGGTATATTTTTGCTTCTAGCAGAATAGCTGTCCATAGTATGGTTTTAACTGCAAAATAATAAAACCCAGGTCGTGGAGCTTGACTTTTGAAGACTTGAGGTCAAATTCCAGCTTTACCATTACTAGCCCCCAAATCTTGGACAGTTGCCTGACTTCTTGACCCTTAGTTTCCTCAGTGGACAATAGGAAATCTTTCTTATAGGGCTGATGGACAGTTTAAATGAGATCTTGGGCGTTAAACTGAGGTTTTTACTACTGTCTGGCTCATCAACTGAATTTGAAGGCCGTCTTCAAAACTGTTCCAAAGAGTTTGCTTTTGGTGGAAAACGTTTGGATATTTATGTTTTCAGGTATGTGTTTTATTTTTGGATGACAAAGTAAATGAATTTATAGTCATGGAACACACAGCATCTAACAGACTTAGGAAGCATACATGGCTTAGACTCAGTTGTAGTTCTAGTAAATTAGAACCACAGAATCATAGGCTTTGAGAAGTTGTAGACAGACCTTGGAAGATGAGGATGAACATTGGTTAAGGCGTACTCTGTGCAGACTCTGTGCTTTGCATGCTGGTATGGAATCCCAAGAAATGGTCGCGTACACCTTGATGGGTAGGTGTATTAGACCCATTTTGCAGACAGGAAAGCTTGAGCTCAGGGAGGTTGAATACTTTACACATGTTCAATATCAAAGCCTTGAAGTTTGCCTTGTCCTTGTGATGGGCTCTAAAATCCTTTCCATTTACAGATGTGATAAGATCTGCCTTTATCCTCTCATTCCACAAGTTCTGGGCCAGATAAAGCAGTGGAATTTTGCAGTCTTGGTGTCCTATAACTTATTTAGTGAATCTAGAAGAGGGTCTTGACTTTTCCTGCCAGGAATCTGCTCACTTGAAGCTCCTTTGATTCATTCGTCAGGGTTTACTTCTATTTTTCCCTTTTGGGAAGATACTTGCCATGGGCCAGCTCCACTTTTGAGGTCAGGAGTGTATTTGAAGATGACTTCATATTTTCTTTAAGAAAAAAATTTACAGGTGGAAATTAAATTTGTTGAGCATTTCCCATCATCTCCTTCAACATATGGTGGTGGGAAGTGACAGCACTGGTCTGGTAAGTAGGGAGTTCTCACCTGGAATCTGTCACTGACCAGTGAGAAAAGTTGGGCCAAGCCTTCCTCCTCTGGGGCTTCAGAGTCTTCGTCTGTAAACAGTGAGAACACCATCAGGTGATTCTTAAGATTTTGAAACTCTGCATGTCTTGTGGTGTCAAAACCATCAATTTCTGCTGAGCTGCGTAATCCTGCAGCTGTTTTCTCTGATACTTTTCAATCTTTAGGTTTAATCTATTCCACAATGTATAATTTTTTAAAGGGATGCTTTTATAGACACTTCTGAAATATAAAATCGGGGGGTAAATGGATGTTAAAAAATAGAAAACAACCAATTAAATTGTGTATAGTATGTAATTCTCCTTGGAAACTTAGGAAGAAATTGAGGAGCACTTTAACAACTGGTAATTTAAATTGCATTTGAACTCTGCTAATGGTTTGTTTGCAGAAGAACTTCAATCATTTCACAGCGGTTCTTTTGCGAAACTGCTTGTTCTCTTTATGGAAAGGAAGAAAAAAATTATTGAAAGAGAGGTTGACTATGGAAAAGGGGGGCCACATTCATTTGTGCTTGGAGAGAAGGTAGCCAATGCCTGAGACATTGCCCCAGGGCCATGGTGGAGAGATTTACCTTTCAGCAAAGTTTGAAAATCTGGGGACGTCAGCTGCCCTTTGCTGCTGTTGTAGAAATTGTTCTGATTGATGTCTCCCTCTGCAAGGAGAGGCTTAGGTTTCCTGGGGCTTGGAGTTGGGATCTTTTTGTTTTTCTGAGATTGCACTGCCCACAGGGCCAGTGTTGGCCTCCTAGTTCTCCGTCCCTCAGTGGCTTTGACGATTCCAGTGCCCATGAAGACCACTAGTTCTCAGGAAATGCATTGCTTTGCTGGACTTACCTTGATGATCCTCCATTTTCTCAACTTAGTTTTTTTTTTTTTTTTTGCTATCGGGCTGTATGCAAGAGCTTTAAACAAATGTTCTGAGGTCTGGGTGTGTAAGTCCTGGTTATCCTTCAAAGCTGATTGTGTGGCTGAGGGCAGGTCTCTCTGGCCAGTGAATGTCAGTCATTTCTTCTGTTAAAGTGGCCGTAAATCACTCCAGGGGAGCAGGACCCAAAGTGGAGCCTTGGGCTGCCTACCTCTCACTGTGCTTTTGGGTGGCCACCTCCCCGCTCTGGTCCCCAGTTTCTCCTCCTGTTAAGTTGGAAGGGTTGAAGTGGGTCATTTTTAAGGTCCCTTTCAACTTCGAGCTTGTATAGGTATTTGAAGATTGAATGAGATCATATTCACAAAATGATTGTGTGATTGGGTCAATAATGTTTAAAATGACAACAGTGAAAATGGGAGTAGTCGTTTTCCTGGTATGCGGATTTCCCCTGAATCTACATTTTATAACAATCTGCTCCCCTAGAACACTTGTCTGTTGGAATATATATTGCAGGATTCTTGATAAAGTAGTACTAGTTCTTAATGAAATAAAGTAGCGAGGACTTACCAGGAAGCGTCAAGATTGTCCAGCCCTCTACTGCCCATTGACTGTCATTTTTTAGGCAATGAAACTAAGGTTCACAGCAGCCACTGGATCCTATAGTTAGAAATTTGTCTCCAAATTCATATTTTTTTCCTCTTTTTATTTACTGTAGTTCAGGTTTCACTGTTAATTTTTTCTTGCCTAAAATGTATCTAATTGATCTCTCTCTTTCACTTTTGATATTATGATGAAGCTATCTCCCACTTCCCCCCAAAGCTGAGGTATGAACACTGGGGTACCAGCATTCTCTTTCTTCATCATTCTGAGACATATTAATGAAACAGAAGTGCCAGGAGCTGACTGATGGCTTAGGAGATACAGAGATCAGCCACTACATTTGTGGGTTTCAAGCCTGGTGTAATTTCCAGTATGGTTTACCCAGCAAGCTCATAAGCTTGGGGAAGTTCTACAGCTAGTAAGATCCTAGAGATTCATAGTTAACCTCCTTGTCCCATTTCTACAGGTGAGATCATTGCGGAAACAGAACAGAGGACGGAATCCAGTCACCTGATTCCAGTTCAGTGCTTTTGCTGTTGCTCTACAGGGTATTTGTCGGAGGGAAGATATTTTTCCTCAGCTGGTGAGTTCTGTGCAAAAAAAAGAGAACTTTTTCCTTTTATAATCAATATGCATATTTTAATGAAATTTTAAAATCAGTTTCCATTTAAATCATGGGCACTGGTAACTAGGATGGAAGAACTAAGAAGAACAAAAATATTCTTCCTTTTTTTTCTTGAGTTGATTTTATTGATGAAGGACAACGAATGGCAAGATATAATAATGCTAATAAAATGGACGGCAAAGCTAAGGCAGGACTCAGCCTTTGGAAGGTGGCAGGAAGAGAAACTGGAAGAAAATCTGGAGTCATTACGATTTTGGGTGGCCAATAACTGCACTGCTTCCTTCTTTCTCCTTTGGTGTGGAGGGGAGCATTCTTGAAATTGAACGACGAGAAAGAGTCAGTGAACAGTGTTATGGGTGTATGTGAGGAAAGGAAGTAGTAGTTTTAAGTGGCTGTTGCTCACCCCTGTGCAGGGTGCTTCTTCTGTGATTTTGTATTTTCACATCAACCCTTTGTAGTGAGAAAGGCTAAATTTCCTTAGACAAGGGTGTGTACCTGTCCTAAAGGGCCTGCAGCATCTCCACGGGGATCTGAGTTTTAATCCTCAGATTAAACGGGAATGGTGAGCAGGTAAGGTAAACTTTCCCTTGTACTTTGGAATTCCTCTGTGTTTATAGCAGGTAGAACATATTCTAGAAAAGAATCGATGATATGGGATATCCTGAGCTATAGAAGAATCTGAGAAAAACAGCTGAGGGATTGTGGGCAAGACTTCTATCTAGAATTCTAAATCTGTACTCTCATTCCCAGGGCCAGTCCCTAAACGCCTCACCTCTGGCTTTTTTACTGAATAAATAGTGTGTCTTGCCATGTTTATGGCTTAGTTTTTCAAAAGGGAGAGGATTCTGTTGTGATCAGTAAAACCTAACTCCATTTAAAAGTGAGGCTGAGTTTATAGGTTTTGTCACTCTTTTCTTAATCAGTGTGTCTTAAAAGAACACCCGGCTGGCTTTCTTTGCGCCTGTGGATCTACATAAGGTGAAAGGCTGGAAACCGCTGCTTGGACTCTTCAACGTTCATTTCAGTCTATAACATTTCAAACATGGTCTGGAATGTTTCTCCCCAGGCAGACACTCTGAGCATCAGATGTAAATCTTGATTCTCTGCTCCCGCGCCTGAGTTTTTCCAGTGCTTCAAATTCAGTTGTGATGAATATGAAGCCTTGTACTTGGGTTCAAACAAAAGTTCTAGTGTGTCATGGCAGAATGGGAGAGAGTGCGTTACCAGGAGCGAGTTGGAAGAAGCTCAGCAGGGTCTGTTGTCCATAAGCTAATTATGAGCCAACAGTGGTTTTTGTCCTCAAGAACACTGATGCAGCCTCAGACGGTGGTGCAGAGAGGGCAGTGTGGGTGGCTGACGGGCGGAAGCCGGCAAGTCTCGAGGGCGGGTGGCCTCAAGCTCAGTGTGGCAGGCCCGGGCTCTGCCTCTCTGACACGCTCCCTGCTCTGCCGTCTTGTGTGTGTGTGAGCTTCATCCACAGGCTGTCTCCCCTCACGGTTGGGAACTGGCTGCCCGCTGTCACCCGGAAACTCATGGCCGCTAAATGCTGGAGAAGAGGCGGTCCCTCAAGAGAATATCTGGGTGCTGTTAGGATGCAGAGAGAGGACTAACGTTTGCAGGTGACCACGGACCTTATTTTACCCTCCTGTCAGAACTCTCCTAGGCTGGTGGACTTTAGTCCTTGCCTCCTCCTCTGAAAGAGACACTGGCCAACTGGCCTCTTCACACCATGGTGCTGAGAGGACTGGAAATGATGTCCCACTCTTACTGGAATGGATCCAGAAAACGCAGGATGCAGAGCACAAATAACAGTGGCCTTTAAGAATATAAAACATGGTCAGAAGAGGGACAGTATCTCCTGCCCATGTGTGTAGCCCGAGGCTAGTGGGATCTCCGGCATCTGGTAGGTGCACGGTGCATTTTCATGGATAGAAAGACTAAATCTAGAGGTAGTTACTGTCCCTTTTCCTGAGGTGTTCAGGCACTGGCCAGTTCTCTGTTGGAAAGCTTTAGGAATTCTAGCACAGATGAGGCTGAACTGCATGCTTTTATGAGAATGAAACAAACCACTGGACAGAAATAGGCTTTTGGGACCAGTATGGCCTAAGAAGTCTGTGAATACAGTGAGTATGGTGGGGTGGGGTAGCAGAAGGCCTGTCAGTTATTAGATGTGCAACCCTAGAAAACAATATCCCTCCACCTTCATTTCCCTGATTGGAGATTTAGAAATAATAATCATTTCCTGCTCACCTCTCATGTTTGCTTAGAGCATGTTTGTTGATAGATGCCAACCTGTTTGGGAAACTGTAAAGTGTGAGCCTTACATGATGGGTCATTACAGTTGCTTTCTTCTTTTGTTTAAATACAAAGAATATAAAGAAAAATAAGATAGTGACGATAAAGAAAAATACTGATCTTAAATATAAAGAAACATAATGCAATGTAATGTGCAGGCCCCTGTACTCTTCCTGGTGCATCATATATATGCTCAATGTGTGTCCTTCCTTCCAGCTCTGCACCCCCAGCATCCCCAGGACTGGACAGGCAGTAATTTGTCCCCAGTCTTGGAAAGCAGCTAGATCTGGGACCTGGCTCATTGACGATGGTTGAGCTTGAGATGAAGTTGTGTATCATGGTTACTTTTTGTATTTGTTTTTGCTGTAGGCAGTGGGAGATGAAAGGAGGTAGATTTGAAGACTGAGGAAGTCTCAATGCTTTGAAACATCCCCTAGAAGCTACAGTCTGCCCGTTTGGGACTTGCTTTGTTTGATTAGATAATCACACCTTCTGCTCTAGGCATGACTTACCCAGTGGGAGTCAGGAAGGAAATTATTTCCCTCTGTTGATACTAGCATACAGTTGATGATGGTAGCTAAGGGCTCTCAGTTTTAATATTTCCTTTTTGGTCCTCAGGAGAATCAGGTATTAGTCTCTGCCGGAAGCAAAGGATTGGTCACTTCCGTCAGAGGTGAAGGTCTTGGCTCCCTCCAGTCGGTTGGTGAAGTGGTTTCTGGCATATGTGAACATCTGCATAGCCAACTTTCATGTTACTGCTTCAAAAGTTACAAAAGGATTTGTTGAGTCTGAGCAGGGACTTGTCCAACCTCCTGAGGTTCTGTGGTTCTGTAACCCAGGAATGTGTTGTCAGAGGTATTTGCTATCTGTGAAAGAAGGTGGAAGTTTTCTCTCTCTCTGTCTTGCTTCCTTCCTCCTAATTCCTCATTCTTCTATTTCCTGACCTCAGCACAGTGGATACACTTTTACTCTATCTTGGGCAGAGCCCTAGTATGTCAGGGGTTCTCATGTTCTCTCTCAGTGGGCTACTGTGTTGTAGTAGGGTCTGATGGCCAATGGATGGAGGCCCCATGAGTCCTGCCTGGGTAGACTGCTGCCAAATATTTACTCCTGGTTCATAGAGCATATGTTTGCTCTGTACCCTGATCCCAGTGCTTGTGTGGAAATCAGTGAAACTCAGGGTATTTAGGACATCACAGTAAATTAGTCATAGTCCTAACCTTGAGAAGCTCATAATCTAGTTGGAGAGAAAGACATACATAAAAGTAAAATACACATTAGAAAGATTTACAACACACGTTTATTGATCACCAGATATGTTTCCAGTCTTATGATAGGTGCTTGGGAAATCAAGGTACATAAGTTAAAGACTCAGCTTTCAAGGGGCTTAGATGAAAGGATGGGGGAATGGAAAGAACTGGGAGCACTGGGGAAGGTTTCCAGAAGGAGGAGATCTGTCTTCAGAACTTCTCAGTGAACCATGGAGCTGTCATCTGGATCACTAGGTCTGGATAGGGCCTGAGGGTGGTGTGGCTGATAGAAGAGAATGGCTGGGTAGGTAAGCAGTCTGTCACCTTCCACATGTGCTTCAGTCTCTGCTTCATTTTTCACCAGTCTACTGTTGTCAAATGCATCATGTTGATTTTGAGCTGCACTGATATTATTTCCATGGTCATCTTTGGGTGATCAGAGCATGCCAGGTGTATGTTCCCAAGCTAGCAAGCATCTCTACTTTCCAGGGGACAGGGGTGCCTTTCAATAGTTTCTGATAGCAGATCTCTTCTGCTCTGTTGCCTAGCCTCAAGAAAAATGGTGGCATTGGTAAGAGGTTTTAAAATAATCCACAACTGGACCTCTCAGATTGGGGTGCTATCTTCCTTATCTATTGCTACTTAACAAATTACCCCAAATTTAGCACTTTAGAACAAGAAACATTGATTATCTCACAGTTTCTGTGAGTCAGGAATCTGGGAACAGCTTAGATGGGTGCCTCCAGGTCTGCCCTGAGGTTGCAGTCTCATCTGAAGGCTCTGCCTGGGAAGACCCACCACCACACTCAGTCACATCATTGGCAGGATCCAGTTCCCTGTGGGTTGTTGGCTTGGGAGCCTCAGTTCCTTTCTCTTCCCATAGGCAGTTCCCAACATGGCAACTGGCTTCCCTTAAAGCAGGTGAGCAAGACAGAATCCTTCCGATCTGTCACAGCCTTTTTGTTACCCAGTCCTGGAAGTGACACACAATTTCCTCTGCTTCATTCTCCTTACTAGAAACAAATCACTACATCCAGCCCACGGTCAAGAGGAGGGACTGCAAAGGGGTCTGAAGAGCAGGAGGTGCAGTTACAAGGGGTCTCCTAGGGGGCTGCCTGTAACAGACACCCAAGCCTACATGGCACGTGCTAAGGTGCATATACTCAGTGCACCTCTGTAGATCAATTTTATTTGAAGGTTGTTTTGGAGGAGAACTCCATTTAAAATCTGAATCTAAGCGTCGATATATAATTGCACAGAATGCAAAACTGGCGTGACTTTTCAGAGGAAGAACACAAGTTTTTAATTAATGCCCTGCTCCTATGCCTCTGCATCTTTGCCCTCTTTAGCAGTTGGTGCTACTTTGGTGGAAATGTTTGCAAGTTCTTGATTGAGCTCTTTGCTGTGCAGATGAGATGCCAAGACCCAGAGATGTCTCTTCCAAGGCCATGGAGCCAGGGGTAGCCATGGGAGGGACGTCCAAGGCACCTCTGACTCTGGCCCAGTATGTGCCCTCCACCTCTTCACACAGTCTCTGCTCCAAATCAGTCCATACAACGTTTAGGTGTGCTTTCTCTGCTTTTTGCACCCTCTGTCCTGTTTCAGAAAGAAATTGGGGAAAATAGGTCAAAATTTGGAGGCTGTTGTCCCTTTAGGTAAATTTCAGGGTCTGCGTCTCTTGTTGAGTCATGCCATGTCCTGAAAAGTTGCATAAATCAGTATTACTTGGGTTAGACAGTGTGTCTCTGCCGTTATGAATAACATTTGTATTAAGAACAGTGAACCGATACACAGCATTGCTGTGAGACTGACAGGATCAGACAGAAAACCTCAGCCAATACTTTCTGTCTGGCAGAAAACCCTTTTCCAGATCATCTGTCTCCTCCCCTCACCAAAATAGTCTTTTTATAAAATCAAGCGCGGCAGTAAATTTCATAGAAGTTGACAGGTTCCCTTAGAGCCCACCTTAGCATTCCTAAAAAATTAATAGAAGTGGGAGATTAAAATGCTGGTCAAGCTCATTAGTAGCCCTGCAGCCAAAATATGGAAGGCCATCTGTAGTCATTGAGACTGTCACTGGCCAGAGTGCCAGTGCTTTTCCCCAGTCCATGATCCCGTTTGGCTTTCAATATTTTTTAAATACTTTTGGTACTTTCAAAGTGTTTCTTATCAATTGTTTAATTTTCATTGCAAGTCCATAATAGGAAATAGTTTCAGTTCAGTTCACTCAGTCGTGTCTGACTCTGCAACCCCATGAATCGCAGCACGCGAGGCCTCCCTGTCCATCACCAACTCCCGGAGTTCACCCAAACTCATGTCCATCGAGTCGGTGATGCCATCCAGCCATCTCATTCTCTGTCGTCCCCTTCTCCTCCTGCCCCCAATCCCTCCCAGTATCAGGGTCTCTTCCGATGAGTCAATTCTTCGCGTGAGGTGTCCAAAGTATTGGCGTTTCGGCTTTAGCATCAGTCCTTCCAATGAACACCCAGGACTGATCTCCTTTAGGATGGACTGGTTGGACCTCCTTGCAGTCCAAGGGACTCTCAAGAGTCTTCTCCAATACCACAGTTCAAAAGCATTTACAGTGGGACAGTTAGGTAAAGTGGAATTTGGAGTAAGGAGACTCTCATGTATTAGTTGCATAATCTTACTTACATCATTTAATCATTTTCACACTACTTTCCATATCTGAAAATAATAGTGCTACTAGCACCTACCTTTTAGATTCTTCTGGGCTCACAAAGCAGCATGTGTATTTAAAGTGCCAATTGTGTATGATATTTAGTGCATAGTTGGTGCACAGTAAATGTTCATTTCCAATCTCCTTAATAGTTTGTGACGGCTAGAAACCACTCTAGTTCTTTTCTCTATCAGGCCATTGTCTCAGTGTCCTTACTTTGTACTGTCCCCTTGGCTTACGTCAGACCTGTGGCATTTGCATATGTCACCCCAGCTTTCATCTCTTTTTCTGAATAACTAAAAGCCTTAATATTTATAATTTTGCTCAATGGCTCCCAAGACATAAATACAGACATCATAATATGTTCATGTTTTCTGGTCTTTGGAAATATAGTCGTTTTGGGAACAAGCTATTTGTACATTGTGTTTCATGAGGATGGTCTATTGAGAAGTCATTGTTGGTTTTCATGACAAGATCGTTCAGTCCAGAGAACGCATCCCACTCAGCTGCCATCAGCCACCTCTTCCTTTGTAAATGGAAGCTTCTCTGGGACCTGCCCAGGGCTGACCCTCTCTAGTTCCTCTTTGGACTTCTTTAGGATGACATCACCTCCCCCTGCTTCAATGGCGACTGGCTTGAGTTATATCAGTTATTAAAAATGATCTAATATTTTCCTTTTAAATCTAGGGCCCTGGCTCATTCTATGATTAAGCTGGTGATTTATTCATAATACGGTACGAGACGGCTGCAGCCACTCTATGATGTAATCTAAGAATGACATGAAAACAAAATAGGCTTTTACATAATGAAAGTGTTCCTGTAATACAGTTTAGGGCAAGGCTTTTTTTTTTCCCATTGAGAATGGAGATGGATTCTTTTACTTTTCCTCTAATCCTTTCTCTGTTTTTCTATTTGTAAGTCTTAAGACCTTTAAGTCAATTAAAAAAAAATCAGCATTGAAAACTCCACAAAGACTCTGGTTGACTCTTCTTGTCTTGTCTTGTCTTCATCTTTGTTCTCCTCCCCCACTGCTCTTTGTGGCCTCTGTTTTGGCTCCAACTCTCTCAGAAGCCCATAGCCTCCTCTCATCCCACCATAGTCCTCCCCATTCCTTTGCTTATGCTGTGCTTGCTATAAGAAATGCTTTTCCAATCCTGAATTTTTTTTGGCTAAAGGCAAATAGAGCTTACTGGTTCCTACAGGTCTGCTCAAATGCACCTCTTCCTCCAAGCCTTCTCTGAAGCTTCTGCCTCCTATCAGGAAACCCTTTCTTTATCTGTATTAATACAACAGCAAGCTCCCTATCCCCACTCCAAGGAGCACTGATAGAGTATCAGAGTTAGAGGAGGACAGAGGACTCAGGAATATGGGGATGGGACCTTTGTAGTTCTGGTTCTTTTCCTGAGCCTGACACACAGGGAGGTCCTAGCCCATCTTTGAGCTCCAGTTTTCCTCATCTGAAGAATGAATAGCTTGGATTTTGTGTGGCCACATGGTGGATTTGTAATGGCTATTTGAGGTGCTATGTGGAGAGGAGTTCTGAAGTTGTATCTGCCCATGATCATTTAGCAATGTCTGCCATGACTGAGGATGGGGAAGGGCATGGCAAGGTGCACGAGAGATTGCTGGGCAATTTTTGGACTGGATGATTTAGAGCTCTCTTTTTCTTTTACCTTCTGAGATGCTTTGATTTGTTGACTTTAAGTGTCTCACCAAGGTCACACAAGCAATCCAGTTCTCAGGTGTAGAGGTGGCTAAAAACTACATATTCTAATGCAGGCTGGCAAGCTGGGACCAACAAGACTAGAGGGGCCATGGTTTACCAGAGGTACAAGACGCCCCAGATTCTGAATGTCCTTGGGGTGGAGGGAGGTCAGATGCTTCAGCTTTCTAATTTATGTCAAAGATAGCATTTCAAGGTCAAGGTAGGAAAGTTAGGTTACTCTGCCAGGGTCTTCCTGGGTCAGGGCTCACAGAGTTACTTACCCATGTTCTTTTGGATCCCCTGTGCCCCTCTCCCCAACCCCAGACAAAATGCTCAGCTCTCCAAAGAATGCTAAATTGCTTGAGCAGTAGGTCAGCTCCAAAAAAAGAAAAAAAAAAATGTCCTGGAACAGTGAGAGATGGAGGGAAGGGAATGGTGCAGTTTAAGATGGCTGATGGCACCAGAAATCAGAGCCTTTGAGGGATGAAACAAAGAACAGGAAATGGTTAGTGTGGAGAAGAGAGAAAGGGATGGAGAAGGAGGGAGCAGGAGGGACTCTGCCCCAGAAGGGAATACAAACTCCCTCTTTGTGACCCCAGAAGGAGTTCTGGCATTATTGGGTGGAAGTAACAGAAAGACAGTGTGAGGGAGTGTGTTTTAGTATTAACAGCAGACTGCAGTGGCATGGGCCATTTCTGGGGTTATGGGTTCCCTATCTCTGAGGGTATTTAGATAGAGGCTGATACCAATGGGTTCTCTAGGGGGAAGTAAGATGTTGTTAAACTGGATACCCTTTAAGGTCACCCTGGAATTTTCTGAAGCGATGTTTTGTGTGCATTTGTGTGCAAATTAAATAGTTTCCATTTTAAAATGAAGGCTTTATGGAGGAAAGTGATTCTTCTTTTCTCCATGGTCTTGGCACACAGAAATGCTGACTTATCTTGGGCAATCTTTTGTTTCACTTAGCATTATTGATGAAGGAAAGGAGGCTAACTGAAGATGTCTTAGTACTTGTTTGTGCTGAATGTATTTTTGAGGATGATTTCTGTGCTTCCTTTTAAGATACTTCCAGAGAATTCTGCTCTGTTGGTCTCCTTCAGTCTGTTCCCCGCCCACTCCCTGCTCCAGTGTCAAGAGCTTGCTTTTTCTGTATTATCTGAGTGCTTTGTTTATACCTTCAGTGGAGCATTCATGTCACTTTGCTCTGCTACATAAACAGATTTTCAGTCTTCCTTCTCCACGTTGTAGAAGCTTCCTAAGAGCATAGATCTTGTCTTTTTCCATAAGAGCGCTCATGGTGCCAGGTGTTGTGGTTTGCAGATTACTGTGTTGACTCATTAACATAACAACTGGGTGTTCACCACCTACTATGCGCTAGACTGTTCCAGGTGCAAGGAATAGAACCGTGAACCAAATCAGACAAACCCATTTGATGGAACCAGACAACCATTGATGAGTAAATAGAAAATATTTAGGTTGTGATCTGTTTTCAGAAGGAAAATAAGGCAGGTTAAGGGCACAGAGGGTGACCATGACACAGATTTAAATTCATTGATCTAAGAAGGTCTTATTATGAGTGCACAGGAGCAAGGCCTGAAGGCTATGAGTTAGTAAGCTGGAGACCAGAGTGGGGAGAGTGTTTCAAGCTGAAAGAAAGCAGTTGCCAAGGTCCTAAGACTGAAAAGTGAGGCCAGTGTGATGAGTAGAATGACCCAGATGAAGAGTACAGGGGAGGGGGTCACCCATTCTCATAAAGATAGATGCAACAACAAATATTTATTAAGAACATATCGAAGATGCTCAGAAAAAAAAATTGCCTTTGTGGTTTAAAGAATCCGCAGAAATCTAAGCAAAGGATGGCAAAACTTATTTCTGGTTTTCAGCTGTAAGATACAGGGACAGTGACTGGAGAACCAGGACCCTATGGGGCGGGGGTAGGGGGCGCAGCTCAGAACAAGTCCATTTGCGGAGGGCACGGTTTCCCTCCTGTCTGTCGCTCTCCATGGTGGAGGACCTGCCTTTCGGAGTCTCTGCTCCTGTGTCAGGCGCACCTGCAGGGAGGCTGGGGCCCCGGGTGCAGATGGGCAATTGCATGCCTAATCACCCATTCAGGCACCCACTTATTTGTTTTCCACATGCAAATATGGGTTTTCTGCAGATGGATTTAATATATTTGTTGCTTCCCCATTTTATTTAAAACAAAACAAACGACCAACCATGTCAGTTGAGGGCAACAAATAGAAACATGAGTATTATACGGTCTTTGCTATTCATGCTGATTACATGGCTGAGAGGAATCCTAGGCAAATCAGTCTTTTCTGTGTTCGATTTTATTTTTACTTTATAGTGCCCCTGCTTACTCTCATTATTGTTTAATTTTTTTTAAAAGAGGGATGTGGTATTATTTATCCTAAATCATTTTTTCAATTTTTCAGGCTCCATATTATTTCTGTGTGGTTTCCACTTTCACCTTTTTAGTTTCTGAACTTCTGACCCATTGTTAAAAAAAATAAAAAAGGCATCATGGAGACTCCAAAGGCCATTGGCAGGTGGTGCCTGCAACTTCTTTAGCTTGGAACTAAACAAACAAACACAAATTAGAAGTATTTGCTCCTATTGATGTGCTATTATTACTTATTGTGCAAGATCATGCAAAGAGTCATCTCCATTTACCTGGGAGCCCCAGGTCAACACCAATACCAGAGACAGGGCTTTGGAGGGTGTTTGCTTTGATGGCTAATGAGATTTCAGAGCTCTGGGGAAGGGTGTCAGAATTGATAGAGACTTTGTCATTAATTTTATCCCAAATGCCTCACTTTACAGTTAGAGAAACTGAGGCTCAGAGAGGTGAAATGACTTGTTCAAGGTGTCAGAGAGTAAGGGTCTAGATCGGACTTGAACAGCTGGAGTCCCGGCAGGTGGCTGCCTCTGTGGCCGGGGGATGAAGAGACTGCTGGAGCCCCCCTGAGGATCTCATCTCAAGGTGAGGTCTGTGTGTCAATGGGGTTCATGTGCCCCATGTTTGCGTCTCTTATAAACTAGCTAAAAAATCCTTTTGGTGTCAGATCTTAAGCAGAGAAACAGTGATGGGGATTGTGGAGGAACTGCTTGTAGCTTGCCTAATAACAAGATTGTGGACTGGATAAGAGGGATCTTGGGGTGAGCTTGTGTGGATGTGAGAGAGAGAGGGGAGATGAACAAACTAAGAGGGAGAGGGTAGACCACTTGGCAGTAGGCACTGAGGCACAGGATTTGTGAGACAGAGGAAGTCTGAGCTTACTGAATTGGGCTGCTTTATTTTGTAGGAAAAGAGAGACTGATATCCAGCGTGACTGAGAGCCTTGCTCCCAGTTATCTAACTTGAACTGAGTAGTTAGAGTATCAAACCAGCAATGTCCTCTGAGAGACACTTTTATTTGAAAAAGTACCAGTCACCACAATCAAATTGTATTTATTGGTTAGCCAGGAGTGCTGCTCATGTGAGAGGAAGCATCTGCTGTCTTGGGGGTTCTTTTCTCAGACATGATTTTGGCAGGAGATGATTGTCAAGATCTGTGAGAGCTGCATGCTCAGGTCTTCTCTGTTCTTGCCGACATGACAGACACCTAACCAGACATCAGATGAACGCTTAACTTACCTCCCCAATGGCCAGCTTCCAAATGATCCCCTGAAAAACTTAGGTTTGGAGATGAAGGCTAGTTAAATAACATTATGTGAATCCTTTATTCTTTTCACTTTTGAATATTAAACGTTAAGATGCTGGATTACCAGGGATGTATGCAAGGTCCAAGGTGATATTTTTGGAGATAGCTTAAGAGCAGAAAGGTCCCTATGTATGAAAAGGGCAAATTTGTCAGGAACATGCTGAGAGCGAGTCCACGGGTAGTGGCTGCAGGAATGATACATGGTTCTGGGGACAGCCTTGACCCTGAAGGCGTCCAGAAGCCGAGCGTGGTGAGTGAGGGAAGGACTGCTGGTATACGAATGCATTCAGCCTGCTGTGTCTGCTCTGTGCAGGGGCTCTCTCTGCAGCTGTCTGCCCTGAAGTACTTGCTGTCTTATTCCCCTGCTGATACTGCACGGCTTGATATAAATGCTTCCCACCATGTGCTGGACGATCCCAGACACCGCCCGCAGCCTCTGTGTCCGTGTCAGACACAGCGTGTTGGGGGTTGAAGAGACTCCATCCTTATTCCTGTGTCTTTCTCTCCCCTCTGCACCACTGTGCCAACCCACCTCCCCCTTCAAACAAATCCTAATTGTTTGAGGGCTCCTGTATGCTGATTTGTTTGCATTTTGTCACTGATTTGTTTCCTGTTCATGTCTGAAACGAATTCATTTAATGTGAAATCGCGTTATACTTGAATTCTCTTTGGCTATATGATTTCTTTTACTTAAAGAAGGTATTTTTCCTTCTCTCCTTGGACGTCTAGCTTTCTCGTCTACACAGACAATCTATTTTTGAAGACTCTTTGGGGAGTTGCTGACTTTGTTAGAATTACTAGTGTAGAAGGTATTCGGATGACAGAATCCCACAGTTAACTTGCTTTTCTAGAAACAATTTATTTTCCCTTTAGCTTCAAGGAGTGGGAAATGGGGCATTCTGAAAAGAAGAAAAATGTGCCAAATGAGTCGCAGATTTCCAGTGAGGCACATGGAAAAAAAGGTTTTGATTTCAGTGACCTCTCTGCTCATTGGAAAACTCTGGGCTGGTGGCTTTCATGATTCTCAGGCTGAGCACTCTCGGGTTACACTGAGTGATGAGGGGAAATCTTGGGGTGGAGGATGCTCTCGTATTGGGCTCAGGGGTGTTATAGAGACACGCTGTCCTTTGGCATTAAGACACATCATTTCTTCCAGTTGGGTCATGTCTAAGGGCTAGTTCCACTACATCCACATCCCCAGCTGCTCGGAGCACAGAAGGAATGCAGAGCGTTTGGGGAGTCAGCCTTAACGTGGCTTATGTTTGAGCACGGCCCCTGGCCAAACTCTGTTATGCTTACTGATTTCGTTCAACCAGCTTCTTGAGTCTAGACACAGGCCTGCATCTTATGTACCCCGCCCACCCACTTTGGTATTGTCTCTGATTTGTTTTGCATTTGGGTCTATTTGGTGTGTATTTTTAACAGCAACCGAGTAAGAGGATGGGTGAGCTGAGCTCTGACCCCGGCTCTGCCGCAACCACCTGCGGAACTACCCTCAAAATTTTCATTTATTCAAGAAATATTCAAATGAGCACTTTTTACACATCAGGTACCTGAGACACAAAAATGTGTAAGACACGGTTCTCACCTTGGCTGCTTACAGTCAGGGCTGGGGGTGCGGGGGTGCGGTAGGGGACCGAGTACACAAATAGATCACTGAGTGACTTCTCCTTTCTGGGTCTCCCTTTTACACGTGGAAGAGTCAGAGCTGAGCTAGGTGATGGCCACGTTCCTTCTGAGATTCACCTGTGGTCATTTGTATAGAACTCATCAAACATCCAATAATCACTTATCTAACTAAAAATTGGCAAACGTTTCCCTTTACCCTTCAGTTAATCGGGGGGCGGGGGGTGATGTTGAAGATAAGTGAGGCAATAACTACAAAATGCTTTAATAAGCAAGTTGGAAAAAGACATGCTATAAGTTTGAAGCATTATTATTAACAGAAAAATGAAAACAAGGGCTGATGTTTTTAGAGAGAGAACAGATGGTTCCTTTGTTTAGAATTTGAGTATAAAGGAGAGAGAAAAAGAGATACTTGCCATATTGTTTAGGCCCTGAATGTAAGTGACTTTAAAATGCCAAAACAATCTGGTGAGGAAAGTCCCATGGATTCAAAATAGCTCCTACACTGATCAAACTATAATTAATTTAACAAAAAAATGACAGTAAGAAAAATCCTAATAAGAAATGCCACGGTGACAATTGACAGAACCTAACAAAAACTCCCATTTTTGCATCAACTCTAAAACTTAATTTTTCCCGTGTTCAAGACTTATACCACACAGCAGAACAAATTAGTGGGAACTGATTTAAAACTGTGTTTCTTTCAAAAAAATCATCCCCGCCCCCCAAGTTATGTCAGTTTCCCATGACTCATAAAGGAAATCTTCAGGATTCACAAGAAATTGGTAATCCTCTCCCACCTTTGCTGTTGGAGGCTGCTAGAAAAACTGTGCTTTGGGGCAGTTTGAATCTCAGAGGACATGGGCTGGGATTGCAGAAGGCAGGGTCTGGAGAGGCTTTTCGAGAAACTTGTGGACATAAGGTTGTGAAATGGTTTCTTTCTCTCCCTTTGTTTCTGAATTTCTTGTTATCTGCCTTTGCAATGCACAGTTAATTAATATATCCTTTTGGTCCGATCCTTGCACTCTTGTTTCCTGTCACTCTTGAGCTGACAAAAAAGTGGGCCACGAGAATGAGATCTTGGGCTACCAAGCCTTTCACCTCCTCTTAGGACGCAGCCTGTGTGCTAATGCTTCCCATACAACGAAGATGGCAAAATAAATTTGATAATCAAATAGTAAAGCTTGTTTCCTTCTGCAACCCTCACATTTTTTTATAGGTCAAAAACAACTCTGCTTTTGCCTGTGCCCTGCTTAATTAAAAAAAAAAAAGCAAATCATGGTAAATATATCGAGCTACCCTTACTGTTCTCCTTTGTCCATGAAATCATAGTGTGTTAGGGAAACAGAAAGATTTCCATTTCTTGACTGTAATTGTAGAAATATATATTCAGAATTTTCCATTTATTGGCCAATACCGTAGAATATTGTGCCACGATGTGAGAATTTTCTAAAGGAGAAATGACTGAGATACAACTTGTGTGTTGTATCTGCTTCTTAATTGTTTAGTCATCTGAGTAAGTTTCTTTATCCCTTGTCATTTCTTGATCTCTAAAATGAGATTCAGAAGATCTCCATGACTTTTTTTCCCCCCAATTATGTAAAATTCATGATACCTGAGAGTTTGGGGAACAGATATTTCTAGGCATCTATTCATTTTTCTGACCTTTAAGTGGAATGATGACCCATAAACGCATGTAATCATTGGCCTCAGTAACTTATAGGTGGCTCGGAAGCAAACACCCTGCATTTCCTTGCACTAATTTGTTTGTGATTAACATTCTCTGCCCTTTCTGATATCCCATGCTCATATTCTGAAATGTAACTATGGGGTCTTCTTTACCTCTTGCACTGAATATCTTGCTCAAAGTTACTAATCCATTGCATGCATGCATGCAAAGTTGCTTCAGTCATGTCTGAATCTTTGTGACCCCATGGACTGCAGCCCACTAGGCTCCTCAGTCCATGGGATTCTCCAGGCAAGAATACTGGAGTGGGTTCCCATGCCCTTCTGCAGGGCATCCCCCCGACCCAGGGATCAAACCCTAGTCCTTGGGTCTCCTGCATTGATGAGCAGGTTCTTTACCACTAGCGCCCCCTGGAAAGCCTGACTAATCCATCAAGTTACAGCAAACAGCAATTTATTGACATCTGAGGCTTTTCTTTCATTTTATGACCTCAGATGAGAGGTTTTGAGTCTCAGCTTCCTTTGCTAGAGGTTAGTGGACAAGGCCTAGCGAGGGGACTCTGGTTGTCTTGTCACCTGGATGAGCTAGAATAGGAACTATAGTTATCCTATATGTAAGGGCCTGACTTTCTGACCTTCAGAAATCAGAGAGGCATGTCGGTGTGGAGTGTGGGGACCTGAGTGTGACTAAACTCAAGTCACTTGATCTTTCTGAGCTTCACTTGACCTATTTGTGAAATGGGGTAATGATCTCTTTTCTGTGTGAAAGTGGGGGGCTTTCCAGGGAACTTCTAGAAAGACCCTGATCTATGATCCTGTGATCAAGTACCCTGCCCGAGGTACTAGTTTCCAGGGACTTGGCGGGGGGTGGGGGTGGGGGGGACAAAATAGTGGAGGATATTTTCAGAGGTGTACACATTTTATAGACTGTTTGGTGGGAGAGCAATGCCTTTGAAAAGTTAAGGAACCCTTTTACATATTATGTAAGGAAATTGATAAAAAACTGATACTCATATATGCAAAACGCCTTAAAATCATCACCTTTTCCCCCTCTAGCCTGGTGGAAATGGCTTGTCATTTTCACCATTTTATTTTTATGGTAACTGAACCAGGGAGAGAAATAATAGAATGCTGTCAGGGTCCGTCTGAGGATCCTATAAGGCAGGAAGGAGATGGTTGAAGCTTTTCCTAGAGCTTAACAGCTACAGAGGAGTTTGCAGTCTTCCAGTCCAGTGGTTTGCAAGCCCACCTGCCCTATTAAAACCTCTGGAGGAATTAAGAAAAAGATGCCCTGTCCCTAAGTTGCTCACCTGGATTACAGTGTGTGAGCTTTGGTCTTATTTTAGAGCTCCTGGGAGACCCACTGATGTAGTCTTGATCTTTAACCTGTGTCTTTGGTGGTATCGTGGTAATAACCCCTTTCCATGGGCCATATTATGGGCTGTCGCGACCCTGACACCTAAGTGAAACCACTAGATAACTAAGAATTTCACCCAAACTACATGAAATCACTGGAAACTCTGCTGAAAAGGCTCAAGTTCTGTGAGGCTTTGAAATAAAGGGAGAGAAGGGGTTAACATTTTTTGTGGTATGTGCTTTCTTTTATGCTTCTGAGAACGTTTGAAATGATAGCAAGGAATATATTTCATTGCTTTAATTGTTCAAGGTCTTTTTAAAGTGTGTGCAATAAAATACCGTTTAAGCTAACTGACCTTTATATTTTAATGCTTTTGGAAAGGAACAATACCTAGTATTCAGCTGCAGTATAATTTTTAATTATTTATATATATATATATATATATCTTTTTTTTTTTTTTTTTTCAGTCTGCTGAGGCTGTTTTGGAATCAAAGAGCTGAGAGTTCTGTTGCCTTCCCAGATATTTTACCTGTTCCTGTTTAAACATCAAGTTCTATTTGTTTGATGGTTCTTGACCTCATAATGTCTAACCTTTGTATCTTTTTTTTTTTATTCCCCCTCTCAAACTTATCCAGGAAGGAAACTTCAAGGCCTGATTCACTATTTTTTCCTCCTGCTGGGAAGTTCAGGTGTGTAGTGGAAAGTAGCGCATGTGGGCTAATCTATATTTTCACCAAAAGAGTGCTTCTTGCCCCCCACCACCCCCAAGCTTGTGCATTTGGTGATAACCTCAAAGGCCTTCCCCTGGTGGCTCAGATGGTAAAGCATCTGCCTGCAATGCGGGAGACCCGGGTTCAATCCCTGGGTTGGGAAGATCTCCTGGAGAAGGAAATGGCAACCCACTCCAATATTCTTGCCTGGAGAATCCCATGGATGGAGGAGCCTGGTAGGCTCCAGTCCATGGGGTCACAAAGAGTCGGACATGACTGAGCAACTTCACTTTCACTTTCAACCTCAAAGGCCAGTGCTGATAGATTTAAAAAAATTGGTGCTAGCTATTATCATGTTAGATATAGCTCATCTTCCAACTCTAAACTTGCTCTTTCTAGAAGGAAAATAGTACTCAGATTGCAGATGTGGTGAACTGGAATTTCAGAGGCTTCAATTGACCTACAAATCCTGTAATTATAGCCCTGGTTACATAGACACTGTGGCCTTGGACGTGTTAGGAATTGTTTACTCCAGGAGTTTTAGAAGAAGAAATTATAGGATAATTTTCCATGTTAAGAAATTAAAATATGCAACATTCTTTATATATCTATGAAACATATGGACACATAAATATTACATGGAATGAGGTAGTTTGGGCTTAATTTATTAATTATTTTCAAATCCTATTAGAAACTAGAGCAACTTTAAAAAATATTATTTATTTTTAATTGGAGGATAATTGCTTTACAATATTGTGTTGGTTTCTGCCATATATCAACATGAATCAGCCATAGGTATATATATATGTCCCCTCCCTCTTGAACCTTCACCCCACCTCCCACCCCATTCTACCCCTCTAGGTTGTCACAGAGAGCTACTTCTTAATTGCTACATTCCCCCCACCTTCTCTTTCTCGGTAGTTATTTTTATTTAATTTTTTATTGTAAATGATGTCAAACATAAAATGAATAGTAGAAACAATACCCATGTGCTTTTAAATTTTTAAAAAATTATTTCTTATTGAGGTATAGTTGTACAATATTGTGTAAGTTACAAGTGTACAACATGCTGCTAAGTCGCTTCAGTCATGTCCTACTCTGTGCGACCCCACAGACGGCAGCCCACCAGGCTCCCCGTCCCTGGGATTCTCCAGGCAAGAACACTGGAGTGGGTTGCCATTTCCTTCTCCAATGCATGAAAGTGAAAAGAGAAAGGGAAGTCGCTCAGTCATGTCACAAGTGTACAACATAGTGATCTGCAGTTTTTAAATGTTATACTTAATTTATAGTTATTTAGGATATTGGCTATATTCCCTGTACTGTACAGTATATTCATGTAGATTATTTATTTTATACATAGTACTTTGTGCCTCTTAATCCCCTACCTGTATCTTGCCCTTTCTACTTCTCCCTCTCCACTGGTAACCGTTAATTTGTTCTCTATATCTAACTGTGTCTGTTTCTGTTTTGTTATATTCACTGCTGCTACTGCTAAGTCACTTCAGTAGTGTCTGACTCTGTGCGACCCCATAGACGGCAGCCCACCAGGCTCTGCCTTCCCTGAGATTCTCCAGGCAAGAACACTGGAGTGGGTTGCCATTTCCTTCTCCAATTCACTATATATTCTCCAATTCACAATATATTCACTAGTATGTTTTATTTTTTAGATTCCACATATAAGTGATGTCATACAGTATGTTTTTTCTGATTCATTTCACTAAACATACATAATACCCTCCAGGTTCATTCATGTTGTTTCAAGTGGCAAAATTTCATTTATTTTTTATGACTGAGTAGTATTCTATTGTATACATGTATCACATCTTCTTTATCCATTCATCATTAGGTTACTTCCATATCTTGCCTATTGTAAATAACGCTATTATGAACACTGGCGGGCATGTAACTTTTTGAGCAGGTGTTTTTGTTTTCTTCAGTAATATATCCAGGAGTGGAATTGTTGAGTCAAATGGTACAATACCTATACGCTTTTATCAGTTTCGTGTATTGTTAACATTTCATGCTATTTGCATTTTCCCCCACCTTCTTATGTGTGTGTACATATATACATATATATACACACACATGCATTTACATATATATTTTTATAGTATTTTTTCTACAGTGCTTGAGAGAAGGTTGCATATGTCATGATACATCATGGCCTCCTATGACTAAGTACAGTGTGTATTTCCTAATAATAAGGATCATCTCTTCATATTCACATTATAGTTATCCGTTTCAGTACACATAACCCTGATGTAATATTTTAATCCACTGTTTTGACTTCCTGTTTTGTCAATTTGCCAGTTATATACTTGACAGCATTTTCCTCCTCTAGTAGAGAATCCAGCCTATATACAGACAATATACAGTATAATTCATAGTAGTATGTAATTGTTGTGATGATTAAATTGTCCCTGTAAGCTGACTCCTATGTCCTTGTGATATGTCCCTATCTTTGCTGTTAGCACTTATTTACTTGCTAGGATAAAAGGATATTCTAGTTTGATCTTGTATCTTCTCTGTCTGAGCTGTAAAATCAACTATTTCTTCACTATGTCTTGGTTCTTTTCAGGTGTTGGGGCCAATATTTGAGTGTTGCATGTTCTTATGGGTACTGTGGTGCTTTGGGTCCTAAGCCCATTCAGTAGCCAGAGCTGGGGAATATTGCACATAAAAGCTTTATAGGCACATGCGTGTATACATAAAGCACTTAAATATATACATACCTGTGCTATATGGATGTCTATCCTCATATGTATATACAAATAATAATAATGGTTTTATTTTTACCATCATCATGACACAACACAGACCTGCTAAAAAGAGTTCAGAGTTTGTTTGTGATCCTCTGCCCTAACTTTAACCCTGTCCAGGACTGAAGATATACTGTCAAATACTATATTTAGGAGTTACCTGGATTAGTTCTTTTCTCTTTATGATCCTTTCCCCCAACCCCTCAGTGTCATTATGTTGTTCATTTGAAATGTATTTGGATTCAGTTGTTTCGATGGACTTTGGATTTCAGTTTCCTTCCTTCTCACCCTTGTCTTGTTGATTTCATTTTATTTTTTGAATATGTAAAATATTAACATGCTTCAGTTGTCAGAACTAACAAAAAAGTATACTCCAATATTTCTTCTACTTTCTTACCCAACCAGCCTCATTGTTTCCTTGGTATCTTTCTTGTGTCTCTCATATTTCTTTTTCTTTTTTACACAAAAGGTAATACGCACACACACACTTATGCTCTTGGGTACTTTGCTTTTTAAAAATCTTTTTCTTCTTTCTTTCTGTCTTCCTCCCTCCTTTCTTTAGAACTTCTTTCTTTTCTTATGTCTGCCCTTCTGTCTCTCTTTTCCCCCTTCTCTCTCTTTCCTTCCTGGTTTTACCCATCTTTATGCCTTTCTTTCCTTCCTTATATCTCTCCCTTTCTCTGTCTCTCTTTTATACAACTGATCTTCTATGCTTGGGTGGTAGAGCAGTTTCCTGCAGTGAATAATATTATGCATATTTATTTATATAACATTGGAGGCTTATCTTCAAGCTACATTCTTAGAAGTGGGAATGCTGGGTCAAGGGCAGATGTCTTGTTATGTAGGTAGTGCCATATTCCTCTCCCTGGGAATGTCCCACCAGCATCCTCAACCACAGAATGTATTGTCAAGCTTTTGAATTGCTGCCAATGTGATGGGTGAGAAATGATATCTCAGTTTAGTTTAAATTTGCATATGTCTTCTTATGAGTGAAGCTGAACATCTTTTCATGTGTTTAAAGACCACATTTGTTAATTTTATAAGTTCCATTTTTTATGAATTATCTGTTCATATCATTTGCCCATTTTTTAAATTTGAATTTTGGTCTTTCTTTTCCTCAAGAAATCTCTGTAAATTAGCCCTTAATTTATGAAATATATTATAAATATTTTCTCCCAATTTGTCGTTTGACTTTGTTTACAGTGTTTGTCTTTTGTGTCCTGAAAAAGACTTTTACATTTATATAGACAAATTTAACAATCTTTTGTAAAAATTCCTTCTGTTCTTTGATCGTAGTTAGAAAGTGTTCCTGACACCATGTTTATACTCGTGTTCGCTTCCAGTTCCTGTATAGTTTCTCTTTTCACGTTTAGATGTCTGATTCATGGGCAGTTTATTCTTATATATGATGTGATGAATGGCTCTAATTTTATCTTTATCCAAATGACTATCTAGCATCCCAGTATCGTTTAATTAAACAATTCTTTGTCTCTGTGATTTGAGATTGATGGTTACTTTTTAACTTATACCATGACTAGATATGAAGGAGAGGGAATGATGGGGAAGAGGGTGATTAGAGGAAAATTTAGAGATTCTGGCTGAAGGTTGAGACAAGATTAGAACCTAAATCTTCTCACTTTCAATACAGAATGCTTGACTTTTTTATAAGTCAACTTCTCTCATCCATTTTTCTTGTCAAATTGACTAATGTGTTTAACAAAAAAGATATTTAAAACAAAATAGGGTTTAGGCTTTATCTATGCTCTCTCCTTCTCAGCGATCTGTAACCACTCCTCCTCCCTGAAATAGATTATGAGAAGTTGGCTGCACACTTTTTGTGAACACGTGTGCCTCTGTGTCTATTGTCTGTAGCACTGGCCACATGCTGAGTGCTCACTATGCCTTCCTCTGCCAACTGCCCATGTTTCAGTGACACCTCTGCTTGTAGCCCATAGCCACATGGGGTGAGAAGGGATCCCCAGAGGTCTTGGGGTTTTGGGGGGCTGGCTTTACAGTTCTGTAATTCTCCAGCAAGCTGGGAAATATACCAAAGTCTCATTTCCCTCGATTTTAGAGAAGGAAAAAATCCAAATAAATAAATTTCGTACCTTCAAGAATCAGATTTAAAAGTTTTTTGTAATTTTTATAGAACACATAATAAACTCCCATCTTTTTTAAAAGAACTCATCTGATGAGAATTTAATATTGATGGCACAGCCATTAATGTGCGTTCTGCAAACTGAGTTATGCTAAATGTTAGCCTTCTTTGATCTGTGGATAGATATTTCATGAAAAGGGGCATTTTTGTGGTCAAACATTTGAGAAATGCCAGCTTATGCAGATTAAGACACATTTCTTTGCAGTACGGCTTCTCAAAGCTCTTAGTATGAATTTGTCAAATTTCTTTAAACCAAGGACAAATATCTGCCCCCCTCCTTCCCAATACTTTACTCCTATTAATAGCTTAATTCTTAGATCTGCACAGTCAAGTATATTAGGGCTGCAATATTATATCATATGGTACCAGGATTCCCCATGACTTTTTGGTTTTATTGCTTCCTCCTAAATTAGAAGAATTTAGCTTTAGAAGAAGTTAACCTCTGTGAGGGCATTACTGTGGTGCAGACGCCTATAGTGCCTGGAGTATCCTAGGTGTTCATTTAATATTTCTGAGCTTGAACTTGTCTGCTCTCATTGGCCTTGCTACAGTGTTTCTGGTTTGGTTCCCCTTCCAACAGTATATGTTTTAAGAGGCAGTTTCTTTCTTCTTAGTCCTAGCAATCAGATAAACATGTTTGCGAAGAATTTTGTGTATAACTTCCTGGTTTCTGTAGAGGTGTAAAGCTTAATCATGAATCATTATTACATAAATGATTTAATCATTGCTGCTTGTCACCCAGGAATAGGCACATAGAATTGTTCCTTGTACTTTCCTGTGTTTTCCAAATTTTCTACAGTGAAAATTAATTACTTGTATATTCAAAATGAGCACCAACATAATGTTGAAAATAAAGTACACTAATAGCTCAGAATTCTGGGCTCCCAAAGAGCTCCTGTATTAAACGTAGATATTAGACACTTTAACTAGAAACAGCTAGTTAAGAAGGAAATGTCTGGGCTCAGGAGCTCTGCACTTGTGCAATTTCAGCTTGGGACTCATCCTGGAAAGCACTGTTGGTTTTCTCTGTCTCATGCATTTTAGGTTTGCATAGTTTCTCTGATCAGAGACCACTCTGATATACTCCAGTTTCAGCTGCTCTGAAAGATGACCCCCTGTCTCTTGGAGTTTGTCCGATCTTCCCTGCACCTCTCATCTCCACCGGGGATCGTACAACAGATCCCTGGTTATTTTGGGTTGGTCGGTATCAACCATAAATGTGTACTTAGGTACCTGTGTGCACATGCACGCGCACATCTACACATGCATCTTCTGAGTGAGGAGCTGAGGTGTCACATATCCAGGTTTAATATAGGAGCTCTTTGGGAGCATGGAATTCTGAGCTATTAGCGTGCTTTCTTTATTTTCAACATTATGTTGGTGTTCGTTTTGAATATACAAGTAATTATTTTTCACTGTAGAAAATTTGGAAAACAGGAAAGTATGAGGAACAAAATCTGGGTTGCCTGTAATCCTATTATCTCGAAATACATCATGGTGAATAATGTTCTGTCCTGTGTATGAGCATGTGTGTGTATACAGACTGTTGACTGCTTTTCTGTGGCTTGCTCTATAAACCAGTCCTCCACTGTTAAATATGTCCTGTATTTTTAACATTAAAATTAATAATAGTTACGTACTGCAACACTGAACAGTTAACCTTTACTTAGTGCCTACCAGGGAAATCATTGTGCTGCACGAGTCAGTGGTTGTATCTTGATTCACCTTTGTACGTCCAGGGATTAGCTCAGGCCCATCTGTGCACATGGTTTTTGCCCAGTAAATGCGTAATGAATTTCTGTGACTAGACATTAAACCAGAATTGGGACTGCCCACCTTTTCTTAAGAAGTTAAACTCTACGCATGATGTGTTCCAAAACTACAAAAGAAGGTGAGAGCCAAGACTGATGTAGCTGCCCTTATAAGGTCAGGACAGGTTCAGTAAGGCTGTACCAGTTCAGTACGTGTTATCTCTGGTGAATTGAAAGTGTCTGCCAGTTATGAGACAGGGCTTCAACGTATTTTGTGGTCAGCACACTTTGTATCTGGTCCTCATCATTTTAGGCCTGGGGCCTCCCACCCCCCTTTTTAATTAATTAATTTATTTTTCTCAATCTTGATTATTTTTATCAGAATCACACAGGAGAGCTTTATTTATTTTTTTAATGGATAATTTATCTTTATTTTATTTTTTAATATAAATTTATTTATTTTAATTGGAGGCTAATTATAATATTGTATTGGTTTTGCCATACATCAACATGAATCTGCCACGGGTATACATGTGTTCCCCATCCTGAACCCCCTTCCCACCTCCCTCCCCGTACCATCCTTCTGGGTCATCCCAGTGCACCAGCCCCAAGCATCCTGTATCATGCATCGAACCTGGACTGGTGATTCATTTCATATATGATACACATGTTTCAATGCCATTCTCCCAAATCATCCCACCCTCTCCCTCTCCCACTGTCCCTTCTATACATGTGTCTCTTTAATAGTGAATCAGAGTTTCAGTAGTAGGACGGAGAGGAAATTACATTAATCAGTTCTGTGAGGCAGCTCAGGATCAACTCAGTTTCACTTCCATACATGCCTGGGAGCAAGAACTTTGCATTAATTGGCTTGCCATCTCCTGTGTTCTGCCTCAGGTGCTTTAGGAACAGGATTGGTTGTCAGAGGCATAGCATGGGAAAGGAAGAATCGGTGCAAACTGTTTGGAGGATCTAAAGGAGAATATTTGCTGCTCCACGAGCATCTTCCTCTCTGGGGCCTCAAAAAGCTTGTGCCCACCAAACGCAGTGGATAGAATTCCCTTACTGCCTCTCCTCCCTTGAAGATGTGGCTTGTGTAGCTGAAAGATTATAAATCGCCCAGGGCAACTGTTAACCAGTTGAGTTCCTGGAGTGTAACTTCCCAAC
Organism: Bos indicus; assembly: GCF_029378745.1. Taxonomy (NCBI): domain Eukaryota; kingdom Metazoa; phylum Chordata; class Mammalia; order Artiodactyla; family Bovidae; genus Bos; species Bos indicus. Next base: position 79,708,923 of record NC_091760.1, on the reverse strand, counting down.
AGGACTTCTAAGAGAACTTGATGCCTAAATATTTAGATCCCTGGAGGCTTTGTCTTTCTCAGCCATACTCCTGAGTCACAGTGTGGCGTCTGTCTCTTCTGTGTGTGTTTGGGCTTGCTCAGTCGCATTTGACTCTTTGCGACACTATGGACTGTAGCCCACCAGGCTCCTCTGTCCTTGGAATTTTTCAGGCAAGAATACTGGAATGGGTTTCCGTTTCCTCCTTCAGGGGATCTTCCTGACCCAGGGATCAAACTCGTGTTTCCTGAATCTCCTGCATTGGTAGGCAGATTCTTTACCACTGTGCCACCTGGGAAGCCCCATCTTCTTTGTGTAGTGCTAGATAAACACAGATAAATCCTTGCATCCCAACTCACTCCCACTCCATGCCAGGGAGGTTATAAAATGTTTGAGTGACTTATTTAAGTGTTATTCCTATTGGATTCTTGGGAAAGTTCCCTCTGCCTTGATGGAGTTGTGGAAGCACCTTGGTTGTTTCAGCAACAAGGCTAAGAACCCATGTCATAGAACTATTTGTCTGAGCTCATGTACTGAATGTGTGAATTGATACTGGGAAGGGAGGGAGCAAAAAGTGTGCAGAATGCTGTATCCAGCTGGGGACTCTGTTAGATAATTCCAGTAGACACCTTATAAGTCTTTCTAGCACCCACTCAAAATAAATGTTACCCCATTTTACAGATAGAAAAGGAAACTGAGGCTCAGATATTTTATGTTACTTTCAAACCAGGTCATGGAAATGAAACTAGAAACCATGTCTGAAAAACCATGAAATTTGTGACTGTTCTTGTCCAACCTGCCAACCACGTGATTCTAGAGCATCACTCTTTCTCTGAGCTTGTTCATAGATTTGAGGCATGCAGCCTGCATCTGGGGCTTGAAAGTCCTATTTGGTGAAGGTTTTCCTAACGTCCCACCCCGCACCATACACACTCTGTGCCAGACCTCTACGGACACAGTGATGGTTGTTGTGTACATGTTTGTCTCCTGTGCTGAACAGTGAGTTCTTCTAGATATCTTAGTATAGTATCTGATTCATGGCAGTCTTTTGATACATGTGTATTAAAAATTCTCGTTTTTTGCCCTATGTCATGTTTCTGTGTTAGGATACTAAAAATCTAGAAGTGCCCTCTTGGAAGCAGGCAACTCATTTGCCTTCAACGATGCACCAGCTTTGGTTTTTGCTTTAATATTTGTTGTAAAGATGCTCTTTGGCTCGGCTCTCTGCTTCAGCCCTTGGAATGGTAAGATAGCCAGTTGTCGACTTTATTAACATTATGGGCATTTCTGAGTTTGTGAATAACTAACATAACATTTGTTGCTATTATATCAGGATAAAACCATTTGTAATATGAACAAACATGTATTTCAGTTTTGTTGTTTATATACAGATATTCAGTTCAGTTCAGTCGCTCAGTCGTGTCTGACTCTTTGTGACCCCATGAATCAAAGCACGCCAGGCCTTCCTGTCCATCAACAACTCCCGGAGTTCACTCAGACTCACGTCCATCGAGTCAGTGATGCCATCCAGCCATCTTATCCTCTGTCGTCCCCTTCTGCTCCTGCCCCCAATCCCTCCCAGCATCAGACTCTTTTCCAATGAGTCAACTCTTCGCATGAGATGGCCAAAGTACTGGAGTTTCAGCTTCAGCATCATTCCCTCCAAAGAAATCCCAGGGCTGATTTCTTTCAGAATGGACTGGTTGGATCTCCTTGCAGTCCAAGGGACTCTCAAGAGTCTTCTCCAACACCACAGTTCAAAAGCATCAATTCTTCGGCGTTCAGCCTTCTTCCCAGTCCAACTCTCACATCCATACATGACCACAGGAAAAACCATAGCCTTGATTAGACGGACCTTTGTTGGCAAAGTAATGTCTCTGCTTTTGAATATGCTATCTAGGTTGGTCATAACTTTCCTTCCAAGGACTAAGCGTCTTTTAATTTCATGGCTGCAGTCACCATCTGCAGTGATTTGGGAGCTCCAAAAAATAAAGTCTGACACTGTTTCCACTGTTTCCCCATCTATTTGCCATGAAGTGACAGGACCAGATGCCATGATCTTCGTTTTCTGAATGTTGAGCTTTAAGCCAACTTTTTCACTCTCCACTTCTACTTTCATCAAGAGGCTTTTTAGTTCCTCTTCACTTTCTGCCATAAGGGTGGTGTCATCTGCATATCTGAGGTTATTGATATTTCTCCCGGCAATCTTGATTCCAGCTTGTGTTTCCTCCAGTCCAGCGTTTCTCATGATGTACTCTGCATATAAGTTAAATAAGCACAGTGACAATATACAGCCTTGACGTACTCCTTTTCCTATTTGGAACCAGTCTGTTGTTCCATGTCCAGTTCTAACTGTTGCTTCCTGACCTGCATACAGATTTCTCAAGAGGCAGGTCAGGTGGTCTGGTATTCCCATCTCTTTCAGAATTTTCCACAGTTTATTGTGATCCACACAGTCAAAAGCTTTGGCATAGTCAATAAAGCAGAAATAGATGTTTTTCTGGAACTCTCTTGCTTTTTCCATTATCCAGCGGATGTTGGCAATTTGATTTCTGATTCCTCTGCCTTTTCTAAAACCAGCTTGAAGAAATGGAAGTTCATGGTTCACGTATTGCTGAAGCCTGGCTTGGAGAATTTTGAGCATTACTTTACTAGTGTGTGAGATGAGTGCAATTACTTTCCACTTAATATCTATAAAATTAATTTCTAGATTGTTACTTTCAAATATAGGTGAATCTTTTACGTATGATTTGTAGTAAAAAGTCTTCTAAAGGTGTTTTATACCCTGAAATTATATAAATCCACTGAAATATTAAAATATATATTATAAGAGCAACATACAACAATATTTAACTGTGATTGTGGAAACTATTAAGAACTTTTGAATAGGTAAGCAATTCAAGTTGCTTAACTTGATAGTTAATAGTTAAGCAATAAGTTGATAGTAAATGCTAGTATTAGATTTGTGAAATCTTTATTAATAGAGTACATTAGCTAGATACCTTTGGGAAGAACATTGTATTTTTTCTTAGCTAATAAATGTTTATAAAAATATAAATTTTAAGAGGCATTATTATGAGATTAAATGATATTATAATTCTAATCATTATAGAATTGGTTAGTGAATGCATTCATAATTAAACACAGTTACTATTTTTAAGAAACTGTTTTTAAGTGCTTCCCAGGTGGCTCAGATGGTAAAGTGTCTGTCTGCAGTGCGGGAGACCCAGGTTCGATCCCTGGGTCGGGAAGATTCCCTGAGAAGAAAATGGCAACCCACTCCAGTACTCTTACCTGGAAAATTCCATGGACAGAGGAGCCTGGTAGGCTACTGTCCTAGGGTGGAAAAGAGCTGGACACGACTGAGCGACTTCATTTTCTTTCTTTCACTTTTAAGTTTCAGTATTTAATTTTACTTAAGGCCATGAATCTTTCTAGAAAAGCCCTATAAGAATTGTTTAGTTTTTTTAAAGATAAATTACAAGTAGATTGCCAACTTTGTCCCTTCAACATTTCATGGTCAGAAAAACCTCCACAATCGTGTAACAAATCCCTGATAAATTATCTTAAACACAGAGAAATTTTGTATTTATTCTTGTATCAAGGAAATCTAGGTGATGATGGTAATAGATTTCAGTCTTGGCTTTGGCTTAATATTGATTTTAACACTCAGCAATTTAGCATTTGACCCAAGTATGTAATGGATACAAATCTTCTTTTGGTAGATTTATATCCTTTTGTACTGGGAGACAGCATGTAGGTCAGATTGGAACAGATTCCTCACATTTGTCTACCATTAATTTGTTTACAAATGATTTCAATGATTACCATCTATTAATTCTCCCAGTGATCCTTGAGGAAGTCAGTCCTTCATTAAAGAGAGGGAAGGCATGGCTTGGAGAAGTGAAGGGCATTCGTTGTCAGAGGATACCAGGTGGTAGGAGAACCTGTCCCAGTGCTTGGTATCCCCCACACCTGTCTTTTAGTCCTGGCTTTGGAGCTGTTTCTGGCACAGCTCCTTACACAGAGTAAGGCATTTAATTTCCATACAACCTGTCTAATAAGAAGTGTTAGTAAACTTAATCAGAGTATGTTCATAGTTCTGTTCTGAAATCAGTGACTTCTAGGTTTAATGAAGATTGACCACCTTCTCGAGGACAGACGTGCTCCTTACATGCTTTGTGTCCCCATGAGCCTGATGGTCATGTCTTCTCCAGACCTGTCAGCTTTGTCTTTCTGTTGTGTGATAAGGGCTGAACAGAGGAAAGACGGATCATAATGACTGTTGGAATCCAAGCCAGTTTGTATTTGCTAACAAGTATGGCTGAGGGAGCTTCCCTGGTAAGCTCATTTGGTAAAGAATCTGCCTGCAGTCCAGGAGACCTGGGTTCGATCCCTGGGTCGGGGAAGATCCTCTGGAGCAGGAAATGGCAAACCACTCCAGTATTCTTGCCTAGAAAATCCCATGGACAGAGGATCCTGATGGGCTACAGTCCATGGGATCACAAGAGTCAGACATGACTTAGCAACTAAAACACCACCACCACCACCATGACTGAGGGAAATAAATTACCTCTAGGTTTAAGCAGGCTGGTTTTTAGTTGACACTGGAAGTGTAAATAATACTTCTTTCTGGTTTATGAGATAAACTTGGTTGTCTGCCACATAGATTTCTTATTTTTGTCTTCAGTTCATGGTGTGATCATGGAATGCAGTTTTGGAGATAATTTCAGGTCAGTTTATTTGCTCAGTAATGATAATAATAACATTCATTGTCATTTAGTGAGCATCTAGTAAATACCAGACTATGTGCACACATCATTCTTTTTTTTTCAGTATTTTTACTTTTTATTGGAGTATAGTTGATTTACAATGTTGTGTTAGTGTCAGGTGTACAGCAAAGTGATTCGGCTATACATATATATGTGTGTGTGTGTGTATACATACAATGTTGTTTTTCGTATTCTTTTACCTTATATGTTATTACAAAATATTGAGCATAGTTCTCTGTGGTATATATAGGTCCTTGTGGGTTATTTATCTTATATATTGTTGTTGTGTTAGTTGCTCAGTCATGTCCAGTTCTTTGGGACCTCATAGACTGTAGCCTGCCAGGTTCCTGTCCATGGAATTCTCCAAGCAAGAATACTGGAGTGGGTAGCCATTGCCTTCCCCAGGGGACCTTCCCGATTCAGGGACTGAACCCAGGTCTCCCGCATTGTAGGCGGATTCTTTACTGTCTGAGCCACCTAGTACTGTATAAATGTTCATCCCAAACTCCTAATTTAGCCCCCTACCCTTTTCCTCTTTGGTAACCATAAGTTTGTTTTCTGTGTCTGTTTGTTTTCTGGGTCTTTTTTGTAAACAAGTTCATTTGTGTCATTTAAAAAAAAAATAAGCTTATACATATGAGCAATATCATATGATGTTTGTCTTTCTCTGTCTGGCTTACTTCACTCAGTAGGATAATCTCTAGGGCCATCCATGTTGCTGCACGCGTACATTATTCTTAACCTTAGAAGAAAAGAAGATATTTACACGTACAGTCTAATTCCCACTCTACAGATAAGGAAACATAGACTCAAAGAGATGAAAGGACTTGCTTAAGCTCACGAAGAAAGTGGCAACATCAGCATTTACCTAATTGCAAAGCCTGTACTCTACTTCCACTTCCACACTGCCCTGGGACTGAAGGCTGGAAACTGACACCTGCAGGCTCCTGCTTCCTCCTGTCCTGTTACAGTGGGGGAAGGACTATGCGTGAGCCAGTGCTGGCGCCTGCTGCTCAGGTGTCCTTGACTTGTGTTCTGATGTAGGAGGCACACCTTTGTTGAATAGAAGATGCTGATGACCCTCCCAAGCCATCTGCTGACAGGCCCAGGGGAAGCTGACCCTCTGCTCTTACCATAAAGAGTTCACTCTGGACTCTCCAACTAAAGGGAGGGGGCCTTGACAATTACTGTGCTGTTGAGCTGAACAGCCAGTCAGTTCTTTTCATTTATTTACTGCCTTTTGTCCAAACTTCTAGCACGGACTGTCAATCCTCGCTGTACGTTAAAATCACCTGGGGTTTTAATTCTAACCATGCCTGGGTACCCCCTCTAGACATTCTGATTTAAATGGACTGGGGTGGGGCCCTGGCTATCAGTATTTGGAAAAAAAATTAGTACTGCAGAGGATTCTAATATCCAGCCAAATCAATTATTTAAGGGTAGAGAAACCCTCTCTTCACACTTTTGTTGATGTGGTGTATTTTCTTCTGACTTAAGTGAACGCTCAGTCTCATGATGTTATCATTCCATTGAGAGATTGAATCTACTCACCCAAAGCATTCATGCCTTTTTGAGGAGTTTAAGACTTTGAAGAGGATGTTACAGGAATGGACACAGATGCTGAAATTGGCAGCCATGGGGCATGGAAATGAGTCACTTTGGAATGGATCACTGGGAGCAACCAAAAGACAGAGCCATGACTTTGCCACCTTCCCTCCTAATTCATTGTCTTCCCAGCCCGCTCGCCAGATTTTCAGTGTTGAAGGAGTTGTGTTTTTTAGTTGTGGGGTATTCACCTTCTAGCGATGTTCCTTCTGAGCCTAATGTGGCTTATTTACAGTGGCTTGGATATGTTTATAGTTTCTTGACTTTTTGTTTGTTGTTGTTGTTCAGTTGCTCAGTTGTATCTGACTTTGTTGTTGTTGTTCAGTCGCTTAGTTTGGTACCCCATGGACTGCAGCATGCCAGACTTCCCTGTCCTTCTCCATCTTTGAAAAGTAAACTTTTTGTTTACTGATTGAGTTTACTGCTACACTGAAAAGAAATGGCTTCAGTGGAGAAGATCCCTATGCATGCAGAGGGCCCCATCTCTCCCTAGTGGAAGTACAGCCAGACTCTCAGCGTGGAACTTAGGGTTGTCTCTATCGTCGGACTCCAGTCCTTCACTCTAGAATCAAGGCCACTCTTCCTGTCCCTGGGCTCCAGCCAGGTGAACTGTACCCTGGACCAGGATCTGCCCGATCGCTGCCTTTGTTCCCTTTTTGTCCCGCTGGAACATTAGCTCTGTCCCTCATCCCAGTGGCTAGAAATAACCTTTTCTTTCCTAGAACCCCACACTGCTCTGAGTGGGAACATTTTTAGAACTTACCTTGAGCTATCGTTATTTATGCGTGTATATAGTTCTTCCCTTTCTGAAAGCTTCCGGAGGGTGGGGCAGCCTCTTAATTTTGGTGTCTCCTGCCGTGCCAAGAATATTGGAAGCATTCCCTGAATGTTTTTTGAATAAGTGTGTTACTTTTAGTTCAACTCAGCCATTGTCCAAAATTAATCTCATGAGATGTTGGTAGCTTTGGTGAACATTTGGGAGAGGTCCACCGTGATAGAGTGAAATCCGGTGACCTAGTTACAGAATATCCCCTGCAGGCTCACTGGTGAGGAAGGCTCATGTTTAAACTCGGTGAAAGAAGAGCCCGGCTTATTTATGGTGGCAGTTGTTTACATGTCTTTTAAAATGACCCTCCTCCCTTTTTAGTGGCTCCAAGATTTAAAAAAGTTCTTTAGAATAATTGGATATTATCAGTCTTCTTCCTATAGTAGTTCTAAGCAAGGTCTTTTGTTAATTGAGGGCATATTAACTAAGCATGTATTTTTTAATTTAAAGCTCTTACATTTTATTGATTTAGTTGATTTACATGTTGATTTACAATGTCGAACAATTTAGTTGATTTACAAATCAATAAAGTTTATTGATATAGTTGATTTACAATATTGTATTAGTTTCAGGTGTATAGCAAAATGATTCAGTTATACATAATGCATATATTCTTTTTCAGATTCTTTTCTCATGTAAGTTATCACAAAATATTGAGTAGACTTCCCTGTGCTCTACAGCAGGTCCTTGTTGATGGTCTGTCTTACATTAGCAGTGCGTATATGCATGTTCATCCCAAGCTTCTGGTTTATCCCTCCCCACCATGTTTCCCCTTTGGTAACCATAAGTTTGTTTTCCATATCTGTAAGTCTGTTTCTGTTTTGTAAATCAGTTTATTTGTATTTTTTAAAATTAGATTCCACGTAAGAGTGATATCACATGACAGCATTTAGAATGGGGCTGCCATTGAGCTGCCATTGAGCTGGATTAACAAGAGGTGGAGAGGCAGCTCCTGCACTTCCGCCTGAGCCTGGCCGAAGCCCACACACCCAGAAGCCCCATGTGCTGCGGTGGGTCAGTGAGTGGGCAGGCGACACAGAAGCAATGATGACAAGCACTGTTCTGGTCTTCATTTATGAAAATGAAAAGACTGCACTCACTTGTTAGTGAGCTTCTGGACTCTCCTGATATTCCCTGCAATTATAATTCTATTATTAAAATTAATAATAAAATTAATATTAAAATAGTAGTTCTTCTGGTAAAGGTAATAAATGCTCATGTTGCAAATTTAGAGTATAGAAGTATAAAAAGAAAATGAAAACCACCTATAATCTCACACTTCACAGGTAACAGTGACATTTTATTTGTGGAAGTTTGACTACGTGACCCCAGCTCTTTTGACCTGAACTCACCTTCCATAATCTAATTCTCAGCTCATTCTATATAACATTTTTAAAGCATTTGTGATTAAAAGAATACTGTATTTCAACCAAAATGTACTTTCATCTGTTTGGACACCTGCTAACCTCATACATACATACATATATATATATATATATATACACACACACACACACACACACACACACGCACAAAAGGAGAAACAGTCACTGTTGTTGAGAATCAACCTCTCATTTTACAGATAGAAAAACTGAGGCCTGAAACTTGTCTAAGATCATTTAAAAAAGAAAAGTGGCAACCAACACTTCAGCCCATGTCTCCTGAATTCCTGTCCAGTGCTCTTTCTCCTTGTCAGTGATACCTCCTTACTAAGTCATGGAAGCAGGGGTGGAGAGAGAAAAGAAAAAACACATCAGTTCTTAATAGCGCAGTTTTTTCCCTGAGTCCTTTTGAGGAGCTATTTTTGTGACTATTCAGAGCATGTACAAGGCCGCCTCTCGGAGTGTTCAGGCTGGACCAAGAGGCCATTCACTGCTGACTGCAGCCTCCACGGCAGGCTCCGCAGAGCCCTGGGTTCAGAAACCAGATGGGAACAGACTTTTTCAGTCAAATTTCAGGGTCTGAGTGTACACAGAAAAAACTGACTGCGCATCCTGTTAAACTGTGTACCTAACAATGAAACAGTGATGAATGAGTGTGACTGGCTGGGGCGGGGGCAGGGGTTGCTCTTGGGATGGGTTCATCTTAGTCTGTAATTCATTCGTGAGCTCCAGTAAGTCTTATACATGAATGCAGATTATTCATTCTCTCTCAATGTGACCTATTATTCTAACTTCCCAATCATTTAGTTGTTTCCTTTTTCATACAGAACAAAGCATGGACTCCTGTTTGACATTTAAGGCCCTCTGTGATCTATCCTTTTTTTTTTTCCATTTTTTAAAAAATTTTAAATCAGAAGATAATTGCTTCACAGAATTGTGTTGGTTTCTATCAAACATCAACATGAATCAGTCATAGGGAAATATTTATTTGATTACTGGGCTGCGCCGGATCTTAGTTGTGGCATGTAGGCTCTAGTTCCTTGACCAGGGATTGAACCCGTGTGATCTATCCTTGATACTGATATACTATGGAGCTGTAATAATGTAGTGGTTAAGAGCCAGCCTTGGCAGCCAGGCTGCTCCATCATTAATTAGCACTCTTACCTCAGCACATTACTGAATCTTATGTTTCACTTTCCTCATGTGTAAATGGGAGTAAGATTGTTCTGGTGAGTAAATGAGTTAGGATTTGTAAAGGTGAACCAGTGACTAGGTCCTAATTCATGGCGTGGAGAGTGCTTTCTTAGTTTATTAAATGGATACTTTTCCAGTTCCTCCACCGATAGCATTTTCCTTTTGCACTAGACTTCTGGTCATTCGTGATACGGTCACCTCATTTTTCTGCCGCTGTGCAACTGTGACCCTCATCTTTAACACACTAGCCCTCTCATTTCTGCCTGTCCAAATCTTAATCATCCTTTTAAGGCCAGGCTCAAATGTATCTTTAGCCATTCTTCACTCATTCATGTATTCTTCATCCCTTTAGCAAAATTTTTTATAGAGTGTCTATTGTGTGCCACGTGCATTTTCTAGGAAGGTTCACATGGCTCCTCGAGTGGGGGGAAGTTCATCACATTTGCCACTGCTGTGACACATGGCCGTTGATATTGCGTTTCATTTTCTGGTGAGCTAGTTTGATCTCCCCTACCAGAATATTAGCTCTGGGAGAGCAGGGTGCTTACTGCATGGTTGTGTGTTAAGCCACTTTAGTCGTGTCTAACTCTGAGATCCCATGGACTGTAGTCTGCCAGGCTCCTCTATCCATAGTGATTTCTCCAGGGAAGAATAACTGGAGTGGGTTGCCATGCCCTGCTCCAGAGGATCTTCCCGACCCAGGAATTGAACCCGCATCTCTTATGTCTCCTGCATTGGCAGGTGGGTTCTTTACTACCAGCGTCACCTCAGAAACCTCAGGGTGGTTATTAAGCTATATTTAAATTGAATAAATAATTAATTAAGACTTACTCTTTGTGGATATTTTTATTACCTTCTAATAAAGTTAAGAAAATAGCAACAATGCTGTGTGTACGTGAGAGAGAGGGAGAGAGACAAAGAAAGAGAGAGAGAGAGAAGAGATACTTTGAATGAGAAGAAGGTTGAGGCTGGTTTTGAGGGCAAAGAACCACCTCCAAGCTGGAAACAGGAATGAGAGTAAAGCTGCAGATGCAAAGAGAAACAGGATGAGAGAGTAGGTTATTGTTTGAACTCTAAAGCAGTTGCTCCAAGAAATGGTTTTCCTTAAGTGGTATAAAATGTGAAGTGAATTGGGTCTCACTTTTCCTTTCCCTCTTTAGGAGGTTGGAACTGATTTTTAAAATGAGGTGGTGGAGGAAGGTGGAGTTTGGAGAAGGAAAGTGAAAACTCTTTTCTGAGGCTCTCTTTGCCTAATAGCTCCCTGGAGAGAAAGTTTAGTGGGGGGGCCTGGCCAGGCCAACAGCAGCAAGTAGACCAGCTCGCTGTTTCTTTTGTCATTGTCCCGGTCACTGCCCCATCCCTGTTCCTCACTTCCAAACATCTTTCCTTTTTTAAACATATTACAGGTAAGAAGCTAGGGGAAAATTGAAACAAAACACAAAGGAAGCAGACAGTTTCAATATACAGTGATGAAAATGATGCATTTTAAATTTGTTTACCTGGTGATTCCCACTTCGGGCATCCCCTCCTGCCACCTCTCTCCTCATTTAATTTTCCCAACTTCTACCCCTCTCTGACTGAAGGCCGGAGAGGAGACTGACCACACAGGAGAAGGCAGCAGGGCAGTTTTCAAGTGCTGACTCTAGAGGTTTAACATGAGCAAATTCCTTTTTCTGAAGGTTTTTTAGCTGGGTTGTTTTTTTTTTTTGTCTCTGGAGTTTACTGCTAAAGATGCTTTGCTGTGGAAGGAATGGCATTTCAGTGATGGGGCTGCATTGACTGAATGCTTGGTGTATGCACATGTCAAACTACATGGGAGAGGGAGGCTGAGATAGGAAAACTGGACTTCTGACTGGGAGGGCTCAGGTGTGCGTGTATGTGTGTGCTACGGGGAGACTGGCTTCTGGGGATGGAGGGTGGGTCAGGGGATGGGTAGACTGGTGTGTTGACAACTGATAATCAGCGGGAGGCTGGCTGTAAACTGATCAATGATTCAGGGAAGGGAAGAGGGTTCTGTTTGCTGCTGCTGGGAAAGGCTTCACTGGAGGGTGTGGTGTTGAAAGTCTTGAAATAATGGATATGACTTCAATAAACAAGGAAGCTAGATGTGCATCTTCAAGACAAAGGGAACAGCAGAGGCCTGAGAAGACCTAGGAAAATGGGGAGCGGCAAGCTGTGGAGGTGAGGCATTTGCATCAAGTCATAGAAGTGGTATACCCCACCTCCCCACCCCTCAACTCCGTGGTATGTTTGGGGCTTTTATTATTGTTTTTTCCTCACTGTAAGCAGTAGAGAGTGGTTATGAGTTCTGGAAAAAGCTGTGATAGGACTGCTCTGGTGCATGTGTGTGTTTTGTTTTGCTTTTACTTTTTAGTTTTCCGAGTCTTTTTAGGAACTGTGAGGCAACCTTCACTCTGGGAAGAGTGCACTGGCTGTCTTTCTGTGTCTTTTCTTTCCTCTTCCTGCCTGGCCTGGGGCCTTGTCCGGCTGGTGATGATGAAGTGTGGCAAGGCCAGCTCCTGGGAGCCGACCTGAGGTCTCTGAGCAGACCCTGGGCATTCTTCAAGGTTCCCCACCCTTTTTCCTCCTCCTTTTCTCTTCTTTCTCTGCTCCCTCCCCCTCTCTCTCCCCACCCCCAGCAGCAGCAGCAGCCCTCCCCTCCCTAAAATAAATAAACCAGTCGCTCCAAAAGGTTCCAAGCACATTAGTCACATATCCCAGAAGTTTAATACAGAATTATTTTGACAGCGAGAACAAGAAGTGTTTTCTAGTTGAACGCACAGAACTTGCTTCTTCCAACTGGGCTTTCTGCCGCAGAGACAGATGATATGTTTTTAGATGGATCTGCCGCGCAGGAGACTGCGTCGCTTCCCTTGGAAACATGACAAACTGCTCACTCCCGAAAGTGGTTGGGGAAAAGATGTGAAATGAGAGGGAGAGGGAGAAAGCACAGACTTATTGAGAACATAACTTTCTCCCTAATAACTTCAATCAGCCACCGAGAGCTTTCTATGTGTTTATTTATTTATTTGGCCGCCCCTGGAGCCGGGAAGTCCTTTTTTAAACCTCGGGCTCATGGGTGTTCTAAAAGATGAGGACAGGTCGAGTTATTGCAATGCGGGTGGCTCTCCAAGCATTCCAGTTGAATAGCTCTTCCAGAAATATTTCTTGACTCACTTATTTAGCACTTTCTGTTGCCGTTACTAAGCAGATTGGAGAGTCCTCCCTGTGATTTCGCCAGACTCCTCTTGGGCTGACGTGGATCCGCTTATTCCTTTCTGGCCCCTGGAAAGGCGGAGGAATGTGAAGCTGAAGTCCACTGGCGCCCAGGAGGGACTTTAGCCTGACCGTCCAGAGCGCAGTCTGAAGAGCCAGAAAAAGTGTGTGTACTCCTTTCGCCCTTCTCCTTCAAGCCCCCATTGCCAGGCTAGAAGAGCTTTCTTCCAGGGTGGCTCACCTGGGTGTGACGACCCAGAGATGAGCCTGGAGGAGAGACATTAAGGAACTTCCACACCTGGGATAAGTGTCCTTAATGGCTCCCATGATCCTCCACTCTTGCTTCTCAAATCTTTCTAGAGATTTCCAGCCTTTTGTGGGGGCTGAGCTGACTTCTCTAGTTTTAGTGTGTACCCACAGGAGCTCTTTTAACCCCCTCTCATGGTTCTTCATTAGCCCCTCATCCCCAGGTCTTCATCCAAGAAACGTCTGTGTGGTCTGGAAATTAACTGGCCATATGACCTTGGAGAGTGGACTCATTGGGCCTTAGTATTTTCAGAACCTTTCCTTTATAAACCCCTCATGAAACCTCATGGGAAATCCCAATACAGATTTCCCCTCCTCTCTCTTAAGTACAGTGTTCCTATAAAACAGTTCCTGAGCCAAAATGGAGTAAAGCGAAAATCTTCTTCAGCTTTCTTTAGTGAAAACTGGTACTGATGTTCTTTCGTAAAAGCAAAGTGGTATAAAGAAAACTATTGAAAAGCAGAAGATACCTATAGATAAAATAACCGAAACATAACTACATGGTGATGCTGTTGTTAAGTGGTTAAATAGGCTTCCATTCACTGCCAAGTTATCGTCTAGAACTCTGTGCATCTGTGGAACCTACTTTGAAAACCGTTGTATTGGAGGCACTGCAGGACTTCTGGTAGCCCTGGTGACCATGGTTCTAGCTTCTTCAAGTTTCCTGCCTCTCTGGACTTGTCTCAAGGTTTAGGAAGTGGCACTTGTACAGGTGAGGAAGATGGGCCCAGAGGGAGACATGACCCTTCTGGTTTCCTCGCACTGGCTTTGAAATCCTGTGTGATGAGGGCCTTTTGGCTGGTTCCCCTCCAGTGATTGTTCTCACTGGGCTGCCCTGCCCGAGGCTTCCACACCTGGGCTGGGACTTACGCCTCCCTCCCGTGGCCAGCACCTCATTATCATTCACTGAGCTGCACTGAGCAGTCATCTCAGTGAATTCTTGGTACCATTGTTAGGCTTACAGGCTCTGTCTCACAAACATTATGAGAGGAGTAAGTGGCATTCATGCTGTTTTTAAGGAAACTCTTTAAAAAAAAAGTGCTGAAGAGAAAAGTAGTGTTGGGAGAAAATTAAAGAATGGGCCATCTCTCTCTGATTCTTATGCAGTACCTACAATTGTGTAACACTACTGTTTCCCAGAGAATGTTCTGACTTTTATCACCATATTTTACATTTTCACATTGCAAGACAATTTTTTTTTGTGTGCCTATTCTCTGTAAACCTTTATTTTACAAGTGGCTTTCAAACTGTGGTTTGTTTGACCAATTCACTTATGAGCTCTAGTAGGTATTAATTTTTCCACAACATTTTCTTACTTTTAGAAATTAAATTAAAATTACTTATATACTCCCAACTCCATAGGCATGTCAGGAAGTTGATTATGCAAGACAGGTTCTAAAGAGCTTTTTTCCAGCAAAGATCTCACTTGAGCCTCACCATAACATAGACGAGAAGGAGACTCAACGAGGTAACACATGTAGAATCAAAGTTAGGCTCACAGTTCAGGTTAGGTTGAGAAGAATTCCGGGGATATTAACCTTAGTCTCCCTGACTCATACCATTGCAACAAATTATTCCTTTTTCTGGTAGCCAGAATTATGAATGAATATCCTGTTAACAGCTACTGTTTATGAAGTGCTTATTTATGTGTCAAATGCTGCTAGGCAGACACTTTGTAAAAAGCTCATTTAAACTCTTTAGCTGCTTTATAAGGTAGAAATGATCATGTCCAGTTTGTAGATGAATCACTGGAGACATTGAGAGGACAAGTAACTTGCTGAAGGTTCCTCTTCACAGAATCAATGGACCTCATCTTATGACCCGGACTGCCTGACTCCAGAGGCCTTTCAAATAGAGGATGTGATCTCTACCCATCCTTGTCCTCACCAGGAGACAAAAAGTGCTCTCTGGAAAATGACAAAGCTAGTTTGTGGGTGACCACATGCTTTAGTGAGTGCTGAATACTGTTAAGGGTTAACAGGTAGCCATTTTCTCTCTCTGTTCTTGGAGCTCATAACTAATCTTTATGTAGTCTCTTCTACTTTCATTTTAGATTTTATGTGCTCCACATGGAAATTACTGATCTATGCACTATTGGGCGAGTCATTTCTATTCCTGGGCCCTTGGTTTTCCCCCCATTTGAAATGGCTCTTCTTTCCTGGCCCCATATTTCTGTCCTTCTAAGTTGACATGCCTGGGGAATGTGCTTGTTGAATTCTCTTTGTGTAAATCCATGGCTTCCCCAGTGGTTCAGCAGGTAAAAAATCTGTCTGCAATGCAGGAGACATAGGAGACACAGGTTCGATCCTGGGGTCGGGAAGATCCCCTGGAGGTGGAAATGAAAACCCACTCCAGTATTCTTGCCTGGGAAATCCCACAGACAGAAGAGCCTGCAGGGCTACAGTCCATGAAGTCACAAAGAGTTGGACACAACTGAGTGACTGAGCACAGCACACACACAAGTCTTCTCAGGAATATTGTTGGAAATTATAGATGCTTACTAAATGCTTGTTTTAAATTGAAATAATAATTGCAGGTAATCCCCATTTTCAAAGAGATTTTCTATTTCTGAAGTGCTATTTGCAAAAGTTTGAGAGTCAGATACCACATAAAGAGATAACTAAGTCATATCAGGAAAGATGAATCCCTAGTATGTATTGTTATTGGTTTGATGGTACTGTCTTGCTTTTTGCATCAATTTTGTCTTTCTAACTCTGTTAGGACAACTACCCTCCCCTCCCCGACACACATGTGAGTTGCACACATATAGACGCACACACACACATGCACACACCTCTTGAGCAAGAAACTTTTATATTTGTTAAATTTGTCACTTTCTCCACAGAATCTGGTTAGCATACCTTTGGGTGAGCAAAAGAATAATCTGTTTCTGTGTGCCAAGTTCAGGGTGTGAATCAATTCTTCCTGCCTTTTGCATTTTAGTAAATGTTTCCTAGATGGATTCATCGGATTTTCAGTAAAGACAAACAGCACCGAAACCAGATTGCTTTCATACCCGAGGCCTGAGTTCTGTGACCCAGACGTTAGAGCTCAGTTCCATATATGGCCAAAGAGAAACAGGGCAAGGGAGCGGCAGGAGAATACCAGACATAAAATGCATTCCTGTGAAGTGTGCGTTCGCAACTAGCAAAACAGGACCCTTGTTGGTTTCCATCTTTTGCAGAACACGAACTGTAACGTTTTCAGAAAGAAGCTAATGTTCCAAGCATCTGCCACAGGGAATAGTTTATTTTCCCTTTTCTTTTTGGTCACATGTAGGTTTAATTTGGAATTAGTGTTGAAGTCAATGCTAGCAAGGAATGAGGACTAAGAAATTATTCTTGGAGTCAGCAGATGTGGGTCCTCAGCCCAATCCGACCGCCATCCAGCTGTGAAACTCTTTGGCTTGTTTTGCTTAGTGTCAGAGTGGCGGGGCTGAATTTGATGATCTCTGAGATCTCTACTATTTCTGTTGTCTTTGGTTCTAATTTTGCCTGAGATTTTCCAGTTCCTGTGGAATTCCCCACAAAAAGAAGTTTCTAATTCTTCCAAATTCTTTCTGTGGTTTGAACTTAAAAAGACTGAATAAAACCCCTGGTCTTGAATTTTTCTTTGTGATTTCCTTAAATATAACTTGGGCACATGGTTGGCCTCCACTTGGCAGACAGCTTTCTGCTGAGGGTGGAGAGGATTGCTTTGAGTGCACCCTCACGGTCTTTCCCCTCTGCTTGTCCTTGTTGTTGGAGAAGAAATTCGGGTGTGTCCAGCGCAAAGCTGTAGGAACAGGTGTGCACTTGGCCAATGCAGCTTTGTAATGCCCTTATTAGTTGTCTGCTTCTTTTATAGATTCTGTCTTCTCTGTGAGAGAAGTGGGACTGGCAGCAGACCGTTCCGGAAACTTCCTCACACCATAGGAAATGGAACTAGGGATGTGAAATTGAGGTGCTGGCTTTCCATTTAGTAATTGGATGAGTCAGTTACCCGTCACAGATGTTAACAAGGTTAAGAAATAAAAATACAAAATTCTGGTCTAGAGAGGACCAGTCATTTCTACTTTATGAGAGCAGGCATGATTTCTTCCTTCTTGTCTTCCTTCCTTTCTTTTCTCTTTCCTTTCTTTCCTTTCTTCCTACCTCCTTCTGTCTCTCTCTTGCTTACTTGCTTGCTTCAGATCTCCAAGCTTTCATTTCTCCATCTGGATCATGAAATGCTAGTGGGCCTTCTGAAAGCATGGATTGAGTGTATTTCCAAATTGTCTCTTCGTTCCTCCTACTTCATATCCCCAGTCATACTGAGCTCATCAACTTGTACAGAGTCCTGACCAGACCTCCTTAATGTCTTAAAAGAAAAAGATAAGGTGACCCCTCTGTGAGCTCCCACTCATTATGCTAGGCAATATGTTGACCAAATTTTTTTAGTAAGACATTCACCTCCCTTCACAATCTGGTTCCTAGAACCTGATGGTTTTAGGTTGGGAAATGAGGGCTTCAGCAGCCTTTCCTTACATGTGTGGCCTTCATCTTGACTTTGAGCTTGCTCTGAGCCCTTTGGTGCCATGGAGGTAGGTGTGTGTATAAAAGGAGAAGACAGCGCATGATGGCAGGGCAGCAAGCATAACTGGGGCTGAAGTAGAAAGTAGAAGAATGAATCAGGCTCCTGGGGCTCCGTGAAAGACTCTACCAATAATTTAGGGACTATTTAAGGAAACTGAGCACAGTGTATCTTCTGCTTTAGTTGGAATCATCCATTATAATGGCTTCAAATGCTTGGTGCTATTGTAAGAAAACCACAGGGAAGAGCAGTCATATAAACAGTAATAACTTATTGGCCATGACTAATTTTTTTGAGAGTACGATATGTGACGTAGGTTTCTATAGGGCTTCCTCGTGGACTAATCCCTTACCATACCTATGTACTCATCAGATCCTCACAGGTGAAGTGGAAGGCTAAAGAATATATCTTTACTTAAGAACAAACTGATACTCAAAACTTGAAGTAGCACGTGGTAAAGAGATGGCATAGCAAAGATTTGTCTAGTGCTCTTACGAAGCTTTAGACATTCTTAGGAAGCTTCAAACATATTGACTTATGAAGCTTCAGCCTAGCCAGTAAATTGATAAACACACACACACACACACACACACACACCCCCCTACCTCCCTCATCAATGGATGGTGCCATGCTCAAGTTGCTAAGTTGTGTCCAACTCTTTGTAACCCCATGGACTGTATGTAGCCAGGCTCCTCTGCCCGTGGATTCCCCAGGTAAGAATACTAGAGTGGGTTGCCATTTCCTACTCTAGGGGATCTTCCCGACCAAGAGATCAAACCCGCATCTCCTGCATTGTAGGCCAATTCTTTACCACTGAGCCATCAGGGAAGCCCCATCAAAGGATGATAGAGGATGGCTTTTAATTAGTTGTGAATTGCATGAACCAAAATGTTTGATGAATCAGTCTCGGTAATGAGCAGGGTGATGGGACAGTCAGTTCACTTTAACAACAGAATTATCAACTAGGACACCTTGACAGAGAACACAACTGAGGAATTCTTGTTTGGGACTGTTCATTCTTGCTTGCATATTTTCACTTACTTAAGACAGCAAAGAGCTAAAAATTATTGAACATTTAACATGTGCCAAGCTTGCTACTAGATGCTAATCCTTAGAAGTGAATCACAAACCACTTGGTTTAAACTTTAAATCGTGTGGAGAATACCCCATCTTCCCTCTCATCCATCCATCCATCTTCTGTTATTCTTAGCAGGTGATATGATCATCTATACTTGACTATTTCATGTCTCTTATAGAAGTAGAAGGTAGTTCCTCCAAACACTTTGATCTTTCAATTCAGTTCAGTCGCTCAGTCGTGTCCGACTCTTTGAGATCCCATGAACTGCAGCACGCCAGGCCTCCCTGTCTATCACCAACTCCTGGAGTTCACCCAAACTCATGTCCATTGAGTCGGTGATGCCATCCAACCATCTTATCCTCTGTTGTCCCCTTCTCCTCCTGCCTTCAATCTTTCTCAGCATCAGGGTCTTTTCATCTTTATTGTTTAGAGAAATACCCAAACTACTTATAACTTCCATCAGTATTAATTTATGCATCTATTAAATGGCTTTATGAGAGTAGAATCCTTCTCTTAAATTTATGTTTTCTTTTTAGAGTAAGTTCCTTGGGTTGACTGTCTGCTCTTGAAAGAGATTATTAACCCCCATTTCATCTAAAATTTCCTCTTATATGATTCGGGGCTGCTTATCTTGAGTCTGGAAGGTGAAAATTGAAAAAATAATTCAATTTTTCTTATTTCTTTCCTTTTGAAAAAATATTCTTTCCTTTTGATTTTTGGGGACAGAATTGTATTTGTTTAATTACTCAAATTTTGGATCATGTCAGAACATGTTCTGCACATGGTATTTGAAACCTATTTATATTTTTGTAGAAACCCAGACTCTTCAAGTTGGAAGGGAGCATAAAGATTCTCTCAGATAGCTCTAGGCCATAAGTTCCTTGAGGCCAAGAGCTGTGTCATATATACATTTCTGCACCTTTTCCTGCTGCAACTCGCAGCACTATAGCCCCCTGCCAGGCAGCCTTGAAGAAAGAACTGGATTGATTTGATTTCTCAGTTTTAGTGTTTTCTTTGCCCCTTCCTTAACTTGTCCAGTCATTGGGAGGGATTGTGTAGACCCATTAAGTGTGATGAGTAAGTAAATCATGGGGCTTGCCTCTCCTCCAGTAGGACTTTAGCTGTGTTTAGATTTAAGAATGCTGAGTAACTAATAAAACATGACTCCAAAGCGCTCTGCAGATGGAAAGTGCTTCATGTGTAATAAATAATAACAGGCTCTTGAGATTTGGCACAGCCATAGAAAGAAGTGCCGACCTTGCAGGCTATGGAAACTTCTGATACAGCTTATGATGGAAGAGTGAAGTGGTTGCTATTAGCTCGTTTCATCATTTTGTAATTAGTGTTTCCATCTTCAAGTCACTGTTATATTCCTCATTATGGGCAAAGTTACTTTCTGAACTAGTTGGGAAGTTAGCCAATCTTCATGGTGTTCCTTCAATCATTCTCAGTAATTGTTAAGAGAATGATTGAAGGGACACCATGAAAATTGATAGGCAAGTCTTCTAGGCAGGCTTCAATTCAGTGCTTAAATCTAGTCCTTTCTAGATCCTGTCCTTTTTCTCAACTAATTTCATTTATGAAGTTTGTGGTGGTGGTGGTGGTTTAGTTGCTAAGTCGTGTCCAACTCTTGCGAACCCACGGACTGTAGTCTGCTGGACTCCTCTGTCCATGGGATTCTCCAGGCAAGGATACTGGAGTGGATTGCCATTTCCTTCTCCAGGGAATTTTCCCGGCCCAGGGATCGAACCCTGGTCTCCCGCATTGCAGGCAGATTGTTTACCAACTAAGCTACAAGGGAAGTCTAGTCACCTCAATTTTACTTCCAGAGCATTGATATTCTCAAGCAGTGAGAAATGGCACCTTTCTCCAAAGGAGACAGTGAAATGGCCAGGGTTCATCCTGGCTTTGAACCATCCGATTCAGATGAATTTCATCCAGGGAATGGCCTACCTTTCCTTTGTCCTCGGGTGTGGGTCAGTCTGATTGAAATTTGGTGATCATACGGTGACTGCCCCCTGGAGCCCTGCACTAACTTTGTTTTCACCTGTGTCCTCCCACCTATGAAAGCAAGTGAACTGAAGTATAAACAGAATCTTGCTATTTTTCTTGGTGACTTTCAAAGCCTCTTTCTTCTCAGCAACAGTGACCCACTGTAGCTGAGCATTATTCATTCAATCAGTAAATATTTATTCAGCACCTACTATATTCCAGGAACTCTTCTCAATGCTGGTCAGAGAATAAAACAAAGTTCTCTCAAGCTAACATCTGAATGATTTAACCCAAGTATGATTTTTTTTTAAAAATGACGTGGCAGAAGTATGCTTACAGAAATAAACACTACAAACAAACAACACACCAGCTCTTTCCTTTCGTCCTTTCCTCCTTCTCTTTCTCTTGTCTCTCATTTCTTTTTCCTCTCTTCATAACCTGACCCTTTATTCTCTCACTCTGTTTTACCAGGAAGCCCATATTTTCTTCTGATCCCTTTTTTCGTCTCCTTTTCACGTCTGCTTTGCTTTGTACCTGCGGGTGCATTGAGCCTTGATGCTGGCTTAATTCCAACTTCGAGCTCCCTCCCTAGCTTCCCTGTGCTTCTGCTTCTCTGTTAGTGGAGTGGTAGGTAGTTGCTCGTGTTGCAGATTGGAACCTGGAGGGAAGGAAGACCAGTGGTTGTGGGGCTTTTGGTTCCCCATCCAGTGGCACTGCATTGTCACGATCTTGCTGAAGAAAAGGATGTGGCCCCAAATTCTAGGTGCCCCAGCAGATGATCAGCTCAAAGGGACTTCTTCCAGAAAATCTTCCTTGATCCTCTCCTCTCTTAATTCTTATGCATCATTGGCAGAATAGAAGCTCAGTAAATTTGGTTTCTTTTGTTTCTTCTAAGTCTCATGTCTCTTTATATGGGCTTGACTTAATGGGACTACTCTTTAATTTCATGGTTCTTGGTTTTTTGTGTTTTTTTTGACCGCAGCATGTGGGATCCTAGTTCTTGATCAGGGATTGAATCTGCACACCCTACAGCAGAAGAACAGAGTCTTAACTGCTGGTCCGCCAGGGAAGTCCCAATTTCATGGTTCTCGTGCCCATTTCTTACTTCTCTTGGTGGTATGGACTGTGTCCATGTGTGCTATAAAGTATGTTAAATGAACTGGGGGTAGGGGGGAAGCATTTTACAAAAACTAAAATTCGTTTCTTGTTTTGGGATGAGAATCTTGGAGCCACATTTACCACTCAGTCCTGGATTTTAATGGCTCAAATGCCGAGAACGGACCTCTACATTGACCAGGTGGTTGAATTTTCAAGTGTTCCTGGATTTCCACTCAAGTCCGAGGTTTTCAGATGCTTGACCATTTCTAAATTATTGTCATTCACCCCTAAATTTAAAACTCAGGAATGTGATCCTGATAACTCCCTAGTGGATACAAAGTAGAACTGGTAAGATTGAGCTTCTTTTCTCTGTTCCCATGATCTTTACCTCTAACTTTATGTTTTACTTTTTGCCTTTTTTTCTGTGCTAGCTTCCAGCCTCCAGCCTCTCTGGTTAGCATGACAACTCACATTTATTGCACATGTTCTAAATGTCAGGCACTGGGTAAATTTCCCCCCATATTTCCTTTCATTTAATCCTCACAGCCCCTGGAGGAGGAAATGGCAACCCACTGCAGTATTCTTGCTGGGAAAATCCCGCAGACAGAGGAACCTGGCGGGCTACAGTCCATAGGGTTGCAAAGAATCGGACACAGCTAAGCGGCTGAACAATCCTCAAAGCCAGCCTGTGCAGTAGGTAGTAGTATTATATATGTTGAATATATGAGGAAACTGAGGCTTAGAGAGGTTTAAGTAACTTGCCCAGCATCACAAAGCATATGGTGGCAGGGTCAGAGTTAGACGTCATGTCTCTCAGACACCAGCTCATGTCTCAGTCCGATACCAGCTTTTGATGTCTGAGTTACTCTACTCACCCCTGGTTCCCTCTCCTACTCTTTTCTGCTCACCTTGCTAACGAGAGTCAAGGACCAGGTATTGAATGGAAGGAATGCTCTGTCCTCACCTCTTTCTCCCATTGGCACCTGCAGCCAGAGCCCTTGAGGGTGTGCTTTATTCTTCTGACCTCCCACCAGATTCAAAATTGGCTCTTAAGGCTGAACCCCCTGAAAGTACCTTCAATTGGGCTCATTGTTTTTCATAGTTTACTTGGTTTATCACCAGTGAGGGACAGCTTGACATTTACTTTTCCATCTGTTTGATTCTGATCTCCTGTAGGTGTTTCTCCAAACTTAGCAAAACTCTCTGACCATATGAATTGATAGCAAGTGCTTTCTTGTGTATCTATCATAAGACAGTTACATCCAGAGGCATATTTGACAATTAGGGAGCAGTCTCAGATGGTTAAGAATCTGCCTGCAGTGCAGTGGACCCGGCCGGGTTCTATCCCTGGGTTGGGAAAATGCCCTGGAGAAGAGAATGGCTACCCAGTCTAGTATTCTTGCCTGGAGAATTCCATGGACAGATGAGCCTGGTGGGCTATAGTCTGCGAGGTTGCAAAGAGTTGGACATGACTGAGCAACTAACACATGCACTTTCTTTCTTTCTAAGGAAAGAGAATGAAGTCTGGAGCGAGGCATGGCTTCTGCATCCTCTGGTGGATGGTGGAGAGCGCAGTCATTGTGCTCTCCAGGGACCTGCCTCAGTTCGGGACACTTGTATTATTGTGCTTAGCATTTCTGTATTACTTTACATTTGCAAAGTGCTTTCCAGTGATTTATTAGCTGTGCTTGTTTTTAATAGCCCCTGGAGGTAAGTTGATATTCAGCCTTCTGAGAACATAAATGCATAGAGAAGGCTCATCTCATCAGATATTATTGGATCTGGGGTCAGGACTTTGAACTCCTGGGATAAGGCCATTTGGGGTCATTGCCTCATGAGGATTAATAGGAGATCAAGTGGACTTAACTTCAGCTCCCAGAGTCTCTCAGGCAGAGGTGGAATGATGGCAGCTATTTAAAGAAATTGCATAGAAGCCATTATCAAAAGACCTGGATTCCAGTCCTGACTCGGCTGTTGACCATCTGTGTTGACCTTGAGCTGTCACTTTGCCTATATGTGTCTTGGATTCAGTCTCTGGTAAAACAGCGTTTGTCTCCCAAGCCCCTTTAGATCTAACATTGTGTTAAGGATGATTCTATGACTTTGAACCCCTTCTTTGGAAGGGGTAGTTGGTGAATTATATGACAAGGAACATGGGTGTCCATCTCAGTCACTGGAAGGCACTCTGCAAATGTTAAGTAATACAGAAATGCTAAGCACAATAATCCAAGTGCCCTGAGTTGAGGCAAGTCCTTGAAGGTCAGGTTGTCTTTAGGGGATGTGTACTCAAAAGGTGCTCACCTGCCCTTTTTTAGGATCCAAGGACAACCTGACAATGTTAAGCCTTCAGATTTATTTGGAGAAGCACATAGTCCTCATTCACTATAAAGCTGAGGTACTGAGCGGGACTGCGAGAAGAAAGCCAGACTGGAGCCAAGACCATCAACCCTGTGTCTTATGGATGTTGTAGAAAGTAATTAGCAGGCTTGGTTATCTCACTGGTTCAACACACGTTTTAGGGATATGATGTAATGTGAGGAAACATTTAGTTGTCAGATTTTAGAGCTTTTTCAAATTTATTCTTGCAGTGAAAGTCTAGTTGTCCTGGCAACCTGAAATTGATTTTCTCTTTGCTCTTGTCAGCTGAAACCAGTCCCCTTTGAATCACTTCTCTAATTTAATATAGAAAACTGTGTGTCCTCACCTGGTGACCAAATCTTTCTTAATGACAGGTGACCCCAGCAAATGGTTCCTTTTTCTAACCTGAGCCAGAGGCTCTGGTTTATTACTGCCTTCACCCTATGTTGTTCTCTTTGTGGTTATTTATTTGTCCATGGAGTCTGTTACGGAAGTAAAGTGGCATTCAATTAATTAAGAGTTCAGTCAGGCCTGTAGAGCAATGATGTAATTGGCAGCCAATCACAGCCTTTCATTTTCAGTTCCTTTCTGGGCAGGGATGGGATTAGAATGGGCTCCAGGGGAGGGGGTCCTTTAGTGGAGACACCTGGCATTCTGTAACCTGGGGAGGGTGACGTAACGGCCTAGATGACAGAGAGAAAACTGAGCTGGGTGACTGTTTCTGCCTCTGTCAGTCGTCTCTATCCAGGGAAGGGGGATGATCTGTAAGCTTGGAAGTGTAGAATCGATGTCATTAAGAAGAAATTGATGTCCACGGAAAAGGATGTTGCAAGAGAGCAGTCTGCTCTACCAAATGATTTCAGAGCTCATGGACCATGCATGCCATGTCTCAGGATATGGAGAATGGCTGAGGTGACCATGGAAGAACTGCCAGTAATTCTGAGGAAACTGAAAATCAGCAGACATGCCAGAAGTGAGAGATGAGGAAATAGAAATCATTTATCAAAAAACAAACAAACAAACAAAATAAAACCGACAAACCAGTATCCAGAGTCTAGGATCTGCTGACTTTATCCTGATTCCTGGTATAATTCTAGACTGTTTTTTTTGACAGGTGATTTAGAGCCTTTGAAAGGAAGCCATGTGCACCAGGAGCCAGAACAGGGTCCCCTCGCCATTTACCTTTTGGAGTTAATCAAATGATGGATTCAAGTGATGTCGTACACACAGTAGTAGTAGCCCAGCAGGCTTTGGAGTCAGGTTGTTTGGGTTTAAATCCAGAGTCCTCTGCTTAGTAGCCACACGGCCTTAGGCAAGTTGCTTACTTTCTGTAACTCAGCTCTCTCTTCTATAAACTGGGGGATAATGATGGAACACGGGGCTTCCCATGTTCAGTGGTAAAGAATCTGCCTGCCAAGGCAGGAGACGCAGGAGATGTGGGTTCCATCCTTGGGTCAGGAAGATCCCCTGGAGTAGGAAATGGCAACCCACTCCAGTATTCTTACCTGGAAAATCCTATAGACAGAGGAGCCTGGTGGGCTACAGATCATGGGGTTGCAAAGAGTCAGACATGACTGAGCACGCATGCACATGTATAATGATAGAACAGAGAAAGACTCTGAACTAATGCACGTGAGGGTCCTAAAAGAACACCTTGCACATTCAGTAAATGTTGCTCTCATTTCTCTTAGCAGGGAGACATTTGTATTTAATAAAACATTTAAAAATCTTACATATTTATGGATAAAAATATGGAGACATGTAGGATGGATTATGGAGACATGTAGAGTGGATTGTGAAATAGGCAGTGGATTAATATATGAGTCAATGAGTGAATACACACTTTTTAGTAATCTGAGTAGTTCAGTTCAGTCACTCAGTCGTGTTCAACTCTTTGCGACCCCATGAACCGCAGCACGCCAGGCCTCCCTGTCCATCACAAACTCCTGGAGTCCACCCAAACCCATGTCCATTGAGTCAGTGATGCCATCCAACCATCTCATTCTCTGTCCTCCTCTTCTCCTCCTGCCCTCAATCTTTCGCAGCATCAGGGTCTGTTCAAATGAGTCAGCTCTTCTCATCAGGTGGCCAAAGTATTGGAGTTTCAGCTTCAACATCAGTCCTTCCAATGAACACCCAGGACTGATCTCCTTTAGAATGGACTGGTTGGATCTCCTTGTAGTCCAAGGGACTCGAGGAGCTTGAAATGTATTTTAAGAGTGAGAATGCAGGGAGTGGGTGAGTTTGAGACACTTTCCACCACTTACCAAACCTCTTCCTACTCCATCATCCTTTTTTTCTCCCAAGAAGAAACTCAAAAATTATTCATATGAAGTTTACATTTCTTGTATTTTCAAAATAGTGCCAAGACTTTCATAATTGAAACAGTCACTTGAAGCTGCAGTGCCATATTTGATTTATATATTTTCTAATTAAAGTATAATTGACTTACAGTATTGCAGATGTACAGCAAAGGGCTTCAGTACAGTGATTCAAGCATGCATGCTCATGTATTAAGTTGCTTTAGTTGTGTCTGCAAGCCTGTGGACTGTAGCACACCAAGCTCCTCTGTCCATGGGATTCTACAGGACAGAATCGCATCTACAGAACAGAATCATGCCCTCCTCCAGGGGATCTTACCGACCCAGGGATAGAACCTGTGTCTCCTATGACTCCTGCATTGCAGGCAGATTCTTTACCATATGAGCCACTAGGGAAGCCAACATCCTTCCATACCCAGCTCAAATTCCACCTTCTCAGAAACATCAGCTTTTCCATTAAGAATCGGTCTCTTTCCTCCTACGTCCACCATCCCATGGTTTGTATTTTCAGAGACTCTTTCTCAAACCATCTTGTTTTTTAATGGGTGACATGTGTTTCTGAGCTCTGATCTGCAGAAGGCAGGTATCTCTCAGCCTTTGGAGCATAACTCAGTAGCTGGCATGTTTACGTACTCTGTAAATGTGTGTTAAATTGACTTACTAAGGAGGCCTGAGGGATTGGAAGGTTACCTACAGTTAACCCAAGAAATTAGAAGGTCTCCTGGGAACTGATTTAGGGGCCTATAGCTTTTAAGAGCAGCTATCAACTTTTCCCTGGCTCTTCTTAATCCTGCTTTCCCAGAGGCAAAGGTGATATCTACCTAACATGCTGGTGACATTCCAGTGAGATTAGGTCAAGGTGCACCATCTCTTCTTCTAGTCCTCAAGTTCTTGGGGCTATCAAATCCTTCTATTGGAAAGATTTCCTTTTGAAGAGGAGGTGTACTTGATGACCTCTGGATTTCTGAGTCTGACCATGAAAATTCTTGAACAATACACTGGAGTTGCCCCTGCTACAAGGATGGTGGACAAGCCAGCATGTGCATTTGTGAAGCTGAGTGACTTTGACCCTTGGGAACAGTCCAGGGTCAGCCTGTGCTCACATGGCATGCTCCAAAAATCCACCTTCCACCATCACTGTTGTGATCTGAACTAGATCGCTGCTTGTGAAGCACCTTTTCCTGACTTGCAGCGCAGATTCTGCATGGACTGCTGAAGGTTGCTTCTAGTGACTCATGCATAGAAAAACCCATTATGTTTAACACACTACAGACAGAGACTTTAGGTATAAAGAAGATGTGTGATGCAGAGGAAAGAGAAAAAGAGCAAGTCAGAGACCCCTGATTCTAGTCCTAAATGTGCCAGACACATATTGTTTGGTATTTGGCTTTAGTTTTCAGATCTGTAAAATGGGACACTAAGAATTACTGGGCAGGGTTTTTTGTATGTTACCCAAGATTATTTTCACAAAGCATCTGGCAGAGCACTAGACCCTGCTCAATAACAGAGAATCTCAGTGAAATTGTACAGATTTGTTTATAAACCTGAGCTCCAGTAGCCTTGTGAATTAGGATAGTATGTGCCGCACTTGGTAAAGAATTCACCTGCAATGCAGAAGACACAGAAGATGCAGGTTCAATCCCTGGGTCAGAAAGATCCCCTGGACAAGGAAATGGCAACCCACTCCAGTATTCTTGTCTGGAATATCCCATGGACTGAAGAACCTGGTGGGCTACAAAGTCTATGGGGTCACAAAGACTCAGACATGACTGAGCATGCGCGCACGCGCACACACACACACACACACACACACACACACACACACACACACAACTCTAGTGGGGCTGAGTTATTAACACTAAATCTCTCTGAGTCCCGGTAAATGGATTTTACTGGGGATTGAATATACCTTGCATGCTAAGTTGTAAAGATTGGAGAACATTTGTATAAGACCCAGCATGGTGGTGTTTCTTAGTGTCTGACCCGGGGACTGACTCCCCACTGCCGCAGTTTCTCCAGTTTGGGGCAGTGTCCTTGGGGGTTTGACTGAAGGTCCTTGTAGTGCCATACTTCTTGTATTCTGGGCACAAAACCTTTTTCTCACTTATGAAATAGACTTAGTTATAGAGGTGCTGATTTTAGTAGGATACAAAATCAAGAGCATGTGGAGAAATGCAGCTATTCTGGTGGAGGGTGTTTGAGGAGCTTTCATTTGTTGAAGGCCTGGCAGTATTTCATTTAGAGGAAGATGGATTTCGGGTGTGAGGGGAATGTTGCAGTTGGTGATGGGGAAAGAAGTTAGTGCTTGTGCAGGGAAGAAGTGACCAGACCTGACAGAGGAGAGTGGCAGGTGAGGATTGGGAAGCGGGGCTTAGCAGAAGGAGGCTGGAAATTGGGAGGCCCAAGGAAGGAGGTAGTGGAGGGTTCTGGTCAGCGTGTTGGGTGCAGAGGCTGGGGACACTGCATGAACAGTTAGGGTGTTCCTGCAGGGCTGTGCAGGGTAAATAAAACAGGGGCTTTCTGTTGTCACCATCCCACTAAGGGAAGGAAGGGGTGGTCTTAGGTGTGTATATGTGCACCTGTGTGTGTGCGTATGTGCTTGACTGTGTATCAGTAATAGGACCAAAGAGATTGGGGACTTACCCAAGGCTATGCCGCTAGGAAATATCTTTCATTTGCTTAAAGTGCTAAGTTTAGTAATGACTGTAAGTGACAGAAATGGGCAGGGGGAGCACGGAGGGAAGGGGCCTCGGCCCCGTTTCCTGCTCCCTCCCCGGTAGGTAGTGAGTAGGAGTTTTGAGTTTCACTGTTTGATAGCATCACCTCCTCTGCTTTCCCAGAAATTATTCCTCGAAGTATGACTCGAATCGTTACTCTGTTGGGAGATGTCTCAGTTCAGAACTGACTTTCTGCCGAGGTTGTTTACTAAAGAGATGGCAGCCCTGGCAATTCAGAGGTGGCTTAATCAAGTGGAAAGAACAGGGGGCATGGATCTGAGTGCTGGTCCTGTTTTCAGAGACCTCTGAGAATTGGTTGAGTGAATATACTTCTTAGTGCTTGGCTTTTTCCTCCTGAAAATTGGAAGATAGTGATCCCTACATGATGAATTTGTTGTGATGTTGCTTTGAAAATTGCAATGTTGGTTCTGGTACAATAAAGATAAAGGGGTGTCTGGACTTGGATTTTATTTCTATCTGTGTGAAGTAGAAGGGAAAATGACGAGTTGGTCAGCTCCCTTGGGTGGTGTGGATCACTAATATTAAAGTGATGCCAGCATTTTCTCTTATTTGGAGGTGGTGTGTCTTGGAACATTGTGATTAACGATTGTGGACTCTACTGATTGTGTGGCACTACCTTGCCTTGGGCTGACCACCTACCTGTACTGGCATTTCCCCAGCTCTGGGCTGAGGATCACCGAGCTTTTGTGTTATCTGCGAGGAATCTATGAACTTCTAGTCCTTTATTTCTTCATCTGCAAAATGGGGATAATAAAAATCACCACAGCTTTGTCTGCATTGTGAAGATTTGCTGAAGAAAGGGGCTTGAGGATTCTAAGTTGTATTCAACCCTGACTCTTTAGAGCCCATTTTCTCTCCCTCTCCTTTCTGCTAGTGGTCAAGGGACCTCTTTGGTCTTGGAAAGGTGAAAGGGCCCAAAGGAAGAAACGGGGGATTATAGAGGACAGTAATTCTGTAAGGCCCTAGAGGGAATTTTTGAGTCCTGGGATCTGTGCCCAGTTTTGTCACAACCTGTCACATTCCTGCATGCCATGAAAGCCAGATTTGTCCATGCCTATGACCTAACAAGGGGAGATAGAGACTTCTGGAAGGGGTGTCAGCTTTTGGAAACCTTGAAGGTGGTGGGCGAAGGCGCTGGCATGGCGGCTGTGGGTGTTGAGGTTCCTGCTCACTGCCTCTCCTGTCCAGCAGTGACTCGTAGCTTGGGTATTTGAGTTTGGGGTGA
The DNA here is from genome assembly GCF_029378745.1 of Bos indicus. Taxonomy (NCBI): domain Eukaryota; kingdom Metazoa; phylum Chordata; class Mammalia; order Artiodactyla; family Bovidae; genus Bos; species Bos indicus. The sequence goes on along the minus strand of NC_091760.1, from coordinate 79,678,243 downwards.
GTCAACGGGCCCAAGACCCAGAAGACCCGCATGTGCTTAGTGGCAGGCTGGAATTAGTCAGAAGGCAAAACTATTCGTCCTGACCCCAGAACCCATGTGCTCTGACTGGGTGAGGAAATCCTCTCTGATTCTTAATTTTCTTATCTACGGCAGCCTCTGGAGAAGAGAATTTTCTCTTTCCTGCCTTATGTGGTTCTTATGGAAATAAAGGAGGAAAGGATTTTTTTCATAAATAATATTGTGATATTCAGCATTAGTTTATGTTGCTTGAAATAGGAAGCTGACTTCTCTTCTTTGTTCCTTTCCAGAGTTAATGTATTGATCCTAAAGAAGAGAACCAGTAAAATTCCTGAGAACAGTTGGTAGACCATCCAGTCTTGCTTACTGTTTGTATTTGGTGTCTGAGATCTCTGAATTTAAGCCTGGACCAGTTTAAACATATCCTGAGGATACATAATACGGAGGTACCATGTAAATGTAACAAGTTCAAGAATCTCACATTCCCCTGATGTGTCTACCTTGGCTTATAATATTTCGCTCTTCACATACACTGGGGCTCTGGCCCCCATTTTTTTGTGTCCCCCGTAGAGACTCATTTCTCATAAGGACTTGAACTGTGGACTCAGAAGGTCCCTGTGTAGGACACTGCTTCCTGTTAGGGCCTCCCATGGTGGAAATGGCAGAACTCAAGGCGAGAAAGCCAGCTCTTTGAATCCTCAATTCCATGTTCTTTCTGACACATCACTCTTCCCTCCTGTCAGGTGAAGAGAGAAGCCAGATGGTTTGACAAATGGTTCTTGTTACTGTCAAATCTGCCTTCTCTTTCTGCTCAGAAAGACAGTTCTTACCTTTCCTTTTTGAGGGGATTAGATGGGCGGGGGGAGAGAAAGGGAGGTGCAGGAAGAAACACATTTTATTGCCCTATTCTTTCTGTGGCAGAGATGACCAATAAGCTCTTGTTTCTCCATCAGGAAGCAAGGTTGAAGCAGTGAGGAACCGTCTTCTCGAATTTAAAGCACACGGAGGCTTAGCAGTGGCAGGCTGTATTAGGAGACAACATTGATTTCATATATACTTATCTGAAAAAGAAAAAAAAAAACAAAACATGTTTAAGATGCCGTATCCATAAATACTAATAAGGCTGTCTGATTCCAATTTTCAGGTGAGATTAGCATTTTATTGAGTATTTTATCTGTCAGATTCAATACTCAATGTACCATCCTCCCAGGCTTATTAGCATAATTGCTATGCTTAAGCAACAATAAAAAATTCAGCAGTAAAATAGCAGTTAGTGCAGGCAATTTGTTATCAAAAGCTTTTACTTAAGGACAGCTCCAGCCTGCATTTATTAGCAAGTTAGGGTTATAATTAATTTTTATTTGGAAAAACAAAAGAGGGGGAAGGTTTTTGCTTTTTTGTTTTGGAAATAATAGAGAAATTAAAAAGCATTGCCTCTCTGGAAAACTGTCTACATCCCTTCTTTCTGTGCTAAAAGTGGGCTGGGATGGGAATAGATTCCACTTGTGAGGCACAGTGGCTCAGATGAAAAGTCTCTCTCCTCGGCATTGTAATAAATGGATAGTAAGGCCCATTTATGTTTGTACAGATGTTTCCACAACATGTTCACATCTCTTTTGTTACTGAGCTCTCAAACCAGTCTGGCGAGGGCTCCATTCTGAGAGTGGGAGACTGAGGAATGGCAATTTGTTCCAGATGGGAAAGTTGGATGGCAGAGCTGGGCTGAAAATCCAGTCTTCCAGCCCCCAGGGCCCTGGCAGCATCATGACCCTTCACACGTTGCCCAGAAGCCCTGGTATGGGCACTGTTTTTCCTGCCCTGTGGTCTGGCCCTAGGTCTTTTACATAAATGTTCATGCATGCATGCACACACATCCATATACACATACATGGGCACACACACACGTACACACATACAATTTTTTTTCTTTCTTCCCAATTTAATGATGCATTCTTATAGCTGTTTTTCCTTTGGTGTCCTGGTTAAAGCAGTTCTGCCATATGAATTTTCTGTTAATATCAAATATCCTCCATTTCTTGTGTTTCCAACCTCTCTCTCTCTCTGTGCCTCTCTTTCTTCCCCTTTCTACCTCCTCTCTCTTGCACATTAGTGACAGACTTAGGAAAGCCCTGTGACTAACATCTGCAGAGGACCCGTGCAAAATACATGATTTTATTAAGTAATGTGATGATCTTTGTAGAGAAGAAAGACATAAGATTTAAAACTATGGAGGTTGAGAAATCATTTTTCTCCTTATTTCTTGAGAAATGTGTCAGAAATAAATAAGAACAGTCAATTGATGCTTTTCAGTGTGTTTTAGGCTTTAACAGTGGGTAATAATTTTTACCCTGAAGGTAACATTTGGGGTGAAAATGGACAACTGAAGCTTCCAAACTTTCAGAGGAGTTACCTTAGCATCTTAGATTTTCTTTCCTTGCTAAGTTCAGAGAAAGATCATATGATCATTGACTCTGAATCTCTCTAATGTACAAGGCATGTGCTGGCCACTGTGGGGTTTAGGGACTAGATCAGAGAGGGCTGTGAAACTCAAGACTATCAGAGAGGAAATTCACAGAACATGAAGATCATTTTTATTTTTGAGTAGCTATTATATTATTGAAACCATGGTAGAAATTGTTCTTGGATTATGCCATTTTATCTTCATCTCACTCAATTATTAGTGAATTTTTATTTTTATTTTATAAGCACTTATTATGTATTGGCCCCTATCATAATGTTTTACATTCATCATCTTATTTAATTTTTATCACAATCTTCAAGGCAGTATTAGGTACTATTATCATTGTTCTCATTGGTTAGATGAAGAAACTGAGGCACAGAGAGTCTGAATAACTTGTCCAAGTCACACAGCTAGTAAGTGATGGAACCTCTCTGGTCTTCCTGTCTCCTAAACATGTGTTCTTTCTGCTGCACTGCTTGGCAAAAAATTAATGAGTAGATAGCTAGATAGACAATGCTAATGATGAGTAGAGGACTGTGTAGTTTGCCGCTGTCAGAGCTGTATTTACAGAGTGCAGAAATTTGAAATTGGACGGGGGTTCAAATACTAGGTGCTTCTTAGTATTTGTCAGAACCTTGGTTAAATGACCTCTTTGAGTCTTGGTGTCTTTCTTTAAATTCAGGATGATAGCATCCCTCTCCCAATGTCACTGTGAGAATAAATTAGAAAATATATGTGAGAGCCTCCAGTGGTGCCTGGCTCCTGGTGGATGTTTATCCAGCGTGGGAAGTACCCAGGGCCAGGCATTGTGTGTGCGGGTAGGAACAGCCATCGAAGCCACAACCACCAGGGTTTAAAACTGTCCACTATGAGATATTAGAGAACTGTGGGCAAACAACTTCATCTCTCTGGTACCTCAATTTTCTCATCTTTATAGACTGTACTTACGTTCTAGGGTCATTGTGAGAGTGAAATAAGCTAAAAGATGAGTTAAAAAATTAACTTAATAGTTAAAAACGTTTGTAAAGTTTATTTCACCGTGTCTGGCACAGCAAGCGCTTTGTGTTAGCTCTCATTATTTGGTCCTGCTACAATGATGAAAGACAGGTACCAAGTGAATGGTTTATGGCTGTTTTGGGACCCTGACCTGATCACTCAAGGACCAGGAGCCAGTTTAGCCTGGGGCGTAGGAATCGAAAGCATTTGCACAGCCATTCGTGACCTTGGAAAAGTTTTGGCTTCTCTGTCCTTGATCTTTGCTAATCTGTAGATGGTAGTTGAGAGAGTAAACTTCAGATGATACAGCCTGTGTGGGGAGTGAAAGACAGCCACATCCTTGATAAGCTGCTTCCTGGAGTGTCACCATGTGGCTACTGGGTTTGCTGATCAAAGCTGGCCTGTGGGGTGGAATTTTTTCTGTGTCACCCAGGCAGGGTCTGTCTTCCCTCAGTCTGCATGTCTCTGGATCCTGTCTTCAGCACTGGCTCCCACTTCCCTCCTTTCCAGAAGACACTGATATGCTGGGGCTAATTCCTCCTTGGGACCATCTCTTCTGCACCCAAAGGAGGTGGGTGGGGATTTTGGCATATTGCTTTCTGAAAGGTGATATACTCTAATATACTTCATATGCCTTCGAAAAACAAGAATACATTAAAAGACACTAATATTAAAGTTGTTCTCATGAGGATAGCTCAGAGATGGAAGATTCTTCAGGAGCTGGTGCTTTCTTGGTCTTATTGTCTTACACAGCACTTATCATTATAAACCTTGTGTGTGTGTGTGTGTGAGAGTGAAGCTTCCTGGAATTAGTGGTGCTGATTTTGGGGGTGTTTCCTTAGCTGATTCAAAATAGAAACAGAAAGGCAAAAGTGTTTGTGCATGTCATTTAAAAATGTCTTTATAGGAAAAGACATTAAGATAATACCTTACACTGTGAATACCTCACATTGTGTACGGGGCTTTGTGGTTTTCAAAGCACTGAAATACACATTTTCTCATGTGTACCCTATGGCATCCCCATGAGGTAGGCAAGGCAGAGCTTGTCATTCATTTCCCTTTTAGAGATGATGTAACTGAAGTTCAGAGAGATGAGATGAGTTTTCTTAAAGTGGCGATGGATGAAACCCAGAGCCTTTAACTCTGGGCTGCTTTCTGCTTCATTGTCCCGGTTCGAGTGTAGTGAGGTCATTCTTATCAAGTGCTATCAAGATTATATAGAGTTGCAATAAACCTGAAAATGCTCCCCTTTAGTTTTCTTTTTTCCATTGGTTAAAAAGTTAGCTATGATTTGATATTCACTTGTTTCTCCCCAAGTATAAGCAGCAATGAATCTCTAAAACTTTCTGTTAAATTAGCATGTGTTTAAAAAAAATCAAATGTCAAAGTACTTCCTGAAACTTGCTTTAATGAACAAGAGAAGTGAAGGTAAAATTCCCTTTTTTGCATGAGGTAATTAGGAAACAGGAGGCACGAACTCGCTATAGGAATTTAAAAAGGAACACTTGTACAAATTGGTACAATTGATGTACAAATTGGATGAATATATTAAAGAAGGTTTCATGCTGGTGGAAATTGTAAGTGATTAGGTGTATCAATTGTTTCTGGTTTGCATGGAAACCTAATCTGTTCCATGAGTTGGATCCAAGGAAGATATATATTCTTACACACCAAGAAACAAAAACATGAGTTGAATTTCTCGTTTGATGGCATAGTGCCTTTATCTAGGAGCTCAGCTGCATCCTCAGAATATATGACATAAGAATAGAAGATGCTCTTGACCTTCTTAATGATTAGGAATCAGCTCTGCTTGCTTAGAGGGTAGGGAGGACTGAGTTCTCTTTGGCAAATATCTTTGAGTCTCTTAAGCACATGGCACCAAATACACTCAGTGCTGTATTACTTGATCTCATGTACCAGGGTATGAGTTGTTGTTGTTGTTGTTCAGTCGCTCAGCTGTGTCCGACTCTTTGTGACCCTATGAGCTGCAGCACGCCAGGCTTCCCTGTCCGTCCATCTCCTGGAGCCTGCTCAAACTCATGTCCATTGAGTTGGTAATGCCATGCAACCATCTCATCCTCTGTTATCCCCTTCTCCTCTTGCCTTCAGTCTTTCCCAGCATCAGGGTCTTTTCCAGTGAGTTGGCTCTTCACATTAGGTGGCCAAAGTTTTGGAGCTTCAGCTTCAACATCAGTCCTTCCAATGAATATTCAGGGTATGGGTTAGATGACATGTGTTTTGAAGCCTGTTCTTTCCTTCACGGTACCTGGTTGCTTAGGTGACAACGTCTAAGTGAATTGCCTGCTTCCTGGCAGTGTTTTGAAATGCCTGCTTTGAAGGACGCAGAAAGTCTTTAGGTTTGGACAGATGACCCCCTTGATTCTCCATCTTTGACGGTTGTTTTTTTCGTCTACATCATCTGCTGATGTTACTCGTGTGGGTGCTAAAGTTGACTTTGATTTATACTCCAGATACAGATCAGTTTGTACTCTTTCAGGATACTCATAGCTATGAATTCTCTATCTCCATGAAAGTCTGCATACCGTCTATGACTGTCATGTTATAAATATGACAATTTGCTCCCACTCGATAAACAAGGTTAGAAGTGAAATCACTAGCATGGCAAGTGAGATGGAATAAGCTAGAGATTCTGTCTCTGGGTTTCTCTCACAGCCTTAATGCTGTTCATCTGGCCCTGACTTGTCCTGTGTGTGTTCCTTTTGTCTCTTCTGCTAGATTTTAAACCCCTGAAGGGCAGGTGTTGTATCTTATTAATCACCATGCTGGTGCCTGGCACATAATACGTGCTTATTACTAGGTACTTGGTCATATCTTAAGAAACTGAAAAAGTGGCTTTGCTCGAGGGAGAGGTGATTGCTTGTACTGTTGGTTCAGTGCGTTCCAAGCGATGCTGGCTGTCTTGGGGAAATCAGAGATGCAGACACTGAAGCTCCTTCCTTGAGGAACCACCGTCTAACTACATCACGTCAGTGAGAGCTCTTTGTAAACTGTGAAAGCGTGTGCAGACGGGTCATCCTGATGAGCCTTAACTTTAGTAAGGCTTGGGTGGCTAGGCTCTGCCAACTCCTCCCACATTTGTGAAGCCCCTACCACAACCCCACATACTTTACATGTCTGATGGCATAATCGTGACTAGATCATTCAGAGGATTAGCAGATTATCTGCCAGGCTGAGTGCTGCTACATAATTTGCTGGTCTTTGGTAGCTCTATTTTATTTTTAAAAGGTGGAGTGCTGAATAGATAAGTGAAATGTACTATAAAATATAGTATTATAAAGCAATAGAAAGGAATGCAGTAGTGGTACAAAACCAATAACTCTTGAAAACATTAGGGTAAGTGAAAGAACCTCGTCACAATAGGCCACACATTCTATAATTCCATTTATATGAAAAGTCCACAATAGGACAATTCGTAAAGTCTGTAAAGGTAGAAAGTAGATTAGTGATTGCTGGCAGGGATGGGGTGGGGGACAGAGAGTTACTGCTAATGAGTGTGGATTTCCTTTGAGGGCAGTGAAAATGTTCTTAAATTAGTTGTGGCAATGGTTGTACAACTCTGTGACTATATTAAAAACTGAACTGTAGACTTTATTTATTCTTTTGGCCATGCCACACGGCCTGTGGGATCTTAGTTCCCTGACCAGGGTTTGAACCTGTGCCCCCTGCATTGGAAGCAGAGTCTTAACCACTGGACCACCAGGGAAGTCCTCAAATTGTAGATTTTAAATGGGTGAATTGTATGGTGTGTGCATTGTGTCTCAATAAAGCTGTTAAAAAAATCAGCACATTGCCGGGACTTCCCTGGTGACCCAGTGGCTAAGAGTCTTCACTCCCAAAGGTAGGGCCTGGGTCCAATCTCTGGTCAGGGAATGAGATCCCGCATGCCACAACCAAGATCTGGTGCAGCCAAGTAAATAAATAAATAAGAAAATCAGTATATTGCCTTTCAGTCTGCAATCTTTGAGGGTTTTTTCCAGCAAATCAATCTAGAGTACCAAGTTTTTAACTCATCTTGATTTGTTTTGGGCCCAGAAGTCCTATGTCCTTAACCATGGTGACCATTCCTAATGAAAAATTGATCATAGAACCAGAGCCACCAGACTTGAGAGAAATCTATTTCTCCTCAACTTCATGCACAAGTCTTTTCAGGAGCCTTAGAAACTCATACTTCCAGAAATGTTGATTAGTGAGATATCCAATAAGAAATAACAGGGTACTGACAGCCCTGATTGTATAAATAGGCGTTTGGGATTGCGTTCATGGTTTGCTTGTCAGTACAAGAGAAATGTGTGATTATGTTGAATGATGGTTAATTTCCTTATCCACCCATTTTAAAAATAAAGATGTACGGCTGGGAGACAGGTGCCCAGGGAGGAAAGGAGCCCTGCAGCTTTGATAATGAACTCCAGAAAGGAGCAAGTTCTTACTGAGGAGCTAGCCATTTGAGTCCTAGCCCATGTCAGGCTGTGGCTGATGAGCTGGGGAACTGTGTCTAGTGCCGTACAGAGGATTTATCATTTATTTGTGTTTTGTGTGTGGACAACTTTCCCCCTCTTGGAAGATCACTGTACCACCTTCTCTGACTAACTTACTGTGTCAACAGTATTAGAGGAGCAGCCAGTGGAGTGTGTAGAGGTTGGGGAAGAGCTATGCTTTCTAGCTTTGTATGTGAACACTTCATACACAGATACTTCTCTTTGATTAAATATCCAGTGAAACCAATTCACATGAACTCCAATTAAACTTTAATGAACAAGTGGGTGTATTAATATCAGCTGAGTAATGCAGGCAGCATGGATTCCAGTAAGTGAGTCACTTCTCTGAGCAGCTCATTCCCCATGCACGGTTAGAGTTACTAGAAAGCTTCCAGCTATATTTGAGTGGATCTGGTCTGGGCCTTGTAATTCGAGTAATCCTTGGGGCTTGTTATTCATCTCATGACAAAACCACAGTGATCCAGACCTCTGTTTTCAGAGCAAGGATTGGGGTTGAGGAGCCTTTTCAAACCGAGTGATTAGACTTTTCATGGAGCAGTGACCACCTGGACTTTCATATTCTCCATCTTCTTTTCTTTCTTAAACTGAGAATTCTTTTTCTCCTTAAACCCAGGGCCAAGTGTAGGTGAAGGGCAAGGCAGTGAAGGTGGAACCTCAGTTTTGAACTGAATTTAGTGCCTGAATCTCACTTTCCATCCCCATCTGCTGTTCTGCCTCAGGTCTCTAAGCCTCCCATAGTTACACCAGACATGGTGAGATGTGCTTGGCATGGTGAGCCTTTTTGAGCATAGACCCTGTTTATTCTAGAGAATGATAACTGTACCTACTTCCTGAGGACAATTAAACAAGCTAATGATCATAATACTCTTAGTTTCATGCCTGATAGCCTGATAGCTAATAAGTTCTCTGTAAATGCTGGTTGGGCTTCCCTGGTGGCTCAGATGATTAAGAATCTGTCTGCAATGCGGGAGACCTGGGTTTGATCCTTGGATTGGGAAGATCCCCTGAAGAAGGACATGGGTATTTGCTCCAGTATTCTTCGCTGGAGAATTCCATGGACAGAGAAGCCTGGTGGGGTACAGTCCATGGGGTCACAAGAGTCAGACATGACTGAGCGACTTTCACTAACTAACTAAACGCTAGTTAACTTGTATTAGGAGTACGTCACGGAGAAGTCAATGGCACCCCACTCCAGTACTCTTGCCTGGAAAATCCCATGGATGGAGGAGCCTGGTAGGCTGCAGTCCATGGGGTCGCCAAGAGTCGGACACGACTGAGCGACTTCACTCTCACTTTTCACTTTCATGCCTTGGAGAAAGAAATGGCAACCCACTCCAGTGTTCTTGCCTAGAGAATCCCAGGGATGGGGGAGCCTGGTGAGCTGCTGTCTATGGGGTCACACAGAGTTGGACACGACTGAAGTGACTTAGCAGCAGCAGCATATACATTACCATCTGTAAAATAGGTAGCTAATGAGGAGTTGCTGTGTATCTCAGGGAGCTTGGCCTAGTGCTCTGTGACAACCTAGGAGGGTAGGATGGCGTGGAAAATGGAAGGGAGGTTCAAGAGAGGGGGGATATGTGTATACCTATGGCTGATTCATGTTGATGTATGGCAGAAACCAACACAACCTTGTAAAGCAGTTATCCCCCAACTAAAAGTAAATAATTTTTTTTAAAAAAGGCAAAATAAAAAATGTTTCTAGAGTGATAAAGACCAAGAGAGAATGAGCAGTGAGGATTCAGGGAATGGAGAGATCTCTGAGGTTGGCAGCATCTGAGACGGCTGGGTGATCCTGGGATGGAGGTCAGGATTGGGCCAGGGAAGGATTTGAAAAGGTAATTTGAGGATGAATGAAGAGTGTTTGTGAAGGCAGAAGCCCTGATGTACCACGTGCAAGGTCAAGTATGTTCAGTGTGGGTTAGACTGGGGGATATGTAAGCGCTTGAAGGGGCTCATTGAGACTGAATCTAGCCTCTGCCTTGGCTCTTAAGCATCAAGTCAGCACCATTTGTTCTTCTGCTTCCTGTTCTTGTGTTTCATCTAGAAACCAGTTGAAGGTAATGCCTTGTTAGGCAGCTGGAGGTAAAGACTAGTTGGAGAATGAGCTATAGGCCTGTTAGCTCAGTGTACTTGCGGTAGGGAGGGTATTCTTTCCACAGTCAGATATATCCCAAGACTGGGAGGAAGGGCCTGAGTTGCCCATGGCCAGTTTCTTCTCCAGACTCAATAATTAGATAACTCACCCATTCTTCCCTGTGGACAAGGGCAGGGTAGGGAGAGGTCAACTTGAAGAGGCATGGAACAAGGTAAAAGAGAGATGTTCTGCCACCTCCTCCGCCTCTCAACCCAAATTACAGTACTTTTTTTTTTTTTTTTTTAGGGGCAATAGTAGGAGGTTGGAAGGAAGGACTGAGATATATTGTGAAGTGAGGGTCAGTTCTCTGAGCTGAGAATGATATAATTCAGCCAGCCAGGCTGGTTATTTATTCAGGAAACACCGATGGAAGGACACACTTAGATAACTCAAACTCAAGGTCCATCAGTCACAGAATCAGCCCCCATCTCAGAGATAGCAACCACTCCTCAATGTAAAACCTCAAACTTCACATATGAATGTCAGATTTTTGCTTTCCACGCAGACTCCTTTCCAGAGAATGTCATAGGATAAGGAAATTCACAGAGTAAAGGCCTAACTTCTATGATGGTAACAGAGGTAGGAGAATCTAATTAAACAGTTAACTTGCATATTTGGAATTTTGGATAAAGCAGAAGGGATCCATGCAATTAAGATTTGAATAGGTTGATGACGCAAGTTAGAAACTAGATGTTACTTATTGAAAACAAAGGAAATGTACAATAGATTTTAAATATGTCAAGTCATTAATTAATTTAGCAATTGGAGTTAGGCATTTCATTATTTGGCAACTGCTTAGTATATTTCTTTTTCATACTGTGGAGAGAAGTCTGTTTTTCCTACTTTACAAATGAAATGATAGACAAATATGGAGATCATATCCTAGGACGCTTGGACTAGGTTTCATCGGCTAGGTCAATCCTTTGTTTAATATCGGGTGTTCATATTGAAGTGAAACAATAGAATTGTTTATAGGGACTCATAAGACAAATGAATTGGACTTGGTTTTGACATCCAAAGGCAACAGGGAGGTGTAAGTAGCTAAGCACTCTACCTTGTTTTGGCTGAAGAGATTTGTCAGAAATTTAGTGGCCATGATGGATTATAGATTATACATCTTTGATTTGGGGGCCGATGACAAATTCCTTCCCATTCAGGGTTCATCCGGATCCTGATGTTGTTACAGCAATATTTAAAGACGTGCTCAGAGGATATGCTCATCTATTCTTATCTCCTGTCTGTTTTCAAGATAATAAATGGAATATATTGTATAGACTGATTAATTAGGTTTCTTGCGGTGAATACTTTTTGCAAACCCAACCCCGCAAAACCTGAATCCTGTCCAAATTTCCCTCTTTATCTCACTCCAGATCTCCTAAGCGGGCTCTTTTCTGGAGGCCTTTGACAGGACAGACTGCTCTTCCCTTGGGGTATCTGCATGTTACCCTGGTTACTCTCTGGTCTTTGTTTTTCTCCCTTGGTCCACTATGAATGCAAGTTACCTATGGGCTTGATCCTCCTGGGGGACACCTGCCCAGGTACCCCGTAGCATTCCTTCCCATTGGTTCTCCTGAGTTCCCGTTTGGTGACTGCTCCCTACAGCAGTAGTTTCTCACCTGAGTTTATGGATCAGTATCGCTTAGGGAAGTTTTACCAGAATTCAGATGTTCAGGCTTCATTCCTAAATCTTCAGGTGTGGACGTGGGCATTTCCATTTTGAAAACCTTTTTGGGTAATTCCAGTTTTCAGAAATCCTGAAATGTACTCTTTTCAGTTTACTTATGTTGTGCAGTGCTTCAAATAGAAGCTTTTAAAAAGACTTCTAAGTCATGGGTTCCAGGATGGGAAGGGCAGACTCAGGACATGAAAAGAGAGTCAAGGAAGCTGGAGAGGAAGCTGACGATGCTACGAGGGAACTGAAGCTCAGTGCCCTGACCATCCACTTCTTTTATCCCCCAGGCTTTGCCCATTATATTTATTTTGGCCAACAACATTCTTGTTGTTTCCACACGTATGTGCTATGCGTTCTCTTTTAAAGTTTTCTTGGCAGGGGGACTGAGGTCAGGAGTTTTTAGCTCATCCCCACTAAAAATGAGGCCAGTCATGAGATTCTTCTGTCTTACTCTATAGGTTCCAGCCTTTCTACAGAAACTCACTCTCTGTTCCTGCCCCAAGGCCCTAAGCAGAGCCAGCCTTTTTCTTTATATATTCCTCATCTAACTAATCTGTCTTTAACAATACATCAGGTTTTGTCAGAATCAGTTAATTCTTTAGTAAAATATCCAGAACAGACAGACTGTGATGGTTTGCTTACTGGTGGAGGTGAAATGGAGGCCAGTGTTCTTTCAACCAGCATTTTACTCTCCTTGGGACTTTGTGAGTGTAGTATGTGGAATCAGTGACTTTTCAGTCATATCTTCCATATTTTGAGTGCAGGGTTGATCATACCACCTGACTGGGGAGCACCTCGTCAGTAAATTCTAATGGAAAAACCTTGTGTGATGAACGGGCAGGAAGGCATCACAGTGGCACTGTGAGTCATTCCAAGACCAGCAGGATTTGAGCTGTGGTGATTCTCCAATGCTGACTCGAAGCCTCCCTTAGCATTCTGTCATCTTAAGCAGCTTTCGAATCCTTGTCTCAGATTTCTTTATCTAGGTCAGACCACGTCTTTTAAAAAATTGTGTCTGTACATGTCCTTCATAGATCGGACTGGTCCTGCTAGGATAATTGGCTTTATAGGCTTTGAAAATAGCAACAGTGGGGCGTTTTGTTGTTCTTTTTTTGTAAACTAATTTATTTTAATTGGAGACTAATTACTTTACAATATTGTAGTGGTTTTGCCATACGTTCACATGAATCTTAGGTGTACATGTGTTCCCCATCCTGAACCCCTCTCCCACCTCCCTCCCCATCCCATCCCTCAGGGTCATCCCAGTGCACCAGCCCTGAGCACCCTGTCACATGCATCAAACCTGGACTGGCGATCTGTTTCACATATGATAATATACATGTTTCAATGATGTTCTCAAAAATCATCCCACCCTCTTCCTCTCCCACAGAGTCCCAAAGTCTGTTCTTTACATCTGTGTCTCTTTTGCTGTCTCACATACAGGGTTATCATTACCATCTTTCTAAATTCCATATATATGTGTTAGTATACAGTATTGGTGTTTTTCTTTCTGGCTTACTTCACTCTGTATAATAGGCTCCAGTTTCATCCATCTCATTAGAACAGATTCAAATGCATTCTTTTTAATGGCTGAGTGATACTCCATTGTGTATATGTACCATAGCTTTCTTATCCATTCGTCTGCTGATGGAGATCTAGGTTGCTTCCATGTCCTGGCTATTATAAACAGTGCTGCAATGAACATTGGGGTACACGTGTCTCTTTCAATTCTGGTTTCCTTGGTGTGTATGCCCAGCAGTGGGATTGCTGGGTCATATGGTAGTTCTATTTCCAGTTTTTTAAAGACTCTCCACACTGTTCTCCATAGTGGGTGTACTAGTTTGCATTCCCACCAACAGTGTAAGAGAGTTCCCTTTTCACCATACCCTTTCCAGCATTTATTGCTTGTAAACTTTTGGATAGCAGCCATTCTGACTGGTGTGAAATGGTACCTCATTGTGGTTCTGATTTGCATTTCTCTGATAATGAGTGATCATCTTTTCATGTGTTTGTTAGCCATCTGTATGTCTTCTTTGGAGAAATGTCTATTTAGTTCTTTGGCCCATTTTTGGATTGGGTCATTTATTTTTCTGGAATTGAGCTGCATGAGCTGCTTGTATATTTTTGAGATTAATTCTTTGTCAGTGCTTCATTTGCTATTATTTTCTCCCATTCTGAAGGCTGTCTTTTCACCTTGCTTATAGTTTCTTTGTTGTGCAAAAGCTTTTAAGTTTTGTTGTTCTTGAACAGATTTCTCTTCTCACTCTGGGATGAGGTATTAAGGAGCCAAGGTATGCTTGTATGTGAAGTTTTATTTATTTATTTATTTTTGATAGAATGTTGACATTTTGGGGTTAGGAGGAAAGCAGGACAGTATTAGAACTCTTTTGGAAAAAAAAAAAAACAAACCATTCTGCCCCCATCCCAAACAATACTCTTTTCCTGAGATAAATGAATGGATCTTGTAAAGAAGGTGGTAGAGCACTGAGGCACCCTGAGTTGGGTCTGCTCTGCCCCATTTTGCTGCATGAGTTTGACTTCTTGCTGTCGGTGGGGATTCTCGAACTCATCTCTCTGAGTTGTTGAAGGGATCAGATGAGTTATAATCCATATGAAAATGGTCTGTAAACAGGAAAATCAAACCTTTCCTATTTGTTACTTAGCACAGGTGTTGGACCTCTCCCTAAAACAAAAATAAATCATCCTTTCTTTTTAAGTTATAAAAGTTATAGACACTTATTTTAGAAATTTAAAATACAGAAGAGTATGAAGAAGATAATTAAAACCCCTATAACCCATCATCCAGAGATAACCATCTTCCTATTTTACATGCATAACCACTCTTCTGTTTTTAAAGGATGGTCATGTTAAACATGTTTAGTTGTATATGTTTCTGTTACATAATGTGTGCATTTTCCTGTGTCATTAATCATTTTTTAAAAGTACACATTTTAATCACTGCTTATTAGTGCATTATGTGAATGCTGTGTTTGCATTTATTATGATATATTTGACCATTGTTTCTATTATTAAGTGCTGACTGTTTATCAAGAAGAAAACTTGCTTAAAAATAAGGCAGGCATCTTTGGCACTGTTTTTTATAGTAGAAGAATTTGGCGTATTTTACTTCATCCTGTATTAACATGCATAGGGCTAGAGTTTAGTAGTACTTTTAGTTAAGATCTCAGTTTTAAAGTAAAGTTACACCTGTGGATAGTTAATTTAGAGAAAATTCTGACAGTAATAAAGTCTGTTAGGCCAAGTTCTCTTAATTAATATTAATTAGAGAAACATTGAAACACAATATGGGTAGTCTTGTGATTACACTGCATTAGATAAGTTGTTTGATGTCTTTTAAAATGTTTATTTTCTCTCATTAGGAGGATGTGGTCAATTTGTTTTACCCAAAGGATTCATTTTCCATTGCTGGGCATATATATAATACTACAGTTAGCACAGGGCTTTCCTGGTGGCTTAACAGTAAAGAATCCACCTGTAATGCAGGAGTCGCAAGAGGCACAAGTGCTATCCCTGGGTTGGGAAGGTCCCTGGAGGAGGGCATGGCAACCCACTCCAGTATTCTTTCCTGGAAAATCCTCACGGAAAGGGGAGCCTGGCAGGCTACAGTCCATGGGGTCACAAAGAGTCAAACACAGCTGAAGTGACTGAACACCCATGCAGAGTTACCACATACTGGGATGTGATGATGAAGAGAAACCTCTGGATACTTTTAAAAATGGAAAGTTAAAGAACAGTGGACTAGATAGAGAGTTTTGCTAGTATTTCAGTCCTGAGATTGATCTTTTTGTCATGGCTTTATCTCTTTGCCTCTGTTTATGCATTCCATGTCTCTGTGTAGCCTCTTGTCATCTATGTTTGCCTGATCCATGCCTTTCTTGGTCTATGCCCCTCCCCATCCATCCTCCCGCTTATCCATCCAATCATCTATCAAATCATCTATCCCCTGGCCGTTCTTACCTACCCCTCTCATTTATCTCTCTCTGTCTTCATCAGTCATCTTTGTCCATCTATTCGATCATCCATATCCATCTGTAAAGTGAATGGTGACTATTCTGATGGAAACATAGGCATTTCTTTGTTGCATTTTACAAAGAGAATCACAGGAACCAAGGGCATAAGAACCAGAAAGTGAAAATGACTAGAACTCAATCCTTCTTTTTTATCACCTTCAAACCAGAGGCGATGTTCAAAACTGACCTGATTACTTATTCTATGATGTTTATCAGGAGTTTCTTAGTATATTACATTCTGGGGAATATTGTTTCAATTAATATTTTACTAGAAATCAGTCACCAGGAGATAGACTAAACAAGAACTATATTACAGCTTTTGAGTAGTAAATTCAGAGGGAACAGAATTTTCTTGAGTTTGGACTAAATGTCAAAGATGTGCAAATGACGTCTTTCCAAATTTATTGGCTTAATGAACGTGCTGTAACATTTTTAGGGAGTTTAGATATACCAAACAAGGGTATTTTGAGATATGAAGACCTATGTTGCACTTGTTATTTGATAAAATGGAAAGAACTACAGTTACTGAAACCTATTTTCTGCTGATTCTGAGAAAGCTGCTGTGCACTTAATTACCTTCTACAGATAGTGATGCAACTTGTATTCTTCCCATTTTGTGGAAAATAGGCAGAGCTTTCTTGAAATTGAGACTTGTTTGACTCAAACTGTTATTCTTTGCAGTAAACTGTACTGACATTGTCCCGAAGACTTGTAAAACCTTAGCTGTATATCAGCTCTCTGTTTTTAAATTTTATACTAACTCATCCAAAAGGTGAACCGTGAACTTTCAGATGTTCAAGCTGGTTTTAGAAAAGGCAGAGGAACCAGAGATCAAATTGCCAACATCCGCTGGATCATCGAAAAAGCAAGAGAGTTCCAGAAAGACATTCATTTCTGCTTTATTGACTATGCCAAAGTCTTTGATTGTGTGAATCACAATAAACTGTGGAAAATTCTGAAAGAGATGGGAATATCAGACCACCTGACCTGCCTCTTGAGAAATCTGTGTGCAGGTCAGGAAGCAACAGTTAGAACTGGACATGGAACAACGGACTGGTCCCAAATAAGAAAAGGAGTACGACAAGGCTGCATATTGTCATCCTGCTTATTTAACTTATATGCAGAGTACATCATGAGAAATGCTGGGCTGGAAGAAGCACAAGCTGGAATCAAGATTGCCAGGAGAAATATCAATAACCTCAGATATGCAGAGGACACCACTCTTTTGGCAGAAAGTGAAGAAGAACTAAAGAGCTGCTTGATGAAAGTGAAAGAGGAGAATGAAAAAGTTGACTTAAAGCTCAACATTCAGAAAACTAAGATCATGGCATCCAGTCCCATCACCTTATGGCAAATAGATGGGGAAACAGTGGAACAGTGGCTGACTTTTTTTTCCTGGGCTCCAAAATCACTGCAGAGGCTCCAAAATCACTGCAGATGGTGATTGCAGCCATGAAATTAAAAGACGTTTACTCCTTGGTAGGAAAGTTATGACCAACCTCGACAGCATATTAAAATGCAGAGACATTACTTTGTCAGCAAATGTCCATCTAATCAAGGCTATGGTTTTTCCAGTGGTCATGTATGGATGTGAGAGTTGGACTATAAAGAAAGCTGAGCATCGAAGAATTGATGCTTTTGAACTGTGGTGTTGGAGAAGACTCTTGAGAGTCCCTTGGACTGCAAGGAGATGCAACCAGTCCATCCTAAAGGAGATAAGTCCTGGGTGTTCATTGGAAGGACTGATGTTGAAGCTGAAACTCCAGTACTTTAGCTACCTGATGCGAAGAGCTGACTCATTGGAAAAGACCCTGATGCTGGGAAAGATTGAGGGCAGGAGGAGAAGGGGACGACAGAGGATGAGATGGTTGGATGGCATCACCGACTCGATGGACATGGGTTTGGGTGAACTCTGGGAGTTGGTGATGGACAGGGAGGCCTGGCGTGCTGTGGTTCATGGGGTCGCAGAGTCGGACACGACTGAGTGACTGAACTGAACTGAACTGAACATCCTCTGAAATTCTATAGTTTTCAATTCTTTTCTTGAAAGACGAACAGGTTTGCATATAGACATAATAAAGAAGACAGTTCTGAGGATGTGGATGTAAGACTAAATCTATAAACTTGATTTTGGTGTTTGACAGGATGGGGTTTTCCTCATGTGCAGCTGTGTGTTTGTATTTCACTTAACTTGAGTCTTAATCAGCTTGATTCAAAAGACACAAAGTTCCCATCTACAAGGTGCATCTTATGGAGGCAGACAAACCAATGAAATATAATAACAACTCTCATCAAACTTTTGTAAGCTCTAGAAAGCCAGAAAAACACAGTTATTGTAATATATTTTGCCAGACCAGCTGTTATGATCACAAGTGGGCCTGAAATAGTCATGACTTTTGAAGACACAGCAAATTTATTTTAGTTCTTAAATTTTCCATAGATTTGAAAGCTTATCCCCTTTCTTTTTATCTTGCTAAACTGTAACATTGCTAATAACATTCTGGAAATTATTAATTAGTAATGTTTTGACATAACTAGGAATGAAGATAGAAACTGGGTAAAAGAGGCTGTGTCATAGGACCTGCCTTACATGATCTTATTCTCACTTTCCATCTTCATTTTATTCTCACAGCATTTATTAGTTGCCTACTGTCTACCAGGCACTGGTATATGGGAAGGATATACTAGAACAGGGGTCAGCAAACTTTTCTGTAAAGGAACAGGTGGTAAATACCCCTGTGGTCCATGTGGTCTTTTTGCAGCTTTTCATTTACACAGTCAATGTGTAAAACACTCAACTCTCCCATAGACAGCATGTAAACAACTGAGTGTGACCAAGTTTGAAATAAAACGTTTTACAGAAACATGCAGTGAGCCATATTTGGCCTATGGGCCACAGTTTGCCAACTCTGGTATTAGAATGCCTATGAAATAGTGAACTTTGTCTTGCTCATTGCCCTGTCACCAATGCCTGGAACAGTGCCTGGCATATGGTTGATGCTCAATAAATATTTATTGAGTAAATGAAGTAATGAATGAATGGCTGAGACTCACTCTGTCATCTCTAGGAGTTCATAACCCAAGAGAGGAGTCAAGAAATATATGTATAAGAGTAGTGGAATCAGGTGGTGTTTACACTGGATCCTGAAGAATAGGTAAATGCATGCTACCAGCCAGAGATGGTGAGAAGCATGCTGCAGGGAGAAGAAACATACAACATAGACAAGAAGCAGGACATTTGTGATGAATACTGAGTAGTTTAGATACTCTGTAATAGGATTTCCCTGGCCTGCTTGTTGATCAAAATCACTTGTTATTAATAATATAGGTTTCATATAAGGCAAGTTTGGCCAATATTTGTTTATGAATAAAGGTTTGCCAGGAAGTAGTTTTTTGGGTGTTGACATGGGAAAGGTATACTGGGATCATTTCTGATGGGAAATGAACTTTCATTTTTCTTTCCAGAAGAACCAATATTGACTGATGGTAGCTGGACCTAGAATTATCCTCTACTTTCTGTCCGTAGAATGGAGGGGGAACTCTGGTAGATATCCACCATGCTTGTGTGTCCAGCTTCATATGTCCCCTATTGATGTTATAGGAGTACTCCGGCCTTTATAATGGAATGACATGCAGTTCAGTCCGTTATGTAAATTATAGTGAGACTATCAAATTCTGCATAGCTACTAGATTTGTTGCTTTTGAATTCTTGAGTGGCAGACATCTGAAAAGGCAAATTTATTCAAATAGCACAGTAGAGAACTTGCTTTCTCTTGCTGTAACTTCAGCTGAGAAGGCCATTTTAATTGAATGCCCAGTTTTGTAGACTATGACCACTGGGAGGGCCGTATGTCTCTTTAATGATGGGGAAACAACTAAAACATAGACAGTTTCTTGCTTAAGTTCTATCACAAAATTACTGGCAGAACCAGGAGTAATGCAAATATCAAATTATTCAATTTAATTTTCTTGTCACAGTGCCATGCCACATTATCTATAAAGGTCCTAATTTGCATAATTTCTCTTCCCCATGAATCTCATAGCCTTTTGCCTATACCTGTTCAGTGCTGCTAATCATCAAGTTATCTCTTAATATCTTCTCTTGAACCCGTATCTCACTGTTACCCCAAATAAAGACTGAGCTCTGTTTCCCTGGAGAGCTTAACATATTTCCTGGCACTTTAGCATGTATTCAGCAAGTAATTGTAGACTTGAAATATCTTGAGCATCTTTTCCTTTCTTGTATGTTTTGATTCAAGTTTCTGTGTAGTTATATTGTCAGGAAAGTCAGACTTCTCCAGAATTGCTAAAATACAAAGATATTTTCTCTTAAATTTTCTTTAAAAAAAAAGTTGAGTTTCCTATTATAGCTGAGACCTTTCTTAACAGCTCTTTTGATAGTTAAATGTCAGCAACTTCAAAAAAGAAATGTCAGTAAATTATCAGAGAAAGAAATTGCATATTTATTTGGGTATATATATTTTAATTGACCACTTAAAATAAAAGATTATAGCAAACTCCTGAGAAATTTCATATCTTTCGTATTTCTCTCAACTGCCAAAACTTTTTTGCTTGTATATCTTAGGAGACTTAATTTTTATTTCTTCTGCATTATGATTATATATGTATATTTGTCTCTCCCAGTAGATGGTGAGCATCTTGAGTCAAAGCTTTAACAAAATTAATCTCTGCATCTTCACAAAGCATGATCTGTAGGTGCTCACACTCCAGATACATTTATTTAAAGAAACATGGATAGAAAATGATCAATCTTATCTTCACCCATTCATTTAATTCGCTCTTATTTTGCATCTGACTTTGTGCCATGCTTTGTGCTTAATATTGGTGGTAAGGCTGGATTGGGAGATCATAGAAAAGTGAATAAAAGATAGTTCTCTCTCTCAGGGAATTCTAGTTTGATGGGAATGTTGGCAAATAACACATAAATATAGTATGATGGAATCTGCAGCCAGGTTAATTCTGACAGGGTGAATCAAGGGAGGCTTTAGCAAAGAGAAAGTATTTGAGATGAAACTGGATGTGTCTCGCTCTTGCATTTTGTGTTCAGTTGCTTCCATCCTGTTTGACTCTTTTTGTGACCCTTTAGACTATAGCCTGCCAGGCTTCTCTGTACGTGGGATTCTTCAGGCAAGAATACTGGAGTGGGTTGCCGTGCCCTCCTCCAAGGGATCTTTCCAACCCAGGAATTGAACCTGTGTCTCCTGCATTGCAGGCAGGTTCTTTACCCAGTGAGCCACCACTGGTTTTGATCCTTGTCAACACAACACATACAAACACACACACATACACACAGTGTGATGGCTGTTGTTTTTCTTTTCTTTTTTTTGCAATCTGGCTGTAGATTTAAGAGTAGTACTATCTTTATATGGGACAAAAGGTAGAGAGGAGCAGGTTTTATTGTGTAACCTGCAGGTTTCTCAAAGTCCAAAAGACAGAGATGTCCTTCGTCATCCGTGGTATGGACAGTAAGGACATTGGCCAGAGAGAGGTTATCCTTTCTAATGGTATTCTTTCCAAGAATTTTTCCATCTAGTTTTTGTTCTTCCTGATAGTTAAATTACACTAAATCATTCCCTAGGTGAAGGGCACATTGCGTGTTGGAAGAAATTTCGGCTTTGACGTCATAAGGTTCTGATTCCATACCTAACTTGGCCATCTATTATTGATGTGACCCAAGACTGTTTCCTATCCTTTCCAAGGTTCAGTTTCCTCATCTTGAAAATGGTCGTAATGGAAAGTACTCTCCAGAGTT
The DNA here is from genome assembly GCF_029378745.1 of Bos indicus. Taxonomy (NCBI): domain Eukaryota; kingdom Metazoa; phylum Chordata; class Mammalia; order Artiodactyla; family Bovidae; genus Bos; species Bos indicus. The sequence goes on along the minus strand of NC_091760.1, from coordinate 79,656,638 downwards.
GTGGGATTAAAGGAGCTAATGTTTGCCAGGCTCTTATTTCAGTGCACAGAATATGAGAAGACACTAGCCTACAGAGCCAGGTGAATCATGTAAAAGAGGGAGCCAATGATGTTAAATTTTCATGCTTTTGATGCATACCCTTGTTTTGACAGAGTTCAGTGGCAGAGATCCTTGACTTCCAGAAAGAAATGCTTCCAGTCCCTTTGCTTGAAACACAAAGCCCTTTTATCTAGTTTTACTTTTCCCACCTTAGAATCTTAGGTACTGGACACACTTTGTTTTCCTTTTTATTGTAGGGAAGACAGCCATGCAAGCAGGCCACTGGCCACTGGCCACTGGCCTTTAGCCACAATCTGAGCATGTATCTTTGGGAGAGAACTTGTGTGTGGTTGGGGACTTGGAGAACTTGAGGGGGATGTCTCTGAGAAGGGTGGCAGCTGTCTGGACTGCTCAGTTATTGCACATAGGAATGCAGGATCAGATTTTTTTTTAACGTGAAGTGTTTAGGTTTTCAATTGTTGGCAACTGATTCAAATATTTTAAAATATGGCAAGAGACACTTCCTTATGGAAGGAGAAAAAAGCCACTTACGATCTCACTCTGTAACATCAACTTTGGCTGAAAACAATGACAACAGCAAAGTGCTTGAAAAGTCCACACTGTACCTGGCAAACAGAACCCATCTAAGGACCAGCTTTGACCTCCCGCCCTCCAGTTTGCATCTTCTATGCGTATTTTTAACCAATAAATATAACAGTAAGTAATGGCTAACACTTCCTGAGTCTTTTCCATGTTCTAGGTGCTCTTCTATTAACTTTGCATGTATCATTTAATTCTTATAATAAATCAGAGGTATTCTTATTGTTGGGGCTTGCCAGATGGCACAGTGGTAAAGAATCCACCTGCCGATGCAGGAGATGCAAGAGACCCTGGTTTGATCCTTGGGTCAGGAAGACTCCTTGGATTAGGAAATGACAACCCACTCCAGTATTGTTGTCTGGAAAATTCCATGGACAGAGAAGCATGGTAGGCTACACTGCTTGGGGCCACAAAGGGTCGGACATGACCGAGTGACTCAGCACTCTTACTATTATTATCCCAATTTGTAGCTAAGAACACTGAGGCTCAGAGAGATTAAGTATCTTTCCTAAGATCACACAGATCATATGTAAGAGGTATTTTTTTTTTTTAAGCTTCAGATCAGTGATAGAGGTAGAAGCAATATAGATAACAGCTTCTTTCTCCACATCAAGCATTCTGTACCCTGTTTTAATTTTCTTTAGACATTAATTACTCTCTGAAAATTATATGTTCATTTACCTCTTTGTGAATATTTTGCCTTCACTATTGGGATGTCAGCTCCATGAGTTCATGAATTTAATTGGGTTTTGGTTTTGTTTGTTTTTTGCTATATCCCCACTATCTAGATTACTATCTGACACATTGTAGGTACTCAGGAAAAATTAATTTGAATGGATCATTGCAGGGTATTTACATTCTAGTGAAGAAGACAGATAATACCTACTTGGTTCTATGAGAGAAGCTGAAAACAGGGATGGCCATGCTGACTTCATTAAAACTTGGAATACTGTTGTTTATCTCTTAGACATTGTTAGGATAAATTGTCTTGACACATTGCGAATAGACTGTGGGGCATTTTGCTCATGTGCTGTGTTGGACTGGATCCCTTTTGTGCTGTGTGTGTGGGTATGTAAGTAAGTGTAAACTGAGTCACAGATAACCCTTACTTTGCCCTTTTTGGGTATAGTTTCTTAGTGAGATAGCTAGGGATTACAAGCAGGGCATTCTAAAGTTTGTTACCCGAAGAACAGTCCATAGAACAGGTTCATGATTGTTGGTAGACGTTTACCTAGTCTACAGGGAATTCGCATATACTCTTCTCTTTCTAGGAAAGCCAACTTCTATAGGTCACTCTGCCCCCACCATCTGTAAGCAGTAGTTCTCAGCCTTTATTCCTCACAGACTCATATGCTAGATAATGTTCCTGTGATAATTATACCATGAGCTGTTATCAAGGGAAGGCAGGCTGAGGTTACATGGAATAACTAGAGACCTAACTATAACTTTGCCTCTTGTTCTTCCCCTTAAGAAAGTCATTGGGAGTATGCTTGATAGTATCGTAGGGATTACCTTGATAGAGCACTAGTTTCTAAATAAAAACAATTTATTTGGAACTTTAGGATTTTAACAGTGACAAGTAACTTGCTTGTGACATCCGACAACAGATGGACCCTGGTGATAGTGAAAATACTTAAATTTCTGGAATGGCCTGGACACTCAACCTTCAAAAGCGACCGTGACAGAAAGAGTTATGCTGTCAAGTACAGCTTTGCTGATGGAATCAGAGCCTGTCAAGATGAAGATGAAGCAGCTTAAATCCAGCAATGGGCAAGGGATTGAGGGAGATTCTGAGCTTCTCTTAACAGGAAGTGGAAGAGAGAGTGGAAGAGCTCTTGTTTCCCAAAGATAAAACTTGGCTTGAGTACCTGCTCTTGCTAGTTCTTGCTGTGGGCTTCTGGGCAGTTCACTTGCCCTTTCTGAGACTAAGTTTCTTCTAATAAAAGTGGAGCTGAGTTAGAAAAGGAGTCTTAATATGGAAAAATGTTAGTTTCTCAGTTGTATCTGACTCTTTGCGACTCCATGGACTGTAGCTCGCCAGGCTCCTCTGTCCTTGGAATTCTCCAGGAAAGGATAGTGGATAGGTTGCCATTCCCTTCTTCAGGGCATTTTCCCGACCGGTTGCAGGCAGATTCTTAACTGTCAGAGCCGCCAGAGAAGCCCCAATATGGAGTGCTGCTGCTGCTGCTGCTGCTAAGTCGCTTCAGTGTCTGACTCTGTGCGACCCCATAGATGGCAGCTCCCTGGCTCCCCCGTCCCTGGGATTCTCCAGGCAAGAACACTGGAGTGGGTTGCCATTTCCTTCTCCAATGCATGAAACTGAAAAGTGAAAGTCAAGTCGTGCAGTCATATCTGACCCTTAGCGACCCCATGGACTGCAGCCTTCCAGGCACCCGGTCCATGGGATTTTCCAGGCAAGAGTACTGGAGTGGGGTGCCATTGCCTTCTCCGAATATGAAGTGAGGGAGAGTAATTTTGGCGCCCCCTATTTCCCAGGCATAATTGGATGGTTAAGTTCATGTGAAAGAACTTAGTGAGATAAAGCAGTACAACCAAGGTAAGGATGATGATGAAGGGAATGGTGACAGCAGTGGTTTTTCTCCTCTTGTAGATGATATGCCCCTGCTTTTTCTGTGCAAATGTAGTCAAAAGTGAAGGCTGAGAGGACTTTGGGGGAAAGCCAAGAAAAGTAAGGCGGGACTGGACTTTCTTCTGTGCTTCTCCAGAAGAGTTATACTCTGTGAAGTCTGAAGATACAAATTGGTCTATCTGTTTCACAGTTGAGATTGTTTAATGCAATAAACTGGGTCTGAATAGGCTCATGGCTGCTATAATATTCATGAAAAGTGCCATGTCTTAGGTGGCCTGGTTGTTTTGAAAATGGGCTGATTTTGACAAAGGGGAAAAAATTGGGATTCGTTTACTGTAAGTTGCAAGTAAGAAACAACAGAAAGTTGAATATTAGAAGAACTTGGCTATCGCAAAAACCACACACTTTCACATCAGTAAAACATGGAGTTCTGATCTGAGTGGAATGTGAAACTCCTTGTAGACCACAGAGAGTAAAAAGGAGTACTTTTGTTTCATTATTAATACCATTGTCCTTATTTCTCTAAATGAGAATTGATAATAACCATAATAGAATCTTTCTCAAAGACCCAACACAGAAAGAAAAAATAAAACGAAATAAACAAACAAAAACCTCACCACCACCATCACCACTAACAAACCCCAGTGTGCTGAAGATGCATGGTCTCTAAGTAGCCATTGTTAAGTCATCATGTTCTAGGGGAAAGGGGCTGCATTTCTTTTTTTTTTTCTCTTTTTTTCCCTTTTCTGGCAGACTGGCCAATTTGGCCTTCTGTAACACTGGAAGAAGGCCAGTTTTGTCCTCTAAAGTGCATGGGCATTTGACACAGATGATTTTGTGTGTATTGGTACTATTCACGTTCACGAAGAAAGAGAGACCAGGGATGCTGGATTGAAGGGTGTGCTTTCGAGTAGAAAGGGAGCTCTTTGGAGATAAAACAGGTGTCCTTTAAAAATCACAGGCTGGTGGAGTTGAGGGAAAGAGGCCCATTTCTTGCCGACACATGACATGTGGTGGAAAATCCATGGAATGGAGGTCAATAGTCTTGAGTGTTCATCCCCTGGGGCTGCCACTTAACCACAGCTGAGCTCTCTTCATTTCTCACCGAAATGGGGACCTCGAAATGGATATTTTCCAGTCATTCTCCTGACTAGTATTTAAAATTGGTGACTATTTATTCAACTCTTGCTTCATGGGGAGTTGGGGTGTAGTGGCCATGAGAAGAGAAGCTGAGGCCAGGGGATGGGGGTGGGTATTGGATTGAATGAATGTGGTTGAGCAAAACAGCACTAGAACAATTATTATTTTTATTGTTATTATTAATTCAAGAACAATCTTTGTAGTACAAAGAGTACATTTATTGAACATACAATCCTTGCCAGACCTTCGGCTAAGGCCTTTATACTTGTTATCTTATTTAATTTTCACCACAACTCTGTTGAGGTGTGAATTTTAGCTTTCTGTTTCACAGCTGTAGAAACTGAGGTATTGCAAGAATAAAGAACTTCCCCAAAGTCAAAGCTATTAAGTAGCTGCTTTAGGGTTCAAACTCTGACACCTCTATTGTTCTCGTTTGCCTCTGCCAGATTCAGTTGCAGAGTTGGAAGGTTGCGCGTCATCTAGCAGGCTTCCTTCCCCTCCATTTGAAGTTCTCATTGATGCATTGTTAGTCTGACTTTCTTTAAAGGAAACTAAAAACTAATTTGAGTGATCAATGCAACAATATAGTGCACAATTAAAAAGTTACATAAATGCATATAATGAAAAGCAAATCGTTGTCTTAAGGTCTCATCTCTTTGACTCCACCAAGAGGCAAACACTGTTATCAGTTCCTGTGTCTAGAAATAAACTGGGTACAGATAAACATATATGCATTTATATTGTTTTATATCCCAGTATATATAGAATATTTACACAAAAGGGAGCATACTATGCAGATTATTTGGCACCTTGCTTTTTCATGTAATACATCTAGATGACCATTTCTGTATCAGTATCTTATAGATTTAATTTACATTTCTATTGTTTAGTAATTTGGGACATTTCACATAGGCCATCCCCACTGTATTTCCTTTTCTTGAACTGCCTTTGCCTCACTTTCTATTGGGTTGTTGGATTTTTGCCTATTGATTTATTATGTTAAGTGTTCATTTTGAACCCTTAGTCTGTGATGCTGCTGCTGCTGCTAAGTCGCTTCAGTCGTGTCCGACTCTGTGCGACCCCATAGACGGCAGGAGTCGCTTCAGTCGTGTCCGACTCTGTGCGACCCCATAGACGGCAGCCCACCAGGCCCCGCCGTCCCTGGAATTCTCCAGGCAAGAACACTGGAGTGGGTTGCCATGATAGGAGGAGCAAAAGCCTGCCGTTTTGTATTTGTCTTTTTAACTTGCAGATCAGAATTTTAAATATATGTATATAGTCAGTTCTATCTTTTGGTTTTATGGTTTTTAGGTTTTGTGTAGAACTTCAAACTGCCTTTTCCACTTATTTTTAAAAATCTTCTAGTTTTCCTTCTAGTTGTTTCATCTGCTCTCTCTCTCTCTGTCTGTCTTTCATCACCAACTCATTGAAATTACATTTTGATAAAAGATGTGAGGTAGGGATCCATTTTTATATTTTTTTCAGATCCACCTGTCCAAAAGCTATTTATTGAATTGTCTATCTTTTTTTACACTGATATGAAAAGCCACCTTTATTATATATCAAATTCTTTAATGCTTAACTGCTTAAATGTTTAATACTTAGGAATTTCCCTCATTTGGGGGGGTCTTCTGTTCCATTCATCTGTCATTTCATGCATCATTATCAATTACTGTACCTGTATAATGTTTTATTTTCTAATGTGCTACTTCACTCTCATTAAAGCCTTTTTCCCCAAGTTTTTGTCTTTTGTCATTTGTTTATTTTTCCATGAACTTTAGAATGAACTTGTTCAGTTCTAAAAATAATGTCCTGTTGACATTTTCATGGGAATTGCCCTAAATTTATTCATTAGCATCGTACATTATGCATTATAAAGATGTTATTTCCTGTTCTTAGAACACTATGCCTTTCCATTTGTTGAAGTCTTTTATTGTCCCAAAGAGCATTTAAATTTTTCATGTATACCATGCATGTTTCTTCTAGGTTTGTTTTCCTAGGTATTTTCTGTTTGTCCTAGTTAATGAAATTATTACTTATACCATCTAGCTAGTTGTGTGTGTGTGTGTGTGTAGCCTCTTGATTTCAGTACTTTTTTGTACCCAGCCACTTTACTCAATTCTTTCATTGGTTGAAAAATTGAATTTTTTCTAGTTTCGAGTTATGTAATCATATCATCTGCCAATAATTTACCTTCTTCTTTCTAATTTTTATAACTCTTATAGTTTTTTTTCTAATAATACTGTTCATCCTTATTCTGAGAATGTTTTCTTATTTTTGTTTGTTTAAGTTGAGGCTGGTTGTTAAATGTTTGTCTAATACTTTTTTGGAAACTATGGAAATAACCACACATCGTCTCCTTTTATCTATTCTAAGAAAAGAGATTTTGTCTTTTTTATCCTATAAATTTGATGAATATACAAATGCATTTTTCAAACAGGAAACCATGCTACTGTTTTTGGAGTAACATCCACTTGCTAATAGTTTGTGTACTATTTATTTTATTTTTAGTGTTTTTAGAATCTGGAGCTCGATTTATTAACAATTTTGCAGTTTTCCTAAGTGAGATGATTTGAAATTATGTTTTTGTGTATGTGTGTCTATTTGCAAAGTGAGATTCTATTGTTAGTGTTATGCATATTCAGTTCCGTTCAATTCAGCTGCTCAGTCCTGTCCGACTCTTTGTGACCCCATGGACTGTAGTATGACAGTCTTCCCTGTCCATCACCAACTCCCAGAGCTCGCTCAAACTCATGTCCATCGAGTCAGTGATGCCATCCAACCGTCTCATCCTCTGTCGTCACCTTCTCCTCCTGCCCTCAATCTTTCCCAGTGTTTGGGTCTTTTCCAATGAATTCAACTTTGCATCAGGTAGCCAAAATATTGGAGTTTCAGCTTCAGCATCAGTCCTTCCATTGAGTATTTAGGACTGATCTCCTCCAGGATGGACTGGTTGGATCTCCTTGCGGTCCAAGGGACTCTCAAGAGTCTTCTCCAACACCACAGTTCAAAAGCATCAATTCTTCAGCACTCAGCTTTCTTTATAGTCCAACTCTCACATCTATACATGACTACTGGGAAAAACATAGCTTTGACTAGACAGACCTTTGTAAAAGGCAAAGTAGTGTCTCTGCATTTTAATATGCTGTCTAGGTTGATCATAGCTTTTCTTCAAAGGAGCAAGTGTATTTTAATTTCATGGCTCCTGTCCCCATCTGCAGTGATTTTGGAGCCCAAGAAAATAAAGTCTGTCACTGTTTTCCATTGTTTCTCCAATCTATTTACCATGAAGTGATGGGACCAGATGCCATGATCTTAGTTTTCTGAATGTTGTGTTTTAAGCCAACTTTTGCACTCTCCTCTTTCACTTTCATCAAGAGGCTCTTTAGTTCTTCTTCACTTTCTGCCATAAGGGTGGTGTCATCTTCATATCTGAGGTTATTGATATTTCTCCCAGCAATCTTGATTCCAGCTTGTGCTTCATCCAGCCCAGCATTTCACATGATGTACTCTGCGTATAAGTTAAATAAGCAATGTGACAATATACAGCTTTGACGTACTCCTTTCCTTATTTGGAACCTGTCTGTTGTTCCATGCCTGGTTCTAACTGTTGCTTGTTGACCTGTATACAGATTTCTCAGGAGGCGGTAAGGTGGTCTGGTATTCCCATCTCTTGAAGAATTTTCCATGGTTTGTTGTGATCCACACAGTCAAAAGCTTTGGCGTAGTCAGTAAAGCAGAAGTAGATGTTTTTCTGGAATCCGCTTGCTTTTTCGATGATCCAGCGGATGTTGGCAATTTGTTCTCTGGTTCCTCTGCCTTTTCTAAAACCAGCTTGAACATCTGGAAGTTCACGGTTCACGTACTGTTGATGCCTGGCTTGGAGAATTTTGAGCATTATTAAGTCATCATGAAAATAATTTGGAAGCTTTTCTTTGTTCCTTTTTGAAATAGTTTAAATAATGTTTAGATGTTATATTCCTTAAAGGTTTGAAATAATTCCTCTGTGAAACTGCCTTGTTCTGTTGCCTTGTTTGGAGGGTGTTGTTTGTTTGTTTGTTTGCTTTTAAGTAATTTTTTATTTCTTCTATAGTAACTGGACTGATTTTCATTTATATCTTTTCAGTTGGCACTTTTGTTAATTGTATTTTAGGAAAGTCACCTATTTCTAATTGATTTGCATGGAGTTAAATGATTTCTTGTAATAATTTTCATTTCCTCTCTGCATATGGTTATTTCCACATTATTATTTAAAGTTTTGTGGTTTTGTCCTCCAGTTCCCTGCTTGCTACCCTCTTTTTGATTAGTTTAGCAAAAGTCATAATGTATTCAAAAAACAGTTCTTATATTTTTTAAAACTTTTTTTTTGTATTGAGTTATAGCTGATTAGAAAACACTGTTGTGATTAGGTTACACAATGTTGTTTTCAGGTGAACAGGGAAGGAACTCAGCCTCCTATACATGTATCCATTTTCTCCGAAACTTTCCTCCCATCCAGGCTGCCACATAACATTAAGCAAAGTTCTGTGTGCTATACAGTAGGTCCTTGTTTGTTACCCATTTTAAATGTAGCAGTGTGTACATGTCTATCCCAAACTCCCTAACTGTTCTTTCCCCCATCTTTACCTGGGATTTTGATTTAGTTATTTTGCTATGTACAGGTTTCTATAATGCAAGAACCAGTTATAATTTAAACCTCATGAGGATAGGAGGTTGTTTATTCTTTTCGAACCTGCCATAGTGCCTCTCGCATAACAAATGCTTAAGAAACATTTTTGAATGTATAAATAACCCTATGAAATAATTATGGAATTTATCGCCAGTTCTCTCCTATTGCTACAGTTCATCTCTACAATCTTTGGACATTCTCTCTTGGTGTCTACTAATGTGGAGGCATAAGAAAGTATTAGACATGCTTCCCATTCCATTTACAGAGAATATTATTAATAGATTTATTTTTAAAGCCTACCAATGTAATTTTCCCTGAATAAAATAAACCTGAGTATAAAAAGATTTTTGTAAAAATTAGCTCCGAGAAAATCTATTTGAGTAGAATCCAAATGTGAGAGCTAATGAACTATCAGAGATCATGCCCATGATTTTTGTGGACTTCGTCCCTTTGCTTAAGCTAAATCTTACACACAGGCCCGAGTCCAGGATGTAAAATGATGAAACAGACCTGCCGTAGTAGTGGGAGGGCACAGGGCCAGGGGAAGCCCAGAGCCCTCCTGTTGGCTGCCTTCGCTCCTGACCTCCTTCCATGTCTCGTTTGAAAACCATAGTTTAAGTTAAAAAACTCAATTGTCAGATGAGAATGAAAACAAAAATGCAAAGAAGGCAAATGATTCATTCAAAGTTGCTCAGTGAATTAGAGGCACAATGTGGGACTACAACTCCTGCCTTCTGTCTCTGCATTTAGTGGTATTTCCAGGCTCCCAGGAAGCCTTCTGTACTTTGTACCAGTGTGTCCTTGTTAATGGTCCTGATATTTGATGACCTCCCTCAGCAGGCCCAACAGTCCTTGTTAGGTTAGACTGTTTATTTGCTGATCCCAGAGGGGAAAGCTGTGATTCAGACTCCAAGGTCTAAGAATTGCAAACTTAGTTTATAGTCTCCTGATGAAACTTCTAATCTGCGTGCCAATGGTGTTTCTGCTGCATGGACACCTGCCCACACAGCATGATTAGAAATTATAATGATGACGACGATGAGTCTTCCAGGACACCCACGTTCTTTGCAAGATATTTCTGTTAATCGTCTCTACCAGAATCATTTGGAGAACTTTTTTCTTTGAGGTTCCCCTCTACTTCTAAATCAACAAAAAATGCTGGTCTAATTCTGGTGAAGGTTAAGATTTGTCCTCACCATCCTGGTGTGTAATTTGTTGTGCAGGGAATCCTAGAACCTTGAGTGTGTGAAGTGATAGAAAGCGCCCTGAGCCACATATAAGGAGATTTGGGTCCCAGTTTTAACAGTGCCAAAAATTTCCTGTGAGCCGTTAGTAGAGGTTACTTCTCATCTCTGCCATTACACTTCTACTCTGTTAAATGGGCATCCAATTCTCTTATGCCTCTTTACTAGGATAACACTTGGTGGTGTTAGTCGCTCAGTCGTGTCTGACTCTTTTGTGACCCCCATGGACTGTAGCCCACCTGGCTTCTCTGTCCATGGGATTTCCCAGGCAAGAATACTGGAGTGGTTGCCATTTCCTACTCCAGGGGATCTTCCCAACCCAGGGATTGAACCCACATCTACTGTGGCTCCTGCGTTGGCAGGCAGATTCTTTACCAGTGAGCCACCTGGGAAGCCCCCTTTACTAGGATGGTGGGAATCAGATGAGGTTAATGAGTAAGGAAATGTTTCATTCACTCTATGCTGTAAATTGAGGGGGTTATCGTTGAAGTTACTTTTTCATTGATGATAGTTTAGTCTGTTAAGGTTATATTTAGTGTTACACAGTCAAACACTCGGTTTGAGAGTTGGGAAGGCAGGTTGATGTATTTATCCAACATTGGGGATGGTTAGGGCAGATAAAGGGCCAAAATACTGTGTGAAATGTTGTAGGATACAGGCTCTACCTTGAACCAGGATGAAATGCTGCTTTGAGGAGATGGTGCCCGGGGAGAAAAGAGATGATCCCAAGAACTGGGAGTCTCAATGGAAAAGCAAAAATTAGAGGTCGGAGAATTGGAGGCTTGAGTTCAGGATGTGTGGTAGTGAAGAGGTGACCTACAGATGAGAGGGACAACTGGAGAAATGCCAGCACTGGCTTTGGACTCTGTAGCTGGAGTGTAAGAGGGCAGCTAGTCACAGAGAGGTTGCCAGGAAAAGAGCATCCCCAGAGAAGAGCTATCCTCAGTAAGGCCCTCCACATGCCCCCACCACCACACCTACCCCAGGAGTTTAGAAGGGATTCCAGAGTTCCTTAGGGCCAGGGAAGGCCTTGTCCTCTTTGTCTCTGAGTGAAGTGAAAGTGTTAGGTGCTCAGTGGTGTCTGACTCTTGACACCATGGACTGTAGCCCGCCAAGCCCCTCTGTCCTTGGAATTCTTCAGGCAAGAATACTAGAGTGGATTGCCACTCGCATCTCCAAGGGATCTTCCCAACCAAGGGAATGAACCCAGGTCTCCTGTGTTGTGGGCATATTCTTTACCATCTAAGTCACCAGGGAACAGACTCTATCCTGCCATTAGTGTGGCATTTTGTTCACAGCACTTACCTTTGGAAAAAAATCATTTAATTCAAGGTTAAATATCCGAAGGAATGTTTAGGAGGGGTTCTGACAGGAAAGAGCTGATTTGTGTAATTCCATTTCTCTTTTAGCTTCACTGTTTCCTCATCCAAAATGTGTTGGGCTCCATAACTTGGTTTCTATAACACTCACTATCTTTGTTGAAGGGAAAACATTTTTCTAAAACTAGGGATAAAAAAAATTCTCAGTGAATATGTTGATATTTCTGTTACAGTGCTGAGGCTTTGAGAAGGAGTAAAATGTTTCCAAAAGTCCTTTTCCTTTAATAAAGGACTTCAGCTTACTTACCAGACTCAGACAGTCTTAGCTTTTATTCTAGTTCTTTCTCTCTCTCCACCTCTCCCTCTCCCTCCCTCCCTCCCTCCCTTCATCCACTCACTCACTCACCCACCCACCTAACCTAGCTACCTACCTGTCTATGGAATATGGTAGAATTAGTTTCTCTTATGTTTTAGGCTTTGGTTGGTTTGGTGAGCCAAATCAACTGAGTTGAAGAAAAACTGACTTTTGGAAAAAAAAAAAAAAAGTGTCCTGATTCATTGAAAAGAATTTTTTCCAGCCGAGGTTATACAGTTTTACAGACTCTTGGGATGGGAACTAAAGAGTCTGGACCAAATATCTGAATACCCTGTGAATTGTTTGCTAAACTACTTTTCTTTTTAGCACAAGTGGAGACAGACTCTTTTTTTCAGTAAAACAGAGCCAATATAATCGTTGAAACCTTCAAATGTGATGTGGGAAGATGATTATATAATGTCCATCCGAATATAAAATTAAAATGTTTAATAATTAGCAAATATGTGAATTTTTCAATTATCAAGTTCTTTTTTGGCCAAGTTGGCCTTTCACATTCTATTTCTTTCTTTATGTATAATTAAAAACTTTTAAATTCAGCTAATTTCTAGCTTTCAGTGAGCCTTTTGACTAATCAAATATTTTGGAAATGTTTTTAATTTATTATAAGAAGTCACTTTCTGTGATGTCTTCTTATAGTTCAGTGTTGTCAGCTCTTTTCCTGATGGACTTTTGGTTTGTGTGGAAGCAGCCTGAGGGTGTTCATTCCCCGTGAATGCTTACCTGTTGCTGTTGGGGTGTTACAAAAAGAGTAGAATGTTCTTTTATACGCTTGACCCAGTTTCTGCTAATGTTAATATCTCACATAACCAAAGTGTATTAATCAAGGCTAAGAAAGTATGATCATATTATTAATTGATCTGCTCCTTTTATTTGGATTTCCCATTTTTCCACTAATACTTTGTGTCTGTTCCACAGCCCAGTTCAGGATACTCCTCTGCATTGGGTCATCCTGTCTTCTTGGTATCCTGTCTGTAATCGTTGCTAAGCCTTTCCTAGCTTTTTGTGGCCTGGGCACTTATTCATTGTGTTGGGCACTTATTGCATTGTATAATGCCCCTCTGATGTTTCCTTAGAATTAGACTCTTGTTTGTAGAGTTTGGGAAAAAAGTCTTTCTCATGGCTTCATATCTAGGAGTACATGATATTAACATGATCTCATACTTCAGTTCAGTCGCTCAGTCGTGTCCGACTCTTTGCAACCCCATGAACTGCAGCACGCCAGGCCTCCTTGTCCATCACTAGCTCCCAGAGTCCACCTAAACCCATGTCTACTGAGTTGGTGATGCCGTCCAACCATCTCATCCTCTGTCATCCCCTTCTCCTCCTGCCCTCAATCTTTCCCAGCATCAGGGTCTTTTCTAATGAGTCAGCTCTTCGCATCAGGTGGCCAAAGTACTGGAGTTTCAGTTTCAACATCAGTCCTTCCAATGAACACCCAGAACTGATCTTTAGGATGGACTGGTTAAATCTCCTTGCAGTCCAAGGGACTCTTAAGAGTATTCTCCAACACCACAGTTCAAAAGCATCAATTCTTCGATGCTCAGCTTTCTTTATAGTCCAACTCTCACATTCATACATGACTACTGGAAAAACCATACCCTTGACTAGATGGACCTTTGTTGGCAAAGTAATATCTCTGCTTTTGAATATGCTGTCTAGGTTGGTCATACTAGGATGTTAGTATTGCTGTTGATCAGTTTTGTTTTTATTATGTTTTAACTAAAGATCCTTTGTCTGGGACTGTTAATTCTCTGACACTTTGCCCCATTAATGGTGACCATCGTTGACTAGTCTTTAAACCACCAGCTTCATTTTAATGGAAGAGCACAACTCCTGCCACAGCTCAGTTAGAAACTGTGATTCAGACATGAAGCCCATTTTGGGGCTTGCTACAACATTTCTTCATTCCTTACCCTGGGACTTGCCTGGTAAGAATCTGCATTCTTACCCAGTAAATAACTCAGGGATTGGGACCCAACCTCAGAAACCAAATCTCCAACAGAAAGGAGAACACTAGGGAAGGCAGGAAAGAGTGAGCTTTGGACTTTATTAGTCTTCTGGAGATAAGCCTTCTCCTTGACTGATGTGGCTTAATGGACGCCAGCCATTACCATCCTTTGTCCTATCTTGGCTGGCATCTGCCAGAGGGAGTGCTCTTCAGCATTTGACAAGGCCATGAAATCTTCGCTATTCAGGGACCCAAACCAGCAGTGATGAAGAGGTGAAGAGTTTCTTTCTTCTCTTTTCAGTCCCTTCCTGCCATGATGCATTGCACAGTTACTGAATTTTTATCTACCCTGTCTTATTCTCAGAGGATGCACAGTGGGTTTGGGAAGAGAAGTACTGATGACTAGAGTTGGAAAACAAATCTTGATTCAAGCCACGAAAGACTTTAGGGTAAAATCTTAGGCCCTCTATGGGATATCAGTATCCCAGTGGGTCAAGTGGCTAAGCTGCTATTTTGTGGGTAGTAATCCGGGTCCTATTTGGTTTTCCTCATCCTCACATGAGATGGAGCGTTTTCTCTTTCTGACTTTGCCATCACAGTGATCTACAATCTTTGGGCTTGAGGTATAAGGCTTAGAGGAATACTTTGCAATATTGGATGAGTTGGGTCTAGTGAGTGGGAGTCCAAGTATCTTAATGGTATTGTAAAAACCTGAAACCTTTCTCCCACAAAGGTTTCACTCTGTTCATTTCCTTGGAGGTGAAGGTTGAGGAGAAGTGGGAGATGTGTGTCATGTATGACCAACCACTAGTCACATGTGGCTACTGAATACTTGCAGTGTGTCCGGTGCCACATGTTGAAAGAATAACATTTTGTATCTTTTTGTAAAATAAATTGCTTTTTAATATTCTTTTAAAATGTGATGACTAGAAAATTTTGTTGTATGTGTGGCTCACATCATATTTCTATTGGACAGTGGTTTTAACCCGAGAAGAGTATGAAGCACAGTGAATTGACCTTGTGTTCTCCTCTGAGTTCTAATAATGTTGGCATTAAAGGGAAAAGCTTCAAGAGTCATAATTTTCATTAAAAAAAAGTCTGATTCAGAAGAATTGGCTCATTTTACATGATTGCTTGGACTGGAGGAGAATCTGACATTTGGTATTTTCATAATTGAGAACATAACTTGCTGACTTTAAAAAAAAAAACACAACATTTTGTGCTTGGCCTCAGGTACCAGACTTTGAGCTCTTTGAAAATAGGGATGGTGTCCTTTCTCTTTTACCATCGTGTCCCTCCAAACCACATACTAACTAACACACAGAAGGTAGTTAACCTGGTATTTGGTGAGCAGCAAAATAACTTTCAAAGAAGAGAAAACCTTAGGAAGCTACCCTATATTTATGGTTGGAAGAGAGAAATACCCACCTTTATAAGGCACCCCTTTTTCTTAAGTCAGCCACCAAAAGTAAAGAACATTGATCCCAGTGTTTATTTTACTTCTTGATTTAATTACTATTCTCATCAGGTGTTGCTGTCAGCTGTGCTTATGATAAAGGATCTTTTCAAAATGCTTAACCTCACCATCCCCCCGGGTGAGGGGAAGACAGAAAAAGATGCTGCTTATACAAATTAATCCTCACTTGTTCAGATATTAAATCTAAGGGCCTGAAGACTGGATTATTCTTGTTTTTCCTCTTGTTTGATCCTTTTTTATCACTGCCCATGCTATGGAGGATCTAGAATTAATAATGAAAATGAGTTTAGGCTTGGACTATATTAAATCTTCATCTGGTTTTTAGCTTTTATTCTATTTCATGCTAAGCCAGAGCTTCTGTGAACACATGACTTACAGGCCCTCACTCTTCCGTTACATTCATTCCCTCAGTCTTCCTCCTTCAGTAGACGCCCTGGAGCTGGGTGAAAGAGCAGGCTTTGTGCTATGTTGTTATCTGGCCTGAGCCCTGTGCTGGGAAATTCAGGAGGAGCCTCCTTGGTTTTTGATTTTACATTATGCATGGTTCAGACTCCACCTAATCCATGAATCCAAACATAGTTAAGGGCATGTTGCCTTAGTTGCTTAGTCGTGACTGACTCTTTGGGAGTCAGTCATGGACTGTAACCCACTAGGCTCCTTTGTCCATGGGATTCTTCAGGCAGGAATACTGGCATGAGTTGCCATGCCCTCCTCTAGGCCATGTTCCTGCACCAAGGATCGAACCTGGTCTCCTGCATTGCAGGCAGATTCCTTACCATTTAACCTACCAGGGAAGCCCCTTGGTTAGAGGTGAGAATTATAGAATCTACGATGGCTTTTTTGCTCACTATTCCTAATAAAGTCCTCCAGAAAGAGGTTTTTTGGTTACATACAGCCTTATTTTTTGAAAATATTTGAAGCTTTGATTCTTATGCTAAACAGAATGGAAGATAACAGATTCTCTTGCAAGTGTGTATATGGTGGTGGTGAATGAGTGGAAAAGTACGGACTTTGGTGTCAGAAGACCCGTGTTTACTTCCTAGCTTGCTATTTTCTAGTTGTTAGACTCTAGAAAACTAACATATCATCTCTGAGCATAAATGTCCTCATTGGTTCAAACTGGACATTATCTACTTCACAGGGCTGTCATGTGTTAATAAAGGTGCAGGACTTATTTTTGGAACCAGTCCTTAGACTTGACAAACACTAAATGAATTGGTTTTCTCACGCAGGTCTTGTGATTTTCCTGGTGACAGACCACTCACCATCTTCTGTCTTCCTTTGGAGGTAGGGGAGGAGGGCATTGGGGTGATGATGTGGTAAAATCCACTCTAACTCTAGCTGTGAGAAAAAGAGCAGGGAACATGCGGTAAGCAATTGCTTCTAAAAAGCTCGGACTAAAAGCACTTGATGGATTTGTGCTGGTTTCCCGGTAGACTCATCTCTGTACTGCCCGCATAGCACAATTAATAGTTATTACTCAAGAAGGAACAAATAAAAAGGAGAGAGAGCAGGCATAAAAACATCCTTTCATCTTCCTGAAGACGGTCCCCTTTGTCAGGTCCGTGGAGCCATACCTGTGAATCATCCTGGGAAAGCACAGTGTGGGTGACTAGAAGGAAGATCTTGTGGTTCGTTTCTTACCCACTTCCTGGGCTGGGAGCTGTCTATGCTCATCTTTCTTATCTGCTGATGCTTTGTCAATATCCACTACCGTTCACAATGTATCTTCACAAACAGGGGCCTCTTTCTCACATCCTCACTCAAAATACGTCAGTGTGTAGAAAGCCTGTTACTTTCTGGGCAGAAAATGTTGGAGGGCAAAGCAGAATGCAGTTGAGAAGGTAAGCCTGGAGCATGGAAACGCACTGGAGTAAGTGTGTAGAAATGGGAATGTGAGTGTGAGCACAGAAACACTCCAGCCATGCTTGTTTTGTGAGCGAATGAAATGAGTCATAACCTTGCTCCAGACTGGCCACCTGACCTTGGGCACTTCACTCTGATGCTACTAGAGTCCCTGGATCAAGCTTTGCTACTTGGAGTCTTGAAGCTTAGATTAGAAAAGAACTCTGACTTTGAGGATGAATGCCCCAAATGGGCATCTAATTCTCCTATGGATTTAACTTTGTAGGCAGAATGGAGGTGACAATCATGGATTATAGGGTGTATTCCCATGTTTGAATTCAGGTGACACAGGAGTGATTGTGGGCGAGCTACATAATGTCTCTGAGTTTCAGTTTTGTCTTCTCTGAAACAAGAATAGGATTGTTTTCAGTGCAGGATATAGCACATGGTATAAGGTGCCTGGCACAGAGTAAGCTCTCAAGGGCTTTCTTGGTGGCTGCAATGCAGGAAACCTGGTTTTGGTCCCTGGGTTGGGAAGATCCCCTGGCGAAGGGAATGGCAGCTCACTCTAGTATTCTTGCCTGGAGAGTTCCATGGGCAGTGGAGCCTGGCAGGCTACAGTCCATGGGGTAGCAAAGAGTCAGACATGACTCTTCCATTTTGTGGAAGTAACACTTTCACTTCCATTGTGTTTACTACTGTTATTTTTATTATTTATCACCAGAATCCTTTTCCTTGACCCTATCTTAAAGGGATAGACTGTGGCTACAGGAAATACTAGCTGTGAAAGTGCTTTGTGTTAGAAAGATGTAAACTACCTATAGAGAGAACAAAGTAATTAAAGAAAGCATGAAATCCATTCCACCACCTTCCTTTTTATTTGTACTCATGGATTGTTTGGCTTCAAGTCTTGGATGTTATCTTTTTTTTTTTTTTTGGCTACATCTCTGGGATATTCTTCCCTTTTCTCTATTCTACCCATCATTATCCTAAGACATGTTCAAATTGCCTCCTTTTCGACTGGAGTTCCTGCGTCCAGACTCTCCTAGAGCCCTGGTTCTCAAAGTGTGGTTCTCTGAGCAACAGTATCACCATCAAGCCTCTCAGCTTGCCAGACATGAAACATCTTAAGCCCCACCCAGACCTGCTGACTCCTGGGGCACACTCCCTATTCTGTTGCAGGGCCTGTGTCCAACCCCACTTGATACCACCTACCACTTTTGCTCTGAGTATATGCATGCTTGTCCAGTGTGTGTGTGTTCTGCCTCTGGAATGTTTCCTGATTCTGATGGTTCTTACCATCTCTTTTGCAAGAGCTGGTTAAGAGACTGAGCATGTACCATGGAAAAGCATGAGTAGAACAGTGACCCAATCCAAGTCACCATTCATAACCTTGAAAGTGGCGATAGAGTCTCTGAAATGGTCTTTATACTTTTATGATTTTCCCTTGTGACTTTTCTCCACACTTGATGAGTGCTTAGTATACACGAGGCATTGCTTATAGTATACTCTAATGGATTCAGTTCAGTGCAGTCGCTCAGTCGTGTCTGACTCTGTGACCCCATAAACCATAGCACGCCAGGCCTCCCTGTCCATCACCGACTCCCGGAATCCACCCAAACCCATGTCCATTGAGTCGGTGATGCCATCCAACCATCTCACCCTCTGTCGTCCCCTTCTCCTCCTGCCCTCAACCTTTCCCAGCACCAGGGTCTTTTCAAATGAGTCAGCTGTTCGCATCAGGTGGCCAAAGTATTGGAGTTTCAGCTTCAACATCAGTCCTTCCAATGAACAGCCAGGACTGATCTCCTCTAGGGCAATCGAATTATCTCATTCTTTATCTTCCTCTTGTCTTAGGATGTCAGCTCTCTAAACGTGGGGACCTTGTCTGTTGCCACTGTATCCCCAGCCTGTGGAAGATTGCCTGACATAAGAGATGAACTTGGGGAATGGCTATTTAGGAAATGAATGGGTCCCAGAAGATTATCATTTGAGAACACACCTACATTCAAGGAAAGAAGAGTCTCCTTCCTATTCCAGCTATGTTCCAAGAGAAAATAACCTTACGTGGGTCTTTAGTCTAAGAGGTGGAACAAACATTGAAATGTGATTAGGACTTGCTCTAGTGGCCTTGGATGCACATGCAGATCCTGTCTGGGAGAGAGATCCTTGAGTGGTACCTTAATGAGAAGAAGTCTTTTAAAGCCTTAAGTTTGGTGCTTGGCCTGGTTGGAAATACAGGGCCTTCTGACTGCTATTCTTTGTGCTCACGTTGTCAATGTATGTATACGAACCTTTTATTATTATGGACTCAGTCGGCAGTAACCATGGTGAGTAGACCTATCACACAGCATTTTTCTGAGTCAGTTTAAAATGCTGACAATTAAATATACCGTACTCTTTTAAGCCATCCATCAGTCTCCCTTGTTGTCATGGTGACCGGAGTATATTTAGAAATGTGACAAGTACACTGAGTTCAATTGCACTTTTGCCAAAACATAGTTTTGCAGCTAAAATTGAATTTCCTGATTGAAGATCCAAGTGCTGTTAAGGGGGCATGATCATTCCTATACATTATTCTGGAAGCACAACTTACATCATTATATTAAGTCAGCAGTTAAAGTCAATGGCACCCCACTCCGGCACTCTTGCCTGGAAGATCCCATGGACGGAGGAGCCTGGTGGGCTGCAGTCCATGGGGTCGCTGGGAGTCGGACACGACTGAGCGACTTCACTTTCACTTTTCACTTTCATGCATTGGAGAAGGAAATGGCAACCCACTCCGGTGTTCTTGCCTGGAGAATCCCGGGAACGGGGGAGCCTGGTGGGCTGCCGTCTTTGGGGCCGCACGGAGTCGGACACGACTGAAGCGACTTAGCAGTAGCAGCAGAAAGTCTTATCAGGCTAGTAAGATACTGACACTAGAAGTTGTTATACTTAGAGATGATGAAATAAAGTGAGATAAAGATCTGTCTTTTTTTACTTTAAAAATGAAATTTGAACCTCTTCAGTATAACCAGTTTAATGATGTATTCTTTTATACATTTATAAAAATTTGTAGGTAAATGTGCATATGTCTATTCCTCCAGATTATATTTTTTATTTAAAAACCTCTTTAGGGACTTCTCTGGCAGTCTAGTGGTTAAGACTCCCTGCTTCCACTCATGGGGCAGGGGTTCAATCCATGGTTGGGAAACGAAGATCCTGTATGCCATGTGGCATAGCCAAAAAAAAAAAAAGAAAGAAAGAAAGAAAGAAAGAAAAAAACTTATTAAGGACCTCCTCTCTTCTACTTATAATCCATCCTTAGCAACATTAGGACATCTTTTTTTCACTTTTGGTCTGACCTCAGATTGACAAGCATCCTTATTTTTCCCCAAACTCACTCCTTTTGGGTTTCAAATGGAGTAAAGAGACCTTTTGCTCAAACAAAGGAAAAGTGAAAATCTCTTTTGTCTGGTCAGGAACTTGGTATGAATCTTCACTCTCCTTGTGTCTTGTCACTGCAATGCAAAGAATGATGCTGATTATGAGCTGCTTGCTCGTCTGACCACAGATAGTTTAGGGAATTATGCAATGGCTAGGTCATTGTTATAACTCTGATTTCTTTCCTGGTCAAAGACAGATTCTTGTTCTTTTTTATTTTTTTAAAGCAGAATGCTACTGCTGCTGCTAAGTTGCTTCAGTCGTGTCCGACTCTTTGCGACTGTGTAGATGGCAGCCCACCAGGTTTCTCTGGCCACGGAGTTCTCTATGCAAGAATACTGGAGTGGGTTGCCATTTCCTTCTCCATAAAGCAGAATGACATTTTGTTTATTTATTTATTGACTACACACTGAGGCTTATAGGATCTCAGTTCCCTGAACAAGAATTGAACCCGGGCCATGACATTGAAAGCCTGGAATCCCAACCACTAGGCAACCAGGGAACTCTCCAGATTCTTGCTCTTGAAGTGAGAAACAGTTGCTTCTGGATACTTCTGCTTCTGTGTTTCCGGGGAGCTGAATGCTTTGGTAACTGGGGTTGATTTTAAGTCCTTGATAATATATATGCTGAACTTTTTATTTCTTTCATTTTCATGGCAAAGTCTGTTATGGTAAGATTTACCACTGAGTCTTTAGGATATGCAGGCACTGTGTATACTAAGCTCTTCAATGGATCATTTCACTGTAGTGACACAGTAATTTTGAGTGAGTCCTATTATCGTTCTCATTTTACATGAAAGAAGCAGGTTTAGAGAGATTTTATGTCTTGACTGAGAGCATACCTTGAGTGGTAATGGAGTCTGGATTCTGATCTTTGTGGCATATTAACCAGTGACCCCCTCGTGGAAGGCACACAGTGAATATCTGTTGACTAATCAATGGATTAGTCACTAATCATGATGAAGTTTTATGTCCATGTTTCAGTGTTTCTGGGGCTCAGAAACACTGATAGCTCAGTTGGTAAAGAATCCGCCTGCAATGCAGGAGACCCTGGTTCGATTCCTGGGTCAGGAAGATCCGCTGGAGAAGGGATAGGCTACCCACTCCAGTATTCTTGGGCTTCCCTGGTGGCTCAGCTGGTAAAGAATCCACCTGCAATGTGGGAGACCTGGGTTTGATCCCTGGGTTGGAAATATCCCCTGGAGAAGGGAAAGGCTACCCACTCCAGTATTCTGGCCTGGAAAATTCTATGGACTGTATAGCCCATGGGGTCGCAGGTCGAAAACAGTCGGACAAGACTCAGCGACTTTCACTTTCACTTCAGTGTTTCTAAATACTAATGTGGCAGCTGATAAGGGTAAACAGGTAGCGGGATCTGAATGTAGAACTGAGCCACTCTGTGCCTGGAGAATCCCATGGACAGAGGAGTCTGGCAGTCCATAGGGTTGCATAGAGTTGGACATGACTGAAGTGACTTAGCATGTTGCATGAATCTCCCCTAAAGGTTTGGAACCAAAGATGATTAGTATGAAGCAGTAGGGAAATAGACATAAATCCCATCAAGTCCAGTGGTTCAGTCTCAGGACCTATTTACACTCTTAAAAATGAGTTTTTATTTATGGGAGTCATAACTAATGCTGTTCATTATCATAGAAATTAAATTAATTACAAATAAATTAAAGCCAATATTTTAATGAAAATTATTTGTATGAAAATAAGTTTGTTTTCCAAAATAAACAAAAAATTACTGAAAAAATTGGCAACTGGAGTCTTTGCATTAAATTTTTTGCAATATGTATTTTGATTAAAATTTTTGAGGAAAATCTTGAGAGAATTTACAGATAGGGAGTAAAAAAGAGGTAATCATGGATTTTTTTCTTTGATACTATACCAATATATGACGAGTGGTAGTTTCTTAAAGTTTAATTGCAATGTGAAATATGAAATCATATCAATAAACCTTTTTTTTTAAACAGCCCATTATATTAAAATCTATTGGTCTTATTTTTATTTTTTTTTTAATTTATTTTGATTGGAGGCTAATTAGTTTATAATATTGTATTGGTTTTGCCATACATCAACATGAGTCTACCATGGGTGTACATGTGTTCCCAATCCTGAACCCCTCTCCCACACCTCCCTCCCCGTACCATCCCTCTGGGTCATCCCAGTGTACCTGCCCCAAGCATCCTGTATCCTGCATTGAGCCTGGACTGGTGATTCATTTCTTATATGATATTATACATGTTTCAATGCCTTTCTCCAAAATCATCCCACCCTCTCCCTCTCCCACAGAGTCCAAAAGACTGTTCTATACATCTGTGTCTCTTTTGCTCTCTTGCATACAGGGTTATCGTTACCATCTTTCTAAATTCCTGATCTTCACCTATGATTGCATAACATCATTTATTACTTGTTTCGTGGAGTTGTGCATATCTTCCAAATATTGAAATGTTTTGTTCTTTAGTATTTTAAAGTAATCACATTTGTTAATATCACTGCTGATTTCATCAGCAAGACTATTTTAAGTATTTCAGTTCAGTTCAGTTCAGTTCAGTTCAGTCTCACAGTTGTGTCCGACTCTTTGCGACCCCATGAATCGCAGCACACCAGGCCTCCCTGTCCATCACCAACTCCCGGAGTTCACTCAAACTCATGTCCATCGACTTGGTGATGCCATCCAGCCATCTCATTCTATCATCCCCTTCTCCTCCTGCCCTCAATCCCTCCCAGCATCAGAGTCTTTTCCAATGAGTCAGCTCTTCACATCAGGTGGCCAAAGTACTGGAGTTTCAGCTTTAGCATCAGTCCTTCCAATGAACACCCAGGACTGATCTCCTTTAGGATGGACTGGTTGGATCTCCTTGCAGTTCAACGGACTCTCAAGAGTCTTTCCAACACCACAGTTCAAAAGCATCAATTCTTTGGCACTCAGCTTTGTTCACAGTCCAAGTCTCACATCCGTACATGACCACTGGAAAAACCATAGCCTTGACTAGACGGACCTTTCTTGGCAAAGTAATGTCTCTGCTTTTGAATGTGCTATCTAGGTTGGTTATAACTTTCCTTCCAAGGATTAAGCATCTTTTAATTTCATAGCTGCAATCACCATCTTAAGTGATTTTGGAGCCCCGTCCACTCCTGCCAAATAAAGTCTGACTCTGTTTCCACTGTTTCCCCATCTATTTCCTATGAAGTGATGGGACCAGATGCCATGATCTTCATTTTCTGAATGTTGAGCTTTAAGTCAACTTTTTCACTCTCCTCTTTCACTTTCATCAAGAGGCTTTTGAGTTCCTCTTCACTTTCTGCCATAAGGGTGGTGTTATCTGCATATCTGAGGTTACTGATATTTCTCCTGGCAATCTTGATTCCAACTTGTGCTTCTTCCAGCCCAGTGTTTCTCATGATGTACTCTGCATAGAAGTTAAATAAGCAAGGTGACAATATACAGCCTTGACATACTCCTTTTCCTATTTGGAACCAGTCTGTTATTCCATTCCAGTTCTAACTTTTGCTTCCTGACCTGAATATAGTTATTAGGAAGTTGTCAAATGTATAATATAAATAGTAGATGCAAGGTTTTCAAAATTCTAATTTTCACTTTAATATTTTAATTTCATCATTGACAATAAAGCTTGTTAGTTCTTTTTCTTGAAATTATGTTTTTTTGGTTTAGTTTTGAGAAAATGTATGACAGGACCAAGTCTGAATGACCATTCTTTCAGGTAAAAATGGTGTTTCAAGCAAGGAGCCATTACTTTATTTCTCAATTCAAACAATCAAGTACCTGAATTTCTTGGAGACAACCATTGTAGTTTGGGATTAGCAGAAGTGCTTCATGAATACTTCCTCTATCTCACACAGAATATTAAAAAGATGTGTCAGTCTTATAAAGATGATATAGAAACCTCAGGATTGAGATTTTATAAAATTAAGGATTTTTGATTCATTCAGGGCAGTATCAAGTGAAGCAGTCCCCTTGAAGCCCCTCTTCACTGTGGGTGCTTGGTGATGAAAAGTACAATGACTTTCAGTACCTTTTGGTGACACTTCCTTGATTCATGTTAAAACTCCAGTCATTTTAACCCACACATTGCTTTTGTACTATTGGTATAAATGTATACACAGTGAAAAAGGTTCAAAACATAAAAATGAACTTTCAGTCCCTTGGAAGGGTCTGGAGGACCTTTACTTTAGGAGTTTAACTCCTAAGTTTATGGATCACACACTGAGAGCCACTAATCTAATTCAGATCTAATCTGGATCTAATCAAAGATCTAATCTTTGCATTTCATGAGAAAGAGGAGCTGGAAAAGACCAACCCAAGACAGCCCCACCAGTTACGGACAAGAACTCAGTACATTCCTCCTTTTTTCTCTTGATTTCCTGTTTCAGTTTCAGAAATTTCAAGGTAAATGTTTGTGAAGTTCTTTTGTGAATATAATGATACCAAAGTGAAGTCGCTTAGTCGTGTCCGACTCTTTGCGGCCCCATGGACTGCAGCCTCCCAGGCTCCTCCATCCATGGGATTTTCCAGGCAAGAGTACTGGGGTGGGTTGCCATTGCCTTCTCCAGGGGATCTTCCCGACTACAGGATTAAACCCGGGTCTCCCGCATTGCAGGTGGAGGCTTTACCCTCTAAGCCACCAGGGAAGCCCCCAGTGATACCAAAATATATAATTACTGAACATATTTAGGAAGATTTCTGTATTTTTTGCATATTAAACCCTTTGCATAGTTTCCCTGCTCTGCACCACTCACTCTTTTGCTTTTCAATATTTCAGTAGTCACCACCACTGCCTTTGTAATCAGAACATGCTTTGTCTTTGCCAAATGGAGAGGAGGTGAGGGAGCAGTTGGATGCTTATTCATTTTCTGGTTTAGAATTCCAGTTTGTGGGGAAAATAGAATCAGTGAGTTTGTGCTGAAGCAGCCATTTCTTTCTTCACCTAGATTATTAGTTAAAAGTCATAGGAAAGGAAACTGTACAAACAACCATTATCTTTCATATCACAACAAGTCATCTCTCTGGCCAACCAAACTCAACCTTCTATTATCTATTAAAGTTTCTCTCTCCCTGCAGGAGGGATGTTGTCCAACAAAATTACTCTTAATTTTGCTTTTGCTTATGTTAATATTTTATGTGATCTGTTTTCTTCCATAAAAATTGGTCAGGTTTTGAAATCGTCATGAAGGATGCTAAGAGAGACAGTAGAACTAGACCTAGATATTGAATTTTCTGTTTAATAGCTTCCTCTCCTGTTTTACAATAGTTTTGAGGGATGTTGGGGGTTGAAAGCAGTTGCAGTGTATAAAAATGAGTAAATTTGGCAAAATATAAAAAGAGGTTTGCAGACTCTCAAATGTATTGTTCTCTCACCTTCAAATAAGTTGGATATTCTTTTCCAATATGCCATTTTTTCCTATATCTCATCCAACAGTTGCTCACTTTCCCTTACCTGTGCACTCTGTGAACTGAACTTTGTTTTCTAACCTTCTGATTCTTCCCTCGTGATTCTCATTACCCTAAAGGCTAATCAGATTTGGCCTCATGTCACCCCTGGTGGTGCTAGTGGTAAAGAATCTACCTGCAATGCAGGAGACCTGGGTTCAGTCCCTGGGTTGGGAAGATCCCCTGGAGGAGGGCGTGGCAACCCACTCCAGTATTCTTTCCTGGAGAATCCCATGGACAGAGGAGCCTGGAAGGCTACAGTCCATAGCATCACAAAGAGTTGGACATGACCGAAGGGACTTAATATACATACACCTGTTTATCAGCTCTTCTCTAAACCAAGGACTTTGGTAACTCTTTTTTCTGTCTGCAAAACTCATGTTTCCTGTCTGTAGTTACCTGAAAACCATTGAGTCTTTTCTGTTTCTTTTTTAGAACTTCTAGTTATGGTTTTCCTAGCCATGTATTAGGCTCAAAAATTGCCCCTCGCAACAGTTCTAACTCTTTACAATGTTTTCTGCTTCCTTTTTGGAACCTCTGGAGCTTGGGTCTGTCCTGTGCTTAGTGCATCATAGGAGCTTCATGGATGTATTGAATGGATGTTATTTTTATCCAGGGATCTCTTCTTCAAAGGGCATTCTCCAGATTTTTATCTAGTGATCTGAACTGTTGTTTATCTCTCAGCTAAGTCTTTGAAACCTGGAGCTTCACTGGCCTGTCTTCTAATGCTGACTCCCTCTCATTAGGATGTCATGCATGCCTTTCCTGGCAGATGGCCACTTAGCCTCTACTTGAACACTTCTAATTCTTTGTGAGGCGATTGTTTCTACTACTGGATAGCTTATGTTTAACAATCTCCTTTGCATTGTTCTGAAACTGAATTTTCATAGTTTCAACCCTAATAGTTCTAGCATTGCAGATTTTTCAAAAGTATCATGATTTATATAGGACATATCCTTAGATACCCAAAGACAGCTTTTTATTCCGTATCCATCTTTGCTCCTCCTTCAGTCTTCTTCTTACTGCTTATATCTTGGTCCCTGAGAAGGTTTGGATGCTCAAATTCTTTATGCCTTCCCTATTTCATATTACTTTCTAGAGTTCCATCATGCAGTCCAATTCTAAGAGCCTTTTTTAAACCCACTTCTCTTTGTCTGTTAAACTGAGAACAGTGTGAGTTTGGGACCCTAAAAGCTGGGATATGAATTCTAGTACCACAACTTATTTGGTGTGTGAACTTCATGAGTTACTCAATCCTTCTAAGCATTCCTTTACTCAGATGCAAAATGGATGTATAATGACTTCTAAGAATATTTTTAAGGATTAAGATATGTGAAGTGCTTAGCTTAGTTATTGAAACATAGCATGTTTAATAGATATTTCTTTTAACTTGATCAGCTTTTAAAAAATCTTTCCCTTGTGGCTCAGCTGGTAAAGAGTCCACCTGCAATGTGGGAGACCTAGGTTCAATCCGTGGGTTGGGAAGATCCCCTGGAGAAGGGAATGGCTACCCACTCCGGTATTCTGGCCTGGAGAATTCCAGGGACTGTATAGTCCATGGAGCTACAAAGAGTTGGACATGACTGAGTAACTTTCATTTCCTTTTTGTTTATTGAATTAGAGTTGATTTACAGTATTGTGTTAGTTTCAGATGTGTGCTTATATATTTATCTATATATGTATATAAGTGTATATATGTATATCTCAACTCTTTTGTCTTTGATTTTTTTCCCCTATATATGACTTTTTTTTCTTTTTTAGAAATCATTATTTCAAGAATCTCTCCTTTTATAATCTATGGGAACTTGAATAGATTTTGTATCCTACTGTTGTGTGACTATTGTATAAGTATTAATTATGTTGAGTTGTTTCATAGTGCTTTTCAGGTCTACTATATCCTTCTCAATATATCTACTATATCTACTTCTCAGTATATTCAGTCTATTAATTTTTGAGAGGTTGATATTGAAACTCCAACTAAAAATCTTAATTAATCTACTTAAAAATAATTATAATATATAGTGGTACTATATGCAACCTTGTTCTGTATTTTCCAAGTCTCCTGTAAATGTGTTATCATATTTTCATAATTAAAAAATGCTATTACAATAAAAAATAGAATCTCTCCTTCTCCTCTTTCTTTCTCTATTTTCCCCTGTTTGGATTTTATTTATATTTATAATCTTAAAAAGAAGTCCCATTATCTCTAGATTTGTTTCCTCCTTTGTTTTTTTAATTTGGTATCACTTAGCATGGTTTTCTTGACAATCATTGTTTTCTACATTAATTTTCTCAGCTCCTGCCTGCATTTCTATTCATATCTTCAGCCTTTATTATTCTTACTGTGAAAAACATTTCTTCACCCCTGTACTGGGTTAATGATGGCTGGGCCATTGCAGGTTACTTAACTCTTCACTGAACCACTCACTTAGTAGCTTCTAGAATCATTTCGTTAAACAATACACTTTTTTTTACATTAACTGTTCAATTAATTTAAATTCACCCTACACTTACTAACCTCTTGTTATGTGGCATGTAATGAGCTTAATGCTATAGGAGTTATGTGAAACACTTTTATCATTTGTTCATTCAGTCATTCAGTAAACATTTTCTTGAGTACTTACTAAGGATCAGATTCTGGATTTGGGGTTTGGTTTCAAGAAACTGAGTTCGACAGGGTATTTTCTTCAAGAAACACAACCGAGGAAAAGTTATAAAACAGTGTGGTAATTTTGTTGTTGTTCAGTTGCTCAGTCGTGTCCCACTCTTGCGACTCCATGGACTATAGCCCACCAGGCTCCTCTGTCTGTGAGATTTCACAGCAAGAATACTGGAGTTAGTTGCCATTTTTTTTTTTTTTTTTCCCTCTAGGGGATCTCCTCAGCCCAAGAACTGAACCTGCATCTCCTGCTTTGCAGGTGGGGTTTTTTTTTTTTTACTGCTGAGCTACCTGGGAAGCCCCGGTGTCAATTTTAGTGATCTATACATGAAACTAGGCATTACGTTTGTCTTTACAAAGGCTGCTTCATCAAATGCTTTTGGGTCAGGCGAAGCTTTATAGCAAGAGAGACACTTAAAGGCTTGGTAAGAGCTTAGAGTCCACTGGAAATATAAGACCTATACTAGGGTTTTGGTTATAAAGCCAGCTTCTAAATTCTGTGTGTTATCCTTGGCTTCTCTCCCCCTGCTTCCCAGAATTGCATACATGCAACATTTGCCTTTTTTTGTTTTTTTCTTGTTTAGTTTTGGGGCCTTAGAACCAGTGTTTGGGACCTAATTACTGCATGAATGCATACATATTTCTATATTCCAAAGTAGGAATAATGACATAAATTCATAAAAATAATCTCATAATGCTAGGACACTTTACAAAGTCTTTCTCTATCTATCATTTCATTTACTTCTTATAGAATGGCTTGTGGGTTTCCTCAGCGAGTATCTTAAACACTATTACTGATAGATATTAGACAAGAATTAGCACTGAATAATTATGTGTGGAGGATTTGCAAAGAATTTTTTCTCTTTATTTCAAAGTGATCATGCTGTATTATCTGATTTTATTTAGATCATAAACCAGCTTTGCCCATTACCAGGTATCTAGGAAAAAGTCTCTTTTCCACTCTGAGGTCAGGTTTGTCACTTGCCAAACGGAGATATTGCAACTATTACTAACTATTTCCCCTCATTGGATTAGGTGAAGAGTAAAATCATTAATTCATGTGAAAGAATAATGTATATATCTGATCACAACTGAAAACACAATAAGTGTACTTTTCGAGTGACCAGATTGTGAACTACTTTGTCACAGTCAATTCAGCTTAAGTAAGTAATTTTCACTTGTTTCTTAAACTTTCTGAGGCAGCTGCATGTCTCGCATGCTCAGCTGTTTAATCTTGTCCGACTGTTTGCCACCCCATGGGCTGTAGCCCGCCAGGCTCTTCTTTCCATGGGATTATCCTGGCAAGAATACTGGAGTGGGTTGCCATTTCCTCCTCTAAGCTACACGTCTTCCTTCTGTCTGTTTACCCAGTAGTGACTGCTGCTAAGTGCTGTATGTTCAATAAACACTTGTTGATTGGATTTTTTAAAGCACTGGTCTTCTGAAGTCCAGTGCCGGAAATTTGTGAGCTACTTACATTTTTGCTTTGGATTCCTAAAGCCTCTGATTTAATTTCTAGATTATAAGTTCTGTTGATAGAACCCTTATAAATATCACATGAAGAAGATGAGCATTACCTTTAGGCCAAAGCAATTTACTTTTTAAAAATCTGATTAATTTCAACACAATCAGCCAGGATGTCAGAAGATCTCAGTGTCTTTGATAGATGCTGACAGCTGAGGAAATTAAAATCAGGGAGGGAAGCAATTAAATACTGGCAAACATTACTTTAATGAGACAACCAAATTGTTCATAAGCCACAGAGTACGTTGTATTCTTGATAAGTGTCTTAAGGTATCATTTAAAAATGTTCTTCATGTGGGATTTGATGTTGGGAGTGGAGGACATTCCATGTTTGTCATTTAATACCTTTGGCCTGATCTCACATTTCGATTACTTTTGGGGTCACACTTCCTAATAATCATGTTTAAGATTATGATGTTGTTTAATTTACAAGTTATCGTCTCACCACCACCTTTATCAATTCATAAAACTTACCGAAATGCACAGTCTAGACAAAATAATGTTTGGCTTTTCCACAGTGGTTTAGGGATAGCCATGGTCAAGATGCTGGAAGGGATTGGGGGCAGGAGGAAAAGGGGACAACAGAGGATGAGATGGCTGGATGGCATCACCGACTTGATGGACGTGAGTTTGAGTGAACTCCGGGAGTTGGTGATGGACAGGGAGGCCTGGCGTGCTGGGATTCATGGGGTCACAAAGAGTCGGACACGACCGAGCGACTTAACTGAACTGAACTGAACTGATGGTCAAGATTCATGGAAAGAGAAACAGAAAAATGTAAATCTCATACAACTTCTAATTGAAAAGATTTGGGAATTGTAGCACTAAAACCAGAACCAAGGTCCTCAATTCCCAGTCTACTGTTCTTTTTAAGATAGCACCCCTTGTTCAGAATAAACGTCTGGCATTACGGGACTGAAGACACTTCAGTTTATTTGCTTAGAGCGTTTTTACAAGGCTCTGTCAGTTGCTTATTTGTACTACAGCACTTGTTAAATATCAAATATTAAGGGGCATCCATACATTGGCCTTAGTGATTCTCAGGCCAGTTGGTTGGAATTTTTCTTCATAATGTCAAGATCATCACTTAGAGTTTTTTTTTTTTCACCTAGAGTTCTGTTGTCTAAAATTGTTCAGGGGTGGAGTGGTCGATCCAGAGGCTACTGTGGTTATTGGAAAACCTGTTTTTATCTCTTCTTTCTTCATTTCTCCTGACCTCCCATTCCTCTCTTCTTTTTTCCTTATTCTTTATCATTTTCTTTCCTTTCACTTTTTATCCCCTCCCCCTTTGGCTCCATTGTTCTCTCCAGTTTCTCCCCCAAATACAGTAGAAATGATCAACTATTTTATACTAGTCCCAGCTCTCAGTTTCTTGATT
This sequence comes from Bos indicus, assembly GCF_029378745.1. Taxonomy (NCBI): domain Eukaryota; kingdom Metazoa; phylum Chordata; class Mammalia; order Artiodactyla; family Bovidae; genus Bos; species Bos indicus. The sequence continues at coordinate 79,624,950 of NC_091760.1, read as the reverse complement.
CTTATTTTGCTTTGATCCTAATTAATGTGTTAAAGTTTTTTAAGTTAGAGGTTGATCATACAAGTTTTTTTTTTGTTGAAATTGCTTCTGGAAATGAGAAGGGTTTTCTTGAGAGTGATGGGTTGGGTGATTTGACAAAGGATGCATCCTCGCCAGGTTTTGGGTCCGCAGTCATAAAATCCACAGAGGATTTGTCACTGGATTTGTCACTTGTCCCAGATGTCTTTATGGGTCTAGAGGAGAACTCCACTGCATCAGAAAATACTCGAGTTACTGAGGACACGTGCCACTCAAACCGTGTGAGAAGAGGATGGTGAACTTCTTAGCTAGAAGGTTTTAGCTCTTCTACAGTGTGAGATGAAACTTACTGATGCAGACCCCTTTACGAAAATTTAGTGGTACAGCCTTGTATTGTTTCTGTGGCTTGTGTTTCGATAGCTTGCCCAAGGATGTCACGTCTCTGAAACTTCACTGGGGAGAGCTGAGAAAGTGTTGATGGTAACCCTGCATCGAACACTCCCTCAGCTTAGTAATGTGTCACCTTCTGGTTAGACCACAGATGCGAAGTCTCTCTCCTTTCACTTGCTAGTGAAGCAGGACTCAGTACTAAATGTGCCTTGGCCCCTTGACAGTAGACTTTTACAGGCTATATGCTCACTTTACCTTTCCTTCCAAATAGAGTGCTCCCAACTGGGAGGCTGCATCGTGTAGTAGAAGCGTCCTTACTCGTTTGGGGATCAAGATCCGAGGATAAACTTTTATATGTTTCATATTAACCATGTGATGGTTGAAGTTTGGCTTCCTGATCAGTAAAATTGGGGTAATACGGTTTCATTGGGGTTACGTTAAGGATGATTTGAGATAACATGATCATGAAATATTTTTCAAACTATAAACTATAGTATTACAGATGATTAATATTTTTATTTTGGTGGCATATGGCAATAATTTCTCACAGAATTTAATATCAACCATGCTGTATTCCTAATCATCTGATTTAGGCCCCTATATGAAAATGGGATATGTTAATAAAACTTCTGAGACATCTTTGAAAGTGAAGTGAAATTGCTCAGTTGTGTCCGACTCTTTGCGACCTCATGGACACCAGGCTCCTCCATTCATAGGATTTTCTAGGCAAGAGTACTGGAGTGGGTTGCCATTTCCTTCTCCAGGGAATCTTCCTGACCCAGGGATTGAACCCAGGTCTCCCGCATTGTAGACAGATGCTTTACTGTTTGAGCCACCAGGGAGGTCCTGAGAGATCTTTCAGTTCAGTTCAGTTCAGTTGCTCAGTTGTGTCCGACTCTTTGCGACCCCATGAATCGCAGCACACCAGGCCTCCCTGTCCCTCACCAACTCCCGGAGTTCACTCAGACTCACGTCCATCGAGTCAGTGATGCCATCCAGCCATCTCATTCTCTGTCGTCCCCTTCTCCTCCTGCCCTCAATCCCTCCCAGCATCAGAGTCTTTTCCAATGAGTCAACTCTTCACTTGAGGTGGCCAAAGTACTGGAGTTTCAGCTTTAGCATCATCCCTTCCAAAGAAATCCCAGGGCTGATCTCCTTCAGAATGGACTGGTTGGATCCCCTTGCAGTCCAAGGGACTCTCAAGAGTCTTCTCCAACACCACAGTTCAAAAGCATCAATTCTTCGGCGCTCAGCCTTCTTCACAGTCCAACTCTCACATCCATACGTGACTACTGGAAAAACCATAGCCTTGACTAGACAGACCTTTGTTGGCAAAGTAATGTCTCTGCTTTTGAATATGCTATCTAGGTTGGTCATAACTTTCCTTCCAAGGAGTAAGCGTCTTTTAATTTCATGGCTGCAGTCACCATCTGCTTTGCTTCTCAACAAATCTATCCCTGTGTTAAAACTGACCCCTTGTTCTTGCAGTCCTATTGGACGCTCCATTTTTCTGAACCTAAAGCATGATACAGGCACAGACTTTAGACTGACCTGTGATAAATCCTCAGGCTTTCCCCTAAAGCAGTTTCTTTTGCTTTTTGGGTTGAGGGGATACATGATTCTTCAATTTTGAGGCTTTGTCACATGGAACAAAAGTTCTTTGTGATGCTGGTAGGTGAAGTCATGTAGATTGACACAGATAAATACTATGGTATTTCAAAACTAGAGACATGAATCAAGGAAATACCCAACCCAGAGATACCCTCTATTCTTGTGTGCTTAGAACATTATTCTTTGATCATATAAGCATGTGCTTATAGGAAGGAATTTTTGTATACCATTTTGTTGACCACCCCATCAATGCTTATATATATGAAATAATAGAGGAAAATCTTCCCCCCAAAAGTTTAACTCATCTTTGGCTGTGAAGTGGGTATTATATGTCTCATTTACATATAAAGAAATTGACACTTGGGGGTTTAAGTAACTTGCCTAAGGCCATTGGTAAGAGGCAGACAGGTCTGACTGGCTCTAAATCCTGTGTTTTCCCCACTTCCTCATGTCAATCAAATAACTGGTTTTATCTAATTATTTCCTCCTTCACTAAGTCTGGTGGATCAAGTCAATGAGTTGTCTGTCCTCATATTTTCCTTACCTAATATTCTGGATGTAAAGGAAAGCCCACTGGATGAACAGGCAGAGCTCAGAGGGTACAAACTCTCATCTTGGCATGTATTGTACTGTGCCGTCTTGGGCAAGTTACCTACCTTTTTTGACTTCAGTTTTTGCATCTGTAAAATGAGGAAAATAATATCTATTCACATTTGTGAATTTAACCATGAGAGAGATATTGGTTCCTTTCTCATCCTCCTTATCCTCTGTGAGCTTTTGTTTCCTCACCTATAAAGTGATAGAATAATCTCTTCCTGCTTCTTTACCAAGTTGACATGGACTAAAATGAGATAATGAATGTGAAAGTGTTTTGTGAAACCAGAAACTGCTGTATATATAGAAGAGTTTATGATTATTAATGAATAAATAGAGCTTGCAAGCTAAGAGTAACTTTTCCCTGTTTTGTTTACAGACACTAGCATTGCAGTTTGCTGACCCTTGTGTCCACTGATCATTCCAAGAACGAGCTGTCCAAGGTAAGAGGGGCTTGGTATCATCACATTTATGAAATGCTAATAGGCATCTGTAGTGTTTAAGGTAGATTTCACTCCCAACAGAAGAAATATGAAGGTATTCCAGGAGCACCAAAACCTGAAACATGGCCAAGGCAGTGAAGTGCTTCCTTTCCCTTTTATGTTTCCTTGATTTGATTTCCTTTTTAATTCCAGCTTTTTGAACCTTCATACCTGAAGCAGAGAAGTATTTTGGTAACATGCAAGTATTGAAGTGTCTATAGTACGCCATGTCCAAGGACGTTCTTATCTAGTGCCTTCTTAAATCCCCAGCTAGTATGTAGCAGGAGGGCTTTCTCCAGTTTCCTGGTCATTGATGGGGTGCATTTCTCACTACACTACGCTGCCACTGTTACCTGGCTCTGAAGGAGTCAAACTACTAGTAGCGTCTGTCACTGCCTCTTACCTGCTCCCAAAACATCTCTAAAAGACATAATCTAAGGCTATCACAACAACAAAACCCTTACAAATACAGGAAATGAGTTAGTCTTTTGAAACCCAGGACCTATGGTACCTGCATTCCACTGTCTTGGGGAACCAGTGTAAATGAATTAGAACTTGGCAGAAGATTTCATTCTTCTTGAGTTTGTCAAGAAAATGGAGACCAGTTTAAAATAAAAATAAGAAAGCATAAAATTTGTTTTATGTGTTTAAGAAAGCATAAAAATTTTAAAATTTGCAAGATGTGTGTTTTCTTCTGCAGATAACCAGTTGATATCTGTACTTCCCAGCTAACTCTGCTGTGTTCTCTGTAATCTTCTGGAAGTCTTAGCCAAAAAGAGGCGAAGTAGTCACTATGGTGTTCCTAACTGCAGGCCCTATAGGATAGCACCTTTGTGGAAGATTTGATATCAGTATTGAAAGTTCTGTAAACATTTCTTCTGATGAATACTTTGATTATCTCTTTGGTATTTTCTTTACATGATCTTGAACATATATATATATTTTTTTAGTGTGTTGGAGTCTAGTTGATTTACAATGTTCTGTTAGTTTCAAGTGTACAGCCAAGTGAATAAATTATACATACACATATATCTGTTCTTTTTTAGATTCTCTTACTATATAGGCCATTGCAGAGTGCTGAGTAGAATTCCCTGTGCTATATAGTAGGTCCTTATTAGTTATCTATTTTATATATAGTAATTTAAACATAATTTTAATTATACAGGCCTCTGAGCAAATTGAGGTTTGTTGGTACTGCCTCATATTTGCAGGAGTTGCAATTTATAAATGAGTGAAAATTTTGGTGTCACATTAATATGGTTTTCAAAGCTAACACTCATCATATACATCGAATAAGAAGAGATCATGTATGAGCAAGGCCAGTGAGGGAACGTATAGACTGTGAAACTCTTCTATGAGCAGATCAGACCTATATGCCATTTGTGGTATTTAGATTTTATACTCGTTTCTATAAGAAGAGTTACTAAAAAAAAAAAGATGGTAGCCAAAAATATAGGAATGGCTCCTGTCCATCTTTTTGTTCCTCTCTAGTCTATAAAATGCCCCTGCAAAAAAAATCCTTTCTTATATACTTGATGTATTTTCAGGGATAACACGTCAGAAAAGAATGTACTGTAGACAGGTGATAGCATAATTTTTGGTAGCTCTGTTAGACAGAGATCTGTTTGTTCATTTAGAAGCTACAGGTTTTATATTAACTTTCCTCCAAATGCAAATTGTTAAATATTAATAAAATACTTTTTGAAAAGTGGTTAACTATGCCCCTGCTTCCCCACTGAAACTAATTTGAATGTACAAAGAAGAGTTTAAGCAAGGCTGGAAAGGTTATGAAAAACTGCTCTTGAGAAAGGAATTTTGTATATATCTATCATCTGTGTATTATCTATCATCTATTATCAGTCATCTATTATCTATCTATCTATTCATCTATCTTTTAAAATTATTTAAGTGGATTTGGTGAGGAAAAAAGGATAAAAACTTCTCAGATAGCCTTTGGATGATAGAGAAGTAAATATTCTGAGAGCATACTACAGAAATTTAAAATAATCTTATGGTAATAATTGATGTCAGTGTCAGTAATGAAGAAAGAATAACAGTTTAAATAAATAATTAGGCTTGACGGTAGCTGTGTCAACAGGTACCCACTTAATGAGTGTAATCATTGTTTTTCTCGGCTTTCAACGTTGATCCACTGACTGCGGTGTGTTCCCTGTCCCACTTCCAAACCAAATCTATTTAAAGCTGTACTTCATGGAATCTGAAACTGTATACCCTGTTTACTATTTAGAGCTGATACCCAATGTTCTTTAACAGGGAAGATCTTACTTGAGTAAGAACAAGCTTCTGGCCTTTGGTAGACCGTTGATTATCCTTGTTTTCCATGGGGTGATTCATTAGCGAGGATGAATAATGCCCAATTAATTCTCACAGACTTGTCTCTATTGCTAGAGTGAATTGGTTATTATAATTTGATGGAAACAGCTCTAGTCTGCCTTAAATCAAATAAATCAGCTATTGTTATTTGAGGTGGAGTTAGAGACAGTAGTTATAAGTGAAATTATGTTCTTAGTTACCTGAATAGAATCTCATTGTTTGCGGGAGTGAAGTAAAGCATTATGGATTATGTTCTATGAACCAGGTGTCATGAGAATCTATTTCTACTCCCAGCTCTGACTGTATCACCTTGGGCAAGTCATTTTCCCTCTTTGAGGTCTATTTCAGCATCTGACAATAGATAGAGTTAGACCAGTTGGTCATGGTGTTATTTCTAGTTAAATATCCCAATGTTAATTGCTATGATTTTATTTCTTGGTCAGTTCTTTCTTCCTCCTGCTGCTACTTTTCCAAAGTCATAGAGAGTCTAATGTGAAAATTGTTTTTTTAGCTTTTAATTCTTTTACATACCTGAAAGGCAGTTAATGATTTGAATTTTAGATTGGACAGTGATTGGACATTTATGCATTGGTTGTGTCTACCCTAGCAACATTCATTTTCTAGTTAGAAATCAAAAAAGTCCATTTTCCTCTATGTTTTTCTGCTCCATAATTTCGGTCTCAGTTTTAGAGGCTCTGGTAAACTTCTCAACTAGCCATATAAAGAGGTTCCTCTTCTGTTGTTTGACTTTTCTGGGATTGCGTCAGTGACCTGTAAGGAGAGGTCAGAATATCAAAGACAGAGGGGGCATTGAGAACCAGTCTAGACAAAATTTTACAAATGAATTTATTTGCAAAGAAGAAATGGAGACACAGATGTAGAGAGCAAACATACAGATACCAAGTAGGGGAGATGGGGAGGGATGAATTGGGAGGTTAGGATTGACATATATACACTACTATGTATAGAATAGATTACTAAAGTATACATCTGTGGCGGAATCATGTTGATGTATGGCAAAACCAATACAAAATTGTAAAGTAATTAGCCTCCAATTAAAATAAATAAATTTAAATAAAAAAAAAATGATAATGAGAACCTACTGTTCAGCACAGGCATCTCTACTCATTGTTCTAAGTGAGAAGGATATCTAAAAAAGAGGGGCTGTATATATATGTAGAACGGATTCACTTTGCTGTACAACAGAAAGTAACACAACATTGTAAAGCAACTATACTCCAATAATAAAAATTAAAAAAGAACCAATTTAGCCAAATCCTTTCATTTCAGAGATGGAAATTTTGGGCTCAGGGAGGGAATCTGATTTGTCTGAGGTACTAGTGGCAGATCCTGGGCTAGAATTCTTTCTTCTGACTCCTTAGTTGCTGTTTTAGGAAAGGAATCTCTATATGTGAAATGTCGTTTCTCTTCCCAACATTTAAAAGGACATTATCTTTCAGGCAAAACCAATCACATTGCCAACTCAGGGATATGAGATGCCCTTCAAATATGTGGATGGCATACCTTTTCGTTCATTCTGTGAAGCATGAGATAGATGATTCTGGCTGCCTCTGCTCTCTGTGTTTGTTAGGAGTCTGTGGTTCCCTTGCAGTTCTTCTTGACCCTGACATCACCACTGTTTCCTACTGTCCTTTTCTAATCCATTGAATTATAGGAAGCTTAGGATGAGTTCCTAACTGGCTGTGTGCTGTGCATAGTTGGGAACATCAATAAAGAGAAGACAGATGCAGGATTAATATGAAGGAGGACAGGAGAGTAATAGCCAACACAGTGAAATCTAGTTCAAGGCCTGTGGTTCCCAGTTGCTGTGTTACATAAGATTAATAGCAACATCTCTCATCCTTTGAGACCTTCTTTCTGCCTTGCTCTTGTGGGACTGGGCTGGGACTGAGGAACAGCTGGAATGATCTTTTCCAAAACCAAACTAATGTTTTCATGAGATTTCCAGGTCCAGAGAAGACAGCAATAATTATCCATCAGCTGGAAGATAACTTAGAGGCAACTGGGTCTAAACACTTACCTTGTACTTCATAATACTGATGTACAGAGAGTGGAAATCATTTTACTGGGTCTGAGGTTCAAATCCTGGCTTTACCTTATTTGCTGTGACTTTGGTGAAGGCATGACCTTCCTTCCTCTGAACCTCAGTTTCTCCATCTGTGAGATGGAAAGAGGAGGAGGAGGATGAAACAGAGGATGTCAAAGGTTCCCAGAATCTTGATCCTGAGTCTCTGACTTTCCTAAGGTCCTGTAGCAAGATTTTAGCCAAGCTGAGTCTTAGATTCAGAGCTCCTTTCTCTGGTTTGGAGTGCTCATCATGAATACGTCCACCGCTCATACTTCCTAAACCGCATGCTTGTATCTTTCAGCCTTGTTTCATTAAGTAAACTTTTTCTCTCTCATTGGCAGATCCCTCTGTCAAGGGACTTGCCTAAGGCAGTCATTATTAATTTGCGTGTGTGTGTGTTTAGTGCTAAGGGAGAGGATTATGGAATATTTGGAATCTGTGAAATAGAAAATACACATCTGTATAGAATGTTGTCTACAATTTCACGAGGTTTGTAAACTCTCTAAAGGCCATACCTAGGTTCTAGGTTAAACAAAAGATGTTTTTCAGTGTGGGAAGTCTGACATGACATTTTGATAACACATATTTCCTTTGCTGTTGGATTTCTCCCACAGTTCACCTATTGTTTTGCTCTGAGTGTCAGACTCATTTATGAGTGTGACTCTGGGCATTTATATATTTCAAACTGTTGAGTGATGTTTTAATATTCAAACTCTTACTCTGCTCACTTTATTCATTTATTCACTCTATCACACAAATGTACATTTAACCCAGAATCTGCTAATCGCTATCAATTTTAATATATCATTTCACTGAATCTCATAAAATAAAAAAAATATTTTTCCCACTTTTCATATGCAGAAACTGAGCCCAGAGAGATTGCATAGTTTGCCTAATGTCATATAGCAAATGAATGCAAAGTCTGGAATCAGTCTAGATCTTCTTGAAAATACGTGACTGCATCTAGAGGTAACAGGCTTCCCAGGTGGCGCTCGTGGTAAGGAACCTGCATGCCAATGCAGGAAACATAAGACATGTGGGTTCCATTCCTGGGTTGGAAAGATCCCCTGGAGAAGGGCATGGCAGCCTACTCAGTATTCTTGCCTGGAGAATCCTATGGACAGAGACGCCTAGCAGGCTAGGGCCCACAGGATCACAAAGAATCAGACATGACTGAAGTGACTTAGCATGCACACACACAAGAGATAACAATGAATGTGAATAGGGGCAATGAAACTGTTCTATAACCTATAGAAATTCCTAGTAAAAAATAGTCAGTGGGCCCCTGAGGAGTACAGTGAATGTGTGCTCTGGGAGTTTAAAGAGGGACAAACTCATATATCCTGCATCTTTTATATGATAATTCATTAATTAAATGCTCTTCTGGTATCTTAAGGCAGGATAAAAAAAGTTGGGCAGTTGTCTAAACGGCATTATAAATAACTCATGTTTTCTCTTTTCTTGCATACTTGGATCAGGTTAGTGGTCTGAGAGTCTTCAGTTTTGTGAGTGAGTGCAGGAGGAGGTGGTGATTACAGAGTCATAGAGCTCTGATCGCACTGCAAGTTATCAACTGAGTTGGAATTTCAATGCTTTGGGGAATCCGTTTGTTGTTTTCTCCCTGTTATATTGAGCGTGGGATTTTTACCAGAGATAGACTTCTGGCCGTGCACAGATCAGCACAAATGCAGATGTGAGCAGCGAGAATTTGGATCGTGCCAAGAGGTAATGACTGCCACATGTGTGAAGCTAATCTCAGTGCCTGGTGACCCACTGTGAGTCTGTGTGGGAGCCCTGAGAATGAAGGCTGGTGTTAGACATGGAAGAGGCCTTCGAGGTTGTCAGAGGCAACACCTTCGGGTGGGAAGATGAGGCCCAGAGAAGGGGCAGCAGCGGGTTGATAGCAGAGCGAGAACCAGACTTCATACCAGTGCTCTCCAGTAATAGCGCCTTAAATTTCCTGTCTTCCTGGGGGTTCATGCCCCCACTTGACACTGGATTGGGAATTAAGTGTTATTAACTATATAACCTTGGAAGTATAACTTGATTTTTTTGGATCTCAGTTTTGTTGTCTGTAAAATGAAAATCAGACCCTATTGGCAGAACTGTTGTGAGGATAAGTGAAATACCATTGTGCTGTACACCATGCTGAGGTGTTATCTCACATATGCTTAACAGTCCTTATTATGGCCCAAGGAGATAGGTGTGCGTGTGTGCTAAGTCGCTTCAGTCATGTCGACTCTGTGTGACCCTGTGGACTGTAGCCCATCAGGCTCCTCTGTCCATGGGATTCTCCAGGTAAGAAAGAATACTGGAGTGGGGACAGGTACATGTATCCTATTCTACAGATTCTACTTCCCAGCTTCGTTTTGATACTTTTCATTTTGTTGCTTCTCGGAATTTGGTCTGAAGGCCAGGAATGTAAGCATCACCTGGGAGCTCCTTAGAAATGCAGGCCTCAGGTCCCATTCCAGACCTCCTGATCAGAACCTGCATTTTAATAAGATTTCCCAGGTAGTTCTAGGCTCATTAGAGTTTGCGAAGCAGTTTTTCCACTGAAGACCAGTTCTGAGTCTGTTGCCCATAGGCCTCTGCCGACATTGACAAGGTTGGAACCAGTATTCTGGGGCAAGCCTTCCCCATGCCTGGAGAGACAGGAGGGAGCCCTTGTCAAGCAGCTCCCTGGGAGCAGTGGAAGGCTGGGTTGCAGGAATCCAGCAGGCTTTATCTTTTCAACGCCCTTCATTTCCCCAGAAGTAGTATTCACCAGGGGTCAAACTGGGATTGGATCCCAGGCTTTGGACTCCTAAAGTCTGTGTTCTTTTCATCACACCACCATGCCTCAGTCAAGAGGAATGCTGGGCTGTGTGGACCATAACTCTTCATTCCCCATAGTGCCAGTATTTCCACGCTGGCTGTTTTACTCTATTACTCAATTCCTAAAGGGGAGGAATTAAAAAAAAAAAAAAGAAAAAAGCTTGAGTTGAAAGCCAGGATCCTGCAGCTTAATCAGTTATTTTCATTTTTTAATGAGGGAGACTATTGTGAAATAAGTAATTATTAATTACTCAAAACTAATGAAATATTTTAGTTTCCTTGCTAAAAAAGCATATGGAAGCTAAAAGAAAGCATATGGGCATTTTTCGGGAAGCATATTGGTGAATGGACAAATTCTGGCGGTGCCAGTATGCCTTTGCTGTCTGGCTGGGGCCATCCCCGCGTGCGCTGGCATCTGAGTCCTCGTGTGTTTGGAGGGATTATTTAAAATTCCCATCTGATGTGTGCCTTAGGTTGCCTCTGGAGTTACACAGCTCTGCCTCATAAATCTTTCTGCCGTGTTTTCACTCCGATGTTACTGGTGGAGTGTCACTCAGTATAAAACCTTTACCATCAGGGGGCTGCCATGTTCCTCCTTTCCAGATGTTTCTCTCTCTCTGCAGTGGGCCAAAAGGTCCTGCCCAGCTGATGGTTGGGTATAGAGACTTTGTTCACCCGATGGTTTGCCATAGCGTCCTTGGACCTCCTTGCTCCACTGAGGACCATCTGGGAGACTTCTGGGCCCCCTACTGAGTATCTGCACTGCAGATTCCTCCCTGTGAAACCAGAATGGTGATTAAGTGCAGGTCTGCTCGGGGCTGTTTATCATCGTAGGGCATGCTCCTCCTCTCCTTTTCTTTATGTCTCTTCTCTCTTACTGTGTTTGTGGATCTGGTAAATGGCTTGATGGATTGGGAGGTGGTTGAAACTCTTTTTGGCCACTCTGGTGATCCAGGCTTGTGACAGTTAGAGACAGCATGCTATGTTTGAGAAGGTACTTGGCTGAGAGTCAGAAAACCGAGGTGCAGATTAACCTGACTTAAGCAGCATTTACTTAGCACCTACGGAGAAAGGTGGCTCACTAAGACATGGAAGGAGGGAGGTGGCAGGTGTATGATGACGAACTTGATGCAGGGCCAGCCAGGACTCAGTGTGATGTGTGGGCTCAGAGATGAGACTTTGTGAGTGAGAGAATGTGGGAGTTCTTGCTACAGGAGGTTTCTTATAAAAGCAGGGGCTGCAATTGGCTTTGAAGGATGATTGAGTGGACTTTGATGAGATATTACAGGGGCTTCAGAGGGATGCTCTGGCAGGCAAGAATCAGCTTGAGGCAAGTCCCCAGAAGCAGGTGAATACCATCCCTGCCCAGAGAACTGGGCACAGATGACAGAAATGTGTAGTTGAGAGAAAGCACTTCTTTTCTGGCAGACCTGTCTCCTCATCTGCAGAGTGTACCCTTTGGACAATTTGGTTCTCAAGAAGCCTCAAGACCTCCAATTGGTCTTGAGGCTACAGCATCTCCCAAGACCTACCCTATCTCCCATCCTAAAGCCAGATAAGCATTTAGCTAAAGGTCGGTCACTCACAGTGGCGATGGAGCAGGGTCCAGAACCCATGTGTCTTATTTCTGACTTCATCACTCTCTCTGTGACCCCCCAGGGCATTAAAATGATGAGTGGCTGGGATGACAATTATTATTCTAGCCTTTAATGTGTGAAACACAGAATTTTAAAATAATCTGCAACATCAAACAAATGAGATATTTCACCATTTTGCATACCTTTTGACCCTTCCAGTGGAGACCATTCCACTCTTATAAAATGCTTCCTTCTTCCACTTTGCCTGTGTGGGCTTTGCTTTCCTGCCTGAACAACCAGAACACATCCCTCAACCTAGGGGAGCCATCTCTCTCCACCCTTTGGCTCAGTTAGCGTTGGACTTTATTTTGTATTGTCACCCTTTAATGTTTCCTCTTATCTCCCACCCCCTATCCATGTATTATGAGGGTTCTGAATCTAGGGACTTTATTCTGCTTCTCTGAATTCCCTTTCACTTCTGGCACAGCACTGCCCATATCATTCCTGATAAAGAAACAACTGTGTTCTTCAACCGTTTTCCCCTCTGCTTGGTGCTTGTTTTTGAGATGGATATGAGACTTAGAGATTTATAGAATTTCAGAATGGGAAAGGAATTTAAAAATTCACTGTCTAGTTGAGCTCCGCCCCAGGGAAGAAATGGCTTACTTTGCTGTATCTGCCCCGTGAGTGGTGGGTCTGAGAGTGGCACCCTCATCTGATGAAGCAGGAGAGGGGTGGCTGGGGCCTGAGCTCCTACTCACCCTTCGACGAGTGTTGGCCGGGTTCCTTCTTTCGATGGAGAACTTTGGGAGTAAAGGTGGTGCACGTGACGCTGCTGCCGCACGAACCAGAGGGAAGCAAGCAGACGCTTAACCGGTGATTCCTGTGATGTACCACGTGACAGGCCCATGGCAGGTGCTTTCACGTCGTTTGGTTTAGTCAATCATCATAAGCGAGAATTCCCCCACCCCCTGCGCATGGGAGACAGGTTGTAAACAGGGCATTTAACCAAAGCCCTTTGCTGTAAACACTGAAGAGTGCATGGTGGTGGATAGAATTTGGCCTGATGGGGAGAGGGCTCTTTGCACTCTCAGCTGTTCTAAGGGTAACTGATGGGGGACAACGATCAGAATTGTGGTGGGAAAACCTGTGTTTCCTGGAGTGTAAGAGAAGATTCAGTGCTCGCTCCTCTCCTCTACACATGCATCCCTGTCTTTGGAGGGATGAGACTTTCCTTCCTCCCGCTTGGGGGTTGGTAGTACTGGATTGTACTTGTTCTGGTTGCGTCTTACTCCTGCCTCTCCCTTGGCCTCCAGCCCCACTGAGTCTATTTTTCTATCACTCCTATTCATTCTTCTTCACCCGCTCTCTCCCTCTCCTGAATTAACCCTGGGTGGCCTCAGGTCCCAAAGGCTGTCCGATGGCAGACTCCCCTGGACTGGACTGTAAAATGCTGGCAGGGAAGACAGGACACAAATCTGTTAAATACACAGTAAAAATAGCTTCTGATCTATGCAACTCGGTATTAGGCAAGATGATATTAACGAGGTTTGAGTGCTGTTCTGAAATGTGGCAGCTGCACATGCATCTTGGCTGCTTTTCCTCCCTACCTCTGGCAGCTTGCAAGCAGTGTTGCCATGACACTCCTTGGGCTCTGTTTAGATCAGCTATTTTCTGAAGGAGTCCCTGACCTTCCCCACAATAGAAACCGTTGATGTGGTCATGTCAGAGCCCCTCCAGGAGCCCTGGAACTGGTGGGCCCCCCAGTTGTGACTTGGAAACTGTTGGAAGCTGTAGGTCAGGACACAGACTTTGAACGTTTAGGAACAAGAAAGGCTGTTAAATATCCTCTAGTGTCCTTTGATGAGGAGGATACTGAGCCTATTGAGTGAAAGGGACTTGTTCAAGGTCGCAGAGTGAAGTAGGGACAAGGCTGAGGCAGGAGCTTGGGTCTCCAGATTCTCTAATGCTCCCATTGTGCCACTCTTTCCCTTGCCTGAGGGCCCTTTTCAGCCCTGATGGCTGTGGATGGAGAGGAGATAGGCCTGGGTACATCGATGTCCCCAGGAATGGGCAGAGGGAGTGAAGAGAGAGGAATGAGGAAAAGAGGGTTACCAAGAGGCCTCTGGGGGCGACAGAGGCCAGAGTAAATGCCCTAAGTGCCCCTCAGCCCGCTCGAAGAGACTCTTTTCTATCAGGTTCCACAGGTTGGTCCACGGAGAAATAGATGCTTACAGAAGCAGGGGAATAACAAGGTCATGTTCTCTGTTGCTCTGAACCCTTCCCTAACCTCATATTAGACTTCACAAAACACTACCATTAAAAGCCATTGTCAGCACCACTGTCTTTGGGATACTTTATTATACAGTGTTGAGTTTTCTTTAGAGATTTCATATGTGAAATGCTCTCTTCTCCACATAATAGGAGGATCTCAGGAGACAGAAACTGTAAGTCACATGGACCCTCCTCCCTTCTCCCTTCTCCTCATCCCTCCTACCCTCCCTCCCTCCAGTCATGACATCTGGCAGAGACCTATATCACATATGATGAGCATCCAGTAAATTTTCATTGAATTGAACTTAGTCGAATTTAGATGGCCTCAACATTTTTATTAATTGATGGAGTGGGTAGCCATTCCCTTCTCCAGGGGACCTTCCTAACCCAGGGATCGAACCTGAGTCTCCTGCATTACAGGTGAATTTTTTACCGTCTGAGCCACCAGGAAGCCCAACAGATGGTGCACATTGCCAAATAAAGATTTGGGGGAATAATCGTCTCATCAGTTTAGATTCAGTGAGATTTCTTAGTTAACCTTCACAAAACTGAATACGCTGTCAAGTATTATTCTCATTTAACAATGAAGAAGTGAAAGACGCGTGACCTGCTCCAACTGAAAGAGTAAATGGTGAAATTTGATTTGCCTCTAGATTGTCTGTCTTCAAATGTTATGTTACTTCTACTCTACCCCAGTACTTATGGAGGGGTGATTGTTCCATAGACAGTGGTTCACCCTTCCATTGAGGAGTTCCAGCCTTTTAAGGTTATAACCTACCTCTTAAGAGTTTAGAAAAGTAAATATGAATTCTCGGATTTGAAACAGTGACTTCTTATGCTTTGGACCACCTCGGGCTGATTTTTTTTTTTTTTTTAATTTTTTCTCTGTAAGCCAAGGGAAAAATAACACATTTCTGTATTCTTTAATTTGCTTAGTTTGAAATAAACTTTGAAATGGTATGTAATACTCTTTGAACTTTTAATACATTTGGATCCATCCAGAATATGAGTGAAAAAGGCCTTCTGCCCTAAATGAATTGACTAATTGAGCTGTGAACAAAGTCAGACCTTGTTTTTGGTTACAAATGAAGGATGCAAGAATTTTTTGATGCTGTAGCTGAAGTCTAGGTTTTGGTTGGTATCGATGTTTTGCAGATATTTTTCAATATTTGCCATATTCATAAGATGATATACTTTATGCTTTCCTAACACTCATCAGATTTGGATGCATTTGGCTGATAACACCCTGCATCCTTTCTGAAAAAAAGCATAAATGTGGAGCCGTCTTTCTTTTTTATGTATGTGCTTCGGAAGACCACAGTTTTCTAATTTAAATTTCAGTAGGCAAAGCTTATCAGTAGTGAGCATAATATCTTGATATGTATATAGATCACATGTTTCCATTTGTGTCTAACGTTCCAGGTGTTTAAGGAGGAGAATGAGTTGAATAATAATGGTATAATGTCCAGAGAGAAAGTTGAATACATAAAACAAATATGCTTGGAATCTATTTCTGTAGTGGTGTATGTGTGAGATTAGCTCAGTCTTTTTATAAAGTTGTCTATACTTGAAAGTATATAATAACTTCAGAATTACCAGAGAAAATTGAAATCAAAACTTGGATGATTAGGGGGATGGATAACTTATCTTTTGTTTTAGAGCTGTAGGTAAAGTGAAAAGTCAAAAGAGTGTATGTTTTGGTGTTAGATGGAAACCAAATAGTATCTGTATATTTTCTTTGTGAAGAAAGCTTGGCTTGGGAATCTGAGTATTCTTTCAAACTTTCCAAATTACTTCAGCCCCACCAATGCCCATACTTTGCTTAATTTGATTGAATCAGTTTACAGTGAACAATGGCTTAGAAAACATGTTATTTATTATAAGCAATGCACATACACACTACATAAATAAAGGAAAGGAGAAAAAGAAGCAGCACTTGCATATGTGAAGCAATCTGCCTTGCTTTAGAACTGCATATGTGTGTGTCTTTTTGTTTAAGTAGATTGGGAGCACCTTGAAGATAAGAGAAATGTTTTGTACATGTTTGTGATAATGATTTTGTGAACCCAAGTGCAGTAAATCAAAACAACTTTGGTAACATCTTTTGCCTGGAGTCAATAGACTTATTCAGAATTTCTGTAGAAGTCATTCTATTACTTTTGAAATCCCTCTGCTTCATAGACTTTCTGTGGAATTACTTTAGAAATCCATCTGCCTACTTGCAAGAAAAATGGATAGTTAAGTAGTGCAATAGCCTGTTTACATACTGGCTCAAACTGTCACTGTAAGAAAAGGTTGCATATATTCTAAAATGTTACACAGCTAGGAAAAATATACACATATAATATATAGAGTGACTATATATGTACATATATATACAATCATATATATATGATCTGTTCCTTGTCACAATATTTAACCCAACATGCTATTTACAGTAATGAATCAAAATGTCAGTTTTAAAAATATGAAGTGTCAAAGTGTTCCCACGTTGCGGGAAAGTTTGATGTGACAGTTTGTTAATCATATGACTATTATATCAAACGTGTCTCACAATGTTTTCTGCTTGGTGCTCTTTCTTGTAGGCTCCTCACACTTTTTCAGTGAATTCCAAGTTCAAGTTACTAACCCAGGGAACACATTTGGGTTACGTGTCTCCCACACCTCACACAAATGCTGCTATGTTTTCCTCTACTTAAAGCTGAATGGATTTAACATCATTTCAGAGTAGTTTGATTTTGTGCCTGACACATTTATGTATAGAAGCTAGAAGAAAAAAAAAAAAATCCCCTACTGTAATTTTGTTGTTTTCACTGCAAAACCATCACATGAAACCTTAATAGAATAGCTGTTTTGTTTTTTTCCAAGCTGGGTTTCTCAAGGTATAATTTAGATGTCCTTACTCTTTGACCTTGGGTACATTTTTGAATTTTGCTTGGCACATTGATTATACTAACTTCTTCATCCTAATAAAAGAACAGAATCCTAGAACATAAATACCATATATATGGGAAGAGGCAGCATGGTTTCTCTCTGAAGTGTGGCTATGCTTCTTACTAGTTCTGGATATATGGATCACACTCAATCTTTGGGTCTCAACTTCCTCTGAAAAATTGTTAAGATTGAAATTAGATTAGACTAGTGAATTTTTAAATGCATGCCTTCAAGGAGTCCAGAGCTCTGGGTGGATGTGTGACCTCAGATGATAGGGTACGGGGAAAGTGGTGAGGAATCCAGGCCCTTCTACCTGAGCAACCCAATCTTACATCTGTTTTTAGTTGTACATAATATTTCATTTTGAAAGAGGAAATGGCAACCCACTCCAGTATTCTTGCCTGGAGAATCCCATGGACAGAGGAGCCTGATGGGCTGCAATCCATTGGGTTACAAAGAGTCGGACATGACTGAGTGACTGAGCATGCACTATTTCATCTAAGTAAAAGGTTCTGCTGCTTAAAAAACCAACCTGCCCACCTGTTGGCAGCCACTCTACTAGGTGATCTAGCGTCAGCATTCTCTGGTTCTGCGGCCCGTTTCCTGAGAAATCACATGGCAATCGCACCAGCAGATCTTGACTCATCTGGCCTTAGGTTCTGCCTATACACCCATGCAGCCTCCATGGAAGACCTTACAATGGCAAAGCCTTCTGCATTGTGAGATTTGAGGGAAGAGCCACTAACTGAGGTCATATCTATGTCTGATTTTAATCCTTGCATCATTTTGGTCTTAGTAAACTTATTTTCCAATTGAGCAGATTTTTACATCAGCAAAAACTATCATTTAGAGCAAGTTCAGACAAAAGAAGATAAAGAAGTTTTGGCAAGTATTTTGTCTGTTTCTGGTCAAGGATGTGAATGTTATTCCTTAAACTGGAACATTTCAGACAGTTTGGGGAGGAGGCTGGGCACCCACAACTTGATATTTTAGTTCACTGTTTATCCTCCCTCCTTCTACCCCATACACATGCAACCACCACCATCTTGATCCACTATGTAGGGCATATTCCTATGTATATTTCCCAGAATGATGCGGTAGGGAAATAAAAAGTTGTGCATTACAAATCAAGGAAGAGACTGTAAGAATGACAAATGGTCAAGGGACATGACTTAGTAAGACTTTAGAAAAGCCTTTAAGTGTGAACATAATAAAATCAAATCAGGAAAAATATACCTCATAGATATAAAAGCATCCTAAAAATGGGAAGGAGGGTTAATGTCTACTTTGGTAGACATTCAGAAGCATCATTTTCAAATTTCCTCAGGGATCAAATTATGGGATTGTTTTAATTCTCCTAATATCTGAAATTGTGAAGGAAGAGGATAATCAAATCTACAATTCTATTGTGACACTTTCTTATGGTGAAATTCCCCTTTGGTAACAGAATTCATAAAAACAGTGTGAGTGCCAAGACAGAATGTTCTTTTATTAAGTCACGTATCAGCCACTGGGGATGCACCTAGGTTTATAGGGCTAGGGGGGAGGTATGACCCAAAATAAGTGTTTAGAATAATTAGAAAAAACCCAGGAGTGATTCCTGACTTGTTCCTTGAAGGATCTGGTGAGATGAGGCAAACTGCTCTAAACTAATGTTGAACTCTAGAAATACAGTTTTCAATGGAACAGAAAGTATTTTGTGTGTTGTTGCTGCTGCTGCTGAGTCACTTCAGTCGTGTCCGACTCTGTGTGACCATTTAGACTGCAGCCTGCCAAGCTCCTCTGTCTGTGGGATTCTCTAGGCAAGGGTACTGGAGTGGGTTGCCATGCCCTCTTCCAGGGTATCTTCCCAACCCAGGGACTGAACCCAGGTCTCTTGTATTTCAGGCAGATTCTTTACTGCTGAGCCACCAGGGAAGCCCCATTTTGTGTGTCAGTTCAGTTCAGTTCAGTCTCTCAGTCGTGTCTGACTCTTTGCGACCCCATGAATTGCAGCACGCCAGGCCTCCCTGTCCATCACCAACTCCTGGAGTTTACTCAGACTCACGTCCATCGAGTCAGTGATGCCATCCAGCCATCTCATCCTCTGTCATCCCCTTCTCCTCCTGCCCCCAATCCCTCCCAGCATCAGAGTCTTTTCCAATGAGTCAACTCTTGGCATGAGGTGGCCAAAGTACTGGAGTTTCAGCTTTAGCATCATCCCTTCCAAAGAAATCCCAGGGCTGATCTCCTTCAGAATGGACTGGTTGGATCTCCTTGCAGTCCAAGGGACTCTCAAGAGTCTTCTCCAACACCACAGTTCAAAAGCATCAATTCTTTGGTGCTCAGCCTTCTTCATAGTCTTGGTTAAAATAGACTAATATAAAAATACATATTCAAGGGATGGAGAGGATGACATGAGGGCAAGCCAAAATAACAACAGCACGTTTGCTCTCTTGTTTATTTACTTTACTTTTCCATGGGCTACCTCTGCCTCTCTTCTTTATCTCCTTGCTGGACCATAAGGACCAGAATTGAGAGCCTTGTCATGCTTCTTCTCTGACTCCAGTTGCCTAGAGTCACTCCTGACTCATCCATGAGCTCAGTAAATATTTACTGAATGAATGAGCAATACTGAAAGATAGCCCTTATTGAGAAACTATCATGATATTACCTGGAAAATTCTGATCTGGCCACTTCTAAACTCTCTGGGAGTTTTACTAAATACTTACTGAGTTAGGCATTATTCTGAGCACTTTGTTAACTCACTGAATCCTCACAACCACCCTCTGAGGAAGGTATTGTTATTACCACCATTTCACAAATGAAAAATTGAGATCCAGAGATGTTACACAACATATCCAAGGTCGTAGTTCATGAAAGGTAAAACTCAGGACTTGAACTCAGGTAGTCTGTCTTCAGCTGTCTTAATCACTATGGTATGTTGTCTCTGTACTATTGGTATAATTATACTGGCCTGTTCTTCCCAGCATGTTATGAGGCTGAAACAAGATGATAGGTAGGTTGAAAGTTTTAGGGAAAGGTGAACCAACTACTGAAGGTGAGAAAGCACAAAATAGCTTTAATCTAAATAGAAAATAGAAACTTGTTGAGAAAATTCAGAGAAGAAAAAGAATGATCACCTCTAACTGGGGTGAAGGGGAGGGGATTAAGGAGTTCTTGGGGTTGGCCTTGA
Source organism: Bos indicus (assembly GCF_029378745.1). Classification (NCBI taxonomy): domain Eukaryota; kingdom Metazoa; phylum Chordata; class Mammalia; order Artiodactyla; family Bovidae; genus Bos; species Bos indicus. Next base: position 79,604,655 of record NC_091760.1, on the reverse strand, counting down.
ATGAATGGGATTTTGATAAAGGGGGATGCTTTCTAAGTAAATAGAATGGACGATGGAATAGAGGCACCGATGCACAAGGTGGTGAAAAAGAAGGCATCAGTTCACTGAATGATCAGTTCACTGTTTTGAAAAGATCAGTTTAGTTTTAGCAGATTCTTTTCAAAATTGTGCATTGGGGAACAGGGAAGGGAAGGGGCTTGTGGAGGAAGAGGAGGACATGGAGAGTAAGGTAATGAATGGGAAGATGAAAAAGCATAACCAATAACTGCCATCTTCATCTCTCTGGAAGTCGACTCTAGGCACATAGATGACCCCTGCCTTACCTAGATCATGCTTTGACTCATTGCTTTCTTGTGTGTGGTCCATAAGTACTAATCCAGGGAGATACGCCTCTGAAAAGATTGGTCCCCACAAGCCTGGAGAATGCAGCATACTCTGGCGCCCTCTTAGGCATTGGCAATGTACATTATTAGCTTGTTAAATCTTTCAGGAAGCCCTGTGGGACAGCACTCAGCTGGCTTACAGTTGACTCTGGAACTTGGTTTCTCCCTTTGAGCATCCCTAGTTAACATCAGTGAGTAGACACACTCTTGGAAACCACCAGCCCACCAGCTGGGCTGATCTGTGTCCACAGTTCAAGATGCGTCTGAGAGGAGAAGGAGATCCACTCTCAGGGCAGCCTGAAGTCCCATTATGAAAGGAGAAGTTGCACAGAGCACTCTGGCCTGTAGTAATGGTTATGTGTCATTTAGAAAGAAAGCTGTGCTCAAGATAACCTTGAGAACCTGCAACCCCTCTGAAAAAGTAAGAGTGAGAAGCAGGAAGTGAAGGAGCTCTAGTTCTTGAAATGGAATGTGGCTGAGGTCGATGGTTTGCCACCATGGGACCTCCCCTAGCAGGCTGCCTTGTGAACATTTATAAGAAAACACCCTTCAGGTCAGCGAGCCAGCCCTGGAGAGGGCCAGGTACCTAGCTCACTCCCACATGTTGTATTGGTCTGAAAGGCAATGCAAGGCAGTGGAATGTAGAGTGTTCGCTCCTTGATGGAGACCATATTCGGAGTTGTGTAAAACTACCTCACTTAAGATAGTGTGTTAGTACTTAGGCATTTCTTTCCAGAACATACCTGTTACCTTTATTTTCTTTTCTCTGGTCTGACTTTAACTTTCAAGCATCACTTTTGAAATTTGTCACTCTTTGGAATCACATGGAGCCTCTCGCCCTCAGAGGTTATAATACTGGAGGTTTGAGAACACAGTGTGGGAGAATTTGTATTTCTAATAAGCTCCAAGATGATTCTGAAACTGTCAGTTTGTGGGCTCACTTTGATTAATGCGCCTTTAAAGTATAGTTCAAGACCCTTGTTTTCCAGGAAATTTAACTGATTGTCTTCACCCAAAGTGGTTTCTTTCTTCCTTTCTCTTTTTCTTTCCTTCTCTCATATTCTAAGGGAACCCATCAGAGGCCCTATCTGAATTAGGTAACTTGTCATTTATGTAAGTCTCTGGGGCTCAATTATCAACTTCTTGTGTCTGTTTAAACACTTTAGATAAGAAAGACAATTGTAAAAATTGTGTAAATGAACACAAATTCTGATGGAGACTCTCAAATCCTGAATTCACATCTTCTTATTGCTTCTTATAAGCTGTGTGTTTAGGGTCAAATCACATCTTGTAGAGTTGAGTTTTCTCATCTCTAAAATAATTATTCCATTTCTTCCTGCTACAGAAACTCATGGAAAACATCAATTGAGAGTCTGGATATTTAAAATGCTGTAAAAATACAACAGTGTTCACAGTAAATTATTGTTGGTGTTTTGTTTGTTTTGTAAAGTGTGACTCATTCACTTTATCATTAATGATGAGGCATGAAGGAAATGCTGTTGGTTTTTAATGAGATGTGGAGTAGAGGGTGGGGCTTAAGTGATGCTGAGATTTCAGGAAAGCTCTTTTCAGTTCCTGGAAATGATTCTCACACTGACAATTATAAGCTTGTGCTCAGGTCAGGAAAAGCAATGTGCATTTATATTGAACTGTTTCTTCAGGTAGACCATGATAGTGATTACGAAAATTGTGTTCATTTTCTGAACTTCTCATTGTAAACTTGAGAAGAGATGAAGTATTCATAGTGGTTGTCATTGACAGGGGTTTGTAGGGTGATTGCTGGTGAGTAAGTTTATAAATCCTTACATTTCTGTTTTCTATAACAAGAATACCTAAAACAAGAAGTGTCCTCTTCTAGGTTTTCTTAAGATAGCATGTATGTTCCTTAAGTGTCTACAGTACAAAGCCTAAATCAGGCACTGAAGAATAAAAATATGGTTAGATGTGTAATTTCTTTTTTCACGGAGTTTCCAATCCAATGGGAGGCCCAGACACGTGCGTAACTAGCTGTTTCACAGAACAAACTAGGTGACAAAAGAGAGGTTCAGGAGGCATGCTGTGGGAACCCAGAGCAGGGTTTCAGTGGGCCTGAGTCAGGGAGGGGCTCCTGAAGGAGGTGGTTTTTAAGCAAGCCTTGAAGAACTGAAAGGATTTAAGCAAACTGACTTTAGATTGGAGCAAGCCAGAGAAAGAGACAATATGTTAGTACTTAGGCTTTTCCCATAGTATTTTATAGCCAAGGTTATGGGAAAAGTATTGATGCACAGAAACAAATCTTCCGTTCTGAGGATCCGCCACTGGTATTCTGGTCCATTTGACTGTGCTTATTTTATTTCCTTTAGTATATTTGTCCCCTCTTTCTTGACAGGATATTCCTTTTTGCTGCTTCCTGCTGGCATTTTTTTGCCTGGTCATTGACCTCTCTCGCCTGCAAAGTTGGCTCACTTGCTACCATATTATCATACTCCTTTGGATAAAGCCTCTTTTCTCTGATATCCTACTATTGTAATACCCCCTTCCATCCTCACTCTTGTTTTGGTTTGCAACAGTAACAATAGCCTTTAAGAAATGTCCCTGTATTGATTAGATTGACCGTTTTGTAGTTTGAAGACACTGATTTCTCTGTCTTCTCCAGGCTCTGGATTGCCAAGCCCAAAACACCCAGTCTAGGTGGTACTTAAAGATGTATAGTTCTGGCTGTGGCTGAGAGAAGATAAGGTCACGGTGAAGGGAAACATGTTGTTAAAATATGTTGGAATGAAACATCAAGTGCTGGACCTGTCTAGGAATACAGTGTACATTACATTCTGTGTTCTGAACGTTAGAAGGTTGTGATGTTCAGAACCTTACGTTTTGATACGTACAATCATGTAATATAAGTTTATATCAACTGAATCCAGGCAACCATCCACTACATTATTAATTCCAGATGAGAAAATTCATTAGGGCTCAAATTTTGTTTGAGGCCCAACTGTTTCTTAAATTATTATTACAATTATTATCTATTTTATTATCTTTTTTTTTTTTTTTTACAACTGATGGGAAGGGAAATTTAACAGCTGTGTGATTAGCAGGGCATGAAATTAAAAATGTTTTGTACAGAGTCAAGAGGTTGTTTACTAGAGAATTCCTCATGTGAGAATTAAGTATCATTTAGATTGGCCATAAGATACTCTCCTTCATCATTTAAGTTGGATTTCTCACATCCAGTCATTTGCTAAAAGTAAAGGGCCTTTTGCCTTTTCTGGAAGGAGAATACTGGCTAGGTTATCACAATGCGTCTCTAACATTGTCAGTCAAGGTAACAGCCCCATTTCTTTCACTCATAAAATAACAGTGCAAGGAAAAGAAGTTCAGCCTCACTGCTCTTAGCAAAGAATGAGTAAGTTCCAGTTTGAGGAAGTCAGGTAAATTAGAGCTAGAGCTTTAAAGTGGCTTTAGTTTTCTCCTTTCAAACCCCAAGAGTGTCACCTTTCTCTGAGTGTGACATCTATAATGTGCTGTTGATCCTTAAAGTTTCCTTTAGTGGTATGCTGTTGTTTCTTGGGTCCGTTTGCAAAAGTCCCTCTTTTGACCGAGTTCTAGAAAGTACCACCTCCTTCTTCCTTTTTGCAGGATGTGCTCTGTCTTCTGCAGAAGCAGGAGAGCATGGTGGTCAAGCACGTTAGCCGGAGTCTCTTTGCTGGAGTGTGAAGCCAGCTCATCTATTTGCTTGGGCAAGTGGCGTTTGCTCTTTGCTGTGCCTTTGCCTCATGCCCTTATTGAATGGAGGTAAAAGGCAGTACCTACCTCCAAGGTTGCTTTGAAGATTGTGGGTGTTAATACCTGGAACATGTTTAAGGCTCTACCTGACTCATAGCCGGTGCTCAGTTAAGGTTGGCTGCCTGCATTTTTGTAAGACAGTGTACATCCTGTGTGTGAAGGTCTTTGTTAGTTCACATCCACAAGGACTTGCTTCACTTCTAACCTGGGATACTTCCTCTCTCCTTGCTGCTTTGTCTTTCATAGGATCATCCCTATAAGATAGTTATTTTATTCTTGTCATAATTCTTTCTTTAGACAGATTTTATTGATATCTTTCAGTTTGATGAATTCAGCAAGACCCAGTCTCTGCCCTTAAGGGATATTTTGAAGGGGAGATTGGGATTGATGAAAGTTAATGCAGATGACTCTTATTGGAGATAGACTAGAGATAATTCCAATCTTAACTCCAGAGTTAAGGTATTTGAATAGTATCCCTAAATATTCAGAAGTCTAGTTAAGGAATCTGTGGTCCTTAGAAGAGAGAGACATTAACTTTGGTTTGGATTGAATGCAAATGTCGCAAGTCTTCCTGGAAGAGGAAAGGTTTGATCTGGGACCTGAATGCTGGGTAGAATTTGACCTGACCGAAAAGGGGGGAATACTTCCCAGGCTAAGTGAAGGGTGTGAACTACACTTAGTTTTTCCACATTTTCCACTATCCAGGCCCTTTGGACAGCTGTTATTGCAGGTGGGACCTCAGTTAGAAAGCCAGAGAGTGTGTAAACGAGGCTTTCATAGTCCCCAGGTCCTGTATAAAAAATGGATGAAGGAACCAGCCCCCTTTTAATGTCTTTTAAGGGGGTATGAGAGAGGAAAAATGGGAGAGATGAACACAGGAAATGTTGGGTGTTTGTAGGGGGATTATAATCAAGACAATTGATTGTTCTTTATCTTTTCTTAGATCATATTTAGGGGAGATATAGATGCTTTTGCATGTATTTCCAAAACTCCAATACTTTGGCTACCTGATGTGAAGAGCCGACTCATTGGAAAAGACCCTGATGCTGGGAAAGTTTGAAGGCAAAAGGAGAAGCGGGCGGCAGAGGATGAGATGGTTAGATAAAATCACTGACTCAGTGGACATGAAATTGAGCAAACTCCAGAAGATAGTAAATGACAGAGGAACCTGGCATGCTGCAGTCAGTGAGGTTGCAAAGAGTTGGACCTGAATTAGTGACTGAACAATGACAACAGCAGCAACAACAGCTATACTTATATATATGTATATGTGTCAGAGTGTCCCTTTTTTTCTCCTTGTTTCTTCTGTTTTTAGTAGGAGCCAGTATTAAAACCACTCGATCCTTTGCCCTTAAAAATAAATCTGGGTGGGGGTTAGAAAAGAGTATTTCCTGGAATACATTATATGCTGGGCAATAGATGTGGGTAGTTAAATGGCTTTCCTGTAGAAGAAAGTCATTATACGTCGGGATGCTGCCAGCAGCTCTCTGGTGGTTGGTGAGTGTGTTTCAACACTGTGGCTGCTCTCCATCAGCTCTCTGCCATGTAAAAGTGGTTTTAAACTTACTGTCGCTTTTACCAAGTGACCTGATGAGGCACCATAATGTGCGCTGGCCAAACATAACATGGCACGGTTGCAAAATAATGAGACTGGTGTTTTAGCCAACATCCTGGAACACGTAGATGCCAGTAGTAGAGACATCTGAGCAGTGCTCCCTCTGGGGGCGCCATTCCAGCATGGGGAGCACTTGGTCCTCGGTTGCTTCCACTGCTCAGCTCAGAGCATCCTTGGGATCGGCTTCTGAGATAATGATGAGTGACCCTAAAAACCATGAACCTATAGAAAAAAACCCTAAAAACCAAAAACCGTATAGAACCATGAGAAGGAGACTGTGAAATCCACTTAACTCATTCTGAGTGTGAGAAAACTGAGGCCCTGAGATGAAAACTGATGTGTGCGGTGGGCTTTTTTTCTTAGACGAGAAAGCGTCAGTTTGAATTACTTTGTTAGCTCTCTCTGCCTGTTATTTTCTCGTTGTTTCTCTGCCGTAAGGAAAATGGATTCTGTGTTAAATCTGTGAATAATTAGAAAGAAAGTAAAGATGGAAAGAGGGTAAAAAGTTCCCCTAGTCTTGCCTGGCATCACAGAATGTATATGTAGCATAGGGAAAACTCAGTCCTCCTAGGATGAGGCTCCTATATTTCTAAGAAAGTCTCAAGAAGTAGAAATCACTTTGTCAAAGTTTTCAGTTGGTTATAGTTACATCTATTATAAAATCAGGTGTAGATAGATTGAGTTAAACACACAAGTTCCTAATTGAATTGTAGACCTTACCTTTCAGGGGTAGGGATCCTGTCAGGGATAAAGCTATATCCTTGTCATAGCCTGATGGCAACATTTCCTAAAATGTCCTCCGTGGGATACTAGCTCCAAATGTTCAAATCAAGTGGGAATCAGTTGCTTTTTAAAAATTAAATAACTTGTTTAACTGCACCAGGTCTTAGTTGTAGCATGTGGGATCTAGTTCCCTAACCAGTGATGGAACCTGGGCCCCTTGCACTGGGAGTGTGGAATCTTAACCACTGGGCCACCAGGGAAGTCCCCGGAATCAATAGCAATCTCCATTTTGGAACACCTACAGATAAAAAAATAACCACACCATTCCTTTCTGTTTTGTGAAATTCAAGTTTTTTCAAATTTATTTTATCATGGAACCATTTTGTGGATGATTTTCCAGACTAGTGTTTTATGGAACATTCTTTGGATAGCATGATTTTATTGTTAAAAATCTTAAGGTTCACATCTGTTGTCTTGTAATAATCTTGTGTGAAATGTAAAGTCATTTGGGCTGAACTATAGACCTCCACTTGCCCTACCTTCTCCATAGGAGAAATTACAGGTTTATTTCAGGATCAAACACTTTTCAAATGAAATGTTGTGAGGAAAAGAAAAAACAACAACAACAAAAAAAACCTTTTAGAGACTAATAATTGCAGAAAGAAGACAGTGTTATACCAGCCAAACCCAATTTTGTGAATTAGGGCTTTAACTTGGAGAGTTATTCCTGAAAATAGCTTGTTTTTAAGCAAAACTTTATGGCTTTTGGTGGGAGCCTTTCTCACCATCAAACGCATAAATATGGCTGCTTTTAAACTGACATGTTTCTTGCATTCAAAACCAGGGCTTGTAGAGGAAACAACACTTTCTTTAACTTTTTGAAATAGTTGGCTTGACCATCATGACATTTTTTTCCTGCTTATTTAGGATATTAGCTTTTTTTTAATTTGTTTTTTTTTTGGTTTTTTTTTTAATGCTGGAAGACTCCGTGTTGATCTTGTCCAAGCCTGCACTTGACAGATGAGGAAACAGAGGCCCAGAAGGCTTTGGTGTCCTTTCTAAGTGTCTTTAGTAATTAGTAACAAAACCAGAACTAAAATCAAGAACTCTCACTTACTTACTGAGTTAAGTGTAGTACCTTTTTGTTTATTGTACCCTCTGCTACAGTCCACGGGGTTGCAAATGGTTAGACATAGCAACTGAACAACAACAGCTGTTGGAAAGGAGTAGATTGCTTATCTTGATTAGATAGTAGATAGATATGTATTATACACACATCAGTGACAGATTGTTGTTGTTTAGTCCCTAAGTCGTGTCCAAGTCTATGTGACCCCGTGGATTATAGCCAGCCAGGCCACTCTGTCCATGGAATTTCCCAGGCAAGAGTATTGGAGTGGGTAGCCATTTCCCTCTCTAGGGGATCTTCCCAACCCAAGGATTGAACCCATGTCTCCTGCCCTGGAGGTGAATTTTTTTTTACCACTGAGCCACGTGGGAAACCCTCAATTATGGATAAAGGCTCATAATTAGAAACTCTTTTACCCTCAAGGTAAGAAGACCCTCCATAGTCCCTATGTTGTCTCTCTCTTTTCTTTTTTTTAATAAAAAGAACTTCACCCACCTCAGGCTAGTTCTTTGATACTGCTTACTTGAGAAATTAAATTACTTCAACAGAAGAGATATGTGTGAAAAACAGGGTCCTGCTGCACATTTGAATCTCCTTTGTTTGAGGCTGAGATATTCACTACAGCAAGGTGGTGTTTAAGGTTTTTGACATAAGGAGAAAACTGGCTCATCATCAAGTGCTTGAGGGCTCTAGCTTAGTTATACATCGTCCTGCGGTTCTTTCTTTCCTCCTCCCCGCTCCCCGCTTCTACATCATCCTGTGGCTTCTTTCCTCCTCCCTGCTCCCCACCTCTCCCAGTTGCACCAGCTCCTTTCTCCACCTCCTGTGTCTTCAGCCAGAAGGCTATCTCGCTTGAAAGACAGGAAAGAAGCCTCCCATCTAAGGGAGATGAGGCTTTGCCCAACTGTAACAAAAGCAAAATCAAATCCTCATGCCTTTGAGTTTTATCCTTTAGGTAGAAAGATTTGGTGGTTAGCGATCTTAAGAAGGGCTTCCCTATTAAAACGCTACTGTGGAATCTGTAATCTGGTGCTTGCCATAACTGTGGTGTATGAAGAAGGCAAGGGCGTTAAACTCAATAGTGGAAAATATGGGTTCTGGGCTGCACTTCTCTGTTAACTAGCTGTGGGGTCTTGGGGACACTAAAAAAGCTCTCTGAGCTTCATTTGACCCCGTCTTTTCATCGGGGCTCAGGGAATCATGATTCCTGGAACTGCATGGATCGAAAGAGATAATGGATATGAACAGGCCTTGTAAACTTTAAAGCACCCTATAAATAGTGTAAATCTGTTCATAGCAATCAAGTAAATGATAATGCAGACACATCCATGCTGCTGATTTTGCATCCAGTACCACTTTACACCTTACACATCTATTAGTTCACAGTTCTGACTGTAGACCTGTGCGTTGGTGAATAGCTCCCGGCATTATAAATCACCAGGCCTGGCTGCTAACCTGGATTGGCTGGTGATTTACTCAGGGGTAGTGGGCATGTATCTTTGTTCCTTGAGCCTGAGATGCATTCTTTGTAAAGGAAATGCTTGGACTCTGATTGAATGTAAGGGTGCTTCTGTTCTGCTTGGAAGTTTTTTTTGTTTGTTTGTTTTTGCAACCTCGCCAATTCAGTCACTGATCAGTAATCAGAGCTCACATTTAAACTTAAGGCCATCATCAGTTTCATTTTACAAATGAGGACACACGTAAGCACAGAGAGCTCAAGTAACTTTCCCAAGGCTGCACAGCCAGTGAGTGGTGGAGCTGGGATTCAAACTCTGCTCTGGTGCCCCAGAATGACCGCAGCTAGATGAATTTGAAGAACTCTCCAGAGATCCCAAATGTGTTATGTTGTCAGACTCCTCCTCTAATCAGCTCCATGATTATCATTTAGCTGTTTCGGTTTTTGGTAGTGGTTTAGGTTTTAACTCCACAATTAGATTCTCAGCATCCTGATTGCAGGTTTTTGGTGCTGGAAAGTATATTTCCAGTGTCCAAAACAGGGTCTGGCACATGGTAGTGTCCCCTGGTATGTGCACCGTTTGTTTTCTGGCCAACGTTAGATTCTTTGAACCCCTTAGGAAGGCCTGCCATTGGCTTCTCCCCAAAGTGTGTTTGACGGGATGGCCTCTTCACATCAAAAGCCGGTTGAGGTTGCTGTGGTGTGACTCTGAACAAGTCTCCACAGGGGAGACAAGATAAGTTGCAGCCCGCATGGCTTGTACACTCCGATTTTCTCATGGCTGCTTGACTTTACCAGAGTGAGGTCTGGTGGAAGACTTTCCACCAGAGTCTCCCAGCTGCTTCAGCCTGTTTTTGCTTTGCTGTTGTTTTATTTTTCTTAAGACCTGATTTTCTTGGATTCTACTTGGATGTAACCCAAGATTTGTAGCCCAGTTGCATCTGAGAAAGAGTCACACCCATTGAAATTGGGAGAAAACTGACTCTTAGAGCCCAAGGAAATCAACATATATTGTAGATGGCAGATGTCTTCCATCTCAGAGGCTGCCTTTCTTCTTTGTGTGATGCTGTTCCAAGACCTTTTACTGGGACTAGCTTTCTTGGAGGGTTGCCTTTAACTCCTAATTCATGCGGTGTGCTTATTTTACCATTCACACACCTTTTCAATCCCCATAAGTGACTCACTCTGGCATTCACTGATGCCTTCATCTACATATGAATTATGTGATATTTCCTACCTATCAGACACAACAGTGATACCAAAATGAATTTGACACAATCCTTGTTTATAAAGACCTAATTCCCTTGTGGCTCAGATGGTAAAGAATCCGCCTGCAACGCAGGAGACCAGGGTTCAATCCCTGGGTCAGGAAGATCCCCTGGAGAGGGGAATGGCGACCCACTCCAGTATTCTTTCCTGGGAAATCCCATGGACAGAGGAGCCTGGCTGGCTTCAGTCTATGGGGTCGTAAAAGAGTTGGACACGACTAAGTGACTAACACTTTCACTTTCTTTCAATTCTTTGGAAGGGGAGGATTCACTTTGTCAATCAACAGTTAGTTCTTGAGTGCCCACCATGACCAAGTACTAGAACAGCGGATACCAGCTGATTCAAGTCCTCTCAACATGGGACTTTTGGTCCAGGAGTGACAATCACCACATTCATAGTTTCTCAGATAATTATATAATCATGGCTCTGATAGGTGCCACAGAGCAAAGCTACAGGGTGTGACGGGAATATTAAACAGTCTTTTTTTCTTGGCCTAGTTTGTTGGTGAGATATGTTTCCCCAAAGAGTTGGAATTAGGGAAAGATGAGAACAGGGGAGTGGGCTTGGGCAGACACATATCATACAAGGTAGAAAATGGTCAGTGCTCAGCTCAAGTGCTGTGGGAATTGAGATAAGCAAGAACATCTTAAAAGCTAGGTTGGTGATAAAACTCCTTTAGGGTATTTTCTTGCTTTTCACTCTATAAATGGTGGGCTTTTGTGTATCATGACCTGGTTTAGTAGTTGTAAACTGACTTAAGAAAAAAAAACCCTCTGTTTTCCTTACTACTTTCTAGATGTGTTAAAATAATTCACTGTATTTCATGTATGTACACCCAAGATCTTTGAATTCAATTAGTAAGAAAAACATTTTTCATGTCATTGTAAGTAACACAAAAATAAATAACAGGTAGATAAAAACTGGAATACCAATGCCTTGAGCTTTTCGCTGGAATCTGGGAGTGTCTTATCGTAAGAAATGATTTCAGATGTATCATTTTCTTTCTGCATGTATTTATCTATTCAGAATGTCTTCCTTGGGTTACATATTTTAATGGACTGTTGGAAGTGAGAAGCAGAAGGGCGGAGGCAGAGCTGCTTATTCTGCCATTCGAATTCTGTCCTGCTTCAGGCCAGGAGGCAAGTGGGACTCAAATCCTGCCCCCTCCTCTATTGGTTAAGCCAAGATTGGATGTGATTTTCTGATATGAGCAAAATAACCTAATGGTTAGCAGAGGCCTGGGTGGAAAGGTCTGACACAGCTTGTCTTTCTCTGAAAGCCCTTATAGCTTAGTGGAGGAGGCAGACATGGGAATGACTGAACATAATTATATTGCCAGCCAAAATGAAATACGCTAACCAGAGGTACAAATGACATGTCGAGGGGCTTTAATTGAAGGATTTTAATTCTGACAGGGTGGGGAGAGTAAATTTATACAGCAATTGAAAAGCCAAGTTGGATGGACAAGGTTTTTCTTCTTTTTTCTTTCAAATAGTAGCTTTATTGAGATCTAATTCATATGTCATACAATTAACTCTTTTAAAGTATACAATTCAATGGTTTTTATTTTGCACAACCATCACCAAAATCAGTTTGGAACATTTTCATCACTTCCAGAAGAAACCTTGTACGTTTTGACAGTCACTCCTTTCCTGCTGTCTAGGGTTGCCCAGTCCGGGCATTTCATATAAGTGCAGTCACATAATATGGGCTGTCTTGTGACTGGTTTCTATCACTTGCTGTAATATTTTTCAGTTTCATCCATGCAGTGGCATGATAAGTAGGTTTTTGATTACTGGAGAATGGAAGGAAGTTCACCCCAAAATGATGCATTAGGATGAGCTAAGAGAAAGAACTGCTTTGGACAGTTTGGAGTATTTGAGAGGCTTGAGGTAAAAATATTGTGTCTGCAGAGTAGGGCCTGCTGTCAGAGATACTATGGTAAATATAGCTGGAAATATAATTTGGAGTAGATTGTGAAAATTAGGAGTAAGTTTAAATTTCTTTCAGAATGCAGATATATCATGACTCAATAGATAAAAAATGAAGACAAATGGTATTTAAGACTATAAGGTCACCCAGGTTGGTTGTAGAAAGCCAGGTATGAAATCAAGAACAGTTACCTCCGAAGTAATTTTTTCTCATATTTCATTGCCTCTTAATATTTATGTTTGTTAGCTGAAGTGAGTAAAAAAAGCACAGGTGACTTTTTCTGCTATAACTATTTTTTAAAACTATTAGAAGCATGTAAAAAAAAATTAAACCTATACAGAGTTTTGCCAAGAGAACACACTGGTCATAGCAAACACCCTCTTCCAACAACATAAGAGAAGACTCTACACGTGGACATCGCCAGATGGTCAACACTGAAATTAGATTGACTATATTCTTTGCAGCCAAAGATGGAGAAGCCCTATACAGTCAGCAAAAACAACACCAGGAGCTGACTGTGGCTCAGATCATGAACTCCTTATTGCCAAATTCAGACTTAAATTGAAGAAAGTAGGGAAAACCACTAGACCATTTAGGTATGACCTAAATCAAATCCCTTATGATTATACAGTGAAAGTGAGAAATAGATTCAAGGGATTAGATCTGATAGACAGAGTATCTGATGTACTATGGACGGAGGTTTGTGGCATTGTACAGGAGGCAGGGATCAAGACCATCCCCAAGAAAAAGAAATGCAAAAAAGCAAAATGGCTGCCTGAGGACACCTTACAAATAGCTGTGAAAAGAAGAAAAGAGAAAGGCAAAGGAGAAAAGGAAAGATATACCCATTTGAATACAGAGTTCCAAAGAATGGCAAGGAGAGATAAGAAAGCCGTCCTCAGTGATCAATGCAAAGAAATAGAGGAAAACAATAGAATAGTATGAAGAAGGAAATGGCAACCCACTCCAGTATTCGTGTCTGAAGAATCCCATGGACATAGGAGCCTGGCAGGCTACAGTCCAAGGGGTCACAAGAGTCAGACACGACTTAGTGACTAAATCACCACCATAGAATGGGAAAGACTAGAGGTCTCTTCAAGAAAATTAGAGATTCAAAGGGAACAATTCATGCAAAGATGGGTTCAATAAAGGACAGAAATGGTATAGACCTAACAGAAGCAGAAGATACTAACAAGAGGTGGCAAGAATACACCGAAGAGCTATACAAAAATGATCTTCATGACCCAGATAATCACGATGGTATGATCACTCACCTAGAGCCAGACATCCTGGAATGTGAAGTCAAGTGGGCTTTAGGAAGCATCACTACAAACAAAGCTAGTGGAGGTGATGGAATTCCAGTTGAGCTATTTCAAATCCTAAAAAATGACGCTGTGAAAGTGCTGCACTCAGTATGCCAGCAAATTTGGAAAACTCACCAGTGGCCACAGGACTGGAAAAGGTCGGTTTTCATTCCAATCCCATAGAAAGGTAATGCCAAAGAATGCGCAAACTACCGCACAAATGCACTCATCTCACACGCTAGTAAAGTAATGCTCAAAATTCTGCAAACCAGGCTTCAACGGTATGTGAACCATGACCTTCCAGATGTTCAAGCTGGTTTTAGAAAAGGCAGAGGAACCAGAGATCAAATTGCCAACATCTGTTGGATTATCCAAAAAGCAAGAGAGTTCCAGAAAAACACCTATTTCTGCTTTATTGACTATGCCAAATCCTTTGACTGTGTGGGTCACCAGAAACTGTGGAAACTTCTTAAAGCGATGGGAATATCAGACCACCTGACCTCCTGTTTGAGAAATCTGTATGCAGGTCAAGAAGCAACAGTTAAAATTGGACATGGAACAACAAACTGGTTCCAAATAGGGAAAGGAGTATATCAAGGCTGCATATTGTCACCCTGCTTATTTAATTTATATGCAGAGTACATCATGAGAAACGCTGGGCTGGAAGAAGCACAAGCTGAAATCAAGATTGCTGGGAGAAATATCAATAACCTCAGATATGCAGATGACACCACCCTTATGGCAGAAAGTGAAGAAGAACTAAAGAGCCTCTTGATGAAAGTGAAAGAGGAGAGTGAAAAAGTTGGCTTAAAGCTCAACATTCAAAAAACTAAGATCATGGCATCTGGTCCCATCACTTGATGGGAAATAGATGGGGAAACATTGGAAACAGTGAAAGATTTTATTTTGGGGGGCTCCAAAATCACTGCAGATAGTGATTGCAGCCATAAAATTAAAAGATGCTTACTCCTTAGAAGAAAAGTTATGACCAACCTAGACAGCATATTGAAAAGCAGAGATATTACTTTCCAACAAAGGTTCATCTAGTCAAGGCTATGGTTTTTCCAGTAGTCATGTATGGATGTGAGAGTTGGAGTATAAAGAAAGCTGAGCTCTGAAGAATTGATGCTTTTGAACTGTGGTGTTGGAGAAGACTCTTGAGAGTCCCTTGTTCTGCAAGGAGATCCAACCAGTCCATCCTAAAGGAAATCAGTCCTGAATATTCATTGGAAGGACTGATGTTGAAGCTGAAACTCCAATACTTTGGCCACCTGATGCAAAGAACTGACTCATTTGAAAAGATCCTGATGCTGGGCAAGATGAAGGTGGGAGGAGAAGGGGACCACAGAGGATGAGATGGTTGGATGGCATCACCTACTCAATGGACATGGGTTTGAATAAATTCTGGGAATTGGCGATGGACAGGGAGGCCTGACATGCTGCAGTCCACAGAGTCGCAAAGAGTTGGACATGACCGAGTGACTGAACTGAAATATATAGGTTATAATTAAAAATACTGTTCCTTGGATATTTGGGATAAGGTGATATTTTCATGGTAAAGCCTGCTAGGCACTTATCACATCATGAAGAAACGCTCTCTGCTGGCCCATTTGTCTGTACAGTTGTCATGTGCTGTTTCTGATACAAAGCGTGTATTAGTCAGTTTGGGCTGCCATAACAAAACACCATAGACTGGGTGGCTTAAACAACAGAAACTTATTATTATTATTTGTTTCTGGATGGTAGAAGTCTGAAATAAGGGTACCAGTATGGTCAAGTTCTGGTGTAGTATAATTTCCTGGTTTGTAGAAGACCAGCTTCTCACTGTGTCCCCACATGGAAAGGGGAGGGAGAGCAAGTTCATTGGTGTCTTTTCTTATAAGTTAAGTCACTCGTTCAGTCGTGTCCGACTCTTTGCGACCCTGTGGACTGTATCCCACCAGACTCCTCTGTCCATGGGATTCTCCAGGCAAGAATACTGGAGTGGGTTGCCATTTCCTTCTCCAAGGGATCTTCCCGACCCAGGGATCGAACCCAGGTCTCCCGCATTGCAGGCAGACACTTTAACCTCTGAGCCACCAGGGAAGCCAGAGGGCACTAATTTCTTATAGGGGCACTAATTTCATAATCATAGCCCCCACCCTCATCAAAACCTAATTACTTCCCAAAGTCCCTGTCTTCAAATATCATCATATTGGATGTTTGGGCTTCAGTACATATATATTTGTAGGGGACACTATTCAACCCATAGTAGAGTCCTACTTTGTTTTGATTTCCTTTGAATTTGTGGCCTTGGCTATACTCCCTGTATTAATTTGATAGATTCCTTCCACTCAAATGAAAGTTAAAGTATCCCAAGTATAGTTGGCAAATGTTTTGTTGTCTTAAAGCCCAACAGAAATCACTCATCATATGTTTCTGAGCTGACAGAGCATCTGGTTCATGGACTATTAACCTAAGGGTTAGTGGTCTATGAGCATCCTGAAATTGTTTGCATAATTCTCTAAATTTATGTGGGGGCATATCCCCATTCCCCCAGTGTCTGTAAGATTCTCAAATGGTTTGTGTCCCTCCTGAGAGGAGAAATCTCTTATATGTACTAAGGTATTGAGCTCCTCTACTTAGATCATTAAATTTTTACAATTCATTCTCATGGATTTTGAACTGAATCATACAGCAATCAGCAACTTGCCCAAGATCACAGAGCTGGTTGGTGACAGACCCTGCAGTGTCTGGCCCGGAGCCCGTGCTCCTCACTCTTATGCACGGTCACCCTGCATGTCCTTTGTGTTCCTCTCTTTTAACCTTGTTTAGATTCTGGAGTTGATCGACCCTCCTTTGATAATTGTGTAGAAGAAGCCCAGAGAGAAGTGAAACACGTTCAGTATGGAGCTGTGATTAAAAACACATAGCTGTCAATGTGTGACAGTGATACAAATAAACCCAAAATCACACCATGAGACTTGAACACAGGTTTTAAAATTAAATTCAAAATGCTCCCTTTTGACCTTTGGTTCTGCTTCTGATTCTCATCTTGCCCGCACCCCTTCTTGACTCCCTTTCTTCTTCCCTCTCCTGTTTGTTCCTCTCTCCCCTTCCTTTCTTCCTTTAAGTATTATTGCACACTGACCTCATTGCTCTGAGATGGAATCATTAGTGGCTGAATGTTTTAATGTTCCTAGGATGGTTTTATGGTAGGGGACCTGGGAGCTTTCCTAGTCCTCTGTGGTAAACACCTCGCCATCCCAGCAGGTCCTTGGTGGAGCTGCCACACAGCAAACAATGTTGAGGGAAAGCAGAGTTCATGAAGCCAATGCCTTACCATCCTACAGAGGAGGCCCTCTGACTTCTTATTTTAGAGACTGGAGGGTGCCAGTCATTGAAATAGGCATACTCAAGGGAGCTCCCTGTTATGTGGGTATAGGGCAGAATGGAGGTTTTGTTTTTTTTTTTTCTTTAGCTTTTCCAATTTGAAAGTATGGCAAATGGATTAAAGTATCTTCAAGACTAATATTTTGAAGAAATGTCAGGGCTAAAGTTGGGGACTGTCAGGATACACTGAACACAGAGCAGCAGATGTGATGGGTCATGGAGCTTTTAGAGAGAGAAAAAAGTCCTCTTTCTCATTTCATTCTAAAGGGTGACATCTATCTCAAGCTCCATCTGCCTAGATAACCCTTTTGTTACTAACCTGGCCAATGTCTACCAGACCCTAATCTCCTGTAAATTTCCTTTTGTGATTTAAACATGTGTTCATCCAGGTCACTTGTATATTTACTAAAACTGGAATGGAGGTGGCACAGTACAGTGGAACTCTATTTAGAAATCAGCAGAGCTGTTCTTTGAGTCCAGGCTTTCCTATTATTTGTGTGATTTTTTGATTGATTTCAAATTCTAAGTCTATAAAATGAGGTTAACAATAACCTACCCAATCTGTGCCACACAGTTGGTGTTGACTTTTTGACTATGGTGATGGATATGCTACTGCTGCTAAGTCACTTCAGTCATGTCCGACTCTGTGTGACCCCATAGATGGCAGCCCACCAGGCTCCCCCATCCCTGGGATTCTCCAGGCAAGAACACTGGAGTGGGTTGCCATTTCCTTCTCCAATGCATGAAAGTGAAAAGTGAAAGTGAATTTGCTCAGTTGTATCCGACTGTTAGCGACCCCATGGACTGCAGCCCACCAGGCTCCTCCGTCCATGGGATTTTCCAGGCAAGAGTACTGGAGTGGGGTGCCATTGCCTTCTCCGGTGATGGATATGAAAGCTCTTTAAAGGGAATCTTTAAGAAATCACTTTTACCCACATTTATAATACAGTAATTGCGATTTTTTGTTTGTTTTGTTTTCACTTTCCAGGTAAACTCTTAAGCTCCTTTGCATTTATATCCACTTTTCCTTTTTAAATGAATTTTTTTCCTTATTAACTTCATTATTACCCATAGGTGTTGGATGTTCATTGCACAATGATGATTAGTCTTATTTCTTTTCTTCTACTTTCTTTTTTATGTAGCATTTATTATGAAGAGGCTTTCCCTGCCTGTTAGTACAGGGATCCCCAAGCCCCTGGCCTTAGACTGCTGCTGGTCCCTGTCCTGTCAGGAACCAGGCCACACAGCAACAGGGTGAGCTGTGAAACTTCACAAGCCGTGAAGCTTCATCTGTATTTTCAGCCGCTCGTCTTCACTCTCATTACCACCTGAGCTCCACTTCCTGTCAGATCAGCAGTGGCATCAGGTTCTCATAGGAGCACAGTCAATGTAATATGCTTGAATCCTCCGTAAACCATCCCCCACCTCCCCTCCCCAGGTCCATGGAAAAATTGTCTTCCACAAAACCGGTCCCTGGTACCAAAAATGCTGGGGACTGCTGTGTTACTGAGATGTTAACCTCTCCATAAAAAATTTATTCTTTGAGTTTATTGGTCCCCTCTCTTATGTCTTACCTTCTGCTGGTATGCCGTCCTCATGCCATCAGGCCGGTCTGTCTTGATATCTGGATGTTCTTACTTTGCCCCAGAAATGATGCCAATAGCATCACTTAAATCCTATAGGGACGTAGCATCCAACTGCTTCATAGAGAGCTGAGGCCCAGAGAAGGTCCATCTATATTTGGTTCAGGTCAGTGTGGGTCCTGGTTTTGGGTCAGTGCCAATTTTGTACTTTCCACTCAGGTTTACTGCTGTTTGTGTATCTTCTTGCCTTTTAATTTCTTTCTTTTCTTTTTTTTTAGCTTTTAAGATGAAATTACTGACTTTTATCACATTAAAATTTCATTAGGATTCTATTTTTGAATCCACTTTCATCCTATTCTACCTCGAATTGCACTCTCCTTTTCACTGTAGTGCATCTGTTCCTAGACATAACCAGGAATGACAGACACCAGGTATAGAAGACATTTTTCCATGTATTAGTGGAAAATTTACTGTGTGTGTTTTATCATGTTGAATGTTGAGAGTATGGATCTGTATAATCCATTAAAATTGATTTTTGGGTAAGTGTTATTCTCAGTTTTCTATACTTTTTCCTCATCTCCTTAGCATGGTTTGCCACTTAAGTTTTTTTTAACCAGTCATTGTGTAAGAAGCTCTAGGACTTGAGACCATGGCTTAGGTGTAGTTCCTGCCCTCAAGGAGCTCTGTGTCTAGTGGAAGAGACAAGCATGTTAACAGGAAGTTTTTAGTACTAGCTGGGCTAGGATACTTTCAACATTTAAGGTGCAAAACTGTATCAGATGGGAAGGAAAGATTAAATTTGAGTGGGGATTCTCAGGAAGTTGCCAGTATGCTCATTTTTTATTGTTTATTTAACACTCACATTCCTCTTGCTGAGGTGATTCTTCTTTTATATAATATAAAATTTTTAAATGAAGTTTAGAAGTAATGACTATACACACAGACACATATGTTCTTTATGTGTTATACAGAATTTTATCTGGCTTTTGCCTCATTCCAACATTCAATCTTTTAATTTTATTATGATTTGAATAATAAAAGTAGAATGAAAGATTTATGCCTTTTTTTTTTTTCAGAAGATGAACAAAAAAAGGTATGAGGATGATTGATGCGTATCTCAATGTTTGGAAAACCATAGGAATTAAGGAGAGAGATCTGTAGCACATCAGGAAATAGAAAGCCATCTCACCAGTTGCTGGAGGTGGTTGCTCAGCTTCTTGAAAAGTATGCTTTCGATAGATGATCCTTAAATCATGTGTGCACACACACAAGCATGCACAGTCTCTCTGCCTCACTAGCCATTTATTCTTGACTTTCTTTGTTTTATGATTTCTTTTACCTTGTTCCTTTCCAAATATTACCTCCACTGGGACCTAATTAGAACCTCTCAAAGTTTACAGAACATTAGAATACATGTGGGCTCCAAATGTTATCTTTGGGCATTATGGAATATTAGAAACTAATTAGGTTATCCATTGTGTATACAGGTATATAAATACCTCTTCTGCCAAATTTGTTGTCAGGCTGCAGTGAGTAAAATTAAGGAACTAGTTCTCATTAGCCTTTGAATTTCGAAGGAATTTTTTCCCCTAAAATAATAATACTTCAACTTTAGACTTTGTGGGTTTTAAAGGAAGTATCCAAAGACAAAATTTACCTTTTTATCAAGTTAATGCTTAACTCAGCACTGAAATTGCTCTATGACTTTATGAGGAAATGACTATTTCTACTAAGGAAGCTTTTGTAGAAAAGACATACTTTGATACCCTCTACTGTGCTAAATAACCATGTTTAGAAAACAAGTTTGATTCAATCTCTAGTTCGTCAAATCATTTTGTAGGATTTTAAAAAGCAGTTATTCTCTTAGAGAGGTAATTGAACATTGTTATTTTCATTTACTTATTTGTATATATAAAAATTTTTAAATGGCCTCAGAGTTGGTTTGAGAAAAATGACAACACAAAATGGTTTGTGGGAAAGAATATTGTCTCTTGAGTCTCAAGACCTGGGTTTTAGTCCTAATTTTGCCTGTGACTGAATCTGTAGGCCTTAGAAGAGTCAGATCAGATGCCTCACTCTCATGTTTCCACCTTAAATATCAAAGGAATTGCAAACTTTAGATTGAGAAGGTATCTAAAGTTGGTCCTCTCTTTTAAAAAATTTTGTAAATAATGTTGCAACATTGCATCAAGGTAAGATCCTTTAGGAGGAAAAATGTCACCCATAATTCTGCCACCTTGATAAAGGTATTAATACAACTTATCATTTTTGTACATTTCCTTCCACTCTTTAGCTATTAGCAAAAATTACCATAGTGCTATGTATCATATATGGCATCATATGGTAAGCATTTTCTGTATTGCTGCATATTCTTAAAAGATTATAATTTTTATAACTCTTTAATATTTCATTGAGTGGTTATGTCGTCTATTATTTTTATATATTGCTGTGATTGACATTTTATGCATAAATATAGCTTAGTTCACCAAAAATCTTAAACATGTTGGAGGGTTGAGACCTCAGGGGCAGAGGTTAGCGTTTTATAGTTATTCAGATCCACCAATGACTTGTGTTTTGCACGGAATGCTTCTGTAATTGCAGCAGTAATGTGTGAGTGGTTCAGCATCTCCCCAGTGCTGCCAGCATTTGATATGTTGTCTTCTTGGTACTAGTATATTTTTTGGTTATTGTGAGGTTAAACATGTATCCTCATGTCTAGTTATATTTTGTTTATGGCATATGAAAATTACTTTGTGATCTATGGAAACTTTTTTTTTTTATTTTTAAAGTTTACAATATTGTATTAGTTTTGCCAAATATCAGACTTATTCACAGCAAAGCAAAGAGTCAATATTTTAGTCAGGACTGTGCATGGCTTGTACAAAGAACTTCTAGAACTGTTTGAGTCTTATGAAGGAGCCCTTGAATAAATTTTAAAAAGCCCTTGAATAAAGTGCTAAATGAAAGACATACTTTATTCCTAAATGGAAATATAAAAGTTGTTAAGTAGTTATTTCCCCCTCCATTTTATGTAATCTCAGCACAATTTTTAAGTTAATTGTTCTTGAATCTTAATTCTAAAATGGACTTGGTAATAAACAGGCAAAATAGCTAAGAGAAATCTGAAAAACAGGAGTGACGAGGGGCAGGGACCAGCCTGGCCCGATGCTAGATCATGAGGGAATCATAACTGAAGTGATGGAGTGTTGGTGCTGCAGTACATGATGGCCACTGTGGTGAAATGACCCACCCAGAGACAGAGCAACTGCAGGTCAAACTGAATTTGCAATAAAAGGACCATCTTAAAACAGTCTGAAAAGGGAGAGTTCTTCTAATGGCTGTGGGATAGTTGATGTGTGCATGTGCACGTGTGATCAGTTGTAGATTGTGGCCCACCAGGCTCCTCTGTCCATGGGATTTTCCAGGTAGGAATACCCGTGTGGGTTGCCATTTCCTCCTCCAGGGGATCTTCTCAACCCAGGGATAGATCCCCAGTCTCCTGTGTCTCCTTCATTGGCAGGCAGATTCTTTACCACTGCTCTACTTGGAAGCCTGGGATAATTGGTAGGCGTTAGCCTGGCGTGCTGCAGCTCATGGGGTCACAAAGAGTCAGACACAACTCTTTGTGTGACAACAATGAAAAAGAGTTGTATCAAAATAGATCTTGTTATGAATTAAAGGCCATGTTAAAAAAAAAGACAACTAGCAAAAAACTTTAATGAAAGAACAGATTGATTATATCTTTAGTAATTGGAAACAGTAACTTTTTTTAGTTTAGATCTGAAGTTTGCAAAATTTTTCTGTAAGCGACCAGATAGCAAATATTTTAGGCTTTGAGGCCAGAGTGACTCTGTCACAACTACTCAAGTCTGCCACTGTGGCACCAAAGGAGCTGTAAAATAAGTCACACATTTAATAAAGAAATAGAGAATACATCTGTTTGTAAGAAGAAACATAATATTGTGTCAGTTTCCTCACACATCTGTTCCCAAAGTGAATTTTATGTCTTTTAATTTTTTTGCCAAGCTATGTGTGAAAAGTAGTATCTCCTTGCTGTTTTAATTTGTGTTTCTCTACTATTAAAATTGTGTCTGTGTGTATTTTTCTTCTTCTTCTTTTCTATATTTGTTTTCCATTGAGCTTCCTCTTCAGTGAATTACAAGCAGAATTAATTTATGTCACTTATTTCATCTTCTTGTCACCCGATGTCCCAACGCCCTGGAGACCTGTGGTATCTCAGACCAGTGCAGACCAACAGGGTGCCATTTTGCTTTCATGAATTATAACTCTTCCTCTAACTTTTTGCTCAAGACCCTGCAAATTGATTGTCAGTTGATGTCTTACCTATGTGCTAGGCTGGCTGCTTGCCAATAGACTGAGACTTGGAGGACCGCTTGTCTCCCCATCCTGAGTGGCGCTTTACTGCCTTCAGCTCCTGTAGAGTTAATTGTTGTCTGTATGTTACCTGAACCCACCTATGCCCTTTGGGCCTTGAAATCCAATTGTGGGCAAGATCTACCTTTGCATTTCTGTTCATCCTAGTTGAGAAACTCTAGAGCTTGAGCCTCATTCCCTCCAATTGTGCTCTATTTATTTTTTTGACTGCCATGTGGCATAGCATGCAGGATCTTAGTTCCCGACCAGGGATTGAACCCGTGCCGCCTGTATTGGTAGAGTAGAGTTTTAACCACAGGACCACCAGGAGAGTCCCTCAGATTGTACTTTAAAGAATGATCAGAATTATGTTTCACTCTTGAGTGATGATAGTTGTTTCTGTTTTCCAAGATATATGACCGAGAGTGGTAAAATCACTTGCAAGGAGCCACACAGAAATTCTTAGAGAACACACACCATGGGATTATGATAATGATAGAGGTGGAGGCGTCCTTTTCTTGGTCCAGGTCTCCATGTCGTGGACGGGCTGCCCTCACAAAGGCTGCCCCTGCCCCTCCCTGCAGTCTTTCCATTGCTGTGTGAGGTACAGGAACTGAGACCATTATGACAGAGCCGAGCTGGTTTCTGTTCTCTTTTGGACGTCATTGTTTGTCACATTTCTGATCACCATTTCTTCCTCCAGATTATAAAATTGTAAAATCTCAGCTATATTTATATTTCCTTTTGCTGCCTGAACTTGCAAACTACCATTCACAGCTTTCCTTTGAATTGCCTTTCTAATAATCTTTCTTCATATATTTGTGTCATCTGCTGTTTATGCAATACTCGTGTCCAGTGTTTCACTTAGTCCTCACCAACACCTATGAGGTCAGCAGGGCAGAGATTGTTGTTTCTGTTCTACAGATGAGGAAACTAAGGCCCGTGAGGTCTGGAAAGCCCTGGCCTGAGGCCGCCCTCAGAACTGGCAGCAAAACTGCCTTAAATGCATGACCTTGACTCTGTTGACACTTTTTTTTTCCTGTCCACAGAACTGCTTTTCTTATATGGGTCTCAGGGATTTTCTTGTCCACGACACAAAGAAATTGGTGACTTTTCTTGAGAGATCTAAGCATTATTCATTTGCCTGATATTTCTTTCACTTTACTGTTGGTCTGAGTACTTTCAGAGAAGACAGTTACATGTAAATATTCCCACCCCCTCCACACCTTTTCCTCCAGACAGTGAGGCAGACATTGGCAGAGAAGACAGAGACCCTGAAGACAATATGTTTGTTCTCTGGTATTCTTAACAACCACTGCAACCATGAGTTTAGATATTTTTCCCTGAGGTTTTCTAGATTTAGGCTGCCACAATGCTTCATATTTGGGGGTCACTGATTCCTGTTCCTATTTTAACTCTCTGAGGTTTTTGTGTTGTGTGACCTTTGTGTTCTGACCTTAAGATTTAGGGAACTGAAAATTTAGGAAGTTTTGTTAGGACTTGAATCCAAGTAAATTCCCTTACAAGTACAAAGACTCATAGAATTGTGGAATGTTAGAGTTTAAGGGACTTTCATCCATCTTGCCCCCTTGATTTAAAAAGGTGGCCAGTTAGTGATAAAATGGAGCTAGATTGCTGGGGTTGGATTAGACTCCCTGCTGCCTCATTCTATGTCACTTCATAGTTCCCCTGCTGCATTGAGCCTCTTCCAACCAGTCTCTGAGCTCTGAGATGGCTGGCACCGTGTCTGCTCCCTAGTGAAGATCAGAGGGCTTGCACGCACTTTGCACAGTGACTGATTTGAACCTGTCTCTTGTTGATGAGGGCTTTCCAGGGGGCTCAGTGGTAAAGAATTTGCCTGCCAATTCAGCAGATGTGGATTCGATCCCTGGATCGGGAGGATCCCCTGGAGAAGGAAATGGCCAATCCATGGACAGAGGAGCTTGGTGGGCTATAGTCCATGGGGTTGCAAAGAGTCGGACTTGACTGAGCATGCACACATGCATGCTTGTTGATAAATTCTAATAGATACATCATTACTATCTATTGGCAAATAGAATTTTAAGGATATGGAGGTGGGGTGAGAGAAGTTAGTCAGTTTCTTCTGGGAGACAAACCACTCTAGATATCTTAAGCAGAAAAGTTTTAATGCAGGGTGTTGGGTGCTTCAGAATCACTGAGAGAATTATATACAGCAGTCTGTTGGCTGAGCTTCCAATATAAATCTCAGAGCCACACAAAATTACTATGTGTAAGACAGTAGAGATTCTTGAGGCTACCATGGGACTGTTGTGGTCAAGGATACAGCACACTGCTTATGAACCAGAGATTAAGAAGCCACCATCGGAAAGTAGTAACTGGACCCTAAACTTGGAGTCCAGCTGCTCCCTCTGCCACAGTTGCTTCTTGATAACCACAAGGCTGAAGCCTGAATACGGGAATGTGGATACAGAAAACTCCCTGTCTCCATGACTGTGCTTCCAGCAGAAAGTCCGCCAAAGTGGCAGAGCATGGCTATCATCTTACTGTTGTCTTCCAAGTCTCAGGCCAGTACATATGTTTTGGTGGAATCTCTTTTGCAATCAAACCCTTGCCTGAGAATCAGCCTCTGCACTATGGCAAGGTTGAGTGCCTATCCACCATTTCCAAGACAGTCAGGGTTATTGGTGTCACATTTTGGGCATATCTTCCACTATTTGTGTGTAGTTGATACTAAACTGAGGATGGATTCACAATTATGTTCCATTAGATCTCTATTTGTCAGTGTAATTAATTATATAACAGAAGGAAAGGCAAGAGTTTTATTTTAGGGAGTCCCTAAGGGGAATTCCTATTTATCAGAAAAAATGCCATAAGGAGGAAAGAGTCTGAGCTGGGAGAGTGTTCTAAACTGTTTTGGTTTCAAACATCTTGGAAAGTACGACAAGGAGACATGCGATTTTATGAGTGCTCACCATGTCTGGGGGGAGTTCCGTCTCTGGCAAGGGTTGTCAGCCTTCCGTCTTGAATGCTTTGCCTCCTCCCCTGCCCCTGGAATATACATTTCAAACTTCCAGGGAAAATTAATATAAAATAGTTTATTTAAAGTAAATTAAATAGATATATAGCCTATGGGCTGGCACTGAATTCTTTTGACTTCATTTCCCTTAACTTTTGTGTAACCTCTGTTTAAAAATGTAAAACATTGATAAATAATCCCTCCATCTTTACTCTTGTATGCTAGTGAATACATTTGGATACACTTTATTCCTGTTTCTTGCCCACTCCCTAATTTTTCCTATTCCGATTTCAGAGTTAGTCAA
Organism: Bos indicus; assembly: GCF_029378745.1. NCBI lineage: Eukaryota > Metazoa > Chordata > Mammalia > Artiodactyla > Bovidae > Bos > Bos indicus. The sequence continues at coordinate 79,578,454 of NC_091760.1, read as the reverse complement.
ACCTGCTGCCCTATTTAAAATGAAGTAGACATAAAACTTCTTATAATACTGATGGTTGTGGTGACAAGAGTGGACAGGTAGTAAAGATTTAATTGAAGTCAATAATCTGATTTTCTTGGAAAAGGTGATGTTCTTTGCTTCAGGAGAAAGAGGCTGAGTGAGGCGGTAGTCGCTAGCTTCTTGTAGATTTCTGCTATATCTTGTATTTTTCTACTCCTGCACGATCATTCTGGTACCTTCTTCCCTCCTTACTGGAAAGCACATGCTTCTGGAGCAGGGTAGCCCCCAAGATCTCTCCTCACTGCTGATTGCTCTGCCCTCTTAACAATTGCAGTAATAAGCTCCAAGCTCAAAGCATGGGAGGTCTTTGGCCAGAGGGAGCCTATGTGAGAGGATCCTAACATGTTCAGAATTCTCCTGGACTCACTGACTCTCATTATTACTACATTATAAGTAAAGTGACTATATATAAGGGATTGTCTAAACTGGGACTCTTCCGAGAGTGAAAGGCGCACTGTTAATAATTACACTGGAACAACAGCATAAATTGGATGCATGGTCACTCTAATTATAAGAAATTGTGAAGAACAGTGTTTGAAATGTGAACTGACATGATTCAGAACCAGAATTTAACTCTTCATCTTCCCAAATCTTTCCCTTCTCTTTTATATAATAATCACGTGCTGAGCCCTGATGATGGGACAGGTTCTGTATTAGGCACTAGGAAAATAAAGGAAGACACCATCTGTGTTCTTTATTTGCTACAATCACTGTAATATTCTAAAGCAGAGGGTTGTCAACCTGGCTCAGTGCAGAGTTCTTATTGGAGGTAATTAGGTTTCTACTTCTCTCTCCCCACTCCACCCACCCCCCCGAATCCCCCTCCCCAAAACTGAAGTGTATTCTGTCAAAAGACAAAGATTTAAATAAATCCGAGGAATCACTTTATCAATTTGTCTATTTTATTCTTGGGGTTTTGGTGTGAAGATTAAAGATTTGGTGTGAAGAAACCCATTTTTATTAACGATAAGTTTGAAAACTGCTGGTTTGAGTTATTGTTCTCAAGCTGTAAGTCTAGTTGGAGAAAAAAAGAAGAATCGGACTATTTAAACTTGGGACACAGAAAAAAAGAAATAGGAAACTAAAAAGATATTTTAAGTATCTGGAGGGCTGCCGTGTAGAAGAAGGCTTATGATTCCAAGGCAAAGGCAGGACTGATCGGTGGTTCTTAGGGGAATGCCGGTTTCAGCCTTACATAACTTTCTAGTAGTTACAACTTTTCTGCCATGAAAGGGGCTGCCTTGTGAAGTAATAATTTCCTTGTCATTGGTGTGGATAAGCAGACTCACAGAGGGTGGTTCAGTTTCAGCTTCAGCTCTGCATTAGAAGAAATAACTTCATTAACAATTTCATGCCTCTTGGATATTAAACTTCTGTATTAAGTTGTTAGCTACTACCTTATGTATGTTTAAAGTGTGTGTGTGTTTTATTTCCCCAGAATATTAGCCCACTTAGAATATTTTTGACACACGGCATTGTCTTATTTTTATCAGTAATTGATAAAAATACAGGAGGCACAACACCAGCACTCTCATCGAGAGAAATTTGAAAAGGAATAACATCCACCCCTGTCATTCTGAAACTGATCCGAAACAGCCTGGCTCGTTTTTACTCAGCGGCTATTGGTCGACGCTTCTACAGATTTTGTCTCTGTTTCAAAATCTTGAAATAAAAGTGGAACAACTTCCAACATGACTTAAGAAAAAGGTCACTGGTTGAAAATGGTTTCAATTGTTTTGCTATTAAATGTGAAATTGCAAAACTAGCCTCTCTTACATAACTTGAATTTATAACACATTCTAATGAGAAGCCTGTCTGTTTTTTTATGCCATTTTAAATGCTGAGAAGCTTCTCCAGGCTCTTGGATTGGTGTTAACCAGAAACTATAATTTCAGAGCTATAAGGCATTGAGTTTCTTTGTTTTTAAAAACTGTATCTTATGATCCTTGAAGAGGAAAAGTTGTACCTCTTCTTCCTCCCTTTATTTTTCCAGTGACTGAGCAATTTAACTGAATTTAGCAATATCCTTGTATTTTAACCCTAAGATGAAGTAGATCTTGGGTTTAATAGAAATTTAAGATGAAATTAATTATCAGATAAAGATTAACTTGGAAACTTTAATTTGCAATAATATTATCTAAATTCAATAATGTTAATTCAAATTATAGCCTTCAAACTCTATGCAAAAGCTCTGAACTAGTTTACAACCAGTAATGTGATAGTAGGGTGCAAATAGTACAGTTGACAGGTGACAGCTTTGTGAGCAATATAGTGTTTAGAAGGCTGCAGGGCAACAGTTAACTGTGTCTTGTTGCTATGCGTACTCTTGGCTGGTTCTGTGGTCTGAGCAAACATCGCTTCAGAGTCACAAAGAGCAGTGTCATGTGAACATGGCCTGAGATTTGTCAACAGAGGGTTTATATTCATTGAGGACAAAGTGAACTTTTTCTGCTTTTTATATTATATCTAAATAGAATTTTCTCTCTCTTACTTAATATAATTTTTGGGGGATATCAATGTGAATTTATAATAAAGAAGAACACAAAATTATTTAAAAAAATCAAAACCAGTGAAAACATCCTTCAAGGGCTAGTAATAGTCTCTGACCTATCTAATGGGTACAACAGACCTATAAACAGATAGCTAGAATGTGGTATTTGTGTGTTTTAATACAAGTTTGAACAAGCTGTCAGGGGAATGCAGACAATGAGCAGCAATTAACTTATGGACCTACCCACTTGGCAGTGGGTTTAGGATGAGAGGATTCCAGCCAGATAACCACCAAGGGGATTGCTAGGCCTCATCAGAGATGCTGTTGGTGATTTTTCCCTTGGTCATTTTTTCATCCTGGTGAAGGTACAAGATATATATCAGGATTTTAAATGCTTATGAATCAGGCAATGAGAATCTCATCTTTGTAAAGCCAGATTTCCACTTTTAGGAATAGACTTACTGAACTCAAAGAGCTCAAGGTATTTATTGTCCCCTTTTCTTGGCCTTGTACAGAAAAAAATCTGTTAGAATGAGACTTAAATCTCCTTAAGAGCACATTTTAAAAATAAGCACAGCATACTCTACAGACTAGCTGTACCATGATAGAACATAGCATGTTGTTGAAAGAAGGAATTAAAAAAAAAACCTTATTTATTTTTTTGATTGAAGGATAATTGCTTTACAGAATTTTGTTGTTTTCTGTCAAATCTCAACATAAATCAGCCATAGGTATACATATGTTCCCCCCCTCTTAAGCCTCCCTCCCATCTCCCTCCCCATCCCACCCCTTAGGTTGATACAGAGCCCCTGTTTGAGTTCCCTGAAACATATAGCAAATTCCCATTGGCTATCTATTTTACATATCACAATGTAAGTTTCCATGTTACTCTCTCCATATGTCTCACCCTTTGCTCCCCTCTCCCTGTGTCCATAAGTCTGTTCTCTATGTCTCTTTCTCCACTGCTGCCGTGAAAATATATTCTTCGGCATCATCTTTCTGGATTTGAAAGAGAGAATTTTGGAGATCATCTCCTTAATGCTTATTATTTTAGAGCTGGAGAATTTGAGGTCCAGACAGGGTACATATTTTCTTGTTCACTTAGCCAAGTATAACCATTGTCACTAAATGTGATCTGAAGTGCAATGTTGGGGTCATGAGTTCAGTGCTAATTTCCAGTGGCATGCGTGCTCTTTTGGAAGAGAAATTCTTTGCTCCTGTGTCTATTTCTTTCCCTTTTACTCACTCTTTCTAGTTACTATCCAATGGTCAATAGAGTTTCTCGATTGTTTAATGAAACTTTTCCACTGCAAACCTTTCTAGAAGCAGAGTGACTGGGTATGTATCCAATCTCTGATACGCACTAACTGCTGTGTTATATTGCATAAGCCATCTCAGCTTTTAAAAATCTTGGTTGTCAAATTAGAAGGAACAAATTGGTCCCTATGATATCTCCCACCTGGGACTTGCTGTGACCTCCTGGCCACTGAATAGCCTGTCTTGGCTGTTGTCACCTGGTTGTGGTAAATAAAAACCAAGGAGCTAGCAATCAGTTTGATTCCACTCTCTGCTTTACCTTTTCCTGCAAGGCCTGGTCTTCTAGCACTATTGTTTCCCTGTCTGGGTGGATTGTTCCCTTTTGGTGTGACATTCTGAATCTGGAGTGGCACTGCGAGGTGGGGTATGTTCTATTCTGCCTCACTTCTTTATCAGAGACGGATGTTTACTTGAATGGATTGATGCTTCTCCATCTTCCTGCTTCTTAGTTTACTGGCATCTGCAAATGTATTCATAGATGGATTTTCCTTGCCATCATCTGTATTGCCAGCCATAGGGATTATACCTTTAGCACTGATTTGTATTCATACTCACTCTGTGCCAGGCAGGTTGGCACTTAACCTGTTGATTCCTAGTCTACCTCTCTTCACTCCACCATCCCCACTCACGAGGACTCACAGGAGAGAAGCTGCTTTTGTAAGAAACCTCAGCTCACTCAACTGGCGGACTTGCTAGGAGGAGTCATCGACCATGAGGGTCAGAAGGAATGATGGCAGGCATCTCATCTTCAGTTTAAAGATAAGGAGACACACTGACGTTCAAAGAAGTCAAGTTACTAAAGCCACAGAGCCAATTAGTGGCTGAGCTAGAAATTCCACCCAAGTCCTCTGCATCTCAGTCCCATGTTTTTCCCTGTATTTCCAACTGTCTCTCAGATAGTCTATATAAAGGTTTGGCATTTCTGTAGAGATGTTCTCTTGTCACCCCTTCCGAGTAATGCCAGCTGTCCATGCAGAGAGTGGGGCGCTTAGCCAGTGCAGGGCCAAGAGCTGCCTGTAAAGAGAAGTGGAGTGAATGCATTGACATTTTCAGCCCATGGCAGATCCTGTTTGCCCTTCTAGCTCTCATCAGAAGAAGAGTGATTACATTTGCTGTTCAACTAACAATTGTGTGCAATTTTCAGCCTGCCTTGTTCTTTAACGTTGTCTTCCCACGCTTCTATCACATGCCATGGCATATCTGCTTAGTAATTACACTGGTAAGGACTTACCTACACCGTTTGGAAAAGATTTGCCTAAAGTACTTATTTGCTTGTGCATAATAAATCTTGATTGATACCTTGGTAATCTCTGAGATCAATCTAAGTTTCCCTCCCACAATGGGGAGGATTGAAGAGTCAGGAAACGGGTGACAAAAGAAAGAAGGAAAAACAAAAGAGGGCTGTGATTCCTCATTGATGAGCTAAGAGGAGGATTATGGATGATTAGGAATCTCCATGGCTGACTTTTACTTGTTTCTGGCTAGTTCTACAGTCAGGATCTTCCCTAGACTTGAGTTTGTAAGTAGAGTTGTCATTTGCATTCATCTAATAATCCAGTCCAATTGGGCCTCCTCGCTGGCTCAGTGGGTAAAGAATCTGCTTGCAATGCTGGAGGTTTGGGTTTGATCCCTGGGTCGGGAGGATCCCCTGGAGGAGAAATGCAACCCACTCCAATAATCTTGCCTTGGAAATCCCATGGACAGAGGAGTCTGGTGGGCTACTGTAGAGTCACAAAGACTTGGACCTGACTTATGAGTAAATGCGAACAGCACAAAATAGTCCAATCACATCATTTTTAGGGGCAGCCACTGTGATCCCATAGAAAGCGAAGGTTGCACTATGAGCTTGTGGCATAGCTGAGACTGGGAGCTGGGTCTGAATTCAGAAGCTCAGGTATCTTCCAGCTGAGGACCAAGGTGTAGAAAAGGATATCTATCTGTAGTCTAGGGAAGGATGCACAGTGTACCACTGTAATAGTTCCAGAACTCTGCTCAGGGTGGCAGCCTGGCTGGCAGGGGAGTTTGAGGGAGAATGGATACATGTATATGTATATCTGACTCCCTTCCTTGTTCACTTGAAACTCACAACATTGTCAATTGGCTATACCTCAATACAAAATAAAAAGTTAAAAAAGAAAGCAGTTTTGAAATTCTAGGAAGGCACTGACTTTTATACAAAGAGGGAAGATTGTTAAAAATCTCCAAAGGTATAGGAAAGTGTTATTTAAATCTTAATCACTTAAGTGGAGAAAATGTTGCTAAGTACCTGAATCCTAAACTTAAGTCAGCCCTCAACTGCTTCTGATGTTTCGGTCACAAAGCAGTCTCTCAATTCTTCAGTCTCTCAATTCTTCCACCAATAAAATAGTGATGTTCATACCTGTCCCTTCCTTCAGTGTCATTCATTTATTCAGCAAACATTGACCAAGAGCCAGGCCTTAGGTTAATTGCCAAGGGAGATTTAGTGAATGCAACATGATTTAAAGATTAATATAAATGCTCTAAGTCAATTGCTTCCAACCCTTGAATCAGAATACATACATAAAGATTCCCAGATGAGTCTAGTGTGCAGTTTTGAAAACCACTTCTTTAAGCTTGTAGCATTTGATATTAGATAATACCATGTAACAAGTGACTGGTTGTTTTTTGAATTTTGGTGAGCTATGTAAATGTTTGACAAAGCATACACTATTGATTTTAGAAAAGAAGCAAAACTTGAGCAAACACTAGTTCATTCTATTTTTGTGGATGACCATGAGTTGTCATTCACATTCTATCTTTAGAGAGGCTTGGTAACTTTTTTAGCGTCAAATGTCACTTTACCTGTAGCCCTAAGTGTTCCCACCCGTAGAGGGAGGGTCTTGGTTATCACGTGGGCTTTTGCAGTTGTTCGTGTTTCATGTTTCCTTGTGTCTAATCAGTTTGGCCAAACTTTCAGTTTGTAATCATGGCTCATGGAAGTTAGGTTTGGCAGAACAGAATGGAGAAGACATTTCGGCAAGTAGGATGCAGGAACCTGGAATGGATATAAAGCAAAATCTCCTAAGTGATGATTTCCTTTGGATTTCTTTTCCCTCCAAACAAACAGGTAGTACCATGGTGTGAAGTTCATAGATTTTGGGTCCAAAACTTGTGTCCAGGCTTCAGCTTGGCTATTTGTTAGCTATGTATCCTTGAGCAAGTTATTTAACTCTTAAAGCCTTACTTTCTTGATCTGCTAAATATGGAGAACGGTAACCCCACCACATATAATTGTCAGGATGAATATGTTGCAAGTAGGAAATTGGCATATAGTACATTCTCAATGAGGGTCTTCTTTGGTGGCACAGTGGTAAAGAATCTGTCTGCCAGTGCAGGAAACTCAGAAGATGCAGGTTTGATCCCTGGGTCCAGAAGATGCCCTGGAGAAGGAAATGGCAACCCACTCCAATATTCTTGCCTGGAAATTTCCTTGGACAGATGAGCTTGGTGGGCCACTGTCTGTGGGGTCACAATGAGTTGGACACAACATAGTGACTGAGCACAAGCATATCCTAAATAAACACTTGCTATTTATTGCCAGTCTGTAGCTTTCTTATAACCTCTGAACAGTTAGGAGGAGTAAAAACAAAAGCAACAGAGTGGCAATAAGTGAACCTATCTAGGTTCTTCTTAATTGCTTTGCATTTGATGACAGTTCCTGAAAGTCTAGTGCTTAGGGAGCCCCAGCTCTTTAACTCCCATCAGCAGAGGCATCTTGCTTAGTTGAGGGCCACTTCTCTTGTTTTCCTCTTTTCTGATGGTGTTTGTGTATTTTCAGGGCCTCTGTGTAGATCTTCCTTTTCACTTCTTGCTTTCATGATGATTATGTACTTAGAGTGAAACCAATCTAGAACCAGAGGAAGTAAGAGCAGGGTAAGTTTTGGCCCAGCAAAACCAGCTCTCACCAGTGCTTATCTTTGTGTTTACCAGGGGTCTCTTTCTGAGAAGCTGAGAAACCCCAGGGAAATGTTCTAGTTTGCCCGTTCACTAAACTTGTGAGGTTTTCTCAAACTCATTTATCAAAATGAAGGGCTGTAATTAAGATTTCAGAGAAGGAAAGCACTCTAGAATATTAGAGCTAATTGGGACTTTACAGACATTCATTCTGCAAATGAGCATCCTCTCTCGTTAAAGGTCACACTGGCAGAGCTGAGACTAGAACTGGGGTCATCGGGACTCTTTGTGTATACTATTGTATTTTTCTCCTTCCTTGGATCCATTCTGTGTGGATTTGTTTTTTTTCTTTTTTTAATATATCAGGTTTTCGCTCCTGTCAGATTCCTGTTCAAAGATAAATGTTCTAGCCTTTTCTTTCTCTATATAAGACCTTTGAAAAGCAAAGCTCATTTAACCTTGCCAATCTTTTCTGCACATCTTCTAAGCCCCTCATTTCAGTTTAGCTGGTCTGCTCCCTTCCTACAGGAATGCCTTACTTCTTCCTCCAGTTCACAGAATTTTCTGGCATTGTCCTTTGGTTTGTTTCATTTATCTTTTGGAGCCACCTAGCTTTCAGACTCCTTGCTCATGGCTACTTCTATGCTGGATCTTGTGACATATGCCAGTGTTTTTGTTTGTTTGTTTGTTTGTTTGCTTGTTTTGTTTCTTTTTGTATATCTTGATGTTGCTCTTTTTCTGTTTTCACATATAAAATATATATCTTCCTCAGGTAGTCTTTAAACTCCTTGAAAATAGGATGATAATCTGAATGATGTGAGTACAGGATGAGATTTCATTTTATCTGGAGCTCCAGCACTAGGCAATTAAATTTATTCATTCATTAAATTAACAGACTTTTTATTGAGTGCCTATCATATTTTAGGCCCTGAGATTAGAGAATGATAATTACTTCTGCTCTCAAGGATTCAAGAGTTTAGTTTGTGATACAGGCAAGCAGAGAGGCAGACTGACAAGTGATGTGTGTGGTGATGACAGTATTCCAGGTGCTGTGGAAATGTTGTGAAAGGGGACACAGCTTGAACTGGAGGTTGGAGAATGTGAATTATATCTTAAAGGACTAGTAGGAAGTGATGCTCAGAATCTAAATGATACATAGTAGTTGAGATATCAGTTTTAATGGAGAGGTATCTTGGATAAAAGGGAACAAAGATAAAACCAAGAAGAAATTGATGAATTTCCAGCAGAATATAAATACCAAAAAATGACCTCAAAAGAAGTACAATTTTTTTACAATTATTGTAGAAGTTCTTGGAAAGATGATTCAGCTTTATCATTAAAGAAAGTATCATATTTAGATGAATTTACACTGAATTCTGATAAACCTTTGAAGATCAGATAGTCTTAATCTTACCATTAAACTAATCCAGACAGTAGAAGAGGCTACAGAACTCCCATATCTAAACCAAATAATGATAAGTAAAACAAGTAGATAAGTAAAACAAGTGCCTGATGGACCGAGGTTCCTGACATTGTACAGGAGACAGGGATCAAGACCATCCCCATGGAAAAGAAATGCAAGAAAGCAAAATGGCTGTCTGAGGAGGCCTTACAAATAGCTGTGAAAAGAAGAGAAGTGAAAAGCAAAGGACAACAGGAAAGATATAAGCATCATCTGAATGCAGAGTTCCAAAGAATAGCAAGGAGAGATATCAGAGAGCCTTCCTCAGTGATCAATGCAAAGAAATAGAGGAAAACAACAGAATGGGAAAGACTAGAGATCTCTTCAAGAAAATCAGCGATACCAAGGGAACATTTCATGCAAAGATGGGCTCAATAAAGGACAGAAATGATGTGGAACTAACAGAAGCAGAAAATATTAAGAAGAGGTGGCAAGTTCTTCTTTTGTACAGAAGAACTGTACAAAAAAGATCTTCACGACCCAGATAATCACGATGGTGTGATCACTCACCTAGAGCCAGACATCCTGGAATGTGAAGTCAAGTGGGCCTTAGAAAGCATCACTACGAACAAAACTAGTGGAGGTGATGTCAAATCCTGAAGGATGATGCTGTGAAAGTGCTGCACTCAATATGCCAGCAAATTTGGAAAACTCAGCAGTGGCCACAGGACTGGAAAAAGTCAGTTTTCATTCCAATCCCAAAGAAAGGCAATGCCAAAGAATGCTCAAACTACCTCACAATTGCACTTATCTCACATGCTAGTAAAGTACTGCTCAAAATTCTCCAAGCCAGGCTTCAGCAATACGTGAACCATGAACTTGCATTTGTTCAAGCTGGTTTTAGAAAAGGCAGAGGAACCAGAGATCAAATTGCCAACATCCACTGGATCATGGAAAAAGCAAGAGAGTTCCAGAAAAACATCTATTTCTGCTTTATTGACTATGTCAAAGCCTTTGACTGTGTGGATCACAATAAACTGGAATATTCTTCAAGAGATGGGAATACCAGACCACCTGACCCGCCTCTTGAGAAACCTATATGCAGGTCAGGAAACAACAGTCAGAACTGGACATGGAACAACAGACTGGTTCCAAATAGGAAAAGGAGTACATCAAGGTTGTATATTGTCACTGTGCTTATTTAACTTATATGCAGAGTACATCATGAGAAACGCTGGGCTGGAAGAAGCACAAGCTGAAATCAAGATTGCTGGGAGAAATATCAATAACCTCAGATATGCAGATGACACCACCCTTATGGCAGAAAGTGAAGAGGAACTAAAAAGCCTCTTGATGAAAGTGAAAGAGGAGAGTGAAAAAGTTGGCTTAAAGCTCAACATTCAGAAAACTAAGATCATGGCATGTGATCCCATCACTTGATGGGAAATAGATGGGGAAACAGTGAAAACAGTGGCAGACTTTATTTTTTTGGGCTTCAAAATCACTGCAGATAGTGATTGCAGCCATGAAATTAAAAGACGCTTAGTCCTTAGAAGGAAAGTTATGACCAACCTAGATAGCATATTGAAAAGCAGAGACATTATTCTGCCAACAAAGGTCCATCTAATCAAGGCTATGGTTTTTCCAGTGGTCATGTATGGATGTGAGAGTTGGACTGTGAGGAAGGCTGAGCACCTAAGAACTGATGCTTTTGAACTGTGGTGTTGGAGAAGCCTCTTGAGAGTCCCTTGGACTGCAAGGAGATCCAACCAGTCCATTCTAAAGGAGATCAGTCCTGAGTATTCATTAGAAGGACTCATGCTGAAGCTGAAACTCCAGTGCTTTGGCCACCTCATGTGAAGAGTTGACTCATTGGAAAAGACCCTGATGCTGGGAGCGATTGGGGGCAGGAGGAGAAGGGGACGACAGAGGATGAGATGGCTGGATGGCATCACCGACTTGATGGATATGAGTTTGGGTAAACTCCGGGAGTTGGTGATGGACAGGGAGGCCTGGCATGCTGCGGTTCATGGGGTCGCAAAGAGTTGAACATGACTGAACGACTGAACTGAACTGAACTGAAAACAAGTAGAGGAAAAACATAAGAGAATGATATTCTTTATGATTTTATGTACAAAAATTCTTTGTAAATTAGCATATTTAATTCATCAGTATACCAAAAAATCGTGACTGTGACTGAGTAGGATTTTTCCCTAGGACAGCAAAGCTTAGTTCAATATCTGGAAATCTAAGACATCTATCAACACAATTAGTTACATATATAAGTTAAGGGAGGGGAAAAAAAGATGATCATATCACTGTATGCTAAGAAGGGTGATGCAGAGATCCTAGAAAGGGATGAGTAACCAAGGAGATCAACATTTATTCACTCACCCATTCATGCATAGCATATTTTTCTAAGGGCTTCCCGGCCAGGCATTGTTGGGGCAGATAGGCAAGTGATAAAATAGCGTATATGTGACTGTTATAAGTATGAAACAAATACCAGAAGAGCCCAGGAATTAAGCTACTCTTTTTGGATGGAGTTAGGGAAATGTTCACAGCATCAGAGACGTTTCAGCTGGGTCAAGGTGAAAAAAAACAAACAAAAAAAGGTTGGTGGAAGATTTGATAGAAAGTAATGATAGCTTATGGTGATTGATGTTGCATTTGTGATCTCCGAAGAAGAACGTGATTTCGCTTTGGGACCAGGAACCGGTCTTGACCACTCAAGAGCTTTTGTGTAGCAGAATTTTATTAATGTATAAAAAGGACAGAGAAAGCTTCTGACATAGACATCAAAAGGGGGCCGAAGAGTGCCCCACTGAGTTTTATCAAGGCCGTACATACTTTTTCCAGACCCACTCTCACAACATACGTCTCAAATTAACAAGATTAGAACTAACAGTAGAAAGGTCTTACCAGACCCACTCCTAGAACGTAAGTCTTAAGATTAGTCAGAACTTTCCTGTTAAGAAAAAGAAACATGTCCTCAAGCAAGATATATTGTTGTTATATTATCATTGGTACAGAGTTTAAGGAAAAGCAAGATGAGTTGTTTTGTTGTATAATCATTAGCTCTGGGCTTAAAGAAAACACACACACACACACACACAACATTTTATGTGGCTAAGATACAGGAGTGTAGAAAAAAAAAAATTGTGCTTTTCTCTTCCTCACGAACCCCAGACCCCTTTCTCCTCCTCACAGACCCCAGACTTCTTATCAACCTACCTAAGAATTAACTCTCTCAATAATGGGAGTTATATAGCATTGTAGATGGTGTACATAGCATGAGCAAGTCTTCAAGGTCATTAAATTTCATTATAAATCCTGAGAATGGTGTTACTGGGCCATTGTTAACATACAGAAGAATGGTTTGGGAAGATGCTGTTAAGGTCTTACGCAGACAGATACTTAGCCAGACCCTGGCACTCCTTTGAGGTCCCTGGGGTTGCCTCCATGGGGAGTACAGTTTTAGGGTAATATATGGTGCTGGGGATAACAGAAAATATGGTGAGGGGCATGGTTTGCATATGGATGCTTACATTTTCTTTTTCATAGTCTCCCAGAAGTTGCCTATTCCTTTATATCTACAGAATTTCTGAAAAGGCCAGGATTCTTCAGTCAATTGGCAATGTGCAATTGCTTTGGAAATGTGCCTCTTTGCTTTAGAAATCACTGTATCCCATATTAACCCATTTTTAAAGTTCCTATTTTGGAATAGCTTGAGATTTATAGAAAATTTGCAAGGATAATATTAAGCCATTTAAAAAATCTACAAATAACATTTATATTACAAATGTGTGTGATGCATTAAAATCTTCAAATCTTTATTTTATCCTACTTCTTCCCCGCTTGTATTCATTTTAGTCTGACTGAAAGTAAAACAGACACTTTAACCCCTTTTAGTAAAAGACTGAGGCTCAGTTAAACAAATAAAGCCAAAATTAATGTTTCTCAACCCTGAGACATGAGCTTGGTTTTGGCATTAAAAAAAAAAAATCTCATAGACTTTAAAATGTGCAGCCAGTTTTAAGAACCAGGAATAAACCCAAATTCATAGTTGTTTTTCTGTATCGGTTTTGTGCTGGGCTTTAATGATTGTTTCAGGGTACATAAAATACGGTCCCCGCTCTTCTGAGGAACTGAACTGTGTACAAAGCATATGTATGAGGTGCAGGAGAGGAAGGGAAGAGAAGGCCCTGCGACCAGATTGGGAAGTCAGTGTCACCACCATAGGCTTAAGTAACAGCAGACTCCTTATTCCTATGTTCGAGGCTTCCTCATTGACTCCTGTCATTCTCTTTGATCAGAGAGCTACATCTCCAACAATTTTCTTCTCTTCACTTTGCATAGCATTTAACAGTATATAAAACTCTTGAAGACTATTATCTCACTGGTTGTCATGAAACTCTGTGAGAGCAGGGAGCAAGGGTCCCTGGGACACCAGATGAGGGAAGCAGAGCTTCTCAAGGCCATGCCACCCCTCCTGGCGTAGTCTAATGCTACCCAGGTCACCCTGGGCCCAGCTTCCCCCATCACCCTTATCTCTCCACGGCCATACCACGTTCTGACCCTGCATTTTCTCCTGAGTTTCCCGTGTTCTTTGCTTCCCTAGTGCTCAGTGCTAAAGAAACTGCCTGTCAATGCAGAAGACACAGGAAACGAGGGTTCAGTTCCTGGGTTGGGAAGATCCCCCAGAGGAGGAAATGGCAGCCCACTCCAGTATTCTTGTCTGAAAAATCCCATGAAAAAAGGCGCGCTACAGTCCATGGGGTCGTACAGAGTTGGACACGACTGAGCAACTGTACACATGCACACATGCACACACACACACACACACACACACACACACACACACCAGTGTTCTTTGTTGTTACAGACATCTGGAGGTAATCATGGAGCCCTCTCAATTAATTCAGCCCCAGTAATAAATTACAGGGTGGATTTGGGGCTGGAGAGGGTGAGGAAAGCTTCCGGGCCTCCCCTTGCTGGAGAGCTCTTGCAATCAGAACTGGAGAGCCCTCCTCAGGGAGAGAATGTGAGGTTCAGCCCCAGCCTGCGTGCTGCCTGGAGGGGTGGTTGGTTTATCCTGACACCAAGACATCGTTTTTCTTTCCTCACAGAGCATATTTTAGTCTGAGTAGGGCAGTCCCTGGGCTGGCTGTCGTATCCCCTTCCTAATTGAATTTTTCCTAAAGATCCAGTATGGTTTGAGCTCACTGATGGGCAGAGCTCCTGATGGGTGTCATGGGGGGCTGCCCTGTGCTCACAGGGGCTGAATATTTTAGCCCCTGGCCGTTATGCAGCAGTACCTTTCTCAGGCACTGTGGCAAACACTGCCCCTCTCCCCAGTTTCCAAGTACCCCTTGGTGAGCACCAGTACTGCTTCTTCCAGAGGCATCATCTCAGTGTCCTGCCGTGTACTAGTCATCCCCTTGTTTCAAGAATAAACCTCAGATGATTCCTTAATGCCTGCAGAATAAATTCAAAGTCCTCAAGTTTGCACACAAAGCTTTCAGTGCTTTGGTTCCACCCCACATTTTTAGTTACTTTGCTAGCTGCTTTTCCGTTTTCCCCCTCCAGCCACACTAAATTGAAGTTCTGTGTACTTTTCCTACCTGTGCAACGTGGCCTACGTTATTCAGGCCTGACCTCTACTCAGCATTCAGAGCTCAATCTGAAGGTCACCTCATTAATGAGGTCTTAGTTCTGCTCCCTGCAAGAAGTAATTTTACCTTTTTCTGCATCTGAGTAACACTTTATTTTTTACCTCACTTAGATAATATATGTATGTATGTATGTGTTGATTGCTCAGTCATGTCTGACTGTTTGTGATCCCATGGGGGGGCCAAGGCTCCTCTGTCCATGAGATTCTCCTGGCAAGAATACTGGAATGGGTAGCCATTCCCTCCTCCATGAGATCTTCCTGACCCAAGGATGGAACCTGGGTCTCCCACATTGAGGACACATTGTTTACTGTCTGAGCCACCAGGGAAGCCTCACTTAGATAATATCATCATTAATTGATGTGGTAGTCATTTTAATAGATTGTTAGAGGATCAGATGGCTGGATGGCATCACTGACTCAATGGACGTGAGTTTGAGTGAACTCCCGGAGTTGGTGATGGACAGGGAGGCCTGGCGTGCTGCGATTCATGGGGTCGCAAAGAGTCGGACACAACTGAACTGAACTGAATGAAATTGAAGCTTTTTTTCCAGCCTTACTGATATGAGATTCTCCTACCATAGAAACTTCTTAAGGCTGGGAACCATTTCTTGCTCATATCTATTTTCTGAAGAATGCTAGGCACTAAAATAGGTAACTGTTGGAAGAGAGGTATTCAAGATGGGTTGAGGGGAGTGTTCAATTTTTCTCCTCCTTCAGTTAAGGTAGTTTTTCTCATAACTCTCCACCTGCTCCTCCTTCTTCCTTCCTTCCTTCTTGCATCATCTCAGAGTCTGTGTTCAGAATTTCATTAGGTGTGGATTAAGTAGAAACAATAATGAAGCGAAGAATACTGCTCTCATTTTTGTGTTTCTTTAAAAGCAACTGTTTGTTTCTTTTTACTTCTAGATTCAACAATGTCTCACCCATCTTGGCTGCCACCAAAAAGCACTGCTGAGCCTCTTGGCCATGTGTCTGCACGGATGGAGACCACCCATTCCTTTGGGACCCCCAGCATTTCAGTGTCCACACAGCAACCACCCAAGAAGTTTGCCCCAGTCGTTGCGCCAAAGCCCAAGTACAACCCATACAAGCAACCTGGTGGTGAAGGTGAGTGTGGGCATTGCAGAGGTGGCTGCCTACAGCAGGAGAGGTCAATATAATAAAAGTGATTTGTAGGACAGTGTTGCATTGGGAAAATAATTCTGTAGTATGGTCATCATAGTACAGAGACTGTCAAACATTGAAGATCACCTAGTAACCACCTATGCAACTCTTCTTTTGGGCATACAGGTTGAAATCTGTTAGGGGTTATCTGACTGTGGTTTTGGCCAGACCTAAAACTAGAACCCTCATCTCTTCATTCATAGCTCAGTGTCCTTCTATTGCAGTATCCTCCACCCCCATCCCATCATCTTGTAGAAATGTGCCTACCACCCAGTATCCCCTCCCTCTTGCCATCGGACAAGTGTCCCACATGCTACCAAGCAGTGGTCTGATGGTGGGTCTGTTTGAAGTGACCCTGATAAGGCACTTAGACTTTTTTTTCCCTTCTCTAGTTATTTTGTCTAGATTGTTATTTTGTCTCTTCATTTTGGGGGAGAGGTAAGATGAATTTCCCTCTAATATGAAGAGAATAAAGACAGTCCCTCTTACCGAGAATGAGGCAGAGCTGTGTGGAGGGCTTAGTAGTTAGGACAGTCAGTGCACACTTGAGGGTCAGGATGGGGCAGGTTCTGCATCATGTGTGAGAGGGAGGGGAAAACAGGTGATGGTCGCGCTTCAGACGCCTTCACTCGGAGTGCTGTGAATTCTAGTGAGTTGGACCCGTGGCCGAGTCTTTCTGTGTTGAGATGCCCCATCCTGTCATCATCCTTTATGAGGTCCTCTCACTGCCCCGCTGGTTCTCTAGGGACACTGGCTTCATCTCTGATCCTCTGCAGCTCTTTGCTCCACTCTGTTCTTTCTTACCATGCCACCTCACCACCCTTTTGTTCCCTGTCACAACCCTACTTGTGTCACCTTCTCCAGTGTCTGGGCATGACCTGGATTGCAGGTAATCGGAAGTAATCTCTTCCCTGGGTTTCCACATGCATCGTATTCTGACGGTCAAATTCCTACTTCTTTTGTTTCTCCTCCTGCTGTCCTTCATCTGCCACTGTTGACCAGATGGTCTGTGTGAGGCACTCTGCTTGTTCATTGTCGTTCTGTTGCCTTATCCTGTAACTCTATGAACCCAGTGCTTTTTCACATCAAAAAATGGGAACTTAGAGACAAGAGGTGACACTCTCTGTGGTTCTGAAGTGAGGCTATCGTCCTCACCCAGCCTGCTGTGCTGCTCGTCCCCCTTTTCTTGGCATATGTGGCACTTGGGCCCCATATGATGGTGACACCTCCTCACTTCCTTATAAGAATGTAAGCTTTGTTTCCCCATTTAAGCAACAAGATATGGTTTCTCACTCATCCTTATGTTCCTCTTGGCTCTTATTATGCTACTGTGTTTTTAGTGGGAATGGTTGTGTGTGGTCAAATGTATGTCTGTATCTTCTTATGTGTATATATATTTGGATGGGTGGCGGATGGCTGGATGGGTGAGTGCACTGCTCAGTAATTCTCTTGCAATAAACAGTTTGGAACGTGGCATCCTCTCTCAAAGCAACTCAGTCTCATTGAATTTCTGAAGTCTTGAGTCTTTCTTGCAATTCTGCCAGTCTCTCTTTCTTTTTAATATAACCTTTTTTGAATACGTAAAGGAAGAGATTTCTCTTGCATATATGCATTTTAAAGGCAAACATGGATAAAGGTTCATGGATATTCAGACTTTTTAAAATGTAGCTCCGTCTCTTCATCTGCTGTATCTTATAACACGATATTTGTTAGAAGTGTAAGATTTACTTTCCTTTATATTTAATTTAAATGTTAGTGCATCTTCTGTTGCCCTCAACATTTTTATAATTCATGTTACTTTTAATTTTTAATACATTTTTTAAAGTTTATATGCATTTTCTTTTTCTTTTTTGGTCCATTTAGAATGTTCTGTACCATTAGTGAAATCCCCAGGTAGTAGGTAACACAGTTTTCATTTATAGGGTGAGTTGATGATGCCAAGGTCTTGTTAGCTCACCTCATGCTATCCTTTGCCTCTATGTATACTGACCCTCAATTTTTCGCCATAAAGCCTTAGCATTCATAGCTTAATTCAGAGCCTGACTTCCAAGAACTTCAGCCATGAAGACAGTGTAAAACTAACAGAAATCATAGCCCACCTTTTGCTGGTGTCAAGGTGAAAACCTGCAGTGCAGAGAGTGTAAGTGATTTGTTTGAAGATGGATGACCTGGTTGTCATCAAGTTGGTCATCAGGTCCCCTTTGTCTGAGTCCAGAGTTATCAGGCCCTTGTATTATATTCTAGCAAGGACTCTTTCCCTGCACTGTAGCCTCTATGCATCTCATACAATCCTTTGCACAACTGTCCTTCTAATAGATTTGCTTGAATGTGGGCCTGTCTCCTTTGGGAGATTCAG
The DNA here is from genome assembly GCF_029378745.1 of Bos indicus. Classification (NCBI taxonomy): domain Eukaryota; kingdom Metazoa; phylum Chordata; class Mammalia; order Artiodactyla; family Bovidae; genus Bos; species Bos indicus. The sequence goes on along the minus strand of NC_091760.1, from coordinate 79,560,075 downwards.
ACCTTTTGGAGGTGGGGCTGCCTGACTCATGCCTTTACTCCCAGCAGCATCCAGGACACCTGACACACAGCAGGTACTCAGTGATGTTTGCAGTGAGAGTTAAGCTACGGCACTGTGAACCTGCTTATCCAGGTTCACATTCAGGCTCTCAAATACTTTTCAGGGCTTATGGTTCTGTATGGGTTATTTTTACTTCCTCTCCCCTTTCCTTGAGCTTGGTAGCCTAGGATTTGTTTAACCACTGCTACCTTGAAGTTACTGATTACATTTCTCACCCTGGTCTTATGTCTGTAATCTCTGGGGTTTGCTTTCTCATTTTTAAATTCTGACTGTGAAAGTTGAAAAAGTACCCACATGTTTTCCACATCAACTTATATTTATGTGATACCATATGTTATAATTTTCTTTTATAAGGTATTCCACTAATAACTTTCTCTGAAGGGCTTTGGCACATTTAAAAGTGGGGTGTACTTTTTTTCCCAGTTAGTAGCTCTTTAGGCCTTAGGGTTTTGTTATTTTGCTACCATTGTTCTCATTTATCATTGATTTTTTTTTCCCCCAACAACTGTGTGTCTTGGAATGCCCCTGCATTTCCCAATGCCTTTCTGTGTCTTGTACTATATACTTATGAGCCCATGTATATTTTTTATTGTTTTGTCTTCTTGCAAATTTTACCATGTTAAGTGTCTGTGTATTTTTTTATGGAATGATTTTGGTATGTATGTGTGGTTTTATCTCTTTACCTTCTCTTCTAGACTGGTGAGGGAATAAGGTGACATGATTTTTCTTTTGGTCTTTAAAGTACTAGCAGTAGTGTTCTTTATCTTGTAATCTGGGCCGTCTCTCTGCTTCCAATTTGCAAACATTTCCCAAAGCCTTAGACTTTGATGGCAGTTGCTGCTGCTGCTAAGTCGCTTCAGTCGTGTCCGACTCTGTGCGACCCCATAGATGGCAACCCACCAGACTTCCCCGTCCCTGGGATTCTCCAGGCAAGAACACTGGAGTGGGTTGCCAATGATGGCAGAACAGGGTATAAATCTTGCTTTTTCTATCCTTGGTAGATACTAAAGAAAATGATCTGTTTTCTTTTATTAATACATTGTTTTATGAAATGATTTTGAAATTTTCTTACTATTTTAACTCTGGCAATTGGAAATTCTTTTTCTCAATAATTTGGCTGAATGAACTGTGATCATATTTTGTGTTCCTTATTACAATAGATTATAATACAGAAGGATTTGTAAAGTTTGTAGGTTTGTAAAGTCGGAGTTATCTTGTGGTCTGGAGTTGACTTTGTCCAATTTCTGAAATTTCTTTTAAAAATATTTTTTATATAAGAGTTTTAAAAAAGTGAATCCATAGGATACAAATTCCACATGATCATTTTAGTAGAATTCCTTTTGTTTGTACAATCCATTATAATTTTTCTACCACTTCCATATTCATTGTTATCTAATTCTCAAAAGACTGTTCTTATTGTATGTAGCTCTCTGAGTTAGATGGAACAGATGGTATTGCAATTATACCAAGTGGTAAACTACCCAAAGTGAAGGGTATTACTCAATAATTATTCAATAATATGTGATTATTCAACTATGTGATTATTATTCAATAATCACATAGTTGATAAAATTGTAAAGCTAGGCTCTATTTTTTATATCTAGGGCTCTTATTGATTTTAGAAGGTTCTATTTATTAGAGATTGGGCTAGATAGCCTCATCTATTTTGAATTCATTATTTTATAATTTCATGATTTTTCTTTGAAATTAATTTCAAAATGGTTGCTTTTTAAAAAAACTTTTCCTATGTATATTACCTTATATGCTTCTGTATAATATAAACAAAGCCTCTGTTTTCAAGCTTTGCCTACACTGCTTCACCTAGACTTGTAAGGTCACATCAGAATAGGTGAAATAAATTCTATTCATTGAGGATCCTAAGCTTGGAAATTTTTTAGTAGATCTCTCTGTGTTTTATTCTACCTGAGGTTCCCAATCCATCCTGTGGAGAGGGAGTAGTTACTGCCTGTTGCTAACCCGAGGTAAACGTAGTACTGAGAACAAAATGCCATCTTAAACAATTGGTCTCCCATGATGGAAATGGCAGCCAAACTTGTTTCCTTTCCACTTTCCTGCCCAAGCCTTTCTTCATGTTTTAATCACAAAGTCTTTGAGCAGCAGAACTAGAAAAGAGTTTGAAGGTTTTCTAGGGCAGTTCTTTCACTTGTCAGATGTGAAAACTCAGTCTGAGAGGGAAAAGAATATCTTCCCAAGATTACCCAGGAGTTTGGGGCTGAACTGGCTCTAGAACTCAGGTCTTAAATGTGCTCATTCCATTAATTCTCCGCTGTCTTAGATTGGAAGAGACAAAATTGGAGCTTGGTTCCTAGGAATTGCTGAGTCTTTGATTATTGCTATTTGGTGTTGAACTGGCCCTTAGTGATGTGAAGTCATGTAACCTGGTCAGGCAGGACATATTTGTTTTTTCAACAGATAGCAAAAATGTGAGTGAAATTGATGGCCACTTATGGCAATGTATTTGAAAAAGTAATTTGGAATGGATTATTTCTGCCATTTTTAATCTTGTGCATATAAACCAATTTATTGCTGCTTTGACTCTTGAGAGTCCCTTGGACTGCAAGGAGATCCAACCGGTCCATTCTAAAGGAAATCAGTCCTGAATATTCATTGGAAGGACTGATGTTGAAGCTGAACCTCCAATACTTTGGCCTCCTGATGTGAAGAGCTGACTCATTTGAAAAGATCCTGATGCTGGGAAAGATTGAGGGCAGGAGGAGAAGGGGATGACAGAGGATGAGATGGTTGGATGGCATCACTGACTCAATGGACATGAGTTTGAGTGAACTCCAGGAATTAGTGAGGAACAGGTAAGCCTGGCGTGCTGCAGTCCATGGGGTTGCAAAGAGTTGGACATGACTGAGCGACTGAACTGAACTGAACTGAACTCCTTTTGCAGTTAGTGAAAGCTTTTACTTTTTATTCCTGAAATAATTGGAAGTAGAAAATGTTTAAGGACTAATGTGAACTCTGAGCAAGTCGTTTCTGAGTATTTCTGCTCGACCTGCACTCTCTGTCTCTGGAGTCCTCTAGTCTCTTCCCTGGTGTGAAAGGTGAATCTGGCCTGTGGCTTTGCAGGTACAAAGGGGAAATGTCATCTTTGTATAGTTCTAACGGTCCTTTTAAATCGCCAGCCATCACAGAACACTCACAGCTTCTCAGGCTGTTTGTTATAACTGTGGTCTGTCAACAGGACAGTCACAAGTTCACTGAAAACACTCAAGTTTGACTGGTGTGCCCCTTTTCTGGTTCAGGGAAAGCATCTTTAGCCTCATCTCTCATTGTGGAGTATAGTAAATGAGTTTAAATTTTCAGAGACTGGGGTGGGGGGGGCGGATAAGCTATGTATTCTTTAAAGGGTCAGATACTAATTGTATTCCTTTGATCTTTACATGGCATCTTCCTGAAGAGAGAAGAACTTATAATTCTTTGTATGAAATCAGATTTTACTAAATATTCATAAGCCTTATTGACACTCAAAAGAGCCAAGATTCAGTGCTGACTTGGTGATCAGGGCATTTACATTCAAGCCTCAGTTTCACTCCTTGACCTTGGACATGTCATTTTCTGTTTTATGTTTTCTTACTTTATAAAACTAGTTGGTAATATTAATTATCTTATGAGGTGGTTTTGTGGATCAGATATAATGAGTGTAAAAATGTTTCACAAACCATAAAATACCTTACAACTCTAGGAATTACTTTTGCATTCTCATTTAACAATCATTTACTTAAAGCAGAATTTGCGCCAGACAGACACTCTTGTAGGAGCTGAAGTAATGAGCCAAATGGAGACTGATCTCTGCCCTTGTAGAGTGTATTCCTTGCTGTAATAAAAATAACTAATTGCTTTGATTAATATTAAGTAATATTGATAAAATTATTAAATAGTATTTAATAAATGCATTTCATAATTTTATACAGACCATTACTAATAATTAACTAATAATACCAGTAATATAAGATTAATAAATGTATAGCAGTATAAATACAGTTATTAATAATATTCATAAATACTGATAAACAGTAAAAATTCTAATATTAGTGATAGGGATCTTAGTGCCTGAATATTATATTGTTATACAATTCTTGAACCAGGATAAATCTTAAAAATCATTGAATACATGTTCGTTTCTCAGATAAGGATAGTTACTTCCATAATACATTTCTAGGAGGTATAGGACTTTTGCTCTAGGAATGCTGTAAATAGCAAATCAAAATTGTTGAATACAGGCAGGGGTTACTACCTCAATTGTGAAACCTCAGCAAGGTCAGGTGATTGTTCAGTATCACAGAACAGTAAGTGGTGAAGCTGAGTCTGGATCTGGTGGATCCTTCCGTGATTATTGTAGTTCTGTGTCACTGAAGGGTTTGGGGTGACTTGCTTATAATCTCCAGTGATAAAATTAATGTATGTGCACAGAATGGATTAAATGTTTTAGGACAAAAAGGAATTCCTGAATTGTTGACAAAAATCTCTTATCTTATAACTTGCCACTTAATTAACTGCTGAAATGAATGCCTTAAGAAGGTGGTAGATTTTTCATCCAAGTCTGACTCCAAAAACTGTGAATAATGCAATATTCTGTGGTGAGGTGCTCTTTAATCTTCTTCCTTTTTAAGTTATATAAATGTGAAGTACAATTTTCACTCCATATTTTAAATAAGAAGAAAGTTTAATTTCTTGTTCAAGAATAAAAATAAATAAACATCTACAGAAGGCAATGGCAACTCACTCCAGTATTCTTGCCTGAAGAATTCCATGGATAGAGGAGCCAGGTGGGCTATGTCCCATGGGGTTGCAAAAAGTCAGACATGACTTAGTGACTAAACAATGCACCCATTAAACCAGCTAAAAAGAAAAATCACATCATTTGCTGGTGAGGGTGTGGAGAAGCTCTCATACATTGCTGGAAGTTGTATGTAAAATAGTATAACTAGTCTGGAAAACTCTTCTTGCAGCTTTTTTTTTTCTTTTTAAACCAAAGTGAATGTCTACCAGAGGGGCTTCCTGGTGGCTCAGTGGTGAAGAGTCCACTGCCAATGCAGGAGGCTTGGGTTGGATCGCTTGATCAAGAAGATCCCCTGGAGGAGGAACTGTCAACCCACTCCAGTAGTCTTGCCTGGAGAATCCCACGGACAGAGGGGCCTGGCGGGCTATAGTCCATAGGGTCACAAAGAGTAGGATATGACTTAGCAACTAAACAGCAACAACGACAAATGTATACTAGCCATGTGATTTAGTTGTCGTACCCTAGGGGCATTTAATCCAGAGATATGATAACTTATGTTCACATAAACTCTTATACATGAATGTCATAACTTATTTTATAATGGCAAGATACTGGAAACATCTTAAATGTCCTTCAGTCGGTAAATGTTTAAAGAGACTCTGATCCATCCATCCAAGCTATTTATTAATCAGAAGGAATGATTTACTGATACATGCAGCAACTGGATTCACCTCAAGGGCATTATGCTTAACGAAAAAGGAAAAATCACTCTGGAAGGATTACATATACCATATGATTCCATTTATAAGAGATTCTTGAGATGATGAAACTCTAGACATAGAGAGTCATTTAATAATGGTTGTTGGGGGGACAGGATGAGGGGTGGACTGGTGCAGAGAATGGGTGTTCACATTAAGAAAAGCAACGGGGAGTTGGTGGTGGAAGAGTTGTGTATCTCTCTTGTGGTGGTGGTTACATTAACCTGTACATGGGTTAAAATAGCCTAGCTCTAATATACACAAAGGAATACAGGTTAAAATATGGTGAAAACTGAATAAGGACTCGTTAACAGTAATGAAACAAAGTCAATGTTCCTAGCTTTAATATTATACCTTTTCAGATGTTACCATTGGGAGAAGGTGAGTGAGTGGTTCTTGGGACTGTTTATATTATATTTACAACTTTCTGTGCATCTATATTTTAAAGTAAAAAGTATAACAACCATATATAAATAAATACATATAGATTTCTCAGTGTTTTTTTCTCCTTTTCGGAGTGCCATCTTTTATGCACCATTTGGAGATCATTGTTATAATGGTTTTTTAAAGCAGGCCAGTTGTCAGACTGACTTGGGGAACATTAAAAAAAAAAAAAAACAACAACAAAGAACACTGTCTTTGAGGCTCACATCAGTCCTACAGAATCAGAATCTCAGGGCATGGGTCCCAAGAGCCTACATTAAAACAAAATAAAACTTGTCAGGTAATTCTGATTGGGTCTCAAGCAAAATTTGGGAACTATTTGTTTATTTCAGTAACTTCGGGGGTCAGTCCTCTAATGCTCTTGAACTTTCTCCAGGTCCTATGCGTACAGATCCTATCCTTAATGACAGTAGCTGCGGAAGTCTTATGCTTCTTTTATCATGTAAACAATGTAGATTCAGGGACTCAGATCCTCCTTCACGATGCTATGCTTTTCCTCCTGTGCTTTCATCGTAAATACCAGTTTCCTGCATATGTTGTCCCAAGGAGTTTTAACTGGTTGCCAAAAACTAAACAAGATGTAAAAAAAAAAAAGAAAGATTCTTCTAGAATGCCTCAGCAATGCTCAAACTTCATAATAGAACACTTGCTCTTGTATGATTTCAGGTAGCAATGCCTGAAATCTCAGCTGATTTGGGGTCATGACAGGCCTATGTAAATCATCTATAAATAGATTCATTATGAATATTATAAAAATAAACCTGACACCTAAGCCTTTTGGCAAATATACCATATAAAGAAATCATGCCCTGAAACAATGATTGACCCTAGGAGCTGTAAAAGAAAAAACAAATCATGGAATGATGTTTTTATCCTCCTTCCTTAGATTTACAGTGTCCAGAGACTGGATGGCTAGGAATAGCACCAGGGACAGAGGAGGGCAGGACCCTGAGCTGTGACACCCTGAGCCTGCTGTGTGCTTTGACCTTCCAGCATCTTTTATTATCCATTCTGTATGTTTTCCTGTGTCTTGCTGGTTTCAGGCAGAATAGATTGTCTGCTAGTCAAGATAAACATGCAATAGCAGATGTTGCAATCTGTAAATTAAGTGAATTAAAGGACATGAAAGATGTGGTGTTGGAGGGATTTGGGAAAGCTTCAGAGGGAAGGAGACATCTGAGCTGACTCTTGGAGAGTGAACTAGTTGTTAGCCACACAGGAGAGGGTGGCAGACAGCATGGCATGCCAAGCAAAGGGAATGGCATGTGAACACAGAGCAAGGTATCCCTTCTGACCCTTGTAATTTTCGTAGCTCTTTGCTGACGTCCTTAGGCAGTGCATTGAGGCTCCTGCTAGCTTTGCAATATGAGCAAAGTAACTTCACTCTGAGTAGACTCAACATCTCATGTGCTTTGACACATATCTCTAGGAATAGCTCCAGAAGGGTGGCTAGCTACAGGGAGGAAATACCAAGAAGCAAAAGTATAACAGTCTTATTACACTCTGGACAAGAGCTACTATGCTGGTGATCCTGGCCAGAATGGTCCAGCTATTTCTCTCCAAGAGTCTATCATGCTTGAGAATGAAATGTTTCTATATGCAGAGATGCTAAGACCATCTCTACATGTCTACATCTCTAAGGTATCTCTACATCTCTAAGACAGAGGCAAAAACCAAGTCTGCCTTTTAATTCTCCCCAAACTAAGTTAAAGCAGTCTGTTTCCCAGTCAAATACTCACCCTTACGAATGTGAGATGTGAGCCAACTATAACTTTGTTGTTGTTGTTGTTCTGGTTTATCTCTTTTTTGGGTGATCCTGAGAAAATAGGAAGCAGCAAGAGGGACTTTATTATGAAATATTCATTACAACTTGCAACTTTAAAGATGTGTGTGTGTGTGTGTGAATTGTTTCTGAAGCATTTTCCCACGTAATATCTCACTTAATTACTGCTATATTCTGTAACATTATTATGGTTCCTTTATTATTAAGGTTCCTAGAGACAAATGAAAAATCTGAGATTCAGAGGATTCAGGATGAAGCTTATAAATGGGCAAGCCACATTTGATCAAATTTGCATGTTTTCCCTTCAGTAAACCATTGGTAATGTAGAATAACCACTGCATAATCATTGTTGACTATTGCTATTACTGATACAATTTCTCTGGGAGAATTTTGTTCTAAGAATGTGGGAGACATTTTAGTGGACTTACCTAGTCTATTTCTCCAGAAGGACACTCAGCTTCATTCTTTTTTTTTTTTTTTTTTTTATTTTTAAAATTTACAATATTGTATTAGTTTTGCCAAATATCGAAATGAATCCACCACAGGTATACATGTGTTCCCCATCCTGAACCCTCCTCCCTCCTCCCTCCCCATACCCTCCCTCTGGGTCGTCCCAGTGCACTAGCCCCAAGCATCCAGTATCATGCATCGAACCTGGACTGGCGACTCGTTTCATACATGATATTTTACATGTTTCAATGCCATTCTCCCAAATCTCCCCACCCTCTCCCTCTCTCACCGAGTCCATAAGACTGATCTATACATCAGTGTCTCTTTTGCTGTCTCGTACACAGGGTTATTGTTACCATCTTTCTAAATCCCATATATATGTGTTAGTATACTGTATTGGTGTTTTTCTTTCTGGCTTACTTCACTCTGTATAATAGGCTCCAGTTTCATCCATCTCATTAGAACTGATTCAAATGTATTCTTTTTAATGGCTGAGTAATACTCCATTGTGTATATGTACCACAGCTTTCTTATCCATTCATCTGCTGATGGGCATCTAGGTTGCTTCCATGTCCTGGCTATTATAAACGGTGCTGCGATGAACATTGGGGTACACGTGTCTCTTTCCCTTCTGGATTCCTCAGTGTGTATGCCCAGCAGTGGGATTGCTGGATCATAAGGCAGTTCTATTTCCAGTTTTTTAAGGAATCTCCACACTGTTCTCCATAGTGGCTGTACTAGTTTGCATTCCCACCAACAGTGTAAGAGGGTTTCCTTTTCTCCACACCCTCTCCAGCATTTATTGCTTGTAGACTTTTGGATCGCAGCCATTCTGACTGGCGTGAAATGGTACCTCATAGTGGTTTTGATTTGCATTTCTCTGATAATGAGTGATGTTGAGCATCTTTTCATGTGTTTGTTAGCCATCTGTATGTCTTCTTTGGAGAAATGTCTATTTAGTTCTTTGGCCCATTTTTTGATTGGGTCATTTATTTTTCTGGAGTTGAGCTGTAGGAGTTGCTTGTATATTTTTGGGATTAGTTGTTTGTCAGTTGCTTCATTTGCTATTATTTTCTCCCATTCTGAAGGCTGCCTTTTCACCTTGCTAATAGTTTCCTTTGTTGTGCAGAAGCTTTTAACAAGTGGTGCTGGGAAAACTGGTCAACCACTTGTACAAGAATGAAACTACAACAGTTTCTAACACCATACACAAAAATAAACTCAAAATGGATTAAAGATCTCAACATAAGACCAGAAACTATAAAACTCCTAGAGGAGAACATAGGCAAAACACTCTCCGACATACATCACAGCAGGATCCTCTATGACCCACCTCCCAGAATATTGGAAATAAAAGCAAAAATAAACAAATGGGACCTAATTAAACTTAAAAGCTTCAGCTTCATTCTTAACCTGATGTTTTCCGTTGCCCTATGAAAGATGGGTATCATGACCCTCAGTATACAGAGACTGTTAGACAAAGCGAAACAACCAGCGCAGGGCAAAGGTGGGACTTGAATCCTTGTTTCCTGATTCCAAGTCCAGAGCTTTTCCTCTGCACTACTTTGCATCTTGTGTTAATGTTATGAATAGTTTTTAAAAGAAAACTCTCACACTTATTTTTCCTAATCTTTACCAGAGATGTTTGAAGTAGAACTTGTCCAAATAACATGTGAAAATTATTTAGAATCACCTGTGCATGAGATGGTGTATCAAAGTATAAAACAGCCAAGGTAATCTCTGTAAATCATCATCAAGAAGACAGTATTTCAGAGAGCCTTTGGAATAACCATTTGAAATAGCCATTAATTCCACTGAATTATGTCATCTTGCTTAGACTTAGATGTCATTGGTAGTTTTATTGACATTAAAATGAAATTAAAATGACATTTAAATTTGCTGATATTTTGTTATTGATTTGTTACTATATAATAATGACTTGTGGTTTATTAAGTGCTTCCTTTGTTAAAATTATTTACTGAAAAAGAAATCTCCAAGTTAGATGATGTGTATCTATAAACATCACTATCTGAGGTGTTATACATACCTACCCAGGGCTTCCCCGGTTGCTCAGCTGGTAAAGAATCAGCCTGCAATACAGGAGACCCTGGTTCAATTCCTGGGTTGGGAAGATCCCTGGAGAAGGGAGAGGCTACCCACTCTAGTATTCATGCCTGGAGAATCACGATGGACAGAGGAGCCTGGCAGTCTATGGAAGGTCGCAAAGAGTCAGACATGACTAAGCGACTAAGCACCACACAGCACGGCATATACCCACCCAAAGCTCAGTAGACTGAATTTGCATCTTCATATCTCACCCTCAGCGTTTTTCTTCAGTTTCCCTACTCAGCCCAATTCAGATGCATCTTATGCCGTTTTTATTCAATAGAACTCTCTAGTAGATAGGGGAAGAGTAAAAACACATGCTAGCCCTTAAGCAGTTTATATTTTCATTAGAAACCTGACGTATGAAAATAATCAGGTAACTCACATTATAAAGCTATAAATTCTGTTTGTGAAGTGACTTTATGGCTAACTTCTCAGAGAGTTCAGAAAGAAGAGTTTACTTGGGGCCAGGATAGGATTGGAAGGATAAAAGAAGGGAGACTCAGGAGGCAGTGGTTAGGCACGTAGACTCTAACATCAGATCTGGGTTCAAGTTTTTTTTAGTCCTTACTTCTCTAAGAACTTGAGGTAACTGGTTTAAGTAGCTACTTAAGCTCTTTCAATATGTTCTTACATTAAAATAGAGATACACATATCCCAAAGAGTTATTTTCAAAATTAAGTGTATAAATTAGCATAATATCTGGCACAAAATAATGGTTAAGTTGTTGGAAGCTGTCAGCATTATTGTTGCTGTTATTATTAAAATTAAAGCATGACCGTTAACATCAGGAGTGATAATCCATAGTTTGTTCATCCTTAGACTTTTAATCATAATTGTCTAAATATAACTCTTGCTGGCCATTTTTTAAAATAACCATGGTTTTATCTTTTTTTCCTATGGTAATCTTTTGCTATTTGACATTTTAGAATAGGCTTGTCTTATTCCTGGTAGAATTATGATGTGTTGATATGTCCTTTTTGGAATTTGCAAGACACCTTTTTTAGATAGAGGATTTACTTGAACTATGTCACTATTGAAGAAAAGAAAAAGATTCATATTTATGGTATCCCTTTAAGAAGGAGCATTCTTAATATTAAACTAGTATTACAGATAATAATGTAAGTGAACGTTATAAAAAGCAAACTGTATAAAGTAAATCAGTGATTTTTATTACCTTTAAAAATCTTTTGTTTGCCAAATTCTTTAATGAGGCAGAGAGATTTTAGAGATGTTGTTAATTATATCATCACAAAAAAATAATTAATTAATTTGCTTAGGAATTTTATCTTGGGTCCTATTCATCTCTGGGATTCATAATTGGCATTTAGCCAGTCTCCTGATACTGTATTTAAACTTGGTCCATGTGTATGTCTTTTTCAGGGAAAGGGTCCATATGTCATCAGATCCTCAAAGAGATGCTTAACTTACTCATTAAGAAAGATAACATCCCCTGCCTAAGAAGTCACCAGTCTCCAAAGCTAGTTATATTAATGCTGCTTAAATAAAAGCCAGGTTTTCCTTTTCTTCTTGCCAAATGTAACAGGTAGTGTCCGAAGAGAGAACTGAACATTTGGTGGTGACGGTGGTGGCGGTTCTAGTAATTATATTAGAAAATACAGTGAATGTACAATATAACAGACACTGTGCATACACAATTATGTCATAATATGTGGTTTTGATACACGTTCATATTTACTCTCATGTCTTCTCTGGGGAGTGCATATGTATGTAAGGTGAGGTATGGAGATGGATAAGGCCCGGGTTCTTTCCTCTGAGAGGGAGGCCACACAGGACTATTCATTCCCATCTGATAATCGCATCGCAGATTCTGTGATGAAACTGGCTATACCAGGTCCTATAGGTTGAAAGTAATCAAGAGGCGATTCTTGAGTTCTTTATACCGCAATATGCTTTCTGTTGCCTTGCATATAACTGTTACCCATACATTTTTACTTATTTCTCTTATATGTGAATTTAAAATGTCATATTTGTTCTGCTTCCATTATTGCAGTTTTGAATGATGATTCATCAGTGCAGTGGCCTATTTTAGTGAACCACAATAGCTTGGGTAGAAAGAAAAAAAAAGATTCAACATACTCAGGAATGGAAAGCAGCCATCTTTTTATAGCTAAAATTACAAACATCTGGCAATTACTCTATTCTACCTCCCTTCAAAAAAAAGGAATCGTCCCTTCAACTGGAGCCTGCTGCTGTGTTTAATCAAGGCAGCTATGCAAGCCTCAAGGAGCGGTAGGTTTTGATTCAAGGAGGCCATTGCCTAACCCAGTTGGCCAGAGTCTTTTTGGAAAGTACGCCATTTAATACTCCCCATATGCTACTGTGTTATATAATGATAATAATGGTAATATGGCCATTAATGGCTGTAGAAAATCCCCTTCTGCTTTCCTGCCCTGGTTCATTTGTGGTGGCTCTTATAGCAGATTTATATTTTGAAAGTTAACTATTTGGGTCAAGTTTGCCTCTCTCCATGCCCTGGAGTTTTTTGTACTCTGAGACAGAAAGTTCAACTACATCATGGCAGATGACAATTACTGGTTGGCTTTTATTATAAACTGGTCTAGTAAAATGTCGAAGGAACAAATCAATTTCTTTTCAAAGCCTGGCAGTGGTCACAGAGTCAAAAAACAATCCACATGGTTATGATTCCTTCATACCCCACCCTTGTTTCTTATTGTGATAATTGCTTGTGAAACTAGTTCTTCCCTCCCTGGCAAAAGTCAACTCTGTTGGCAGGGGAAGTGAGAATGGCTGGTGGTTTGAAATAAGGGCTGAGAGGGAGAACTTCTGTATTTTTCTCTTGGGGCCAGTGCCAGCTTTCACTCTGGCCTTGGCCAAGGCACTCACCTTTCTATTCCCCATTTACCTTTCTCTTCCTCAGAGCCGCTGCAGAGGAAAGGTGGACTTTTCTTTTCCCGGGTTCTCCCAACCTTATTACCACTGTTGCTTTTGGCTGTAGGGTATCTTGGTCAATAATCATTAGTAATTGTGAAGGGATGGAAAAGATGTAGTATGAGAAAAAAAAAAAGTCTCAATGGCATGGTGATTTTCAAAAACAAACTCAAGTACTAAAAATAGGCTGTTTTCTAGTGTTATAGTGTTAGTGTATTATGGTACTTGGAAGTCATAGACATTCAGCGGGGGCCTTGAGCTTGTTTTACATTAACTTTTATGCCTTTAGTAGAGCTGTGTTCAATACCACAAGCCAGACATTTACCCTTAGCAAAATATAATAATTTTGCTAAGCTGTTTCTCCAGCCTGTCTTCCCCCAATCCCAGTGAATGTTACAGACATCTCATTAAGCTAATGGCAGCTTTGGAAGAGGTGACGAGGGGGTTTCCGGTTTAAAAAATAAATAAATAATGGAAAGAAAAGGAGCAGGAACTCCTAATAACCTAAAGAGCACGTCTTACTCGGTACAGCTTCTCCATGCAGAGCCTGAGCGAGTAATGGTCTCTGGAATTGCAAAATGTGTGTGTCTCCCTTTGTCTGCAGCCAGTGTATCACTGATCGTCCTGGCCTTTCTCTTTCATGAGACCGTCTTAGAACTTAGACTGGTTTATTACAGCCAGTGTTGTTGCCTGGCGCTTTTCTCCTCGATAGCTCTGCGTAAGTGGAAGGCGTTACGCCACTATCATTTTACCATCGTTTCCCTTTACTTTTGGGCTTAAAATCTATTAACTTTATAGAAAACAGCCTACTCTGTACCGAAAAGGGCTTTAACTCTCTCTCAGTGGTTCTGTACTCTCACGACATACAAAATCACCCAGGGAACTTGTAAAAATGCCTAGACTTGTCCTTCACCGTCAGATATTCTAAAATAGTTGGCCTGAGATACCCACCCCCCACTTTTAAAACAAAAAAAAAAAACACTTTTCAAATCTTAGAATCACTGAGGCGGGCCAGTCTCTCCTCTGACAGAATTTCTACCATCTTTAACAAGGTGTTTTTCAGGTTTTCTTGAATATTTCTAGAGCAGGAGACAAACTAGCCTTTCTATCTTTGGACAGTTCTGAGTTTTTGGAAACTTCATCTTTCTTCTGATTTGAAATCTGTTCATAAATTCAGTGGGCATATCTCTTAGTCTTACAAACTTAAATCTCTTGTCCTGGAGTTTCGTTAGTACTTAGTGTTGTAAGCTTGTACCCTCAGGGGGAAAAAATTCTCTTAACAGTCTAATCACAGTGCCCTAATTGTGATTCAGTTCTCATTAAATGGAACCTCTCCCTTAACCATTTTTGAGTTCCTGGGAAAGGAACAGTGAAGAATAAACAGAGAGACAAATTAAACAAACACTTATTCTAGTGAGCCATCTTCAGAGTTAATGTTTTGAAGCAGCCGATTTGGCCTTAAAAGCAGGAACTCTCAGCTGGTCATCATAAAATTAACGAAGGAAGCTGAGGGTCGAAGAATTGATGCTTTTGAACTGTGGTGTTGGAGAAGACTCTTGAGAGTCCCTTGGACTGCAAGGAGATCCAACCAGTCCATTCTGAAGGAGATCAGCCCTGGGTGTTCTTTGGAAGGAATGATGCTAAAGCTGAAACTCCAGTACTTTGGCCACCTCATGTGAAGAGTTGACTCATTGGAAAAGACTCTGATGCTGGGAGGGATTGGGGGCAGGAGGAGAAGGGGACGACAGAGGATGAGATGGCTGGATGGCATCACCGACACGATGGACGTGAGTTTGGGTGAACTCCGGGAGTTGGTGATGGACAGGGAGGCCTGGCACTAACCCTAACCCTAACCCTAACCCTAACCTTAACCCCCTGCAATTCATGGGGTCGCAAAGAGTCGGACACGACTGAGCGACTGAACTGAACTGAATTGAACAATGTGAGGTGCATTCAGTGAATACTCACCTCATAAATAATATATATGCAGCTTATAAAGGCGGTTCAAATTAAATATACAAAACTGATAGTTTTAAATGTAACAATAGTTTAGAAAATATAGTAGGAGAATGTCCCTTTTGCAGAGGGAATGAAACTTGAAAGGCCTAGGCACAAATTTAATAGGAGATATGGAACTTTAGCTACATAGCAAGAACAAAACTAAAATATCACTCAAGCTCTCTGGAATGGCATAATGCTCAGCAGCAGTTCCCCTGTTGTAGATCTGTCCTTTTAGGAAATCTTTTGTTTTTTCTTAATATTTACTTATTTTTGACTGTGCTGAGTCTTTATTGCTACACACAGGCTTTCTCTAGTTGGAGTACAAGGGCTTCTCATTGAAGTGACTTTTTTTGTTGTGAAGCAGGGCTGTAGAGCGTAGGCTCAGGAGTTGTGGTGCACCGGCTCAATTGCCTTGTGGCATCTTCCCGGACCAGGGATCGGACCAATGCCCCCAACATTGCAAGATGGATTGTTAATCACTAGATCACCGTGGAAGCCACTAGTTAGGAAATCTTAAGTTTGCTTTGGCTTTAATATGTGGCAGAGGTAGGAACATATTTATAGTTACTTGTGTTTCTTTTGCATTAGAAAATATTTTCCTATATCCAAGTGAATTGCAAAGAAAAGTCTCTTCCCTATGTGAGCCCTTGGAGCTTTTTAGTGATTTGTCCCTTAGTCCATCTTTCCTCCCCTACTTAACACTAAACAGTTCCATTGTTGGGATTTTAAAGCTTTCAAGTATTTTATTCAGCCTATCATGAAAAGCCTCGTTTGTCAGGACCCAGAATTGAACTTAATGTTATTGAGCACAGATGGAGAATGGCAAAATTCTCCAAGAGAATTCTTTTTCTTAAACAAAGGTGCAAATACCAAGAATTGCCTTTACAATTTCAGCACAGTTTGTTGGCTTGCTTAAAGGACTAGTCTGTGCAGTACTATTAACTGACTTTTAAAAAATTCATGTGTATATTTTTGTGTATACTCTTTTCCCCTTCACTATAAATGGAAAAGAATGCAAGGTCTGGTGGGTAGTAAGGTCAACAAATGAATTTAGAACTTTCCTGTGACAAGATTAAATAGCTAGATTAGGACAAGTTGGATTTATTGTTCAATAAATAAGTTGGAGTTCATGGGACTCAAGTAAGTCTAAATTTTGAGGAAACTGGAAAAGTTGGATCAGAATGAGTAATAGTAAAGGCAAAACTAAGATTATTAACAAGATTATCAACATTTCCCATGAAATTATTTTTTGCAATAGCTTTCCCTGGTTTACCTTGTTCATGGGTTCAAGTTGTTTTATAGTTCTTTAATTTTTATTCTATTTTTCTTAAGGACGAAGGATCACCTGCTACTTTCCCTCTGTCTGTGCTCCTGATTTGTTATGTGTGTGTTGCAGTTATACATGCTACCCTTACCTGGATGTAGCTTGCCTACAACATTGGTTACTTGTGAACATCAAAACTCTTAAAACTCAACTTATAAGTTAGATGATGAAGTGGCAGCAGCCATTCCTAACAGTGTGTATCATGCAGTTTTCTCTGCGTTGTATATATCCCTGATAAAAATTAACCTATATGAAAATAATGTCCATTCTCGACTGAAATTGTCACTGAGTATTGCTGCCTTTTAGCTGGAAAACGTCTCAATCCAGGGTTTAAGAAGGAGCGATCTTAGGATCTGTGCTCATTTTGTGTATTTTCAATGAACTTTCCTTCTCTCCAACAGCTGCCAGGACACTTGTTGGCAATAGATCAGGGCCTTAGTTGGCACTTGCTAGAAGTAGAGGAAGGGCAAAGCTGGAGTCACAGCGGGAATGCCAGGGAATACCAGGCTGGTAGTTCAAATGTAGGCACTATTCATGAAGTGCCCTTCAAACATCCTGTTTTCAGAAATAAACTCAGCTCTACTAGCACCTGTTATTTCTTTCCCAGAGTATAAAGAACCATGAATCCTAGTTAGGAGCTAATATTTACTGCAAAGTTTGAGTTTGTTCTGAACAAGGCCACAGAGTTGTGTATGGATACTCAATTGAAAGGAGAGAACAAATAATTTGCTAGAATGAAGGACATTTTATTTCAGCTACACCAGAAACGAAGTACCAGCCAATCAAGAAGGTAACCACTGTACACGACAAGAGCTACCTGGAGAAAAGTGTGGTCCAGTTGAAAGGACCCTTCTTAGCTGTGCACTTATGGCCTGTGTACATCACCAGACCACCCGGGGCTGATCTTCCCAATCATAAAACAGTTAGATTGAACAATATTATCTCTTCACTTCCTGCTCTAAAATTGTATGAAAGTATGATTCAGCTACAGAAATTGCGTAAAATTGGTTACTCTTGAAAGACACGGAGTAAAATTGTTCCCATGGAAAATCATGAATTTAGTAAGGCCATGAAATGGGCCATAGGCTCTCCATTCTGTATGCCCCCAGCATGTTCCTCTGCCACCCTCATGCCCTCTTAACTCTTCCATTCTAGGCTAATATCCTCAAACATTCTTCTTCCTACCCCAGAACAAGATATAAATTCATGTTCTTTACATATAGTTCATGAGGAAGCTAACATTTTATTTGTATCTACTATATGGCAGGTCTCTGATATGTAATTTTTATAATATTATTTGAAATTTGGTACTAATATTTCAAGGTTCAAATACTGAAATTGAGGCTTAAAGAGATTGTAAATAAGTTGCCTGATGTCTTGTGGCTAATGAATAATGAATCTTTGATTTGAATCCAGTCATCTCTAAATCCAAATTTCATGTCTGCTGACTCCACACATCTGTACAAAAAATATATTAAATGTACTCACACTGAGATACAGATATATATCCATATCTACCTATATCTGTATATTCATATCCAGCTAGCTAACTAGCTATCAAAAAGAAAGAGGTCTACATCTTTGAGAGTATGCCAAAGTAAAATCTTGCCAGAAGGATTTTTACCTTTAATAGAAACTGGAGCCTTAAACTGTTAAGGCATGAGGTTCTAAGATAAAGGTTTAGCTCTCAGGAGATATATAAAGAGAATCTGGGAGCCATGATATCTGTGGAGATATACAAGAGATGAATTTGTCCTTGTGGCAAGAAGAGTGTTAAAAGTTCTTCTAAGTTAACTTCGGAGTGAGGAGGAGAGAATGAATGAATGGCTGGCAACCTGATTCTTCAAGGTCGTATAAAGGAAACATAAACTAGAGAAGATATGTTGGATAAAGATTCAGAACCTTTGTTACTTTTTTTGTTTTTTAAATCCTAGTCTGTTTTGAGGGCATCAAGGGTCATTTGAAAACAACCTGTAAGCATTTTGTTTTCTTTTTACTGAAATAAAAGCACCGAAGGGCTTCCCTTGTGGCTCAGACGGTAAAGCATCTGCCTACAATGCAGGAGACCTGGGTTCCATCCCTGGGTGGGGAAGATCCTCTGGAGAAGGCAATGGCACCCCACTCCAGTACTCTTGCCTGGAAAATCCCATGAACGGAGGAACTGGCTAGGCTACAGTCCATGGGGTTGCAAAGAGTCAGACATGACTGAGCGACTTGACTTCAGGACGTTTAAGATGTCCCAAAAGCTGTGTAGGATTAGAGATAAACAAGGTGTGAATTTTACTCTGGCTGTGTATTCCAGAAAAAGAAGGGTGGACTGGAGGACTTTGGCTAAGAAGCGATTTAAGAGTTTCCTTTCAGCTTTGTCTTTTTTCAGGCTGGAAATGAACCCAGAGCATTTTTTGGTCTATTTATTTACTTGTGAAATAAAAAAAAAAAAAGTATATTAAAAAAGGAAGTGTCATGGAAATATAAGCCAATATTGGGTGCTGTAATGATGGATACAGTTGATCCATCATGATTACCATTTAAAGGAAGATGGGAAGATCCTTAGACCTTTGTAAAAAAGGACTTTGAAAATTTTGGTCCAGTGGTTATGAGAGGGTTAAAGAGAGCCCATCGTTTTGTAACCAGGCCCAGCCATTTTGTATAAGCCATGTCAGGATGTTGTCTGCATGCTGTCTTTGCTGATCACAGTAATCGGGTCATAAGAGAAAGAGAAGTAATAGAGTGTCTCTTAGCAACCAACCCCAGGAGAAAGAGAAAATTACTCAAACCCAGCCATCTAGCCAGGGAAGTAGAAAAATAGTCTGAAAGTCTGTTGAAAGTGCCCAGGAACATGATTCCTACGTGGCAGCTCCTATAGGCTGGCTTGGGTCTCTCTCTCTCTTTTTTAAGAAAACGGAAAGTAAGAAATAAATAAAGAAACAAATATCTGAAACAGAAACTTTTCTTTCTTTGTCTTCCTTCCTCTCTCTTGTGGTAATTTGTTTTTTGAAACTTATCTCAGAAAGAGGGAGAAAGAGGCAAAGAGTGGCAGGGACCCAAGAATCTTTGTCTCCTAAAACAGGAACTTGGTGGTCCCAAGTGTGAGCGGATGCTGGGAGAGAAAGGTGGTATCATTTCATTGTCCTTGGTTTTTCCAATTGAGATTGGAAATGGTAGAATACTCCCCAAGGAGTAGGAATGCAAAGGCTAGAGGTGGTATTATTAGTTTTCTAAGATCTGCTTTTGCCTGCCCTGCTTGTTAACTGTGCAGCAGTCAGCTCTGTTGTTGTTCAGTCGCTATGTGGGGTCTGACTCTTTGCCACCCCATGGGCTGCAGCACGTCAGGCTTCTCTATCCTTTACCAGCTCCCAGAGTTTGCTCAAACTCATGTTCATTGAGTTGGTGATACCATCCAACCATCTCATCCTCAGTTGTCCCTTTCTCCTCCTGCCCTCAACCTTTCCCAGAATCAGGGTCTTTTCAAATGAGTGGGCTCTTTACATCATGTGGCCAAAGTATTGGAGCTTCAGTTTCAGCATTGGTCCTTCGAATGAATATTTAGGATCGATTTCCTTTAGGATTGACTGGTTTGATCTCCTTGCTGTCCAAGGGACTCTCAAGAGTCTTCTCTAGCACCACAGTTTGAAAGAAAGCATTAGTTCTTTGGCACTCAGCCTTCTTTACTGTCTGATTCTCACATCCATACATGACTGCTGGAAAAACCATAACTTTGACTATGTATGTCAGCTCTGTAGCTGTTAATATTTATCACTACAGACTTTGGTTCAAGGTTGTGGTTTCCAAACTTTTTTTTCTGACACAAATGGCAGTTATAAATAAAATTTGCTTTGCTAATTATACACATATAGATATATATAAAGATGTGAAAGAAAATTTCACTCCACACAACATGCTGTCACTTTACATGATACACGTTGATGTTTTCTATTTCAGTTTTTCAAAATACTTTTGGGGATCTAGCAAATTGATTCTATGATCCATTAATGAGTTGGTTTGTACAGTTTGGAAAGCACTAGTCTAGGGTCAGCATTTGCCTTCTGTTTTAATTGAATTTAAAATGATGCCAAATAGCAAGTTCAGCCATGGGAAGAGTCCTTGGCCAGCACTGTGATGTTCCGAGTGATGGTTGTTTAAGCTAAATATTTTTTTTTTTGTCATCTGTTATGTAGATGCATCCTAAGATCATGGCTTGAAATTTAGGGAAATGAACCTGAGGTGATTCCTCTTGGCCTGTCAGCAGTTTAGAAAGGGTGCCATAGTGTGGCCAGGAAGCACTGGACTGGACTCAGGAGACTTGGTTCCATTGGGCACATTCTTTTCTCATTTGGGGCTCCTTGTTTAGTGATGGGGTTGCATTCAGTTCAGTTCAGTTCAAGCGCTCAGTCGTGTCCAACTCTTCGTGACCCCATGAATTGCAGCATGCCAGGCCTCCCTGTCCATCACCAACTCCCGGAGTTCACTCAGACTCACGTCCATCGAGTTGGTGATGCCATCCAGCCATCTCATCCTCTGTTGTCCCCTTCTCCTCCTGCCCTCAATTCCTCCCATCAGAGTCTTTTTCAATGAGTCAACTCTTCTCATGAGGTGGCCAAAGCACTGGAGTTTCAGCTTTAGCATCATTCCTTCCAAAGAACACCCAGAACTGATCTCCTTTAGGATGGACTGATTGGATCTCCTTGCAGTCCAAGGGACTCTCAAGAGGCTTCTCCAACACCACAGTTCAAAAGCATCAATTCTTCGGCATTCAGCTTTCTTCACAGTCCAACTCTCACATCCATACATGACCACTGGAAAAACCATAGCCTTGACTAGATGGACCTTTGTTGGCAAAATAATATCTCTGCTTTTGAATATGCTATCTAGGTTGGTCTTAACTTTCCTTCCAAGGAGTAAGTGTCTTTTAATTTCATGGCTGCAGTCACCATCTGCAGTGATTTTGGAGCCCAGAAAAATAAACTCTGACACTGTTTCCACTGTTTCCCCATCTATTTCCCATGAAGTGATGGGACCGGATGCCATGATCTTCGTTTTCTGAATGTTGAGCTTTAAGCCAACTTTTTCACTCTCCACTTTCACTTTCATCAAGAGGCTTTTTAGTTCCTCTTCACTTTCTGCCATAAGGGTGGTGTCATCTGCATATCTGAGGTTATTGATATTTCTCCTGGCAGTCTTGATTCCAGCTTGTGTTTCTTCCAGCTCAGTGTTTCTCATGGTGTACTCTGCATATAAGTTAAATAAGCAGGGTAACAATATACAGCCTTGACATTCTCCTTTCCCTATTTGGAACCAGTCTGTTCCATGTCTAGTTCTAACTGTTGCTTCCTGACCTGCATATAGGTTTCTCAAGAGGCAGGTCAGGTGGTCTGCATTAGATAATGTCATAAATTCCTTCTGACTGTAACATCTTTGAATTCCAGCTGGAAGGGACCCCCAAAATCATCCAGTTGAATCAATTTATCTCTAAGATTCAGTTCGAGAAAAAGAACAATGACAGAGTCCTTTCTTCCTAAATTTAAAGCTCTGTGTTAGGAAGTGATGTACACAAGAGACTGAATCCTAGTTTTTCACTTCAGATATCTTAGTACAGTATAGGAGTAAGACATGGACACAATTAAGTTTAAAAAAAGGCACAACGAGTTCCCTGGTGGCCTAGGGGCCTAGTGATAGGCCCCTGGACTTTCATTGCCATGGCCTCGGTTTGCTTCCTGGTAGGGAGACTGACATCCCACAAGCCGTGTGATGCAGCAAAAAAAGGAAAAAGACACAAGTTATTAAACACTACAGTTAGGGTAGAATTAAAATATAAAATTTCCCAAGAAAGGATAAATTAATCTGACTGGGAAGGTAAAGGTTGAAGGCTACATTAGTATAGGAAAGGAAGCTTTTGGAGCGGGGAAGGAGATTCAGACATTGGGAGACTTATGATAGCAAGACATCCAGGTAGGCTTAAGGTTGTGAATAATGGAAGAATGGCATCTTACTTGCCCCCTCTGAGTTAGGTTTTTTGACCTCTCTAAACTAACAGTGTCATGAACCCAGTATTGTGGGCAGATTCCAACCCCTCAACCCCATCCTGAAATTTTCTATATTTTATGACATTTTTTCTTCCCATTTACCATTACCCTGTAATAATGACCCATTTCCCACTGCATAGTGATAAGGTGAAGTTTGATTAAATAATATCTGTATGGCACTCCCTACTGCTAAGAGACACATGCTTATGTAAATATAAGGTGTTTTTCTCCCCTGGGAGTGAGGAAAGTAAATAAGGAAATAGAAATTAATACATATGATTTTTTCAGAACAAATAATGCTTGAATATTTTTCTTTATCTTTAAAAAATTTTTCCTTTTAGGCAGAGTCTTATCTAGTTTGAGCTCATCTTTTAGTAGTTTATAAACCATGGAAATACCCTGCACTATTGGGAATATTGAAAATAATGTTCTCAGTGATGTCACTTTCTGAACAAGTCTGGTTTGGTTAAGTCAGTGGTAGTGGTTTAGTTGCTAAGTTGTGTCAAGACTCTTGGGACCCCATAGACTGTAGCCCTCCAGGCCCCTTGGTCCATGGGATTTCCCAAGCAAGAATACTAGAGTGGGTTGCCATTTCCTTCTCCAGGGGATCTTACCGGCCCAGAGATCAAACTTGAGTCTCCTGCATTGACAGGCAAATTCTTTACTGACTGAACCACCAGTGAAGTCCATAAGTCAGTGAAGGAAATTAAATACAGAAACCAGAATGAATTTGAGGACTTCGTAGTTTTGTTTCCATTTTGTGCTTTTCCTTGAGGAAGCCCCACACACTCACATATCTTACTCAATCATCTAATTCTCTAATGTTTTCTTATTGGTGTAGTGAGAGACAAAGTCATATTGCTTTCTTGAAGTTCATTTACCTGCTTTCTCTCCATTGGCCTCTTCTAGAACAACAATCCCATGGATTTTACTTCCTCTGGTGCAAATCTAATATTAACAACAGGACTAAGTAAAATTCCTTAATATTATTATGTGGTGTTTTACATTCCGAGCACACATTCACAGCTGCTGCTGTATGTGATCTTCAGCACTCTTCTCTGATAGGTAAAGGACAGGGGATAGTCTTCCTGTTTTGTAGGTGCCTAAGCTGAAGTATCTAGAGGTGGTGTCATCTAGTATCACTCACCTAAAAAGTCGTGGTACCAGAACAGAATAATAGGGCTCCTGACTCCTGGACAGAGGGAGGTTAGATGGATCATGGAAGGTCACTGCTGATGTACAATTCAGATGATCTACTTGAACACTTTTAATTTTAGATGAGGAAACTGAGGCTGAGAGCATTGGAGTTCCTAGTGTTCCAGAGGTCAGTGCACAGAGACAGGTCTTCTGTTCCTATCTGAGGTGTTTAACATAGGACTTCACAGATTTATTCCTCTCCAGATCCCCTATTCTGACCATAGCATTCATTGTACAGTGCTCATATTATTTGAGAAGTAGGTGTGCATTTCACAAATAACTCCTTTTTATTAGCAGTTTCTTCTATGTGTAATTAATATTCTTTAAGCACTTATTTACTTAGGCCCTCAATATTTGTCCAGCAGTATTAACTACCTTGGGGGGGAAAAAGACAAAAACTTAAGACCTGGGATTTATATTTGAAAGACTCGAAAGTGCTTTCAGTGAGATTTAAAAAAAATAAAAGAAATAATGAGCCAGTTAGGAAAATAATCTAGACTTTAAGTTCAGTAGGAATTTTGAGAAAGAATATATGTTTTTAGTCCTGTTTTTGAGAAAGAGTATATGTTTTTAGTATATGTTTATAGTCAAAAGTAAATGGGTTCTGTTGGTTGGATAGTTACAGACTGGCTGCAGGGTGAGGGATGGGGAGTGGGGTGGTAGGGGGTGGGCAGGCAGAGTGGGGGTGCAGTGGGGTGGTCAGCAGGAGTAAATGGGTTCTGTTGGTTGGATAGGTACAGACTGGCTGCAGGGTGAGGGATGGGGAGTGGGGTGGTGGGGGTGGGCAGGCAGAGTGGGGTGCAGTGGGGTGGTCAGCAGGAGTAGAGATGCATGACTGAGATGGAGTATGAGGCACTTCCAGGCCAGTGGGAAGGTCTGGTCTCCTAGGTGTAGAAGGAGTGATCCAAGGGAGGGAAAGGAGAATACTCTGGCAGCCTTCCAGCCTGGAGCCTAGAGCAATAGCGTGAGCTAGGGATGTAGGGCGTCTCATGCAGCCATTTACACGGCCACTCACGTGGTAATAACTAGAAATTAAGATGCTGCTCTTGGTTGTGAGCACCCTTCCTAAATGGCACTTGAGGCAGCTGATGAATGAAACTTGGGCACGTTGCTGCCTCTGTGGGCTTCAGGCCTGGATGGATCTGGGGGGTTATGAGAGCTTTCCTCCCAAAGCGCCTGCATTTGAGAGATGTGCTAAGTACTGCCTGGATTTAAATTTAGAAGTACTTGTGTATCCTTCAGAAGGAGAAATTCCTGCTATAAGGATGGTTTGTTATGTACTTGAAGTTTCCTAATGTATTTCAATCATATAAATCCTTCTTAAGATATTTTTTTCTTTGTGGACTTTTAGGTAAATTTGAAGATTATTGATAGAAATTTTAAAATCTGAGCAAGTGCTTTTTGTAAGAATAAGAAAATTAAATCATTAAAAAATCCACATCCACAATCCTGCCACCCTAACACATCAACCCCATTTTCTGTGTACTGATTTTTTCTTCAGTGATATGGTTCTATGGTTTTTATAATGTGTAATCAGGAGAGATAGTTTTTTCATTATTTTTTCATTTAATGTTATAAGAATTTTCCTCATCATATTTTACAGTGGTATTACAGTCCTTGGGCCTCGATGGTGGCTCAAGTGGTAAAGAATCCATCTGCAGTGCAAGAGACACAGGTTTGATCCCTGGGTTGGGAAGATCCCCTGGGGAAGGAAATGGCAACCTCTTCCAGTCTTCTTGCCTGGAGAATTCCATGGACAGAGGAGCCTGGAGGGCTACAGTACATGGCATCACAAAGAGTCAGATACAATTTAGTGACTAAACACACACACACACATACACACACGTTATAGTCCTTTAAGGTGATACACTAGAATTTATTCAAATATTGCCACTTTGCCAATCACATGTGTTATTTCCAGTGTTTTCTGTTAGAGAACACAATAAAGATATTCATGGCTACAACTTTTTAAGGAGATAGCATGTTGAATTAATTGGGAACATGTTTATGACCAGCTTATTACTGGTTCTTGCCAAAATATCTTTTTAATTAAATTCCATTCTGCAGGAAGCATTGTATAACAGCTGTGGTGAAATACTTGGGGGGCAGAACAGATGCTTGGAACTGGTTAGTTGAGAAGAGTTTTATGTGTTTGAGATGGATGAGGATGGGATGGGCAGTCTATTTCCTTCGTCACACTTACTGTATTTAAATAGGCAATGAAAGCAAATCAACCACAATTGAGGGAGAGGTGGCCCAACTGGATTGCTTGGGCAGAATATTTTTTTGGACTGGAGTGCGTGGTTTCACTATAGTAAGGATGACAAAGCATAGTGATGGATTGTGAGTGAGTGAGCCGACAGAGATCAGTCTGCATATATGACCTGGATTAGAGCTGTGCAACTGATTCTCTTCCTGTGAAGAGTAACAAAAAACCCCTCTTGTAGTAAGTGGGGGTGATAATAATAATGACAATAATAATAAAATTTTCTGGTGTATTATGTTCCAGATTCCATTCCAAATACACACACACATACACACACACACACACACGCTCCTAATTATATATGTGTATATGCTCATTTAATCCCCATAGTTTATGAAACAGTGCTGCTATTTATTTTCATTTGTTAGATATGAAAACTGAAGCACAGAAGCATGGACTAACTTGCTCTAAGTCATACAAGCTATGAAATAATAAAGGTATGAAGGAAGATATGTCATGCCTTTACAGTGGGACTAAAATGCTTAGATTTTGAAACCTATTAGATTGACCTAAGATTCCCAGCACTTTCTGAGGCTACAAAACGGAACTAATCTCTTAACCCTAATCCTGATACAGCCTAAAAACAATGTGAGGAGATTTAGCCAATATAGTGAGCAGAGATCAAGACATTTATTATAGTTATTATCTCTTTTCTTTAGTTCTTTGTATCTTAGGGATTATGAGTCTGGAGCATAATAGTAGATGCCCATTAAATACCTATTAATTTAAGGTTTGAAGGAAGGGATGAACGGATGAATGAATCATCCAAGTGCATTTGTCTATTTCTTTGAGATCTAAGTCTTGACTTGAGAACCTTGGTTTAACTGTAATCAGCCCAGAGTATGCATGGTCATTTTGCTAAAGAAGAATCTTAGTGTAGGTTTAAAAGATAACTCTGCAAATGACAAAAAAATGATATTAACAAGTTTCAAAATCTGTTAGTTTGATTTATTGTTATCTTTTTCTGATAAAGAAAGGGGGTAGTCTCCCCAAAAGTTTAGTGATTAAGTCATCAGCCATCTTTTCTATTTTGGTGGTTGTGGTAATTGATGTTTCCTGGAAATTTTCCCCCCGTTCTATTAATACTCTCAAAGGGGGTTACAGCCATGACTCACTCCAGGAAGTCAACCATCATTCGCTTCCTCAATCTCACCAAACAGTCCCTATGTACAAAATCAACGACTTCTGCAAATGAGTTACTTTATAGCTCTCAAGAAAGTTCTAGATAATACAGCTTTTGCGGCTCACTCTGTGCTTCCTGCCCTGATGGGGAATAAAATAAGAATTCATTTTGCTTCTTGGTATTCTTCAAATCACTGACCAGGTAGGTCACCAGTGTGGTCTCTTGGTTAAGAAAATGCCCACCTGCTGTCTAGCAAAAGTCCCTTGACACTCGTGTTTGCAAAGTTACACCTGGGGACAGGGGCTTTAGCACTCAGGGAACTTGAGTTCATGAACTCCAGTGTGGTCTATATTTCTTAACAGTGTACACCTGACTTTGTGTTTCTGTATTCATTAATTTGCTTTTTAACTAATTATTAATAACACATTAATTCATTTGGCACCTAGATCCATATTTCTTGAGCACCACTGTGTACTCAACACCATCCTGGGCATGAGGATACAGTACAGGCGGCACCTGTTCTCAGGAAGCTTCCAGTCCACTTACTGTGAACTGTGTTACTGAATTACCCCAGGAGGTGAACTCAGAGAATACATAGCCCTGCATGCATGTGTGCCCACCTGCTCAGTCAACACCATCCTGGCCATGAGGATACAGTACAGGCGGCACCTGTTCTCAGGAAGCTTCCAGTCCACTTACTGTGAACTGTGTTACTGAATTACCCCAGGAGGCGAACTCAGAGAATACATAGCCCTGCATTCGTGTGCCCAGCTGCTCACTCGTGTCATGCTCTTTTTGACCCCATGGACTGTAACCCACCAGGCTCCTTTGTCCATGGAATTTTTCAGGCAAGAATATTGGAGTGGGTTACTGTTTCCTCCTCTAAGGGATCCTCCTGACCAAGGGATTGAACCCATGTCTCCTGCATTGGCAGGCAGAATCTTCACCTTGGAAGCCTGTAGGCTTATTCTAAAGGAATCGAACCCCAGACATTTGTAATGTTGTGAAGAATAAATTTAGTCACATTAGTTCTGTAATTTTTTTGGCCTAGAATTCATCCCCGTCTACTGCATATGTACCTCCTACTTCCACCGAGAGTACGTACCTATAAACAGCGAGATGGAGCTCAACTGTGCATTTCTTGTGGTACTTAGAATTTTCTACCTTGGATTATAGTAATTTATGTTCATGTCCTAGCTTTGCTGTAGATTCTTAAGGTAGAAGCAGTGTGTGACTCATTTCAAGGATGTCTGCCTTTTGACCTTTGTCCTCCCCCACCTCTCCTGGTATCTTGGAACAATGCCAGATAAATGGTGGTGTTCAGTCTGTTTGGTCAATGCTGGCTTTGTGATCTTTAGGCAAATGAGTGAACTTCTCTGAGTCTCATTGTTCTTTCTGTAAAAAAGAGTTTATTTACCAATATCCCTACTTCCTAGGTTGTTGTGAAGTTTGGGTATTGTACTGAAAGTTCTTTTAATAGTGTCTGACATTTGGTAACCATTTACTAAATATTATCATTAGTAAATGATTTTACTGCTGCTTAGGAAGTGCTAGCATTTCCTTCTAGGATTTTCTTGCAGTTCTTTATGATTGATGGAGAAGAGACTTGCCATCTAGGATTTTATGTCAGCCTTCTTTATATAGGAAACTAGATATAAATATGCTGTTTCATCAATGGTATACATTTCTTATTTTTGTATGATTGGTGACAAAACATTAGGTAAAATATGCTACTGTTTCCCCTTGATGTCAATTCATGGTATCAGTAAGATCTCTGAATTTTTCCAGATGCCTACTGCTAACAGCAGTTTAACAACAGACTATGTTAATTGGTACCTTCAGCCAGCAGTGCAGCTTGACCTCTGGGGTTTGACTCAGGTCTTTGGTCCCTTGTCCTTTGTTTATTCTGGCTGTGAGCAGGGGAGTCAGGCAGAGACTTTGATATCCTCTTAACCTCCCTCTCCCACCCCTGCTGGCAGAGAAAGTGTATTGTAAAGAAGAACAACAGAGTAACTGAAAGATTGCTGTGTGGAAAAAGATGTGCAACATAATGCAAAACTCAACTATATACAGAATATATATATGAATTTATGTGTGTATATGTATGAATATATGTATGTATTTCATATGGCTTTATGTATCAGACTTTTGGGCTGACATATTTCTGTGTGCACACAATATGCACTTTACAAAATGTGTTTATACTCCACTGTCATTGAATCCTTCCGCATCAACACTGTGCCATTATCACAGCAGAGATTAGGGTCTCCGTTTTACAGATGGAGAAGTTCAGAGTCGGCACCTAGTGTGTTCTGGAGCAAGGCTGAACCCAGATTTTCAAAGCCCTGAGGCAGGTATAATCTTCCACCATGTTGTGTATTAGGATATAGCAGAATATGGATACAGGTTGAAGCTGAACACTTCTTTTGTAATATTGCTTAAGTTCCTAATAAAACCGCAGTGAAGCTATATTTGTCATCATTTAGGGGCCTTCGTAGTCGTTTGCTTATTTTCATCACAGTTGCCTCTGTCTGTGTTTTGATAACTGACCCCTGGAAGTTTCAGTGTTAGAGTTGGATGGGTGTTTTCAAATCCTCCTAAATGGTTCCATAGCAGTACTCACCACAGTTCTAATTTCATGATTTATTTGATCACTGCCCAGACTCAACTGTAAACTCCAAGGTGGGCATCATTGTATCTGAACACAATGGGTGATTGGCAGTAGGGGCATAGTAAGTAACTGTTTAATGAATGAATTGATAAATGATTAAGTGAGAGAATACATGCTTCTTAAGTCCAGAACATTAGTGCTGCAGTGAGCCTTTTAAGTATTTGAATTCAACTTAATAAAATATTACTAAAAACCTCTGTTCCAACCACTGACACAGATGCTTAGCAGTTTATACTGAGAGACAAGACATGATTTCCAGCCTCAAAAACTAATAATTTATTGGTGGGAGGGCATTTAAAATACGTGAAATGAATTCTAGCAGGGCTCTGGCCAAAGCCTGTTGGGAACCACAGAGAGAAATAAGATACTACTTTTGATCAGGACATTGGGCAAGGCTTCCTGGAGATGTATTTCATCTGGATCTTGGAAAGTAGATTGTTTTCATGAATGAGAACAGTGTTAGGAAGGAACCATCTATTTAGTGAATGGATCATGGGGATGAATCACCCCATCATAATGGAGGAACGTGGGAATTGTGAGCACTGATGTCAGGGCTCAGAGTGACTTTGCAATGTTAAATGAGTTCATTATCCTTTCTCCTTTTCCACCAGTTACTGTGTTTCTTTAACCCTTCTCTTAATGATCCATGGCACTATTCTCCCTTACTCTTCTTTCCTTTTGTTATTCTTGCCAGAACCTGACACTTAGATTGTTCATATATTAGTGTGAAACAGATGGGCAGCCTGGGCAATCACACACTTTCTATAACTTGTAGCATGGGGCCAAGGGAGGTGCTTCCTGAAGTTGGTTTCTTTGGCTTTTCTTGCTTAGACTGTTTTGTGGCTATGGCTTCAGTTCAAACTTTAACTGTGGAGAGTTTCTCAAACTTAAGACTCAAGCTGTGTGAATACATTCATTATACACACACACACGCACATGCACACGCACACACATGCATACCACGCACACACACGCACATGCATAATACACATATGGACTTCCCTGGTAGCTCAGCTGGTAAAGAATCTGCCTGCAATACAGGAGACCCCGTTCGATCCCCGGGTTGGGAAGATCCCTTGGAGAA
This sequence comes from Bos indicus, assembly GCF_029378745.1. Lineage (NCBI taxonomy): Eukaryota > Metazoa > Chordata > Mammalia > Artiodactyla > Bovidae > Bos > Bos indicus. Next base: position 79,529,122 of record NC_091760.1, on the reverse strand, counting down.
GGGAACTCCAGTGTTCTTAGGCTTCGCTGGTGGCTCAGATGGTAAAGAATCTGCCTGCAATGAGGGAGACCTGGGTTCTATCCCTGGGTTGGGAAGATCCCCTGGAGGAAGGCATGACAACCCACTCCAGTATTTTTGCCTGGACAATACGGGAGGAGCCTGTATTGGAGTACAGAGGAGTACAGAGGAGGCTAAAGGAGTATAGGAGTACAGAGGAGCCTAGAGGGCTGTAAATCCATGGAGTCACAAAGAGTCAGACAGGACTGAGTGACAAAGCACAGCACAACATATATATATATATGTTGTGCCCTGAGGATGTCACCTGGTCTTACAAAACTCAGAGTACTGGATAACCCAGAGGAGCTCTCTCAGCTCCACGGCCTCCTCCTCCTCGCTTAAGAACATACTGCAGTGGTTTATGTGTCTATTTGTAAATCATTTGGGGGATGGCAAAATGCATTCTAAGAAAGACACATTTTGTTTTCCTTTCTGTTTCAAAGCAGCATAGTGGCTGCTGGACACGTCATGAGAGCATGTTTATAATCTGTCCTCTCAGGACTTTCACTACTTGAACTTGACTTTCCACACTTTTATGACCCATGAATTTATCTGTGCTTTTATGACCAACACACTTATACACAACGAACATATAATAATTGCTAAAAGTAGAAGCCATTTCCACACTGGGTCTGCATTTATAAGTTCATTCATTTACCACTTTCCCAACAACAGAAATGGCAACCTTGTTTGATTTTTAAAATGAGGTAAGCAAAGTGAAAGAGTAGAGGGCAGGTTCTTGGCAGTGCTGTCATTCAGTGTAGCCTTGTGTATAGAAATGAAGTACTGGCCTGCCTTGAAAGCCTGGCTTTATCACTTGCAGTCTCTGTGACATGGGAGAGGTCACTTATCCTACTGAACGCAGTTTCCTGATTTATTAAATGGGTGTAAACAGTATGTTTCCGATGTTCAATATAGTTCAAATGGTAGCTGTGTGCAGAAGTGAATTGTAAATTGCAAGTGCTGAATGAGTGTGAAGGGCTGTTATTTTTTCACCCCCTGGCTATGGAGAAAATGGGAACATGAGTCTTACGTACCTTTCTCTGCTATTTTGACTTCAGCAGCACAGAAAGCGTCAGACCTTCTTTTGCTGACATTCCTAATTAGCAATGCCGAATCTCACCATTGTATCAATCTTCCCCGATCCTTAAGATGGAAACAAGTGTTCCTGTTATAGCACTACCATGTGCATGACAGGAAAGAGTCGTGTTGCCATCAGAACCTTAATTTATCAATCTTACTGACTTCAGCTTTAAGTTTGCCAGCTTAAGATGATTCATTAACAAAGTATTATTTATTTTTTTTCCCCCAAGGCTTAGCTTTTCCTCCAGGGAACAAAAGGAAATGGCTCACACCAGCATTTCTAATAAGCTCTCATTCAGCAAAGGATGGTGTGCCCTTAATTTTGTCAGCATGTGTATAAAGAAAGTACTTGAAGCAGAGATTCTTCCCTGTGCAAATACAGCATATAATTTTCAAATGCACCTTTAAATCTGTCTCAGACCTGTTAAGAACCTGTGTTTTTCTTTTCTTCATTAAAATGTTCCAACATGGAAATTTCATCTTTGGAAATTCACACATTTTTCACTTCTTTTGAAGAGAACAACTAAAAGATTTCAATGTTTTAGACTACCAGGATGACACATTTTCGGCCTGTACAGCATTGATATGATTGGGCTGTTTGCTTCTTCAAATTAATACAGATAATCCATTGTATCTAATTGTGTTTGAGTTTGTATCTCTGCATGAGTATTTTGAAAACCAAGTGGAATAGAGGTACATTTTGAGACATTAAGGTACCATTATGGATGAGTTCCCTGGTGGCTCAGATGGTAAAGCATCTGTCTACAATGTGGGAGACCTGGGTTCGATCTCTGAGTCAGGAAGTTCCCTGGAGAAGGAAATGGCAACCCACTCCAGTACTCTTGCCTAGAAAATCCCATGGATGGAGGGGCCTGGTGTCCATAGGGTGGCAAAGAGTTGGACACGACTAAGCAACTTCACTTCACTTCACTTCATGGATGAAATCATCTTAAAACTTTAGCTATGCATCTCAATCCTCAACTGGAAATCAAAAAGTTGTGTCTGTTTCTCTGATTATGTATTAACTAGGAAAGCATATGTTTTACCTGAACAAGATTGTTCTTGGGGCTTTGTGAAAGAAAAGATTCCAGGCAGAAATTCATGATAGAGAAGACAAAAGATGCTCATTTGATAATTTATATATTTAGTCAAACATTTAGTGTTCTTTCAAACATGATAAGAAAACTAATCATGTTCCAGTGCTGCTTTAGGACTGGGACTAAGCAATGAGAAAAGTCCTCTCCTTCCTGGAGTTTACACTATAAAAAGGAGCAGAATAGATTATAAATAAATAAATATATAATGGCTCAAGCGGTAACAATCTCTATCACACACAAACACACATATTCACATCAGTGTGTCACATATTAGTGTGAGAAGGTAAAGAATTCCCTAGTCATTTGTGATATGGAATAGATGTCGTAATTTGCCACCAGTCACATCATGCTTAAGGCTTCCCCAGTGGCTCAGTGGTAAAGAATCTGCCTGCAGTGCAGATGCCGCAGGAGACGCAGGTTCTGTCTCTGGGTCAGGAAGATCCCCTAGAGGAGGAAATGGCAACCCACTCCAGTGTTCTTGCCTGGAAAATTCCATGGACAGAGGAGCCTGGAGGGCTACAGTCCCTGGGGTCGTGAAGAGTTGGACACAACTGAGCACGCATGCACATCATCACCTTTAAAGGGCTCTCTTCTTCCTCTTCTTCTACTGAATGGTTTCATTTGATCCTTCTATGTCCCATCTAGGGCTTCCCATGTGATGCTAGTGATAAAGAAGCCACCTGCCAATGCAGGAGACACAAGAGGCACAGATATGATCCATGGGTCGGGAAGATTCCTGGAGAAGGAAATGGCAATCCACTCCAGTATTCTTGCCTGGAGAATCCTATGGACAGAGGAGCCTGGCGAGCCATAGTCCAGAGGGTCACAAATAGTTGGATGTTACTGAAGCAGCTTAGCACGCAAAAAGCACATGTCCCGCCTAGTGGAGAGTGGAGTTGCCTGCCACTTTTGTACCTAATGCTTTCAGTTCAGTTCAGTTCAGTTCAGTCACTCAGTCGTGTCCAACTCTTTGCCACCCCAGGGACTGCAGCATGCCAGGCCTCCCTTTCCATCACCAACTCCTGGAGTTTACTCAAACTCATATCCATTGTGTTGGTGATGCCATCCAACCATCTCATCCTCTGCCGTCCCCTTCTCCTCCCGCCTTCAATCTTTCCCAGCATCAGGGTCTTTTCAAATGAGTCAGCTCTTCGCATCAGGTGGCCAAAGTATTGAAGTTTCAGCTTCAGCATCAGTCTTTCCAATGAGCACCCAGGACTGATTTCCTTTAGGATGGACTGGATGGATCTCATTGCAGTCCAAGGGTCTCTCAAGAGTCTTCTCCAGCATCACAGTTTAGAAGCATCAGTTCTTTGGCTCTCAGCTTTGTTTATAGTCCAACTCTCACATCCATACATGACTACTGGAAAAACCATAGTTTTTACTATATGGACCTTTGTTTGCAAAGTGATGTCTCTGCTTTTTAATATGCTGTCTAGGTTGGTCATAACTTTTTCCAAAGAGCAAATGTCTTTTAATTTCATGGCTATAGTCACCATCTGTAGTGATTTGGGACTCCCCCCCTGCCCCGCCCCGGAAAAAAGTGCTTTCAGTTTTCAGTAAAAACAACTTTCTCATACTCTGCAGGAAGGTAGTGGGCTTGCACGTGTGCTTTGTGCTTAATAATCTCAGGAGAGTCCTGTCCACAATACTTACCTTATAACGACTTGTGGGATACCACTGAAATGACTAGAATCAGCTTTCTTTAGTAAGTAGACCGGGATCATCTCATCATTTGAAGTGAGCCTGCAGGTTTGGCTTCCTTCTGCTACTCAAATCTCACCTGGCCTTTTTGAACCAGTGAAAGTAGCAGGTGGTGTTTGGCTTTTAGTTTTCCTGAAATGTATCTCTTTCTGCCATTCTCCACACTCTGTGCCAGTTGGCTATCAGGGTCAACACTTCATGAAATGGACCATAGATCATTTCAGCTCTTTCTTTGTAAAAACTTCTTTGTGACCTGTTGGTTAATGTGAGTGACACTGAACCTCTGTTGTTCACTCCAAGTGACTGCTTTTACAGTGCATATGTGAAAGCTTTTGTGGGTTCTCTTGTTGTTTAGGTTTTTGTTGTCCCTTATTTGTTTCTCTAATAATTTAGACTCATTCTACTTTTCTATGATAATTTCTCCTGAGTTTTCCTAATTTTTTACTGACTGATGAAAATACTAAGCTTATCCTGAAGCTTGTGAGCCTCACTTGGTACCTTGTATTTCTTGCAGTGTCCAAGTCCAGCTCACCTTCTTCTTCTTCACAGCAAAATCCTTTGCTGGGACTTTCCTGGTGAGCCAGTGGCAAAGACTCCGCATTCCCAATGCAAGGGGCCCAGGTTTGATCCCTGGTTGGGGAACTGAGATCGCACAAACCACAGCTAAAGACTTCACTTGCTGCAACTGAAGATCCCGCATGCTGCGATCGACATCAAAGATTCCATGTACCATAGCTAAGACCCAACAAAGCCAAATAAATCTATATAAAAAAAATTCTTTGCTTGCTAAAACATATATTTTCAAAATGTCAATGAGGTAGGAGTGCTTCAGAATCAGTTCAGTTCAGTCATTCAGTCATGTCTGACTCTTTGCAACTCCATGGACTGCAGCACACCAGACTTCCCTGTCCATCACAAACTCCCAGAGCTTGCTTAAACTTATGTCAATCGAGTCAATGATACCATCCAACCATCTCATCCTATGTTATCCCCTTCTCTTCCTGCCTTCAATATTTCTCACCATCAGGGTCTTTTCCAATGAGTCAGTTCTTTGCATCAGATGGCCAAAGTATTGGAGTTTCAGCTGCAGCATCAGTCTTTCCAATGAATAGTCAGGGTTGATTTCCTTTAGGATGGACTGGTTGGATCTCCTTGCAGTCCAAGGGACTCTCAAGAGTCTTCTCCAGCATCACAGTTTAGAAGCATCAATTCTTTGGCTCTCAGCTTTCTTTATAGTCCAACTCTCACATCCATACATGACTACTGGAAAAACCATAGCTTTGAAGAGATGGACCTTTGTCAGCAAAGTAATGTCTCTGCTTTTTGATATGCTGTCTAGGTTGGTCATAGCTTTTCTTCCAAGGAGCAAGCGTCTTTTAATTTCATGGCTGCAGTCACCATCTACATTGATTTTGGAGCCCAAGAAAATAGTCTGAAACTGTTTCCATTGTTTCCCCATCTATTTGCCATGAAGTGATGGGACTGGATGCCAAGATCTTAGTTTTTGAATGTTGAGTTTTAAGCCAACTTTTTCACTCTCCTCTCTCACTTTCATCAAGAGGCTCTTTAGTTCTTTGCTTTCTGCCATAAGTGTGGTGTCATCTGTGTATCTGAGGTTATTGATATTCCAGCAATCTTGATTCTAGCTTGTGTTTCATCCAGCCTGGCATTTTGTATAATGTACTCTGCATATAAGTTAAACAAGCTGGGTGACAATATACAGCCTTGAGGTACTCCAGAATAGGACTGGACAATTTATATTTCTCATTTTCCCATTTCCTCCATGTCCTTTTTGGCTCTAATTCTCATGTGTAAGCTTTCTAAGCATGCCCTACTTACCATAGAATTGCTGAACTGCTTTTTTCACAGTTCTTTTCTAAACTGCAGATGCTGCTTACCATTGAAGACAAGGTGGTGTCTCTTCTTTGTTGTTGGCCAGAAAGAGGCTTTCTGAGATGTGGAATCATGGGAACTTCAGAAAGCCTGAAGTGGTGATGTGGCCTGAGTAGTCTAACTGTTTGATCCTTTGGGGTCAGGAACCTTGGCAAGCTTAGAGAAAAACCTAGATCATCTGTGTTGTCAACCCTGGCTATACCTTAGAGTCAGGATCAGGGCTTTCATGAACTACAGGTGCCAAAACTTTCCCCTCCAGAGCCTCTGATTTAATTGATCTGCAGTGGGCCTGTGCATTAGCAGTTTATGAAAATTTCTCATACGATTCTGAGAAGCCAAGTTTGAAAAACTCTTGAGTTCATCTGATTTTACAGGGAGAAATGTGACTTGATCAGGTTCCCACAGCAGTGTGACTGTGGAGTAGTAAAAACATCTGTCTCCTGATTTACAGTTGGCAATTCTTCTACTGCATTTATTACCATTGACTGTCATTGGTGAGTCAGGCTGTCTCCACCATGCCTGGGTGATGGGAAGAATTCCAAGTCTCCACACAGGAGAGTAGACAGGACAGTGAACAGTGGACAGTGCTCCAACTTGTCAGTGTCATTAACAGGGAGAGGTTCTAGGTGGTTGACTCAAGAAGTAAGGGGAATCTGGATAACTGAGTGTGTCTAGATTCCCAAGGAGAGGGTCGTAAGATTTAACTTTATGGTTTGATACTTCAAAGTGTGAAATGTGTTCATAAGATATATTTGTGGCATATTGTAAAGATATCATATTTGTTGATAAACATCTTGGGTTCAAGTTCTGACTCTAGCTTTATGAGGTCAGGGAACTTGGACAAACTTGGTTTCCTTTGAGCTTTCTTTTCTTCTGTCTTTATAATGACGATAGCATTCCCTTCTTCCTGGGCTTTAGGCAATTTCCTGGACATATGTAAAAACTGATACAGGATAGATACTTAATAAGTATTATTTGATTTGGAAGTGAGACAGGCCTAACATTCACTGCAGAAAATGAGATAGGACTAAATGTGTGGCCAAATCACAAGGGTGATTTCTATCAGTTTTGCATAGGATGGTCACTGAGACTTAGGTGACAGACCATGAGCAAATCTTAGGTGTGAAACATGCATGGCATGTGGGAGGAAGCACTTTAGCCTGTAAGGCAACAGGATCTCCTCCAACATCTGTATCACAAATGCATTTTTGTATGGTGCTCAGTCCTTAGTGTGGTGCTTGTGCTGGTGCTCAGTCGCTTCAATTATGTCTGACTCTTTTGTGACCCTATGAACTGTAGCCTGCTAGGCTCCTCTGTCCATGGGATTTCCCAGGCAAGAATACTGGAGTGGGTTGCCAACCCCTCCTCATTTCTTAGTATACCGGAGGCTTTTTCTGTTCATAAAGATCTTAGTGAGACCTAGAATCATGCACTCCTGAAAAACCTTGGAAGTTAACTCGTTCAGCCTCCCATCCTGAACTTGCATCCTGTATTAATGCTCATACAGCCAAGGTGATAAGTGTTTCATGACTCCCTGGAGCCTGTTTGTTTGTTCGGTGAATCATATGCTGAAAATATATCTCTCGTATTGGATTCTGCCTTCTTAAGCCTATTGCTTTCTGAGTTGACACAGAGCAAGTCTGATCTCTTTTCCTCTGGAGGGCCTTTCTCAGTCAAATACTATAATGTAGCAAGAGATAGAAACTAACTCATGCTAGCCAAGTGAAGGCTAGTTAGCTATATGTTGGAAAAATCAAGAGAAGTCAAAAGCCATGAAGGTGGGACCCACAGGTGCTCTGGGGTCCTTGGAAACTAGAGTTTCAGTACTTTCACTTTATTGCACCTCCATCTCATGAGTCCATGTACATCTCTGCTCTTTCCTCCTGGAGACTGAGTTAACTATATGACTCGAAGGATGGTAGATTTTTGCTATTTGTCCTTGAAGAACTCTTTCTTATTTTTGTCTTTTTTTTTTTTTTCTTCTGCCTCATCCTTCATCCTCATTCCCATTTCCCTTGTACCCCATAGATTCCTGCTTTTTAATGTATTTGGAATAGTCCTTATATATGCCTGAATGTTTAGAAGCACCTAATATTTTAATTTACCTAGTAATAATGCCAAATGTTTATTATCTATTTCCCACTTGCTAACTCTGTTCCAAGTCCTTTACATGTGTTAACTCCAGTAATTCTTGCAATAAGTTCTGTGATACTACAGAGACTATCATTATCTTACCTGTTTTATAGATTAGAAAGTTGAGCACAGGGAAGGTACCTTTCCCAAGGGCACATGGATGGCAAGTTAGTAGCAGAGCCAGGATTCAAACCCCATGTAGTCTGACTCTGCATATCTGCCTCTGGATAGGTTGCTGTTATGGCCAGACCTGGTCCTATTTCTTATCTTCTTTGCTGTCTTTGTGGCTTAGCATAGTCTGTTTTTGCTCCCCAAATTAAAAGTAGTATTTTTATTAATTGTATTAGTAATATTGATAGATGGATAAGATTTATAAAGGATTTAGGTTTTATCAGACATTATTCTTATGGATTAGACTGTTTAGTTTGAATACCTCTAAAATATTGGTATTAATTTTTTAGCCTGAGATGAGAAAAAATGTCTATATTTCAAAACTGGACAAGTGTGTGTGAGGTATAATTAATTGTACACCTAAATAACACTCAATTAGCATATAATGGTTAGGACCCTTGGAGTATCTCTGATACTCACTCTTGCCCCCAGAATTGGAACTACTGCTCCACTGTTACTAATGGATTAAACAATTATATTAATTTGCATTTATCTGTAAGATCACCATTGTCTTTTTTTTATTTCTCTCTCTCTTTGTTGTTGTTTTGCTTTTGTCTTTTTTGTTTTGTTTTGTGTATTTGTTTGTCTTTCAGCTGGGTCTGCATTGCAGCACATGGACTCTTGGTTGTGACGCGCTGCCTTTTCTAGTTGTGGCATGCAGGCTCAGTTGTCTCAAGGCGTATGAGATCTTAGTTCCCTGAGCAGGGATCAACACCATGTCCCTTGCATTGGAAGGCAGATTCTTAACCTCTGGTCCCCCAGAGAAGTCTCAGCATTTTCTTTTAAAGATATATTTACACTGCTGCCCCTCGAGGAGGTTTATTGCTTTTGACACGGTGGGGCATTCCAGACAATGTTTGTACTGCATTTCCGAGATTCATTTTCCTCAAATGTTTTCCATCCATATACCTCAAGGCTACCTCCAACTCTGCACCCACAAACCTGTGACCTGCGATTAACATCTCTGTATAAGTGTTCTCAAGGATTGGCAGAGCTTTGCTCAGCTTTGTGGCTAGGAGTAGCTTGCTTGGTCCCAGTACATTTTTATACTGAGTTTCACGAGTGTAGGCCAAATTTTTTTTTATTTCTAGCCTGCACTGGGGTTCAATTCTCCCAGTAAAACATTAAGATTCTTGTTTTCTCCAATACATAGTATCATGTGACTTTATACTTTGTACTAATATGATGGGTGTAAAGTGGTAACTTCCAGCTTCTGCTTCTGTTCTATATATGACAAGCTGACTCATCCTCTCAAAATTACTGGGGTGTCAAATTTGTTTCACAATGGTGAAGTGTCCATTTCTGGTCAGAGAGATCTCTAGGACTGTGGTCATGAGAGCCACATTGACAGCAGGGTTCGTGGGTGGGAACAGATTCTTTGAGGAAGTTGGCATTATCAAGACAGACTGTGCTGCTGATGTTACTGAGGTGTCCTTATTTTATTCCTTCATTCTTCCAAAATTTATTGAGTGACAACCACCTATTAGTAACTTTTTCAGGTATTTGGGAACCCAATTATGAGCAAAATCGACATAACCTGTGGTTTCTTGGAGCCTGTAGTTTAGTTGGGGGCATAGCTGTTAATCAAGCAGGCATGCCAACATGAACCATGGCCAGTGATGTGAAGAGGAAGCAGAAGTAGTTCTGATATATAATGGGGTGGCTAATGTTTGTTTGATGCTTATTTGATGCTTATGCTTATTTGGTGCAAGTCATAGGGGTGCTGTATGTCAGGAAAGTTATAAGGTAAGGTGAAGGGCTGAAGAAGAATATTCAGAAAGAATAATCTGTGCAGGGACCCAGAGGCAAGAAGGAATCTGGTATCTTCAGTGAAGGGAAAAGCAAGTGTTGTTTTGAAGGCTTTTATTTATTTAACACGTTTTGGTTGAGTGCTACTGTAGTCCAGAATATGGCAGTGAATACAGCACAGTTGGGTGAATGAGGTGAACTTGGAAAGACAGGCCAATGGTTCTATCTTTTACTCATCTCCCTTGGTTTTTCTCTAATCCAAACAGTCCATGTTCAAATCATCTTTTGCTTGTTTTTTAATGCTTTGGTTTCAGATCTCTCTTAACCTCTTTTAGCTTTGTCAGAAGATAGGACAGTTTGTCTGAGACTTTCTTCATCAGGGACCTATAAAATGTGAAATCTTACTATCATGAGGAGATGTATTCTTAATGTTAGTTTTCTCGCTGTTATCAGCAGCTATCATTTCTAACTTTTCTTCTTTTACCATAAGTCCAGCTGTGTATTATGTGTTGTTCAACGGTACATAGTCTGTTTGTGTAGAGTTGCTAAAAAAACAGATAGCCTTTGGGCTCTGATCCTATAGTTCACCAAGCTCCATACCTCTTGTTTCTTCTTGTCTCCAGGAAGACCACACTTGCTACAGATCAGTCAGGCTCCTGTCTGCTCAGGAGTTAATATAGTCAGAAAAACCCTTAATGGTTCTTTGAGTTTATTTATTTATTTATTTATTTTTGTCCAGGAGTGATGGAGTCTCTTTTTCCTTTAACTGACATGTGATGTAAATGGAGAACAACAACAAAACATTTTTTTTGAATAATTTTTCACTCCTATCTTCCCAACTTTATAGTTTAATGTTTTACACCTACCACCTTTGCCCTCTACCATCACTGTTGGGAATGAAATATGGCTGATATTGAGGGGAGATTTTGTTATTGGCCTTTGCTTCATTTTCTAAGGGATGAAGTAGACATAATATGTAATGTAAATGCTCCATTTCACATGGGAGAGGCCATACCCTAGTTTTGCTTTGTCCTGTCTATTTGATGGTGTTAGTTTATGTCTTATGAAAAAATCCATGTTTTTGTCACGTCTTATTCATTCTTTATAGCTCCTACATCTCTTTTCTCCAAGTACCCACTCAGCCCCAATTCTTTTCTTGATCCTAGAATCTTTCAGTTCAAACTCACCTCTGACATTAAGTTCGCTCACATTCTGTACATGGATAAGCTTCTCATTTGTGTTCGGTAGCCTGCAGGAAGGAGACTGTAGTTGGTTGTTTAAGATGTCTCCTCAGATGGACTGCCCTTTGTGGGTTCTTTAATTCTGCTCCTCTGCGGGCATCTGTGTGTGACAATGCACCACTCTGTCATTTCTCTCTGACACTTTATTTTTCCTCAGGTATTGAGATACACTTGTTCTACATCCCCATCATCTCTGCCCTTCCGTGGCATCACACACCTCCATTCTTTGGCAGTTGCTCTCTGGATTCTGGAACTACTTATCTCCAGAGCCTGAGCCTCTGACCACTCTGCACGTTGAACCTTTGCTTCTACATTATTGACCTGAGCCTCTTAATGGCCTATTACAACCCTTATTGTATCCATATGTCTATGGGGGTAGGTTCCAATCCAGCCAGGAATCTATGGTCCCTTGCTGATGGGATCTGCTTGCTGAACCTCAGCTCCAACTGCTTCCCTTTATGCTCTTGGTGCTGGCTCGATTGGACCATAAGCTGTTCTCTGAAAACATGTCATGCTTTCCTGCCTCATGTCTTCATGCAAACGGTTCCGTCTGTCTGGAATACACTTTTCAGTATTTCTGCTTTCACATATCTATTCTACAATCTGTATCAAGTAGTACCTTCTCTATGAAGCCTCTTCTGATTCCTTAGCTGATAGCTACTTTCATTTCCTTTGAGTTTCTGTTAAATTTTATGGGTACTTCTGTTCTGTTTCTTAGCATACTACAGATGAGGAGACAGGACTCAGTTTACGTAAGTCCAGTTCACAAATAGAACAGGTAGAACTGTGGAGTTCCAAATTCACGTATTAAGGAAAACATCTTTCCACTGTGCCCAGTCCTTCCTCTTGATGTAGCCCTGCCTTCTGTAATGCAGTTGAGGGCAGGGTCCTGGAGTTAATGTCTACCTTTATCTGCCTGCTTAGTGTGTTCCAGCCATGGTGTTCCATATTTTGATGTTTATTTAATTTAGTTATCATAGAAATTCTTTAAGGCAAATCATCTCACTGTCCTCTCATATGTATTTTACATATAAGGAAGTGAGGGAGAGAGAGGTTGGGTAACTTGTTCAAGGTTATGTAGTCAGCATGTGATAGCCATAATACCAACCCAGGAGTCTGGCTCCATATCACAGCCTGTACTCCTCACTGCTCTGCAAAGCTGCAGGTGATCAGGGGCTCAAAACAGAGGCCTAAGGCCACTGACATTCTCAGTTAATAACATTTGAGAATTATGGGTTATGGTATTTCTCAGTAACATTTCCCAATGGAAAACTAACATGTCTCATTGATTTGTGCTTCAAGACTTTAATATTTTCAAAGATTTCTCAGTTGTGGGATGATGAAATTTAAGATGAATAAACGTTTCCCACCTGCAATTAATTCAGCCATAAAAATCTTTATTTGTATTATTTGAAAACAACAGTCATTTTTTAGTTATTATATACAAGAATGAGCTGTCTTATTTTCTAGAAGTTATTCATAGTACACTATTGGAAAAACAACTTTTCTTACCAGTGAACATGTGTAAAAGTTATACAAGGGAGATTACACAGATTGTTAATACCCTGTTTTTATGTTTGTCTTTGCAAGAGCTAAGGTAGAATAGAACCATAGTTCTAGGGAAAGACAGAGTGGAAGATGGTTTACTAGATAATATAGGTGTTGCTTCATTAAGCTGATTGGTTTTAGGGTGGTTTACATACATAAGCTTTTTAGGTGAGAGCCTGATGAAATCTGAAGACCATTATTAATAATAACGTTTGATGTTGAGCAAAGTGCTACTAAGATGCCATAGACAAGGAGGGAGAAGGGAAAAACTGACCTGATATTGTCAGCTTCCTATTCTTAGTAAAATTCTTTTATGTAGTTTGTATAAAATGAAATCTATACACACTCAGGAGACTATGATTTCCTTGAAACAGAAGACTAGTTTTTACATATTCCTGATAATTGTTAGTTTTATCCAACATTTTGCAGGGATTCTTTTTGTTAAGGGAACAAAGAAAACTTTAGTTGACAAATACAGTGATGAAAAAAATAAATCTGTGTTTGTTAGCAGACCATGCATTCATTTGGCATTTTTTGACACTGTGTAAGAAACCTTATACTACGTACTGTGTTACCAAAATGGGCCACAACCAATCAGTAGGTCATGAATCAAATTAGTGGGCTGTGATATCACCAGCAAAAATGGACAGTTCACATGTAGCGAGGGTAAGGGTTGTTTGGGAAAATTTTTGTTTCAGTTGTGTGTGTTTGGTGGGAGTGTGGGTGTCCACATGCTCATGTATCAATACTTAGGTTGTGCTGGATCTCCGTAAAATGCATTTCTTTTCCTGAATGATGGTCAAGCATATCTGAGAAACTGCTATGGGGAGGGTCATATAAATCCATCATGGTTTCCATCAGCAAGGACCTTACAAGTCAGTATGGATGCAATTATAAGGTGAAAGTGATAATGCTATAAGGATTACACCTTCATCACTATGAGCATGCAATGAAAACAGAAACGAATTTGAATGAAGAAATAAGCAAAAGCTTACTGGAGCATGTGACATTTGTGCAGGACTTGAGCAGTTGGTTAATTCTGAATGAAGTTTGGTATATGGAAGTCAGGGTGGGGATTGGTTGATGTGGTTAAAGATATGGAAATATTTCATGATATTTCAAAGAAACATGGCATTTCTTTTGGCCACTGATGGCAGAGCTAAAGTTAGCTTCTGAGATTAAGAAGAAAGTTGAGTGCCTTGAGGAAATAAGTAAGCTAAACCAGCAGAGCTGGGGCTTGGGAAATGTCAGTGATTTATGAGAAAAAGAGCTAAGCCCAAGGAAGAAAGTGCATGAAGTAACATGATAATCGTCTCTAATTACTTTGCAGGTTGCTTATGTAGAGGATGCTGCAATCATTTGTCCCTGAATCCTTTGAGGAAAGGGCAGGAGGTAGCTAGCCAGAGCTGGCCATGCTCCTTGCAGAAAATTAAGCAGCTCTAGTATTCACATTTACTCTGAAAGCTCTAGCACTGCCTTTTGGTATCCAAATCAGAAGTGAACTCAGGAGTCACAGAATTCCACACCTGTGAGTGAATCATTTGAGAACCATCAGAAAGAAGCATTCAGTTTTCCCTGGAAACATACATATGAATTGTCGTTGTGGAGTGAATCTTCCCCAGCATTTGGTCCTGTTAAAAACTGGGGCAGTGTTCCTTAGAGTGTGCTAAAGTCTTTGACTTTGGACAGTGCTATTCCTGGGTGAGCTGGGAGAAGAGATATTTCAGTAAGAGGTAGGTGCCGTGGCGTTCAGAGCTTTCTTTTCCTGATCTGTAACCCACCCGCTCACCCATTTTGCTGTACACTTAAATGATGTAGTTTTCAAAAGTTACTAGTGCACAGGAAAAATGGACAGGAATCCTGGGGACATTTGGTGCCAATTTAATTTCAGTTCTTGCTTGTTTTTTAAAGAGAAGAAAAGCCATTAGAATGCTAGAATTTACCTAGAGGTTCCCACCGTCAGCGAAATACTAGCTCTTTACTATGATGGGGCCAAACACATGAAATGCTCCCATATTTGGAATCAAGTTGTTTAAGTGCCATTTCTCCCAACACTTGCAGTCCTTAAGGGGATGATTTGAGACTTTAAATTTGGTAGTGTTCTCTTCATCCTCTGAGATCACTGAATTGATGCTATACACATAATAATGGTATTATTGATATAATTTGTGATCTGTTGGGATTAAACTATGAGCTGATATATGGAGCAGTAGATATTATATTTTTAGTTCATTTCCTTAGGCAAATGCAAATACTGTGCTTGCACATAACCTCAGGCATTCACAAGTTAGAGGTCCACTGCAAACAGTTTCCGGTAAGTATGAACCCAGTGGTACTATTAGTTTTGCATCCACCAGGCACCTTTTTAAGCATCTGAAGAGGTAATTGAAGGGGAACTAGATATGAGGTAAATTGGGTATGTGTATAAAAGATTCAGCAAGGATTTGAGGTCCTTGCATGTTGCATGAAACATTAAACATACTGGCTGAGACTAGCTTGAAGACAGGTTTTTTCTTGATCCTAAAGAGTTGTCTACTTTATTTTGTAAAAAATAGATGAGGGCAGCACATTTAACTAAAAAATGAGGTGAGCACAGTTATGTTTCGTTACCTTTCTTAACTTTTAGGATAGTGAGGGTTGCTATTATAACATCTAAAAATATGTATTTTTCATTTTTAAAAACATTTTCCTATGGAAAAATTCAAACATATACAAAAGTAGCAAGAATATTGCAATAAACCTTCATGAATATATTCTCCATCTTTGCCAATGATTTGGCTTAGGCCACTCTTGTTTCATCTATACACCCATTTCTTTCCTTCACCCAAGATTATTTTGAAACTAGTCCCAGATATCATATAATTTAATTGCTGCTGTAAATTTTCACTGATAGTAGTTGTGTCTAAAAGATTTCTCTCAGCCATGAAGAACATGTTCGGAAGTCTCTTTTGAAAGGTATTTATTGATCTTGTGGCTGTGGTATGAGTATATGAGTGGCTACTGTTTTACGGAGGAGATTAGAAAAGACAGTCTTTTGTTTTGCCTATATCTCTACTTTCTTGAGGACAGCTTAGCTTTAGGGGCACAAAATAAGGACATTATTGGATGACGGTTTAAAATCTTAAGTGGTTGGGAGAGACAACAGGTTCAGTTCAATTCAGTCACTCAGTTGTGTCCGACTCTTTGTGACCCAACAGACTGCAGCACGCCAGGCTTCCCTGTCCATCACCAACTCCTGGAGCTTGCTCAAATTCACGTCCATCAAGTTGGTGATGCCATCCAACCACCTCATCCTCTGTTGTCCCCTTCTTTTCCTGCCTTCTGTCTTCAAGCAAGCCCATGACAGAGCCACACTGGCTCCTGTGCTGCTTTTTTCTTTTGATACCAGTGGATACTGAGAAGACTCTTCCCATTGACCGTTTTTCATTTGTAATCATGCTTGACATAGTGTTGGGTTTGAACTTCTGAGACAAAGTAAGACATAATTCATCTTCCCAAAGTTACTGCTCTATTTAAATAAATGGAAATGCAGGTGCATGTTTATGTGCCCAGCTCTTAATCTAAAATCTTTATGTGGTTTAAATTATTTGCTATTAAAATCTTGGATTTATTGCTTTCCTTGAAGAAGTTTGGAGTTGGGGTAGGGAGTAAAATTATAAGTAAAATATGACAAGATCTGTGTGGTCCAATGTAGAAGCTGCAGATCTGCATTTGAATGTAAATTAATTAAACTTAAATAAAATTTAAAAAATTTAGTCTCTTTGTCATTAGTCATATTTCAAGTGCTCAAGAGCCACACTTGGTGAGTATTGACCTAATGTAGGACATTTATGAAACTGTAGAAATTTCTGTTGCACTGTGTTGATATACATGGTTCTATAGATAAAACGATTAAGGTAAAGGAAGAACAAGTATTAAGGTGTACTTTGTGGGTTTCTGTAAGTCTTAGTCAAAAGAACCTTTTCTTTAATGATTGATGAATCAGTGAGGTGTCATAATTTCAAATTATTTCATAGACTGTAATCAGCAAGATATAGAAATCATTGACTATAAGGATAAATAAATACTTAGTATACTTGATTTATAACTGAGAGGATTAAGAGGCACTTCACAATCCAACACCTTAAATACTAGAGAAGCAAAGGCTGCAGATGTTTGAATAAAATGCTAAGGTCTTTCTGCATCTAGAAATATGTCTTCTTCTTACATTTGTAAGTCTGATAGTTTGGGATGAACAGTCATTCTGAGTCCTTTAAATGTTGAAACTGAAAAAAGCAAAAGTGTTAGTCGCTCAGTCATATCTGACTCTTTACGACCTCGTAGACTGTACCCTGCCAGGCTCCTCTATCTGTGGAGTTCTTCCGGCAAGAATACTGAAGTAGGTTGCATTTCCTACTCCAGGGGATCTTCCTGAACCTAGGGACTGAATCCGTGTCTCCTGCATTGGCAAGTGTATTCTTTACTGTCTGAGCCACCAAGGAATTCCACCTTTAAAGATTAAGGAAGATTGCTGGGAGAAGTATCAATAACCTCAGATATGCAGATGACACCACCCTTATGGCAGAAAGTGAAGAGGAACTCAAAAGCCTCTCGATGAAAGTGAAAGTGGAGAGTGAAAAAGTTGGCTTAAAGCTCAACATTCAGAAAACTAGGATCATGGCATCTGGTCCCATCACTTGATGGGAAATAGATGGCAAACAGTGGAAACAGCGGCAGACTTTATTTTTTTGGGCTCCAAAATCACTGCAGATGGTGACTACAGCCATGAAATTAAAAGACGCTTACTCCTTGGAAGAAAAGTTATGACCAACCTAGATAACATATTGAAAAGCAGAGACATTACTTTGCCAACAAAGGTCCATCTAGTCAAGGCTATGGTTTTTCCAGTGGTCATGTATGGATGTGAGAGTTGGACTCTGAAGAAAGCTGAGTGCCGAAGAATTAATGCTTTTGAACTGTGGTGTTGGAGAAGACTCTTGAGGGTCCCTGGGACTGCAAGGAGATCCAACCAGTCCATTCTGAAGGAGATCAGCCCTGGGATTTCTTTGGAGGGAATGATGCTAAAGCTGAAACTCCAGTACTCTGGCCACCTCACGTGAAGAGTTGACTCATTGGAAAAGACTTTGATGCTGGGAGGGATTGGGGGCAGGAGGAGAAGGGGACGACAGAGGATGAGATGGCTGGATGGTATCACTGACTCGATGGATGTGAGTGTGAGTGAACTCCGGGAGTTGGTGAGGGACAGGGAGGCCTGATGTGCTGCAATTCATGGGGTCGCAAAGAGTCGGACACGACTGAGCGACTGAACTGAACTGAACTGAATTGAAAATGATACTCTTTTAATTCCACAAATTGGTCTAATTTTAGCCCCAATTCAAAGCCCTACTATTGAAAACAAACCAATGAAATCAAACTAGAACCCAAGTGGGTGCGATGATCTTTAATCCATAAGCTTTTATTTACAGTCAAATATGGAATTAGAATATATGATCCAATATGTTCTGGGAATTTATTAATTATTTTAAGAATGTCCCTGACTGGAATTTAAATAAGAATAAAACCAAGAGTATATTCCCCTTTAGGACAGGTAGAAATGAAACCTAGTAGAATTCTTTTTCTAGAGTACTTTGCTTTCAATTTCATCCACCATCACTCAGGATCTGCTGTTTGGATTTGACTAAGATGAGGCATGGGGGTTCACATGAGAAATCCCACAATAAATGAGTTGGAACTCTTTGGCGTTATGTCCAAGAAGGCTCACATGTCCTAGTTAAGGCTGTGTGAAGTAAACTGGACCCTCCTAATGTGGTAGCCCCAAAGATTGGGTTTAATCCTCTGGTGTGAAGGCTTTCACAAGTCTTTTCAAGAGCTTAAGTACCATAAAATTCTCTCACAAAAGCCTTCATTCCAAAGAATGTGTGTGTTGGCTCATGTCAAGAGCTCTTAGAGAAGAACAATGTGCCTAAAGCCTTAATCTAATAAACCAACAGATAATCTAGTTGAGTTTTGTCTAAGTAATATAATGTCTCTATCAAACTATTTCCTGCACCTTGAGCTCTATTCACAAGGAAAAGGTTCTGCGTGGGAATGTGTGTATATTTTCTCCTAACAGGCGGGCATTGAGCTCCTATGACTGAATGTCCTGTTTTTCTCTTCTTGGTAGCTCTGGTTGTTTACGGTGGGAATTTTCCGTCTTGGTAATTTGGTATTTTACTTGGTTTTATTGTAAAGGGTGGAAATGTGTACACCTTAATTTAAGAAATATTGTTGCATCACCTCCATCTTAGTTAACAAAGGCCAGGTCAGAAAGTTCTCACATGTTTCTAAGCTTCACTACCAGATTTTTATGTACCTGCTAAGTCAAAGGGGATAAACTATTACCATGCAGCAAGTTTTTGGATTCTTGTGGCCTCAATTTGCAAGAATTGACAGCCTAGCTACTCCCCTTCACGTTGCTTAGGTGACCACTCATTTGTCCTTTGACAAATTATGGCCTTATAGTGAGTAAAATATAACTTTGGGGGAAAATCTGAATACAAACACCTTCATTTTCCATGAGACAGCAAGACATGGGACTCAGGGTCAGACTAGAGAATATCTCTACATTACAAGTTGCTTTTCCCTTGATCTTGCTTAGAGAATTATTTCATGTCATGTACTTCGTAAGCACCTACTTGTATTTGGGATAATTGTTGTATTGTGGGCTGCTAAGTCTCTTCAGTCGTGTCTGATTTTTTGCAACCCCATAGACCATAATCTGCCAGGCTCCTCTGTCTATGGAATTCTCCAGGCAAGAATACTGGAGTGAGTTGCTATTCCCTTCTCCAGGGGATCTTCCCAACCCAGGGATTGAACCCACATCTCTTACTTCTCCTGCACGGGCAGGTGGGTTCTTTACCACTAGCACCACCTGAGAAGGCCCACAGTACATTTTCTGACTACATCCATTAAAAGAAAACAAAAGAAAGCTAAGTCTCTTATTGCTATTAATTGACTCTTGTGCTTTAAGTCAGGAACCTTTAAAGCTCACATACTGGGTCTCTTGGGTTTGTAAAGCTTGGATCTCCTTCATAGTGTTCACATCAAGTGGTCTCCTTGCCTCTACTTGAACACTTCCAGTTACTTGTTACTCACACCACGGAATTTCTCTTCAATCTTCATTGCTATGCCTTAGGATTTGTAAATATAGTTACACAGTATTGATAAACCTTTATTGTTTCTGTGACATTCTTAAATTTTTTCTAAGCAAACGTAGTTTTTTCTAAGTCTTAATGACAGTAAAGGCACATATTTTTATGTCTTTTAGTCTCAGTTGCACTTTTGTCTAAAGAACTAAAATGTAAAGTAAAATGTATAGCTCCATCATTTGCTAAATCATTACATTTATTTTTCTCAAAGTACTAGATTTTATCACTCCCCCCACTGTTTTAAAGCATTGCCATGTAAATCTTCATAAAAACACTGCCCTAACATTTTTTTTATTCCATTTATGTGAGTCAGAGAGATGAAGGAACTTTCTCTAGATTTTAGATGGAGTCTGTGTGGGCAGGTTCCTTGTCTTTCTGAGGTTTCTTATCTGCAAAATTGACCTTAGAAAAGCAATCAAACAAGAAAGTATGCAATTCTAACCCAAACTTCCTTCTTAAAGGTCTTAAAACTAATATCTAATTGCATTTCTATTCTTAAATTGTGATATCAAGATGATGGTTGCCAAAAGAAAAGAACTGTGTGTATGAAACAAAATCAAACAATTGAAAAATATATATTTTAAATTTAAAGTATGGTGAAATAGGATGATATTTTCAGAAAATTTTGGGAAACTCCAGAAAATTTGTACCATAAAAGAGTTTTAACTCTTGCCTACCCTTGTGTCCCTGTGCTGACAAACTGTTCTTTGAGGTTTATAGAACTGTGTACATGCTTCCCTTCTTTATGATAACTGCAGTTAACACAATAATGGTCCCAAAGATGTCCATGTCCTAATCTCTGGAGCCTGTGAATATGTCCAGTTGCATGGCAGAGGAGAATAAAAGTTGCAGATGGAATTAATCATGAAGATCTGTAGAAATGAATGATAAGAGACAGACGAAGTCTTTGGAATGATGTTATTTGAGAAAGATTTCAATACCCTTTTCTGGCTTTGAACATGAAGGAAGGGAACCATAAGCCAAGGAGTGATGCTGCTGCTAAGTCGCTTCAGTCGTGTCCGACTCTGTGCGACCCCATGGACTGCAGCCTTCCAGGCTCCTCCGTCCATGGGATTTGCCAGGCAAGAGTACTGGAGTGGGTTGCCATTTCCTTCTCCAATGCATGAAAGTGAAAAGTGAAAAGGAAGTCACTCAGTTGTGTCTGACTCTTAGCGACCCCATGGACTGCAGCCTACCAGGCTCCTCCGTCTATGGGATTTTCCAGGCAAGAGTACTGGAGTGGGGTGCCATTGCCTGATGGTGGCCTCTAAATGCTAGAAAAGCAAGGAAATGCATTCCCTGGAGACTCCAACAAGGAATTCGACACAGCCGAAACTTGATTTTAGCCCAGTGAGACTCATGACAGCCTTCTTTTTTTATAGAATTCTATGGTAATCCATTTGTGTTATATTTAAAGGACTATTCGTGGTAGATTTTTGCAGTACGAATAGAAAACTGATACAATATTATGTTGCTATTATCTGTTTATAAATTTCTTCAGTCCTCCAGACAGTGAATTTCTCAAAGGCTACAATGTTGTAATTAAAAAACAAAAACAAAAAACTTAACACTATAATACATTAAAGGAATGAAATTTCTTGTCAAACTGGAGAGATCCCATATTTACTGAATGTGTATATGCCATATGCCCAGCACTGCTCTAAATATTGTGCTTTGAAAATTTTGCTTACTCCTTAGGAACATTGTTTTAACCTTCCTGATTCTTAATCTCATCTTTAAAATGAGTTCAAGGGCTAGATCAGTGTTGCCAGATTTTTCCTGGAAGTTAAGATGGAAATGTTTTAGGTTTCACTGACTGTAAGGTCTTTGTTTCAGCTACTCAGTTTTACCAACAGAACACAAAAGCAGTCATAGTTGAAAAATGAATTCATGACTGTAGCTATATTCCAATAAAACTTTATTTAGAAAACAGGAGACAGTTTGGATTTGGCCATTGTTTGCTGACCCGTAGACTAGCAGAACCTCCTTCTAATTCCTTTCTAATGTGATGATTTTGTGAGTTTATAAAGTTGTACTGTTAGTACCAGTTAAGCCATGAAAGTGCCAGTAGGACTTAGAGAAGTAACTTGAGTAATGGGATGAGTCTGTTTATAAGAAGCAGCATGATATTGCTGATTTGAGTGCCAGGAAGGGAATGGCCACTGCGTCCTCGGCAAACAGACCCAGGGCAAGCACTGTTAAGGATGAGACATAAGGAGAACCTTGAATGCCAAGACTGAGCTCACTGAACTTGAAACTCAAAGAAGTGGAACTACTGTTGGATAACTAAAAGGGAGCCATAAATCCATTGCCCTCTGGAATGAAAGACCTTCCGAGGCAGCTGGCCAAATGAAGCAGGAAGAGGGGCAAGATCCGCACTTAGCTAAATTATGTTTTTGGGCAGCCAGGCCAGGTCTGCTAAAATAACAAGGTACCTGAACTCCTGCCCAGAACACGTCACCAAACTTTGCATTGGGACTGTCTCCTCTCACATGACTTCCTAATCTGAGGAAGTGAAGAAAGCAGAGTGAATGAAATACAAAGAATGAGGTTTTTCTTGGAGTGCCTCCCTAGAGACAAACTTGACTTTTCAGGAGATTACTTTTTGAATTCTCTATTCTAATTAAAAAAAAAAAGAAAGAAAGAAAAGGAAGTTCATGGATCTAATAGATTTTACAGAATCTAAGGGGTCGCAAAGAGTCGGACTCGACTGAGTGACTTCACTTTCACTTTCACTTTCAATAGGCTTTGGAGGCCGTTTGAAACTCATGATACAAGACTTGCCCATGTAAGTGTGGGGGTTTATAGGTCAACGTGGGGCAAAAAGAACCCATCCAAAACTAAGCAGAAGGCGCTGGGGTCTGGGGATGTTCTTGTTGGTCTGACTGCCTGGTTGGGGTGGTGACTGTTGTTTTGCCTTGGCTATCTCACAGGGTTTTCAGGACAAAACTGACCTGTTTGATTGATTCATCACAATAGCTTGTTTATGTCTTACAAATAGTTCAAGAACAGTTTGTCCATAATAAAAGTGACCTAATAATACTCCCAAACCCAAGGAAATGTCGGGTTAATCAGTCGCAGAAGCCCTTGATGTGCCAAGTTAGTGCCACCTCAGGGCTCTTTATGTGGTTCCTTTCCAAGATTTCTAAACATTCCAGAGAGAACCCAGTATTTGTTTATTTGGCAGCTAGGGCTTCATTTTGCTATTGTTTTAGTTACACTCTGATGCCTCTCTCCCACTCTTTCTCTCTCCCTTACACATATATACACTTATTTTGAGATTGATAACTACTCAGATTCTTCCTTCAAAGGATAATTTAATTTGGCTAGGATTCAACCTGTGGTGGTTGAGAATTCATGCATATACCCACTCAGCAAATATTTTCTTAACTCTTCTCTATCTCAACTCTCTGAAGCGTGGGAAGAGGTACTTTTGGGCTCAAGTGATGAATCATATGTGATGTATGCCCTCAAGGAACACAGAGTGCAGGCAAATGGTCCCGTATTCTCAACAAGATGCATCGTGAACATGCTGTCGAAGGGCTCCATAGAGTCAGAGTTGGGAAGGTGCTTTGGTTGGGAGTAGCCAAGGGGTCTAGCTATTGGGGTTAGCCAAGGTCACCACTTGGAAGGTGAACTAGGCCTCCAAGAATAGCTTGGGCTTCAAAATGAAGAGGGAGGTCTTGGTGGAGACAATGGCATGAGCAAAGGCATGAGCCAGGGAAGGTAGTTGGATGGATGTCCGGGTGTGTAGCTGAGTGAAAGTCACTGTTCTGAAGTACAGGATTTGCATAGCTTCTGTTAGCAGCAGTGATCTCAAAGAATGCGTACGATTCATACTCATCAGAGCACTCTAAGAAGGTATAAGGTGGAGCTAACTTTCAAGTTGCTCTCCATTTCCTCCTAAGAGGCCTGTCTTGTTTAAAGATTCTGCCTGTGCGGTATGACATCCTGTCCAATCACGGGAAGCCTGGAGCAGGGGTATTACCAAGCCTGTAGAATTCCTAAACCATCCTCTGCTGCTGCTGCTGCTGCTGCTGCTGCTGCTGCTGCTAAGTGGCTTCAGTCGTGTCCGACTCTGTGCGACCCCTTAGATGGCAACCCACCAGGCCCCTCTGTCCATGGGATTTTCCAGGCAAGAGTACTGGAGTGGGGTGCCATTGCCTTCTCCGAAACTATCCTCTGCTGCTGCTGCTGCTAAGTCCCTTCAGTCATGTCTGACTCTGTGCGACCCCATAGACAGCAGTCCACCAGGCTCCACCATCCCTGGGATTCTCCAGGCAAGAACACTGGAGTGGGTTGCCATTTCCTTCTCCAATGCATGAAAGTGAAAAGTGAAAAGTGAAAGTGAAGTCGCTCAGTCATGTCTGACTCTTTGTGGCCCCATGGACTGCAGCCTACCAGGCTCCTCCGTCCATGGGATTTTCAAGGCAAGAGTGCTGGAGTGGGGTGCCATTGCCTTCTCCGAAACCATCCTCTAAAACCTAGCAAAGTTTCCATTGAGTCAGTTGGTCATGTATGTGAGGGTTCATTTCTTGGCTCTCTATTCTATTTCTTTGGTCTTTATGTCTGCCTTATGCCTGTTTCATACTGTTTTGGTTACTGTAACTTTGTGGTGAGTTTTGAATCCAGGAAGGGAGAATCTCCAACTTTGTCCTCCCTCTCCCTCCAAGATTGTTTTGGTTATTTGGCGGCCAATGGAAGTTTTCAGTCTGGTACCAGTGCATGTGATTAGTTGGAAAGGAATAGATTGGGAAGAATGGAAACCATTTCAACTGTTCCATAAGTTTAGATATGAGGTAACTAGTCATTAAGTATTCTGGTGGCAGTAGAGCTGGAGAGCAGTAAATGACTTTGAAAAATTTGAAATCATTTAATATGGTTTGTTATAGTCAGTGTGAATGAATGAGAGAATAAAAAGAAAATAGTATTTCTCCTAACCTTTGTGATTGGGAGAATTGTACTGAAATAAATAGAAAAATAGAGTACACAAGGGGAGCTGAGCATGTCTGTGGGTTAGGGTATCTGAATTAAATTTTGAGCACTGAGCTAGAGGTTCAGATGGGGATGCCCCACCATCAGTTACGGATACTGATGTGGATACAGATAATGAGTGGCATGGTTATTGTAGGTCTCATGTTGCTTATAAATGGTATGTTCATTTAGAATTGGTTTTTTAATGTAATGTATTCACTGTTACCATGGTGTCAAGAGCCAAATGAAGGGACATGGTTGACGAGAGAAGCAAAGATGGAGATCTGGTAAAGGTAATTTCATGAAGCTTCTGTGCATTGCCTTTGCTCAGAGGAAAGAGAACACTGGATGCTGTTGACATGTGTTTTATTTTGAAATGACTGTTATTACCAGGGTCTGCAGTTCTTAGCCTTGATCTCTTGGAGCCTAATGTTCCTGTTCTCCAGCTGAGAGAGACTAATTCACCACCTTGTGTTGTAAACACTCACTCATTTTAACTGATTACACCTCCAATGATTCTCAAATCACTAAAATTACTAATTGCTATTCCTTACACATCAAAGAATGAATCCTGAATAATTAACCCCAAATAAAATTAGATGAATTGGCCCTTTTAATTAGAGTCCCTGCTGCTGTTTGTTCTGAGTTTCCTTTTCTTACTGTTAAGAGACTTTTAGAATGATTAAAACTGTTGAAGACTTAAACAGCCAGTGACCTTTTAATACAATATAAATCCATGAAAGCAATATTTCAGCTAGCAGGTGGCGAAGTAAATTTTTAGAGCAAGTACCTGTCAGCTTCAGTATTCTTTTGGGAAAAAAAAAATACATGCCAAAAAACAGCCACCTTGAAATGAAATGAGTGTCTCTATTTGATTATTTTTAAAGCATTTATGCGTTTGCTAAGCCTCAGTCTCGATGAAATGGCAGGGTTGAAGGAGAGTGAGTAATGGTTGGCATCATTTTATATAAATAGTAACAAGAATTTCTCAGTGAGAAGAATTTGAAGTCGTTTGTGCATAAAAGATGAAGTCTGGAGAAATCACAGAAGGCCCCTGGTCTCAGACAGCCCTTCTTATCCTCAGGGAGTCTCCTAAGGCAGGGGAATGGGCTTGCACAGTGGGGCCCAGGAAGCATGATGGGATTTCATTGGTGCGGATCCTTAAACTAGGATTCCCAGCCCATCCGTGTTTCCTTTAGCCTGGATGTTATTGAAGATATTTCACTTGTTTCCGATCATCTAATCCAAGTCTCCTAAATAGTAAGAATCTCCCCTCTTCTTCATAGTCTTCTGAATTTGTAGGGGCTGGGCAGGGTTCCTCCTCATTCTCAAACAGCTCCACTTTCTCCCACTAAATTTGCCATCTGTTATGGTAAATGGGACCTCAGTCAGAAGTTAGGAGATATGGGGTCACAGTGGGTTTCTTGGTATGGTTTTACACTTTATGTGTGGTTCCCTTTTATCATACAGGTTGAAATTTTTCCATCTATAAAATAAAATTATTGGTCTAGATTTTTTTTCTTAAAAAATCATTTTTCTTATTTTTTTTCTTAAAATGTAAAATAAATTTTTTTCCCTTTTTTTGAAATGATCCCAGACTTTACACAAATGTTGAAAAACAGCATAAAGGATTCTTACTTTGCCTTTTTCCAGTTTCCCCACATGTTGGTATCTTTCATCCTGCATTACCAAAATCAGGTAATTAACACACAGAGACAATACTTCTTCCTAATATACAGACTTTATTCAGATTTTATCAGCTGTCTTATTAAGATTCCTTTTCTGGTTTAGGATCCCATCTAGAACCACAAGTTGCATTTAGTTGCCTTGTCTTTCAGCATAGCTTCTCAGTCTTACATTGTTTTTCATGAAGGTCAATGACTCTTAACCAGGCTGCATGTCACAATCATGTGGGGAGTGTGCCAAGATACTTGGTCTGGCTTCCAACCCCAAAGAGGCTGATCTAAGAACTGTAGTGTGGGACCTCACTAGATGTGGTAAAAGAAAGTGCTCCATGAGATGCTGTTGCACACTTTCCTTAAAATCAGGGCTATTTCAATACCTCAGGCACTACCCTTTTGAGTTTCTGTTCATATGACCTTGCTTCTTCTAGTTGCTCATTTCCCTGTTCCTGCTTTATGGGCAGAAACCTGACCCTCCAACATTCCTGGAGGGTTTGAAGGAGTTTCTAGGTGCCTTATGAGATGTAAATACTGTTAAGACCTATCTCCAGGAATTTTATTACAGAAGAAAGATCAAGTACAGTACACTTGGTTGCAGTGTTTCTCGAGGCTTGCATGTCCCCGCAACCGTGTGGTGACTTAGGTATGAGGAACTCAGGGTCTGTATTTTGATGACATGCTCTGAGTAAGTTAATGTGTAAAAACAATGACAACAATAGTAAAACTAGGTGGCTACTTTAAGACTGACGTTATTAACTGTCAAGCTATGAGCATCACGCAGAACCAACAATATTACAGTGCATTGCCCTTGCATCAGTAACCGGAAAGGGACAACATGGTCTATGGTAGAAATATCTATGTTCATTCTTTCAGAGTTCAATTCAGTTTAATATAATATAGATTTATAATATTTATTTACAATAGTGATACTATTATTTATCAGGCATCTATTGTGTGCTCTGTTGATTTTGTTCAGTCACTAAGTTGTGTCCTCCTCTTTGCGACTCCCTGAACTGCAGCATGCCCGGCTTCCTTGTCCTTCCCTGTCTCCTGGAGTTTGCTCAGACTCCTGTCCATTGAGTCAATGATGCCATCCAACCCATCTCATCCTCTGTCATCCCCTTCTCTTGCCCTCAATTTTTCCCAGCATCAGCATCTTTTCCAGTGAGTTGACTCTTCACATCAGGTGGCCAAAGTATTGAAGCTTCAGCTTTAGCACCAGTGCTTTCAATGAATATTCAGGGTTGATTTCCTTTAGGATTGATGCCTTTGCTCTCCTTATGTTCTCTGTATGTTCTCTAAAACAGAGAGCCTGCCCTCAAGATGCTTTTAGTCTTGGAGAAGATACCAGTAGGTATGCAGTTAAATAATGGAGAGCAGAATATGTGCTACAAAAGGGCTGAATCAGGAAGAAGCAGTATGTTGTCATTGGGAGTAAGGATGTGTCAGTCTATCCAGATATAGCAGTGGTGAAGTAGGTTTAAATGAGCTATTTAAAGTGTTTTTATTTGAAACCATACTCCCTCCAACTCCATCACCATCTTTGGAGAGAAGGTAAGCGTTTGGCCTCAATGGCCACCACAGGGCCATGTCCCATCTCTAAGGATAAGGGTATTTTTGGAATAGTCTCTCAGCACATTGATATTTGTTTGCCAGCTTCTTTTTTCAGTGGTTAAGATTTTTCTCTTCTCTTGACTGTTGTCTCATTCTGTGCCCACAACATGAATTTTTAATTTTTATTTCATTTTTATCTGAAAGAATTTCACTTTTTGTTATAGGGGGCTGCAGGGACCTCAGTAGTGGGTAGAAGATTGATGCCTAAGCTTAAATCATTGCCCTGTTTATTTTGAGTGCCCATCTTTGGAAACCAAAAGTATATGGTGTGGTCTGTTGTTTTGGTGGAAATTACTGTCTTTTTGTAAAACAATTGACACTTGGTGGATTCAAAAATTCTGTTTGGTTTTAGTCCATTTGCAGAACCAGAGTGTCCTCCTAATTTCATATTATTTGAAAATCATTCCGTGTTTTTTGACTAAGAAAGTGAATTTGTTTTTCAGCAATTGGAAACCACTATGTCATAGAGAAACGCAGCATACTTAGATATGAGGCACTAAGGTGTTTCACCTTTTTACAGAGTATTTATTTGTGGTCAAGCATGAGGCCTGTTGAACTCAGTGAAGACCTAAGGATTCTGTTTTAGCTAGATGTAGAGTGAAACTGTCCATTTGAAAATAAGGGAGACTTCATTTACTTTAGGATAATGATTCTTCCTGCTTTTAATTTGAGAATCTCAAAGAGCATTTCAAGCTAAGTTATTTAGAAGGATGACGGAGACATTACATTTTGGCTTGGGTAAATATAGTGATGCATTAAAATTAAACACTGGCTTAAGTAGATTCTGCAATTCATCTCAAAGTAAATTCCTTTTGATTTTTTAAAAATGCATGCCTATAATTCACATTTATTGTATAACAAACCAAAAGGAAAAGGCATTAAAAAATAACACTTGTCATCCCATGAGTTACAGACAATTGTTAGCATATACAGATTGTTTATACAGAAATAATGCCATATTATAAACCCTATTCAGTAGCCCACTTTTTTCCTCACAAGATAATGTATCAGAAACACATATTCATGTTCTTTTCTAGATACTCCATGACTCACACCTTCACTAGATTTAAGTCATTGTTCAAATATCACCTCCATGAAGCATTTTCTAATTATTCTCTTTAAAACTGTGACTTTCCATCATCACCCTAGCATTCCCTTTCCCCTTGCTTGCCCTATATATCTATAAAGTACTTATCAAGATTTGATACTAAGTAGGTTTTATGTAATATATTTTTAAGAGGTCTTCTGATAGTGTATAAAGTCCACGAGTGCAGCTCTTTGTTTTACTTGTTTGTTTGAGATTTCCTTCTGGTGTCTAAAGTAATGTCTGGCACATAGAAGGCACCCGTCAATGACTAAATAAATGTTAGATCTGGATCAACATCATTTTTATTGATGACCACACCATTTTCCAGTGTGTGATTGCAGGTGATTTTTTAAACCCATACTTTATCGATGAATAGTCTGATCGTTTCCATCATATTTCCTTGTGGATAAGTTTCTTTAACATGCTTCCTTGTATATCCTTCAGTCATTTCTTTAGTAGGATAATTTATTATAATTGGTATTACTACATCAAAGTGTATGAATATTTGTAAGGCTTTTTGATACCTGTTGCCAAATTTTCTTGAGAAAGTTTTTTCTCTAATACTCTTATTTATGTATAAGTAGCATACACAAGTGCTGAATTTCTTATACTCTCTTATACCAATATTGTGTTTCATTGCTCTTTTTAATCTTAGTCCTTTCATTTAAATTATATGACTTAGAAAATTAAGTACTATCAGAATCAACAATTTGCTTTTGTAAGTTAAGGAGCAGATAGTAAAAATAGAGGAAAAGTAGAAAGGGTACTCTCCTAATGTATAATTATATATAATAAAAGCCTGAACTCCCAAACTGTCTGATTTGAGAACTAGAGAACTGAAGCTACTTGGTTGAAGTCACATATCGTCTCATTTACAGATGAAGATGTGCCATTTAAGGGGGGTGGTGTTGTTGCTATTTTGATGACAATGAGGACAGGGAACCAGGGATGCCCAGCCTTGCCCTGATAATTATCACTTCTGCCAGTGAGTTCTCAAAGGGGCTGCACACTTAAGGAACAAGATCAAAATGGAAATTCAGGAACTGCTTTATTAGTAGCTCCATGAATGCTTAATCAAGGACAGAGATCTGTGCTCACACTGAGATGGTGCTTAGGCTATGGCTCTGGGAATAAGCCAAAGATTTAGCCTATCTCTAGTAAGAACCACACATTGAGTAAATCAGGGCTCTTTCTTTCATATTTTCAATTAGAACCAATGGGTAGTGAATAGATTGAGAAGACTGAGAAGTGATGCTTTAAATGGGACCCTCAGCGGTTTCTTGATCTCTGCCGTACATAGCCCAATATTTCCTGGTGGTTTTTAAAAACTTATGCAGCTCCACATTTGTAGGTGGCACATTTCCAGGTACTGACAGTTCTTTTCTGAATTGTGTGTATGTGTTATTTTAAAATAAGTGGGTAGAACAACAGGTTAAAAATTTGTATAATGAAAAACGAGGTTTTCTTGCACACTTGTTCCCCAGTTACAAAATTGAGCATCTTAGAGACAGCTTGCTGCTAACAATTTCTTGGGAATCTACTTAAAAGATTCTCCATGATAAAATAGGCAAATCTGTATATATATTATATATATTATCACACAATAAAGGTTTGCTGTCCTAGACCTTAATACTTGATTTTTAAAATATTTTATTCAGTGTGCTTTCTGGTAGAGTTTTCTTGCTGGTACATGTTTACATGCAAATTGAAGATGGATTGGAGGGTGAAATTGTAAGTAAATTCTTCAACTGCTTGGTTTCATAATAAATTGCCTGTTATTTATGAGGAGAATGTTACAGCTGTGACATAACTCAATCACCTCACAGAGGTTTTTCACTCCTCTCACATTTTATCTTCTCACTTGTTCTCTTTACTCAGCCTTGCTCAGAAAGCTTTATCTTCTCGGACTTGGTCTCCTCTAGTGAGTGGGCAAGTTAAGACTCAGTTGCTTTTTTATGTATAAGTAAAAAGAAAACGGAAGTGTCATCTATCGTGTGTAAATGCACAAGTCACCACTATCACATACACAGTGTACATATCACTTATATGCAGTTTAGCTTCAGTTCGGTTCAGTTCAGTGGCTCAGTCGTGTCCGACTCTTTGCGACCCCATGAATCGCAGCACACCGGGCCTCCCTGTCCATCACCATCTCCTGGAGTTCACTCAGACTCACTTCCACCGAGTCGGTGATGCCATCCAGCCATCTCATATGAGCCACGCCCAAACTGTGAGTTGAGGCTCTTTCATGGGTCACAGTCATGCTTTAGTGGGTTATAAACCACACTTTTGAAATAAATAAACAGAAAATGTCAATGTGCCTTACATGCAATAGGTATGATTTCATGAAACCATTGTTGCAGATATATATGTACTTATTTATATATCTCCAGATAGGAGTTTTGCATCATCACGTCAAAGGTTATTTCTTTACTCTGGGTTGTAGTCAAAAATAGTTCAGGATCTCAGTTTTAACTGCTTTGATCTGTAGAGTGACCCTGTGAAGTAGATGTTATTAAATGTTCTCTTCACTTAATAGGTGAGGAAAACTGAACCTGAGATGGTAGTATATTAGCTTTTCCGAAGTAAAGGTAGCACTGGAGTGTGCATTCTAAGCCTTGCTATTTTCTTTGGAACATAGTTTCCTTTCTCCATCAGTTACTATTAATGGAAAAGAGAACTGTCTTTACTTGAAGCTTATTATTTGGTCAACATAGTTATTTTTATTCTCTGTGCTTGTGTTCCAGCCCAATCTCTTATGTACTCAAAATTTAAATTCTTAATTTGAGGAGCTCCTAAGTAGTTTTACTTCCCTTAAAGTTAGGTTTTCCTTAAACAACCAGAAAGTCTCCATTTAAGAAAGTTAGGGAGCCAACATCTGCCAGCTGGAAGAACCCTAGAGCCATGCTCCTCCACGTGTGGTCCATGAGTCTACATCAGCATCTCTTGGAAGCATGTTAGAAATGCAGAATCTCAAGCCTCACCGCAGACCTGCTGAGTCAAAGCCTACATTTTAACTAGATCTTTTTTGTGATGTGAACATTGATGTTTGAAAAGCATCTAAGATATCAGGTCATTTTGTTTTTAAACATCAGTTGAGTGATTAAAGTGACTTTTTATTTATTTAGTTTTTCAACCTGTGTTTACTGATGGATAATATGGCCCTAAACTTACGCCAGGTGGTGAGGATATAAAGATACATTATGAGAGGGCTTTGTTTTTTCAGAAGTTTCAGTTCTAACTGGGAGATAATGACCATAAACACAAATGCAATCAAGTGTTATAGGTATTTTGACAGAATGTATAAGAGGCACAAAGGGGCTGTTATCTGAACCTGTAGGTGTGTGTGTATATGTAGGTTTACATGGATATTTGGATCACGAAGAAAGAGAATGATGCTTGCTTTTGTTGTTGTTGTTAACCATAGTAAATTAATTGAGACTTTATTGACGATCTGAGTTTAATTACTGCCTTGTGTTTTTGCACTATGATTACATATAACCAGTAGTGTACCATCTTCTTTGTTGGTACATTCTTGTTCGTTTCTCCCCTAATGGGGGACTTTGTATTACCAAGGGCTAAGCAAGTTTTGTTTACACATGCCTGAGCCATGTTACTAGAGTAACTACAGTGGGTGAGACTCAGCTACTACGAAGGAGCGACATCTGGCTCTCCGTGCCACTGCCTTTTTTACCCCTAGAAAGGGTCGCCTGAGAAAATAAACAGAGCTGGCTTTCTGGGAGTTTTTCCTCACTCTTTTCAAGTTAATGGTATTCACAACAGGCTGTTCTCTGATGTAACTGGCATAAAGTACTGTTTGGGAATCAGGGATATAATGTTTTGTGCGCCACAGTCACCCTTTAACTGCCTCGTGGTGCTGCGTCTAGCACAAAGTAAAAACCCTCTGAATATTAGCTGAATGAGTGGGGATGACGTGGAACATTTTAAACTAGATCTTCCCTTGCTTCTCTCCAAGGAATTCTGAGGATCCATTTCCAGCTGTGTATTTCACTAAACCATTTTATCTGGTAACTGAGGGATGATGTATTTTGCAGTCTGGGTAGGCTTTGGATGGTGAGGAAAAGGGTAAGGAGGGGACCAGGGTTTATAGAGATGTGTCTATGACTACTCTACTTCTTATAAAACCACATGTTTCTTTCTTAGGTTTTATGTACCGTGCATTTTCCATTTGCCTAATGTGTGTCCTTTTTTTCCCTTTTGACTTGCCTGTTTGATTTATTCAATGCCCCTGTAATTTACAGAGTCTGGGAGTACACTTGAATTTCCCCAGCAAGCCCAGAGGACAGGGGATGCATTGATGTGAAGGGGGACAGCTTAGTATTGCTGGTTGGAAGGTGCTTGCAGCGGGTTCTGTCCAGCTGCTTTTCTCTAAGAGGGTCACCACCACCTCTACCACCTCTGGCCCCAAGCATGTCAGCCAAATGCTCCTTCTTTGTTTGAAGAAATCTACTGGAAAGGAAAGGATCCCCCTACATTTGTATACACATATTTGTTTCTGTTCATTTGCCATCTTCCTTATACATGGATGTTGTGTCTTTTCTCTTAAGCCAAAATTATTCTTACTGCAATTTAGAGGAGTTTCCTTTTGTTGACTTACCTGTTAAAATGGTGAGTGAACCTTAAGTCAGAATACTCATGAGTTCTAAGTCTGTTTTAAAATAGTTACTAGGAGTTTTTCATTCCAGTTATCTTAACTAGTTAAGCTTTCCTTCAAAGGATCCCTTTTCTATCCCTTTGTCATGTGTATATCTGTTTTCTAGACATTTCTCATTCCTCCACATCTTTTTGGTGGCTTAGTGGCAAAGAATCTGCCGATGTAGGACCCACAGGAGATGCAGGTTTGATCCCTAGGTCCGGAAGATCCCCGGAGGAGGAGATGGCAACCCAATCCAGTATTCTCGCCTGAGAAATCCCATGGACAGAGGAGCATGGCAATCTACAGTCCACGGGATTGCAAAACAATTGATACAACTTAGCAACTAAACACTGACAAACACATCCTTTAAAACTGTGAGCTCCACTTTAAAGAACATAATGGGAAGCTCCGATAATTGAGCTTGAAAAATGGAAAATTTTGATCTAACTTAATAACTCATCAAAATAAGAAGAAAATTATTATGAGGTTATCACTATCGCTTTAACAGTCTGCCTAATCTTGCCTGGAATAAATGTTCTGGATTTATGTTGTTTACAAGATAATTCTTTACACAAACAAATTCTATTTTCTTTTTAGGTTCCTTTTCACTCTCCCAGAATCTCATCAACCTGTGCCTCACTATATTTAATTCCTCTGACAGCAATAAGGTGCTCAGAAATCCTCTTAAATTGAGTATGAAGAAGATATAGGTCCAGATTAAACACTGAATCTGAAAATTAAGCTGTGAAATAGAATTTGGTCATCAGGTCTCCATCAACTTGGACTTCTTTACTGATCACTCAAAAGTTTACTGTGGGCTTTAGTCTCATATGTGATGATTTTTTTAATGGTGGAAGGTATCTTGGTGACAATTCTTTTTACTTGACAGGTGTTAAATGTTTCTTTTAGGGCACTGTCTGGCCACATGAAGCCCAAAGAGTTTCTTTCTCAGTCCTGACTACATATTAGAATTATCTGGGTTTTAAAGGAATATGGGTATCTGACCCCTCCTTTCCATTTCCATTGCCCTTCCCCGAGATCCTGAGTGCATTGGTATGAGACAGAGTTTGGGCATCAGCATTTTAAGGTAAGACTCCTAGTTGATTCTAGTATCTAGCCAAATATAGAACTATTGGATGAGGTTAATAAAGGTTTTTGAGACATATAATTATAATAAGGATCAGATCAGATCAGTCGCTCAGTCATGTCCAACTCTTTGTGACCCCATGAATCGCAGCACGCCAGGCCTCCCTGTCCATCACCAACTCCCAGAGTTCACTCAGACTCACGTCCATTGAGTTGGTGATGCCATCCAGCCATTTCATCCTCTGTCATCCCCTTCTCCTCTTGCCCTCAATCCCTCCCAGCATCAAAGCTTTTCCAATGAGTCAACTCTTCACATGAGGTGGCCAAAGTACTGGAGTTTCAGCTTTAGCATCATTCCTTCCAAAGAAATCCCAGGGCTGATCTCCTTCAGAATGGACTGGTTGGATCTCCTTGCAGTCCAAGGGACTCTCAAGAGTCTTCTCCAACACCACACGTCAAAAGCATCAGTTCTTTGGTGCTCAGCCTTCTTCACAGTCCAACTCACATCCATACATGACCACAGGAAAAACCATAGCCTTGACTAGACGAACCTTTGTTGGCAAAGTAATGTCTCTGCTTTTGAATATGCTATCTAGGTTGGTCATAACTTTCCTTCCAAGGAGTAAGCGTCTTTTAATTTCATGGCTGCAGTCACCATCTGCAGTGATTTTAATAAGGATATAGACAAATTATATCTCCAGATGTGTACACTCAGGCAGTTAAAAGAAGTACAGATGCTTCTATAAGACATGCCATTGAACTCAATTCTATAGGGTCTAAGTAGAGATAATTTGACACTTTGTTTAATGCAGTCGTTCTCCAAGTGTGGTCCCAGGACTAGTAGCGCTAACATCACTTGGGGATTTATTAAGAATGCAAATTATCAGACCCTGACCCAGATCTACTGAGTCAGAATTTCCAGGGGTGGAACCCAGCAATCTGTGTTTTAACCAGACCTTCCAGAGATACTAGTGAGCTCTAAAGTCTCAAAGTTATCAAACTAGATAGTTGTTTTGGAAATAAGAGGCAGCTTAGGAAAATCTTAGCACAGTGCCTGGTGCGTGGTGAGAACCCCCAAATCAGAGTACCCTAAAGACAGTGTGTTTGGCATCTTGGTTGCCTGAATATGGTGGTAGATAGACTTGACAGCTGTTAGCTACTCTTCCAACTTTAAGACTGTTACTTTTTAGAAAATGACTTCATTGAAGTGTAGTTGATTTACAACGTGTTCGTTTCTGCAGTATAGCACAGTGATTCAGTTACACACATACGTGCCTTCTTTTCCATATTCTTTTCCATTGTGGCTTATCACAGGATATTGAATATAGTTCCCTGTGCTCTACAGTAGGACCTTGATTACTATCCATATATAATAGTTTGCATCTGCCAGTCCTAAACTCCCAACTCCTCTCTCTCCCACCTCCCCCTCCCTCTTGGCAACCGCAAATCTGTTTTCTATGTAAGAGTATTATTTATAAGACAGATGGAGCTCAAGTGAACAATCTCAAAGGTGTATCCAGACAACCAGTCCATGTCACCCTCCTTCCACTGTGAGATATAGATTTTTCTTTTTCTAAAGACCTGAGTTGTGATGTTTTAGTACTATCCAACAGTGACTCACTGAGTGCTAGGGACTATCATCTATCACTGAGTGTTGAACAGCTGAAATGCAAGGAAAAGCTGTTTATCCATTGAGGAGAGACAGTTCCCCAACATTCAAAAAGGTCATTTTTATAAGGAAAAGGACATATAAATAATTTTTTTTTTTAGAAAATGAAAGTTTTATTTTTTTAATATAATTTCTTGCAAAAAATATTTCAAAAGATTCTATACCATTCACCCATAGTGGTGTTGGATTTCCTAGTATCCTAAAGCCTGGATAGTATATAGATCTCCAAATTTGATGTTTCTTATTGCAGTTTCTCCCAATCTGTCCCACACACACTTTAAGATTAGTCTTTAGTAAATCACATTCTTAGAAGTGTTTCCTTCTCAGAAATCCTTAATGGATCCTTACTGCATGCATGATAAAATTCAAACTCTTAGTCAGATGTGGAACACACTTAAAAGCTTATTTTTGTACTGCTCCAATTTTTATGACTTACTGGTGGCTCAGAGATTAAGGCATCTGCCTGCAATGTGGGAGACCTGGGTTCGATCCCTGGGTCAGGAAGATCCCCTGGAGAAGGAAATGGCAACCCACTCCAGTATTCTTGCCTAGAGAATCCCATGGACGGAAGAGCCTGGTGGGCTACAGTCCACGGGGTCGCAAAGAGTTGCACATGACTCAGCGACTTCACTTTGACTTTCTGTTATTTACAGACTTCCCTGGTGGCTTAGCTGATAAAGAATCCACCTGCAATGCAGGAGACCCCGGTTCAATTCCTAGGTCTGGAAGATCCAATGGAGAAGGGATAAGCTACCCACTCCAATATTCTTGAACTTCCCTGGTGGCTCAGATGTTAAAAGAATCTGCCTACAATGCAGGAGACCTGGGTTTGATCCCTGGGTTGGGAAAATCCCCTGGAGGACAGCATAGCAATCCACTCCAGTATTTTTCCCTGGAGAACCCCCATGGACAGAGGAGCTTGATGGGTTACAGTCCATGGGGTAGCAAAGAGTTGGACGCAACTGAGCAACTAAGTGCAACACAGCACAATGTTATCTACATTCCTATCTTTATGCTATATTACCATTTGCTCTTTATTTTCTAGGCCCTAATTTTTTCTAACCTTTATACTTTTATTTTCCTTTCTTTCTGCCTAGCATGAACTTTTGCTGTACATCATAATGTTCATTGACAATAGTGTGCCATGTGGCATGTGAGATCTTAGTTCTAGGACCAGGACTTGTACTTGCGCCTCCTGCATTGGAAGTGCAGAGTCTTAGTCACTGGACTGCCAGGGAAGTCCCTTTTGTGTGTGCATGTGTGTGTGAGCCTCAGTTATGACTGACTCTTTTGCGTTCCCATGGATTATAGCCTGCCAGACTCCTCTGTCCATGGGATTTTCCAGGCAAGAATACTGGAGTGGGTTGCCATTTCCTGCTCCAGGGGATATTTCCAACCCAGGGATTGAACCCATGTCTCCTTCATCGCCTGCATTGGCAAGTGGATTCTTTACTACTGAGCCATCTGGCCAGTATAGCTTCCTTGTTCCTCCAACTGCACTTTCCTTTATCTTAAATTCCAGAAGAGTTTGCCCGTAGATTCTTAATAAATTGCATGTTGTATTATCTTACCTATTTATACATTTTTTTCCTCCTCTAATTGACTGAAAATGTATTGAGAACAAACAACACATCTCATGCACTTCAGTATTCCACCACCCCAAGCACCTTGCCTGTCCTGGCTGAATGTACTTGATCCTTCTACTCTAGCTTTACATCACTTCTATGTGTTACATCTGGTCATCATTCTTCTGACAGTTAAGGCTGCTGATTAAACTGAGAAGTAAGATAGGGAATAATTGCTATGTAGGACAAAAAATTATGTGTCAAAGCCAATTACAAAGCAGTCAGATACCAGCTAATATAAATCTTCCTCTAATTATGGTGGAATTACATCCTGAAAAGCCCACTGTAAATTGGAAATATTGTTAAGTGGAACATGCATTTAATGTACCTAACCTACCAAACAAACATCATAGCTTAGCCTCACCTACTTTCAGCATGCCTAGAACACTTACATTTAGCCTATGATTGGACAAAATCATTTAACACAAAGCCTATTTCATAATAAAACGTTGAGTATGTTAGGTCATTTACTGGACACTGTACTGAAAGTGAAAAGCACAATGGTTATGAGGGTACAGAATGGCTGTAAGGGTATTGGTTGTTCACCCTGGCCATCACCTGGCTGACTGGGAGCTGTTTGGTGCCCTGCCTAGCATCCCAACAGTACTGTACTGCATATGCCTAGCCCCAAATAGACCAAAATTCAAAGTACATTTTCTATTGAATGCCTGTTGCTTTTGCACCACGGCAAAGTCAAGTACTTACAGGTGGACCCATCATAAGTTGCGGACTGTCTGTGTTTTGTAAAAAGAGTTCTGTAAAATTGCACCCATGTTAACTTCATGTGTATTTCTTTTCTGTAGGTGATTTTCTTCCACCCCCACCTCCACCTCTCGATGATTCCAGTGCTCTTCCATCAGGCTCCGGAAACTTCCCTCCTCCCCCGCCCCTTGATGACAATGCTTTCAGGGGACAGGTAAGATCTGTGGTTGAAGTCATGTTTGTAAGTAATGCTAGGAATCGTGAATTCTGAGGTTGTTTCTGTGGCAAATAAATACTTATCCAGAGCCTACAAAGAGCTTGATATCTCACAAAGCTCTAAGGCACGTTAATGCCAACTGCCCAGCTCGAGCTTCTCAGAGTTCTCCTGGCTTGTAAACTGAAGCCCTGGAAATCCTTTTACCTACTAATTTTATTTAGAAACTGAAAGCCATTCTTTAGGAACGCCATCTGAGAATTTCACTTTTTCTTGTTATCCTGGGGACATACAACCATGCTTTTTTATTGCCTTTGTTCTGTATCCACTGACATTTGCTTTCTAAATGAGTAAGACTGGTATTTTAAGGTTCTGTTGGTCACTGTGGGTACTAATTGGTCAGCAACATCTTTCTAGCAAAAGCAACAGGAACAGTTCTTAGAGTTTTCTCTTCTGAATGAGGTCAGGAATGCATATAGTGAGAATTGACTGTTTGGAAGTATTATGCTCTAGCACTGCACAGTGACCCAGATTTGGAGTCAGAAGCAACAATAAAAGTTCTCAGCCTGTGATCACATAGGGCTACTGGTGACCAACTGCTACTGTTTAAGCAGTTAAACACCAGTTATCAGGAAGGAAAACTAAATAATAATGTCATATAGTATTTATGTCATATTTTTAGGGATGGTGATGTTACTACAGATGTATAAAAGAAAAAACTTATTTTTTTAGAGAAATGTTAGCAAGATTGGTGAGTGATATGGAATAGTGTCTGGCATTTGCTTTAAAATCAAAAGACTCTAAAAATATATGTATTTGTATACTGTATATGTATATGGCTAGCTATATTCACTACAATACTATTGGGATGCTAGATATATTTATATGTATACCGATGTACTTGCTGTACAACTGAAACTAACACAACAGTGTAGATCAACTGTACTCCAAAAAAAGGACAAATCATAAGAATAGGGAGCTACTGAGTTCAAATACAGGTGAGAAAATATTATTATGAATTGACAATTGTTGGGTGCAGCAGCTAAGTCGCTTCAGTCGTGTCCGACTCTGTGTGACCCCATAGACGGCAGCCCACCAGGCTCCTCCGTCCCTGGGATTCTCCAGGCAAGAACACTGGAGTGGGTTGCCATTGCCTTCTCCAATGCATTAAAGTGAAAAGTGAAAGTGAAGTTTGTTGGGTGCAGGGAGATTTAATTCATTATTTGTTCTGTCTTTGTATGTTTAAGGTTTCTCATAATAAATTGTAAAGAGGAAAAGCCATAGAAAGTAACTGCTTAACTAGTTCAGTTCGTTATATGACTTTCTCCTAAATCTCATTCTGGGGGAGACAAAGGTAGACGTGATTCATTCATTCAACAAAAATTTCTGGGTGCTGTGTACATACCTTTATAACATTAGGGATTCTATAGCAAAAAAAAGACAGGGTTCTACTCTTATGAAATTTACACGTTACTAAGAGCTATTCTTTGCATATTGTTTTACTTATACAATTAAACACTTTAACGCTTTAGTTTATATTCTCTCTTGAATAATTATGAAACTGTTGTGTAAGCATTTAAAGTCTTGAGTTCTGAAGTTTGCTTGACTTTGTGACAGAAGACTTATATTTGATACTATTTGGGCAGCTTATTCTTGTCCCATGATCTTGAGTGGGTCACCCAAAGGCCCTTTTCCTCTTAATTAAAAGTAAGATAACTATATATCTGTCTCTAATAATTGAATGAAATATAGATGGATTAGAAAGTACTAAATTATAATGATTGTACAGATGTTATAATGATCACAATATAAAAATAACAAAGGCAGGAATAATACAAGGTTTGTCAAAGGGTTTCTTTAAGAAAAATTTGAACACGGGGCTTTCATAAATTACAAAAGCCTTTTTCTATATGAATCTCGTCCTGCTAACTATATCCAAGCTGTGACTTTGTTTTTGAAAAAGAAAGAAATAAACAAAGAGCCTGTTGCCATGTTGGCTTATATTCTCTGTAAGACAGAAGGAAGAAGGATAAAAAATAAAACAGAGTTTGTCAAGTGGAAAAGGGCAGATCTGGTGAGAGAGGCATGTTGTTCCTGAATATATGGAAGATTATCGGCAAGCTCAAAAGAAGGCAGGCGTGTCCTTTCCTTGTGTGGTGGTGTGTGATGTGATAAGAGGTTTGGCCCCACTCTGGCCATATTTGCCCCAACTTCATACTTGAGCTACAGTGGAGCTTAGAGTAATGTAATCACCACAGAAAATTTTGTACTTTTTTCTCTCGGCCAATGGTGAAAACTCCTGTTGCCAAGTCGAAATTATAGCTGGTAAATGTGTGTTTTTGTGTAGAAGTCTGTTTATGTTTCCAGCCAGATTTTCAGGTCAGAGCCAAAAGTATCTCTACTAAATGTGACTATAAGAATTATAAAATTTTCAGAGCTGAAAGGGACCTAAGAGATCCATTGGGTCCAACCCTGGCGCCAGGCATCTGGTTACAGCCTTTTCAAGTACTTGGTGAATAAATTACTTCCCTCTCTTTGCAAACGGGGAAACTGAGATCCAAGAAGATGTGGTTCCTGTAGTTTCTGGCAGATCTCTTTTGAGAAATCTTGTCTCCTGATCCGCCCTTCCACTGATGGAGCATGTGATTTTGCTTTGGGCCTCTCAAGGATCTGAGGTTAAGAAGAATGGGTAACATGCTTTTGTTTGGAAAGACGAGGTGCTATTGGCATTTTTCTTCTCCCCAGATTTCTGATATAAGGCTGTAATTTTTTTTTCCCCTTTGCAAAAGGTGAATATTTAGTGTCAAGAATTCTTGCTTTAAGAGTTCTCATTTTATGGGAAAAGATGAATCTTGGAAAGTCAGTGAGAGATTTTCTTTTTTATGTGAGAATCAGTTGGAGCTCAGTGCCTTTAAGGCTTGGGTGACCATTTGGCAGTCACTTCCTTCCTTTGTTTGTTTTTCATTCATCCATGATAAATGGAATACCTTCTATATGTCAGACATATACACAAGGGCGTAGGGCTTGGCATCATTGGTCTAATGCCCTGAGTCTCACCCTTGGGACTGTTAGCTGTGTTTGGTTTGATGCCACAGTTGATAATTACTTCCTATTTTAGCTATCCAATGGGCAGGTGTAGAGTGTTGTTTAGAGTAGTTTTAAAAAGAGAATATGTGATAGAATTTCAGACTTGCAAGGGGATTAGAGATTATAACTTGAGTGCCTTTCTGTTGTTTGAATCTCCTAATTTTTTTTTCCCCCAATGGGTAACTGTTACAGCTGAGGCAATTTTGATGGCTAAGGGATGAATGAGTTACAACCTCTGATTCAAACTTGGGAGATGCATTTATGCACAACTTCTAAATTAAGATGTTTCATGGTAAATTATTACTTAGTCATCATGCTTTGATCAGAAGCGCAATCTAAGTCTTATGTTGTGGTACAGGGTGGGGGAAATAAATTAACTATGACTAGAGACATGCAGGAAGGATTTTTGGAAACAATTTCAATTTAACTGAACTTTGATGGTTAATTACCATCTTAATTTTCAGATGGCGGAATAGATTTTTAGGTACTAAAGTAACAAGAAAAGAATTCAGAGTATTTTGAAGAATTCTGAAATCATTGCAGGTGTTTGTTATTATTTTAAATCTAAGGTTGACATCACTAGGTCTGTTGCTGGATGCCAAGTGGTGCGTTTAGCATACCATCAGACAAAACGTATTGCCCTTGTGGGAGACTTCCTTTAGCTCCTCAGGGACTTACCTGCTGATACCTGATGGCTTTGAGTTCAGGTGCCTGACATTTCTGGGGCTTGCCAGCTGGTATAATTGTAAAGAATCCACCTGCCAATGCAAGAGACACAAGAGATGTGGGCTTGATCCTTGGGTCTAGAATATCCCCTAGAGGAGGAAATGGCAACCCACTCCAGTATTCTTGCCTGGAAAATTCCATGGACAGATGAGTGTGGCAGGCCATAGTCCATTGGGTTGCAAAGAGGACATGACTAAGCACACACGCATACCTGATATTTAACTTCCTCTTTTTATGACATCTTTACTTGGCTTTTCTTCATGACAGCTGACACCTCCTCGCCCTGTCTCTCTCTGTGAC
Organism: Bos indicus; assembly: GCF_029378745.1. Classification (NCBI taxonomy): domain Eukaryota; kingdom Metazoa; phylum Chordata; class Mammalia; order Artiodactyla; family Bovidae; genus Bos; species Bos indicus. The sequence goes on along the minus strand of NC_091760.1, from coordinate 79,485,839 downwards.
CTAGACTGTGGCTTGCTTTTATGTGCCTGTTATCTGGGGGTTTTACCCTTCCAGTTCCCATCGCCTTTTCCATTCATTCAGGCAAGATGGCTACCTTTGCTAGGGTAACTCCAGCCCCTCCAGCTCAGAAAACAGTTTTGTCCATTGCTTGTTACTCCAAGTATTGAAAGGGTCTTCTGTTACTGAACTGAAATTTCTTCCTTTATGATTTCCTCACTCCAATTTTCTTCCTACCCTCTTAGAAAATGATGCACATTCAAAGGAACTGTCAGACCAGGAGAGAAATAAGTGGTGTCTCTCTCAAGAGGGTGATCCATAAAACTCCTGAAAGAGGTCACTTTTCTGAGGAGAGAGTGAAAACATTGTCATGTGAGCTGTTCACTGAACTTGTGGGAAATGCCCAGAGTTTGTTGAAAAGAGAAGGAAGAAGAGAAACTTCTTTTATTTTTAAATAATTTTATTTTTAAAAAAAAATTATTTTATTGACGTATTGTTGATCTATAATGTTGTGTTAATTTCTTCTGTACAGCAAAATGATTCAGTTATTTATATATGTGTGTGTATATATAGACTTTTTTTTTCATATTATTTTCCATTATGGGTTATCAAAGAATATTGAATATACTTCCCTGTGCTATACAGTAATACTTTATTTATCCATTCTATATATAATCGTTTTCATCTGCTAATCACAAACTCTGAATACCTCCTTCCCCACCCTCCTCCCACCTTCCTTGGTAATCCTAGGTCTGTATTCTTCGTCTATAAATCCGTTTCTGAAGAAATTTCTGAAATGCTTTATGGTCTTATCTTAAAGTCAGTGTCCAAAAGTTTGTAAGCCAACTCATTCCGACTCTTGTGAAAATAATTTCAAACCTCATAGTGTATAGGGTAAGCAGTGGATTGTAGTCATTTATCCACTTACCAATTTTATATATTTCATTTATCATAAACTGGCACTGAGGGCTTTCCAGGTGGCATAGTGATAAGGAATCCATCTGCCAATTCAGGAGACTTGAGTTCGATCCTTGGATCGGAAAGATCTCCTGGAGGAGCATATGGCAACCTGCTCTAGTATTCTTGGCTGAGGAAATTCCATGAACAGGGCAACCTGGTGGGCTACAGTCCATGGGACTGCAAAGAGTTGAGCATGACTAAGCACGCACGCACACACACACACACACACACACACAAACTGGGTGTCTTGTGACCCTTAGACAAGTACTATCATGATCATAAGTATGGAATGACAGGATTTTACTTGTTGACATAGAGAACTCAGGCCCCCAGCTGGGGGCATGTTCATTCATGTGTTCACAGAAATAGGCAGCAGGCCTTACTTGCTTTATATGATTTGGACTTAACTTACCACAGAGGGCATCCCTTCTGCTGGTTGGAAGTTGGGTGAGGAAGGAAGAGTCTGGGTGTAAAAGGAGATCCCACCTATAAAAACTAAGAGTAGAGATGCAGAATTGCCAGAGCAAAACCAAAATGGTCAGCAAAAGCTTTAATCCACTCTGAGGTGCTTATCCTTCCTATGTAGTGAGGATATAAGATATCTTGATCCATGGAAAGATACCAGAGGAGTGACTAAGATGCTTATTTATTCCTGGCCCTTTGTCTTGTTCCTTTGGGCCTTGGGTTAGCTAGGGGCCCTAGTTGATTTGTGGGACTGTTTGTGACCCTGGCAACAGCAGCAGCAGCAGCAGCTTGATTTGGGAGCGCCCCCTTCTTTTAAGGTCCACACATGTAGGTCAGTGGGTGTTTAGCAGGGCTGGTGGGTTCTTGAGGTATGCTTCAGGCTCAGATCGGTGTGACTTTCTAGAAGCGAATGTCAGAGGTTTTTCTGTTTTCCTTTCGCTCTGAATCATCCTCTGATTGGGTATTCAGATGAGAAAACAGAGATATTTTTGGTGTCTAGACTTATAAAAACTTCTTTGAAAGTAGCAGATGAGAGTCGATGGGGAGTATTCCAGTATTTCACTCGAGTAATTTGACCCTTTTCATGGAATGCCATAGTTTCTCTTTGTTGTTTTTTTGAAGACTCTATTTAAAAAGGTAAATGCTTTCCCTGGGATCAATAGTGGAGTATGTGTACACACACACTCATTTACCCCTAGCAACCCCACTTCCACTGATGCTGCTCCCTTGAAATAATCTAGGACACATGCGTGCATTCAGCAGTGAGAGCTTGGCTGATCAATGGACAAGAAAAATTTTACGGGGAAACTGGTTGCGGTCAGTTCTGTTGTGTATTGAGATAACCAATGAGGTTAGATTTACTTTAGCTCCTCAGTGCCTTTATAGAGAGTCATTTACAATGTTTGCATATTTCAGAAAATTTCCTTTGCCCAAATTAAGTGAAACTTCAGTTGGTTCTTTCTGACTCAGAAGAGATTTTTAACCCATTTTGTCTTTCCCATCAAGAATCTTAGTGATTCCTTCAAAGCTGAAATATATTTGTTTTTTCTACGTCTAAAAAGTAGAACATATTTTTTCTTCTAGTAATGTAAATAAATCAAATAACATTAACATGGATTAAATGTTTTCAAACATGTTTCTCTATCAAGGAAAAATTATGATATGCATATGTGCCCCACCCCCAACATAGGGGCTGTAAGAAGTTTGAGCACTGTCTCATTTAAATTATTATTAGATGTTTGGAGAATGTGTTGCAAATTTTAAACTTTATAACACCTCTTTTAAGAGAATCATTTCTCACATTAAATTGTACCACTGCATTATTAATAGACTGTTGCTTTTGTTCGGAGAAGGCAATGGCACCCCACTCCAGTACTCTTGCCTGGAAAATCCCATGGACGGAGGAGCCTGGTAGGCTGCAGTCCATGGGGTCACTAGAGTCAGACACGACTGAGCGACTTCACTTTCACTTTTCACTTTCATGCACTGGAGAAGGAAATGGCAACCCACTCCAGTGTTCTTGCCTGGAGAATCCCAGGGACGGGGGAGCCTGGTGGGCTGCCATCTATGGGGTCGCACAGAGCTGGACACGACTGAAGCGACTTAGCAGCAGCAGCAGCAGCATTACTTTTGTTATTTGCATTGCTTCTTTTTTCCTTTTTTTTTCTTGAATTCATCATCCTTTTTCTTTTTTAATTTCTTCTTCTAGTACTTTATCATTTTTTTTTTTTTTTTGAAAAGCTGCATGGGTGATAAATTTTCTGAAGCCTTTTTTCTTTCAGTTTCATAGTTAAGTAAATGTTTGGCTTCAAGTAGAATTCTAGGCTCCAAGTTCCTTTACCTCAATGTTCAACAAAGATTTCTATATTATTGCTTTGTGTCATTTAGTCTTTATTGTTGCAGATGAGAAATCTGATGTAAGTCTGTTTCTTTTTCCAATTTAGTAGCTTTTATTGTTTGATCTGTAAGTTGCATTTTGTGGCATTCAACAATTTTACTTCAATATTTCTAGGTACAGCTTCCCTTACTTACCCTCACCCTAGTATTTCTACTTAGTATTCGTTGAATCTGATATGAGGAGTCAAATTCTTATTTAGCTAAGGGAGATTTTCTTGTGACATTGGGAAAGTGAGTTTTAATTTTTTCATTTGCCTTTTTCTTCCTTATGGAACTCCTATTTTATAGTTTTGGATTTTTTTCTGTTCTTCATATCAGTATTCTTTTTCAATAGTTCTACCATATGGAAGAATTCTTATTGCTTGCATCCTTCCTTTATTTTTAATTTTTGTGGTGATGATGTATTCTCAAATTATAAATGCTACTTGCACCTGAATTTAGGGAGAAAATGTGCTTGGGAGTGGCTCTGAATCTCCTGTTCTGGTAGACCTATCTAGCTTCCACTCAAACTTTATCTTTTATCTAGACTGGAAGCATATAGTCCTTTAAATGTCAGGGCAGCCATAGGGTTTGTGCACCAGTTGTCACTGTGTGTGTAATTAGGGGAGGCAGGACAGGGAATGGGTTTCCTTTAGAGACACATGCCAAGAGAGAACAGCAAGCATCAAGGCTGTTTATTAGTTTTAAAGGTCCACTGGCAGGTAGCAAAGCCCCGATTTTACATGTTGTACATATATATCCAATATGGGCAGCAACAGGCTATGGACAGCCCTTTTGTGGGGTGGTCTCTGCTTGAGTTCTCAGTTTCCTCTCTCACTATTTCCCCATTCATGCCTTTCAATGACTATGTCACCAGAAGTGTCAGGGGTTGTGGCAAAGTACCTTTTATTAGAAAGAATGAACTCATTAAGTGATTTCACTGCTGTTTTGTCTAGCTTTCATCATGTACCCCAAACTTCCTTTCCCAAGAGGTTCCCCCACACCCTCACCCCTTTTTATCATGGCAGTTTGAAGTCAGATCAGATATTGCTACCTTTTGCTATTTGTCTCAAACTCACCCTGCTGCCTTTGAGGATGCCAGGAAAACCCTCCCTGACTGCATCATCTGGACCAAGTAAAGAAAGCTTCAGGGAAAACATGGTATGATGGTGAACACTGTGAGTGCTGATCTAGAGTACCTGACTTAACTTCCCGCTCGCTGGCTATGTGACTATGATCATGCTGTTAAACCATTTTTGCCATGGTTTACTTATCTGTAAAATAGAAATTATTGTTGTGCTTACCTCTTTGGCTTTTTGTGAAGTTACACAGAGAATATCATAGGAGCCTGACATAGCATAGGGCTTAGTAAGTGTTTCCCATTGATGTTGTTACTATTAGACTATTCTGGGCTAACTGGCCTCTGTGCTGAGTTCTGGCATAGTTATTGCTGTCCTTTGGTTTGTACCACACCTCCCTAAGGTTCACTAATGATGCCATCACTTGCTCTTAAGTGTTTGGGGATTTTAAGGCATTTTACTAAATGCTCCCACAAGCTCTTTCTTCAAAACGAATGATTGTGTTAAATAACCTTAGATCTCTTATAACTCTAAAATTCATCCCTTTAGTAAGAAAATATTAGCTCTTTATAACTTCATAGTTGTTTACAAACTGCAAAGTACTTTATATTATTGAATTTGATCTTCACAAGTAAGAATAGCAAACATATAATTTAACAAATACAAAAACATTAAGGCTCAAAGAGTTGAGGCAGCTTGTTTAGGTTTCATGACAAGTGTCATGGAAGCAATGATTTATTTTTAAAAGGATAAAAACAAAAACAAAATGCATTTTGGGAACTCTTAAGCCTCTTGGCTTAGTATCAGTTCTCAGCAAATGAGAGAAGGCAGATCATTTTAAATTCTCAAAAAGCAGCCAAAGTCACCAACAGTATGTGTTCATGGCCAGTGGCCAGGGGCCACCAAGATAGCTTTCACTGTAATTCTTTAGTGGAAATAAGTACATCTTCCATCCTAGCATATTGCCTTACAATCCCCTCACCAATTGTACCATGTACTTGTTATCCATGGATTTGGTAAGGAAGCCCTATTGGGCTCACAAATCCTTTAGTTCCTTTGTAATTTACATAATCCATTCAACATGAGCACAAAACAACTTGATCTGAAAGAAGGGGTAAAAGTGGGAGTGGAGGATGCCAAAACCAAAAGCAAGGGCATTAACTCATACTTTGTTTTTGAAGTGCTGATGTTTTAGGGAGAGTTTCTGTGCATAGCTGATTTGGAGATTCAAAAGTCAGCTATTTAAAACTAAAAATTTGGTATTGCATGCAATACTTACATGAATCCTTAAGGGGTTAAGTTATAATTATCATTATTTTTTCATTGACTTCTGTGAGTTTGACCTGTCCAAGGCTCTTACTCTGTAAATTTGATAAATTCCAAAATTGACATTGAATTTTATTTCTAATGAAGGACTTTCATATAATTTATCTATCTTGAACCTTTAAAATAACTTACAAAGGGGAAGGGTAGGGATGATTGTCTGCCTTGTGCCAGGAAAGGGACTGAGGCTCAGAGAATTAAGTCGTATTTCAGGTTTCCAAGGTATTAAGTGTCTTGGGGAGGGATGTGACCCTACCTTCTTCTGAATCATGCCAGTCCATTTCTTTCTTTTTTGGCGTCACTGCTTTCTTGTTACTCTGCCTTTATATTGTTTTTCAATGAAGGACACAGAACACAAATTGTCATGTTCCTCTTAGAACATTAATTGTTAACCTGTGTTCTTTTGAGTTCATTTGTAGAATCTTCTCTTGCAGTATTGTCTTCAACCTTTTTAAAACTGTATCTTTACAGATTGAAGATCATACTTTGACATTAAAATATAGGAAAGCTGCTTGTAGACCTTTAAAATGGAATACTTTCCAAGTTTTTTGATTGTTCTTATATTTATTTTGCCAGTAAGCTTCAGGAAAGATGTCAATTTGTATTACTGTAGAAAAAAGTAAAATTGGCAGTACCTGGTATAAACAATGTTTCTGTGGTAGTTTTTTAAAAAAATAAGTGGTGAGGGTGACACAAGAAAGAGAGGTTTCACTTTGTAAGAAATCTAAGGACTTCCCAGGTGGCCACTGGTAAAGAATCTGCCTGCTAATGCAGGAGACATGGTTTGATCCCTGGGTCAGGAAGATCGCCTGGAGAAGGAAATGGCAACCCACTCCAGTATTCTGGCCTGGGAAATCCCATGGATAGAAGAGCCTGGTGGGCTACAGTCCATGGGGTCTGAATGAGTTGGACATGACTCAGTGACTTAACAACAACAGTAACTTTACTGGAGATAAAGGATTTGGTTTATAAGACCCCACCCCCAGCATCATCTGCCAAAAATAATATAAAATATATATTTTAAATATTTTAAAGAGACAGCACAAGAGCTCAAACACCACCTCCTTTCTCAATAGTTGTTTGATTCCCTGTAGTGCTTAAGGGAATCTGTGCCTATCTTAAGACTACCTACTGTTTTGACCTGTAGATAGCAGATCCAGATGATGTATGATTTGGGATTTGGGGCAGATCATCTCTAAGAGCCAAATCTCAATTTTTTTCATTCACAGTACTAGTAATCATAATTCTCTGTCTCTCATATTCTTTTTTTTTTTTGAAAGTCAGATGAAAACAACTCATTTGATAACACTTTCTAAATCAGTAAGTAATTAAAAATATCTATTTTTCCTAACATTATTTTAACATCCTTGAGCTTTAACTCAGTTAGAAATTATACATCTAGAGCGATGGCTAGTAGAATGTCCTTCAGTGATATATTTGATGTATAACATATATTGAAAAGAGAATAGCACACTGTCCCCTGAACAGAGATGTAAGGATCTAAGCCATAGTTCACTGCACTGAAATGTGCGCTGAGAAGGTTTGTGTCAGAACAGAATAGGGGACCTGACTGGCTTGGACTCAGATATTCTACTGAGAGATGATCAAGCAATTAAATAAAAGATACAGCAACTGGAAGAGTATTTCACTCTTCATTCAGGGAACACACATTCAGGGAACTTTGTAATTTTTATTATCAAGTCATCATGTTCATTGAAATGTGCCTGTTGGGTTGTTTTCATTTCCCTTTAGCTCACTGAAAGCCATGCAGTGTCACGTTAGTATTTCTTTTCTGTTACTCTGGTGGGAATAGAAAGTTTAGGGACATGGCAACTACTGCAGAGAAGTATTTCCACACTTACAGGTTTAACAAATGAGGCTCTCTCCCCTCCCCTCTGCCATGTGTCTCTACAGTCCTACCATGAATGTAAGTCATGTCAACTCTATTGCAATGGCTCTCATATTCATCTGCCACCCTCTACCCACCCCCCTCCAAATTCCCTAATGATTATTAATTTGCTGAGAAGTTCTTTGTACTTCTACTAGGCAAGGAACACTCTGGAAGATTTGAATCTCCTTGCTTCCTCCTTCCATTTTCATTAAAAAGACTCTCCTTGGCTCCTCTGCTAGATCTTCAACCGCCCCTTTTCTCCCGTAGAGCACCCTTTTTCTTTCTCTCTGCCCCACAGTGTTCAGGTGCCCACCCAGCGCTCTCCCTTTTGACTTGTCTTCAGTCACGCCTCTCACAGAGTCAACGTTGAGGGACTCGCACTGGTTGTGACTCTTGGTGCTATGTCTTTCTTTGACAACTGTTGTGCCATTTATCCATAGAAAATCTTTCCAAAGGGAACACTTGCACATTCAATGGGTCCAAAAATTCCACTTATGTCTTCTCCCAAAACCTCCATTTTGATGGAAGTGCCACCATATTTTATTTCCAAACTCTAAACATTGTGGTCATTGCTGAAATTTCTTGCTTTTTAAACATATTTGTGTATGGCAAAACCAATACAATATTGTAAAGTAAAAAAAAAAAATTGAATGAAAAAAAAACATTTTCTTTGGAAAAAAATAAAAAATAAACATATTTGTCACCAATAGCTGATATATATATATATATATATATATATATATATATATGGTTCAAAATGACTCTCAGATTTGCTGTAGTCTCTTTATTTTCCTTGTCCTAGCTCATCCTTCTCCATATCACAATGGACTCATTGCTTTGTGTTTCTTTTCCCTTCTAGCTACATTTCCCTAACAGATTAGCCTTTGAAAAATGTTATTTTCTTTTATGGCTTTTTTTTTTTTTTCTTTTGACTGCCCCATGAAATTTCCTCTCTTGGTTGACTTTTGGAGTACTCCAGTTCAATTCAGTCCCTCAGTCATGTCCAGCTCTTTGCGAGCCCATGGACTGCAGCACGCCAGGCCTTCCTGTCCATCACCAACTCCTGGAGTTTACCCAAACTCATGTCCATTGAGTCAGTGATGCCGTCCAACCGTCTCATCCTCTGTTGTCCCCTTCTCCTCCCACCTTCAATCTTTCCGAGCATCAGGGTCTTTTCAAACGAGTCAGCTCTTTGCATTAGGTGGCCAAAGTATTGGAGTTTCAGCTTCAACATCAGTACTTCCAATGAACAGTCAGGACTGATATCCTTTACAATACTCCAAGACCTACTTTATCCTTTAAAGTATACCTTATCTCTGTGCCCTTTCTGTCTTTGCCCTTGTGAGGCTGGTGGTCCCATGCTAATTTTCATTATGTCTTTCTTGCTACCTGAAGCAACTTCATCCCTCAGCTGATCAGACAGTCTCCCTATTTTTTAAAAGCCCAATTCATACCTTCTGATACTGCCAGCTCATCCCAGTCTGTCCCTTCTTTGCATCATGACTCTAGTGACTGGGTGTAGTGTAGTAATGTTAACCTAGGGTTTAATGCCAGGAAGCTCTGGTCTATTGCTTATCAGTTGTGTTATCAGTTACCTTCACATGAAAAATGGGAATAATCACAGATATTTTGAGGACTGACCAGGATAAAGAATATAGAGTCTCTAGTATTATGTGGTTCACAGTAAAGGCTACAATGAATCAGTTAATGGATCAGTTAATTAGGTTTCATTTTCCTGCCAGTGAATATATGGCCTGCTTGTAGACTGATGTAACTATATCATGTGTCTCCAAACTCTATATCATAGAGCCAGAATCAAGCTATGATGTGGGAGAGACCTGTAGAAATCAGTTAACATCATAATTTGTAGAGCCTCATCTTTGAAAAGATCAAAATCCATAATCTCTCCTGTGATGAGGAAAGGGGCACCCAGATTTCTTAGATCAATGACCAAGGTGACACAGTTAAGAGCAGTGGCCTCAACCCCTATGCCAAATGGGGGTTTCTGCACTCACAGATTTGAAAGCTATCTATTATCCTCTTGTTTATTTCCCTTTTAGAAACTGTCTGAAGTCTGGATCTCTGCTCATATCCCCATGTCACTCATAGTCTTTATCTCATTGAGGAACACTTGGTTGATATTTGTGGATTGATTGAATCATTTTTTGACTTGGCAATAAGGATTTTCTGGAAACCTCTATGGAGTATGTATTACACATGGGCTTATCACTGTTTTGATGCTGTTGCAAACACTCAGAGGGTCCAGTAAGTTTGCTTCTGTGCACTGGCTCAGTGCGGTAGGGGAAGGAAATGGGAGAGGAAGTTATATACATCTTGAGCAAATCAAGCTTTTCTATTTTTAGTCCTTGCTACTGTTTGGAAAGTACAGCCCTGTTCATGGTAGTCTGGCTTGTGTTTCCTTTAGTGCCATTTCAAAAAAGGGAAAAAAAAAATATGGGAATTTTTTGTAGTGAAAATAGTTCCTCAGAGTAGTCACATTAGTTCCTTCTTTTTCTCTTGATGAAACCTCAAACCCACTAGGCACAGATTCCTCAACCTCAACTATGCATGTCAAAGGCTCATGAAGAGGAGGAGAGTGGAGTCAGCGGAACCAAGGCAGGCAAACTATGCCTGGTACCTGAGAGCCAGGGCAGAGAAGGCGGGGGAGGGAGGGGGACCCCTTCCATCAGTGGAGTCTTGGTCTGCCACTCTGGAGATAGCTGAACTCTGAACTACATAGATAAAGAGACATCTAGTGTTACAGCCCTTTGCTTAAGCAGTTCCTTCTGCCTGAGTGTCTCTCTGTCTTTCCCTGTGTGCCTTACAGCCACTCACCAAATTATATTAAGTGAATTACCTCTTTTTAGTTGTTTTTATGGCAGTTTGGGGATTTTCCTAATCTGAGGCAATACTAGGTACCATCAGGGAATGATAAAGAACTTTATGAAAGAGAATAAAATTACCTTGTCTCTATTAGATGGAGTTCTATAATATAGCAAGCCTTGACTGGTCAGAAGTGGCCATAGGAGGATGACTTGGAGCTGACTGCAAGAGTCTAGCAAAGCAGACCAGAGCCTGAATTGGGATGATGGTCATGACCATGGTGAAGAGGGGCTAGAGTCCAGAGCTATTTGAGAAGAGAGGAAATGGAAGGGTCCAAGATGTTTGCGGGATCCTGATTTTCTTTAGGAAAGAGATTTGCTTCCTACCCTAATGTTTGCCAAATAGGAAATTCCTTTAAAAAATCAGAACTGTGAGGCAAGTGTAATGTGAACTTTACTAGAGGAAACGTGGATACCACTGAGCAAATACTACCCCTCATTAATGAGAGAGACTACAGTCTCCAGACAGAAACAGCTCTGCTCAGATAAAACTGTGACAGTAGGGTAAGAATAATACACCACTATAATGAATGCTAATTTGTGGATGTTGTTGCAGTATTGTTGTCATTGTTTTTTAATCGAATATGTATTAAGCTTCAACAGGGTGGTATGAATAATGCCAACTTGTAGTTGATTTGAATGCAGAGTTCCAAAGAATAGCAAGGAGAGATAAGAATACCTTTCTCAGTGATCAATGCAAAGAAATAGAGGAAAACAATAGCATGGGAAGGACTAGAGATCGCTTCAAGAAAATTAGAGATACCAAGGGAACATTTCATGCAAAGACAAGCACAATAAAGGACAGAAATGGTATGGATAGACCTAAGAGAAGCAGAAGATATTAAGAAGAGATGGCAAGAGTACACAGAAGAACCATACAAAAAAGATCTTTACGATCCAGATAATCACGATGGTGTGATTACTTACCGAGAACCAGGCATCCTGGAATGCGAAGTCAAGTGGGCCTTAGGAAGCATCACTAGGAACAAAACTAGTGGAGGTGACGGAATCCCAGTTGAGCTATTTCAAACCCTAAAAGATGATGCTGTGAAAGTGCTGCACTCAATATACCAGCAAGTTTGGAAAACTCAGCAGTGGCCACAGGACTGGAAAAGGTCAGTTTTCATTCCAATCCCTAAAAAAGGCAATGCCAAAGAATGCTCAAACTACCATACAATTGCACTTATCTCACACTCTAGCAATGTAATGCTCAAAATTCTCCAAGCCAGGCTTCAACAATACGTGAACCGTGAACTTTGAGATATTCAAACTGGGTTTAGAAAAGGCAGGGGAACCAGAGATCAAATTGCTAACATCTGTTGGCTCATCGAAAAAACAAGAGTTCCAGAAAAACGTCTACTTCTGCTTTATTGACTATACCAAAGCCTTTGACAATGTGCATCACCAGAAACTGTGGAAAATTCTGAAAGATGTGGGAATACCAGACCAACTTACCTGCCTCCTGAGAAATCTGTATGCAGGTTAGGAAGCAACAGTTAGAACTGGACATGGAACAACAGACTGGTTCCAAATTGGGAAAGAAGTACATCAAGGCTGTATAATGTCACCCTGCTTATTTAACATATATGCAGAGTACATCATGAGAAACGCTGGACTGGAAGAAACACAAGCTGGAATCAAGATTGCCAGGAGAAATATCAATAACCTCAGATATGCAGATGACACCACCCTTATGGCAGAAAGTAAAGAAGAACTAAAGAGCCTTATGATGAAAGTGAAAGAGGAGAGTGAAAAAGTTGGCTTAAAGCTCAACATTCAGAAAACTAAGATCATGGCATCTGGTCCCATCACTTCATGGGTAATAGATGGGGAAACAGTGGAAACAGTGTCAGACTTTATTTTGGGGGGCTCCAAAATCACTGCAGATGGTGGCTGTAGCCATGAAATTAAAAGACACTTGCTCCTTGGAAGAAAGGTTATGACTAACCTAGACAGCATATTAAAAAGCAGAGACATTACTTTGCCAACAAAGGCCCATTTAGTCAAGGCTATGGTTTTTCCAGTGGTCATGTATGGATGTGAGAGTTGGACTTTAAAGAAAATTGAGCACTGAAGAATTGATGCTTTTGAACTGTGGTGTTAGAGAAGACTCTTGAGAGTCCCTTGGACAGCAACGAGATCCATCTAGTCCATCCTAAAGGAAAACATCCTAAATGAATGTTCGTTGGAAGGACTGATGATGAAGCTGAAACTCCAATATTTGGCCACTTGATGCGAAGAACTGACTCTTTGAAAAGACTGTGATGCTGGGAAAAATTGAAGGTGGGAGGAGAAGGGGACGACAGAGGATGAGATGGTTGGATGGCATCACAGACTCAATGGACATGAGTTTGAGTAAGCTCCAGGAGTTGGTGATGGACAGGGAGGCCTGGCATGCTGCAGTCCATGGGGTCGCAAAGAGTTGGACTCGACTGAGTGACTAAACTGAACTGTACTGAATAATTAATTGATTTATCAGGACACTTGGAAGACTTTTATAAACACCGGTAAATGGAAGCTCACAGAACCCCTTTGAGGTGGTAAATCCAAATGCCATTTCCGCAGAGGCGGACAAGTGAAGTGGGTTGTATTTGCTCTGTTGGCACTGTTGGTGAGAATAGGAGCTATCGAAGGAGAGAATAGTTGTTTGTCTGTGCCCAGGAATTGGGTTAGAATACAGTAGTAAAGAGTTCTCCATCAGTGTGTTCCAAGTTGTGGGATTTTAATTAAATCATTCTAGGTATTGTCAACACTTGCATTTTCAACTGATGACCAGATTCTAGGCCAACAGATTTCTAACTTAGGGGTAGGGGTTGCAAAGTTCTTTGTTAAATGCAGATCAAGAGGCTCTGCTCCCAAAGGTTCTGATTTGGTAAATCTGTGAGGGGCCCTAAAGGTTTTCCTTTGTAATGGGCATCTGAGGTGCTCTTGTCCTCAGAGGAGGTTCAGTGTCCCTTCAGAACCTCAGCCTTTTCCTTCTTGTAGTTTCTGTCTTTTGCCACCAAAATCTAGCCTCTTCCTGAGACCAAGACTTGTGATTTAGTATCTGTAGAGTCTCCTACCACTTGCTTAGTAAAATCCTGCAATCCACTTATTTCCAAAGACGCTACGAGCCACCCTGATGGAAGACCCACTGTACCGCTAGCAACCTACAGGACACGTCGCTCCTGAGACCTTAGCCCCCCTGGTATTCAAAGTATGCCCGTGGGATTCATAGTCTTCTATTTCACAGGTGGGAACTAAAAACCAAGAGGGGATGTGAGTTGGTGAGCTATCTCAGTACTTTAAACCCTTTTGATTGAAATCCAGGTTGGGGCCTGGATTCCACTTTGAATCACAACTGGGGTCAGATCCTTGGCAACTGTATTAAGTGGAATGGATCAGAAAGAAAAAAGTTCACAGTGCAACAGGCAAGAGGAGGGCAGGAACAGTAGAAATGACAAATTCAGTTTTTCATTATTTCTCTGTTATTTCTCATGGTTCTTTAACATAGGCTAAGTATTGAACCATTGCTAAGCAAATAGTAACCATTTGATGATTGTTTGACTCTGAATATTCTATGAAAAGGAAACATTTCTCAGGAAAGCCTGAAAAGACATGTGAGCAGAGTCGTAGCATGGAGGAAGGCTTTGTTAGTGGAGATGAGAACTGCAAGGCTTCAGATAGAATCATCTTTGCCTCTTTTGACTTTTTTAGCTTCTATCTGGCGGTAAAAACTGGCTTTTCATAGCACTTGTTAATTTGTGTTCTTGAGGTAGAAGACAGAAATATTTGTTGTCTCATGGACTCACATTCATTCCTGATTAAAGTGAATTCAACTTTCTTCTGTGGTCCCATACTCACTTTTTATCAATGGCAACCTTTTCATGAAAATAAGAGTTCCTCTTGGGAGCAGCATTAATGTAAACTGTCTGTGCACAGCCTAAAATATATGTGATTCATACCGTGTGTTTGTTCCCACATCAGCACTAAGTCCCAAGATACAATTACCCTGCCCACTCTCTCCTTCCGTCATGAGGACTGTGTTTATTCTTTGGATAGCTGTACGCTGGATACCAGCCAAGCTTCTTCTATGCCTTGGTTTGCACACCTGCATAATGTGACCACAGCTGACCCTCTGAGTCTGACCCTCCTCTATTTTTACCTTAAAGAACACTTGCGTTTGCCAAATGCTGGTACACATTGCTTTGCAGTGTTCCTTCTATATATCTTTATACCCACATGGTAAATATCTTAGATACTTTTTCTGCATCTAAGATCTGCCCAATTTTCACTGCATTCTCTTTCTGTTGTTTGCCTTAGCATCTTGTGTTTCACATAGTTTGATACTTACCTGCCTGTAGTTTGCTCTATAATATGGTGACTTGTGGACATACTAACTCCTTAATGCAGCTATAGGCATTTGGAAGGCAGGGAACCAATGATTTTCCTTTTTTGTTTTTTCAGTCCTGTCATTCATATCAGTGTGTATTGAATATTTGATAAATATTTATTGAAAACTGCACAAAAACTGTGCTAAATGGGGAGACAGAAAGCGAGAGAGAGAACTGGAGCTTGGTTTTTCCCTGTAGCTGCAGCTGTGACCTTACTCATGGTAACCTAATAGGCCCCTAGAATCTCCGTTTCATGTTTGAAGGGATGGCCTTTCCCCATTAACATTTCCAGCCTGGTGTCATGGAAAGTGCAAGAGTTAGAGCTCTGGGGCTCAATGTTTGGGTCCCTAATTCATTTTTTTTTTTTCTGCCTGAGTGACTTAGAAAACTGTTTTTCTCTGACCTTCAGCATCCGTTTTTATTTTTTGTAAAATAGGAATAATATCTGCTCATCTTTAGGATTGCTGGGAGGATCGAATGAGAAAATATTTATAAAAGTGCTTTTCTAAACTTAGGCAGTTCTCTGTTGATAATGGCGGTGTAGAGGGAGCTGTGATTTGCTTTTCACGTATTCCCAGCGGTAACCACGTCCCAGGCTGTGGACAGTGGACTGGGTAACCGGCCAACGATGCTGCTGGTTCCTCTTGGAACAGGGAGTTTGACTGAGAGAGTGATGAACAGATCCTAAATAATCAGTAGAGAATTGATGTATCTTTGATTGTTAGAAAACACGATTCCTGCCATTTCAGGTAATTTCCCCCATAACTTTTCCGTTCTAAGCCTCTGAGATAAGACTTGATGTGTGTTTCATCTTTTTCCCTTCTGCCTGCTTGCTAAGGTGCTGTCGTTCTCACCTGTCTTTTTCCATTTCCATGAGTCAGCTAGTGACTGTGACAACAGTACTGCCGAATGCAGCTTCCTTTCTGAAGCTGTTATCAGTAACCCTATTTTTGAAACGAGGGTTTTAAATTGTATCTTGTTAGTATCTGCCCTATATCTTCTGTATTTTCAGCTACTGAAGTGCACTTACACTAAATAGAAACAGAGTAATTTGGTTCCAGTAAGTGGCTCTAAGGGAAAAAACCCAACAACGATGAAAAACTTTAAAAGACTTATAATGTTAGGGAGGTTGTATTTATATGAATGTGTGACAATAACAGAACTTCTCAGTAAAAGAGAAAATGAAGATCAAATCTATACCCATCATTTTTGCTGTTGAGAAAACACAAGCTTAGAAAGGGCAGGCAATTTGCCCAGGGTCACCCTACTGAATTAAGACAGAACCGAGACAAAGTGTCTGGTTTGCTGTTTCTCTGTTCTCCTTGTCTACACGTGTACCTCCTGATTCACTAAAGGGATTTCTGTGGTTGCACTGGGTGGATAATTTGTCACTTTTCTGGATCAACATTTCCCAGTACTCAATCAACTTCTGACATTAGGGCACTTAAAAGCTTCTTAGGAGAAACTTGCAATACCGTCTTCATTTACTTGACAGTGAGTTCTGAGTGGGAGGACTGGAACAAGGAAGCATTGATTCAGATCTCCCTGCCCCATCCTCATCACTTGGTTGGTTGACTAGTAGCAAATCACTTGCGCTTTCTGGTTCTTTGTTTCCTTTTTGGTTTGATTATGGTATCCTAATAGGTCTTAGCTGAGGTTCTTCCTGTCTCCAATGTCTATGAATCTGAGTGTCTCCATCCATTCTGATGTTTCTCATCTAGGAATTTCTGCAGCACTGGTTGACATCTGTGTGTCCATATTGCGTTCTCAAGTGGTTGGAGGATGGACTCTTCTCTTTGCTTAATTTTGTTGATCCTGTCCCACCAGTGATACTGGAAGTCCTTGGACAGTGTCTGTGCTCCTCTCGTCCCCAAAGTTTCCTCATCTGGAAGATGGGACCAGAGTAACTTTCTGCATGTTTCATAGGTTCCTAAGAGGAACACTTGAAACAATGCATAAAAATATTTTCTTTAGAAAAGATGTTTCACAGTATAAGGTACTCAGGTTTTAGACTGATTTCAGTCCCTTCACTGAAGTACTATCCCCAACATCTAAATCATTTCTTTGGAGGCATTTTATTGTATTTAAGTGAAAATGTAGGAATACTGCTTAAATTTCCCTTCGAATTCTAATATTAATGAGCCTAAGTTACTTTTTATATTCTAATCATCTATAATCTATTTACAATTTCCCAAATGTCCTTTATCTGGAAGACCTGACTTATAGTGTTTAGCACATAGAATCCGAGTCAGGAAGGTTTAAAGGAATTTCTCACCCCCCTTATCTGCTTAGCCCTTGGCTTTATACCTTTGCCCACTTGACATGGAATGCTCGACACAGGAGCTGAACACTTTCCTTTGATTTCAATTTTGGCAACGTTTTGAAGAGTCTTGAAAGAAATCAAGGATAAAAGTTGTGAGGATGATGAACCGATATATAAAATTAACATCACATTTCTAACTATTTAGATAGTTCAGTCCAGTCGTTCAATCATGTCCGACTCTTAGAAACCCTATGGACTGCAGCACGTCAGGCCTCCCTATCCATCACCAACTCCTGGAGTTTACTCAAACTCATGTCGATTGAGTCTGTGATGCCAGCCAACCATCTCATCCTCTGTGTCTCCTTTTCTTCCTACCTTCAATCTTTCCCAGCATCAAGGTCTTTTCAAATGACTTAGTTCTTCACATCAGGTGGCCAAAGTATTGGAGTTTCATCTGCAACATCAATCCTTCCAATGAATATTCAGGAATCATTTCCTTTAGGATGGGTTGGTTGGATTTCCTTGCAGTCCAAGGGACTCTCAGAATCTTCTCCAACACCACAGCTCAAATGCATCAATTTTTGAGCACTCAGCCTTCTTTATAGTCCAACTCTCACATCCATACATGACTACTGGAAAAACCATAGCCTTGACTAAATGGGGATTTGGTGGTGAAGCAATGTCTCTGCTTTTTAATATGCTGTCTAGGTTGGTCGTAACTTTTCTTCCAAGGAGTAAGTGTCTTTTAATTTCATGGCTGCAGTAATCATCTGCAGTGATTTTGGAGCCCCCCAAAATAAAGTCTGACACTGTTTCTACTGTTTCCCCATCTATTTCCCATGAAGTGATGGGACCAGATGCCATGATCTTAGTTTTCTGAATGTTGAGCTTTAAGCAAACTTTTTCACTCTCCTCTTTCACTTTCATCAAGAGGCTTTTGAGTTCCTCTTCACTTTCTGCCATAAGGGTGGTGTCATCTGCATATCTGAGGTTATTGATATTTCTCACGGCAATCTTGATTCCAGCTTGTGCTTCATCCAGCCTGGCATTTTGCATAATATACTCTGCATATAAGTTAAATAAGCAGAGTGACAATATACAGCTTTGAGGTACTCCTTTTGCTATTGGAACCAGTCTGTTGTTCCATGTCCAGTTCTAACTGTTGCTTCCTGATCTGCATACAGATTTCTCATTAGGCAGGTCAGGTGGTCTGGTATTTCCATCTCTTTCAGAATTTTCCACAGTTTATTGTGACCCACACAGTCAAAGGCTTTGGCATAGTCAATAAAGCAGAGATAGATATTTTTCTGGAACTCTCTTGTTTTTTCAGTGATCCAGCAGATGTTGGCAATTTGATCTCTGGTTTGTCTGCCTTTTCTAAATCCAGCTTGAACATCTGGAAGTTCATGGTTCACATATTGTTGAAGCCTGGCTTGGAGAATTTTGAGCATTACTTTATTAATGTGTGAGATGAGTGCAGTGCTTGAGCATTCTTTGGCATTGCCTTTCTTAAGGACTTCCCTGGTGGCTCAGATGGTAAAGTGTCTGCCTATAATGTGGAAGACCTGGGTTCAATCCCTGGGTCAGAAAGATCTCCTGGAGAAGGAAATGGCAACCCACTCCAGTATTCTTGCCTAGAAAATCCCGTGGACAGAGGAACCTGATAGGCTACAGTCCATGGGGTCGCAAAGAGTCAGACATGACTGAGCAACTTCACTTCACTCACTTCTTAGGGTTTGGAATGAAAACTGACCTTTTCCAGTCCTGTGGCCACTGCTGAGTTTTCCAAATTTGCTGGCATATTGAGTGAAGTACTTTCACAGCATCATCTTTTAGGATTTGAAATAGCTCAACTGGAATTCCATCACCTCCACTAGCTTTGTTCGTAGTGATGCTTCCTAAGGCCCACTTGACTTCACATTCCAAGATGTCTGGCTCTAGGTGAGTGATCACACAATTGTGATTATCTGGGTCGTGAGGATCTATTTTGAATAGTTCTTCTGTGTATTCTTGCTACCTCTTCTTAATATCTTCTGCTTCTGTTAGGTCCCTACCATTTCTGTCCTTTATTGAGCCCATCTTTGCAAGAAATGTTCCCTCGGTACTCTCATTATCTTGAAGAGATCTGTAGTCTTTCCCATTCTATTGTTTTTCTCTCTTTCTTTGCACTAATCACTGAGGAAGGCTTTCTTATCTCTCCTTGCTATTCTTTGGAACTCTGCATTCAAATGGGTGTATCTTTTCTTTTCTTCTTTGCTTTTGCTCTTTTCTCAGCTATTTGTAAGGCCTCCTCAGACAGCCATTTTGCTTTTCTGCATTTCTTTTTCTTGGGGATGGTCTTGATCCCTGTCTCCTGTACAATGTCATGAACCTTCATCCATAGTTCATCAGGCACTCTGTTTATCAGATCTCATCCCTTAAATCTATTTCTCACTTCCACTGTATACTCGTTAGGGATTTGATTTACGTCATACCTGAATGAGCCAGTGATTTTCCCTACTTTCTTTAATTTAAGTCTGAATTTGGCAATAAGGAGTTCATGATCTGAGCCACAGTCAGCTCCCGGTCTTGTTTTTGCTGACTGTATAAAGCTTCTTCATCTTTGGCTACAAGGAATATAATCAGTCTGATTTCGTTGTTGACCATCTGGTGATGTCCATGTGTAGAGTCCTCTCTTGTGTTGTTGGAAGAGGGTGTGATATTTACTTCTGGTTATTTCTGTTGCATTGTTGGGGAATGGGAGAAAGTGGTTTCTGGAATATTTCATGCCTTAGCTCATTGTCCCAATGCATTTGCATCGTACCCAAATGCAAAAGTATCTTCCATGAGATTTTAAAACAAAATTAATAATATAAATATCTGGTATAATCTTTTATCTACTGCATGCTGCAAAAGGGACAAAAAATATTTCATCTGTCTGTCTGTTTCATTGGCATTGAAATGGCAAGCTACTCCACTATTCTTGCCTGGAAGAATTCCCTGGAGAAAGGAAGCTGGTGAGCTATAGTCCCTGGGGTCACAAAGAGTTGGATACTATTGAGCTACTGAGCACACACACATTTGTTTCACAAGTTCGAATGATGATTGTTCTTCTTCCCCCTCCACCCTCAAGTATTGTTTCCTTAATGGCAAATCCCAGGTGGCACTATTGGTAATAAACCCTCCTGACAATCAAAGAGACTTAAGAGATGAAGGTTTGATCCCTCATTCAGAAAGATCTCCTGGAGAAAGACATGGTAACCCACTCTTGTATTCTTCCTTGGAGAATCCCATGGGCAGAGGAGCCTAGCGGGCTATAGTCCATAAGGTCTCAAAGAGTCAGACATGACCGAAGCAGTGACTTAGCACGCACGAAATGGCGAGTCAAACTTGTTTTTTCTCTACCTTTTAAAACTACTTCTACTTGTATTATTTTGTGTTTATTGTATTAGGCAAAGCATTCCTGGGAAAGTTTCCATGATATTATATGATGATACCTTTATAGTTGTTCAAGTGGATGTATCTCCTTTTTACACACGCACACATATTTGTGTGTACACAGAAAGTACCAAGAAGGTAGCTTGGTATAGTGTTCACTAAACCATGTGTGTGGACTGATTGGCAAGGTGGCTCCTCCGAAGATCCCACTTATTCCTCTCTAGCTTGCCCAGAGGGAGAAGGCAATGGCACCCCACTCCAGTACTGTTGCCTGGAAAATCCCTATGGAAGAGCCTGGTAGGCTGCAGTCCATGGGGTCGCTTAGAAGAGTCGGACACGACTGAGCGACTTCACTTTCACTTTCCACTTTAATGCATTGGAGAAGGAAATGGCAACCCACTCCAGTGTTCTTGCCTGGAGAATCCCTTGGACGGAGAAGCCTGGTAGGCTGCAGTCCATGGGGTCACACGGAGTTGGTCACGACTGAAGCGACTTAGCAGCTTGCCCAGAAAATCTGCAGTGGTGATTTTCCAACTTTTGTAGAACTGCTTCAGGAGACATCACTGGAGGCAATGGGAAAAACCCGGTGGGTGGAGCGCTGCACTTCTCTGCTTGTACTTGAACCAGAGCAGCTCTGTTTTTAATCTGTTTTAAATAATGGGGTTTGGTGTGTGATTTCATTTTTGCCATAGGGTTCTGCTGCTTATAAAAGGCCTGCCAAATGTCTCTTTTACTGCCAAATAATTAATCTTATTATCAATGGGTCGGTACTGTAAGTATTTTTCTATGTTCTTATATAGCTATTGTCATACATATTGACCTTTATTTTAATTTTAAGGGACTAGTAAAAGAGTACATTCTCAATATTACTTTTATTTTATAAAGATTAGAATTCAGTAGAAATAATTCCATGAGCAGATAATACAATGACAAGGTGTTTTTGGGGTTTTGCTGTTGCTGTTGTTCATTTGCTTGCTTGTTTTTGACTGTTTGTATGTTTTGCCTTCTTATCTGAAGAGAGCAGTGAACACAGGGGCCTTACTCAGCCACAGAACACTTTATCCATGTCCCTGTCCTTTCTGACATTTCAGTTGACTTACACTGTGAGTGGGCCTAACTCTTGTGAGTTTGGGTCTGACTGCAAGCAGTCAGTGAAGACAGTGGCACGCAAGCTATGAAATGTCATTTTAGACTCATGCAATGTGAGAGCTTACAAAAAAATAAGAGGACCTGGAAGGTTCATACCCTTCATTTTACAGAAGTGAAAATTGAGTTTCAGAAAGGAAAAGTGACTGCCCGCTGGTGTCACACAAGTAGACCTGACTCCTTACTGTCATCCCTGTGAATGAGCTCATGGTGGCTGCTTCAATAATGCTGATGGTGGGATTGAGGCCACTGGAGTATTTACATATAAAGAGTTCATCATTAGGATCCAGGTGGATGAGATCTGGCACTGGAAGGCTCAGGCTTAGGGCCATATCTCTCTCCTTTTGTTCTTCCCTTCCATTCTCCCTCTGATCCTTCATGTTTTTATTATTTGCATGCCCATTCATCCCCTCCCTCTGATAATTACATCTCAGCTTCTTATATGTTCTGATTATTAGCCACACACATGATCCTTTGTGTTTATCATAACTAAAGTTCATCCTCATGGCAGTTTTGTCACATGTTGCTTGGTTAGAAGGAGGTTTATTGCCTCGCTTATCTTTTTGTCACAGGCCAAAGGTGAGATTGCCAGCCTGGTTGTGGACAGGCTGTCCAGCCTTGCTTCCGTGGGTCATAATGTTGGGAGATAGAGGCTCATGGTCCAGAACATGGCTCTTTGGCAACAGCAGCTAAGGTCAACAGTGTTTCCTTTAAAGAGATATTATTATCAATGCTGAGTGAGTGTGCTAGGACTGAAGAAGATGAGATGAAAGGGAATAGAGAGGAAAAAATTGAGGCAGGTGTCAAGCCTAGTGCTGAGGTTTCATCTTGACGTTTTTTGCTTCAAGTATACTAGAACCATGAAAATCTCTTTGGTCCCTGTTGTTCCCTTACTTTCTGTCTATTCATTGCCATACTCTCAGTTGCCAAGCTATTATTCTTGTTTGAATTGTGAAGAGGTTGTCTCTGTTTCAAATGTTAAGTGTTTGCACCAGAAAATGACTTTTTATGGCACCTTTTCCCCCCTGTCCTTAACCTGTAGCGTAGATGACTCTTATTACATAATAGTGAGACTCAAGTTTTACCCTAGTTTTGCACATTAGAAAAGTTGGATTGTATTTCTATCAATCATTGGATAATAAGCTTCTTAGGGAAGGTTTTTGTTGTTGCTGTTTAAATCTCTGTCTTTCCATGTGGTTTTAGAGAGTCCTAGAGAACACGATATATTTGATATCACTAGGCAAATGTGAAAGTCGTATTTTCTGGTAAACGATAACCTTCTTGAGGTTGGGGATCATGCCTTTCTTAGACTGCTTGCTACTTAGTACAGTGATCTCCTAGAGCAGTGCAGGAGAAGAGACATTCACGTGAACCAACAATGACTTACCCTATGAACATCGCTATTGGAGAGAATTCGACGGAGAAGAGTCAGTTATCATATAAGCTAGGTTACCGATGATGAATTCTGAAAGAGAGTATATACAAGAAGATAGATGGGCTTTTGGAAACGTAACTTCAATTTAGTGAATGTGAAGAAGAATGCACAACCATCAAAGCATTTCTTTCCCTCCCAACATTTTCTGTCAAATTCAATAATGTGACATTTCTATTAGATAAAATAGGTCATATTTTCTGCTGAATGGAAAACCACTAGACCATTCAGATATGACCTAAATCAAATCTCTAAAAATTATACAGTGGAGGTGAGAAATAGATTTAAGGGACTAGATCTGATAAACAGAGTGCCTGATGAACTATGGATGGAGGTTCATGATATTGTACAGGAGACAAGGATCAAGACTATCTCCAAGAAAAAGAAATGCAAAAAAGCAAAATGGCTGTCTGAGGAGGCCTTACAAATAGCTGAGAAAAGAAGAGAAGCAAAAAGCGAAGGAGAAAAGGAAAGATATACCCATTTGAATGCAGAGTTCCAAAGAATAGCAAGGAGAGATAAGAAAGCCTTCCTCAGTGATCAGTGCAAAGAAATAGAGGAAAACAATAGAATGGGAAAGACTACAGATCTCTTCAAGAAAATTGGAGATACCAAGGGAACATTTCTTGCAAAGATGGGCTCAATAAAGGACAGAAATGGTAGGGACCTAACAGAAGCAGAAGATATTAAGAAGGGGTGGCAAGAATACACAGAAAAACTAT
This sequence comes from Bos indicus, assembly GCF_029378745.1. NCBI lineage: Eukaryota > Metazoa > Chordata > Mammalia > Artiodactyla > Bovidae > Bos > Bos indicus. Next base: position 79,462,014 of record NC_091760.1, on the reverse strand, counting down.
TCAAAAAAGGTCTTCATGACCCAAATAATGACGACGGTGTGGTCACTCACCTAGAGCCAGACATCTTGGAATGTGAAGTCAAGTGGGCCTTAGGAAGCATCACTACGAACAAAGCTAGTGGAGGTGATGGAATTCCAGTTGAGCTATTTGAAATCCTAAAAGATGATGCTGTGAAAGTACTGCACTCAATATGCCAGCAAATGTGGAAAACTCAGCAGTCGCTGAGAAAAGGTCAGTTTTCATTCCAATCCCAAAGAAAGGCAAAGCCAAAGAATGCTCAAACTGCCACACAATTGCACTCATCTCACAAACTAGTAAAGAAATACTCAAAATTCTCCAAGCCAGGTTTCAACAATATGTGAACTGTGAACCTTCACATGTCCAAGCTGGTTTTAGAAAAGGCAGAGGAACCAGAGATCAAATTGCCAACATCCGTTGAATCATCAAAAAAGCAAGAGAGGTCCAGAAAAACATCTATTTCTGGTTTATTGACTATACCAAAGCCTTTGACCGTGTGCATCACCAGAAACTGTGGAAAATTCTGAAAGAGATGGGAATATCAGACCACCTGACCTGCCTCCTGAGAATTCTGTATACAGGTCAGGAAGCAACAGTTAGAACTGGACATGGAACAACAGACTGGTTCCAAATAAGGAAAAGAGTACGTCAAAGCTGTAAGTTGTCACCCTGCTTATTTAACTTATATTCAGAGTACATCAGGAGAAACGCTGGGCTCGTTGAAGCACAAGCTGGAATCAACATTGCCAGGAGAAATATCAATAACCTCAAATATGCGATGACACTACCCTTATGGCAGAAAGTGAAGAATTAAAGGGCCTCTAATGAAAGTGAAAGAGGAGAGTGAAAAAGTTGACTTAAAGCTCAGCATTCAGAAAACTAAGATCATGGCATCTGGTCCCATTACTTCATGGCAAATAGATGGGGAAACAGTGGAAACAGTGGCAGACTCTTTCTTGGCAAGGGGTCACTCCAAAATCACTACAGATGGTAACTAGCTATGATATTAAAAGACACTTACTCCTTGGAAGGAGAGTTATGACCAACTTAAACAATGTATTTGAAGAAGGCAATGGCAACCCACTCCAGTACTCTTGCCTGGAAAATCCCATGGACAAAGGAGACTGGTAAGCTGTAGTCCATGGGGTCGCTGAGGGTCGGACATGACTGAGCAACTTCACTTTCACTTTTCACTTTCATGCATTGGAGAAGGAAATGGCAACCCACTCCAGTGTTCTTGCCTTGAGAATCCCAGGGGCGTGAGAGCCTGGTGGGCTGCCGTCTATGGGGTCGCACAGAGTCGGACATGACTGAAGTGACTTAGCAGTGGCAGCAGACAACGTATTAAAATGCAGAGACATTTGCCACCAAATGTCCATCTAGTCAAGGGTGTGGTTTTTCCAGTAGTTATGTATGGATGTGAGAATTGGACTATAACAAAAGCTCAGCATTGAAGCATTGATGCTTTTGAATTGTGTTGGAGAAGACTCTTGAAGAGTCCCTTGGACTGCAAGGAGGTCCAAAGAGTCCATCCTAAAGGAGATCAGTCCTGAGTGTTCATTGAGAGGAGTGATGTTAAAGGTGAAACTCCGATCCTTTGGCCACCTGATGCGAAGAACTAACTCATTGGAAAAGACCCTGATGCTGGGAAGGATAGAAGGCAGGAGGAGAAGGGGACGACAGAGGATGAGATAGTTGGATGGGATAACCAGCTCAATGGACATGAGTTTGGGTAAACTCTGGGAGTTGGTGATGGACAGGGAAGCCTGGCATGGTGTAGTTCATGGGGTTGCAGAGTCGGACATGATTGAGCTACTGAAGTGAACTAATGTGGGATTATATTAAGAAGCTATGGCGCCATTTCCATTTTATTTTGATCCAGATTTCTCTTACTCATAATTTGGATTGGCTATAGGCATTTCATGCAGCATTAGCCATATAAAATACACACTCTTTGCTCTTTCAAATGTTCATTGTATTGGAAATATGCTTAGAGCAGTAGTTCTTAAAATGCAGCCCTCACATCAGCACCATCAGTGTCACTTGGGAAGAACTTGTTAGAAATATAAGTTCTTGGTCCTCATCCAAGATATACAGATTCAGGAACTCTCAAGTTGGATCCAGTCATCTGTGTTTTATCAAGCTCTCTGGGTTGTTCTATACAGGCTTTGAGAAACATTTGAGAAACACTGATCCAGAATTATGTTCTTCACTGCTAATTTCTAGCACCATTCCATGTTAAGAAGCATAGGCACCCCATGTCATTGAAGTCCCTAGCAGATGATTTTATTTCGAATCAAAATGCTTTTAAAAGTTAAAAACTCAGTTGATTCACCATGTCAGCCAATGAGACTGTGATCAAGGTAGTACTTGAATACTTAAGATGTGAACAATGCTTGATGTGTATGAACTCATTTAATCCTTACAACAACTCCATGAGAAATTGAGACCCAGAGACCTCAGGGAAATTGCTTAATGTCACAAAACTGGTAAGTGGCAGTTGTAGGTTTCAAACCCCTCCATTCTGACTCCAGAGTCTTTATCACTACTTTTGTTTCTTATTAAGGATGCTTTGGGGGTAAATTTTAATAAAAATGATCACAAGGAAATTCACTGATTTTATTCTTAGCTTCCTCAAAGATAGAAAGATGATGGGTAAATGATACATGCTCAGTTTTGTTGCTTAGAGAGAATACAACTTTTCTTGTATCCCTCTTGTTATCACCAACCATTATCTTTTAAACATTACTTTTAGAAATAAGTGGATAATGAACTTTACTGGCCGTAAAAGAAAACAAAAATGAAGTGAAATTCCCATTGTATTATTAATACTCAATACCACTGAAAAGAAAATCAAAATTGTATTTAAATGGAATATATTGTTTTATGCTACTTGCCTCCTAAGGTTCCCTAGAATGACATGGTTTTATATTTCTAAGCTATCAGGGATAGATTTTTTTCCCCCTAATGAATCACAAAGGGAAGTCCAGGAATGAATAGGTGTTGGGAGTCCCTTGGTATGACACATGGGATCTGCCCCAATGAGTTCCATGAGCTTCACAATGTAAATATCTCAGGTTTACTGCCTCCAGCATCACGTTTTCTCTCTGGTTCTTTTGAGCAGTCACATGCAGATCTTAACTCCTCAGATCCCCTTTCTGTGATGTGTCAGTGTGATTGTTTGGCTATGTCAGAGATTCTGGAGGTTGTTGAGGATTAGGTCAGCTCATGCATGTTTGAGTGTGACACTGTCTATTAACTCTAATTCTAGGATGTAAACTTCCTAGGGCAGAGAGCAGTTCTTAATCAACTAGACTATTCCCTGATCCTTTGTTCTTCTTAACAGCCTGAAAGAGAACTCTCTCTTTAATAAGGTTGATTTGATCATTACGTTCCTGAGGTTTTTTTTTTCTTTTTCCTTAAATAGCAGGGGACCTTATAGTTAGTCCTGCTCCCTACCTCAAAAAAGAAATGCATACTTACCAAATAAATTGTTATTATGCTGAGCAGAATCCATTTATTTTTGTTCACTGATAATGGATACTTTCACCATTGTGCAGATACTAATGCAGTAATCCACTGAGGCAAGGATCGTCTGTGGATGCTAAAATCCTTGGATAAAAGGTTTATGATGAGCAGAATATTAGCAGAGTCTCAAAATGTCACTTCACGGATCATATTTTGATTTAAAAGGGAAGAAGGCACTTTTGCAGTGAAGAAATCTGGTGGACAGTACCTTAACCAAGTCGTCAAACTTGTCATCACCAAATGGCCAAATGGCATCATGAACTTCCTGATGTAATGCAATGGAAGGGTATAGCATCATACACAGAGTATTCCCGACAAACATGTGTAATCTGAATCTGATCATCAGACAAAGCCAGATTGATCAACTTTTTACAAGTCGCCTGGCTGGAATTCTTTACGCAAAATCAGTTTCATGAAAGACAAACATAAGCTTTGGACCTGTTCTAAATTAAAAGAGAATAAAAAGACACATCACTTAAATGTATGATCTTTGATTAGGTTCTGGATGGCAATGAACAACAATCAATAAAAGGACATAGTGGGACTTCTGATGAAATGTGGGTCTGAGAATGGTATTGAAAAATTAGTTCTTCGGACATGTTAAGCTAAAGTAAATGGAAGGGAAGTTTCTGTACCTTCTTTCAAAGAGTTAAACTACAATAATACGCAAGCAGCTATATTTGTTATTGGAGAGAGAGAGGCAAAATATTGGCCACTGTTGAATTTGGGTATCTAGATAAAGGCTGTGTGTATGGAGTTCATGTTACTACTTGTTCAACTTTTCTATGAGTTATTTTTTTTTAATAAAAACAGTTGTATATAAAGAGTAAGTATATAAATAAATATAAATGAAAGCTCTTTCATGACTCAGCTGCTGGTTCTTCTTTATCTGTCACCTGTAGTGTAGTGACCCCTATGGCTTCACATGCTGTGCATTTTGGTTCTGGACTCTATATTAAAAACTATTTCTGTGTACTTATAGTGAGAGAGTCATCACCTTGTAGTTCTACTTGAAACTAAGAATTATGATTTTCTCAATTATAATAAGCCCCTATTGTGATTTGGTGAGCTTTTATTAATATCATATACATATTTGTTGAATTAATGAAGTTAAGTGTCTTACAGAAAATAATATCTAATAAATGGCTTGTTCATGTGAGTTTTATAGCTGTTAATAAAAAGTCATAGTCATTGTACTCTATCTCTCCTCCTCTCATCCTGTCTTCAGAGGCCAACCACCACCTCTTCATACGTATAACCTGGCAATCCCTTGCCTCAGCTGCAAAACCTTTCTCTCACTTTCTGTCCTGGGACTTTCCTTATATCAGTGTACTTCTTTGGACAGGGAGGAGCGAGTTTATAACCCTCTAGATGATATGCAGATGACACCACCCTTATGGCAGAAAGTGAAGAAGAACTAAAAAGCCTCTTGATGAAAGTGAAAGTGGAGAGTGAAAAAGTTGGCTTAAAGCTCAACATTCAGAAAATGAAGATCATGGCATCTGGTCCCATCACTTCATGGGAAATAGATGGGGAAACAGTGGAAACAGTGTCAGACTTCATTTTTCTCGGCTTCAAGATCACTGCAGATGGTGACTGCAGCCATGAAATTAAAAGAAGCTTACTCCTTGGAAGGAAAGTTATGACCAACCTAGACAGCATATTGAAAAGCAGAGACATTACTTTGCCAACAAAGGTCCATCTAGTCAAGGCTATGGTTTTTCCTGTGGTCATGTATGGATGTGAGAGTTGGACTGTGAAGAAGGCTGAGTGCCGAAGAATTGATGCTTTTGAACTGTGGTGTTGGAGAAGACTCTTGAGAGTCCCTTGAACTGCAAGGAGATCCAACCAGTCCATTCTGAAGGAGATCAGCCCTGGGATTTCTTTGGAAGGGATGATGCTAAAGCTGAAACTCCAGTACTTTGGCCACCTCATGCCAAGGGTTGACTCATTGGAAAAGACTCTGATGCTGGGAGGGATTGGGGGCAGGAGGAGAAGGGGATGACAGAGGATGAGATGGCTGGATGGCATCACTGACTCGATGGATGTGAGTCTGAGTGAACTCTGGAAGTTGGTGATGGACAGGGAGGCCTGGCATGCTGCGATTCATGGGGTCGCAAAGAGTCGGACACGACTGAGCGACTGAACTGAACTGAACTGAGATGATTCTAACCCAATGGAGAACTAGAGTCAGAGGGTAAATATTTCATTCTCTAGGAGGGAAAATCTGAGGCTTATTTCATGGAACTCCTTAGAGTGCTCCCAGGAGAATGGAGCCCTAGTTGTCCATATTGGTGACCAGTTCAATTATGCACCTTTGAAATGACTTTTCCTCCTTTCTTTCTTAAATTATTCAGTCATTCAGGACTGTTTTTTTGGAGGGGTGATTGATTCCCAAAACCAATTTTGTCTCAAGCTTTGTTTTTGGCAGAACCTGGCCTAAAACAATGGAATCTCTCTGTTGTTGAAGAATGTAAGAATCATTATTATTAAAGTGACCACTTTATAGGTGGCCTTGTTGTATCTAGAAAAAGCATTAGGCAAAGAGGCAGGAGACTCCTCTTTATTGTTACTTGGCTTCAGGCAGGTCATTCAACCATCAGGTGACTGGTAAGGCTACAGTGACAGGGAGTTAAGGAGAAGACATGCAGGTAAGTGAGTAGGATTCCATTAGCTGGTTATAGAACTGTGTCCTAGTGCGTAGTGTTAAATGTTGAGAGTAATGAAGCAGTTTCCAGGTCTAAAGGTGCTGTGGTGGTAGATGAAGCACCACGACCAGGACTGGTGGTGGGACTTGTGCAGGACTTCCGTTCTTTGAACTGAGACATTAAGTAGAGAGTTGGCAATGAGAAAGAAGCCTATCCTAGTCTGTAATGGGAATTGAAATATAGGAACAGAGCTCTTATCAGAAGGCCAGGTGGGGCAGCAAGGGGAGTCTTAGGTGAAAAATCTCACAGCTTTAGTCTGGGTAGTGTTCTGTGGTGTCATGAGAAATGAGAAACTGACAATGGGGAGTAGTCCCAATTCAGAGGGAAGAGAGGATGAATCTTACGTGCTCAGGCTGGTTGGGCACTATAATTACTCACTTCATTGCATTGCTCAGAATAATTCTGTAACTTTTGAGACTCCATGGTATCTAGTGCTTAAGGTGTGGGCAGTTGCCATCTGCTACAGTAAAGTACAGATGCTGAAGACCTGATTAAGTCCTGTCTCTTTGCTGATACCCCAAGGGAATACTTAATGAATGATGCTTCCTTTAAGAAGAAGAAGAATTGGCAATAACTATATTATTCATATTAATTTATGGTTACTGGTTGCTATAATTATTGCTATTTAAGAAAAATAATTATAATTATAGCACTTTACAATTTAAAGAGTGTTTTTCCCATCCATTTTCTTATCTGAGTCTTGTAACGTCCCTCTGGCTTAGGTCAGGCAGGTGATCTTCTCCTAGTTTTATAGATGAGGATACTGTGGCCCAAGGCAGAATTTAACTAGACTCCAACCCACCACCCATATCAATATTTTGTGCTGTCATGAGTTTATGGAAATACAGTGATCGAATTTCATGTTAATAATACTGTTTTTTAGCTGCATATAAGAGAATCAGGTTCACACAGTTCTCAGTTGCCTTCCATAATGGTAATGTCCTACCTTTACTTGTACCAGAATCCACTGCCAGGATGTTCACATGAATTTTAAATTTTAAGAGAATGGTGTCCTAATAATACTACAGTATTCCATAGTTACTCAATGGGGTGAAGATGAGATCAACTCTGATAGAGGGATTCACTCCTTGAAAACATCTGGTCCTAGGACAGAGGTGCACTGGCCTTAGAGAGTTTGGTCACACTGGAGATTCAGATACTGAGAAAACATTACAGTGTTTGCCCATTTCTGGCTATGGCAAGGGGGCTAAGGAAAGTCTCTCAATTTTCACAAGAAGGACGTTCCAGTCTGGGTCCTAAGATGTGAAAAACACAAACACACACAGGTTTGTACATACAGTCATCCTGAACCTTTTGTTTCCTTTCATATTCATTGATCCTGCTGGGCATCTAGCTGATTTGACTCAAAAGATGCTGATACAGGAAAGGTTACTGGCTGGACCTATGGCAGAGTCTGCCATTACTTATTCATTGATTTACTCCAATTATTTATTGAACATGTACATGGATCAGACTCTGAGCAAGATTCTGGCGAAGTCACGAGGAGGGAAACAGACAAATTCCATGTCCTCATGAAGTCAGTCTCCTGGGGAGACTGACGATAGACTCTTTGTGACCCTTTGGACTGTAACCCACCAGTTCCCTCTGCCCATGGGAGCTTTCAGGCAAGAATACTGAAGTGGGTTGCCATTTCCTTTCCCAGGGAATTTCCTTGACCCAGGGATCAATCCCAGATCTCCTGTGTCTCTTGCATTGGAAGCAGATTCGTTACCTATTTAGCTGTCTGGGAAAGCAGAAGTCAAACATGCATAAAAGTTAATGTTAGATGGTGATAGATATTATGAGAAATGTAAACAAAACAGATTGAAGGGATAGAGTGCCAGAGAGGGGTCATGGGGCTTCCCTGATGGCTCAGATGGTAAAGAATCTGCCTATAATGCAGGAGACCCAAGTTCAATCCCTGGGTTTGGAAGATCCCCTGGAGAAGGGAATGGTTACCCACTCCAGAATTCTTGTCTGGATAATTCCATGGACAGTGGTTACAGTCCATGGGGTCACAGTGAGTTACTCATAACTGAGCAACTAACACTACTTTCAGAGGGATCATACAAATATATTCAGAATGAGAAGATGATTAAAAGATTGTTTTAGATTTTCTGATTAAAAAGTACCCATAGTTGGTATGAGAAAATTTTTGAGGAGATTATAGTTGAAAATTTCCCAATGATGGAAAAGGAAATAGTCAATCAAGTCCAAGAGGTGCAAAGAGTCCCATACAGGATAAACCCAAGGAGAAACATGCCCAGACACATACTAATCAAACTAACAAAGACTAAACACAAAGAAAGAATATCAAAAGCAGCAAGGGTAAAGCAACAAGTAGCATACAAGGGAAATCCCATATATTTAACAGCTGATCTTTCAGCAGAAACTCTGCAGGCCAGAAGGGAATGGCAGGATACATTTAAAATTCTGAAAGGGAAAAAAATCTACAACCTATATTACTGTACCTAGCAAGGATCTCATTCAAAATTGATGGAGAAATAAAAAGCTTTTCAGAAAAGCAAAAGTTAAAAGAATTCAGTACCACCAAACCAGTTTTAAAACAAATGTTGTTGTTGTTGTAAGTCACTCAGTCATGTCTGAAAGGGACTTATATAGTCAAAAAATACAAAAAAAGAAAAAGATCTACAAAATCAATCCCAAACAATTAAGAAAATGGCAATAGGAACATGTATATCAATAATTACTTTAAATATAAATGGATTAAATGCTCCAACAAAAAGACATAGACTGGCAGACAAGACCCATATATATGCTGTCTATAAGAAACTCACTTCAGACCTAGAGACACATATAGATTGAAAGTGAGAGGATGGAAAAATATATTCTATGCAAATGGGAAGCAAAAGAAAGCTGGAGTAGCAATCCTCATATCAGACAAAATGGACCTTAAAGAAGATTGTAAGAGATAAGGAAGGACACTGCATAATGATCAAAGGATCAATCCAAGAGGAAGACATAACAATTGTAAATATCTATGGACCCTACATTGGAGCACCTCAATACATATGATAAACATTAACAGACATAAAAGGAGAAATTGACAGTAACACAATAATAGTAGGAGACTTTAGCATCCCATTCACACCAATGGACAGATCATCAAAACAGAAAATTAATAAGGAAACACATGTCTTAAATGATACATTGGATGAGATGGATGTCATTGGTATCTTCAGGACATTCCATCCAAATGCAGAAGAATACATACACCTTCTTATCAAGTGCACATGGAGTATTCTCCAGGATAGATCACATCTTGGGTCACGAATCAAACCTCAGTAAATTTAAGAAAATTAAAATCATATCAAGCATCTTCTCTGACCACAAACCTGTGAGACTAGATATCAATTACAAGAAAAAAAAAACTGTAAGAAAAACAAACACATGGAGATTAAACAATACATTCCTAAATAACCAACAGGTTACTGAAGAAATCAAAAGGGAAATCAAGAAATTTCTAGAAATAAATGACAATGAAAACATGACAACTCAAAATCTATCAGTTCAGTTCAATTAAGTTCAGTCGCTCAGTCGTGTCCGACTCTTTGTGACCCCATGAATTGCACCACGCCAGGCCTCCCTGTCCATCACCAACTCCCGGAGTTCACTCAGACTCACGTCCATCGAGTCAGTGATGCCATCCAGCCATCTCATCCTCTGTCGTCCCCTTCTCCTCCTGCCCGCAATCCCTCCCAGCATCAGTCTTTCCCAGTGAGTCAGCTCTACGCATGAGGTGGCCAAAGTACTGGAGTTTCAGCTTCAGCATCATTCCCTCCAAAGAAATCCCAGGGCTGATCTCCTTCAGAATGGACTGGTTGGATCTCCTTGCAGTCCAAGGGACTCTCAAGAGTCTTCTCCAACACCACAGTTCAAAAACATCAATTCTTAAACACTCAGCTTTCTTCACAATCCAAATCTCATATCCATACATGACCACTGGAAAAACCATAGCCTTGACTAGATGGACCTTTGTTGGCAAAGTAATGTCTCTGCTTTTCAATATGCTATCTAGGTTGGTCATAAGTTTCCTTCCAAGGAGTAAGCATCTTTTAATTTCATGGCTGCAGTCACCAACTGCAGTGATTTTGGAGCCCAAAAAGATAAAGTCTGGCACTGTTTCCACTGTTTCCCCATCTATTTCCCATGAAGTGATGGGACCAGATGCCATGATCTTCGTTTTCTGAATGTTGAGCTTTAAGCCAACTTTTTCACTCTCCACTTTCACTTTCATCAAGAGGCTTTTTAGTTCCTCTTCACTTTCTGCCATAAGGGTGATGTGGGATGCAGCAAAAGCAGTTCTAAGAGGAAAGTTTAATAACAATAGAGTCCTACTTCAAGAAACAAGAAAAACATGGAATAGACAACCTAACTTTACACCTAAAACAACTGCAAAAAGGACAAAAAAAACCCCAAAATTAGTAGAAGGAAAGAAATCATAAAGATTAGAGCAGAAATTGGAGAAGGCAATGGCACCCCACTCCAGTACTCTTGCCTGGAAAATCCCATGGACGGAGGAGCCTGGTAGACTGCAGACCATGGGGTCTCGAAGAGTCGGACACGACTGAGCCACTTCACTTTTACTTTTCCCTTTCATGCATTGGAGAAGGAAATGGCAACCCACTCCAGTGTTCTTGCCTGGAGAATCCCAGGGACGGGGGAGCCTGGTGGGCCACCGTCTATGGGGTCGCACAGAGTCGGACACAACTGAAGCGACTTAGCAGCACCAGCAGCAGCAGAGCAGAAATAAATGAAAAAGAAATGAAAGAAACAATAGTAAAAAACTAAAATAATAAAAACTAAAAACTGGCTCTTTGAGAAGATAAAATTGACAAACTTTTAGCCAGACTTGTCAAGAAAAAAAGAGAGAAGAATCAAATCAACAAAATCAGAAATGAAAAAGGAGAGTTTACAACAGACAATGCAGAAATACAAAGGATTATAAGAGACTGTTATGAACAACTATATGGCAATAAAATTGATAACCTGAAAGAAATGGACAGATTCTAGAAAAGTTTAACCTTCCAAAAGTGAACCAGGAAGAAAGAGAAATTATGAACAACCCAATAACAAGCACTGAAATTGGAGCTGTGATCAAAAATCTTCCAAAAAACAAAAGCCCAGGACCAGATGGCTTCACAGGAGAATTCTATCAAACATTTAGAGAAGAGTTAATGCCTATCCTTCTAGAACTCTTTCAAAAACTTGCAGAGAAAGGAACAGTTCCAAACTATGAGGCTACTATCACCTGATACCAAAACCAGACAAAGATGACACAAAAAAGAAAACTATAGGCCAGTGTCACTGACGAACATAGATGCAAAAATCCTCAGCAAAATTTTAGCGGACAGAATTCAGCAATGCATCAAAAAGCTCATACGCCATGATCAACTTGGGTTTATTCCAGGGATGCAAGGATTCTTCAATATATGCAAATCAGTCAATGTGATACACCATATTAACAAATTGAAAGATAAAAACCATATGATAATCTCAATAGATGCAGAAAAAGGCTTTTACAAAATTCAGCACCGATTTGTGATTGAAACTTTTTAAAAAATGGGCATAGAAGGAATCTACCTCAACGTAGTAAAGGCCATATATGATAAGCCTATGTCTAACGTTCTTCTCAATGGTGAAAAACTGAAAGCATTCCCCCTAAGATCAGGAACAAGACAAGAGTGTCCACTTCCACCACTATTATTCAACATAGTTCTGGAAGCCCTAGCTACAGCCATTAGAGAAGAAAAAGAAATAAAAGGAATCCAGATCAGGAAAGAAGTGAAGCTCTCACTGTTTGCAGATGACATGATTCTGTCCATAGAAAACCCTAAAGATAGTATCAGAGAATTACTGGAGCTAATCAGTGAATTTAGCAAAGTTGCAGGATATAAAATCAATATGCAGAAATCACTTGCATTTCTATATACTAACAGTGAAAAATCAGAAAGATAAATTAAAGAATCAATCCCATTCACCATTGCAACAAAAGAATAAAATATCTAGGAATAAACTTACTCAAGGATACTAGAACAAATAATTTCACAATTTGTATGGAAATACAAAAAACCTCGAATAGCCAAAGCGATCTTGAGAAAGAAGAATGGAACTGGAGGAATCAACCTGCCTGACTTCAGGCTCTACTACAAAGCCACAGTCATCAAGACAGTATGGTACTGGCACAAAAACAGAAATATAGATCAATGGGACAAAATAGAAAGCCCAGAGATAAATCCACACACATATGGACACCTTATTTTTGACAAAGGAGGCAGGAATATACAATGGATTAAAGACAATCTTTTTAACAAGTGGTGCTGGGAAAACTGGTCAACCACTTGTAAAAGACTGAAACTAGAGCACTTTCTAACACCATACACAAAAATAAACTCAAAATGGATTAAAGATCTAAATGTAAGACCAGAAACTATAAAACTCCTAAAGGAGAACATAGGCAAAACACTCTCCGACATACATCACAGCAGGATCCTCTATGACCCACCTCCCAGAATATTGGAAATAAAAGCAAAAATAAACAAATGGGACCTAATTAAACTTAAAAGCTTCTGCACAACAAAGGAAATTATAAGCAAGGTGAAAAGGCAGCCTTCAGAATGGGAGAAAATAATAGCAAATGAAGGAACTGACAAACAACTAATCTCAAAAATATACAAGCAACTCCTACAGCTCAATTCCAGAAAAATAAATGACCCAATCAAAAAATGGGCCAAAGAACTAAATAGACATTTCTCCAAAGAAGACATACAGATGGCTAACAAACACATGAAAAGATGCTCAACATCACTCATTATCAGAGAAATACAAATCAAAACCACTATGAGGTACCATTTCACACCAGTCAGAATGGCTGCGATCCAAAAGTCTACAAGCAATAAATGCTGGAGAGGGTGTGGAGAAAAGGAAACCCTCTTACACTGTTGGTGGGAATGCAAACTAGTACAGCCACTATGGAGAACAGTGTGGAGAGTCCTTAAAAAACTGGAAATAGAACTGCCTTATGATCCAGCAATCCCACTGCTGGGCATACACACTGAGGAAACCAGAATTGAAAGAGATACATGTACCCCAATGTTCATCACAGCACTGTTTATAATAGCCAGGACATGGAAGCAAACTAGATGTCCATCAGCAGATGAATGGATAAGAAAGCAGTGGTACATATACACAATGGAGTATAACTCAGCCATTAAAAAGAATACATTTGAATCAGTTCTAATGAGGTGGATGAAACTGGAGCCTATTATACAGAGTGAAGTAAGCCAGAAAGAAAAATACCAATACAGTATACTAACGCATATATATGGAATTTAGAAAGATGGTAACAATAACCCTGTATACGAGACAGCAAAAGAGACACTGATGTATAGAACAGTCTTTTGGACTCTATGGGAGAGTGAGAGGGTGGGATGATTTGGGAGAATGGCATTGAAACATGTATAATATCATATATGAAATGAGTCGCCAGTCCAGGTTCAATGAACGATACTGGATGCTTGAGGCTGGTGCAGTGGGACGACCCAGAGGGATGGTATGGGGAAGGAGGAGGGAGGAGAGTTCGGGATGGGGAACACATGTATACCTGTGGCGGATTCATTTTGATATATGGCAAAACCAATACAATATTGTAATGTTAAAAAATAAAATAAAAATCAAAAGAAAAGAAAAGAAAAGAATAAATTGAGAGATGGAATGACTGCTTTAAAAAAAAAAAGAACTGTACACAGAAAATTATAAGACACTAATGAAGGAAATCAAAGATGATATAAACATATGGAGATAGATCTGATCTAAACAGATAGATTAGGTTCTGAAAGATTAACTCTTGCTGGCTAAAATCACAAGAAACTGACTAATATACTAGATCTCATTTGAGCTGTTTTATGCAGAGAATTAAATAAGTTTAAGGACTCAGGAAAGGTGGTTTGGGGAGCAAGCTACTAGGAGAAAAGAAAACAGTGGTCTTAATAGGAAATACCATTGTGTTGTCATTGTATCAGATTCATAAAGATAAATTTACTTAGATAAGTATAAGATTTAAACACTATCTTGTCAGGGCACCCTAATTTTTGTTGTTGCTGAGGATACTCTGGTTTCTTGGCTTTTTCTTCTAAACACTTCAAGACACTATACTGATATTTAACTTCCTTAGACAAGTTCTGTAGAGTTGATTCAATTACACTAACATCTCATTATTTCATTCCTAATGGGCCTTACTACACATTCACTTTGATTTCTCGATGGAATCTTAAGAGACATTCCCATCACATGTCTATGATCATTATTACATTGTTATCTTAAAAGATTATTTCAGGTCACCCTGTTTCCAAATCCTAGGACTACCCTTTTATTTCCTTTGTATTTCACTCTTTTATCTTCCCTGGTGGCTCAGAGGGTAAAGAGCCTGCCTGCAAGGTGGAAGACCTGGGTTCGATCCCTGAGACCTGGGTTTGATCCCTGGGTCAGGAAGATCCCCTGGAGAAGGAAATGGCAACCCACTCCAGTACTCTTGCCTGGAAAATCCCATGGACAGAGAAATCTGGTGCAGGCTACAGTCCATGGGGGTCGCAAAGAGTCGGACATGATGAGCGACTTCACTTTCAGTCTCTTTCACTCTTTATTTCCTTGCCTTAAACTCTAGGCAAACTTCTTGTTTTTCCCAAGCCTGTTCCCACTTCCTGTGCAGGCCCTTATGGTGGTGTTACTGCCCTCTGCTCACTTCACGTGGATTCTAAATGCAAGCAGCAGTCAGTGCTCCTGCTAACATGGAACACTGACATGAAATTCGTAGATCCTGTGCTTCCTAATCACTGGTTAGTGCCACATGCTTCTTCTCCAGCCCTTTGGCTACACCCTGGGCAGTCTTACTCTAGTTCATCATTTAGGGACATCTCTTTGGGCTTTCCGTCTCTCTGACACAGACACACCTAATCCACTGATCCCTCACTGATTCCTCTTCCTGGACTTGAAGTCTCTCCTTGCCTTTTCCTGCTTCAACTAAAATCCCATCCTTTTATACAGTGGCTTCTTTTCTTTTTTTTTTTAATTTTTGGCTGAGCTGGGTCTTTGTTGCTGCAAGTAGGCATTCTCTTGTTGAGGTGAACAGGGGCTCCTCTCCAGCTGTGGCAAGCTGGGGCTGCTCACTGTTGTAGTGGTGCTCAGGCTTCTCACCGCAGTGGCTCTCTTGTTGCGGAGCATGGGCATGCAAGCTTGTGGGCCATGGGCTTAGTTGCCCTGTGGCATGTGGGATCTTCCTGGATCAGGGGTTGAACCCGTGTCCCCTGCATTGGCAGGCGGATTCTTAACCACTGCAGCACCAGGGAAGTGCTATACTGTGGTTTCTGAACACAGAATTTGTATCACCTCTCTGGCTGGATCTACTCCTTGAGTGCAGGTATGGAGGCAGTTACTTCCTTTAACTTGCATGTGCATCAAAGAAAATATCCTCTAAATAAGAGTATGACTTTGGGAAAATCTTCTCATATATTCCAGTTGTCTTATTTGTCAAAGAGGGATAATACTCCAGCCTACCTCAAAAACTTTATAAAAGCTAAATATATGAAATGGTAAAAAGCTTAGACAAATTCACTTTGTACTTGAGAAATTTGAACCCAGACTGAAATGGATGGAAACCGGAAAGTTCCACTTTTAATGTAAATATGTTACTTCTCGCAGGGAAATCCTGGAGGCAAGACCCTTGAGGAGAGACGCTCCAGCCTGGATGCTGAGATTGACTCACTGACTAGCATCTTGGCTGACCTGGAGTGCAGCTCCCCCTACAAGCCTCGGCCCCCGCAGGTAAGAGCTAGCTGTGAATATTAGCCACAGATAATCTGCAATTACCTGAAGCACAAGCTGCTTCTTACAGCCCTTCTTTCTTTTTTGATTTTCTCAGGGTCGATGGTCTAAGTTATCTTTTTAATATCAACGTGTCTGTCAACAGAAATTTATTTCATTGATTTGATTAGTATTTTCTCTAAAACAGCACCACAGCATCCTACCCATTTATAAGTTAAATCTTCTTATGCCATTGCCCTGCTCCTTTTCTGGCTTTGCTTAGGTGGATATTTTGTTATATGTTAGTAGAATCTTCAGAGATATGATTTAGCATGGCTGTGTTAAAGTCAGGGTGAGAACTACATCTTTTCTAAGAAATTCCTTACATCAAATACATTGAGACACCTTCCTTTCTCAGTTGTTGTAAGTAATGCTGCCTAGGACATGTTCATGTATATTTTCTTTGGAGCTATTTACGTGACTCAGAATTTTTAGAGTGGGATTTCTGCATTGGGGGTTATGACTACTTCTTATTTTTCTTTCCATGGATACTGAATAGCTTATATTAGTACCAACAGTTTGAATATATAAGTTTCTCCCCAGTTGTACTAGCATTTGGTACAGCAATTAATGTATTTTTCTTTTTAACCTATTTTTTTAACTGAAGGATAATTGCTTTACAGAATTTTGTTGTTTTCTTTCAAATATCAACATGAATCAACCGTAGGCATACATATGTCCCCTCCCTCTTGAACCTCCAATTTTTTTTTTCTAATGCAAGTGGTGTCTTGTTATTAGTTCTTCTTTGCATCCCCTGGCTTCCTTTAGAGTGTGGCTATTTTTCTTCACCTTTATTTATTATCTGCATTTCGGAAGCTGACCTTGCACTGCTAGTGGTCACTCCTTGCCTCCCTCCAGTCTCGAGAAAGTAATGGTAAATCAATTTCAGAGCTTCTGAGCCCTCATAAGACAGCCAGTGTACTCTTCGTGCAGACCTTGGACGGGAACTGTTGTCACTGTGTTATGTTTGCTTGACCTTCAGCCCTCCAGTTCTCCAGTAGCGTCTCCAATATTCACAGTGATTCCTTTCACAAATAAAAAACCAGTCCTGCTTCTCTGCTGTCAGTCATTTCAACACAGTACTGAGTAAGGCGCTTTCCTCATTAGACATGCTCCAGCTGCCTTTTCTAGACATATCATGGGACTGTCAGTTACGTGGGGCACAGGCAGCACACGCTAGTGCTTAGTTCTTCCTTAGCTGTCATCACTGTTGGCTTCACTTGGCCTGTCAGTGGTGAAAATGCACTTTGTTTCTATAAACACGTGCTGAGCTGCAGACAGGTGGCACCTGCTGTGGTCTTTTGGGGGAACTATTAGAAGGAGGAAAGAGGTTGGTTAAAAGGAAGAAAAATAGGACCAAATGGTCCTCTTTCAGGAACACGTAATAAGTTCAACAGTGGCAGATATATCAAAGCGCAAGGAAAAGACTGAGATATTCTTTTAAAGGTGGCAACATCTGAAAAGATGATTCCAAATACTCGCATGTTCTGCTGAGGGATGGAGGGGTGGTGATGTTGGAGGCGAGAGGGAAGAGCAACCTGAAGGAAGGTTCAGGCTGCATTCACAGAACTGCAAGCTGCCTAGTGGTTGCAGACAAGGTCATTGAAAGCTTCAAGTGGACTATAAGCCTAGAAGGTCTCCTGCTCACAGCCCATGGATATGTTTGAGTGCCAGATGAAGATTTTGGCTTATTTTATAAATAATGGGGGATAGTTGAAGGTTTCCAAGCAGAGAAAATCTACAGTTCATCCTGGAGAAGGAACATAG
This sequence comes from Bos indicus, assembly GCF_029378745.1. Lineage (NCBI taxonomy): Eukaryota > Metazoa > Chordata > Mammalia > Artiodactyla > Bovidae > Bos > Bos indicus. The sequence goes on along the minus strand of NC_091760.1, from coordinate 79,444,114 downwards.
GAAATAAGACACTGTTTCTCATGTGATTGATCAGTGTCTCTTGAGTATGGCTTTTTCATAAAAAGAAAAACATTCAGAGAAAAATCTCAGTATGATCTAGAACTTGAAAATCAAACACAGGTCTAATTTCAAGGTCCAGCTGTGCTCACATGGTGGTCATATGTCCTCAGACAAGCCACTCACCTACGAAGTCTTAGTTTCCTCATCATAAGCATCTGTGTCTCAGAGTTGAGATATCTGTGTTTCACTCTAGTGTGAAAAGATGTGAAAGTACTTTATAATCAGTAAAGCACTGTTTAAATATCAGTGATTATGAGTTTGTGTGCACAGTGAGATTGCACAAGCAAAATGTGGCTGCTGAATAAACCCATTAAAATGCAGAGGTGAATTGGAGGCATGTGTAGACAGTCTTAAAGAATGTAGGCTATGTTAAGAAAAACCTCTAATCTGAATCTCCCCAGTATATATTAGGGTATGAGAATTTAGGAGGAAAAACAAGATTAAGTAAAAATCCTATTTAAAAAAGAGAGAAGGCATATATATGTATTTATGCACAAAATGGATGAGTGCAGTGGCAAAGTCAGTGGCCTTGCCATTGTGTAAAGTGGGCGTGAAGTATTTGCTGGGGTGGAATTGGAAACATGCTTAACATCAAACAACATTCAGAAACTCAGGAGTAAGCAAGGCTAGCTGGAGAACATTTCTGAGACCTGGGCCCATCCTCTTGCATCTTTCTAGAGTGAGAGGTACAAGCTATTGGTTATAAGATAGGCTCAAGGATATGCTGTACAACACAGAAAATATAGCTAATATTTTGTAATAACTATAAATGGAAAGTTACCTTTAAAAACTGTATGAAAGTTAAAAATTAAAAAAATTATTAATGATAACTCAAGTAGAACAGGTTGAGATTTCCACTTTTCATGTTTCTGTTCCATTCAGAAGTTAAACAGCAATCCATTCTAACTTCTTTATTCTAATTTACGAAAGCAAAACATAAGTGGGAGAAATAGCTCATTCTTCTGAATTATCTTAACTCTTGTGGAACTGAATTAGATACGTTAGTATTTATTGGTTAACATAATTATATACTGTGAGAACAATAATCACACACTTAAAATATTAAAAATATGTGCCAGGAGAAGATGGTGTTTGCAGTAGACTGTGTTGTGTTGTAATTAAAAGGTACTTGAACAGTCCTCAAAATGTGGACTGTTAATGGCCAACTTTGATGTTTCCATTTTTGATCCAAAGCTAATTGCAAAACCTGTTAAATCACTGACAACTTAAAGTAGGCTAGTAGGTCTGTGATTTTTCATTATTCAATCATGTGTTGTGTGCTTTACTGAACCCACCTTTCCTGAATCACCTTTGCAAGGCTGCATTGACTCATGGATAGAGGATAAAATGATCACATAGGTAGAATGTTTGTATAGTAAGAGGTCCAAAGTTGCTCTATTTACTTAACAACTGAAAATATCTGAAAATAGATTTTATGGGGGCATTTTCTTCCTTTTACCAAAGGAGTAATTTCTACTGTCATATTTCCCAACTTTATTTCTATTCACTTTTTTATCCATATTTTTTATTTGGGAAATATGCTTCATTCCACATTTTCATTCATTCAGCTAACATTTATTGAGATCCCGTTGTGGGTTAGGCATTGGAAATATAGAGGTTAGAATCCACATTTTCTTGCTTTAGAGGAATTTCTGGTCTTACAGAAGAGACAAATGCATAAACAGTTCAGAGGGGCACAAAAGAAGGGCTTGTTGGATGTGCTACTTGAAGTTATTGTGTGACTCACTGGATGTTGAAATTGTTGGGAAATCAAAAATAGGAATATCAACTTTATATTTTACATTTTTCTAGGGAAGTGTCAGGGAGGACTACCCTCAGCAGGTAGAATTTGAGTTCCTTTGGCTGCATATTTGGGAAGGGCATGGAATTCAAATGAGAGAATAATATAAATACGTTAGTCTTGGGATGTTGAAAGAGAATGAATGCCTTTTTGAAAGACTAAAGTAGTTATGACATGGGGTGTGTGAAGTACAAAGGGAACAGCAGATGGAATCCCATGCTTTACTTAATACCTAAATATCCTTCTTGATACCTAAGGACTCTTACAGTAAAAGGAGAAATTTGGGGGGTGGGTAGCAATGATATTTCTGGTTAGAGTGGGTTTAGGGGTAACACCTTTTGAACTTTTACAGAAGATTTTAAAATCTATTAACACATCTATGCCAGCCATTGTACAGAGTAATGTGATTAAACTACCATAGTATTTAGTACTAAAATTTCTAATCATGATAAAAAGTGTATGTTAGGGAGTAGTTTTAGAAGAACAGATGTGAGAGTTCTGAGATGGTTGTGGGTTGAACTGCAGACTCAGTATGATCTTAGAGTATCACAGTTTAGAGGTCTTTTAGCCAAACTCTAGTTTTTGTCTAGAGAGAGGAAGTAATATTGCTCAGTAAGGCTCATTAGAGGTAGAATCAATGATTTTTTTTTGTTTCTTCTTTTTCCTGAACCAAGAGGTAATGGTTACATGTGGATACTAAGAGCAACCAAGGGACATACTGGTTCCCTTTAGTGTTTCAATAAGTCTATTCTAAAATGGCACCCTTTTGTGGCACTTCCTCTAAAACATGGCTTGGAAACATGAAGGAGTAAACAAAATACAACATAACTTAAAGGGAAATTGAATATTTATGATTATATATATATATTTCTAATTAGTATGAATATAGACCCCAGCCATCTGGCATTCTGCTGTTAGTAAAAGCACAGATTAGACTCCTGGCAAGTGTACATAGGGTCACCTTGAAATTCTCTTGGTTTCTTAGAATACAAAGGATAAATCCATGGACTTATGATTTCCTTTCCCTTCTCTTGGCAAAACCATGCCTAGATCGCTGGCTTTCTAATTCCTGGTACAAAGCTGACCTTTCTTCCCTGCACTGAGTTTGGTAGGGCAGGGACTGGTACCTAGGTAACTCGGAGGATATTTCAGGTATTTTATATTAATTGTCATTAAAGATTTAGTGTTTTTGAATCAAGTTTCTTTGAAACTGGTCAAATACAATTTCTCTGTCTTCATTTAGGATAGTATGAAAACATTTGGAGCAATTCCAGGGATAAGGATAGGATTGGACAGCCTATTATACAGAGTGAAGTAAGCCAGAAAGAAAAACACCAATACAGTATACTAACACATATATATGGAATTTAGAAAGATGGTAATGATAACCCTTTATGCAAAACAGCAAAAGAGACAGATGTATAGAACAGTCTTTTGGACTCTGTGGGAGAGGGAAAGGGTGGGATGTTTTGGGAGAATGGCATTGAAACATGTATAATATCATATATGAAACGAATCACCAGTCCAGGTTCAATACAGGATACAGGATGCTCAGGGCTGGTGCACTGGGATGACCCAGAGGGATGGTATTGGGAGGTATGTGGAAGGGGGGTTCAGGATGGGAAACACGTGTACACCCGTGGTGGATTCATGTTGATGTATGGCAAAACCAATACAATATTGTAAAGTAATTAGCCTCCAATTAAAATAAATAAATTTATACTAAAAAAAAAAACCTAGGTTCCCAAGCTTGCCAATAAGAAGAGCACTGTCTTCTCAATTTCCTGTGATCGCCTCTGTAAAAAGACCTCCAGTTGTGTGAATTGTCCATACCACCAGTCTGAGCTTCCTTTTCTATATTTCTTATATGGGCATGGTAACTACAGTTCTCCTCTTTTGCGGAGAAACCATATTTTCTAGTCCCAAGAAATAGGATATTGATGTTGAGCAATGGTCCACTCAGTCTTTCCCATTTTTCATTTTTTTTCTTTTTGGATGTGAACCATTTTTAAAGACTATTGAATTTATTACAGTGTTGCTTCTGTTTTATATTTTTAGTTTTGGGCTCTGAGGTATACAGAATTTTATAGAAGGAGATTAAACCAGTCAGTCCTAAAGGAAATCAGTCCTGAATATTCACTGGAAGGACTGATGCTGAAGCTTCAATACTTTGGCCACCTGATGTGAAGAAGTGACTCATTGGAAAAGACCCTAATGCTGGGAAAGACTGAGGGCAGGAGGAAAAGGGAACAACAGAGGATGAGATGGTTGGATGGCATCAGTTCAGTTCAGTTCAGTCACTCAGTCGTGTCCAACTCGTTGTGACCCCATGAACTTCAGCACGCCAGGCTTCCCTGTCCATCACCAACTCCCCGAGTCCACCCAAACCCATGTCCATCAAGTCGGTGATGCCATCCAACCATGTCATCCTCTGTCGTCCCTTTCTCCTCCTGCCCTCAATCTTTCCCAGCATCAGGGTCTTTTCAAATGAGTCAGCTCTTCACATCAGGTGGCCAAAGTATTGGAGTTTCAGCTTCAATATCAGTCCCTCTAATGAACACCCAGGACTGATCTCCATTAGGTGGACTGGTTGGATCTCCTTGCAGTCCAAGGGAATCTCAAGAGTCTTCTCCAACATCCCAGTTCAACAGCATCAATTCTTTGGCGCTCAGCTTTCTTTATAGTCCAACTCTCACATCCATACATGACTACTGGAAAAACCATAGCCTTGACTAGATGGACCTTTGTTGACAAAGTAATGTCTCTGCTTTTTAATATGCGGTCTAAGTTGGTCATAACTTTCCTTCCAAGGAGTAAGCATCTTTTAATTTCATGGCTGCAGTCACCATCTGCAGTGATTTTGGAGCCCAGAAAAATAAAGTCAGCCACTGTTTCCACTGTTTCCCCATCTATTTGCCATGAAGTGATAGGACCATATGCCATGATCTTAGTTTCCTGAATGTTGAGCTTTAAGCCAACTTTTTCACTCTCCTCTTTCACTTTCATCAAGAGGCTTTTTAGTTCTTCTTCACTTTCTGCCATAAGGGTGTTGTCATCTGCATATCTGAGGTTATTGATATTTCCCCCGGCAATCTTGATGCCATCTTGTACTTCCTCCAGCCCAGCACTTCTCATGATGTACTCTGCATATAATTAAATAAGCAGGGTGACAGTATACAGCCTTGACGTACTCCTTTTCCTATTTGGAACCAGTCTGTTGCTCCATGTCTAGTTCTAACTGTTGCTTCCTGACCTGCACACAGGTTTCTCAAGAGGCAGGTCAGGTGGTCTGGTATTTCCATCTCTTTCAGAATTTTCCACAGTTTATTGTGATCCACACAGTCAAAGGCTTTGGCATAGTCAATAAAGCAGAAATAGATGTTTTTCTGGAACTCTCTTGCTTTTTCGATGATCCAGTGGATGTTGGCAATTTGATCTCTGGTTCCTCTGCCCTCTCTAAAACCAGCTTGACCATCTGGAATTTCACGGTTCACGTATTGCTGAAGCCTGGCTTGAAGGATTTTAAGCATTGCTTTACTATTGTGTGAGATGAATGCAATTGTGCAGTAGTTTAAGCATTCTCTGGCAGTGCCTTTCTTTGAGATTGAAATGAAAACTGACCTTTTCTCAGCCAGTGCTGAGTTTTCCAAATTTGCTGGCATATTGAGTGCAGCACTTTCACAGCATCATCTTTCAGGATTTGAAATAGCTCAACTGGAATTCCATTACCTCCACTAGCTTTGTTTGTAGTGATGCTTCCTAAGGTCCACTTGACTTCACATGGATGGCATCGCTGAGTCGGTGGACATGAGTTTGAGCAAGCTCTGGGAATTGGTGATGAACAGGGAAGCCTGGCATGCTGCAGTCTTTGGGGTTGCAGAGAGTCAGGCACAACTGAGCAACTGAACATATTAAACTGAACTACTGGCCTGCCAGGGAAGTGCCAGTCCTTCCTGTTTTGTTTTCAGATGGTTAGCTTGTGTTGGGAGCTTGCTTGTAACTTCAGGTCTTTGAAGGTTTGCGGTTTGTCTTTCCTGAATGCTGCTACTCCATCAATGATATATTTATCTTTCTTATTTAAACCTTTTAAAATGATTACAATTTCTTAGTTTGTTTGGAAACTGAGTACATACTTGCTGTTTGGTTACATGAACATATCTTGAGTTTCAATCCCAGTGCTCCCACACTGCATTCCTTTCATAGAGCAATAATTTATGAGGCAACCTAAAAAATTATTTCAGGTGTGTCTGTGTTGCATGGAAGCCTTTTTATTTGTAATTCATGTGGCCTAAGGGCTTGCTGGTTCTGTAATCAGGGTGGAGTCTTATATGCCATGGATCTTCTATTCTCTTGTGCTCCTTGTTCTAGCTTGCAAAAGCCATGAGCAGCTGCAGGGGAAATTAATGATTAAAATTTTAATATTCCATACTATTTGTTGCAACCTAAACATGTATGCTACTGGAGGATGAGACCTGTGACATGCTGATACTGTGTGCTAAGATGGAGAATATTGCTGCAGAATAAGACTTGGGTGTTGCTTTGTTTGGCTTCTTGGAAATGGAGATAGGAACTGGGTCTTATACTGTTGAAAAAGAGAAGAGGTATGGATAGTGTCATTTTCCTCTTCTCGTATTCCTTTGGGAAAAATGTTAGATTCATAGCATGATTTGATTGGGCTTCCCAGGTGGCTCAGTGGTAAAAAATCAACCTGCCAAGCAGGGGACATGGGTGGGAAAGAGCCCCTCTGGAAGGAAATGGCAACCCACACCAGTATTCTTGCCTGAGAAATCCCATGGATAGAGGAGTCTGGTGGGCTACAGTTCATGGGATCTCAAAGAGTCAGACAGGACTTAGCAACTAAATAATAAGAACAAAATTCACTTAAAACAAAACAAAACAAACAAACAAACAAATTTTTTTTTGATTTGTCCATGTATCTGTAATGTCTGCTTACTAATAGCTTTCTTTGAAAGCTATGGTCAAAGTTGAAATATAGTAGAAACCTCATATGTAAGTTGCCAAATGGAGTCCATTCAAGTAATAGAGGCAAAATACCATTTTAAAAGAAAAGAGGATCTAATTCTTTGGAGTTCCCATATTTAGTAGATCTGGGTTATTTTGAATTAGTCTGTACCTGCCAGGAAACCTCAACTGTTAAGTAACAATGAGGTGGGGGTGGAGGAGTGGTTAGCTGACTCAGAGTTGCATGCCATGATTTTGATGACAGGCAATTAATTTTTAGATTGTATATAATTGCATCTCAATAACATTTATACCTCTTCCTTTTAAAGAAGCTGATGTTTGTATTTGTGTCTTAAGTGACAAGCATAATAAAGTTAGCTTTTCAATTTTGAGTGCCAAGAAAATGTAACATTTTCACGTGGAACTTTATGTTGAAGATCTTCCTTGGGTTGCTGCTGCTGCTGCTGCTAAGTCGCGTCAGTCGTGTCCGACTCTGTGCGACCCCATAGATGGCAGCCCACCAGGTTCCCCTGTCCCTGGGATTCTCCAGGCAAGAACACTGGAGTGGGTTGCCATTTCCTTCTCCAAGGCATGAAAGTGAAAAATGAAAGTGAAGTCGCTCAGTCATGTCTGACTCTTAGCGACCCCATGGACTCCAGCCTACGAGGCTCCTCCGTCCATGGGGTTGTACAGGCAAGAGTATTGGAGTGGGATGCCATTGCCTTCTCCGGTTGCACCTCTCCAAAACTTCTTTCCCAAAATGCCCATTTGACTTGCCCCAGTGTAAGAGTGTGCTCTGAGTGTGTGATGTGGGTAAGGTCTCAGCAGTGAACTAGGAGGAAGGGAAGCAAGGCAGCTGTGCTCTGAAGTATCCAGGAGAAGCCAGCTCTACTGGAGCCTAGGGAGGGAAGAGGAAGCCTTCTCTGGTGTCCTGGCCACAGTCCCTGGGGTTGGTTTTAGCTGTGATTTGTTTGCAAGACCTTGGCTCAGAGATGATTGTGTTACATTACATTGAGTCACTCCATTTAGACATTGGTTTAAAAAGAAGCTCACAAAGCTGCCTGTTGAGCTTCTCCATTTTATAACACAATCTTAGTGGAAATAATTAGCTCTATGTCCATGCGGAAGCACACATCACATTTGCAAAATTAAAGAGCTTTCTTGTCAGGACTGCTTTCCTTATTTCTTTCCTTCTCTCCCACTGTTTAAATATCTATTTTGGTGGTAGCCTTAGTCTCAGATCCCATGGTTCCCTTTATTCCTTTATCTTTTTTTTTATTTAAAAGCAAATAAACAACAGAATACAAATTTGTCTATGTTTTTTACTCAAGATGATTAGATTTTACCACGGCAAATGCATGGGAACGTTGTGTTTTAAGAGCAAGAGCCGAATCTCAGATAAGATATTGTCACATTTTTGTGCGTTTCAACACCCATTTCCTTTGTATGCCTTGTAGCTAAAATAAGCGTAATGATGATAAAGGTAGTCTCTTTGAACAGAAGATTGGAGGTGGTTAATACTAATCCTACATATCACTATTTGTCATGGTGAGTAACTGGTCTGTCCTCTCCACAAAAATACCATGTTGGAAGATAACTGCTAAGCTTACTTTCATACTGTGGAAGAATTACCAGGAACGTCACATGTCATCTTTCAGTGAATACATTAACTACAGATATGAAAGTTTAATTTGGTATATTTTGTTATTTGAACATACATATTTCCAGTTTACATAAAACTGTGAACTGGACATTTGTTGAAATGAAAGATACCAGTTGGGTACTTACTGCTGCTGAGCCAGTAGGTATACTTTTCACGTATGTGCGCATGGGGCCACTTGTGAATTTTAGAATTTGTCTCTGGGAATTTGGCCTCTCTGAGGTCCTGAGCCCAAACTTGCTATGCTATCGTATTGGGGTTCAAGACGTCAGAAGAGAATTGGATTATGTTTTGCTACTCTGGATCACAAATTGCTCACATGTAAAGTTAAAATTCCAATAATTTTACTTCACAGAGTATATCTTATAGATGGTCTAAAAGTGTACATACAATGCCTGAAGCTTACGCAGCTGATAAATAATTGTGTTAAATACCTGACTATATAGCCCTTGAGGCAAGATTATCTTCTTATTTCCTGCAAACAAGAGCCATATGAATTCATATTTGCTGAGTAAATAAGTAAATATTGTCAGCAAATCCAAAAAGGATGTAAGAATTCACATTCTAGAAGTCTGCTAGAAACCCCACTTTGGAATTGGCATTGAGTTAGTACATGACATAGTTATACCTGCTTTCTGATTTCTCCATAAGTAACAGCAGGTATTTGTAGCAGTAAAAAATAGTACAGCTGAGGCAAGTGAGGTACATATGGACAACTTAACGGCAGCTACTGATTCAGCTAAAATTTCTCGCTTTATCTCTGCACTGCCTTGTATCACTTGAAGGCTATGCACTTGGTTGAAAAGATGATGTTTTCTGGGATTATAATTCACTACTCTAACTCTTTTTTTCTTATTGTGATGATATAAAAATAAACATCAAGGTCTTTTCTGTATCCTCTAGGTAACTGCTAAAAAGAAAGGACCATTATGTTACTCAGTGTTTCCTAATACAAAGATCAATATGATAAGTTCTTCAGATTCAATGATAGAAGACAAAAAGTTACTTGACTGATGAGCTAATGTATGCTTCTTTTTTTCAGGAAAAAAATAGCAAAAATTCTGCAGAATTATCATATGACTCTTTTGTTTGAGCTTCAATGATTCATCTCCTCCTTCCTTTACCGCATTATTTCTGATACCTCCTGACCTGATATTTGAAATATTATGTGTGTGCCAATTGTAAGCCATTTTTAAAACTGATTGTCTTAACCTAACTTGTACTTTTTAAATGGAAACAAGCTTTCTATCTATATGTGTCTATGAAAATCCTTAAAAATAAGTAAACTTAAGACATTTTAAAGTGATCATTTAATTCTAAATAGATTGCTTATATAGATCATAAACAATGGATCCATAACAGTAACATTCTGCTGGTATATCTAAACTATAAGAATTAAAGTGAGTTAATGAGATGAATATTTGTTTAAGAAATGTGTTTCAGAAAGCTTCAAGTACTAGTCATCAGACATGTAAGCCCATTACTCAAAGTAAGCCCATTACTCAAGTTATTTTAATAAGTGTCTTGACTGTTTTGAGATTGTATCATCTTGATATTATACTACTTATATGAAAATACTGAAAAATGTTATTTCTCAGATACTGCTAGAAGTGCAATAAGGAATCCTCTTGGCTCCCTCTGCCACCCAACAGAGAGTGATGTTTTATTTTCTAAATGACCAGTGTGTGTGTGTGTGTGTGTGTGTGTGTGTGTGTGTGTGTGTGTGTGTGTGCATGTGCGCAGTCGCTCAGTCGTGTCCTATTCTTTGCAACCCTATGAACTGTAGCTCACCAGGCTTCTCTGTCCATGGATTTCCCAGGCAAAAGTACTGGAGTAGATTGCCATTTCCTTCACCAAGGGACCTTTCCGACCCAGGGATTGAACCTGCATCTCCTGCCCGGCAGGTGCATTCTTTACCACTGAGCCACTGGGGAAGCCCAGACCAAAAGTACTAATAGCTTAAAAAACAAAACAAACAAACAAAAAAACCCAATTCCTTAGACTTTTCAAAATTTAATACTTTTGTGCTTAAAATGACACTATCATGGAAGTGAATAGCAACCCATGGACTGGGAGAATTCACTTGGATATCATGTATATGATAGATTTATATCTAGACTATATGAAGACTCTTATACAGCAGTAAGAAGACAAATAATCTAATTTAAAAATGGACAAATGATCTTGATAGACATTTCTCCAAAGATATACTGGAAGCTAATATCATAGGAAAAGATGTTATTAGTTATCCAGGAAATAAATCAAAACTACAATGAGATACAACATCACCCACACTAAGATGGTTATAATACAAAAGACAGAAACATATAAAAAAAAAGATGTAGTGAAACTGGAGTTGTCATACATTGCTGGCTAGTTGTAAAGTGGCACAGCCACTTTGAAAAAAGCCTACCAGTTCCTCAAAAGATTAGACTTAAAGTTATCATATGATCAAACAACTTTGTTCCTAAATATATATCCAAGAGAATTAAAACATTTATCCACACAAAAGCCTGTCAATGAATGTGCATAGCAGCATTATTCATAATAGCCAGAAAGTGGAAACAATTTAAACATCAATCAATTGAAGAATGAATAAACAAGTGTAGTATATCCATCCAGTTAAATATTATTTAATCATAAATTAAAAGGAAATACTGATACATGCCAAAACACATATAAATCTTGAAAACTATGCTATATGAAGAAACCAGTCACAAAGATTTCATGTAACATGATTGCATTTATATGACTAGGCTGATCTATAGATTTAGAGAGATTAGTGGTCTCCAGTGACTGAGAAGGGGGAAAAGTGGCAACAGAAGGTCTTTGGGGAATGATTGAAATAATCTGCAATGAGAAAGCGATATTCATTTTACAATTTGCAGGAGGCCTTCTGCAGTACAGAAGCCATGGGTTCAATCCCTGGGTAAGGAAGATACCCTGGAGAAGGAAATCGCACAAAGGATTCTTTGTGACCCCATGGACTGAGGCGTCCAAGCTCTTCTGTCCATGGGATTCTCCAGGCAAGAATACTGGAGTGGGGCACCATTTCCTTAAAGTAATAAGACGCATCTTTAAAAACCACAAATGAGTATCAGAGTAATTAGTACACTTGGGAGTCCCACCTTATACTGAGGCTGTGAAGTACTCTTTCCCCTATCTCCCAAGCCCAGCTCTCACTTGTGCGTGGATGAGGTGTGTTTTTTTGTATTGTAAAATCCGTAATCCAGCTGTGACACTTTCTTCCACCTCTACCTGTACATATGTTTCCTACAGAGTGCTGCTGCCTCTGTAGTGAGGTGCGTGAGGCTTCTGTAGATGCTGGGGAACAAGATGGAACAAAAATGCTTCACACCTGGTTCCCAAATTACAGGCATGCTGGACTGGGGCCAACTTCAGCCCACTCTGCTTTCCAGATTGGGAAATCCAACGGACAGTGGAGCCTGGTGGGCTACAGTCCACGGGGTTGCAAGAGTCAGAAATGACTTTGAGACTAAATCACCACCTCCTGTGGGGACAGTCTAATTATTTTGGGAATGATCAAATAGCAATTAGTGATATTCATTTCACAATTCCTTAAATATACTAATGACCAACAGACTGGTTCAAACTTGCGAAAGGAGTACGTCAAGGCTGTATTTTGTCACCCTACCTATTTAACTTATATGCATCATGAGAAATGCCTGGCTGGATGAAGCACAAGCTGAAATTAAGATTGCCAGGAGAAATATCCACAGCCTCATATATGCACATGGCACCACCCTTATGGCAGAAAGCATAGAGGAACTAAAGAGCCTCTTGATGAACGTGAAAGAGGAGAGAGAAAATGCTGACTTAAAGCTCAACATTCCAAAAACAAAGATCATGGCATCCGGTTCCATCACTTCATGGTAAATAGATGGGGAAAAAATGGAAACAATGACAGGCTTTGTTTTCTTGGGCTCCAAAATTAATGTAGATGGTGATTGTTGCCATGAACTTAAAAGATGTTTGCTTCTTGGAAGAAAAGCTATGACCAACCTAAGGTGAAGTGAAGTTGCTCAGTCGTGTCCGACTCTTTGCGACCCCATGGACTGTAGCCTACCAGGCTCCTCTGCCCATGGGATTTTCCAGGCAACAGTACTGGAGTGGATTGCCATATGACCAACCTAGATAGCATATTAAAAAGCAGAGACATTACTTTCCCGACAGAGGTCCTTCTCGTCAAAGCTATGGTTTTTCCAGTGGTCATGTATGGATGTGAGAGTTGGACTATAAAGAAAGCTGAGTGCCAAAGAATTGATGCTTTTGAATTGTGGTGTTGGAGAAGACTCTTGAGAGTCCCTTGGACTGCAAGGAGATCCAACCAGTCCATCCTAAAGGAAATCAGTCCTGAATATTCATTAGAAGGACTGATGCTGAAGCTGAAGCTCCAATACTTTAGCTACCTGATGCAAAGAGCTGACTCATTAGAAAAGACCCTGATGCTGGGGAAGATTAAAGGCAGGAGGAGAAGGGGATGACAGAGGATGAGATGGTTGGAAGGCATCACTGACTCATTGGACATGAATTTGAGCAAGCTCTGGTAGATGGTGAAGGACAGGGAAGCCTGGTGGGCATGCTGTAGTCCATGGGGTCGCAAAGAATAGGACATGACTGAGCAAATGAACAACAACATTTCACAATTTCTTGAATATACCAGTGATCACTGTACATTTTTGAAGAGTGGACTTAGTGGTGTGTGAATTATATCTCACTTAAAAAAAAATAGAGCTCTATATTGAGCAATGTGCCTTTAATACGGAGGTAAAATTGCCCATGGTCCACACTTTAAAGAAGCTCATAGTCTATTGGGAGAATGCAAACTGACAGTTAAGGCACAGAGTATACATCCTAAGGAAGAAGCATATATAGGATGCTGCCGGAAGAGATGTAACTCAGCATGGATGTTGTGGAAGCTGCCTGGGACTCCTAACCGTACTTGAATAGGAGTCACTGCAGGTAGGACCAGACTTCCATGTAGATCTAGGGAGCATAACACAAACTAATATTTTGAAGGCAGTACCTTTCTAACAGTAAGGACAGTTGAGGTTCAATGTAGGCTTCCTCAGAAGATTGCTTATTTGCCTTCATTGGAGCCAGTTGAAATGATTCCCTGGCATTTACTGGGTGAATTTTTAAATGCTCTAAAACCTCAGTTATTAACCTGAGTTAATAATACATCTCAGAGTTTACATGAGGACCACATGGAATACTGGGTGTATGTGCAATGTGTGAATGCACTATCTTGCACATGATAACACTGTTATTGCCGTCGCTATCACGACCACCACCATCATCATCAGGTGAGTCTTGGCAGTAACTCTGGGAAAGTCATTCAGGCAACAGATGGGAGAATTGATTTGAAAGATACTAGGATTTTGTGGTTTTCTCATTCTTGGTCACAGGGCTTGGAGTTTTCTGTTCCTTGATGTAAAACTTAGAAGTAAAGACAGACTTTGGTCCTATCCCAGGCCCCCATATTGACTATTTCTGTGCTTAAGGCAAACTACTCAGCCTCAATAAAGGTTTTTGTGCTGCTTGCTATAACAACTAGCAGAGATATGTGATTTTTTTAGAACTGTTACTGAGAAGAATTTTTGATGGGGACTTCCTGGATGGTCCAGTGGTTAAGAATCTGCCTTCCAAAGCAGAGGACACAAGTTTGATCCCTGGTCAAGAAGCTAAAATTTCACATGCTACACGGCAGCTAAGCCTGTGCATCACGACTGGAGAGACGCCATTGCATACAGGAAAGCCAATGGCTTAAAAATTAATTAAATTAAAACATTTAAAAAAGAACCTTAATGACCTTTGGAGATTGTGTTTATAAATATCAGCAGAACTCTGGTGAACACTGATAAGAGCTATAGGTGAACAGAGTGAGGGTAGAAAGAGACTCCTTCCTTAACCTTGCAAAAATACGCCATCTTGTGAAAACAGGCAAGTGGAACAACTTAGTTGGACATTTAAAAATATTATTTAAAATGTCTTGAGAGGTCTCTGATACTGGGAAGGATTGAGGGCAGGAGGAGAAGGGAGCAGCAGAGGATGGGATGGCTGGACAGCATCATCAACTCAAAGGACATGAGTTTGAGCAAACTCCAGGAAATAGTGGAGGATGGAGGAGCCTGGCATGCTGCACTGCATGGGTTCTCATAGAATCATACACGACTTAGCAACTGAACAACAGCAAGAGGTCCATAATTTCCATCATCAGCCCAGGTGTCCAGTGGGTATGCTCCCTCTTTCTGAGTCTGTTTCAATATTTATAAACTGGACTTGAGAAATGACATAATCTCTTATGGTGTTGTTAGCTTGAATTGGTATGGCTTTTGCCCTGTGTAAAAGAAGAAAATATGTATATATTTATTTTTCTTTCTGTCCTTTAATTATTTCACTGTAGAAGTTTTTCTGTACTACTCATTTGGCGTTCCTAGAAGTCATTATGTGCAACCAGAGGGTAGTGTCTGCAAATCGAAGGGCCACGTTCATGTTTTTCAGGATAATGTGAACTTAGGTTCATGGTGTTCAACACGTTTTGCAAACAACCTGGTAGCATTTAAGATTATTAGAATGCACTCTATTGGGGGTGATTAAAATAATAGATTCTGGGACTAGACTGCCTTGAGTTCAAATCCTAACTCTATCACTTTCGTTGTGACCTGGGATAGATCACTTAAGCTTTTTGTGCCACAGTTTTTCATCTCTGTAATGGAGATAGTTAGAGTATCTACCTCTTAGGATTGTAATGAGAAATAAATGAATTGCCATGTGTAAGCACATAAAACAGTGTTCGGTATATAGTTAGCAGCATTTGCTCAGGTGGAAAAGAATCCGTCTGCATTGTGGGAGACCTGGGTTCTATTCCTGAGTTGGGAAGATCCCTAGAGGAGGGCATGGCAATCCAACACCAATATTCTTGCCTGGTGAATCCCCATGGTCAGAGGAGCCTGACAGGCTATGATCCATTGGGTTGAAGAGGCTGACATGACTGAGCAACTTAGCACAGCACACAGCGCAGCAGCATTTGCAGTAGCAGATTTTATCATTGGGAATTAAATGCTAATCCTTATTTTAAAACTGTCCAAGTTGTTGCTTTTATGTTAAAGAAAGAGATTGATTCATAAATTTCGTCTGTGACCACCATACAACTGTCTGAACAGATCGTCTATCTCACATAAATTGGTCGTCATTCTTATATCATGTCACAGTGTGGGTCTAGCTGTTCCTGAGCCTTTGTCCAGTTCCTTTGGTTATTTTAGCGTCTTCTCATGCATGGATTCTAAGGCCAAAACTAGAGCAATAACCTTTCGTCTGACATATGCATGAATCATTGACATCTATTTCTGTGGATCACAGGGTAATTCCTCTGATAACTGAATAAAGTTCACTGTAAAAACAAAAATCATGACTCATAGATTATGAACTTGTCATGATTTAATAAGCCTAGTATTGAACTATTGGTATAATTTATTCTCACTAAAGCGGAAACAACTATGCTGCTACTGCTAAGTCACTTCAGTCGTGTCCGACTCTGTGCGTATAGTCAAGTTAATTTTCTTCCGGCTGTCCTGACAGATTTGTTGGGAAGAATGCTGGTCTATACTCTGAATTTCTGTTGCAGGATGTCTGCAGTAAGGCTCAAGAATTTGTATTTCTAAAAAGTTCCCAGATGTTACTGATGTTGGGGCCCCACTTTGAGAACTCTTTACAGCTGCTTGTCAATCAAATGCTTTATGAGCAGGATCCTTTCCCTCCTTTGTCTTACCTCTACGGTTGTATTCTCCGAAGACTTGCTCTAATGTCAACAGTGGGCACCAGTCTAATGTTATTTTCTAGGGGAGGAAACCCAAAGTCAGAGAAGTATTTTCCCCTGGTTACACAGTAAATTGACAGAATCTGGAAGATTTTTGTTTTTAATTGAGAATGATTTGCATCTCTAATTCTTAGACTAAGCATGTAGATTTAGAAAATGAGCATACAATTCCAGCTCTTCCATATTAGGAAGTATGAATTTTAGTTGCTTTATCTCTCTGAACCTCATTTGCTTCATCCGTGATATGAATACCCTCTCTGCTTAACATATATGGTTTCGTGAGAAGTAAATTACATACTGTGCATTAAAGTGCTCTGTAAATTATGAAGTGCTATACAAATATTTTTCACTCATCCCAGTTATCAGATGCAACATCATGTTGAACGTTTATGATAGGAACCTCATTCTCCCACTCATCTAGGGCAAATATTGACTTTTCTAACTATTTGGGAAGAAGTAGTACATTATAAACCTGTCACCTTTTGCATAGAATTTTTTTCATTTCCTTCCTATGTTGATTTCTCTGCTAATATGCTTCTAAAGAATATGCAATTAGAATTGCCATTTAGCTGCTTATGCATCTGAATACTTACACATATGTGAGATGTGGTCACACTCGTATGCACGACCTAATAATTTTTCCCCTAGTATCCTTTCATTTAACATATGCTACAGGTCACATTTATTAAGAATGAAATAAGTTAATTATTAAATGAGTTACTATTTTGCTTGAAATGATTTTTTTTTTTTTTTGCATTTGCATTGGAAGCAGAACTGAGTTGAACAAGCAGAAATGGATTTTTCTCCCAGTTCTGCAATTAACAAGTTGTGTAAGTGTTTCTCTTTCTGAGCCTCAGGTCCACATTTGTAAATGAGGCCAGATCTTACTCATACCTTCCACTCACAGTGTCTATGGTATTCAAATTATAAGTCACCTTTTAAATCATGTTCTTCACCTCCTTGAGAAACTCTGAACAGAGTAGCCACATTGACCTGGATCTATTCTAATAAGGTATTTTCCTTTTCCTATTTCAGGCCCAAGTGCTGTTTGTATCCAATGCAGTATAACTCCTCCATACCTTTCCTTCAGGATATGACTGGGTTTCTTGGGGCTGTTTTTCTGTTGCTATGGTTTAAAATGTAACAAGACTGTGTCCTTTTTGGATTCCCTGAGATAGAGATATTGGGTGGTGGGGATGGAGACAAGGCTGTCATGATTTTAGTGAGTTTTTCCCTTCAGGGATATTTGGAGGATCTTCCTTATTATTAATGCATAGTAAAAAATATTAGTTCTCTATTGCTGTGCAATCGATTACTTAAAAACCTAGCAGCTTGAAAACCCCACACATGGGACTTCCCTGGTGGTCCAGTGGTTAAGAATATACCTTCCAGTGAAGGAGGCTTGAGTTTGATCCCTGTTCAGGGAACTAACATCCCATATGCTGAGGGGAAACTAAAACCTGTGCTCCAAAACTAGAGAGGCTGTGCACTCTAGAGCCCATGCTCTGCAACAAGAGAAGCCTGCATGCTGCAGTGATGATCTACTGCAGCAAAAATAAATAAATGAATAAAATATGGTAATTAATTAAAAAATAACACACCTTCTTACATTTTTTTTGTGGGCCAAGAATCTGGCCACAGCTTAGTTGGACTATCTGTTCACAGTTTCTCACAAATCTGCAATCAAGATATCAGCTGAGTCTACAGTTTCATCTGAAGGCTCAACTGGGGAATGATCAGCTTCCAAGCCTGTGTGGTTGTTGTCAACAGTTCAGTGTCACCTGGCTTGTTGAACTGAGGGTCTTAGTTTCTAGATGACTGTTAGCAGGGGGACTGGCTTCAGCTCTTGTGCAGCTCTCTAGCCTGGTAGCTGAGTATATCAAACCATGGAAGCTGAGAAGGCAAGAGATATCTGCTTACCAGGTGTCAGTCTTAATCACGTGAAACCTAATGGTGGTGGTGATATCCCATCACATATACCATGTTCTGTTGGTTAGAATTAGGTGACTAGGATCAGACCACACTCAGGGTGAGGAGTTTACACAAGGCTGTGAATACAGGAGGCAGGGATCACCATCCTTAGATGTGCCATCTAAGAAACCTACCTACCATAGAAGGGGATGAAACAAGACATCTTATGCCTAAATAAGGAATTTAATACAAACATGAATTTGCTTGTGGAATCTGGTGGATTTGTGAGTCAGGGACAAGGAGGCAAGTGGGATACCAAGAGAAGAATCCAGTCTGGAAGGAATACACAATAATGAAAGGCTCTAACAGGTGGAGGAGGGATTCTTCTGTCTGAGAAGTTAAAGCTGGGTGGAGTTTTAGAGGTCTTTTTACCTAAACACCTCGTTTTCTCAAGGACTCCATGGTTCACAGAGGGTCTTGCTCAGGCTACAGAGATTGTAGCCAGATCAGTTGGATCAAAGTCCTCAAACCCCTTTGACACAGCTCTGGATTTGGCATAAAAAGATTTGACTTTGTGACTTTCAATTTGCCTCTGAGTAGCTGTGTTACCTTGATTGATTTTCTTCCTTAAAATGGTTATTCAGTTGGTAACATGGAGCTTTTGTTTATCTTGTATGTTTATTTATGTCTGATAAACACATTGGGGCTTCCCAGTGGCACTAATGGTAAAGAACCCACCTGCCAATGCAGGAGACGTAAGAGACATGGGTTTGATCCCTGGGTCGGGAAGATCCCCTGGAGGAGGGCATGGCAACCCACTCCAGTATTTTTCCCTGGAGAATCCTCATGGACAGATGAGACTGGCAGGCCACAGTCCATAGGGTTACAGAGAGTCAGACGTGACTGAAGTGACTTAGCACACATGATAAACACATTGACACTTGTTTGCGGAAATTTGTACAACTTAGAACAGCATTTTATTAAAAAAAATTATGTTTTTATTGAAACTAATGATGTGTAGTTTGAAGCAAAACAAGCATTCCTTTTTGTCAAAAAGGATGACTATCAGTTCATACAAATACAGATAATTTTATCTATTTCTAGATTTGTGTCAGACATCTATTGGTACATGCTAAACTACTCCCAAACACATTATTCTTATTTTGCTCATGAATCTTCACTTTGGGTACTGTTTCATGAGAATGGCTTATCTGTATTCTGTGAAACATGCCTGGTGGCTTGACTTGAATGTGGAGCATCCATTTTCAAGACACATGATGGTTGGTCAGCAGATTGGTGCTGAGAGCGTGGCTAGTGCTGTGGCTTGGTGATCATGGCTTCTCCCAATGTTCATACCTCCACATATTGCTTGGGCTTCCTTATAACATGGCGGCTGAGTTCCAAGAGTGAATAAATAGCCTAAGAGAGCAAGGTGGAAATGCATGCATTTTTAAGACCTAGTTTTAGAAATTACATATAATGTTACTTCCGTTGTACACTGTTGGCTGAGATAGTCACAAAGACTCACCCAGTTCAAGGGCAAGGGACGTAGACTCCACCTTTTAATGGGGTTATGGAAGGTTTGACAACAACATATGTGCAAGAGATATTGTTGTGGCCATCTTTGGAAAATACAGCCTATCGCTGTATTGTGCAGTGATAGTGTAGCACATTAGCATAGCACTGTGTTGTATTTTGTTGTACTGTATCATGTCATACTTAATCCTATCGTATTATAATGGCCTATGTTACATTTTATGGAGTTCCGTTGTTGAGTACTTACTAAGTGCCAGACATGTTGTAAGTTCTGTAGTTCTCTTAAAGTTCATTTAATTTATACAACAACTTCATGATGTAGTCATTATTTTCATTCTGACAAATCAGAAAACCAAGGCCCAGAGATGTTAAGTAAATTGCCCAAGGTCAAACCAGTTCATAAACGGCAGAATTCATATTGAAATCAAGGTCATCTAGTTTTGGAACCCATGCTTTAACTACTCTAACCTGATTATGTCCATGTTTTATCTATATCTCCAAACCTTGCCCACACCATCCTCTTACTTACATCTTTCCCATCCCCATCACCATCTGTCTACCTTAAAAAGAATGAAGAAGCAATATTAATACAGAGGAATCACAAGCAGGCAAGTATTGGCTTTGAAAGTAATAGGTCTGAGCCTGTCCCCAGGTGCTCCAGTCGCCAATGCTAGGAAACCGCCCCCGCCACCCCCCCGCCAAAAAATAACATTCCACTGGTTCCATCCATAGTGTGTAGTGGTCATGATGATTTTGCCTTTAATTTAATGAGACATATGGGAGTCTGGGGTAAGCTGGGAAGAATAGCTGAGTAAGAAGAGACAGATCAGAATAGAAAATGGAAAACAGGTGATATTAGTTGAAAACTAAAGAAACTGAGGGACATCTATTCTTGTCCCACAAAAGTTCAGCTCCTTGGTGTTCGTAAACAAAATCCTATATTGGAATTGGTTCCTATCTTGGAATTTTTACCAAAGTCTAACCCCCAAATTGAGAAAACTATAGCTAATTATGTATCAGTTTGTATCCGTTTTAAAAACTTGTTCATTTATCAAATCATTCTCATCTCTTTTTTCAACCAGCACATATTAAGTCCTTACTGAATACAGGATGCTGCAGTTTAAAAATCAGAGGGACCACAGTTCTAGTGCTCCCCAGCCCACAAAGGGCTTCCAGTGCAGGAAACAGATTTGTAAGCAGACGGCAGGGATAGATGGCAAATGCAATGAGCAACACTGTATGGATTCGTAGAGGAAAGTGCTCTAATTCCCTCCTTGAGAGATCAGAGGAGGCTTTCCAGAGATACCTTATGTGGATTTACTAAGGAACTGGAAACAGTTGAGCTCGGTTGGAACTGCAGGTGTGTAGGGCAAATGTCATGACCTAAACTTGGAAAGGCAGGTAAATGTTTCTGCAAATGCATTCTTTCCTTCTGTCTCCCCATCTGCCTTATAGACATAGTATTGACTCAGACCAGGAATCTCAGACCACAGCAGACAAAGATGCACAGTGTTACATTTCTCTGTGATCCCTCTGTCTGTCTGTCCTCAGTGCAGATACCTCATTGCCAGTGACTCATCTGAAAACTATCAGGATGGGGCCTAGAAAGTTCTGTGTCACATCGGGGTAAAATTACACCAGTCGTAAGTCACTAGAACCTCTAGGGTCAGCCTTTTTTCTCATATCCCTTCTTTATAAAACTGCTGGGCCTCTCTGTAGCAGTGTCGTGTGGTAACAGTCATGATTTGGAAGTGCTTCATTGCACAAAATCACACTTACCATACAGTGTCTTTTTGACAACGTACCACATGTGGGTGATTAACCCATCTAATAAAAGATGAAATGTCTTACCGTAATTCTCACGAAAAGGAAACTAAACTCATTGCTTCAATCCATGGTCAGTCAGTGGTCCTCCATAGTGTGATCTCTGTTCCAATGAACTCTGAAGTTTGAACTTGGTATATAAAATGGCTAAAGTAAAACAGATCTGGTTAAAACATGAAGTTGGGACTTGGATCTTTGTTGAGCATCATCCTCTTTCTCCAGATGCTGCCCTGAGGCATCTCCATATCTAATATGAAAACGAGTCCCATTGCACTGGGCTAATTCTTCATGTCCTTGGAGCCCTCAGGAAAGACCTAATGATCATTTTGCTTCCCAGGGTGGGATTAATGAGGGAACCAATCTACTGCCCATTTGGGGTCAGTCACATCATTCTCCCACCGATCCCATTGTAAGTTTATGTGGTTCAAAGCCAAACCCATGCAAGAATACAAAAACCAGATGATGAAGGCAGTGTGGTGCCATGGTAGAGCATGCAGATTCTCATCTTAATTTTGGCCCTGACTTGCTGTAAGATTTTTTTTGCAGACAAGCTACTTCCATTCTCTTAGGCTAACACTTCAGTTTACAAAGGATTTGAACTCTAGATCCCCTCAGGTTCTGTTAGAAATTATTCCATGGGTTCTTCATTCCTTGAGGAAGACTCATAACCTATCCTACCTCAGATCACAAAAGGATGAATTCTAATGTTTTCTACTCCCTTTCATGACCTCCTTTGGTAGATGTTTTGAAGTGTCATTTTTATGGGTACAGGGAGCTTGACCTGGTGAATTGGAAAAGTTATTCACCATATAGGAATTAAGTGCTTACTCACTTTTTGTCCAGGCTTCCCAGGTGGTTAGAGTGGTAAAGAACCTGCCTGCCAGTGCAGGAGACCTGAGAGACACAGGTTCAATCCCTCGGTCAGGAAGATCCCCTTCTGGAGGAGGGCATGGCAACCCATTCCAATATTCTTGCCAGGAGAATCCCATGGACAGAGCAGCCTGGCGGGCTACAGTCCATAGTGTCACAAAGAGTCAGACACGACTGAAACAACTTAGTACACACGCATGTACTTTTTGTCCATGTGTTGGTAAGTTAGGTTCAAACATTTCATTAGACTCCTGCCTTATATTGCTGCCTCAAATGAGAGTATAATCAGTAAGGAAATTCTTGGGGTGAAGACGAGGGAGGGCAAAGGCAGAAAAGAGAAGGGCTACGAATATAGAAACTGCCAGCCACTGTGTCTCTTGTCCTAAAACTATCAAGACAGATTTGATGTGGATCTAAAAAGTAGGAAGAAGGTGAAGGTAGACCCCAGGAGGGGCATAGATGGTGTTGACGGCAGAACCCTTTGTGATGGGCTGTGCATTTCACCTTTCCTCACTCCAGCACTGCAGTGTTGGGTAGATTCTTGGAAGTCTTCCGGACGAAGTCTCTTGGTCTTAAAGAGGAGGACAGCAAGTCTCGGGCTGGGGACGATTGTGCGCGTTCACAACGCTGCTGCACAGTCCTCTCACAGGTTAGCTTGTTGGAGAATGGCCTCCACTAGGGAGCAGTGCATGCAGGGCCCAGGTGGCCCTAAGAGGCCCCAGTACTGTGGGTCCATCTAAATAGTCACTAACACGTGCGTGGTGCTAGGGGTGAGACCTAACTGAGAAGAAACTAAGACTTCCACAGGGATGGCAGGAAAAGAAAACCATAAGCTTAATATTCTGATAAAAACAGGCACCACCATCATTCCTGGAATATACTTAATGCATTTAGAGGCTTTAAATCTATGAAAATAGTTGTGAGGTGTTCCAATACAGTGTCCCATTTAAGCTGGATGTTGGTAGATAGTTTAAGTGAAGTCTTTGTTTTGTTTTATTCATTATTGATTCCATTTTTTAAAAAAACTTGGAATGTGTGACACAGCAGTACTAAAATACACTGTCTCCCTTTGCATATTAAAGCTCCATATTATTTTTTGAAAATCCAAGAAAGAAAGAAATGGATGGGACCTCACTGTGGTGTTTCTATTTTTCCATGTCTTTTTTTTTTTTTTTCCCTAATACCATAAACACCACCAGAAGAGATTAGAGGATATTGACTTGACTGATAGCTCAGAGACCTGCAAACAATGGTTTTTAAAAGTAATTTTATGTAGTTTATGTATCTTTGGTAGCTCAGAACCTGATTACCAGACAATTCTGCTTAATTGCAGTGGCCTGGCTTAATGCTGAAGGCTGTCGCATTGTGCTTTATCTCATCATCTCCAAGTACAGCATCTGAGATGCAGAAAAGACTGATAAGCCCAATACATATAAAGTTAGTTTACTTGAGACTGAGGAGCACAAAAGCCTCCACCACCACCCATTTCCTTTTCTCTATGTGGGAATGAGGTTCTTCATTAAAAATTATGACCACTTCACAGCCTTTCCTGACGTGGGAAGGAAATATGAGCACAGGCTTACACAGCTATGCTCGTTCCCTGTTCAGCAACTTCTGAGAAGGTAAGACCTTAGAATGTGAGGATAGATTTGTAAACTTAATCTAAAGATGTATCACTATTGTGCTATAAGATATCTAAGTGCTTGTCTGCTTTTTTTTTTTTAAACAAACACAGGATATATGCTTTTAAAGCTGTTATCTATCAAGGCCTTTGTATTTTTATTTGTGAACTAGTTTCTTCCCATCTCTAGTTTTTCCTTCATCACTTTCATAACTTCCCCAACCTCTCATGCACAGAAGCATCCACACATTCACTTATACCTCTTATACCCCCATACTCACACATTTATACAAATGCATCATATATACACCTACACTTATGCAACATACATGCACATATATAATTACATAAACAAGACATACACATGTGCAACACACATCCCTACAGTTTTATACATATGCACACACCTTATACATATAACAGATATGTACACCAAACACCCCTACATCCTGAGCACTCTGTGGAGTTGTGATCTTTATTGTCTGAAGACATAATGGTCATAGTTGGTGTTGCCTAAGTTCCTATTATTTGCCAAGATCGCTGCTAAATGTTTTGTGTATGTTATCTTGTTTCGTGTTTATACTTAAGAGGTGAACTCGTAGTATCTCAGTTGAACAGAGGAGAATCCTGAGGCCTGAGGGTGGTTAAATAAGTTTCCCAAATTCACACAGTCCATGACTGTACAAGTGGGAATTACAGGTGGGCTGCATGGTTCCAAAGCCCTTACTCCTATCTCCAGCACAATAGAACTCTGAGATAGTACTGAGAAAAGATTTGACCTCTTATAAGAAAGACTTTAAATCAGAATTATTTGCACATTGAGATTTAGATCAAATAACTTTTCCAGACAAGGAGCTGACCTTTTATGGTAGGAATAGATCTGGACTAGAAATCAGAACACTGAGGGCCTTGTCATTTTCTCTGTCTCTGGTAATTTTGGGCAGATACATTCATGGGAAAATAATTCAATTTATTATATCCCCATAGAGATATAATTAAACTCTGCTGAGATGGTGCCAAAAGAGTTCTGTTGGAAAACATGCAGAAATTCTTTGCATTTGAGGTGTGGCCAGTCCAGTCCCTTGCCCTCTCATCCCATCTTCTGTTGACCTTGTCATCTAGTTGTCTGCCTCTAGAGGGGAAGCCAGGCCACATCTCATCAGTGGTTGCATTTATTCTAGCAAACACTTGGATTGGCTTCACTCCTATCTCATTGCAAGGATACTCAAGCCAAGACACAGCTCTTAGCTAATGTGAACAATTCTGCTCCCTGCAGGGACCAGTATCACAGGCTTGTTGGGCATTCTTTTCCAAAGCACTGCCTCACGTGTGTTGCACTTACTATAACTAAGAACACTATCATATGACTGACTTCCGGTTACAGAGTTAATATTTAGAAGATCAAGAATTTAGAAACTAGGGCTTATAATTACCAGCCAAGTTGTCTTTTCATTAGCTTATCATTCCTACCTTGGAAGTTGATGAAACACATGGGGCTCAAGGTTGGTGTTCGTTAAAACATCAGTGCTGAATTTTCATTGCTGCTTGTGCAGAACATAATATTTGTGACTTCTGTTGCTGTATTTACATCACTTTGATCATGAGGCTTTCCTGAACCTCATGTAGATATCCAATGATGTAGTTATACTGACAAGGTATTTCTGTGGTGAAAGAAAAGGGATGTTTTTTTGGTGTCAATGTGACCAAGGTACCTCAAAGGCAATCTTACTTTATCAGAATCTTAACAGAACTCCCTCTCCCCATTGGACACTCTCCACAACTTTTAAAGAAACTCCCTGTGTTACAACTGGTGATGTGCTGTAGTCCATAGGGTCGCAAAGAGTCAGACACGACTTGGAGACTGAAGAAAAACATCATAATTCAAGATAGAGCATAATAAGAAATCAAATAAAGCAAATCTAGCATTGCAATATTTTTTTGGAAAATAAGGCAAATAAACCTAGGCTACTTATCTCAAAAGGAATTTCCAGTTCCTTTCAACACCAGCAACATTGCTCCACTTTGACCCTTGTTCTGTAGTCGTGTCTCCCTCTGACTACAGCTCAGAAGGATTCTCTGCTGTTAAGAAGTCCTGTGATTAGATTAGGGCCACCTGGAAAATCCAGGATAACCTCCATTTCAAGATCTTTAATCTTAATCATATGAGCAAAGTCTCTTTTGCCTAAATCATGCTTTCAGAGGTGCCAGGAATCACAATGTGGACATCTTCAGGGGAGCCATGATTTCTATAAACCTTGGTCTTTTTATGGAGATGTAAATAGTTTTAGATTGTTAATAATATATAGAGAGGGAGGATGTAACTGAGAAGAGCTGAAGTAGACAGATCATGAGGTGTGTTCTGTGCTGTATGTAGAGTTCCAAAGCATCCTGATGGCAACAAGGAGCTAGACAATGCTTTTTAGCATGAAGGCACTTGATTTATAATGAAGTTAAACCGTTGCAGTAAGTAGCTTGATGCTACCTAACAATCCTTTGCTTTTATTTCTATGGGAAAATTAAGTCTAGTTTTTGACTTAATGTCCTGGGACATATTTCACGTCATTTACATAGTGTTGTGTCCCCCATTTGTTTTTTATCATATTCTTTTCTGCCTTCTTCCTCTACTTAGTTTTTCTGGAGCACAAAGGAATGCCATTCACAGTCTAGGACTTTTTTGGGTGAAAAGTTCATGATGCCTTTCATTGGGCAAGATGTCTCAGATTTTGGAAAGTGGAAGGTGGTAGCAGCAAGGGTGCTTGGGAGGACAAAGAGATGCCTGTCCCTTGGTACACTGAACTCGTGCTTCCTGGAGCAGACAGAGCCTGAGTGAGGGGAAGGATGACCTCTTCATATATTCAGTCCAGGAACAACACCCAGCTTTCTCTTGTGTCCCCAGGGAACAGGTCTAAGAAGTCAAATTAAAGAACTGCCACGGCTTCCCTGTGACTTTAATGTAGAAGTGGGCATTTAACTTGAGTACTTATTCAGGAATGATGTGTAATGCTGAGGGGAGTTAGTGAATAGAAGGATCCTAGGAAATTGAAAGATTCAACTGGTGGAACAGGGAAATTGAGATTTATTGTTCTGTCAGGTGCAATTACCCTGTTGTGTTGCGGAGGAAAGCAACTAAAGAGTACATTGGCTTGTGACACCACCACGGTGGAATCAGGCTCAAAGGAGACAGTGTCAGAGCTGGGTTCAATGCCTGAGCTTCTACCATGCAAGTCACTTGTGAGACAATCCCTTGACACAAAGAATCAGGGTGCCCACATTATATCTGATTACAGAAATGTTAATGCAGAGGAGTAAACTGGTTTTGATCTTTGTGTAATTGCAGGCTGGAGAACAGAGGGTTGTATTTTTAAAGGTCATATCTATTGTTCATGGGAAATGTGTTTTATGCTTACATGAGACTTCATATCGAGAATGGGAAATGAGCGTATTTGAAGGAAAATTGAAAGCTATTTTCCATGTGTGAATTTCACATGTGTGCATATATGAATATGTGTGTGTGTTTCTGGAAGAATTTAGCATCCTGAACATTTGTTCCTTCTATGCTGTAGTTGGTGGTATCCAGCATCCACAGTGGTGCATGGAGAGGAAGAAGACTCTTATCTCCCACTTTAGATGTTAATTATGTAACACTTTTGTTTCAGACAAGGAATGCAATTTCAAATGTGACTTCTTTCCTAACTTGCAAGTAGAGTTGACAACAGTGGATGATCTTCTGTACATGAATTCTGAAAGGGTATCTTTTGAACAAGTACTAGTTGAATTTCATATCAAACTACAAAACCAGAGAGATTTGAGGTGAATTGTTCTTTATTTGGATGAACGAGGAGAGCCCATGGGGCTAAACCTGTCTGAGGTCGTGCAGCAGGTCAGTGGCGCTGCCAGCGCTGGAGCCATCATCACCTGACTCCCAGTTAACTTTCTTTCTAGTCCAGCGCAGCTGCCTCCCAAGTTTAACAGTCTATGACTCACAGTCCAAATCTATGGTGACATATAATATGTTACTTTGATTCTAAATCAACAAGCTACTTTTAGAAGTGCTTACACTGCTGCCTTCCTTTTTACGCTATTGGATTCTTCACATTGAGTCTTATTTCTAGAACTCCTATAAGAGTAACAAGAGGAGCCATTTATTCATGATCGTTTGAAGGATGTATTGAACACTTGTTGGGTGGCAAGTCTCTTTGAGAGGGTGAAGGCACAGCTATGAATAAAACAAAGTGTATTTCCTCAAACAGTGCATTTTCCTCTGGGGAGAGGTACCATAAGTATATAAGCAAGTAAACATTTCAGTCTAATGGAGTTAAGTGCTACGTAGAGAAAAATCAAGCAAGACTAAAAGGGGGGAGAGAGTGCCTTGGTTTGTTGCTGTTTCGTCGCTTAGTCATGTCCAACTCTTTTGCTGGACATGGACATGAGCCCATGGACTGCAGCCCGCCAGGCTCCTCTGTCCATGGGATTTCCCAGGCAAGAATACTGGAGTGGATTGCCATATTCTTCTCCAGGGCATCTTCCCGACCCAGGGATCAAACTCATGTCTCCTGCCTTGGTTGTTTTATATAAGGCAGTTGGAGAAGCTTAGAGAAGGGAGGTAGGTGAGAGAGTGAGGCATGCAAGGATCTGGGACAGAAGGTAGCATGTTCCAGAGAGAAAAGCACTGGGGAAGGAGCCTAGCTGGCAGATGTCTGGTTTGAGAAAGGGTAGAGGAGCCAAAAGAAGCTGGAGCTGAGTGATCCTAAGGGGAATGAGAAAGGATAAGGGCAGGGAGGAAACAGGGACTGTTGCACAGGATCTTGTAGGCTGCTCTGAGTGAGATGGGGAACACTTGGAATCATGTGATTAACATTAAGCATCACTCTGGCCCCTTTGTGGAGAAGAGAATGTGGGCTAGAAACAATACTTGGTTGGTAGGTAAGGGGCACACAAATGAGGTTCTGGATATATTTTGATGGTATCATCCACAAGTTTAGTGCACGGATGAGATCTAGAGTATGAGAGCAAAAGAAGAGCCAAGAATGACTGCTAGGTTTTAGCCTGGGCAGTGAGAAGGGTGAATACTCAATTTAGTGAGATGTCAGGAGGACAGCAAGATAATTAGTATTGTGTTTTGATTTTTGTTTCTTTGAGAAGAAAAGGTGTTCAGGAATTTGATTTTCAATATGCTAAATTTGAGCCAACTGTTAGCCTTAGAAGTAATGGTTGAGTAGACAGTTATGTATTTGAGCCTGGGGTTCAAGGGCAAAGTGTTGACTTGATATAGATTTAGGAATCAGTAGATATAAATTTCGGAGAAGGCAATGGCACCCCACTCCAGTACTCTTGCCTGGAAAATGCCATGGACAGAGGAGCCTGGTAGGCTGCAGACCATGGGGTCGCGAAGAGTCGGACATGACTGAGCCACTTCACTTTTACTTTTCCCTTTCATGCATTGGAGAAGGAAATGGCAACCCACTCCAGTGTTCTTGCCTGGAGAATCCCAGGGATGGGGGAGCCTGGTGGGCTGCCGTCTATGGGGTCTCACACAGTCGGACACGACTGAAGTGACTTAGCAGTGGCAGCAGATATAAATATAAAATCGTGATACTGAGTGACATTATCTAAAATGATAGATTAAGCTCTGGGGCCAAGATTTTGATGTTTCTTGGAGACATAGAGGAACCATTAGAGATGTCATGAACAAAGATATTGAGGTTGGAAGAGAATCTAGAGACAAAACCATCTAAAAATGTAATGTAAAAGTGCTTCAGGAGTGAGTGAGTGAATGAGCAATTTATCTGCACTGTTAGATTAAATGCCATGAGAATTAAAACATGGACAACTGGATTTAAATCTTTGATGGCTGTTACCTTAAGACAAACAATTTTCACCATTCTTCTGAGTCAATGGTTCACGCGTGTTTTACTTTTTCTTTGTCCAGGTGGAACCCACACTAAATAATTGTTAAATACAAGGACTCTGGAATTATACTGCTTGGAGTCCAATCCTCATTCCATATTTACTAGTTGTTTGAGGGTGGAAAACTTATTTGCCCTTCCTCTATGCCTTTTTTTAAAGGGAGGAAGTGATATTATCCACCCATAGGGTTATTGGGAGGATTAAATGAGATAAACACTTGGCACAGTATCCATCATACAGTAAATGACCCAGGAATGAAATGAAGCAAAAGTAAAATTAAGAGTAAATTTAACAAAAATTCTTGGTATGAATTAGGCTGTCAGTGGATGTTTGCTGAACCAGTGAAGACAAAGGGTGGGAAGGGGGGTGGAATAAAACCTTCAACGCTTTCTTTTGAATATGTTTTTTTAAAAGATTTTTTGATGTGAACCATTTTTAAAGCCTTCACTTAATTTGTTACAGTGCTTCTGTTTTATGTTTTAGATTTTTGGCCTCAAGGCATATGGGATCCTAGCTTCCGGACCTGGGATTTGTCCTGCACCCCTAGCATTGAAAGGTGCATTCTTAACTGCTGGGCCACCAGGGAAGTCCCAAACCTTCAACACTTTTTAAAACAACTCAGCAAAGAGAGTTTCTAGAACTGCCAGGCCATAGTTATTTTTGCCATTTTTACCTCCCCCGTGCCATTCTAAATACAAGCAAAGTAAAACCACAGGTTTACCCCAAAGGTCAGAAATGAATGTGGTGAATTTAAAGGATAATGGATCACACTGATGAAGTCTGATTAACTTTCTGTCTAGGGATGGGCATAAGACTGCTTTTTTCAGCGTAGCAATGCCTTTGTTCTACTCTGAATTCATGGGGAAAAAGAAGAATTATTGTTTCAACAAAGAGCTTGACGTTTTGTCTCCAACGGGAAACACAAATCTCCATAGAGACTAGGAAACAAACTATCTGATTTCCAGCACATATTCTGCTGTTCCCTTGCTGGTTCAGTGATCTTAACGTGTCTCTGTTCCTTTTGGGCCTTAGTCTCTCCAGATGTCACATAAGGGAGATGAAGTAGTTAATTTCCAGTGCTTCCTCCAGCCTGGAATTCTAGGTTTGGGATTGAGGAATAATTCCTTCTGATGACATATGGCCCAACCTTCAGCTCTTAATTGGCCCACTGTCATAATCACAAGTACTTGATTATTCACACATTTTTTAAAAATATGAATTGCATAGAGATGTTCAATGATGGTGAAAATTGAGTCCTAAATATTCTATCAGATGTATATGTAATGTAACCTATTCAGGATCTCAGTAGAGTGTAAAATGATAAATGAAATATGCACAAAGTGAAAAAGGCTTAGAACATTATAAGGAAGTAATACAATTTGAGTTTTATGAGTTAGGGATGATAGTATATTAAGAGCTTCAGTTATAAGAAGCCTGAAGTTGACGTATATAGTACTGTCTCTAGTAAGGAAAACCAATTAGGATGCGTTGTTTTCATTCCTGAATGTCCATGTTCAGAGAATCAGCTATTTCACTCAAATCTGGAAAACGAAGCTTCTTGCCAGCCCCTCTGTCCAAGTCATGCTGGCTCCTGACTCATGCTAGTTATATTTATAGTTTTGCATATTTTATTAATCTTCTATTGCAGCCATGCCACAAAGAGAAATATTTTCCCTTTGAAAAAGGTACCCAGAATCACCCAGTTTCTCATTAGAGAAAATAAAAACACTTACCTCGCATAAACTCACTTCAGAAAATATGAATGTAACACTGTTCCCCAAACCACTTTCTCCTTTGAATGCCAGTTGTCAACACGGCAGCCCTCCTGCCTCCTCCTTCCAGCATCTCAGAATCTTCTGCCTGCTGGCCTGGGCCGGGGCTGGGGTCATCCATCTGGCAAAGCATAAAGAGCTCCTGATCTCCCTCTGGTATCTGGAACCTGGATTCTTGTTCTGCCACTCAGCAACTCTGTGGATGCTGGTAGAGTATTGAACTTCTCTAGATCTGAATGTGCTCATCAATAAGAGAGGAATGATTACATTTACTTTTCGATGGGGCCAGAATTATGAGAAAGAACACATGCAAAGCATCCATCCCGTAACCCATAGTATGTGCAGGTTTGCCTCCCCTCCTCCAGGTGACCAGTGGTCTTTGTAGCGTCACCTGGTTTTTCTCTTTGCTATGCCATTTGCAAAGGGTCTTCCACTGATCTGATAAGATAGGAAACATGGCATGCAACCACCACTCAGGACTCCATCCAATTTAGTGAAGCCTCAGAGGTGATGCTAGTGGTAAAGTATCTACCTGCTAATGCAGGAGATGCAAGAGATGTGGTTCCGATCCCTGGGTTGGTAAGATACCCCGGAGTAGGAAATGGCAACTCGTTCCAGTGTTACTGTCTGGAGAATCCATGGATAGAGGAAGTAGGTGGTCTACAGTCCATGGGACCACGGGAGTCAGACACTTCTGAGTGATTAAGCGAAGCACAGCACAGATCACTACCCAGCAATCTCTGAAGCACTGGCATGTCAGTTTCCGTGTGTTTCGTAGGCTTCTGTTATTTCACAGTCTCCATAATGTAATGTGGGATCCACCAGTCCTGGACTCCAGTCCTCACTCTCAGATTCACCAACTCTTTGACTTCTGCCAACTCATTTCTTTCTACATATTTAAATAACTCCTATCCCCTTGGACTTCCCTGGTGACTCAGTGGTAAAGAACCTGCCTGCCAATGCAGTAGATACAGGTTTGATCCCTCAGTCGGAAGGATCCCTGGAGTAGGAAGTGGCAACCCACTGCAGTATTCTTGCCTGGGAAACCCCATGGACAGAGGAGCCTGGCAGACTACTGTCCATGGGGTCACAAAAGTTTTGGACATGACTGAGCGACTAAACAACAACAAGCTATCCCTTAAGGTCTTCCCAGAACTGCATAGATTCTTTATGCTTGTGTTTATTCAGTATTGAAGTATTGAGGGCCATCCTCCCCTGAGTTCCCTTTCTTTCCTAGGATTCAGAGTTTATATGTACCCTCTGTTAGGCCTGGAACAGTCACTCTGTAGCATTTCTCAGTCTGGCTGGTCTATGGGCCCTTCAAGGGCTGGTCTTCCTTCTTGATAATGATAAATTCAGTGCTTTCCTCTGATATCTTAGAGTTTGCAAAGTAATTTTTGTTTTGAAGTCTCACGGTAACTCTTGAAAATGGTAATCCTCAACATATTTTAGATACGAGGAAACAGACAAAATGATTTCCTCAGGAGTCCTATAGAAGTGCTGCATAGCCTAAATTTCAGGCAGCACCCTTCTCCCAGACCAATGTCCTGCCCTTTATTCTGAATGTAAATGTAACTGCCAACCTGGTTAGGATGTCTTTGTGCTTATTATGCCGTGCATTGTGCTTGCCGCTCAGTTGTGTCTGACTCTTTGTGACCCTGTGGGCTGTAGTCTGCCAGGCCACCCTGTCCATGGAATTCTCCAGGCAAGAATACTGGAGTGGGTTGCCATGCCCTCCTCCAGGGGATCTTCCCAAACCAGGGATCGAACTCAGGTCTCCCGCACTGCAGGTGGATTCTTTACTATCTAAGCCACCAGGGAAGCCTAAGAATACTGGAGTGGGTAGCCTATCCTTTCTCCAGCTTATCTTCCCGACTCAGGAATTGAACTGGGGTCTCCTGCGTTGCAGGTGGATTCTTTACCAGCTGAGCTACCAGGGAATCCTGTGTGCTTATTAGTCTCTGAGCAAAAATGTTTTTTCTTACATGAATATAAACTGAAGCTTTTATTTTCTGGAAGGTTATAGGATCTACATATTCCTCCTTTTCCAACAGATTCCTAATTCTATATTTCTTGTTAAGCCCCAGGGACATTTTACTCAGTGTAGAAATTCACTGTTGCCATTGTCTTCTGCAGAATTCTTAGTAAAGCATTATTTCTTCATTGTGATGGGCAAGGGGGGTGCTCTCGGTAGCTGAATGTACCTTGCCTTGGGTAGTGATTTGAGAGGCAGTGCTGTAAAAGAAAGCACACTTGTTTTAATAAGTACTCTTGACTTTCCCCCCATCTCTTTAATGGAATGCCATCTCATACTTAATAACCCACTGGGCTTGTCAGTACACATCCCTGTCATTACTCAAAAATGTAAAGAAACAATATGCTGTGGAAAGAGCACTGTGTTAAAAGTCAGAAAGGCAGATTCTAAACCCTCCTCTTCCATAAATTATTTGACTTTGAAAAATCACTTCACTTATCTGAACATCTTGTTTATTTTTTATAAGGCGTTGAACTAGATCTTTTCTAAGGTTCTTTGGTAAATTCAGCCAGTTTTCTCCTTCCTAATTTATTGGAGTACTACCCTTCATTGTTTGCATTTTCCAAGGAAATGCTTGCAGCATGTAAAATTAAGAGGCTGTATGGCTATTTATTGAGTACAGACTATGTGAAATATAATTAAAGTGTAATAGAAGTTTGCAGGAGGGAGACATCCGGAAGAGGAAATTTTGAGTAATGATAGGACAGTTTGAAAGTTCAGGTTCTATTGAGAATGGGGCATCACTGAGGATCTATTATACATGGAGGTGAGCAGTTAGGTATAGGTTGTAAGGAATGGCGGTGGTTTGGCATGAGTTTACAGAGTGTACTGCAGGCATGCTCTCTCCGCCTTGCCCCTCTCTTTCTCTCAAACACACACACACACACACACACACACACACAACTCTTTTCAGGGTCTCCTAACTGTTGCTCTTTTTACTTCTGGAAACAGATAAACTGCCAACATTAAGTAGATGTGTAGACTAGAGAAGTAACTCCTTTAAAACGATGGAGAAAGTCGGGTTTACCAGCATCTCTCAGTCACATGATTGTCATTTGGGATTCTAAGAGTTTATCTTCCCTATTAATGGTAATATCCTGTGGGACAAAATTTTGTATATATTCTTTCTTGAATTTCCAGCACCAAGCATGGTTCAACCATAGTTGGTACTCAGTAGTATATGCTTGTACTGGATTGCTGCTGCCTAAATTGGAAAATCCCATGGACGGAGGAGCCTGGTGGGCTGCAGTCCATGGGGTCGCTAAGTGTTGGACACGACTGAGCGACTTCACTTTCACTTTTCACTTTCATGCATTGGAGAAGGAAATGGCAACCCACTCCAGTGTTCTTGCCTGGAGAATCCCAGGGACGGGGGAGCCTGGTGGGCTGCGGTCTACGGGGTCGCAGAGAGCCGGACACGACTAAAGTGACTTAGCAGCAGCAGCAAATTCCTAGGAGGGAAGGAAAGAAGGTAGGTGGTTTTTCTTACATTGAATCACTAGGAGGGAAAAAAAAATTTTTAATGAGCTACCAATAACAAAACTGCAGTGAAAGAATTGACAGCCTGGATCTGTAATCTGCCTGACCTGACAATTAAAAGAACTTATTACTGTGTCAGCCTGCCAGCTGGATCTCCTTGAAGTGTAGCGTGTGGCGCTTCTGAGCACAATTCAAGTGCGAGCTTCCTTTTCTCCCCACTTCGTGTTTGTTGAGCTTGGGAAAGAAGCAGTTTTATGTGAACTAAACCCACTCATCTCAAGTGTGTTTAATGACAGCTGTATGTGACAGATAAAATAAAATCCTACAGCCTCATTTGATGTTTGTTTTCATTTCAGACCTTAGTGAAAGGAGACAGGGGAGATAAAATAATGTGGTTCAAGCAAAGGAGTTAAAATAAATTATCTATTATCACAATCTTGTCAGTTTCTCTCCAGGGAAATTTGAGAGGTCAAAGAACACAAACAGTACAAGCAGTGATTGTGATTTATAGAGCCCTTGTAGTGTGACTTTGTGTTCATATCTCATCCTGTCCCAACGTCAAGTCTGTGAGCTTACCTGGCCAGAGACTATTGTCCTCTTATTACACATGAGGTTGAATACAAACCCCTACTTATAAAGTGATCCTGTTGATTTTAATTTTGAATCCAGTGATTCCTCCAGCTTTCTATGCTGACCCACCAATCGAATACATGTGCAGTACATAGAAGACATTCTGTTCCTTAACTTTATTGAAGCACACTTATGATGTAGTATATGGATAAACTCTCATCACAATATCCTAACTATCGGAAGTATGTAGAATAGACCTTCAGAGTCATCTCTCACTAGCCACTTTATTTATTTCTTCTCTGCCCACACCAACTCTATACTTTCTTCATAAAGTAATTACTATAGTCTGTTTGTATATCTTCCCAATGCTTTACCAATATATGTGTGTATATATATATATATATATATAGCAATAGCTTTGCAAGTAACATTTATTTTAAAATGTATTATCATACATGAATGGGTTTCCCTGGTGGCTCAGCAATAAGGAATCTGACTCTAATGCAGGAGACGCAAGTTCGATCCCTGGGTTGGGAAGATCCCTGAAGGAGGGCATGGCAACCCACTCCAGTATCCTTTCCTGGACAATCTCATGGACAAAGGAGCCTGGCAGGCTACAGTCCCTGGGTTCGCAAAGAGTTGGACATGACTGAAGTGACTAAGCATGCATGTACACGTGCACATCATACATAAAGATCATACAAATGATATTACCTCTTGTCTCTAATTCATTCTTTCCTCTGTTCATTTCAGTAAGTGGGATTTGCATTCAGTGCTCCATATTTTGAAATGCACCATCATGTACCTCATCTGTGCTGGTAGGCATTCAGAATGGGTTTTAGCTCTTTAGTAGAAGTCATACTAAGATGAGCTTCCTTGCATCAATATCTTTGCTTTTGTGTAAGTGTAGAATTAAATGTCCAGAAGTATAATTGCTTGGTTTTTTGAGGTTTGTCAAAAGTCAGTTTCAACCAACATTTCAGATGTTAGAATCCTTATATTAGTCCATGTTATAGACTTGAGCTTCCACTTAGTTGGTCAAGGATGTGTTTTTTAGACCAACTAGACACTTCTCTAAACAGATGCTTGTGGCCAGGAGAGTGAATGTCGGGGAGGTTATTTTCCATGGCTCTGTGGTTTGGATACAGGGAGTACTCACCATGGAAGAAGAGTGGGGTATTCTTGTGATGATTTTGTTTACTTTAAACAGCCACATTCTTATTTCAGCTAGAAGAAGGTACTTAATGCAATAAAAATATCTACTAGAATTAAAAATGCAAGTGGTGCCATGTGCTTAAAACTACCATGAGTTTATTCTTTATTAAGAAACAAATCTTTCACATAATCAGGCTTGAAAAAAAGTACAATTTAACTTTCTGCACCAATTATATGATATAAGGGTCCAGAGAATCAATTCTACCTCCCAAGCCCTCCTGTCTCTTTCCACCTTTCTCACTTCTTATTTCTAGAGGTAATTAATAGGGACTGAATTCTGAAAATGTGGGTATGGAAAAAGAAGAAAGCTCTTGTACGTTATTATAGATTGCAGATGAGCCTTCTCACAGAGGTTTCCCAAATCACAGATAATGTGTTACAAGAAGAGACAAAAAATAACTCCCTTTCCCTCCATCCTTCTATTTTTCTTTTCCATTGTTAAAAGGCTCGTTATTTTTAAAACCATAAATATACCAGTATAAGTCAGAATCCTGTTTACCTAAGTTCTTTTAAAATAAAGAAATTGTTTCTCAAGTTTGTTGTCCTTAGGTCCTTTTCAGTTGCAGGAAACCAAGATGTGCTTAAAGCTACCTCAGATGACATTAGATGGTAGGAATTTGTGGTGAGGATACAAAGAGAAGGAAAGAAGTCCTAAAATTGTGTCAACAGCCAGACAACCAAGCCTCATGGAAACTTGGAAGATCACTAAGGGCACAACAGGAGCTGATTTTGTCATCCCTTCCAAGTAAACACCCGGTGCTTCCTTATCCAGTGGGTGTCCATTCCTATGACCTAACTTCTTTCTTTCCATTCCCTACTGCTGCTCTTGATGACTCTGTTTAGTCTTCTGAACCCCATGATGCTCACTCTGTATTGCCCTCTCCCGACTTAGCGCTTCTTCATACACTCTGTTTATCTCTTGCTTTTGCCCCATTCTGTTTCTACTACCAACCATTCTTTCTCCGTATGCCTTGCACTCAGAGCAATAGGATCCATTATTTTACTTGGTTCCTATCCAGTACAAATTGGGAAGGACACATCTCATGGAGCTGGTTTTGGTTCAACATCTGATCCAATTAGTCGTGGACTAAATTCAGAATTACCTGTTTACAAAGCTGTGGTGGTAGATTTATTAAAAATAAACCACTTTTTGAGGCTCTCACCTTACACAGAGTTGTGGATATGGTAGAAACTCAATATTTCATGCTGTCTCCTGTCAGACAGAGGTTTTAACTCAGCCAAATGGAAGGTTTTGATGATGCAACATTCAAGTCTACATGCTCCAGAAACATTCGGAAGACTTAGATTCTGGTTCTCGCATTATTCTACCCAGAAGTGGAACTTCTTGGAATTTAGCTCTCATTGCTAAACTTCAGTCTATCCATCTTTTCAAGAAGTTTGACTGTACAAAAAAGAAAAAAAAATCTACCTTAAGAGAAGAGTAGGCCTAAATCTAAGTGCCCGCTATCCTCTGCCTTCAAGTGAAAGTGAGACCTGTTTTCCCTTGGAAATGCACCCATGGAGTGGGAGCCATGGAAGATATTGATGGGTGTGGAGAAGGGAGGGAATGAGGGAACCAGCAGCAGTGGCTAGGATCAACAGCATGACTGGAAAGATTAGTTTAGCACAGAGATTGGGTATTTTTTCCTCTGTTCCTATAGAGAGAGATAAGTACGTCTATAGAAACAAAGATAGGTTGATAAGAAGTGAGTGACTAGGGGTGAACATTTATGCTACATAGCCTCACTCTTTTCTAAAATAAAGAGGGAAGTTATGTGTGGAAAGAGGGCATGGAAATGTGTGGACCCTTTGGGAGATATTTAATGAAGAGATACATGAGAAGGTCGTGGTGTAGCACTGAAGGTCATTTGAAATTAATGATTAGGTCTGCACTATTTCTTGCCTTTCTCAAGAATTCATGCAATCCCAGAACTACCAAAATGAAATGAAATGAAAAGAAGGAAGGGAGGAGACACTGGTTGGTTACCATGAGTTAAGGTTAGCAGAAACTTTGGGTGAAAAGAAAGAAACATGGCTAATTGAATATTAATTGTTGTGACTTCAGGGAGCACAATAAATAGTACCCTCTCTACCTGGGAGAGCTGCACAGCTCAGTCGGTAAAGAATCCATCTGCAATGCAGAAATCTGCTTGTGATGCAGAAGACCTAGGTTCAATTTCTGGGTCCGGAAGATCCCCTGGAGAAGGAAATGACAACCCACTCCAGTATTCTTGCCCAGAAAAGCCCATGGACGGAGGAGCCTGGTAGTCTATAGTCCATGGGGTGACAAGAGTCAGACACGACTTAGCGAATAAACCACCACCACATCTCTACCCATGTTCTACAAGTAATTGAAAGAAACAGGAATCAGACAGAGACTAAAATGTTAGCCTTATGACAGGTAGAAGTACCATGGATGACTGGCATGAGCTTTAGGTGCAAGGAAATTACTACTGTTTTTCCCCTGAAATGACAGATGGCCCTTTGATAATAGTCAGTGATGCTCACCTGCAGGCTTCTCCTGGAGTGAAGCTGTCTTCCACACAACCTTCCCCTGAACAATTCAGAGTCTGAAAAAGTAGAGAAAAGCATCATCTTGCCAGCAGCCGATTCTGAGTAGAACTCAGAAAGGAGCTGAACTATACCTGCCCTGTTTTTTTCCTCAAAGTCACCAGTCGGTTAAGTCGCCGCTCCTTCTCAGGAAGTTGAGTGGGGCCTAGACAGATGATAGGAATATTTTTCCATGGAAGGTCCCTCCACATGGAAAACTCAAAGAGCAGGGAATGCACTTCCTCCCTTCATTTAGTGATGGTAGTTCTAAATGGGGTGTCAAGGAACTGGTTGAAGGCAGAGTGGTTTGACGTAGAGGCAAAGAGACTCGAGATGGCTCAGGCAGATGATGGAAAGGACCACCTATTCTGGAGAGAGTGTGGTGATGAGCGGTGGAGGTGAGGTCTGGAATGTAGCTGGGTGGTGGGTACTGCTGAGTGGATGAGAGTGGCTGGTGAGGTGAGAAAGAGGGAGGTATTATAAGACTACCTGAAGGGGGCTTTCTCCCCTGGGCTTGCAAGTGAACAGGTTTTGTAACTTAGAGATCAGTTTCTCTCATTTTCCTCCTGCCTCTTCCTCAGGCTCCAAGTCCATCTTCCATGTACTCAGTCTTCACAACTTTTGGGTGGCACAGTCACCAGTTTTGTGTCTGCTGAAAGGAAGTGCAGACTGTATGGTTTTTCCTAATGTTGTAATTTATACAAAAGCTCATGGGGGCTTGCCTCCAATGGCAGTATCCCATCAGAGACTTGTTCACTTATCTGTAATAAGAGGTGCCTGTTGTCAGAGGTTTTCAAGTGAATTTGTAAAATAATCATTCTGGTTGATCCAGACATTAAAAAGAATTCTTGGGTTTCTGATGTGCAGTCTCAGTGAAATTTACATAGCATCTAAAATGGAAATTTTACCATAAGAGCATGATTAATAAAGGAAATTGCTGTCATTACTGAAGATTTGTATTTCAAGTAGTGTTCACACCTTACCGACTCTTCAGGGTATACAAGAACAACTCTTTTTGTGTTTGCCTTTGTACAGAATGTAAAGCTAAGAGCCAAAGAGGTCTAGTCAAACAGTAGACTCAAACTCAAACAGTAAAATCCTCACAGGAGAAACTGGCTCCCTTGACCCTTTCAGATTGTTAATTCCATCAACTGGAATACTCATTTCCTCACAGATGCCTCTTCAGATACAAACACACTTATGAATATACACCTATGAGTATATAGGTGTGTGAGGATCGGACAAGTAAGTTCTTGTCCAACAAAACATTTCTTCCGCCAATATGCTTTAAAACAGATGAATTAGTAATCCATACAGAAGCACTTTACAGATTTCTGATAAGGAGAATTAGCACAGCAATGAGCCCATTAAAAAACAATTGTGAGATCGCATCACGAGTTCCAAAATATTTCATCTTATTTCTGTCCATTAAAAGCTAAAATTTCTAGTAATTTTCTTTTGGATGCTGGATAGAACTTTAATTTCTTTATAAATATGTTGCCAGGCACATATTGTGTCTTATGAATTGTGGGAAAAAATTAAAGAATCAATTAGAATAAAGCATGTTGTGTTCAGCCACCCAGTTTTGTGTTACTTTTTGCGACCCCATGGACTGTAACCCACCAGGCTGTTCTGTGTGTGGGATTTTTCAGGCAAGAATACTGGAATGGGTTGCCATATCCTACTCCAGGGATAATAAAACACAGTTGATATTAAAATAAATTGAAAGCATTCAATATTTGATGACTCAAAAATACTTTTCGTATACCTCAAGTTTATTTTTAGTAACATGTATTATTAGAAAATGTATGGAAATTCCTTTTACTCACAAACTCTTAAATTGTTGCAAATGTGGATAGAGCTCTTTACCAGAATATACAGATTTTCTCTATCTACCACTAAGAAATGATGTGTGTGTGGGTTTGTATACTATCATTTAGGATTTAGAGACAAATGATTTTGGAACAGCCTCTTGTTCTCAGACCTTTGTATGAGGTTTAATAAGTTAATGTAGTTAATAGAACTTTTCATATGATAGAAAAATGGGTTGTGGTGGTGGTGATGGTGGTTTAATCTCTAAGTTGTGTCCGACTCTTGTGACCCCATGGACTGTAGCCTGCCAGGCTCCTCTGTCCATGGAATTCTCCAGGCAAGAATACTGGAGTAGGTTGTCGTTCCTTCTCCAAGAAAAATGGGATAGTAAGGTTTAATTTTATATTCTCAGTAACTTTTCAATAAGGGAAGATCCCTGATGAATAATAGTCGAGCAAGTAAATAGTTGTGCTTATTTTCAGTCATCTCTTATGTGATTATGAGACAATACAAAAGGGATTACACCTTGGTTGCTTTCCCTAATATATAATAGAATTTCACAGGTGACTCTGAATATCATGTCTTGACTTTCTTATGTGGGAGCAGGATTTTGCAAATAATTTTTCTGTACTTTAAGGGATTATATATATAAAAAGAACATTGTTTTGAAAATGAGCATTGATGGGGACCATGCTGTTTTTAATCTGTGTCATATTTCATATGTTACCTTCACTAGATATTTCTTAAAACCTCACCAAATAACTCAGAATTTTTTTTTCTAATCTCAACTATGTTCAGCCTTAGAACAATGGTCAAATATTGGTAATGTAATGTAACTGTAATAGTTACATCTCTGGAAGTGCTGTATGTATTGGTTTTGAAGCCCTTCCTCTCACCTTACATACCATACTCCTGGATTTTTCTGTTTAGTTCAGAGAGCCATTATTTCTCTTTATTGCTACTAATCATATTTGGGAAACTTGCTTGAGCTTTTTTTTTTCTTAAATACCATGCTGTAAGATATGATGCCAAATTGGATCTTTTTTCCTTTTATAAGAATTAGTCAGCAACATTTATTTAATGCCTACTAAGCTCAGAGCAAAAAACATGGAGAATGGTGAAAGGCAGAAAGTAAGTAGATATAAACGCAAACTATCATCTCCAGGGTAGCTGCCTGTGTCTTTACGAAAGCAGAAAATAGATAAATGAAAGGATTAAGAAAACTTAAAAGCAAAGTCTAAATGAGCACAAATTGATCTGGGAAGAACTGAGTTCTATAAATGCAAAGAGAATGCAAATTAAGAAAGCTTGAAGTTCAGTATTTAAAACTGGTATCTTTCTACTTTTATTTTCATAATACTTTGCCATGAGAATTGTTAGAGTTTTGTACACCATACACTTTGGTGAGCAAAGTTTCAAGGTTTATTTGGGCCATTTAGAAAAAGCAAACCTAATTCTTTTTATTTTATGGCTAGCTGAAGCCATAGAGTTTCATGAGTCCTTGTTGATCTGGTCTTAATTAAAACTCATTAGGTAACCTTAAACAAGCTACTTAACCTTTCTGTGCCTCAATGTTCACATCTGGAAAACGTAATGATAATAGGGCCTACCTCATAGGATTGTTAGGAGCATTCAATATGTAAAATTACATTTCTCCCACTTTATGAAGCACCTTTCTCCCTCTTGGTTCAATTTCTTTGAGGTTGATATGTATGCTGTAATTGATTTCATAAGATTTAATTGTGTTACAGATTTACGTGCAGGAGTTCTTTCTTCCTTAGTGGTAAAAAATTAACAATGCATTTTACTATCAAAGGCATCATATTGTATGTATAAAGTGCTTTTAAAACAGAGTCTGACCCTCTGGGCTTCCCTGGTGGCTCAGTCCTTGAAGAATCTGCCTGCAATACAAGAGACCTGGGTTCAATTCCTAGATCAGGAAGATCCCCTGGAGAAGGGAATGGCTACCCTCTCCAGTATTTTTGCCTGGAGAATTCCATGGACAGAGAGCCTGGCAGGCTGTAGTACATGGGGTTGCAGCTGCAGTACATGGGGTTGCAAAGAGTCAGGCACAACTGAGTGACTAACACTTTCACTTTTTCACTGACCTTTGGTCAGATAGGTCTTAAAGAGTGATACCGTTATCATGGTCTAAAGACCATATTTGTGGTTTGTAAGACATTTGTACTTCATCTCATTGACTTCTACGTTATGAGGCAGATATGCTTATGATTCCTGATCTTTATTTGAGTAAATAGAGCCTGGAATATTTGCCAGAGATCTCACCGCTGGTAAGTGAAAAACCTAGGCCATGAACTGAGGTTTCTTTTATTTATGCTATATTTGTCTCACCTTTATTGAGTCCTCCCACATTGTATGACAAAGATCAAAGATCTGTATAGACAAAGCTATGGTTTTTCCAGTAATCATATACAGATATGAGAGTTGGACCATAAAAAAAGGCTGAATGTCAAAGAATTGATGCTTTCCAGCTGTGATGCTGGAGAAGACTCTTGAGAGTACCATGGACAGCAAGGAGATCAAATCAGTCAGTCCTAAAGGAAATCAACCCTGAATATCATTGGAGGGTTTGATGCTGAAAGTGAAAGTGAAGTCACTCAGTCGTGTCCTACTGTCTGCGACCCCATGGACTGTAGCCTACCAGGCTCCTCCCTCCATGGGATTCTCCATACAGGAGTACTGGAGTGAGTTGCCATTTCCTTCTCCAGAGGATCTTCCCGACCCAGAGATTGAACCCGGGTCTCCCGCACTGCAGGCAGACGCTTTAACCTCTGAGCCACCTGAAGTTCAAATACTTTGGCCATCTGATGCTGAGAGTCAACTCATTGGAAAAGACCCTGATACTGGGAAAGATTGAGGGCAGGAGGCAACAGAGAATGAAATGGTTGGATGGCATCACTGACTCAATGGACATGAGTTTGAGCAAACTCCAGGAGATAGTGAAGAACAGGGAAGCCTCACGTGCTACAGCCCATGGGATCGCAAAGAGTCAGACACGACTTAGTGACTGAACAGCAACAACACTGTTTGAACTCTGGGTACTGAGGATGAGAGGTAACTTTGGCAGACGAGGTTTTGTTTTTTTTTTTTCCCCTGACCTTAAATGCTGAAGAGTGGTGAGGGGAATGTAAAACATAAAGGAGTTGGTAAACAAATCTACATGATGAAACAGGATAAAAGGTGCAGATAGGAGTGTCTGGCAGGGTGTTTGCTGAGAAGGTCAAGCAATGTTTCTCAGAAGAGTTAACTTCTTAAGTGACAGCTCCATGTCAAATTGAGAACTTGCACTTACAGAACAGTGCATGTACCTGAGACAGAAATGAACTTGGATCTTTTAAGGAGCTAGAATGGACTGGGGTGGACCAGG
This sequence comes from Bos indicus, assembly GCF_029378745.1. Classification (NCBI taxonomy): domain Eukaryota; kingdom Metazoa; phylum Chordata; class Mammalia; order Artiodactyla; family Bovidae; genus Bos; species Bos indicus. The sequence continues at coordinate 79,399,301 of NC_091760.1, read as the reverse complement.
GGAGTAGATGCTTACAGTCCTAAGGTAGTTGCGATTTAAGCTTCAGTAATAGATGCTGAGTTTTGTCTCTCAGGAGCAAAGGATTTGGGCATCTTTTACCATACCTTTTAAACTTACAGTTTTTGAGTGCTTTAGGGAAGTTCTTATAGTCTAGAGAGGGATGTGAGAACATGGATTGCTTTATCCTCTTTTCGAGATGAGTACGCTGAAGAACAAGCTATGAAATGATTTTCCCTAGTTAGTTTTCTAATGTTGTAAAGTAAGTGATATCTAGTTGCCTCACATACATATGCCTAGATGTCAATTTTTGAAGTGATTTTTTTTTTGTTTTTAGGGCTTTTTTTTTTTTGGCGGGTTTTAAAAACCTACACTCTCTCCCAAGTGGAAGTTTCCAGTACTGGAAATCCATAAGGATCGATTTTCACACTGTATAGAATTTTTTTATGAAAGAAATCATTAGTGATTTTTTTCCCCCCACTCCTGTTGTTCTTTGGTATTGCCTCCCTTGGTATCAACTGTTTAGAAATATCAATTCTGTGGCATTGAAACATGTATAATATTATACGTGAAACGAATCACCAGTCCAGGTTCAATGCATGATACAGGATGCTCGGGGCTGGTACACTGGGATGACCCAGAGGGATGGTTTGGGGAGGGGTTTGGGAGGGGGGTTCAGGATGGGGAACACATGGCGGATTCATGTTGATTATGGCAAAACCAATACAATATTGTAAAGTAATTAGCCTCCAATTAAAATAAATAAATTTATATTAAAAAATAAACCATTCCTTTTAAAAAAACAAAAAAAAATAAAAATTTTAAATTTGAAAAAAAAGAAAGAAATATCAATTCTGTTTTGAAATACCCCATCAAATAATGACACATGTCAAGCCAAGAGTTTATTTATTTCTCTTTTCAAGATTACCAACTGTTTAATCTGATCATATAAAAGAAAAAACAAAACCTGGTGATATATTTATTCCCAAACATAGCTTTAAAAACAATATTTTGCCCTTACTTAGCACATGCTCATAACTCTTGATATGATTTCAACAGTGACATGCATCTTTCAGACACCATTAATAATGTTGATTTGGGAAGAGGCATTCTTTTGGGTAATTGCTTACAATTACCCAAAAGAATTACAGTTACAATCTTGGATAATTTGCTTCTTTTATTTTGCCTGATTCCTCACTTATAAAATGTGGATGTTGAAATATCCACATTTTATAAATGTGGATTTTTTTTTTTATAAATGTGGATTTTTAATATCACTATTAATTCACCTACTGAGAAATATCATATAGAGCGGGCTTTTATAATAAGTGGCTCAGTGGTTTAGAATCTGGCTAACATTTTCATTTTTATTAAATCACTTAATTAAATATAACTGAATATCTTATAGGTACTAGGCTTCACAATAGGGATGCAAGCAAATACGACCTCTGTCCTAGCAACTGAGAGGTTGAATTATAGTGAAAATCATAGATTTTTAACTCAGACTTTTTATAACAGTTTTTTTGTTGTTGTTATATAATTCACTTACCATACAATTCACTGATTCAGATGATTTTTAGAGATGACTACTACATTTACTCAACAAGTATTTTATGAACATACTGTGTGTGAGGAAAACTGTTTAAGTGTTGGGATTAGAGAGACTGACAGTAGTTCTACAAAACCTAGCTTCTCATACTGCGTGTCCATCAACAGACTGTTTTGTTTTATTATTTTTTTTACTGAAGTGTAGTTCATCGACAGTGTTCATTAGTGTCAGGTGTGCAGCAAAGTGGTTCAGTTTTGCATACATATTTATCTATTTTTTCAGATTATTTTCCCTTAAAGTTTACTACAGAATATTGAGTATAGCTCCCTGTGCTATAGAGTAGTTCCTTGTTGGCTACTTATTTTATATATAGGTAGGTTTGCTTTCTATATCTATGGGTCTATTTAACAGACTTTTTATATAGTGTTGATGTCCAACGTTTGGTGTCAACAAAGGGTACTCAGGGTTTCTCAGGTGGCACTATTGGTAAAGAATTTGCCTGCCAGTGCAGGAGACACAAGAGACTTGGGTTCAATCCCTGAATCAGGAAAATCCCCTAGAGAAAGGCATGGCAACCCACTCCAGTACTCTTGTCTGGAAAATCCCTAGACAGAGGAGCCTGGTGGGCTACTGTCCATAGGGTTGCGAACAGTCAGACGTGAATGAAGCGACTTAGAGGGCATGCATGCAAGTGTACTCTGGGGTCACAACAGAGGGACAAAGAAAATATACTCTGGGGAGACCTTGGGAGGTTTCTGAGAGGCTGTTATCTCTAAACAGAATCTGAGAAGTCTGTTGAGAGTTTTCTAGGTTGATGACTGGGAACCAAAGAGAGGGGAAAATGTTTTGGGAAGAGGAAAGAAACCTGCCCACACAAAGAGGTGTGACATAGGTAACTTACAGCAGTTCAGTAGGGTTAGAGCAGAGAGGGTGGTATGAGGACAGTTTCTGTTGAGTCTGAAGGTCTGAGAGTGTGTCAGTGTGTACCTTCATAGAAATGCGTGTGTCTTACTTTGAGGTCACAAAGGAGGATGAGGTCAGTGAGAGGATGTGACATGTGAGTTGAGTCACAAAGATGTCTTGGAGGGTTTTGAGGCAGTCTACAGTTAGTCCAGGCATAAGGAACTGCAATTGTAGAAATCAAAGAATGGTGTTTTTAGCTGGGTAAGGAATTTGAAGGACTTGGAAGATGAGGTAAGTGAAACAAAGAAAGAATAGAGCCAAAATATTACATTGGTGAGGGTTGAAGGGTAGCTTATGAATAAACTCCGTGCAATGCAATGAATTTGTACATTGTGCTCTTCATCCTGTAGGCGGCTGGGGGAGTAGGGGCCGAAGTTCGAGAGAAGACTGGAACATTGAAGATTTGAGAAAAGAAATTAGAAGTATGCCTCCGAAAGATAGCTCTGGCTATACTCAAATTGGAGGAGCCCTGGGTTGAGAATGAAAGTAGGAGTAAGCCATCTCTACTGTTTAGTGTAGTGTTTATCTAGTTAACATTTTATGTAAATTCTACCTATCAATTTCCCTTTGCAGCAGTGGTCAACTGTTTCTAATATTAGGAAATTAATTTAAAGATATGGAAATGATAGCCAACATTCATTGAAAACATTCTGTATCACTTCCATGTATTAATTTAGTTGGTCCTTACAACAACTCAGTGAGGAAGCCTGTCATTTCACCCCCATTGTACAGGTGAGATAGTGGTCTAGAGAGGTGAAACCTGAAATTTCTAAGCGGCAGAGCTGGTGTTTGAGCCACAACAGTCTAGCTCTTATGCCAAATTATAAGAATTAACAGATGAATGCATAATCAAAACTACTAACAGCAATGACGTTGATGAGGAATTTGGGTGCAGTTTTTTTTTGTTTGTTTGTTTTTTATGACTCAGTGATTCAGTGATTTTTGCAACCATTACCCTGATCTAATCTTAGCACTTTTCTTCCATCTCAAAAAGAAATTTCATACCCATTTGGAGTCACTCTTTATTCTCACCTCCAACTCTTTATAACCTTGTACCTGCCTTAGTGGTCATCAGTCTTTAAGTGAATGTGATTTCACTTTAGTGACAGTCTGTTTTAAATAGTAGCAATCTGATAGCCTTACTCAGTAACTCAGGAGAGTAACACAGTTTGAAGTCATAATTTCTAACATCTGCATATGAGCACTGTTCTCTGTTCTTAATTTAGGCAGAAAAGTGTAAAAGTGCCAGCCCCGTGTCAGTCACTGGTCATATGCACATGAGTAAGACTGCGCCAGGCCCCACACTTGAGTTCATATGTCTTTTGGAGACGCTGACACAGAAATAGACACATCATTGAACAACAATGGAGAATGGACTTCATCTAGAAATTTTGACATATTTGTTGAAGGACTTGTGTTAAACTTCTTTCTGCTGGAACCCATTGAATTGTTTATAAAAATCTAGACTGTATGAAGCATTTGGACTGCTTGGCATTTTGAGGATAAAATCCACACTGATGTTAGGAAAAATAAAACTCCCCATCCAGAATAGAGTAGTGATTGCCAGACATGAAATAGCCCAGCTGTGCAGTGACTTACAGGACAGTTGGTCTCAAGCAGAGAGTACTAGATAGGATGTGGCTGCACAAGTAACTGTAAGCCCTGAATTACTGTACCTATTTGGTAGCACATATATCTAAAATGGCTTAAAATAAAAATTGCAAATGCACCAGATTTGATCAATCTTAGCATTTCTTTTTCTTATTTTCTCAGTCCCAAGTTAAAAATAAAATCCTCCTGCCTCATTTTCTTGTGTGCTAGTTAGTTAGGATTAACTGGAGTTCTCAACAGGAAAGCGATAGAGTAGACGACATTGTATAGTGGGTGAGAGCCCGGTGGAGATAATTATACAGTCACTCCCACTATATTACCCTTCAAAGAAACTGAGCCTAATATTCTCCTCCTAAGCAATTTAACCAACTTCTAAAAAAAGGTATAAGATATTATTTAGAGAATGAAATAGCAACTGTATATAATCAAGACGGAGAATTATAGCAAATTATAATACTCATTTGATAAGTATATAAAGAGCTAGACTCAAAGCTTTGTATCATACCTCCTAAGTAATTGTTCAGTTGTGCTAACTGTCCTTTATAAAGGAGAGGAGATAAAGAACTGCTAAAAAAAAAATCACCTGTTATACTTGTTCAGTAAGGTTTCTCCCTCTAGGCATAGATTAAATCTAATTTCATGCTCTGCAAGGATCAAGCACACATTTGGTCCTCAAATGTGTAATAGTAGTGATTTCTTTGGCTTTCCAAAGCTAATATCCATGTAGAAACATAGACACTAGTAGAACTAAATGCAATTAAAATGTGTTTTAAGAGTATGTCTATGTAAGTATAGATGTTATATACCTGTGTTCACTGATATTACATCCCAAAATTTTAAAAATATAGGGCTACATGCAGATTTTTTTCAATAATTCTTTGAAGATAATCAAAAGGAGGTTGAGACTTCTGCTAAATTGTCCATTTAGCAGTATATTAAAGTGTTGGCAGTAATAAGTGTTGGTTTGCTTTAAACAAGACAGACAGGTGTAAATTTTAAGAGGCTTAAGTGTGAACACTTTCTTTGAGTTTGTAATTCTTGTACTTCTACTGCCCCACCCCCTCAAAAAAAAAAAAAAAAGAGTACTGATCTGATTGCTGTGATGAGAATCTGTACTATATAGTGGCTAAGAGCAGTTACTCGAAAGATGGCAGCTACCTTACATGGTCACACCACTTACTAGCTGTGTGACCTTCAGTAGGCAGTGTAATCTCTCCACGCGTCAGTTCCTGATTTCAAATGGCTGGAAGAAAATCCCGAGGGTAATTGTGGAACCCTCTTTTATCTTTGCTCTTGATGACTCAGTGAAGAGTATTATGGCAAAATTCATAGAACTTTCATGATTTTCCTTTGCAAGGTGGTTCAATAGGTTGAATTCTAAATGTGAAGAAGCTTTTGGAATGCTTCAGTTTGTTTCACACACATACACACACACATATGCGTATGTGCAATGGAGTGACATTTTTAAAAGACTGTCTAAATCATCTAAGAATGTTTCTTTCAACAACAATAATAACTTATTTAATAACAAAACACTGTCATAATTTAAGCAACGATATTTTTTGTTTCTACTGGTGCAGTAACGGTACATTTTATAATCAGTGACATCTTTTTTGATGGGACACTGTAAACACCCAGAAAACATTAGCAATTCTAATTAGTATTTGGGTTGAGGTTAGTGTGTCTACATTGTTAAAGGTAATGGTCTTAAGGCCTTTAATTTTAGAGTCAAGTGTGTTGAAAGAATATTTTGCATTTGCCACAAGTATACAGATATATCAGTAAGACTTGGATATTGTGCTAACTAAAGTTGAAATTCACATCTTCTGAATACCTACACACTTCTCCTTTCTCTTGATTATGAAGGTTAAATTGAATAATAGAAGTGAAAGCATTCTGTAAACCAAAGTTAAGAAATAGCAGGATAGGTCAGGCAATGCTATGCTAACAACTATTTTCCAAATCTCAGTTCTTAAAACAAAAGCTAGTTTTTTGCTTCTGTTATTTGTTCACTCTGGATCAGAATTTCTTTGCCGACTGATGGAATAGCCACCATCTCAAACATTGCTGCCACCATCTCAAACATTGCTGTCCCGCATCCCAGAGTAAAATGACACCACCCTTATGGCAGAAAGTGAAGAGGAACTAAAAAGCCTCTTGATGAAAGTGAAAGAGGAGAGTGAAAAAGTTGGCTTAAAGCTCAACATTCAGAAAACGAAGATCATGGCATCCGGTCCCATTACTTCATGGCAAATAGATGGGGAAACAGTGTCAGACTTTATTTTTTTAGGCTGTAAAATCACTGCAGATGGTGACTGCAGCCATGAAATTAAAAGACGCTTACTCCTTGGAAGGAAAGTTATGACCAACCTACATAGCATATTCAAAAGCAGAGACATTACTTTGCCAACAAAGGTCCATCTAGTCAAGGCTATGGTTTTTCCTGTGGTCATGTATGGATGTGAGAGTTGGACTGTGAAGAAGGCTGAGTGCCGAAGAATTGATGCTTTTGAACCGTGGTGTTGGAGAAGACTCTTGAGAGTCCCTTGGACTGCAAGGAGATCTAATCAGTCCATTCTGAAGGAGATCAGCCCTGGGATTTCTTTGGAAGGAATGATGCTAAAGCTGAAACTCCAGTACTTTGACCACCTCATGCGAAGAGTTGACTCATTAGAAAAGACTCTGATGCTGGGAGGGATTGGGGGCAGGAGGAGAAGGGGACGACAGAGAATGAGATGGCTGGACGGCATCACTGACTCAATGGACGTGAGTCTGGGTGAACTCCGGGAGTTGGTGATGGACAGGGAGGCGTGGCGTGCTGCAATTCATGGGGTCGCAAAGAGTCGGACACGACTGAGCGACTGAACTGAACTGAGGGTCTTGACCTCTCAATTGCATACTCTGGCCTGTAAGTAACACATGCAGACTTGTACTTACAGCGTTTCAGCCAAAACTCTTCATACGGCTCCATCTAGCCATAAGGGTGCCAGAAAGCAGAGCTGGAAATACTTAGAAAGCAGCATTGATGGCTACCACAAAGTTTGTAATAATAATAATAATTACGGCTCCTATATACCAGGAACTGTTTTTAATGCTTTTCAGGTGTGGAGTTCTTTAGTGCTCGTGACGTAGGTATGCTCGTGATTCCCATTGTACAAGTGGGCAGAAAAGTGGTAGATTAACCGCTGCAGAAGAGGAAGAGCAGGACTTTTACAGGATCTGTAGCATTGATATGTATATCAAACTATAATGAAATTGAATGTATTTTTTAAAATTGTAAAAGGAAGATAAAGTTGAGATTTTCTGAAAAACAAGAGAGTGGACTAAGTGATCCTTAAGACGTCCTAAAATTTCACCTGAATCCTTAAATGACCTGCAGAAAAGGTGACTCCCCTGTTTCTTTTGCTGCATCATCTTCAGAAGACGTGGGCCCTCTCCTGACCAGCACACTTCTCTGTTAGCTCAGGAGAGGAGCATTGTCCCAGGAAACGAGCTGCCAGTGTTTCTGGGAATGTTCCCCTTTTGATTTATTTGAACTTTCTATTTGAGAATGTCAAACATATGTGTAAGTAGAAGATTATAGTGAACCCAGTGTTCCAAATGATCAGTTATCCTTATACAGTTATCAATGCCCACCCAGTCTTGCATGATTTAGCTTCTTAAGTTAATCTGGCCATCTATCAAATAGATGTTTGAACACAGACTGAGTTCCTCGAGTTTGTGGGGCTCAGAGAACAGGACTTCCAAAACAGAAAGCCAGTGACCAGTTGGCAGCTTTGTGATGAGTAGGCTTAGTGAGGACATGGGGAGGATGGGATTGAAGAGACTGATTTGAAGAGAGGGCATCACTAATCAATACTTTAGACAAGTTTTCAAGCTGAGGATAAATGATGTGACAGTATTTAATCATTCATAAGACATTCTTCCAAGGTAAGTGGGGAAAGGAGAGATTTGTTGTTAAAGTGTGTCAAAATGATTGCCTTTCTCCCCAGCTAAAACTGTAGTCTTATTCACCACTGAGATAGTTAATAAATGGAGAGTGGACAGGTGATGTCTATTATGGGGCAGTGCAGGGGAGCTCTGTGTTCTGGGCCCTACTGTCAGGCAGAGAATCCTCTGAACTGGAAAGCACACTGCTTGACCACCCTAGGCTTCCAAATCAGCGATATCCAGAGGGCCCTGGGTCATTGAACCTCCCTGTCCCTTTGAAAGACGCACATACTAACACTCCGGGGCCTTACAAACCTCTTATAACATTCAATTAACAAATGTTCCTCAAATGCTGTGAGCTCCCCACTTGGATAGATGTGACTGAAATGTAAAGTACCTTTCACTGCCTTATTTATTGCTCCAGCAAACACGTTATATGTTGGCACCATTTATCTTCATTTTAATTTTATCTCCAACAAATATAGGCATTAATTTAAATCACATACAGAACATAACAGTTTTTATAGAGGCAAACTTATTCCAGTGTGCTGCATTTTAATATCACACTTTACCATCTTTTCTCACTTGATTCAAGAATAGTATCTCTTCCTGCCTCAGCATTTAAGCTGAGGACAACAGAAACTTTTTTTGTGCGTACATGTTCTTGCTCTCAAACTTCATCTTTCTCGCTGTTTTGCTGTTGATTGCCTGGAAGTTTGTGAGCATGAACACAGGAGTTTATTAGTGGTTTTCTTTCTCATTTTCCAGCTTAACTTCCCATTGTGTTTGTGGTGAGGGTGGTGGGGGTGGGGACCCAGCATAAGGAGATTTGTAGCTGAACTTAATTCTAGGTACCTGTTCTAACTGAAACACACAATGGAAGGTATCCCTGCCTCCTGAAATTGACTTTTTTTTCCAAATGGAGAATTTCCCTTTCTCCCTTTTTCTTCATAACTTACTTCTGCAGGAGCAGAGTCTCTCCCCTGAGGGGAAACAGGCTAAGTCAGCTGCTGTATTTATGACCACGAACCATTCCAGTTAGCTGCTACCCACTAAGCAAGGGCAATTTCCCAATCCTTAATTTGTGGCCTGCAAAGCTGTTGTCCCTCTTCATTTAAGACTTGCCGGATTGACTCTGACATGGCAGCATATTCCCAGAAGTCAGGGCTACAGAGGCAGGAATAACATAAGCACAACCATTAGACAATGTGGATTTAAGCCATTCCAGGATCCTTTGGGAAGCTTTCAGGGACTTTCCCTCCAAAGCACTAAACTGAAAAGAAAACAAAACTTACTGTTCTAGTTTTTTAGGTTTCTGAATATCTAGTTTAGAGACATCTGTCATACCCCCCACCCCTTTTTTTTAAACATTAGAGTTTAAATGTACCAGTTTAAGTTCTCTGTTTTATCCTTATAACATCCCCAGGTGAGGGATGCCATAATTGTGCTCATTTTACAGATGAGGAAACAAGGCTTAGAGAAGTTATTTTTTATTTTTATTTTTTTCTGAATTCATGCAGCTGAGACATGGCAAGGCCAGGGTTTTGAATCCAGACCACTTTCTCCAATTTGCTTTTGCTATAGCTAGCTCTCTTAAGCTTCAATTCTTGACCTCTTGTTTGATGCAGACTCTCCCCAAACCCTTAATCTTTGTGTTACTAGGTGCATTTTATCTGTGGCAAGAATACGGTTACCCTGGAAACCCACTAGCTAGAATGGCAATCCAATTATAGCACCACTGCTCCGGTTTTATTAAATTAGCATTGCTGATGACGTGGACTTCTTGATGGAAGGATGCTCAAAAGTGGGTTCTCACCAGTTGTCCTTGCCTCTTAGGACCCTTTGGGGTCATTATTCTACTCCACCAAACCAACAAACAAAAAGTCCTCCTTTGGGTGATGGATTGAATTTGAGAGAGAAATTGGGATTGTTTTTTTGACCATGGGCTTTCAGCGGTGGATGAAGATGTATGGAAGTGCATGGAAAGAAGCCTAATTAAATTCTGCCTGCCCTTTGAGTAGCCACGCCCACCCCACCACAGTCTGCTGATTTAGGACTCTGATATGAATGGCGGAGGCTCATGGACATCTGTTTGTGTGGTTCTTAGCCTGTTGGTTATATCCAGACTTGATTCAGAAAAATGTGCAGCTCTTTGATATTCTTTGGCCCTTTACAGACTTTTGATGGATCAAGAATTTGCTTTGATGGACACTGATTCATTGATGAGCTTCCTTTAAGCACATAGAATTTAAATAGTGTTGAATATTATCAGTGCTTAGCCCAGTGACACCAGCTTGGAGGAAATGATGCTCTTTATGCCAGTGGGCTGTCAGCTCCCTGAGATGGTAACTGGTAGGCTGGCAAAATGCTGTGTTACTTTCTTCCACCTATCAGGTACTGCACCAGGCGCATACCACCTATTACCTCGGTGAATTTCATCAGCTCTGTTATTAGCTCTGTTTTATAGAGGAGGTAAAGGATAAGTTAGAACAAATGGCCTGCTTATGTGAAGGGTTCTGAGGTTATGATGGTGAGTTCTGAGCACCAGTTCCTAGCTTGCACCCCAGTGTTTTCTTTATACCATAGTGTGTCAAGATGGATCTTCTCTAAATATGAATTTTTAAGTTCTAATGCCAGAACTGTTTTTGTCTTGAAAAGAGTGTGGGCATATCCTGTCTAGAAGGATGGTAACCAGGGAGGAGAGTGGACTGCATATTACTATGTAACTCTGGAGAAGGGATATTCCCATGACTCTCTCTATCACCAGGGAGCAGGTCTCCAGAATCACAAATTCAAAATGATGAAGAGAATTATGAATCTTTATAAAGCATTCTACAGTCTATGTTAGCTTTTTCACTTATCAGTAATTAAAGACATTCACTGAAGTTCTGGCTTCCCCATTTACTGGCCTGATTACTTCAACTAGTATGGTTGATGCCTTCATTCCTCATTTCCCTGTGAGAAAAATGGAACACTAATAATATTGGATAAGTATATTGGGTTGTGAAGAAATGAGTAAGAATTATGTTCCCAGATGCAAAAAAGGTAATCTCATGGAAGGTGGTAGTGTTCCTCTTGTGATTACCCAGCGATCCACCTCTCTACCCCAATATTGTCTGATTGTTTAAAACTTAATCTGAGAGGATCTTTGATATTCCTTATGTGTAACTGTAGGGACTTTGATTTTAAAATCCTGATTCTTGGTGTTATTACTCTGACAGCAAATTCTTCTCTAATTACTCCATGTGAAAGGAGAAATAATGCCTTTGAAACCTCTATATTTTCTCTTAATTAGATGTGAATCTATATATTATTTGAATTGTGACATATATTTTCATAAATATACTAGTATATGTGCATTTTACAACATTTAAAGTTACAGATACACTAACAGTCATTTCTGGAGTCACAGGAAAAAGACTTCTTTCTTATACTTCTACAAGTTTTTAAAGTTTTTATAATTAATCTACTTTATTTTGTTCTTCATTTATAATATAATTTATATAAATGTTTTGGTAGATGTATATAAATATTTATTTCATAACTTTGTATAAATATACGTATATATGTATACACACACACACATACAGTAGGGCTTCCCTGTGGCTCAGATGGTAAAGAATCTACCTGCAATGGTAGCGGAACTAAGATCCTACATGTCTAGGGGCAATTAAGTTCATGCACACCACAACTAGAGAAGACCCGCAGGCTGCCACAAAGATCAAGAACGGCCAATATAAAGCCAAACAATCAAACAACTGCCCACCCTCCTCCCAAATAAAACCCAATAAACCCAATTAACATGTACAGGGGATAAATTTTTAAGCTATTAAATTTTTCCTCCTTCCCCTCTCCCTCCCTTTCCCCCTTCTCTTCCTCTTTTTTCCATCAGCCTATTAATTTATCACCTAACCATCCCTCCATCACTTTCTTCTTTCTTTCGTCTCTGCCCAGCACCTTTTACCTTTTTAGCACTTTTTAGAATAGAAACTGAAAATAATCTTGATCTTAAACATAACGTGTTAGAAAAATTGAATGTGTTTTTTGAGAAGAGATATCTTGTCCTTGTATCCACATATCATTGTGATACTTGAACCTGTCTCAAAACAGAAGTAGAACTATGATTTTTAACACTAATTTCAATCTTTAGTGAATAGACTTTCCTTTCCCAGCCACCCTGATGAGAGAGAACAGAACACTTAAACACAAGTCTGGTAGTTCTGATACCACTTACCCAAGTTGAGTGCCTTTTATGGTTCCCAGTGGCCATGATGATTTCTATTCCTTTTCAAGTTTGTAAGATCTTGGTTGGTAATTTTTGTAGCAGCCAGGAGTTTGGGTCCTAGTAACTGAACCTTATACCCTTTTTTTTTTTTTTCCTTCCTCTCCAGGTGTCTGCTCTGGGACCACCTTGCTCTATTTATCCTTTTTTGTATGGTGTTTCCCTTGTCAATTCATGTAATGCTGTTCATTTTAGTTATTAAGATATGAATTTAATCCAGTGAAGGGGGCAAGTATGTGTGTGTCTCTCTGAATTTTTTAAAGGGGAATAATATTTCTCACTTGAGGAAACTGGCTTTCACAGTCCATCCTCTAACTTTTTTCTTTTTTCAATTTGAACTGGCCAACTAAGGAGATCACATTTAGTACTTGCTAGTTGATACTTACCTTCTCCCATTCTGAGTGAGTCCTCCTGTGGCCCCCTCTCCCAAAGGTGCACTGAGTCACAATGCGATTAGCAGCTGCCTGTGCACTCTTGCACATGGCACACTAAACCATGGGGTGTTCAAGGTTCAGCTTAGGAAGGACTTTCAGGAAAAGATGGAGACCCTTTCCCTACTCCAATCATTGAATAGTTGCTTGTAACTGGTATTAATGTTATAAATGATTGTCTCTAAGTCTGTCTCAGTTCCAAACCAGATGGAGTTTTGATTTTAGAAAATCATTCAGTGAAATGTATTTCCTGTGCCTGGTAGTCAGTGATCACTTACCAAAAAAAGTGGGGGGGGGGGTGGGAGAATAAAAATAAACTTATGATAATTCACATACACTTAACCTTTACTGAGTGAGTAATACCAAAAAGGGAATGAAGCACGCTCTGCTGACCAGCATTTCCAAATGGATTCCAGGAATGTGGTTAGAGTTGCCAAAGTAATCTCTGAATCCTGCCAAAAGCTTCCTTTGGGATATTTTTTAGGTTAGGGAAAGCGAGGGATATGAAGGTGTGTATATGAATATGTTTTAAAATTTTCTTACCAGCAGTGCATGGTGAAAAGAACACTGGCTGAAAATTGGAAAACCTGCATTCTAGACCTGTGCTGTGTGCTGTGCTTGGTCACTCAGTTGTGTCTGACTCTTTGCGACCCCATGGACAGTAGCCCGCCAGGCTCCTGTGTCCATGGGATTCTCCAGGCAAGAATACTGGAGTGGGTTGCCATGTCCTCCTCCAGGGGATCTTCCCAACCCAGGGATCAAAGCCAGGTCTCCCGCATTGTAGGCAGATTCTTTACCATCTGAGCCCACTAGGGAAGCCCTCGTTCTAGACCTGGAATCATGTAATCTCCATCATACTGGAAAAGTTACCTACCTTCCTGGGAATTTTATTTATCATGTGTAAAATGAGGATGTCAGACTAAGATCTTTCTTTTTCATCATTGATAACCTGTGCTTTCAGTTCAGTTCAGTCGCTCAGTTGTGTCCGACTTTTTATGACCCATGAACTGCACCACTCCAGGCCTCCCTGTCCATCACCAACTTCCGGAGTGCACCCGAACCCATGTCCACTGAGTCGATGATGCCATCCAACCATCTCATCCTCTGTCGTCCCCTTCTCCTCCTGCCCTCAATCCCTCCCAGCATCGGGGTCTTTTTCAATGAGTCAGCTCTTTGCATCAGGTGGCCAAAGTATTGGAGTTTCAGCTTCAACATCAGTCCTTCCAATGAACACCCAGGACTGATCTCCTTTAGGATGGACTGGATGGACCTCCTTGCCGTCCAAGGGACTCTCCAAGAGTCTTCTCCAACACCACAGTTCAAAAGCACCACAGTTCAAAAGTTCTTCAGTTTTCAAAAGTTCTTCAGCTTTCTTTATAGTCCAACTCTCACACCCATACATGACCACTGGAAAAACCATAGCCTTGACTAGACAGACCTTTGTTGACAAAGTAGTCTCTGCTTTTCAGTATGCTGTCTAGGTTGGTCATAACTTTCCTTCCAAGGAGTAAGCATCTTTTAATTTCATGGCTGCAATCACCAACTGCAGTGATTTTGGAGACCAGAAAAATTAAGTCAGCCAGTTTCCACTGTTTCCCCATCTATTTCCAATGAAATGATGGGACTGGATGCCATGATCTTAGTTTTCTGAATGTTTAGCTTTAAGCCAACTTTTTCACTCTCTTCTTTCACTTTCATCAAGAGACTCTTTAGTTCTTCTTCACTTTCTGCCATAAGGGTGGTGTCATCTGCATATCTGAGGTTACTGATATTTCTCCCAGCAATCTTCATTCCAGCTTGTGCTTCCTCCAGCCCAGCATTTCTCATATTGAACTCTGCATATAAGTTAAATAAGCAGGGTGACAATGTATAGCCTTGACATACTCCTTTTCCTATTTGCTTTAGATTATTCCATAACAGAAAGACCATGCATGTTCATTGTGTCACTGAGTTAACTAAACTAAAATAAATGAAACAACAAGAACAAAAGCAACCTCATTTAAAAAAAAAAGAAAAACAAGTACATATACAGTATTTCTAGTTAGTCAAGATACAACAATTCTGAATCTAATATTTTTAAAGACCTTGTCAAATTAAGAGCTCACGTTCAAGCGCTTGGGTTATGCAAACAATAGTACCGTATGCATGGCAACTGACAAGGCACCAAGAGCTATTTTACCAAAATTCCTCTCGTATTTCTTAAAAGAATAATACTACCAATGTTGTAGTATTGTTTTTCTCAATAGATCCCCTCCTTTCCATTAAAAAAATTAGGCCCCAAACATTTAGTGTTTATTTATAATTATAAGCAGATAAAACCTATAAAGAATTGAAGTATCAGTAATGCCTAAAACCTCTCTCTCTTCAATTGTATGTTTTTCTCCATTGTTATTGCTATCCATCTCTGCCCTGTCCCTGATTTTAATTACTTCCCTTCGTATGTAGAGTATGAAGAATTTGTGTTAGCTTTCTTTGTCTTGTAGTCGCTGCCCCTCTTCTCATGGGACAGCTGAAACTTTCCAAGGGTTCCAGGAAGTCCCCATCATGAACGACCCCTGGGGAGATATATTGCTAATGTTCTTGGCTTATAGTAGGAAGGCATCTCTTTTCAGAAGCAACCTTAACATTTTGTTTAGGGTGGAATCAGAATGTAGCAAGAATGGTCTACAAATAGTCTTGCAGCAATTTTGGCAGACCTTACGAATGGTTTGTTTTTTACCAAAAGTCAAAGATCAGCCAGTGTGACTGGTGATGCCTAGAGAAGGTGCATTAGTCAGTGTTTTACCAGAGCTGTTGCTGCTGCGTCGCTTCAGTCGTGTCCGACTCTGTGCGACCCCATAGACGGCAGCCCACCAGGCTCCCCCGTCCCTGGGATTCCCCAGGCAAGAACACTGGAGTGGGTTGCCATTTCCTTCTCCAATGCATGAAAGTGAAAAGTGAAAGTGAAGTCGCTCAGTCGTGTCCGACTCTAGCGACCCCATGGACTGCAGTCTACCAGGCTCCTCCATCCATGGGATATTCTAGGCAAAAGTACTGGAGTGAGGTGCCATTGCCTTCTCCGACCAGAGCTGTTAGGAGATACATATAAGAAATTCATTGCAAGTAATTAGCTTTCATGATTGAGTGGGCTGGCTGAGCAATCCAACATCTGTAGCGTTGGCTGTTAGGAGGGGCAGGCTGGAACTTTTCTAAAAGAGTTGACACTACTGTCCACAGGTAGACTTTTCTCCTTTAAAGAAGTCTCAGCTTTGATCTCAAGACCTTTCAGCCTTCAATCAGGCTAACCCACATCATCTGGGATAATCTCCCTTACTTAAAGTGAATGGTTTATGGACTTTAATCACTTACACAAAATGCCTTCACAGCCATACCTAGGTTAGTGTTTGAATAACTGCAGATACTATAGTCTAGCAAAACTGACACAGAAAACTCATTATCACAGAAGGCCAGCTATTTTCTATAATAGATAATCTATGGTAGACAAAACAAGGGCACTGAGAGGTCAGAAACAGGGAAGGCAGGAATGATGTAGGAGGAGCCTCAAGAATCCCAGATTCATCATCAAGATTGGGGCTGGGAATGATGGTAGATGTAGGGGACAGTGAATATGGACAGACGAGTGTTCTACCTCATGCTTGTTGAGAACTGAAAAGGCTTTGCCTACCTGCTCTGGGAATAGAACTGTTGCTTGTCAAATAGTTCCTGTTAGTTCTAAGTTCCAAACAGCAGAGCTGATGGTAGTTCTTCCATGTTCTTTACTGAGTTAAAATTTAGTAACCTATTCATATGCTTCTTCAGTGTCAAAAGCACTTGCTAAAATGCCTTTTCCTTTACATTGCTATCATCCTCTAACCTCCTGGTCCTGGTGGTCACTTACTGACCTCCTGGCAAATGGCTCACTGTTTGTTCTCTGGGTCCAGGCTCTCAGTCTTGTTGGAAGAGTTCAGGCCTCAACTTGCTGGCTTAGTCCTTTGATCTCTTATCTCCTGTGACTCTTCTCTCCACTCAACTGTAGCCACCTGTCCCCAGATTACACCCTGGATCTTGTCATTGATTGGTTCATTAATCAAACAATTGAAACAAAACAAACAAAAACCCAACCCTGGATTGTTCCAGCTCTTAGGCAACTCCTGCTCTACTCCTCTTCAGTATCTTTGCTTTCCATTGTCTTTATTTCTGTTTCCCCATCAGCCCCTGACTATTTCTTCTTACCCATTTTAGATTCTCTTGTTCAATACTTCAGCCCATTCTTTCCACTGTTGACTTTCTTTCAGTCAGCTTTCTTCCCGGAGTTTCACTTTGTATACCTACCCTGTTTCACCCGACAGCACGCTTAGGCCGTCTTGCCAACTTTTCTAGGTTTTACGGATCATGCTGCCTTGGTTTTCTGCCTTCTTTTCTGAACAATTCCACTTCTAGGGATCTCCTTAGCTCTTCTTTTGCCTTCTCCTAGATGTTGGTTTTCTTTGGTGGTGGCGGTAAAGTGGGCCAGGGCTGGGGGTATCTTTCCTCAAGTCTGTTATTATTCTACTTCCCACACTTGGTTTGGAGACTCTCATTTCCGTGGCCTCAAATACCTGTGCTGTAAAGTTTCTTTATAGATGTGTTTCAGCAAGCTTTCTTGCACTTCAGATCCAGACCTTTCTCAGTGCTTATGGGCCAGGTGCAGTTGTATATATCTCGGAAAACTTAGTCTGAACGTGTCTAAAATAAATTTATCAACTTATCTCTAGAATTCTTTCTCCTCTTGTGTTGTTAAATTTAACGGTGTTGCCATCTAGCCATTTTCCTAAGCTAGGAATCTGAGTGCTCCTTTACATTCCTCTCTTTTCCATATTGTCAATTTTAGCTTCTAAAAATTTCACAAACCTTTTTACTTCTTGCCATCTGCATGGCCTCGGAAGGATCTCAGGTGGACCACATTTGTATGGCTCTGGTCATATACTCCTAATTGGCTTCCTTGTAGCCCCTTGCCTGCTTCCCAGTCTGTTCCTAAAATGCAAATCTCACTGCAGAATTCCCCTGTCTAAGGTCTTATGTTTTTAGCCTGGTAATATAACTGATTAAGAAAACAGACCCTGAAACCAAATAGAAATATGTTTGAATCTCACTTTTATGTTATGTAATCTTGGACAAGTAACAATTTTTGGTTTGTTTCCATATGTAAAATAGGAATGATGATAACAGTTATTCTTTTTTCTCTCCCCTTCCCCTTGTTTGTTTAAGGTGTTTTATGCCCTTTTTAACCTTTGACTTCTTTTACTTCTGTCCCTCTTGTGTTCCATGAAGCCATGCTAGACTTCTCTCAGATCCCCAAAGGCACTGAGCTGCCCACTAGACAGTCATATGCTAATTTCTCTCTGTTGCCTTGTCTCAACACAGGTGTCATTTCCCTTGACAAATCGTTCAGCAACCTCCTCCACTCCTGTGTAGTTTGGGTGTCCTTGCTATGCACTCCTCTGTCTTTTTCCTTGAACTTCCTAGTTGCCATACTTTCTACCCTGGTCTGTAAATGCTTGTTCACTCACTGCCTCCTCCTCCCGCTTGATCATTCACTGTCCACCCACTGTATGTGCCATCCACACATTGACTACTGACCCTGGTCATCTTGTTAAGCTTCCTGTTCCTGCTGCCCAGAGCTTAGCACAGAGTCTTGCAGAGATTGGGCACTCATTCAATTTTCGATGAATGTTTATGCGATGGTCTCACTAATTCACTGTTTCCATCAAAGCAATCGCAGTATTTCTTCTTTGGGAGAAAGCATACCATAACGTATAATCCCCCTATCTCTGATGGCTCCCTAGGAACCTGACTGTCTTAGAGAGCTGTTTACGCAATGAACTCAAACGGTATTTTGCTAGGAGGGAAAGCCCCAGGATAAGTCCCTTGTCTTGACCACAGAGTTCTATGTTTTCTATCTTTCCTTTTGAAATCTTGGTTTCAGCAAAGCAACATTTTTATCTTCTGCCTATAATCCTAGCATTGTAATATAGGAATATGTTTATACTAAATCCCCAATAGATTATAAGGCTCACCCTTGGATGAGTGGGGGGAACAGCAAGCACCAAACTCACTATTGGCATTACTTGGAAGGAAGTTTCTAGGTATATAACTGACAAGCATTCATGGAGAGCTGCTTTACTTTTCTCTGGAGATTTTGGGAGTTTTTTTTTTTTTAACAGTTCTGCACGCTAAAAGAAAAGTTCACAAATTTTGAAAGGAAATGTGGCCCTTTTCATTAGCTCCTTTTACCTCATGCTGAGTCATGGATGAGAGAGAATTTGTAGGCGGCTGAGCTGTAGGAAAAGTAATACTGTCATTTACACTTGCAGGCTGTTATGCTTTCCAGAAAACTTTTTCTGTAGGTTGTGAAAGTGATTAATCTGCTGTTAAAACTGACAAAGAAGGTTCTCTGATAAGAACAAGAATTAAATGAGGGATTTTTTTTTCTTTATAAAGTAATCTCCTATTTCCAGTTTTAGACTAGGAAAAAATAGGTTTTGGTGTTGTTTTTTACTTTTGGTCTTTTTGCGTCTGTGTGAATTTGGTCATGGCTTAAAACAATCACAGGACATTTTCTATTTAAATTATGCTATTTATTGGCATGGTTCATGCCTTATGTTTTATATCTAAATTATTCATTTTTACATCCTGTTCCCTCAACGTTTTTTTCTTTCATATTTCTATATCTAGGTCTTACTTTTTAATACTCTACATACACATCATCTTATGTCTCAAACCCAGATTTCTCCTACCAACTTCTTTTAACATAAAACTGGTAAAGATGGTCTGCATTCTTTCTGTGATATAAATTTCTCCCTCTCTGAAAAATTTCATCTATGTAACATTTATACATGGAGAAGGCAATGGCACCCCACTCCAGTACTCTTGCCTGGAAAATCCCATGGATGGAGGAGCCTGGTAGGCTGCAGTCCAGGGGATCGCTAAGGGTTGGACACGACTGAGCAACTTCACTTTCACTTTTCACTTTCATGCACTGGAGAAGGAAATGGCAACCACTCCAGTGTTCTTTCCTGGAGAATCCCAGGGACGGGGGAGCCTAGTGGACTGCCTGCCATCTATGGGGTCACACAGAGTCAGACACGACTGAAGTGACTTAGCAGCAGCAGCAACATTTATACAACAGCTTAAAAAACTTGTACAAAAGTTGTTTGATACAACTGAGATGAGACATCATTGCCTTAAGAGTTTTGAAAATATGTTTTTATGTTTTATTTTACTTGAGACATAAAGCTTTTCCATTGAGTTCTGGCAAATATAAATGTCATTTGAACCTTTCTCTAGGGACCCCACATTTCAGCTGGCAACCTAAAGGAACAAACAAATCAATCCCATGGCATAAGTCACTTTTTTATAATTCCGTGGAGAACTAGTGACTTATTTAGAGGATTGAAAGTCCTGAAGAAGGTAGAATAACATGTTAGAAGTTTATTAAATTTGCTGCATATTTTAATGCCTATTTTTAAAAAATATATAACAAGTTCATATTGGTTGTTAAAATGCATGGGCTTGAACCTCTGTTTTGTTATGCATTTTGGTTCTTTGAAGGTTTACCATTTTGTGTTAGGATATGTCAGCTTATTTTCCTCTTTTCCTTCTTCCTCTCCTTATCTTTTGAAGACTGACTTCTGCACTTGAGCCGTTCTCTTGGTAGCTGAATGGATTCCTGGGAGTAGAGAGAGCTCTCTCACAACTCTTGACAGCATGACCTCCCATGAGACAGAGAAATGGTCCCTTCTGTAACCCAGATGGACCAGCCTAGGAAACTTTGCATTCTTCTTTCATTCCTAAAGTGTGGATATGCATATGGCTTTTGTCCCTGGGCTACAAATCCAGGTCTTAAAATTCTGAAGTTGAAAATGTCCAAATGATTTGCCACTGAAAACCTGCTATTACTGTATATTTATATCAGTATTTCATGAGGAAAAAAAAATAGAGAACTTGTAAATGTACTTGTTTTATATCTGAACTGCCAAGATTATTTCTGTTCCTTCATTAAATGTGTGTGAAATATATGCAAACACACACATAAACACATATCTGTATATTTATATACATATATAAATCTACATAAAGAGCAGCATTATTAGATAACACTCTTACAGTTTCTTAATCCGTCTCCAAATGCTGTCACATACTGCATCTTGTAATAAAGGATTACGGTTTTTTGGAGGGGGTCTCCTTGGGGCAGGATGAAGTGTGGAGAGCTTTTACATTCTGCTATTAAGCAGAGCAAGGTCGTTGCTACCTGAGGAAGTGGCTATGTGCAGACTTGTCCATGTTTTCATGACAAGGTGGAATAACCTTCAAGCTAGAAGGAGGAAAAAAAGGCCTCATTTGTTGTTGTTTTTATTGTTGTTGTTGAGATTGTCTTAATTTGACTGTAGCATTTTTAAGTTAGGAACACTTTGACTTGACATTTTTAAATGGAAAAACTTCTTTAGATTTTATGGAAAAGTCTTTTTCTTAACCAAATGCCAGTGACAAAATTTAGACCAGAAAGTAGTCATGAAGCAACAGTAATGAGATATGATTGTGGTTTAGTGGGAGAAATAAAGCCCTGTAGGCAACAGCACAAATGCAGTAAATGATGGATCGCTACTAAATAGGTCTCATTAGTCCACCATTGACTATGTATAATTGACATTAGGAAGATTCTGGAAAACTTGGGAAGTATATACCAGAAAGCTTGATGTTACACTGATATAAATCTTTAGAGTGTCTGTTTAAAAAACAATTGATTGTGAGGGTCCACACAGTGGCACCCATGTCACTAACATGTGCTTGAAGAAAAGCTGTTTATATCTCTGAAGACAAATGTACCCATAGAACACTGGGTGATGTAATATGTGACCACTGTAAGTGAATTTCTCCCTTGTGTGCGTGTGTGCTAAGTTGCTTCAGTTGCGTTCAACTCTGCAGCTCTTCTGTCCATGGGATTCTCCAGGCAAGAATGCTAGAGTGGGTTGCCATGTTCTTCCACGAGATCTTCCAACCCAGGGATCAAACCCACATCTCTTAGGTCTCCTGCATTGGCTGGTGGGTTCTTTACCACTAGCGCCAGCTGGGAACTCTGTGAGTATCTCCCTCAGTTGTAGATATTTTCCACAAAATATAACGTTGACTGTTGTTCTAAAGAAGATTGACTCTACTGAGGACTGAAGCACAAGAGGGCATTGATAGTGATTATTTCCATGTTGTTACTCTACATGGTCTGCGAAGCCTGAGTGCCAGATGCTAAATTCTATCAACATAACGTATCTTTAATTAAATATTATATTTGCAATGCAATTAATAATGTGACCTGTTTCCATAACTTTATTAAGAAATTACCATAATTTTTGTATAATAAGGTAATAAAAAGGCAGTGTGTTTTGAAACAGCCTTTCCTGAAGTGGTTATGTGCTTTGTATCTGTTGAATTTTGAATTAAATGAAGAGATTGATGGCCAGTATTATCTCCTGCAATATACTCAGAACTTTACATTAATAAGGGGTCTTCTGTGATTTTTCTTCTTTTAGAGTAAAAGAGGTTTCTTGCTTTTCAGTGGGATCACTATTCAAGATATTTAGAGAATAATTCATTTTATTGGCTTTATGCTCCCTCCCTCCCTGTAACTCTTTCTAAAAACTCTAAGCAATACCAAACAATGTTAATTTCAAGTAGTTTACTGTACATTGCACTGTGATGATTCCTAATAAATGGAAAGTCATGCTTCTGGTTCTGTGGCCATCATTGATGTTGTTTTAATTTTCACAATGTGTTAACATGATAATTAAATTCCCCCAGTGTCCTGTGAGGAAGGAGTTTTAAATGGCACCACATGTAGAGGAAAATCTTTGGTATTTAAAAATATTATCTTTTAAATTGATATTGTATGTGGATACAGAATAGTGTATCTAGCTGTGAAAATAGGATTTTAATAAAAAAATATTTTGTAAGCTGCTTTTTTCAAGACTGTTTGAAAATGTCACCCTCAGCTAAATAGAAGTAATTTACATCAGAGACGCGTGTATGTGTGTGTGTGGGTCTGTCCTTACTCTTAATGAAACAGCAGTCTCTCTCTTCAAAAAGTAATTGTTCTCCTTGCAATGTATTTTTCTCTCAGCACTGAGAGTCCCTCTCTTGCCCTTCTTCTGCCCTAATACTTGTTCTTTAATTCTATCAGGTTAGTTGTCAACTAAAATTAAAGGCAGCTGTTACCCTTCACAGTCTGTCCTGATCTAATTTTGCAGACTTGTTTTAGGTACTTGCTTTTAGCATCGAAAGAGCTAACAGAACAACTTTGGAATCACAAAGTGTAGATTCAGATACCAATATTATATTATTCTGTGACCTTGGGCAAATAACTAGACCTCAGTTTCCTCATCGGTAAAATGGGAATAACAGGCCCTTCCTCTGTTGTATGTAAAGCACTTACATAAGGACAGACGCAAAGGATGATCTCAGCTGTTTAATATTAAGGTCCTGCCAAACAACTTTATTGTTCCTTCCTGTCCTTTTGTCTGTGTCTCTGCTCACATTTTTTGCTTGAAACAGAATCTACTCTCCTCTTGCAAGGCAGGCGCATACAAGCATACAACATGAAGCCATCCTCGTGTGCTAATTTTGTAAACCCCACAGAACAGCTCCGAGAGCCCCTCTCTGTCTGCCAGTTTTGGGCTAATCCATCTGAAACCTTCTATTGTGTGTCTTAGTATGCTGAACTGTTACAGGTATATGGTAGTGTAATTTTGTCTCTTTTGCTGGTATGTGAACTCCTGGAATCCAGGGAAATCTTGTGATGAATTTCTCCCTGGTCTAAAGAGTCTATTTCCTTTGTGACCTGTGATCATTATTTATCTAAGAGTGCTTTTCTTTATATCTTATTTGAAATACTTCTGAGTGTACACGATGTAGTCTGCATTTTTGCATTAAGTCTATCACTTCTGGGCATTGGCAAAAGCCAGAAAATTAGGAGGAACAAAATTAAATACATTTAGCCCATTTAAGCAATATGTGAGTTCCTCTTGTGTTTCCTTCCTTCACTTAGCTCTTAATAGTTTTGCAAAAGAATGACAGATACTTTGTTAAAGGAAAATGAAAGCAGATCTGTTACTTCTATGATATGAATGACATTCTTTATCAATGGATAATTAGAATATTTAAGTGTATATCGTTAATGCACATGTATACTCTATTTATAAAAACTGTAAGAAACTCGCTGGGCCTGTATATTTTGTGTGTGTGATGTTCATGTGGGTTATAAACCAGTTACATTCTGGAAATTATAATGCCATTATGTCTTTAAAAATATTATACTCTTAAATAATATTTTAACACTCTATATTCTGTGATAAAACTAAGCTGTGTTATTTCTTTACTGCTAGAAACTTGTGAAGCTCAAAATAGTTTAATCTTTATACATTTAAATTATTTGATTATATTTTAAAACAAATCATAAAACATAATTTTGCAAATTCTATTGAGAAATATTTTATTATTGGACTTTTTAAAGACTGTAGACTTTTTTAAACACTTTTAAATGGTACAGCCACTTTTATTTATTTGTTTTTAAAAAAAAATTTTGGCTGGACCTTGCGGCATTGTGGGACCTTAGTTCCCTGACTAAGGATCAAACCCACATGCCCTGCATTGGAAGGCAGAGTTTTAACCTCTGGACCACCTGGGAAGCCCAAAGACTATAGACTTCATTAAAAATGACAAATTCTGAATTAAAGACATGGAATACATAGCTTGTATAGCTTGTTTGAGAATACAAAGGTTTTACTATCTGCAGCAGTTTTTTGCTTGATTTTACTTTTGTTTTCTATTGCCCTTGATTTTTTGTTGGTTTTTGCAACAGTGTTTCCTTATTTGCTTCTTGTTTCTGTTGCACTGTACCTCACTCTTGTACATGTATGTAAACAACCTCTATGTCCCCTCAGCGCTGAATGATAATTCATTTGTTCTAGGGTGGTAATTTCAATAACATAGATTCAGGTAAGTGATCAAAGCAGACCAAAAAGTATGGTTGGTTTCATAATGACATTTTAGGTTAGGTTTTCTCTTTAGACACTTCTCATTTACATAGGGCATACCTAAGAGTAATTCACATATCTTCCATATTTCTTAAAGCAAATAGTTTTCCCATTGTTTAAATAGACAGGTCATTACATAAGAGGTAATTCACTTTACCCTTTGTACTTGTGCATGCTAAGTCACTTCAGTTGTGTCCAACTCTTTGTGACCCCATAGCCTGCCAGGCTCCTCCTTCCATGGGATTCTCCAAGTAAGAATACTGGAATGAGTTGCCATGCCCTCCTCCAAGGGATCTTCCTGACCCAGGGATTGAACCCATGTCTCTAATGTCTCCTACAATGGCAGGCAGATTCTTTGCCACCAGTGCCACCAAGCCACAGGAGATAAATGGTTAATTGACACCTAGTCTCTGATTGGGAAATATTTAGGGAATGATGAGGACCATGGCATCTGTAAGCCATGCTGCATGTAGCAATGCAGACTCAGTGTTGCCAGCTCCCTGGGACCAAGTTCTACATAAATGGCCTGTGATTCCTAAGACTTTATCTGTGAGATTTGACACCACTGGAGAAGGATGGGTTCAGTGCTTTAGTTAAAAAAACCAAAGTGGTCATGCTTTTCTAATGCCAAGTCCCAATTTTGGTTGAACTATTTAGACAAAGTCTAAGAAATTATGAAATAAATCCAGTTTAAGGGGATGACAGAGGATGCAATGGTTGGATGGCATCACTGACTCAATGGACATGAGTTTGAGTAAACTCTGGGAGTTGATGATGGACAGGGAGGCCTGGCGTGCTGCAGTCCACGAGGACACAGAGAGTCAGACACAACTGAGCAACTGAACTCAACTGAACTGAATTTGTTTTTTCCTCCTCCCCCGTGAGGGTTTGTAATATATAGGAATAATATATAGGAATCTTTACAAACAGATAACATTCCAAATCAGAGGCAAGATTGTATCTTTGGATTTTGGCTGCAGTCAGATTATTTAGGGGCTTCCCAGGTGGCTCTCTAGTTTAAAAAAAGAAAAAAAAATCCACCTGCCAAGGCAGGAGACCAAGGAAATGCAGGTTTGATTCCTGGATCTGGAAGATTCCCCTGGAGGAGGAAATGGCAACCCACTCTGGTATTCTTGCCAGAAAATCCCATGGACAGAGAGGCCTGGAGGGCTACAGTCCTTGGGGTCACAAAGAATTGGACACTACTGAGCAACTGAGCACAAATCATTTAGGACATTTGGACATATATGTTGTGCTGCCCCACAAAATTTTCTAACCATCTGTTAAGACAAATACATGACTACTGTAATACTTGTATTTCCTAAAATAAACAAATCACCTGCTCTCATAAAGGAATCATAAACTACTTAATGTGAATAATATCATTTATTTTGACTACCAGACTGCAGACCTTCAGTTTTAGCAACCTTATCCCATGATCCTGTTTCTCTCTGTTCTGACACCCTAGGTGTCTGAACAGTGATCATTTGAATTATATTTTCTTGGTTTCCATCAAATCTGCCACACCAGTGGGTCCCATTTTCTCCATACCTATTCATATTTGGAAGCAACATTGTACAGAATAAAAGATGCTGGGAAAAGATCTGCTGGGACAGAATTTGGCCACACATGAGCTCTCTAGTTAGTATTTTCAAACTCTGTCCCTCATTTGGGCCTCTCATTTCTTGCCTGGAACGTTGTCATAGCTTCTCCTCTGTCTCCTTTGTGTCCTTCATAAACACATGGCTTCTAGATTAATCTTTCTTCAACATAGGCTTGGTCATGTCAGTCTACATGTGGCTTCATAACAATCTACCTGTTATTGTGCTGTGCTTAGTCGCTCAGTCGTGTTCAACTCTTTGTGACCCCATGGATTATTTTAGCCTGCCAGGCTCCTCTGTCCATGGGGATTCTCCAGGCAAGAATACTGGAGTGGGTTGCCATGCCCTGCTCTAGCAGATCTTCCCAACCCAGGGATGGAACCCAGGTCTCCTGCCTTGTAGGAAGATTCTTTTCTACCTGCACCACCTGGGAATCCCAAGAGTACTGCAGTGGATAGCCCGTCCCTTCTCCAGGGGAACGTCCCAACCCAGGAATCAAACTGGGGTCTCCTGCATTGCAGGCAGATTCTTTACCAGCTGAGCTACCAGTGAAGCCCACCTGTTATACAGATAGAAGGAATGTAATGATCATGATAATAATGGTAATAAAATAATAATTAGTGAATGCTCTTAAATGCTCCATGCAAAATATCAAATGTCTTGAGACAACAGGGTTTTGTAATTCAATATCAGAGGATTTAACATTGAGGTATTTGTTGTGGGTCTGAATTACATGTGTATAGTGTGGCTGATTGAAAGATCATCTGATATACATGAGAAGTGAGTGGGTGGGGAGTTGACGTTTTGTTAGAAGTGCATGCTTAGTGTTTTGATAAACCATTCCATCTCCTCAAACCTTTGTTATCAGAAACAAACTATGTTGTCAAGAAAATAGAGCATAATTCAGGACAGTGGGAAAATCTTAATGCTTTCCATCTTCCTGCTCTTGGTTTCACAATTAAGTATGTATGCTAAATAGGAGAGGATTGTGTTTGAGTGTTCATATCTGTTAAAGCAGATTGACTACTTGGTTACCACATTGTAAACAGTTTTTCTGAAGAATTTTTAAATTTGTCATTTATGATATGCTAAAAGAAAATGTAAGATATAAAACTGTGTAATAAAAAGGGTTTACATTTAAACACTAACCTCTATACCAGCCACACACATGTGCACACACACACACAAATATATTCAAATATGCATGCAAACATAATACACAAATATACACGTAAATGCATAGGGAAAAGAAAGCTTGGCAATTCACCAGAAATTTACTGTTACTAAGGTTTTTCATTTTCTTTATTTTTTTTAATATTCCCCATATTTTCTACAATGAGTATTACTGCTTTGATGAAGAAACTGCAACTTACCTGAAGATTCACATAGCACGCTCATTCACAAGTCCAAGCAGAGTGAATGGCATCGTTTTGTTCAAACATCTTTGAAAAAATGATTGAGTGACACAAGAACAAATAGTCAAAGTTAAATTATCTTTTTATAATAGTAAAGTAAAATCTTAAATAGTGCCACTGCCTGCCATCTATGAACAGTATTTCTGGGAAATTGTATGTTTTGTATTTTTAAATGACTGGAATATTGAGTAAAGAAATCTAGCAATAAAATGAGAAGCTCTATAGATTACATCTCTGATGCCTGGGATCATTTGTGGTAATTTTCCCTTTTTTATTTCTACAACTTTACTTTTTTTAAATCAGCAAATAGTGATATAGATGACACCTAGCACTCACAAGGTTCACACACACAGACATCACGCACACACACACAAAACCACAGAATTAAGGAAATGGGCGACAAGTTCATACTTACTTCATACTTGAAAGTATTTATTAATGCAGTGGTTCCTTGGTAATGTTTTGGTAACCTACTGTGTCTTAATCTTTATGCTACAATTTTCTAAGTGTTATGAAAGGATGGATAGATGAATATTAGAATGCAATCCCTACTCTCAAGGGACCTTGGTCCTTGGCCTCTTAAGACAGTGCTATTTGGCTGGCTAGAACTCAGCTCTATGTTTAAGAAATGAGTGGGTTGCAGTAGAGTAGTGTCTTCCAAGTAGAGTTTGTCAGAATTTTGGAAATCTGAAAAGTTTCCACTGGTTTTCTGCCTGTTTCCCCTATCATTGAATTCACTGAGGCTAGAAACCATAACTTGTTACCCAGTAGCTGGCAAAATTCCCGGTATTTACAAGGTGGTCAGTTAATGGTTGATGACTGTATGAATGACACCATTTAAAAAAAATTCTAAAGTCATATATTTAGAGGCAACTAATGTATTTCTTTGCTATTGGATGGCTTGGGAAGATAGTGTTTTTTCTGAAAGGAAAAGATATTTGAATCTACTATTCTTTTTCTCTGTAAGAAAAGCTATTGTATCTTAAATATTAGTACTAATATTCATTTTGTAAACTAAAATGAAAGAGGAGAAAGGACCAAATGCTTATTTTTTAAAAATAACAACCACAAAATGTTTTTTCTTAATCAGATATTGGAATTAAATCATGCTATACATACAAGTTTACGTTACGTTCTTTTATTTTCTTGTAACATTATAACATAGGAGTGAGTGAGTGAAGTCGCTCAGTCGTGTCTGACTCTTTGTGACCCCATGGATTGTAGCTTACCAGGCT
This sequence comes from Bos indicus, assembly GCF_029378745.1. Taxonomy (NCBI): domain Eukaryota; kingdom Metazoa; phylum Chordata; class Mammalia; order Artiodactyla; family Bovidae; genus Bos; species Bos indicus. Next base: position 79,370,246 of record NC_091760.1, on the reverse strand, counting down.
CCTCCGTCCGTGGGATTTTCCAGGCAAGAGTACTGAGTGGGTTGTCATCCTTCTCCAGATAAGAGGGTTAGCATACTATAATATATATAGGTCTTGAGCTTTATCAAAGCAAATGTTGAAAACAGCACCAGCATGAGAAGTGTCTTAGTTTATTCGCCATTCCAGAGGACCTCAGGTATCACAGTATATGGAATCAAGGCTTTCCTGAGATGCCCTGTGCAACCAGGCAGTTTTGAATTCTTCTATGCAAATCCTCTTATCTTATAAGGAAAAAATTGAGACTCAGAGAACAGCATGAGCAAATTTGTTTCAACCCAAAAAGAAAAGAAGGATGACATAACTCTTCATTTTACTTTCAGAAGGAAGTTCCACTGAAGAAATGAGGCCCCAAATGATTGACCTCTGTCAGCCATTTGTAGGATTTCACCTATTGGAAGGTTCCAAAAGTGGTGCCCATACTCTGACCTTGCCCAGCCACCATTCCTTTGCTCGTCAAGAGAGCTTGGTCACCATGTGCCATGGTGAGAATAATGGTGGTTCCTCCCGTAAGCCAGCTTCAGATCTCCAACTGACAGTGTCTGTCTAGAAGAAAGAATGGGTTCTTTACTAGTTCCCAATCTAGCACATTTACTGCACTGCATGATCTAAAATATCAAATGAACTCTATCTGTAAATATTTTAAAAAATATAAATGGACAAAATAGCAAAGGGTGGTTTGGGGGCCCATTCACACTAAGACTATTGTTCTTGCCATTGGTGTGTTTAAGGAGACTATCCATATATTGCAAAACATTGTGCCAATTTCCCTTCACTTCTGAGGTTGTGAAACTCAATCCTCTTACCTAAATAGTTGTCCAGAGAAAGCAAGAAGGGAGCTACCTTAACTTCTGTTCAGTGACTGACACAGACAGGCGTGAGACAAACCTTTGCTTCCAGATCAGCTCCTCCATCGCCTCCCCCTTTTTGGTCATCCCAATGAGGAGAACTGAATCTACCCCATGCGGTCATTGCAGGATTTATCTGGGCATTTGCTGAACCTGCTCGCAATTTATTTTTATTTCTTCCGATAGACATGGGTTTGGCACGGGAGAGTGAATTCTTTCTGAAACAGCAGATGTGCCTGGTACACTCGTTTGCTATAACCATTTGTGCTGTGGTTGAAAAAAAATTTTTTTAAGAGTGCAGAATTGTTGAGGGGGGAGGGTTAAAAAACCAGAACCATTTTAGTGATTATGCAAAGCTAGAATGTGAGTAATTTTGCTGCAGTTAGTCATTATGTGCTTTCATAGCTTGTTTTACAAGTATAAAGGGATATGTACAGGTTTGGTGAATAGAGCTCTTATTTGTCTCTAGTAGTCGCCTTTTATAAAAACATTTTCCACCCTTTCTCCTACTATGTGGCAAAAGTGCTCTTTCCTTCGAAATTATACCCTTCTGTGATTCAGCCCTTTTATCCATCCACAGTAAGTGGACAAACAGCCTCCATTTCTGGGAACAAATATGTTAGGGGAAGAGAAACTTCATTTTCTCATATAATAGATAATGCAGATGATGCAGATTCAAATAATAAGAATATAGTGATCATTTTAAAAAAGCATGTTTTCTCTAAAGGGAGGAAAAAATACTGAGCAAACATCTAGTGACTGTGCTATGAGCCTAATGTGCTGTAAATATAGTGTCCTTGAAGCATTTTATGTGAAATATTTGATAGGACTTAGCAGATTTTTGCTTACCGTGTTGTCTGAGGATTGTAACACACCACCTATTCTTTTTTTTTTTTTCGCTTTCGGTCACCCAAACTCCCTTGGACATATGTGAACGGAGGTCTGTTTGTTTCCACTGAAGCAAATATAGTCACTTGCTCACACTGGTGGCTTCCCTCACTGAATTCCACTACTATTTTGGAAACTCCTGTATGAAAACACAGCAACCCAACCTGTCCCCACGGAGCCGTATGGGTGATTTCCACGCAGGGCTGCCCAGTGTCTGTGTAGTGAGGTTCAGTTTTTGATAAAACACAAAACTGGGCTTTGTTTCCTTTTGGTAGGCTTGTTACTACCTCTGGGAATTCTGGTGTAATAGCAGGAAGACTGGCATTGGAGTCCCAACACAGGTCTTAGAAAATCTGAATTCTAATTCTAATCTCTCAAGGCTTTATCACATTGGATGAATTGTTCCTAAGCCTAGTGTCCTTGAGGAGAGGGTAGAAATTTATGACCTATAAATTCCTTTCAGCTCTAATACTCTGTGATTCTGTTAGTGATATACAAATAAGTCAACTTTATTTTTTCCTTCTCAGAAATTCCTTCGTGTCTATATCTGTACTGGATAACTCTCTTCAGACTGCCTTTCAAAGTTGGCCACATTTTAACTTCACCCCAACAGGCAAATTTCAGCAATGAGAAACCCCTGTAGGACTTGAGAGAAGGGATCGCATTCTTTTACATTTTTTGTCTCTTGATGGCTTCTTAGTAGCAATAATAGACTGGAATGGTTGGTTCTATTGTAGTAGTTGGTTGTAAACAAGAGCTGTTGAACGAAGCTCACCATATTTCCTCTTACCTACAGCTAAGAAATTTAAAATGCATAAAGTAATTCAGAGTCAGTTCAGTTCAGTTCGGTTCAGTCACTCAGTCGTGTCCGACTCTTTGTGACCCCATGAATCGCAGCACGCCAGGCCTACCTGTCCATCACCAACTCCCGGAGTTTACCCAGACTTCTGTCCATTGAGTTGGTGATGCCCTCCAGCCATCTCATCCTCATCATTCCCCTTCTCCTCCTGCCCCCAATCCCTTCCCAGCATCAGGGTCTTTTCCAATGAGTCAACTCTTCGCATGAGGTGGCCAAAGTATTGGAGTTTCAGCTTCAACATCAGTCCCTCCAATGAACACCCAGGACTGGTCTCCTTTAGGATGGACTGGTTGTATCTCCTTGCAGTCCAAGGGACTCTCAAGAGTCATTTCCAACACCACAGGTCAAAAGCATCAATTCTTCGGTGCTCAGCTTTCTTCACAATCCAACTCTCACATGCATACATGACCACTGGAAAAACCATAGCCTTGACTAGACAGACCTTTGTTGGCAAAGTAATGTCTCTGCTTTTGAATATGCTATCTAGATTGGTCGTAACTTTCCTTCCAAGGAGTAAGCGTCTTTTACTTTCATGGGTGCAATCACCATCTGCAGTGATTTTGGAGCCCAGAAAAATAAACTCTGACACTGTTTCCACTGTTTCCCCATCTATTTGCCATGAAGTGATGGGACCAGATGCCATGATCTTAGTTTTCTGAATGTTGAGCTTTAAGCCAACTTTTTCACTCTCCACTTTCACTTTCATCAAGAGGCTTTTTAGTTCCTGTTCACTTTCTGCCATAAGGGTGGTGTCATCTGCATATATGAGGTTATTGATATTTCTCCCCGCAATCTTGATTCCAGCTTGTGCTTCTTCCAGCCCAGCGTTTCTCATGATGTACTCTGCATAGAAGTTAGATAAGCAGGGTGACGACATACAGCCTTGACGTACTCCTTTTCCTATTTGGAACCAGTCTGTTGTTCCATGTCCAGTTCTAACTGTTGCTTCCTGACCTGCATATAGGTTTCTCAAGAGGCAGGTCAGGTGGTCTGGTATTCCCATCTCTTTCAGAATTTTCCACAGTTTATTGTGAGCCACACATTCAAGGCTTTGGCATACTCAATAAAGCAGAAATAGATGTTTTTCTGGAACTCTCTTGCTTTTTCGATGATCCAGTGGATGTTGGCAATTTGATCTCTGGTTCCTCTGCCTTTTCTAAAACCAACTTGAACATCTGGAAGTTCACGGTTCACGTATTGTTGAAGCCTGGCTTGGAGAATTTTGAGCATTACTTTACTAGCGTGTGAGATGAGTGCAGTTGTGTGGTAGTTTGAACATTCTTTGGCATTGCCTTTCTTTGGGATTGGAATGAAAACTGACCTTTTCCAGTCCTGTGGCCACTGCTGAGTTTTCCAAATTTGCTGGCATATTGAGTGCAGCACTTTCACAGCATTATCTTTCAGGATTTGAAATAGCTCAACTGGAATTCCATCACCTCCACTAGCTTTGTTCTTAGTGATGCTTTCTAAGGCCCACTTGACTTCACATTCCAGGATATCTGGCTCTAGGTGAGTGATCACACCATCACGATTATCTTGGTCATGAAGATATTTTTTCTACAGTTCTTCTGAATACTTTTTAAAAATTAGATTGAATTACACAGCCCTCTATCATGCTTAAATACTCCTTGGATAAATAATTACAGGTTTGGCTTCACAAAGCTGATGGGGAAAGTAAAATAGTCTGGCTGCTGCTGCTGCTAAGTCGCTTCAGTCGTGTCCAACTCTGTGCGACCCCATAGATGGCAGCCCACCAGGCTCCACCATCCCTGGGATTTTCCAGGGAAGAACATTGGAGTGGGTTGCCATTTTCTTCTCCAAAAATAGTGTGGAGGGGTGATCATTTAGCCAACTACTGCTATGCTTGTTTTATTTCATTGAATATCTCTTTGTAGATTTTGTCAATAATGCTTTCTTAAAATGATTTCATTCACTGAATACATATGGAGTGTGTTTGCTGGACTCTAAGCATATCCCTTATGGCAGAAAGTGATGTAGAACTAAACAGCCTCTTGATGAAAGTGAAAGATGAGATTGAAAAAGTTGGCTTAAAGCTCAGCATTCAGAAAACTAAATCATGGCATCTGGTCCCATCACTTCGTGGCAAATAGATGGGGAAATAGTGGAAACAGTAAGAGACTTTAATTCTGGAGGCTCCAAAATCACTGCAGATGGTGACTGTAGCCATGAAATTAAAAGGTGCTTGCTCCTTGGAAGAAAAGTTATGACCAACCAGGACAGCATATTAAAAAGCAGAGACATTGCTTTGCCACCAAAGGCCCATCTAGTCAAAGCTATGATTTTTCCAGTAGTCATGTATGGATGTGAGAGTTGGAGTATAAAGAAAGTTGAGCACCGAAGAATTGATGCTTTTGAACTGTGGTTTTGGAGAAGACTCTAAAGAGTCCCTTGGACTGCAAGGAGATCCAACCAGTCATCCTAAAGGAAATCAGTCTTGAATATTTATTGGAAGGACTAATGTTGAAGCTGAAACTCCAATACTTTGCCCACCTAATGCGAAAAACTGACTCATTTGAAAAGACCCTGATGCTGGGAAAGATTGAAAGTGGGAGGAGAAGGGGAAGACAGAGGATGAGATGGTTGGATGGCATCACCGACTCAACGGACATGAGTTTGAGTAAACTCTGAGAGTTGGTGATGAACACGGAGGCCTCGTGTGGTGCAGTCCATGGGATCACAAAGAGTCGGAGATGGCTTCGCAACTGAACTGAAGTGAACTGAAGCATATAATGTTGAGCAAGAAAAAGTCCTTGCCTTTGTGAAGCTTAGAGGAGAAGAGAATATTAAAGACGTTAATTGAAGGACTTCTCTGGTGTCCAGTGGTTAAGACTCTGTGCTCCCAGTGCAGGGTACACACCCCGAAAGTAATTAATTAATTAAAAAATAAAAAAGATGGAATGACAAAACCGTGGACAAGTGCTATCATTAAGCAAAGTACGGTGTTTTAAAAGGATACCACTGTTGGACACTTATCATGACATGGATACTCAGGTCTGGCTTTCTAGAGTGTCATTCATTTGAAACCTCAAGGATGAATACTGGTTAGGAGTTGGGAGGTGGGGCAGATTGGAAAGCATTCAAATCAGGTAGCTGCAGAATGGCTGGAGCATCAAGTTTCAGGTGGAGGGAGTTGAGAGAGTAGATCAAGAAGCAAAGTGATGACTCTATCAGGAAAAAAAAAAGAACTCCATCCTAAGAGCAATGAGACCCTTTGGGAGATTTAGGAAAAGAAGGCAATCAATTTAAATTTTAGGAATATTCTATTTGCAGCATAGAAAGTGTATTAGTGATCAGTAAGACATCATTTAAAAATACCTATATCATTTGAAATACTTATAACCTTAAAATTTACTGTAGACCATTATTTTGAATACCTGTTCGCTTGCTTACCAGCTGCATAACATTCCATCAGAACAATGCACCGTGATTTTCTCAACCATCTCCTAATAACTTATTTTTAAATATACAATCAGTGTTAAGTTACTGTCATTTTGATAGCTCTTCGTTGCCAGTTTACCCACCAGAGAAATGGTTTCAACTTCGAGTTGTACCAGTCATATAATTAAGCATGCACTAGCATATTCTCACAGAGATTGTGTTTTATTATTTCTTGACCTGTTAGTTCAACACCAGGCACTTTATGGTAAACTCCTGGCCTGACTGGAGAAAATCACATAGGCCCTTGAGGCAATGATTCGGTGTTATGAGGTCACTTTTAAGTAGACTGTCGTCTTGCCACATCCCTAGATTACAGAACACACTTAGATTGAATTAACCCTCACCACAATGCCGTTTTTTCCAGCGCTAATCACATGCATCCTAGGGACTAAGTGTTCTGTATTCTTTGGGTATTTATATAAATTGAAGCCTCAGAGACTGTCCAATATTAATGACATACCATCTCATTTGATGGTTATTGGGGGGAAAAATTCCCTAAAATACTGGATTTCTAGGTGTTCATATGATGATATGTTAGTTTTATGAATGAATGAGTGCAGGGCCTCCCCTGGGTCATTGCTTCTCTGTTGAATAATTAGGAGTTAAGAAAGGAGGACTTCAGGCAGAATCTTGGTGCTCCCAATTGCCTAAATTTTATTTCTGGGAAAACAAGTTGACATACTGGCATCCATGTCTTCAATATCCAGGGAGCAGTTTGTCTTCAAAGTATCTTATACCCATTCAGAATTCTGTGAGAATTAATTAAGTGGAGAAGTTTCAAAGACAAAAGCTGATCTGGAGTACAAACCATGGTGTACTGTTTTTGCAATTTCAGCCTCCTGAAGGTATTAAGAATAGCCCCTCTCTAGCTGTCAATACACGTTCTCAGAGCCAAAGCATTAAACTGTGAAATTAACAAGGGCTGATACAATGATGGAAGTAAGACATCTTTATGTCTCTCTGACAAGAACTCTTTGGAGGACTTGTCAGGCAGTGTGTGTGTGTGTGTGTGTGTGTGTGTGTGTGTGGTTTAAGAGTCCATCAATGAATGAAAATTATATTAGTAGTGTCCCTGTATTGGTAGCACTGTTTTGAACTCAGTGAACCTGATTAAAATACTGTGATTTTAATTTCAAAAGTAATCTTTGAGATCATTTTAACCATTCACCAGTTTTCAGTTACCACACATGAGGTAATTTTTTCTTTAATGTAGAAAATACAGAAACTTACAAAGATGAAAATAAAAGCTTCTGTTAATTGCATCAGCTGATGCCATTTTAACATTTTAAAAGTATTTTAAAATCATTTAACATTTTTTACTACGTCCCTTCCTTTTTTACTGTGCAAACACACACACAGAAGTTAGGATACTACAATATTTTTGATGTGTATTAAATTTTAAAATAATTTATTTATTTCATACATATTATTCAAAATCTATATTTTTATGTATATGTATGTGTAAATATATACACACATCAGAGGAAGATCTATATCTTTCACAATATATGATTGTGTTAGAAAAGTATATACTCTAAAATCATCGCCTTAAAATAACTGCTATTATCATTTTGGGAATAGATCCTTCTAGCTATGTGTGCGTGTGTCTATGTGTATGTGAGAGGTAGAGATAGATGTATATATTGATAAAACAGTGTTCCCTAATCTGTTTTTAAAATGGATAACTTTCTTTTTCTTTTTTTTCTTTTTTCTTTTCTTTTTCCTTGCCTCTTTCCCATCATTTTTTGTTTTTCTGCTCTAGTAATAGACACATAACAAAGTTCACCACCTTAATCATTGTAAGGATTCATTTAGGTGGCGTTAAGTATATTCACACAGTTGTGCAATCATAATCCATCTTTAGAACTTTTCTACTTTCCCAGACTGAAAATGCACATTCGTTAAATAATTACTCGACATGCCTCCTCTCCCCTCACCTCCTTGTTAACCACCGTTTGCTTTGTCTTCATGAATTTCATTACTTATCGTATATCATTGAATTCATACTGTATATATCCTCTTTAACTGGCTTATTTCATCTTAGCCTAATGTTTTCATGATTCATTCCTGTTTTAGCATGTTTCAGAATTTCTTTCTTGTTTTAAGCTGAATATCACAACATTTATGTTTATACTGCATTTTGTTTATTCATTCATCTGTCAGTGGACACTGGTTGCTCTCACATTTTTGGATATTATGAATAATTCTGCTATGAACATGACTATATGGATACTTGATAAGAGTCCTTCCCTGTTGTGAGTTCTTTAGGGTAGGATATCCAGAAGTGGAGTTGCTGGATTATTGATATGTTTTGAAACATTTTAATAATACAATATTTCATTATAGGAATGTTCCATCATTTATTTAACCAGTCCCCAAGTACTGATTATTTAAGTTGCACATAATACGTTATTTTTATAAATTACATTGCCAAGAACATATCTTGAAAATGAAGGTTTAACCATCTATGATTATTTCTTTTGGTTAAATTCTTAAAAATGAAAGGTTGGCTTTTGTTAGGACTTCTGATACATATCACTAAATTAGCTCTCAAATTGCCCACAAGAAGTTTACAGAAACAAATATTACCTTCGTCCCTAAGTCTGAATTATATGAACATTGCCCTTTGAAGACAGTTGGGATAATGCCCTCCCATCACACATAGCCCCCAACTCCAGGTATAATTCCCTATTCTGCTTTAACCTAAATAGGTGGTTCTCAACTCCAGTTTCAACAGAAAATCATTTCTTCCTCCCCTTTTTAATTTCCAGATTTCACTCCCCAAGTAATAGGTCTAAGATAATTTGTATCTAAAAAGCTCTAAGAGAAAGACACTGTGTTTCTAGAGCACTCAGTGATTCTGTTTGCAGTTAGACTTGAAAAGTACTTCTGGATATATAGAAGCATATCATACATTGTGCTCTTAGTCTGTTGGATTGTTTTCTATCTCATGGGGTCATCTATCAAATGAAAAGTGTATGACTGGAATGAGCAAGGAATGCAACCATGGGTATTAAACCCTGAATAATGGAAGACAATCAGTGAGGGGACTCAAGATGCAAAATTAAGTCATTTTCTATATTAAGGGCTTGGAAAAAATGGTAAGTAATTTTTCTTGAGCAAAAAACAAGTAGCAAAAAGAAAAAAAAAAGGATGCATGGCATTATAACTGAAATAGGTAAGCTAGGGTTTCTTTTTTTCTTTCCTTGCACTATGTAAACTCAAACACCAGGTCTGTCCATTCATTTATCCCGTCATGGTTTATTAAGTACCTGCTTGGTGTGAAATTTAATGATAAGATCAAGCTCTTTTTGGCCAGTAAAACTCATTGCAAACATTCAGAATTTACTATTGGTATCACTCAGTTTTGAATGTCCTTATGACTTCTTTTGTATAAGGATAGTATTAGAAGGAAAAGAGACATGAGCATAGTCCCCTCAAGTCTGTGTCTTGAGCAGTGAAGCTCCTTTTTTGGTGGTTGTTATAGAACGACTTTTATGTGAAGAATAAGATAGACTAGTCATTTAGAAAGGAGGATAAAATGACAGTATTCCTAGATCTTGTTTGTTGTTCAGCTAGAGTCAATCTGGGGAAGTAGTGTGAATTTTCCAGTGTCACTCAGCTCTAAATAGTGGCAAAGCTGGGATTTTTTGATCCTGAATTTTACTGCAGGACCCTTCAATTTAATTGATCATCCTCTAGGGCACTATTTCTATCTGCCAGTATCCTTAACTGAGAATAGAAGTTGGAAAATGCACCTCCTGCAGTACAATTGGCCTGTAAAAATCCTTCATTTGGCTTCCTCATGTTTGCCCAAAAAAAAAAAAAATGAGCATAGCTTTAAAGTCAGAAGAGGAACTCTGATCCATTTTCCACACAGCAGTAATCAACTGACACAGCGCAGCACAGCACAGCAGCTGCCTTGCACCACGGGCTTATTTTACACAGCTCATGTCCCTCGGTTGTTTCCCAGATAACAGTGCTAAGTATCACTTGCTGTCTGTTGCACCATTTACTCCATTAGTTTTCTTCTACACAGAAATATTTTTCTGAACCCACATAGACTGAGAAGGCCTCTATGTTTGTTTATGTGAATTTCTCATATGTGGTTTATTTTACTTTTTCTTTACCCAAGAATGATAGTAGTGTTTAGTTGCTCAGTTGTGTCCAACCCTTTGCAACCCTTCGAACTGTAGGCCGCCAGCCTTCTCCATAGGATTTTCCAGGCAAGAATATTAGAGTCGGTTGCCGTTTCCTTCTGCAGGGGATCTTCCTGACCCAGGGTTCGAATCCACGTCACTTATGTCTTCTGCATGGCAGGTGGATTCTTTACCCCATGAGTCATCGGGGAAGAGAAGTAGAATGGTTTTTAAAACTTCAAACTACAGAACAGAACTAGGCTGCCTGGGTTGAATCCTAGGTCTGCCATTTGCTAGCCGTTAACCTTGCATAAATACATGTTAAAGATACATATGCTTCAGTATCTTCATCTGGAAACTAAGGATAAGTAATAGATTCTGTCTCAAGGGTACCTGTGAGGAGTAAGTATAAACTGCATTGGATACAAAATGTTTACGCAAAGTAAATGCTTTATAAGTGTTTACTATTATTATATCTTTTAAAAAATACCAGTTGGTATTTTAGTTTGTTTTTCCTGCCACAAAGATATATGGATGAAATACATAGTTCCAAGTGACAAATGGCCATTAGGTTTTGTTCAAATAAATTTACACAACTGTTGTGAAAAGAAAATTGAAGCTGAAATATTTGTAACCCTATCTTCTAACAAATCAACCATCACTCTTTCCATAGTTTGTCTAGTCCTTGCCCATATGGAAATACCATTCTGTGTAGCCTCAGTTGTATTGTACATATGATTGATTTCACATTCTGTGTTTTTCATTTAACATTTACATTTTCATTTAACATCTTAAGCATATTTTCATGTGTTTATAATATCTAGAACCAAATTTAAGGAAGGGGATTTGAGTTTTATGTTGCTGTGTATATGTCAGACTTTAGCTTTTATATATTTTCCCTTTCTGTTACCTTAGAAAGTTTTCGTTCCAAATAGAAGTCATTTTTGCTCACTACAAACATTTTTGTAAAAAATTTGAATGAAGAATTATTTAGTGCAGCAACTTTGATTCCCTTTGTCTTCTTGTGGCTTTAGCAACTATCTCAGTGCCTAACATAGCAGAATTTCAGTAAATTTTTGTTGAATAGATACTTTGGATTATTTAGATTTTATGGGATTGGGATATTATAGTTATTTGATAGTTAATTCAAAATATGTTTCCTTTCAATGTTTGTTAAAGATTATTTTTAAATGTTTTAGTTTCTTTCTTTTCATGGTACAGTTATTTAAAATTTGCCACTTGACTCTTTCTGTAGGGGATTTGAGTGAGTATCAAGTAAAACTTACATATATAATCTGACCATTAAAATGAAAATAAGCACTTCAGATGCTTCTTTGAAAGATAGTAGTAATTAATAAATTCCAAGAGTAAAGTCCTTAAATTATTTAGAGGGAGGAAGAGACTAATGAGGTTACTGTAATTAAGCATGCATTAAACATATGAGACTTCCTTGATTATCAAGTAATGAAATGAGATACCTTATATTTTGCCTTTTTTTTTTTTTTTTTTTTTTTGCAATCTGACAAGAGAAATGCATTTTTCTTGGGAGACCATTATTCATTTATTCAAATATTTGTTAAATGCCTATTATATGCTATTTGAAAAAAGACAGTGAAAAGCAGCAGTAAAAAGGGGACTGTCTCTAACCCTATGAAAAGAGACGTACACAAGCGTGATACGTGCAGAAGAGGAGAGATAGAGTGCTCATTGTGCCAGAGGATTTGGGCAATGTTTCACTGAGGAAACTGACACTCAGGCTGAGACTTCAAGGGTTCTTAGAAATTAGCTCAATATAGAATCCAGAGAGAGGTGGGGAAGCACAGAGATATAATCCATGAGATGGCAGACAGTCTGGCACGTCAACTATGAAAGGAAGTCAGTGTCAGAGAGTGACATGACGTTGACCTCTCAAGGAGAGGCAGAAGAGAGAGACTGGGTCCCAATCACTCCACTAAAGCACTGAAGACTTTTCAGCAGGAAAGTAATGTGATTAGATATGCATTTGGGAGAAATCACTCTTCCTATACCCTCTTACGGGCTTCTCTCATAGCTCAATTGGTAAAGAATCTGCCTGCAATTCAGGAGACCCGGGCTTGATTTCTGGGTTGGAAAGATCCCCCTGGAGAAGGAAATGTCAATCCATTCCAGTGTTCTTGCCTGGAGAATCCTATGGACAGAGGAGCCTGGCAGGCTATAGTCTATGGGGTTGCAATCAGTCGGACGCGACTAAACCACCAAACCACCATACCCTCTTACAGGTGACGCTAGTGGTTAAGAATCTGCCTGCCAATGAAGGAGATGCCAGAAATGAGAGTCTGATCCCTGAGTCAGGAAGGTCCTCTGGAGTAAGGAAATGGCAACCCACTCCAGTATTCTTGCCTGGAAAATTCCAGCACATTCCAGCACTATGGTGGGCCATAGTCCATAAAGTCACACGAACATAACTGAGCATGCACATCCCACCATTCTTACTTAACTCTTCCTACAGAATGAAGGATTCATTAAAGGGGAACAAGCATAGACACTGGGAGACCAGAGTGAGTGCTGTTGGATAAGTCCTTGTGGAGAGGTGGTGTAGTGTCTTGGAGTTGGCTTACAATAGAGGAAATGGTGTAATGCAGATGTTGCCTCTTTAAGGAATAAGATCACCAGGATTTGATGCTTGAATGGGATGTGAGGGAGAGGGTCAAGAATGACTTCTAGTGTTCTCATTTGAAAAACACCAGAATGGACAAGAAAACCAAATGAAAGGCATGAAAAGCAGATTGAAGGAAGATGCTGAAACAGTTTTTAACATCTTGAGGCTGAAGAGTGTCTGAGACATCCAAGTAAACGCATGAAATAGACAGTTGAATATTTGGACCTGGTATTTCAAGTATAGATGGGTTCTGCAGATAGAAATTCAGGAGAGTGTTCATACAGAGAAGGTATTTCAAGTTGTGGGCATAGTTCTGGAGAGATTTAATAGAGAGAGAGGAGAAGAGGTCCTGTGTCAGATAAAAAGGATCATTATTCAGGGGCCATTGGGCAACATGTTGACTCAAGTTGTCAGTAGCACTTTTATAAAAATATTGGAAAAGTACTTCTGGCAGAAAGCTATAAAGAGGCTGGGTCCTTGCTACCACTGTCGAATAGACATGGTGGTTCTTGACTGCCCTTTCTATTACAGAAGACAAATTTCTACCTATGACCATGATAATTTGATTTTTCCCTGGTGGCTCAGATGGTAAAGAATCTGCATGAATGTGAGAGACCCAGGTTCAATCCTTGGGTCAGGAAAATCCCCTGAAGAAGAGAATGGCAAGCCACTCCAGTATTCTTACCTGGAGAATCCCATGTACAGAAAAGCCTGGCAGGCTATTTTTTATGGGGTCACAAAAAGTCGGACACTACTGAGCGACTAACACTTTCACTTTCAGCTTGCAGTTTGACTTCTTCCCAACTTATGAAAAAAGCAAGTCAGTTATTAAAACACTGTAAGGTAATTGCTTTAATGGAGGTCTATACAAAGCCCATTGTGGCTATGATTAAAGTACTGTAGAAATCCTTCTAGGTGATTTTCATTTTTCTATTAAGCATTTTGTGAATATCATCAACATGTTAATCTCTGTGAGCTATTGGGAAGAGGATAGTATTTTAGGATGTCTCCCTGTTCCCCAGCAGTTTATAATATGGTACAGGGGTGAATACATAGTAACTGTTGAATGAAGGTCTCTAGACTTCTGGAAAGACATTACAGAAGAGGCATCATTGGAGTGGAATGCCATTGCCTTCTCCTGAAGAATTAGTAGCAACTGCCAAACAGAAGATGGCTGTGTCTGAGCAACAAAGGAGATACATAGTGGAGAGTTATAAAGAACAAGTCATAGATGGTAGAAGGAGGTCCTGGCTAACAGATATGAGTAGACACATGAGTGTATGGTCTATTCTTATCTCTACATAAGCCTAATATTGGATGTATACTGTGAGTGATGGTGGAAATAGGGAGGTGGCTGGACAGGAAGGCAAGGGCTAGATTGCAGAGTCCTTATAAAGTGTATTTAAAAAGGTAGAGAGAATAATAAGAAGTTCAACACAAGGCAGAGTCATTTGCAAATGAGTCAGGATCAAGTATTCACATTAGACGTAATATCACTGTGACAGTACCAAGGAGATATGGGAGAGAAATAACATTAGGTCATGACTATAAAGAGCTCTGAAAAGTGATGATGAAAGCCAGAACTGGGAGAGAGAAAGTGAGACTAGGGTAAAGTACAGGGATGCCAGAGATATTAAGGGCTTATGTAGAAGACGTACCCCTCGTCCAAGGTAAGGAGCAGTGCTGCGCTTTGCTGGAGCAGCGTGAAGAGATACCCCACGTCCAAGGTACGAGAAACCCAAGGAAGACGGTAGGTGTTGCAAGAGGGCATCAGAGGGCAGAGACACTGAAACCGTAATCACAGAAAACTAGTCAATCTAATCACACGGACCACAGCCTTGTCTAACTCAATGAAACTAAGCCATGCCCTGTGGGGCCACCCAAGACAGGTGGGTCATGGTGGAGAGGTCTGACAGAACGTGGTCCACTGGAGATTGGAACGGCAAACCACTTCAGTATTCTTGCCTTGAGAACCCCATGAGCAGTATGAAAAGGCAAAATGATAGGATACTGAAAGAGAAACTCCCCAGGTCGGTAGATGCCCAATATGCTACTGGAGATCAGTGGAGAAATAACTCCAGAAAGAATGAAGGGAGGGAGCCAAAGCAAAAACAATACCCAGCTGTGGATGTGACTGGTGATAGAAGCAAGGTCCAATGCTGTAAAGAGCAATATTGCATAGAAACCTGGAATATTAGGTCCATAAATCAAGGCAAATTGGAAGTGGTCAAACAGGAGATGGCAAGAGTGAACATTGACATTCTAGGAATCAGCGAACTAAAATGGATTGGAAAGGGTGAATTTAACTCAGATGACCATTATATCTACTACCATGGACAGGAATCCCCTAGAAGAAACGGAGTAGTCATCATGGTCAACAAAAGAGTCTGAAATGCAGTACTTGGATGCAATCTCAAAAATGGCAAAATGATCTCTGTTCGTTGCCAAGGCAAACCATTCAATATCACAGTAATCCAAGTTTATGCCCCAGCCAGTAATGCTGAAGAAGCTGAAGTTGAATGATTCTATGAAGACCTACAAGGTCTTTTAGAAGTAACACCCAAAAAAGATATCCTTTTCATTATAGGGGACTGGAATGCAAAAGTAGGAAGTCAAGAAACACCTGGAGTAACAGGAAATTTGGCCTTGGAATACGGAATGAAGCACGGCAAAGGCTAATAGAATTTTGCCAAGAGAATACATAGGTCATAGCAAACACCCTCTTCCAACAACACAGGAGAAGACTACACATGGACATCACCAGATGGTCAACACCAAAATCAGATTGATTATATTCTTTGCAGCCAAAGATGGAGAAGCTCTATACAGTCAACAAAAACAAGACCGGGAGCTGACTGTGGCTCAGATCATGAACTCCTTATTGCCAAATTCAGACTTAAATTGAAGAAAGTAGGGAAAACCACTGGACCATTCAGGTATGACCTAAATTAAATCCCTTATGATTATACAGTGGAAGTGAGAAATAGATTTAAGGGACTAGATCTGATAGATAGAGTGCCTGATGAACTATGGATTGAGGTTCGTGACCCTGTACAGGAGAACAGGGATCAAGACCATCCCTATGGAAAAGAAGTGCAAAAAAGCAAAATAGCTTTCTGGGGAGGCTTTACAAATAGCTGTGAAAAGAAGAGAAGCAAAAAGCAAAGGAGAAAAGGAAAGATATAAGCATCTCAATGCAGAGTTCCAAAAAATAGCAAGAAGAGATAGAAAGCCTTCCTCAGCGATCACTGCAAAGATATAGAGGAAAACAACAGAACGGGAAAGACTAGAGATCTCTTCAAGAAAATTAGAGATACCAAAGGAACATTTCATGCAAAGATGGGCTCGATAAAGGACAGAAATGGTATGGACCTAACAGAAGCAGAAGATATTAAGAAGAGGTGGCAAGAATACATAGAAGAACTGTACAAAAAAGATCTTCATGACCAAGATAATCACAATGGTGTGATCATTCACCTAGAGCCAGATATCCTGGAATGTGAAGTCAAGTGGGCTTTAGAGAGCATCACTACGAACAAAGCTAGTGGAGGTGATGGAATTCCAGTTGAGCTATTTCAAATCCTGAAAGATGATGCTGTGAAAGTGCTGCACTCAATATGCCAGCAAATTTGGAAAACTTAGCAGGGGGCACAGGACTGGGAAAGGTCAGTTTTCATTCCAATCCCAAAGAAGGCAATGCCAAAGAATGCTCAAACTACCACACAATTGCACTCATCTCACACACTAGTAAAGTAATACTCAAAATTCTCAAAGCCAGGCTTCAGCAGTACATGAACTGTGAACTTCCAGATGTTCAAGCTGGTTTTAGAAAAGGCAGAGGATCCAGAGATCAAATTGCCAACATCCACTGGATCATCGAAAAAGCAAGAGAGTTCCAGAAAAACATCTATTTCTGCTTTATTGACTATACCAAAGCCTTAAATATATGGATCACAATAAACTGTGGAAAATTCTGAAAGAGATGGAAATACCAGACCACCTGACCTGCCTCTTGAGAAACCTGTATGCAGGTCAGGAAGCAACAGTTAGAACTGGACATGGAACAACAGACTGGTTCCAAATAGGAAAAGGAGTCCATCAAGGCTGTATATTGTCCCCCTGCTTATTAACTTCTATGCAGAGTACATCATGAGAAACGCTGGGCTGGAAGAAGCACAAGCTGGAATCAAGATTGCCGTGAGAAATATCAATAACCTCAGATATGTAGATGACACCATCCTTATGGCAGAAAGTGAAGAAGAGATAAAAAGCCTCTTGATGAAAGTGGAAGAGGAGAGTGAAAAAGTTGGCTTAAAGCTCAACATTCAGAAAACAAAGATCATGGTATCTGGTCCCATCACTTCATGGCAAATAGATGGGGAAACAGTGGAAACAGTGTCAGACTTTATTTTTCTGGCCTACAGGATCACTGCGGATGATGATTGCAGCCATGAAATTAAAAGACGCTTACTCTTTGGAAGGAAAGTCATGACCAACCTAGATAGCATATTCAAAAGCAGAGACATTACTTTGCCAACAAAGGTCTGTCTAGTCTAGGCTATGGTTTTTCCAGTAGTCATGTATGGATCTGAAAGTTGGACTATGAAGAAAGCTGAGTGCCGAAGAATTGATGCTTTTGAACTGTGGTGTTGGAGAAGACTCTTGAGAGTCCCTTGGACTGCAAGGAGATCCAACCAGTGTATCCTAAAGGAGATCAGCCCTGGGTGTTCTTTGGAAGGAATGATGCTAAAGCTGAAAGTCCAATACTTTGGCCACCTCATGCGAAGAGTTGACTAATGGGAAAAGACCTTGATTCTGGGAGGGATTGGGGGCAGGAGCAGAAGGGGATAACAGAGGATAAGATGGCTAGATGGCATCACCGATACGATGGACGTGAGTTGAATGAGCTCCCAGGGTTGGTGATGGACAGGGAGGCCTGGCATGCTGCAATGCTTGGGTCGCAAAGAGTCAGACATGACTGAGCAACTGAACTGAACTGAACTGAACTATGTAGACGACATGGTAGTAGATTAGATTGGAAGCGTGTGTGCACATGTACACATGCGGGGGTGTGTTTAGGGAATGGGTGGGTCATGGGTGAGAAGGGTAGAGGAATGTTAGTTGTTATTCCACTTTGGGCATAAAGGAAGTTGAGGGCTTGCTCCCAAAGTGGGCACGAGATGTGCACTTATAGCCCCTTGTCTGTTCTTGTTTCTTGGCCACAGCCAGTTCTTTCTGGTAGTGGAGACATCCATTCAACAGTTGTTGATTATTTATCAGTCCTTCCTCAAGACTGCAAACTCCTGGGGGACAGGTAGACATGCCCTCTTCATCCTGGAATACTACTCTCCTTCCATTAGCCTGTCAAGCTTTCCATGTTGAAGAAGCCTAGAGAATGATTGATCGACAAACAACCATATTAAAAGACTGCTACAGAGATTCGAGTCTCAGGGAAAAAATATATATGTATGTGTATATGTGTGTGTGTGTGTCATCTTTAAAATGTGCATGATTTTCAAAATTAAAATGTTAAATCATGATAAAACTTCAAGAATTCCTGCAAAAAAAGAAAAAGAAATGAAATGCCAAAAATAAATATTTGGAAATGTCTAATCCAGTAAGTAGAAAAGATTCGCTATGTATTTAATTGAATATGTGGGCCAGGAAAGTGTTGCCATAGCTCTCTTTTACCATGAAGAACATAAATAAATATGCTTTAAAATGATTCCTGTTCTTTACCCCCTTCCACCTCCAATGAGGTAAAGAATTTTAAATTGCAAATGAAAAAAAATTATAGCTAAATGTGCTATTTTCACACACGTAACTATGAGATAGAAAACACTCAGAAACATGCCGGCACATACACAGCAGAATTTATAATATAGTTTTGAGAATCCTTCTCATCTAGTGAGCTGTTTCCTAGAAGAATGCAGTGGCTCCTGAAATTGCGCCCTGATGCCTTCCTTCAAAGATGTTAGGAATCTTTAAGCCAGTGTGTGTGTGTGCACATGTGTGCATGTTCACCAAGAAAGAAAAAGAGAAATTGGTTGAAAAAAGTTGCTTCTAAGGATTAGGATTAATTCTTTGTTGTTTACTTTATAAATATGACTGGTTTTCATCTTCAAAGTATGTGACTGTTTGGGGGCAGACTCCTTTCCAGCTGCGGTGTAGAGTATGCCTGCCGTTAACCCAGTTGCTCTGTCACTGTCTCCATTTATAGTTGGGTTTGTAAAGTGTTTAAAATAGGAACTCTGGGTTTCTGCTGATCTTGAGTCATCAAAGAAAAGAAAAGCTTTATTCGTTCTTATATTCAATTCCATTCATGCAGACATTTTTTTAAGATTGACATGGTTGACTAAAAAAATCTAACTTTATATGTTTTTAGGTTCAAACTGAATCTTCTGTACTCTCTTCTTCAGAATATCAGGATCTTACTGAGTATTTATCTTGGAGTTTTTTCATGAAACAAAGTGAAAGTGAAGTCGCTCAGTCGTGTCCGACTCTTTGCCACCCCGTGGACTGTAGCCTACAAGGCTCCTCTGTCCATGGGATTCTCCAGGCAAGAATACTGGAGTGGGTTGCCATTTCCTTCTCCAGGGGATCTTCCCAACCCAGGGATCGAATCCAGGGATCGAACCCGGGTCTCCCTCATTGCAAGCAGACTCTTTAACCTCTGAGCCACCAGGGAAGCCTGTTTTTTCATGATATGTATTTTAACAAATTGCTTAATGTGGAAATAACATCTTCTATTGGGTACTATTGGGAGGACCTTCCTAGAGAGGGAAATGCTACTCCACCAAGACAAGAACTTTCACGTTACTTAAATTACAAAAGGAAATGGCAAGTTGGCCCTATGAGAGGCTATCTAAAAAGGGGGAAAAAAGATAACTCTATTCAACAGTTTCTTATAACTTAACAGAAAACTAAATCTAAAATTACAAAATCCCTGGGAAACTACAACTGAGACAAATCACTAATGATAGGAAAAGATAGCTGTCACAGTCTGAACCCAATAAAAATGATAGCACACAGAAACCAGCCCCTTCCAAGGAACTGATTTATAAATGTCCTGTGTATATAGGTCTATTGGGGTATAGAGAAGCCATTAGGGATGAAATGATAATCTGGGGCTAGCAGAGTCAGAACTGTCTTCCTGTACATTTAAGAGGACCAACGTGCAGGGGAGCAGTTGATTGTGAATAGGAGAAGAGTGTGTTGTAAAAGACAGATCCTCGAAA
Source organism: Bos indicus (assembly GCF_029378745.1). Taxonomy (NCBI): domain Eukaryota; kingdom Metazoa; phylum Chordata; class Mammalia; order Artiodactyla; family Bovidae; genus Bos; species Bos indicus. The sequence goes on along the minus strand of NC_091760.1, from coordinate 79,350,141 downwards.
GGACCAGTGACCCTCCACGGTTGATAGCTAGGGACATCACAATCAGGTTGCTGGAAGAAATGTGACTCAAGAGTTTTTTATTTTATTTTTTATTTATTTATTTTATTTTTTTCCCTTTTTTTAAATTTTATTTATTTTTTTATTAATTTTTTAAAAATTTTATTTTTAAACTTTACATAATTGTATTAGTTTTGCCAAATATCAAAATGAATCCACCACAGGTATACATGTGTTCCCCATCCTGTACCTTCCTCCCTCCTCCCTCCCCATACCATCCCTCTGGGTCGTCCCAGTGCACTAGCCCCAAGCATCCAGTATCGTGCATCGAATCTGGACTGGCATCTCGTTTCATACATGATATTTTACATGTTTCAATGCCATTCTCCCAAATCTTCCCACCCTCTCCCTCTCCCACAGAGTCCATAAGACTGTTCTATAACTTAACAATAATGTATTGGTTTTGCCATATATCAAAGTGAATCCACCACAGGTATACATGTGTTCCCCATCCTGAACCCTCCTCCCTCCTCCCTCCCCATACCATCCCTCTGGGTCGTCCCAGTGCGCCAGCCCCAAGCATCCAGTATCGTGCATCGAACCTGGACTGGCGACTCGTTTCGTATATGATGCTGGGCATACACACTCAAGAGGTTTTAGTATCTGTCGACAGGGGCACTGTTGTCCTCTTTGGTTTAACACTGATGTGTTTTCACCTTCTACCTGCTCAATGAAAATAGCATCCCCTAGTCACTGTGACAATAAAAGGCATTGCCACACATTTCTAATCTCTCCCTGGTCCCTAGGTGACTCCCTCTCCAGCTGAGAACCACTATACGTAATTACATGTCCCTGGGATTGTTTTAATGTTTATCTCTGGCTGAGATCACCATAAAGCTATCCTCAAAAAGCCATATATCTAAATAGATCTACTTGGATATTATGGCGAGAATAGGATAGCTGTACCATGTCCAGCCCCACAGCCACATCCCAGGAGGGAAGGAGGAAAGGGGAACACTAGGAAGGGATGATGCTATGTCAGGAGAGCTCTAGTTTTTCCAGAAATGCTTTGCATACATCTCATTGGCCTGAGCTGCATCATATGGCAACTCCTGCATGCAAAGTAATCTAGGGAAGTGTGAGCATATTGCTGCTCTTAATAAAACTGAAATCTTTTGAGTAATGAAGAAGGGGAGTGTGTATGAGAAAGCAGTTAGCAGCACCTGCACCCCTGCCATGTATATCTCTCTAATGGCTTGGTGTGAGTAAATGACACTAGAATAATATGGTCTTATATTGTTTTTTGTTATACATATTGGAATTTATTTGGAAATTAATGAACAACCAAAATAGGGTGTAGTTATTCATTTCTTGTATTAACAAATCTAATCATAGTAGGGAAGAGCAAAATTAAAACATTGTTACTGGCATGTTTACAGATCCCTAATAGATCAGTGCCTCAGGATGAATGTTTGAATTTCCAGCCTTTACTTATTCCCAGACTAACCAAGACATCTCACAGTTAAGCAAAAGGTCTCTTAATCTTTGTGCTCTTGGGTCCTTTTTAGGATATTCAGCAAGTATTTTTGAATTGAACAAATGAATGCAATAGAAATAGAAGACATAAGGGCAGAGAAGGCTGCTTTTGTGTTATCTTTAGTAAATCACTGTTAACAGGAATCTTTGATCCTAAACTTAGTATTTCTTTGATTGTGCCAGGGGTGTATGTTTATTCCTCTCAATGCTTCTCATTTTTACTTTCGTTCCCTCTGTTTAGCCCTTCCCCTCTCTTTTTCTAGTATTGCACTTTATGGTGATCAAGTCTTTGGGCAGTTTGTTTGAGATCACATTGTTCAATTTATTTTCTCTTGGCTCTGATATTTCAGTATATATTTTAAAAAGTCATTACCAAGTCCACTGTCATAATTTTTTTTTCCTCTATTTTTTAAAAAAGAGCTTTCTCTCTTACATTTTGATTTGGGGGTATTCTTTGTATGTGGTGTAAAGTAAGGGTCCAGCTTCATTCTTTTGCATGTTGATGCCTGGTATTCCCAGCACCACTTATTATAAAAACTATCCTTTCCCCATCAAATGATCTTGGCACCCAAGTCAAAAATCAAGTGACCGTGTATGCAAGGGTTCATTTCTAGGTTATCTGCTCTATCTCATTGGTCTATGTTTGTCTTTATGCCAGGAGAACATTGTTTGCTTATTATAATTTTGTAATTTTGAAATTGCATGTGGGAACTTCAATCTTCTTTTAAGGTTGTTTTGGCTATTCAGTCTCTTGAGATTCCATTTTTCAGAAAAGTTCAGTCGGAATTTTTACAGGGATTACATTAAATCTGTAGATTCCTATGGATAGTATTAACGTATTTACAATATTATCTTTCAATCCATGAAGATTGCGTGTCTTTCCATTGAGTTGTGTCTTCTTTAATTTATCAGCAGTATTTTGTACTTTTCAGTGTGTAATTCTTTCACCTCTTTGGTTAAGTTTTTTTTTCTTTCTTTCTGATGTTATTATAAGTGGAATTGTTTCCTTAGTTTCTTTTCTGGATTGTTCATTGCACAGAAGCACAGTTGATTTTTGTGTTAGTCTGTGAACTCTTAGATGGCAGGAGCCATGCCTTCTTTTTGTTTTGCAGAGTTAATACAAAAATATAATAACATTTATTAATATTTGTTTAGGTATATTTATTTTACATTAGCAGTAATATTTGTCTTTTTTTTTTCCTTTTCTCTCTCCTGCTTTAGGGTACTACTAGTTCAACAGCTTCTCCTCCAGTCTCCACCCCTGTCACAGGACATAAGAGAATGGTCATACCAAACCAACCCCCTCTGACAGCAACTAAGAAGTCTACAATGAAGCCACAGCCTGCACCCCAGGCTGGACCAATCCCTGTGGCACCAATTGGAACACTAAAACCCCAGCCTCAGCCTGTCCCAGCTTCTTACACTACAGCATCCACCCCTTCAAGACCTACCTTCAATGTGCAGGTGAAGTCAGCCCAGCCCAGCTCCCATTACATGGCCGCTCCTTCACCAGGACAATTTTATGGTTCAGGGCCAGGGGCCCAAGGTTATAACACTCAACCAGTTCCTATGTCTGGCCAGGGTCCACCTCCTTCTACACGGGGAGGCATGGATTATGCATATGTTCCACCACCAGGACTTCAGCCTGAGCCTGGGTATGGGTATGCTCCCAACCAAGGACGCTATTATGAACCCTATTGCGCAGTGGGGCCTGGCTATGGGGGCAAAAATGACTCTGATCCTTCCTATGGTCAACAAGGCCATCCAAATACCTGGAAACGGGAACAAGGGTATACTCCTTCTGGCCCTGGGAACCAGAACCCTGCTGGGATGTATCCAGTTGCTGGTCCCAAGAAGACCTATATCACAGATCCTGTTCCAGCGCCCTGTGTACCACCACTGCAACCAAAGGTAGGAAACTTATTAACATAGTGGTGGGAATAAAAGGGTACCTATCTTGGCCTGCCTTCCCCAGAAAGCAGATCCTAAGGCAAAAGTGTTAATATATGTGCTACTTTTATTTCATTAAAAAGTACAGTCTGAAGGAAGTACTTGGATAGAGGCAAGAAAATGGGGAGATCCTACTTGGAGATATGGGAAAGTGTTATCAATATGAAATCTGTTAAGTATCAAGTACAACTAATTGTTCAGTTTTGAAGGACCAGCTTCCAAAAGACCATATGAACCATAGCAGCTCAGGATAATCTCTTCCATGGGAAAGAAGGAAAAATAATTTATTTTCCCACTCTTGTTTCCTGTTGATCAAAGCCTTCTACCGTGGGTTAGAGACTTCCTCACACTTAGATGTTGCATTTACTTGGTCACTAAATAGATCTGAAGCATCTGATGTCTTAGCAGGGGTAGGGAATCCCTAGGTGTGGAGGTGAGAGGTGCTCAGGGCAACCCAAGATGAACTGCTGTCAGATTGGGCTCTTGTGAAGGTGGTCACAACCCAGGCAAAGTTGGTGCCACAGTGACTGCTAGGGAAGAACAAGTGGATAAGGGCCCAGGAGACAGCTGAGGCTAAGGTAATACAGATACCTTATCTAATTTTCTTTGGGAGGGGGCTGGAGTACAGTGGCCCTTGTTTATCTACATCAGTGATCCTCCAGGAAAAAATATTACTCTCCAACCTTTAATTCTATTAGGCAACTTAAAAAACATTTCTTTATGACAGTTCTCTTATTTATTGTTTGATTTAATTTCAAGCTTGTATTAGTTTTAAGTCAACATGTTTAGTTATGAACTTCTTATGAATAGGCAACATACAATACTATACACACCTACTCACCTACAGCTTGGGTTTTTCTTGACTGCTGGAACCAACATGATCATGTTTCCTCTCACCTTGAAAAGAGGAACCAAGGAGAGTTACTTGGAAGGAGTGAGATGGAGAAACAAATCTAGTTTCCAGCCATTGTGTTAAAACCAAGCTTTCCCTTCCCTTTAGTCAGAACCATGAGAAATCAGAAATTGGAGAAGCCTGGATTAAATAGAAGTTCATTGGTAACCTGGGTGGATGGAAGTTTGTATTATATATATTTAACCCTTTACACATTTGAGATCATCAATTTCAAGACATATCCATTTGCATTTTCAATATTATAACAAAAATTAGTAGGTCCTCACTCTTCCAGGGAGTTTATTCAATCACTGTTCTCACATGAAAGCATCAGCTCTGGTGCAGGTGGATTTTAGGTTCCTTAGGGGTAAGGAACCCTTCCTAGCAGGTGAGGCCTGAGGATAGCTAGAGGTATCCATCTATCTTATAAATGCCCATTACATAGAAGTGAACCAGCCATGATCATTTTCCAACATAAAGACTCCAGGCAAAAAATGTTAAGTGTTTTTGAGACATTACTCTTGGACAGACTTTCTTTTGAAAAAATCTCTTTATGAAAAGAAATGTTATTCAGGGTTTTCTGTTTTATTTTTTTTTAAAAATATTGCCCAAAATAGCCAACCTGGGCAGCCTTGCCCTTTGTTAACATTGCAGTATATTTGTTTTCATCCCTCCTGGCCCTGAAGTGACCTGTTGAGAAAAAAATGGGGTTATTCAGCTTTACCTCACTTTGGGACAACCGCAACAAATTCTCCTATAGAAGATTGAAAGCTTAGGTTGAGACAATGGCCTTCACTGTTTAAGTTCAAGTGGCTATGCAGTTTTGCCCTGTCTGAAACACCCTGACTGTAATAGGATTACTGGGTGATCATCATAAGGGCAGGGGACTCAGGCCTGAGTTGTTTAATGATCCTATTACCCAACCTGGGGAAACAGACATGAGACAGAGAAAAAGTATGTCTAGGTGGAGAGAATGACCTGGTGAGAACTACTGAACCCAAATTCAAGTTTCCTGTTTTCCCACCATGTCTCTGGGCAATCTGGAACCAATCCAGTGGAATAGGAAAAAGAATCCGCACCCACTGCAAGACCTGGATCTAAACTATTAGGTCCAGACATATCACTAATATTTGGTCCTGTCTTCATCAACTTACTTGAGATGACAGAATGAATTTCTATTAACCACTCTGCAGAAAGCCTGAAACTTTATTTTCCTTATTGGAATAAGATAATTATTCAGGGTGATCTATTCCAATATTGAAGATCCTGGATATCAATAGATTTCTTGTCATTAAAAAAAAAATCTGAAATATTTATTTTTCAACAGTGTCATGTGTTTTAACATCATACTATACATTTTAAAAATGAAAATCAAATCATGTACTTTTTGCAGTGATTATTAAGGAGAGTGGTTGTCTGGGGTGTGTTGGGGGGCATTGATGGATGAAGGGGTGGTCTCTTTCACAGTTGGTCTTTGAGCAGAACACTACTGTATTCAACTGCACCTGTTCACAGAGGACCCTATTGTCTCAAATAGTGACTTGGCTTGGCTAAGCAATGTGACTCTTGGCTTGAGAAACGAGCTCCTAATTCTAATCCTAGTTCCTCCCTTGACATTCTTCTTTCAGCTTTAGGAAAGCCTCTAGACCTTTTTATGTCACGCTCTCAGCCTCAGTAAAGTGGAATGTCATCTTCAGTAATTAATTAATGATTGCAAAGGGCCTGGAAATTTCCAAGGGCTGAATAATTGCCAAGTGAGGACTTGGATTCAGCTTTTACACTGGCTTTATTTCCAACTTTTTTAGGCACCGATGGAAAATATACCTCTGTGGCTTAAACAATTATCTTTTGTTACCTCAAGAAGTTCTTAGGGATTTGGCATTTAACCCTTAAGGAAAAAGGTTTTTAAAAATGAAAGAAATGATCTCCTTTATGTTTGAGAAAAGCTGCTTTAATTTCTCCATGCCGTGGTATAATATAAAAAGAGGAGGTAGAAGAAAGGAAGGAGAAAATAGGAAAGAAAAGGAAAAGAAAAAGAAAGGAAAAAAAGAATGAGGAAAGGAAGGAGAAGCCCAAATCAGAACCTGCAAGGCTTAGGGGATCGTGATTATATTTGTGTTTCCATAATGTGCTGAGCAATGAATTTGCATGCTACAGTAGACCATAATGTGTTTCCTGGACCATCTGAGCTGAGTTCCTTGAAAAATATTGTTATAAGCAAGTTTTTTTAGTTGTTTAAGAGAGAAATGTTCCCTTCTTGCTGGAAATCCTCTTAAAGTCACAGTGGAATCTCTTCTCTTTGCCATTTTATAAAAGCTTATATCTGTGAGTTGCTGTGTTGTTCACAGAACTTTTCCCTGTGTGTTAGCTTCACATTCCTGTGAGATGGGATGCGTATTTTCTCTAATTTTCACGTGAGGTGAGTCAGCTTTTGAAAGCCCCAGAGTAAGGACCTCGAGGTTCCACTTCCTTGTCATAAACCTAATCTATGACCGCCTTGGCTCTGGTGAAGAGACAGAAGTTATTGTCGTTCAGTTGCTCAGTTGTGTCCCAACTCTTTGCAACCCCATAAACTGCAACAGGCATTCACTATTTCCCAGGGTTTGCTCAACTCATGTCCATTGAGTTGATGATGCCATCCAACTATCTCATCCTCTGTCACCCACTTCTTCTCTTGCCCTCAGTCTTTCCCAGCATCAGGGTCTTTTCCAGTGAGTCAGCTCTTCACGTCAGGTGGCCAAAGTATTGGAACTTCAGCTTTAGCATCACTCCTTCCAGAGAATATTCAGAGTTGATTTCCTTTAGGATTGATTGGTTTGGTCTCCTTCCTGTCCAAGGAACTTTCAAGAGTCTTCTCCAGCACCATAGTTTGAAAACATCAGTTCTTTGGCGCTCAGCATTTACTCCATAATATGAAGAGTGCTGGTACTATGCATCTCGGGAAAGCTGTGGAGGCCCACCTGGTGTGGGAGTTAGGTTACATTCTAAAATCATCTGGTAAAATTTCCTTGGAAAATCTTTCAAGATGGGGAGAACTTGGAGATCAACAAACCACATTTTGATAAATCCAACACAAAGTTCTGTGTTGGTTTATTCAGAGTCAGAACATATCACTGCTGTTCATTTAGTGTTTGAAACTGGGAGATATTTAATGTTTCAGAGGAGAGTGAAGGTAATGAACTGCTGGGGTCAGTGTTGACAGGCCCCCAAGACCTGGGAATTGTTGAGATTAAGAAAATATCTGAGAATATAGTAGCATTTCAAATATTCAAATAATATCAAAATATTTAAATTTCCTTTAATTGTGGAAAAGAGAAGGTGGTATAGATCGGGTGTCCGGCAGAGAATTGGTGGCATTTGGGAGAAAGCTTTAGGGTAAATCCTGTTACTAAATATCATGCAATTCCAGGATCAGAGAAACAAAGAAGAGATAGGATATGGAGAGGGATGGATACAGATACAGGTTTTGGGTCAGATGCTAGTAATACTTGGATCTGTATAAAGCTGAAGATGGAGGAGATTGCTTGTAGAGGACAGTGACTGTAATATTAGTAATTCCTCTTTACACAGGGCTTTTCCGTTTCCAAAATGCTTTGTGGATCTCGCAGAAAAACATGAGTGATAAGCACAGATAGAGGTGTTTGTCTCTCTTTTACTGATGGGGATTCAAAAGCTCAGTAATAAGAGTCACTCACCTAAGTTCATATGCCAAATTCATGGGTGAGCCACAATTCCAAATCAGGGTTTTTGAAGGCTGTCCTCTTGCTTTCTCCACCTAGTAAACCGTGGGTATTGTTTTGGTGTTTGGGTGCAACGACTGCCACGTCAGCATCTCCAGCCACTGTGTGTGGCTCTGCTGTGGCCCTCCCGATGGGCAGACACGTCGGTGGGCTCTGGCAGTCATGGTGCTGTGTCATGAGATTAACAGCTGGAGGGGGAAGCACCAGTTGAACCCCTGATGGGCACCCAGCCTTGGCATTGTGGGACTATGCTTCCTCTTCCTCATCACCCATGTACAATTTATCCCAGTGTTTCTACCTTCACAATATCTCAATTCTGCTTTCTTATTGCGATCCGCCTTGCTACTGTCCTGGTTCAGTTGTCCCACCTGAGCCGTTGAAATGGCTCTTAATGGCTGTCTCTACCTCTAGTCAGAGGCACGGTTCAATCCCTGGGTCAGGAAGATTCCCTGGAGAAGGGAATGGCAACCCACTCCAGTATTCTTGCCTCAGAAATCCCATGGAAAGAGGAGCCTGGCAGGCTACCACCCACGGGGTTGCAAAAGAGTCAGACACGACTGAGTGTACACGCTTGCATATGCTACCTCTAGTCTTACTCCACATTCATTCATTCTATACATGCTACCAGATTAATATTTCTACTCTACAGCTCTGCACTTGTCACTAACTGCCTTTTTAAAAAAACCGTCAGAAGTTCCAAGCCAGTTATGGGATGAATTGAAACTCCAGCGTAGATTCCAGTTTTATATCCCCCTTTAAGCACCCCAGCTTCCAGCTAAGAAATTACCTGCCTAGATATTTCTCACCTTGGTAGCTTTTGTCATGGAGCACCTTCTTTCTTGAATGCCTTCCCAGACCTCCCTGCAAATTAAATATTTGCATATTCAGTGTGACCCATTAAGACTGAGCTAAAGTGGTCATCTCTCTTGTGAAGTTTTGTCTTTCTAAAATTAAGCTGTGTGGTTTTTACTCTGTCATGGAAAGTTCCACACTTTTACTGTACTAGAATCATTTATGTACTTGTCTTCCACCAACCTATGCGTGCGTGCTAAGTTGCTTCAGTCATGTCCGATCCTTTGTGACCTCATGGACTGTAGCCAGCCAGACTCCTCTTTCAGTGAGTTTCTCCAGGCAAGAGTACTGGAGTGGGTTGCCATGCCCTTCTCCAGTGGATCTTCCCAACTCAGGGATCAAACCTGTGATTCTCATGTCTCCTGCATTGGTAACTGGGTTCTTTACCACTAGAGCCATCTGGGAAGCCCCACCTACCTAAGATTTAGAGGATAAAAATCAGATGGTATCTGAACACTGTTTCCTACTGAATAACTAAGACAGTACATAATACATTCTTGTTTAATGAAGATGCTTGAAGAAGTGTCCTATGTCCTAGTAAAATAAGGAGTAAGCCCTGCTTTAGAACATAGCAGATTGGTCATCAAAATCCCAAAACCCAAACCTACACCACCAAATCAGCTTAGGCGAACTCAGTAACACACATGTTGTCACATCAGCAGCTTAATATCTAAAGTAGCTACGCAATTTCTCATGTTCACAATTGTGCTAATATTTTACACTCCTTCTGGAATACATGTGTTTATGTTTATGCTTTTACGTGCATAGTGTGTTTTACTTTCTGCATTTGCCGAATGTCCATAGGATTTGTTGATTGGGATCCTTTCGTTATCTCTTTGGGGTTCAATTTATATGCAATAAAATGTACGCACCCGAGTGCATCACAGTCAGGATAGAGAACATTTCTGATTCACCATGGAGGATTCTCAGGCCCACTTGCAGTCAGTCCCCTTTACCTTCAGCCCCAGGCACCTTTATGCATTCTAACATGGATCATTTTTACCTTTGCTAGAATTCCATATAAATAAAATCATATATTAATAGTATACAGTCTTGCATCTAGACTGTTTTTACTCATAAGTTTTTGAGCTTTATTTGTATATGCATCCATTGTATGGATATGCTATAATTTGTTTACCCATTCACTTGTTTGGAGGCATTTTTTTTTCTATTTTAAATTATGAAAAAAGCTGCTATGAGCATTCATGTATAAGCCTTTATATGAACATACTTTTTTCTTGGATAAATACCTAACAGAGTTATTGCTGGATCATGTGGAAACTATTTAACTTTGTAAGAGAATGCCACACTATTTTCCTGAATGTAACATTTTACAATCTCACCAACGATGTATGAGAGGGCCAGTTGCTTCCTAACCCTAGAAACACTTGGTATTATCAGCCTTCTTAATTTTAGCTATTTTCATGCTCTATAGATATATCTGATTGAGGTTTATATTTACATTTTACTTTTGATTAATGATGTGGAACACTTGTTATTCATGCACTTGTTGGCCATTTGTATATCTTCTTTTGTGAAGTGTTATCAAAAATTTTTGCCTACATTTTAATTGCTTTGTGTCTTTTTATTGTAACAGTACATTTTGTATTGTGAATAAGAATCCTTAGATATATGCATTGCCAATATCCCAGTCTGTAACTTTACTTTTCACTTTCTTAATGGTGTTTCCTAGGAGCAGAAGTATTTAATTTTAATGAAAGTCAGTTTATCACTTTTATTTTCTACAGTGTATGCTTTTTGTGTCTTCAGATATTTTTGCCTCCTCATGGTTGCAGTCACTTTCTTCTATGCTTTTTTTTTTTTTTTTTTTCAGATTTTTTTTTTCAGGTAAATTCAGGGCTACAATTCACTTCAAGGTTGATTTTTGTGTACTGTGTGAGATAGGGGTCAAAGGTCACCCCCCATTGGTATATACACTTTTTGCAGCATGAGTTGTTGAAAAGACTTTCTTCCATTGAAATACCTTGACACCTTTGACAAAAATCAATTGATCACGAATGTGTGAGTCCATCTGGACTTTGTTCTATCCTATAAACTTATATATCTATCCTTAAGGCAATGCCACACAGTCTTCATCTCTGACTTTTATAAAATATTTTGAAATCTGGAAATATAAGCTTTCCATCTTTATTCTCTTTCAAAAGTGCTTTGACTATTCTAAGTCTTTTCCATCTCTGTATAAATTTTAGCTTCAGCTTGTCAATTTCCACAAAATTGCTTCCTGTGATTTCAATTGAGATCTTGCTGAATCTATAGATCAATTTGAGAAGAGCTGATATCTTAATACTGAGTCTTCCAAACTATGAGCATGGTATAGTGCTCATTTATGCTTTTATTAAGTTTTCTCAACAATGTATTATTGTTTCACTCATATTTTGTTTAATTATTTCTTACTCTGGATGCTATCATAAATGGTTTTTTATTTTTTTAGATTCATTTCTGTTAGAGTATAGTTGTTTCACAATATTGTGTAAGTTTCTGCTGTACATCAAAGTAAATCAGTTGTATGTATTCATATATCCATTCTTTTTAAGACTCTTCACATATAGGTCATTATAGAGGATTGAATGGAGTTCCCTGTGCTATACTGTGCTGTTCTTGTTATTATTGTTCAGTCACTAAGTCATGTCTGACTCTGCTCGTGGACTCAGCACACCAGGCTCCTCTGTCCTCCACAGTGTCCTGGAGTTTGCTCAAATTCATGTCCATTGAGTTGGTGATACTATCTAACCATCTCACCCTCTGTTGCTCCATTCTCTTTCTGCTCCCTTCCATCTGTCCCAGCATCAGGGTCTTTTCCAGTGAGTTGACTCTTCTCGTCAGGTGGCCAAAGTATTTGAGCTTCTGCTTCAGCATCAGCCCTTCCAATGAATATTCTGGGTTGATTTCCTTTAGGATTGACTAGTTTGATCTCCTTGCACTCCAGAGAACTCTCAAGAGGCTTCTCCAGCACCACAGTTTGAAAGCATCAATTCTGTACCACTCAGCCTTCTTTATGGTCCAATTCACATCCATATATAACTACTGGAAAAGTCATAGCTTTGCCTATATCTACCTTTGTCAGCAAAGTGACCTCTCTTTTTAATATGCTATCTAAGTTTCTCATAGCTTTCCTTCCAAGGAGCAAGCATCTTTGAATTTCATGGCTGCACTCACCATCCACAGTGATTTTGGAGACCAAGAAGATAAAATCTGTCACTACTTCCACTTTTTCTCCATTTGTAATGAAATAATGAGACTGGATGCCATGATCTTAGTTTTTTGAATATTGTTGATAAAAATAATTCAATTATTTTTGAATATTGTTTTAAGCCAGCTTTTTCACTCTCCTCTTTCACCTTCATCAGGAGATTCTTTAGTTCTTCAATTTCTGCCATTAGAGTGGTATCATCTGCATATCTAAGATTGTTGATATTTTTTTCAGCAATCTTGAGTCTATCTTGTGATTCATCTAGCCCGGTATTTCACATACTGTACTCCATCTAAGTTAAATAAGCAGTGTGACAATATAGAGCCTTGTTGTACTCCTTTCCCAATTTTGAACCAGTCTGTTTCATATCTGGTTCTAACTGTCACTTCTTGACCCACATAATACTCAGGAGACAAGTAAGGTGGTCTGATAGTGCCATCTTTTTAAGAATTTTCCATAGTTTGCTGTGATCCACACAGTGAAAGGCTTTAGCATAGTCAGTGACGCAGAAGCAGATGTTTTTTCTGGAAGTCCCTTGCTTTCTCCATGATCCAACAAATGTTGGCAATTTGGTCTCTGTTTCTGTCTCTTAAAAACCCAGCTGGTACATGTGGAAGTTGTCGGTTCATGAATTAGTAACCTATTTTATATATAGTAGTGTATATATGTTGATCCCAGTCTCTGAATTTATCCCTGCCTCTCTTTCTTCCTTGCTAACCATGAATTTGTTTTCTACATCTGTGACACTGTTTTGTAAGTAAGTTCACTTGTACCATTTTTGTTTATTCACATATAAGTGGTATCATATGGTTTGAAGATATCCCAGGTCCTTAATCTTTTTGGAAAATTAGATAGTTTTAATAAATGTCTTTCGTAATATGTACTATTTTGTATTTAAGGGCAAGAGAATGCATTTCATTTTGCATATGGAATCACTGATTTGTCCCTCTAGAAATCTCTTTTCCTTTTTGGCCAGCAGCAAACATTCACACTGTCCTATTTCAAAGAAGAAAATATAGTTCCCTTCCCCAGAAAGCAAAGAGGCTTGACCACTATCAGTGTATAATAATTAGTGGTAAGCATAAAAATTTTGACAAATTTTACACACAGAGTTTCAGGAAATATCCCAAAGTGAAAGTCAAATAGTTGACTTCCCAAAAATGCTACTTCCCTAGAAATATTTACTTGTTATGTTAGCTCTTTGATTTTCTGGAACATAGAAAACAACTTTCAGATATACTCTTAGCAAATAATATGATGTTTGCTGTATTTTATCCTTGGAATTCTGTGAATGTTCTTTAGAAAATGTAATATAGTTTATTTCAGAAGCTTACTTACTTAAATATAACAACTTATATAATAATAATGTGTAGCACTTTTTTTAACAGATTGGAGTCAGAGCATTAAATGACCCCTCCCTGGGGCTTCCCTTGGGGCTCAGCTGGTAAAGAATCTGCCTGCATTTCAGGAGACCTGGGTTCTCTGGGTTGGGAATATCCCCCTGGAGAAGGGAAAGGCTACGCACTCCAGTATTCTGGCCTGGAGAATTCCATGGAGTGTATAGTCCATGGGGTTGTGAAGAATCAGACATGACTGAGTGACCTTCACTCACTGCGGCATGAGTTGGTTTGTCCATCCAGGCTCTGGATCCATAGGTTTTGGCCAAGTGTGGTTGTACTGTAGAGTTGTCCTTGTAGGGATCTTAAAGGAGAGTAAATTGCTAATTAAAAGGAAGTCATTGCTTTTTTCTTATTGAGGAATAAAGAAATGGAGAATTCAGGACTAGAAAGATCAACCACATCTAGCATTTTTATAACCCCTTACACAATTTACCAAGCACTTTCATATGTGGGGAAAGCTATGTAAGAGATCTGGAGGCAACTTACCTAGTAAGTATACCAACAGCCTAGTATCATACCAACACCCAGTGTCAGAGGAAGGATGAGCTCGTAGGTCACAGACTGCCAGCCCCAGTGTGTTCTTTCCACTCCATGACACTTGAGTCCATTCATAGCTGCCTGTGTTTACCTGTGTCAGCTCCCTGTACAAATCCAAACATCAGTATTCCTTGGGCCCAACAGTTTAGGGATTAAAACTTTAGATTCATATTTCTGGGACATATTAATAGCTTATTTAACATTTGAAACCCAGGGTTCAGTCAACATTATATTAAGAGTCCACGAGGTGAAACTATATACTAAATATAAGTTCCAGATAACAAGCCCCTTTTATTGTCTTTATAAATGTTTGGTACATTGATTGCTCAAACATTGACCCCTTGCTCATTTAGGGTGTATCTTTAAGGATTATTATGAAAAGCGGTAAGAAAGTAGAGGTATGCTTTGATTTCTTCATGGATTTGTTAGCTAAATATATATTTCATGGTACATGCATGCAATCTTTAACATAAATTTGGACAGAATTACTATAAAGATGATACTTATAATCTTTACCATGTGGCTCAGTGGTAAAGAATCTGCCTGCCAAGCAGAAGACATGGGTTCAACCCCTGGGTCGGGAATATCCCCTGGAAAAGGAAATGAAAACCCACTCCAGTATTCAGGCCTGGGAAATCTCATGAACAGAGGAGCTGGTGGGCTACAGTCCATGTGGTGGCAAAAGAGTCAGACACCACTTAGCAGCTAAAAACAACAATAATCTTTACCGGAAGAAACCTTATTTTTAATCCTGCTACTCGTCCCATCCAAAGGACACAAAGTTTCGAGCAGTCTCTATGAGATAACTGAGGCTGTAATATCTGCAGAGACAGGGAAATTGCTAGTGACCAGCGGAGAACCAGAGAAGAGTTCAAGAAGGCAGGTGGGGAACATGGATGAGGGCCCAGCCAACTGCAGCCCAAGGGCCCATCTCACCTGCCACCTGGTTTTGTAAATAACGTGTTGTTTGAAATTCAGCCACACTCCCTTGCTTGTGCCATCTGCCTGAAATGCCTTTCCCCAGATATCCACTCAGGCTGTTCTCTCACCTCCCGAGAAACTCCACTCTAAGGTTCCTTTCTGGGGAAGTCTTCCCTGACCACCCTAAAATCCCTCCCCTGGCTCTAGGTGTCCCTTTTCACCTTGACTTCATTTCCCCTGTAATATTTATTACTGTTGAACATACTGTGTTCGAATATATGACACCTACTAATGTATGATTTCCCCATTAATGTATGATTAATGTGTTTTCCCCATCCCACTTGCCTTCTACTACCTAAGCTCCTCAGCCCTCTTTTTAGCTCCATGATAGTGTTGACATGGTAGATAGATCCTAATATTGGATGTCAAGTCTGAGGTTTGAGTTCCAAACTACAAGGAATGTCCTATGTGATGACAGATGGGCAAGTACTCTTTTTGATTATAAATACCACACCTATTTAAAATGTTATTGTTAGATTTGGAAAGACTTAGAATAAAGGAGGGTAACTAGAAATCTTAAGTGATAGATGGTGTTAAATATTTTAAAGCCGTATGGATCAATAGCTGCTAATATTGATAACATATTTGTATCAGGTTCTGTGCTAAGCACTTTCCATGGATTAGCTCATGCTATCTTCTCAGTAACACTTTCTGGTAGATAGTGTTATTATTTTCATTTTGCAGGCAAAAACTGAATCTTGGAGACATCAAGTAGTTTTCTTAATCCAGAAGCTCTTTGTTTTATAAATTTTCATTAATATAAACAAAGTTAAGAGTTAAAGCCAATGAGGTCATCTTTATTGGATGACAAAACACGTGGCTTCGTTTGTACGTTTACTCACCAAAAACTTACTCAGCCTCTATTTTTAGTGCTGGGTTAGAGTCAGAAAGAGGAAAATAATTTCATTCCTCTTAAAGCTTACATTCTAGTAATGTTTTCAGAAGAGAAGCAGTAAGACATAATTTTAGACAGTGATAGGTGCTCTGAATATCCACTTCCCAGGTAGCACAGTGGTAAAGAATCCAGCTTCCAATGCAGGAGACATGGGTTCAATCTCTGGCTCAGGAAGATCCCCTGGAGTAGGAAATGGCAACCCACTCCAATGTTCTTGCCTGGGAAATCCCTTTGACAGAGCCTGGTAGGCTACAGTCCATGGGTCACAAAGAGTCAGACACAACTTAGTGACTAAACAACAAAAACAACAACTTGCTCTGGATAAAATATTTTAATAATGGGATAAAGAGTGGCTAGTTTAGGTAGCCAGCTCAAGAAAGACAGTGAAGAAATGACCTTTGAGCCCAAACCTGAAAAATGCACAGGGGCCAGCTCTCCTACGATCTGTGTGAGGAAAATTCCCAGCAGATGACAACAAGGATGAACCCTCTCAGCCTGGCATTTACAGGAATAGAAAGAAAGCCAGGGAAGCTAGTCAAAGAGAATGAATAAAACGAGGTGAGAACGGTGAATAAGGTCCAGATCTTATGGACCATACTAAGGAGTTTGTCCTTATTCTAAGAGAAATGGAAGTCCAGTGGAGAATTTCAGCAAGGGAGCAATAGGTCTGGTTTTGTTTTAAGACAACCCCAGCCACGGTGTAAGATCCAAGAAGATGTAGGAATATTTGTTCTATTCTGCTGCTTCTGTGGTTTCCCTTAACTATTGAAAAGATGGGCTTATAAACTTTCTTATTTGCAAACAGAAGAGCTTTATGTCAAGAAATGTGAAGGTCTGGGCCACTTTATGAGTATGGAGTTTATAGCTCCAGATTCTTATAGTTGTCTATTTAAACAGACTCACAGGCTCTAGCTGTAAGGGCAGTTGGAAGAATATGGCTGTTGAATGAGAAGGAGAAATATCAGACACACCATTTACTCTCTCACAAGTGGCAGGGCAAGTTTACCCCACATAAGTAGTAATGAAAGCCATGGTAGTTCAAGACATTTGGGAGATGAACTAGAGTTGACAGTTTTTCAAAATCTTCTGGTTATAATTACTTCCTCGTAAAGATATAGTATTACACTGCTATATATATTTTTTTTTCTTTTTTTTTCTTTAAATGGCACTTGGGCAGCCTCTGACCACTGCTACCTTCTTATTGATCAGTGTGAAGTACTTTGTTGTGGTTTAGTCTCTAAGTCATGTCTGACTCTTTGTGACCCCATGGACTATAGCCTGCCAGGCTCCTCTGTCCATGGGATTTCCCAGGCAAGAATACTGGAGTGGGTTGCCATTTCCTTCTCCAGGATATCTTCCCTACCCAAGGATCAAACCCACGCCTCCTGCGTTGGCAGGCAGATTCTTGACCACCGTGCCTCCAGGGAAGCCCCATTAAGTATTACACACACACACACAAAGAGCTAACATCCCCACTTGTTTAGAGAATAGAGCATTTTCCCCCACAATCAGATGCTTAAGGATAAATAGTTCACAGGAATTGTAAATGCTAAAAGAAAGTCCCTGAGAAAGTTCTAGTGATCTTCAGAAGAGGTAGCTGTCTTAAGTTTTGGAACGCTTCAGGTAGGATGTGATCTCTATTAGTTCTGAATCAGTAGGAATGAGGGGTTAGAAAGTAGGCAAGATTAGATTGTATAATTGTCCAGAGCCTCTAATGGCTGTAGAATCAAAAGTTCTTCCTTAAGTTAAGTTTATTTCAGTATTAATTAACTGCCATTCTGATTCTCCATTTTTCTAGCCATTTACCTCTAACCATGAGATCAATTTAAAGGCTGGCTCACAACCTGTATCTTTACATGTGATAGCTTAAAGATAAGCATGTGCTGTATAGATAGCACAGTGAACTATACTCATTGGTATCAATAATAACCTATAATGGAAGATAAAATGTAGAAAAATAATATATTTTACATGTATGTATATATATATATAATATATATATTATATATATGTAATCCGTATAACTGACCACTTTGTTGTACACCTGAAACTAATATATATATATATTATATATATATAATCCGTATAACTGACCACTTTGTTGTACACCTGAAACTAAGACAATATTGTAAACCAACTGTGTTTCAATAATTTTCTTTAAAAAATTAACAACAACAAAAGAGAAGCATGCATAGTGAAGTCTGTAACATAACCTTTTGTTTGTTGTCAAAGATAGTTGGTAAGTAATAACGAATACATGATGTATATTAACAATAGTGAGTTTTACCTACTTATGACCCCTTAGCAAGTACATGCTAATCACTTGAGAAACTGTGCTTAAAAGTCTAGTGTGGCAAAATGTCTATGTTCTGAAGTTTAAAACCTGCTTTCAGGCATGAGTGCCAGATGTCACCCAAGATGAGTTATTATTTCTCTTTGTGATCCTTTCGTGTGCATTGGCTCATTTAGTCCTGGCAGAAAGTATAAAAGAAAATAGTGTTGATACCCTGATTTTTTACTAAGTGGGAAATTAAGATAGGGATTAGATTCCTTGCCCAAGACCACATGACAAGCTCTTAGCCATGATACTACACAAATTCTCTATAAAAGGATGTAAACAGAAATCCTCCCTGGTATGTGGCAGCCCCACCTTAAACTTTAAATCAAGCTCTCTTCTGATCCTGTGTAGAACCCACATGTTAATCTGCTGAGGATACCTTTTCTTAGCGTCTAGTTTATTAGGATGTTACCTGCTAGGAAAAGTTTGTAATAATTTTTCTAACAGATGACATAAGTTCATCTCTTCATTTCTCATCTACCAGTCTGTCCTGCCAGACACTCATGAAGCATCAGTGTTGGGGGTGTGATGGGCGGGCTACAAAATGGAGCTAAATGGAATATCATAGACAAGAATCTAGCCAATAGCCTTGAACTTCAGTGAGGAAAGTACTCCTGAGTGCCGAGAGATGCAGGACAAATCGCACGAGGATGAAGCCCTCCTCAGAGTCAATCTGTGACATCAGCACAGTGTGTCCACGTGAGAAGGAAGGACTTGAAACAAAACCAAGAATGCCAGCTTTTCAAGTGTGGTATAATTTCCCCCAAACATGTGAACTGCTTGCAAAATGCCAGGGGTAACATTGTTTTGTACATTGGCACAAGTAATTGACATTGTCATTGGAGAGCTAATCAGTAAAGGGTAAAGGGGAAGAAAAAGTTAATATAATCTGTAAAACTCAGCCCATTTATATCCAAAGTAGAAAGTCAGGCAAAGTGAATATCCCATTGACTCGTGACATTTGCTATTGATTCCAAATGAGTCCATCCTGAGAGGGATTAAATCAATCAATAAAAATCCTGAACTGTCATTCTTGGAATCCTTGGGTAGAACACTGATTTGCATTCCTGTGGGAGAAATGCCAGATGAGTGAGCCTAGGCCAGGTTTGTTTCAAAAGCCTTATTTAGTGAACGGTGGAAGTGTGAGCTTGATCACGTGCAGCGCTCAGGACTGTGTGGCTCTCTGTGGCAGTTCTATGAGTCCTAGTGCCAGGCCATCGATAGGGAGGCAAGCACAAGTGTGTGCTGCGGCTTACTTCCTTTCTTTCTTTTTTAACTGCATGGATCATGTTCATAAAGGACCCTTTCCTTTAGCAAGAGGTTTTTTTTTTTTTTTTTAAATTTAATGTGTTTTAGGTGAGTCATTGTTTTCCATTTTATATGTTCAGATTCCATGCTTATATCCATGCTAAATGTTAGCATTCTCTATTAAAAACAGAAGTCTGGTTTTCTTTCAAGTCTTAACCAATTACAGTGTCAAAATGAAGTCCTAGAAATGAAAATGAGCTTTCCCAGTAGTCTTCTGGAACATAATAACCACCACAGAAATGTTCTCAGTGATTGGGAGTTCTTAGATTTTTAGGCTGTCAGAAATGAAATGTATTCCTTTGTTTTCCCAAGAAGTCATCTTGTCTTTTTATAAGAAATTAAGACCCAGAGAATGATTATCCAACGTCTCACAGGTAGGATCTAAAAACAATTCTTAAATCTCTAGATTTGGTAGATCAAGATCAACCCTACATGTACATTTATAGTTCCTTTATAATTTCCTCCAATAAAGTAACAGTGAACTTTTTAATGTAATACATTCTCATATCCATTGTCTCATTTGTTCCTGAAAACAAAACGAAACTTGTCAAGATGGACAAAGAGTGAACTGTTATCCTCTTATACAGATGATGACATGATTTTAAAGAAGTCACTTCCCAGTTTTGCACACTATGTAAATCATAAAATCCTTGTCCCTTGTCTATAAAATCCAAATCATGTAACACGGAACTAAAAGGAATTTCAATTCCTAGCTTTTCTGTTTATAGAATGCCCCCTGCAGTCATTTAACATTGAGACCGAAAAACAGGAAATTCACTAAACAGGATAGGAATAAAAGATGTGGACTGATATCTGGTGATATCTAGGTATTCTTCAGTACTCCCTCTGAGAAGGGTCTGTAGATAATGGGCCGATTGGACAAATCTCAGAAGCCAAATAAACCTTTTGATTAAATGATTGAATCCTATTCACCACTTGGTAGTTACAATATAAACAGCTGTTGAAGATGAAAAGTTTTTATAAAGAAGTATGTATAAAAAGTAAGGATTTCCAACAAAACAACCTTGGCTTTCACTCTGTAGTTAATACACCCAGCAGTGAATAGTGAAATTACAGTGTGTGTGTGTGTGTGTGTGTGTGTGTGTGTGTGTGTGTGTGTGTTGAGATATATTCTGTGTGTGTGTGTGTGTGTGTTGAGATATATTCAGATTCTTTGGGACATAAAGCTTTGAGGTATATCACTTTGGGGAGACTGTTTTAAAAAGTACAAAATTATGACCAGAAAATTATTGCATGAGTTTGCTGGGGCTGGGTGGCTTAATCAGCAGGAATGTATTTTCTCCTGTTTCAGGAGGCTGGAATTCTGAGGTCAGAGTGCTGACAGGGTTGGCTTCTTCTGAGACCTCTCTCCTTGGTTTATAGATGGACATCTCCTTGTGTCTTCACTTAGTCTTTCTTCTGTGTGTATCTGTGTCCTGATCTCCTCTTCCTACAGGGATATGAGTCACATTGGTTTAGGCCAACCTGTGCATGCATGCTAAGTCCCTTCAGTCATGTCTGACTCTTTACCATCCCGTGGACTGTAGCCCGGCAGCCTCCTCTGTCCATGGGATTCTCCAGGCAAGAATACTGCAGTGGGTGGCCCTCCCTTCTCCAGAGGATCTTCCAGATCCAGGAACTGAACCTGTATCTGTTATGTCTCCTGCGAGGTGGATGGGTTCTGTACCACCAGCACCAGGTGGGAAGCCCCTAAGCCAACCTAACAATCCCATTTTAACTTAAGTTTCTCTCTGAAGGCCCTGTTTCCAAATATAATCACATTCTATAGTACTAGGGCACCTCAGCATCTGAATTTGGGATGGATGTAACTCATCCCAAAACAATTATGCAAAAAAAATGAATATTTATTTCAAATGAGAAAAGCTAATAAAGCATAAATTGATTTTTAAAAATCTGTGAAATCTAACAAAAATCACAAAATCCAGAAAAATATCACTTTAATTAATTAATTGTCTGGTGACTTTTTCTTTCATTTTTTTGGCTGCATGCTCTCTGGTCACCTCTCCATGCAACCTAACCATACTTTTTTTTTCCTATTGACAGAATAGAAAAATATTTTACTCTTTCCTCTTAAATAGTTGATAGAAATTAATTTTGTTATTATGATTAAAAGTTTGGAAAACTTCCTTTAATCTGTATAACTTTCATTGGTAATATCCCCAAACTTCAGATGATTGTCAAATTTGGGGAAACTGATATAAAGTTTCTTTTATTTGAAAGCTCTTACAAAAATACTTGTACTATTGCTGTAAGTTAATACACTGATAAATTCTATTTTGTGAAATCCACATTGAAAAATAAAATGAAGTCAGTGGTGCATTTAAAAGTGCTTCTAGTACATCATGAGCACAGTCCTTATAAAAGAAAACATCTCATTTTGCATCACTGAGTGCTGAGTAGTCTTCCTTTTGTGTATGCTTTTATACGTCTGACAATTGGTAGAACTTTCAGCTGATTTAGTTTTATGCTCCATACATCTCACACCCTGTTTCTCTTTTCTGCCTGCATCATCCACATGCTAGATGTTGTAGGACACATTCTTGTCACAGGGTCCCAAAGCTAGGCAAGTAGTGGGCCCAGGGGCATTGAAAGTATGCCAACTAGTCATTCCTAACCATGATAATTGGTGATACCGTATGCACACGTTGTAGGGAAAGCAAACCATGTAAATGTATCCCACTTCACTGAACTAAATGTAGCCAAAGTGCATCCTTCCCGCACCAAACTCCCAATTTCCTGACACCATTCCAACAGTGTCCCACGTGAGTATGTAACAAGACAGTCAGAATGGGAAGAGGCAGCAGGGAGCATACTGCTTGGGTCCCCCAGGATCTTCAAAGGAACCAAAGAAAATGAGAAGGCTGAAACTTTTTTTTTCTTGTCAATCCATATTTGTTTAAAAGTATATCTTCTACTCTGGGTATTTGCTTGGGAAGATTATTCCTTCCCTTCCTCCTTCCTTCCCTCCTTCTATGTTTATTCTGTGGATACCATATTCTAGGCCCCATGTTGGGAGGGGTAAGACATATATGATGATGTCTACAGCACAGGTATAAAGTGATGGATAACCAAAGCTATTGGGCTTCCCAGGTGGCGCTAGTGGTAAAAATCCACCTGCCAATGCAGCAATCGTAAGAGACGCAATTCAATCCCTGGGTCAGGAAGATCTCCTGGAGAAGATCATGGCAACCCACTACAGTATTCTTGCCTGGAGAATCCCAAGGAGAGAGGAGCCTGGCAGGCTAGAGTCCATAGGGTCACCACTGAAGCCACTTAGCATGCATGCACACAACCAGAGCTTTTAAAGATAAAATCTACTGTTATCAAATGATTTAGGCTCACATTAAGCCTGAGTAATCAGGAAGCAGTACTTGATCTGGCCTAAAGGATGGCTGGGATGTGTACTGGTGATACAAAAGGACCTTCCAGACAACTTAAGCTGCATATAGCTGCACCTTTACGGGACATTTTCTGTGTCTGTAACATTTAAAGTTTTATTTGGCTACATGGTTGAGACAAATGAAATAAGGGGCAATCCTTGATGTGGTGGCCAATCTCCATGCTTTTGTGAAATGCCCTTCAAAGTTTGATGCCATGTTCAAGGTTCAGAACATCTGATCACATCTTTGTTGTGGGATCCCTTAGGTCATTTCTGTGACAGCATCTGAAGGAATTAAGCTAATACCTTTGTCCAGTTCACCAGAAATAGACTTCAAACAGCCCTTTCGCAAAGACCCCATGTTTCAATTCTAGCACCCAGGGACAGATAGAGTCTATTCTCCAGTGATAGGATCTTCCCAACCCATGGATCAAACCCAAGTCATTCTCCAGTGATATTTGGTGGGAATTTTGATGCTCCATGTTTATCTGGCTGTTTGTTTCTCTCGCTGGTCTTTAGCTCTCTCCGATATTTAAGATTTGCTTGTATTGTCTTACCCTCCCCGCCAGCCCCATTTGTTACTTTGCTTTGGTTTTTCCAGTGGCTTTTCTCACTCCCATAAAAGACAGTCTAGGCATGGCCTTCTTTATGAATTTTTCATGGCCCAGAGGGAGAAAAGTCTAGAAAAGTGTCTCATTCACAGACTATCTGAGGCAAGAAGTTGGCCCAGAATTACTCAGTGTGACCTGGGGACAGAACCAGTAGAAACCAGAAGGGATATTTGAATGTTCAGTCATCTTTGCATGATTCTGTCAAGTCATATAGATCTGTTGGTTATTTTAATCTTTGTGAGAAAAAGCATTTTGCCATCATCGTACTAGATGGTGAGTCTTGTGAGAGTAAGGGACATCCCTTTTCTTCCCTATCATCCCCATAGTAAAGTATACAATATCTTGGTGGCCGATGGCTGGTAGCATCAATCCATCTAAACAGAACCCATAGAAGACTGCATCCCACTTCACTGCAGAAACACAGTTCTTTGCACAGAACGCACATTCAGTAAATGTATTGATTTTGTCATGGCTTCCACAACTCTTCTTAGTGTAATTTCAGGAGTAAATGTAATGATGAACCTGCTGCTAACATGCCTGGTATTGTAAGGGATCATGATGACAGATAGAAGTCTTGTGAGCACTATTAATATTACTCTTCAGTGGGAATGACCATCTCTGTACTGAGTTTTTAGGTATAATAATAGAAAAGATTATACAAAGACTGGGCTTTCCCAGTGGCTCAGCGGTAAAGAATCTACATATAACGCAGGAGACTCAGGAGACGCTGGTTTGATCCCAGGGTCTAGAAGATCCCTGGAGGAGGGCATGGCAACCCACTCCAGTATTCTTACTGGGAGAATCTCATGGACAGAGGAGCCTGGCAGGCTATAGTCCATGGGGTTGCAAAGAGTCAGACACAACTGAAGCGACTGAGCACATGTGCATGCATACAAAGAGTACTCTTCCGTTTATAGTGAATGAACGCACCTATCTTGAACACATTTAGATTTCACATAATTCTGGTCTCTGTGCTGATTTTCTCCCCAGATAACTTATTCTAATGGTGTGAGTATATTAAAATAAAATTGAGTGGGGTGAGAGGAATATGCCAATAAAAAGAATCAATCAGTCTTCTGACAAATGGCAAGTAATGCAGTCACAATATTTACAAGTAAAATGGCAAGGATATAATTGAAAACTATCTGTATATCTCTCATACAGTAATTCTTCAAACTATCACAGGTCTTTCTTTGACTGATGCTTCTTCGAAGTATTATATAATGTGATACTACATACTTCGTTTTCTCTTTTTTTTGCTTTTGGTCATGAGAATTAATTTGAAGCCTTTTTACTTTGTGATCTCATTTTTTGCTCTGTTCCAGACATTCTGTCTGCCGTGGAACTATCAGATAAACTGCATAGCTTGATTAGGCCAGAACTGTACTACCTGTTTCAGTCAGTCTGGCGGTTCAGCACAAGATATACTTTAAGGGGATCTGTAGAAAACGCTGAATGAAAATGTTCCCTATAAAGTGTAATTCCATAAACCTTAATAAAAAGCAAGTACCCGGAAGCTCTTAGTGCCTCAGATTCCGGAATCAAAACTTTCTTCCTTGTATCATCCTTTTTCTCAGACATTCAAGCAACCACCCTCATGTTTTCTCAGCTGAACTAAACTTGAGTGCTAGAGAAGGGTTTATGTAACATCAAGTTCAAGCCTTTGTTTCTGTCACTTACTCTGCACACTTTGATTGAGTGTGCAGGGTAAATGCATGCTTACCATGTGTCAAACTTGTGCTCAATTCAGTTCAGTCGCTCAGTCATGTCCGACTCCTTGCGACCCTATGAACCGCAGCACTCCAGGCCTCCTGTCCATCACCAACTCCCAGCGTCCACCCAAACCCATGTCCATTGAGTTGGTGATGCCATCCAACTATCTCATCCTCTGTCATCTCCTTCTCCTCCTGCCCTCAATCTTTCCCAGCATCCGGGTCTTATCAAATGAGTCAGCTCTCTGCATCAGGTGGCCAAAGTATTGGAGTTTCAGCTTCAATATCAGTCCCTCCAATGAACACCCAGGACTGATCTTTAGGATGGACTGGTTGGATCTCTGTGCAGTCCAAGGGACTCTCAAGAGTCTTCTCCAACACCACAGTTCAAAAGCATCAATTCTTCAGCACTCAGCCTTCTTCACAGTCCAACTCTCACATCCATACATGACCACTGGAAAAACCATAACCTTGACTAGATGGACCTTTGTTGGCAAAGTAATGTCTCTGCTTTTTCATATACTGTCTAGGTTGATTATAGCTTTCCTTCCAAGCGTTCTTTAATTTCATGGCTGCAATCACCATCCGCAGTGATTTTGGAGCCTAGAAAAATAAAGCCAGCCATTGTTTACACTGTTTTCCTGTGTATTTCCCATGAAGTGATGGGACTGGATGCCATGATCTTCATTTTCTGAAAGTTGAGCTTTAAGCCAACTTTTTCACACTCTTCTTTCACTTTCATCAAGAGGCTCTTTAGTTCTTCTTCACTTTCTCCATAAGGGTGGTATCATCTGCATATCTGAGGTTACTGATATTTCACCCAGCAATGTTGATTCCAGCTTTTGCTTCCTCCAGCCCAGCATTTCTCATGATGTACTCTGCTGCTGCTAAGTCACTTCAGTCATGTCCGATCCTGTGCAACCCCATAGACGGCAGCCCCCCAGGATCCCCTGTCCCTGGGATTCTCCAGGCAAGAACACTGGAGTGGGTTGCCATTTCCTTCTCCAGTGCGTAAAAGTGAAAAGTGAAAGTGAAGTCACTCAGTCGTGTCCAACTCTGCATATAAGTTAAATAAGCAGGATGACAATATACAGCCTTGATGTACTCTTTTTCCTATTTGGAACCAGTCTGTTGTTCCATGTCCAGTTCTAACTGTTGCTTCCTGGACCTGTATACGGTTTCTCAAGAGGCAGGTTAGGTGGTCTGGTATTCCCATCTCTTTCAGAATTTTCCACAGTTTATTGTGATCCACATAGTCAAAGGCTTTGGCATAGTCAATAAAGCAGAAATAAATGTTTTTCTGGAACTCTCTTGCTTTTTCGATGATCCAGCGGATGTTGGCAATTTGATCCCTGGTTCCTCTGCCTTTTCTAAAACCAGCTTGAACATGTGGAAGTTCACATATTGCTGAAGCCTGGCTTGGAGAATTTTGAGCATTACTTTACTAGTGTGTGAGATGACCAAGAAAAAGAAATGCAAAAAATCAAAATGGCTGACTGAAAATTAAAAAAAAAAAATCACACACAAAAAAGAGAGAAACGAAAAGCAAAGGAGAAAAGGAAAGATATACCCATTTGAATGCAGAGGTCCAAAGAATAGCAAGGAGAGATAAGAAAGCCTTCCTCAGCAATCAATGCAAAGAAATAGAGGAAAACAATAGAATGGGAAAGACTAGGGACCTCTTCAAGAAAATTAGAGATACCAAGGAAATATTTGATGCAAAGATGGATGGGCTCAATAAAGGACAGAAATGGTATGGATTTAACAGAAGCAGAAGATAGTAAGAAGAGGTGGCAAGAATACACAGAAGAACTTTACAAAAAAGATCTTCACGACCCAGATAATCACGAAGGTATGATCACGCCCACTCACCTAGAGCTGGAACTCCTGGAATGTGAAGTCATGTGGGCCTTAGGAAGCATCACTACGCACAAAGCTAGTGGAAGTGATGGAATTCCAGTTGAGCTATTTCAAATTCTAAAAGATGATGCTGTGAAAGTGCTGCCCTCAGTGTGTCAGCAAATTTGGAAAACTCAGCAGTGGCCACAAGACTGGAAAAGGTCAGTTTTCATTCCAATCCCAAAGAAACGTAATGCCAAAGAATGCTCAAACCTGTGCTAGGGGCTGCCTATCTAAGACAGAGAAGATACAGTCCCTGCTACTGAAGATGTCAGTCAGATAGGAAGTGACAAGGAAAGTAATGCTTAGAGCCCTGTGCTCAATGCCTTATAGACACAGAAGATAGGATAGATACTAGCTCAAGGTCTCCCAGTAACCTTAGTTCTGATTCTCCATGACCACTCCATCCTCCTAACCTGGGACATCACTGAGAATCTGCAGCTGGATTGAAATTATTCTTATTCCTGGTTGCAAGTTTCACAGGCTCTGTGTTAAAATTTTATGCTTAAACTATGAAGGTCAGCGTTCAGCATTGATTCCATAGTGATGGTATTTTAGTTGCTAAGCCATGTCTGACTCTTGTGACCCATGGACTAGCTTGCCAGGCTTCTCTGTCCATGGGTTTCCCCAAGGCACGAATACTGGACTGGGTTGCTGTTTCCTTCTCCAGGGGATCTTCCTGATCCAAGGACTGAACCTGTGTTTCCTGCATCGCAGGTAGATTCTTTACCATTGAGCCTCCAGGGAAGCCCCAGTAATTCATAGACATCTGGAAAAAGAAAGGATAGATGTCTTCATATTCTGAGCTTTTAGAAATCTGTAATCTCATATTCTGGGTTGCTAGAAAGGTTCTCTGTTTTAACTGTGCTTCTTGGCCATCAGTAGTGACAGTTTAGAAAGCCTGCATTGCATCTACCCAAACAGAGTCTGGATGTGTTTCTCTAGTGCTTTCATTTGAATTGTGGAGTATGCATCTCATAAGACAACTTGTTCTCAAAAGGTTCCCAGCACGTTTGGTTCTAGCCCCCCACCAATATGGTGAGAGCAGGCTTTGTCAGACTGTTTTGACATGCTCAGAGAGGGCGTTCTGAACCACATGCAGGCTGAACATGTGCGTTCCAGGGAAATACAGACACCACTGCTGGAGTCCCTGGGGTGCTCTCCTCTGAGTATGGAGGGGCTGTAAATGGCCTCGGTCACCAACATCCCAAGTGCCTTTGCTCATATGTTGGAACTCAGAAGTTCTTTATTTTGGAATCTGATGCCATGGGAAATGAGAGAAGGCCTCAGGGGATAAAACAATGTGTACTTCCCTTGAAATAATGAACATTTATTCCTCAACTTAGAAGCCCTCAGGTGGCACAGTAAACACTCAGTAAATATTTGTTAAGTCAATACCAGATCTAAGTGACTAAGCTGATTTTAAAAAATGAAGTAATGTTGGATATAGGAAAGCAAGCTTTCCTGCATCAGAAATCCTAGGTGGTAGCCCCAGTTAATAATCCATAAGTCATTTTAGATGAGTCATTTATCTCTCTTTTTCTCACTTCTGATGTATGGAACAGTCTTTTGGACTCTGTGGGAGAGGGAGAGGGTGGGATGATTTGGGAGAATGGCATTGAAATACGTATAATATCATATATGGAACGAGTCGCCAGTCCAGGTTCGATGCACGATACTGGATGCTTGGGGCTGGTGCACTGGGACGACCCAGAG
The DNA here is from genome assembly GCF_029378745.1 of Bos indicus. Classification (NCBI taxonomy): domain Eukaryota; kingdom Metazoa; phylum Chordata; class Mammalia; order Artiodactyla; family Bovidae; genus Bos; species Bos indicus. The sequence continues at coordinate 79,321,166 of NC_091760.1, read as the reverse complement.
GGATGGTATGGGGAGGGAGGAGGGACAAGGGTTCAGGATGGGGAACACAAGTATACCAGTGGCGGATTCATTTTGATGTTTGGCAAAACAAATACAATATTGTCAAGTTTAAAATAAAATTAAAAAAAAAAAAAAAGGAGATTGGACTCCTTTCTCTTTACAAATTCCTAAATAGCCTATGAAGCAAGATGCTTAATATTTAGCTCACAAATTTATTGATAACTTTTCTAAGTAGATACCAAGGACATATCAATAATGATATGTCAAATGACAAATTAATCCATAGCTCTTAACTTCATTTAACTGAACTCCAGGTTTATGTTTCTAGATCTAGCATATTTCTGAGCACCTGGGACATGATAAACATTTATTAAATGAGTTCAGTGAATGAAGTCACTGTGATTGTGATCTGCCCCCATTTCCTAAGGGCTTCCCTAGTGGCTCAGTGGTAGGAATCTGCAGGTTCAATCCATAGGTCAAGAAGACCCTCTGGAGGGAGAAATGGCAACCCACTCCAGTATTCTTGCTGGGAAAATCCCATGGCCAGAAGAGCCTGCAGGAGTCACAGGAGAGTCAGACATGACTGAGCACACACACACGCACCCATTTCCTAAACACAGGCCTGTATTGGACTACAAGGAGATGTGGCAGGGAAGTAATAGACTCTTGTGGGGAGTGGGCGTGGGGGGTGGAGGACACGATGTGTTACTAGTCACCTGCTCTACCCCGTGTCTGGCCTAGATCTTTGACATGAAATTTGAATGCATTACAGATAGAGAACCAGATCCCCATGAAAGTCACCTTAGGGCAAAATTCAACCAGTTCAACATGATTGCTTCTTTGTACAGAATCAATGATTTACACAGGTACACCCTCAGTGACAGAATTCCCGTTGTCTTTTGGACAACTCCATATTTTTACTTGAATTAGTCAGAACGTGCTGGCAGTGGACAGGAAGAAAAGTTCTACCGTCAGGTCAAAGACCTGTCTTCGTGTCCATACCATGGCCCCAGGTTATTGATAGCCCGAGATTCCCCCACCATACAACACCTTCCCACCCAGCTGTTACTGTCCATTTGTGAAATTCCTGAGAAAACAAAATCTGAGTGCCATAATGTGCTGATTTAGAAACAGTAGAACAGACTATTAAAATGATACAAATGCACCGTCTATCTCATCCCAGTTTGTTCCGCATGAGTAATCGAAAGAAAGTGTTTTCTAAACCTTGCCGGTCTCCAAGGAGGTGGGTACATTTGCAGTGGATTCTTGCTCAGTAGGTTAAATCTGAAGAAGTAATTAAGACTCCATATTTCTGATTTGCAGGAAACAGTATTATGCGTTTCCCTTGGATGAGAATAAGTAAGGAGGATAAAGGAAGACTCTCAAATTGCAGTCTGTGTGACCTGTTTTTGAATAAACATCATCATATTCCACAGTCAATTATCTCCAAAGTACAATGTGTTCTCCAGCCAGAGAGAGAGAGAGAGAGTGAGCGAGGGATAGAGACTGTCAGTTAGAAGTGGTTAGAAAAAAAAGGGCACATGCATTGGAGTGTACATTAATCTATTGTCCTCTGAATAATTTTATACAATTTGGGAGGGAGTAATAGGGAAGATTATACATTATTTTTATGTGATTTCATAAATATCGAATTGCAGTCATCAGTGAAAGAGACAAGCATGGCTAGGAAAACAAAATGAGGTATGTTATGTTCAGCACGGTAATAGGGCTGCTAATACCAGAGGAAAAACAAGCCATTAGTTACAACCATTGAATGGAAGTGGTCTAATCGGAGCAGCAGGATAAGTATCCCATTTTATTATGGCTTCGTTATGTGTTTTGCAAGACTCTCTGGCTCTCCATTAAAATTATTTTCTACAGCAACCCTATGAGGGTTCAGAAACCAGGAGCGTAACTATTATTTCTGTTTACACCATGCTGCTCTGCTGGGAGAGTAAATAGTATTTTGAGTTTTGTTTGTTTCTTTTATCCTTTCCTTTCTCTTCACCTATGAAAAGATGAAAATTGAAGAGAATTATTTGTTGGAGAACGATCTTAAAGGAAGCTTAGGTTTGATCAGAATAGTGTTGGCTGCAATGAAGACAGGTACATTACCGTTGCCTGTATAATCAGTTGGGCTTGTTTTGTTTCTCTTCTTCTATTTTTTCCTTTTGAGGTAAAGTTGGCAGCAAAGGAAAATTTCAGATGGATGGAGTACAGACACAGGCTTCTGTTAATTCACATGGGGACAGGGCAACCTCCCACAATAGCTGTGACATTTGTCCTGTTCTGATAGAACTCTTTTCTTTCTGTGTGGCCTGGGATCTGAATGTGGAAGGCTTTGAACCTTGTCCTCGCTCTTGGCTGGTTGCTGGATAGGGTGACCCTGATCATTCATTCTCCCCAAAAGGCCTGTTACTGTCAGGAGCAAACCACATCTTTGCTTTTACAGCAGTTAAGCTTGATAATTATTGGTGATACTAGCCTTTGCCCACTCTTACTTTCTTATTCCTAAGCCTGAACTATTTTTTTCTTTTTAAAGTTTTCAACCCCCTTTGAGGGGAATAAATCATTTCCCCTACATTAAACCCTGAGGTTTACTACAGAACACCAACCGTAGAGTATCCTCCTCCTCATTGTACCAACAAATCTTCACGAATTATTTATTTCCCATTTTAGACATTGGACAGTGACTCAGTGTGCCCTGGAAATACTATCACTGTAGCAATTTTCTTGTGTGGCTCAGCTTAATGTTAGAGAAATGGGTAGTTACAAGTCCAGACACTATAAAGATGGAGCTAAATATTCTTCTAAAAATAAGATGTTTGGTTAGCATTTAGTAGTCAACAGCCGCACACAGTGCCTGACTAAGAAATGGAATAAATGCCCTCATGCAGTGTTTGTTAAGGTCTCCTTTTAGGAGGATAACTTTTTATGTTAAGGATCCGGGGTATGTTGGCTTCATCTGTGAAGTTTTGCCATATGGCATGATGGTGTCTTTCACTCAGGGACTCAACAGTTGGAAGGAATCGCCATGCATTATGGGTGATGGATGGCATTAAAACCGACTGAGATTCAGTTTACCTCAACAGAAGGAAAATCAGTTCTTCTAAATCTTGTATTTATTGGAAAGATCCATTCCTAGGTGGTTGTGGCCTGGTATAGGGAGCAGAGAAGGAAAGGAACAGGAAGAGCTTAGTGTATATTTTGAAATGAGGCAGAACTTGGCTCAAAATGTTTCTTTCCCTTCTATTCACTGCTGCTGCTAAGTTGCTTCAGTCGTGTCCAACTCTGTGCAACCCCACAGACGTAAGCCCACCAAGCTCTCCAGTCCCTGGGATTCTCCAGGCAAGAACACTGGAGTAGATTGCAATATGTGATGTTAAACTTTATCTTTCTCGTTTGCAAAAATGGTATTAATAGCATATGCCTATAGGATTGTGGTAAAGAATAAATGAAAAAATACATGTCAACAGTTAGCCCAGTTTGAAACATACTGTATAGTTGTTTTAGTTACCGTAAACTCAATTGTTATCAGTGATAAGATGCTTATTACCTTCCAAAACAGTTCATCCCATCTTTGAACAGATCTATTCTGCTTTTATTAAGCCGAAGAATCTCTAAGTTCTGGTCCCTACTTCTAAGCTCTGAAACATTTCCTCTGATATTGGAAGAAGGAAGGAAGAGCATACCTGTCTACCTGGCTTTTTTTTTTAGTATATTGAAGATAATACTCACATGTGCTTTCAGTGTCTCTTCATCTGGGTGACCATTGCCTAGTCTTAAATGATCCTTTATTAATATGATTTTGAGGAGCACATATGTATTCAGAATAATGCCCTCATCCCTGTTAAGGAACATATGACTCAAAATAGACGCTTTCCTTGAGGAATGGACTCACAGATGAAATGCAGTGTCACTTTCTTCTTATAGCTGGTTCAGTTCAGTTCAGTTCAGTTCAGTCACTCAGTCGTGTCTGACTCTTTGCGACCTCGTGAATTGCAGCACGCCAGGCCTCCCTGTCCATCACCAACTCCTGGAGTTCACTCAGACTCATGTCCATTGGGTCAGTGATGCCATCCAGCCATCTCATCCTCTGTCGTCCCCTTCTCCTCCTAGTGGTGGGTGCCCATTAATAACTGTTGTGTAGAAAACTGGATCCATTCTTTCTCAATCAGTTTTGTTGTGTGGTCCCTTGTAATTGAGTGTAGCTTCAGAGAAACTTACTGAGCCCTTCTTTCCTTGGTCATAAGAAAATATCTCCTAAAGGATAGTACATTCAGAAGAAATGTTTTGTGTGCTTCCTTTACCAATGTCTCTTTCCTTGAACAACAAAAAAAGGAATCCCCCCCACCAAAAAAATCTTTAAATAATTTAGATCAAAAGAATGAATGCAGTTCTAAGGAAAATTGGAAGAAAATAGAAATATCTAGCCATTAGGTAAATGTTAAGTATCAAACATCTTTATATTTTATACCTTTGTTCATATCTCCCGAAACTTGGGTTTCAGATTTCCTAAATTTAAACAAAGAAGTAAAACTAAATCATTTCTGATATGCCTTCAGATTTTGACATTATATTTGTCCCCTCACCTGCTGAGAAAATATTCTTTCCTTAGAGGATTTTTGTGAGGAAATGATGATATTGTTGCTATGATAAGGCATTATGAGGAGGAAATATACTATATAGCTTCAGTCATTCACTTTAGGGTCCTAATATCTATCTGCCCTCCATGTTCCTGTAGAATTTACCCAGGGGAGTGGCCAACAAGGGCCATTAGAAGCTCAGTCCATCATCTGGAGCAGCAATGCCTTGGAACCTTGCCCTGGAATCCTATAAGCTAACTCTTGGAAGAGCTGGAGTGCTGATAATATTTACAGAGTGACTTTGTATATAAAGTACTGTAAACTCATTGGATCCTCCCTGCAAATTTGAGTTAGTTAAGCAGGGTTGTTATTGTCTCTGTGTTACCGATGAGGCAGTTGAAGCCCACAGAAGTGAGGTAGCTTTTAGCTTATAAAGGTAAGGATATGAAGTAGACCCACCCACGGTTAGCTGGCATGTGAAGCGTGACCTCAAAACCACTGGTAGCTTGCCACATTTAGGTGCAGAAAGCCCCTAGAGTTCCCTAGAATTTTTACCTTATCAGATCTGAAATTTTCCTTAGAAATCTTCTTGTCTGATGCCCTCACTTGGTAGAAGGCGGCTAAATAGTTCCTGAGGTGGAAACAAAGCCCATGTCTTCTGTATATGACATTGTGCTGTGAGTTAGAAACATAAACCCAGGAAATCCTCAGGCAACTGGAAAAGGACCAAAGGCAGTCTTTGGGATCATTGTGATCTCAGTACAAATCTCAGTGCCACTTCCTGGACATTTCTGTAGAGCTAGGTTGCTTTGCTTTCCTGAACCTCAGTGTGAATAATGCTTGCCAAGCAGGGTGTTGGCCTTTATTAGTTGAGGTAACATGTCAGTGCCTGGCTTAATGCTTAGCCTGTTATGGATGCTCCGCTAAAACTTCCTTGCATCCCCTCATTCCTCCTGTTATGCAGTTAGGACTGCTATTTGGGGCTATTCAGTTTTGGATTTCCTTGTGTATCCCCACCTGGAGTTGAGCACAATGCCCTTCGCACCCCCAGCCCCACCATGACAGCTCTATATCTGTCCTGTGCAGGCCACTGCCTACCTCGGGACCCTAACTGTGACCTTCATCCAATGCCTCATATCAGGGGACCTGGCCTGGTCTGACTAAGGGTCTTCTGCTGCAGGATCTGGTTGCTGCTGCTGCTAAGTCGCTTCAGTTGTGTCCGACTCTGTGCAACCCCATAGACGGTAGCCCACCAGGCTCCCCCTCCCTGGGATTCTCCAGGCAAGAACACTGGAGTGGGTTGCCATTTGGAAGCATCTAATTAGAAGATAGGGCTTCATGAATGGATCTTTCATTAGTGACAAAATATTTGTCAGGAAGGAGTGTAAACAGAAGACTCGATTCACTTGCTCCTTTTCTCTTGCCCTCTCTTAGTTTTGTTTACACCGCAGGACCCAGCTCCTACTGAGGTTCTTCCAAGGCTGAGAGAAGCCTTTCTCTGCTGCCCCCCATCCCCCTTTGGATCCATAAAACATAATAAAAGACGTGTGGGCGTGAGACAGAGTGTGCATTCACTTGAGTCCTTGGAGCAAGCATTTTTGCCTCCCCTTTGGCCACAAGGATTTAATAGAGACCATCTGAGCACCCAAATTTCTCTCAAGCACATTCTTTCAAGAAAAGGGTCACTGCTGGTCGTTTCCCGAACGTATCACTGTCGTCCTGACTGATCCTTTCCTGCTCTGCTTTGGCTACTCTAGCGTATTATTCACTTCTCGAAAAGTGTTACTCTTTCATAATTAAGGACGAGCAACACTGGTGAATGGAGCCACACAGTCTGTGGCCAGAGCACAGGGCCTGTGGTCAGAAGATAGGACTCTAGTTATTTGGCCTCACTGGGTCTCAGTGTTTTGATTTGGAAATCCGGGGTATTTCTATTTGTCCTGTCTGTTTCATTCTGCTATGGTGAGGTTTAAATGTGAGACTCACTGAGAAAGTGCTTCATAGACAGTAGAGTACTACAAAAGCAGGAAAATTTGTATTGGACTTCTCTCGTGTTCCATTAATAAATTGGCACTCTGCATTGATCTTAGCACATGTGCCATCAACTTCAGATTAATCTTTCCCTAAGAATTACTTGGATAAAATGACCTACATGTTTATTTCTATAGGGGCTGTGCAAGCTAGACGAAGGACGTTGACTTATTTCTAACACTGGCATGATCTCGCAAAGGACAGTGCCTTTTTTCTACTGTATAGGTGATGAGCACAGGCCCCTGAGAATGCACTGAGCCAGCAGGGATTCACCTAATGCCAAATCAGGATGGGAAGATAGATCCTGACTCATGACTGGCTTGTGGTGTCCTTCTTTTCAGATAATGAATATTCAACAAGGAATATGGATGGGGAGGGAACCATGAGGTAACTGTAGGCCCGACTCAGCTCTCAAGATATCAGCTTTGACCCACTGCAGTGAAAACTTTGTCTTCTCGTCCTACTCTTTTCTTTTCCCCCCTTCCATTGCTCTCTCTAGCTCCCATGCTTCTAGAAGCATTTTCTGCGGGGCACCGTTATTTTACATAAATGATACCCTCATTAGTTATTTGTTTTCAGTATTCCTGAGGCTGGTGGATTTCTCCAGAGTTAACTGTAGACTTTGGTGGTCAAGTACCAATAAAATTTCCACCTGAGGTGGGTCTGGCACTGGGGGGTTATTTTTTCCCTTTTCTATTTTATTATTAGCCAGTTCAGGCCAGCACGTTGCTAGGTTATGTCGGTTTCTTAGCTCTTGTAACCAAGCTAAGATGCACATGTCAAAAAAAAATATGTTTTCTTTCTCTCTGAAAACGTCTTCCCTCTTTTCTGTGCTTTAGGATAGGAAAGGAGTGTTTGCTTGATTCTAATTCTGGCATGTGAAGTGTTTGCTACAAAATGTCTTTATCATCCTGTTACTTTGTCAAAGTGCTATTTCATTGTCATGTCCAGCTTAATAGCAGGAATGTTCTCTTTGTATCAAGGATATTCCATATTTTAAGTAAATTCAACAAAGGAAATTTTACATTAAAAAATGACAATGAAGAGCTAGAGTTCCCCAAACCCTAAAGTTAAAATAGCCCTAAACTTCCAATGCATCTAGCTGTGACAGTGCCATTTACAGGTGAACGATGATGCTTGATCCAGACTATTGTTACTTTGTCACTACTCAAGCCAAAAAAAAAAAAAAGAGCATCCTTGAAGGAAGGGGGATGGGGCTATTTGCCAGAGTGGCCTCCAGCTTTAGATGACAGTTGAGGCACTTTGATTTAATGCTTTTCTACTTTCAACATTTGTAACCAAACCAGTCCTCATCTTAACCACTCCAAAGGAGACTGGACTTGAATGTGTGCATGCTCAGTCGCATCCGACTCTTTGCAATCCCATGGACTGTAACCCGCCAGTCTCCTCTGTCCATGGGATTCTCAGGCAAGAATACTGGAGTGGGTTGCCCTTCTCTTCTTCAGAGGATCTTCCTGACCCAGGGATCAAACCCGCAGCTCCTGCATCTCCTGCATTGCAGGCAGTTTCTTTACCAGTGAGCCACCTGGGAAGTCCCAGACTGGACTTGACCCTGTGAGAACTCAGAGCTCCTGCGGTGAAATCCAGCCCCCTGTGAGAGGTGATAACCACAGGTGAAATTGCAACCTGCATAAAGACTGTCTTTTTAGTACTGAGGTGACAGCAAAACCCCTATGTTCCCTGTAAGGCATCCAAAAGCTTTTAGTTTTCAGAGAGCTATGAAGGCTTTTCCTAGATCAGTGGGCTACGGAAGAAATGAAGCAGCATCTGAGACAGAGACAGAAGAGGAATCAATTCCTGAGTCAGCTATGATTCCTATCCACCAAGAGCTCATCATCAAGGAACGGAGACAGATGTGTAAATTGCTGTTTCCAAATTCGTGAACTAGGTGTAATGAACAGGATACCAAGGAAGCACAAAGGAGACTTTGATGAATTCTTCCTGAAGGAATTTGCCTCAGCCATAGGTAATAATTATGAATTTCACTTTTGCTTTGTCCTTTTTCTTAATCTCTGTGGTCATTTACTATTTATAACTTATCTATCTATCAATTTACCACCTAATGATATGTTTCATATTCAGAAAAATTCCTCACTTGAAAGTCTGACTGGTGCCCTGAAACCATCTATCCCTTTATCCATCTATCAATCTACCCATCCATTCATTCATTCTACTAAAGTTAATGCCCACAATATGACAGATGTTTTGCTATATACTGATAAAGATACAGAATTTGGCTAGGAAGTAACTTGTTATTTGGTAATGGAGACAAAAACAACTGAGTAAGTGTTATGAATCCATGAAAGAGTTAAAGAAAAAGACATATAGAACTTTTTGAAGTTGATATCCTTATAAAATCTAGCAGTTCCTATTGAGAATAATGCCTGTGGGCCAGAATCACGTTTCCCCATCATCTGTCTTATGGGTGTTTACCCTGTATTCATTCCATGTTGGACACTGTATTAGGGTAAAGTGGAACATACATTCTTCTGCGATCACTGCGACATTGTTTCTAACCTTGGGCACTTGCCATTGTGATTGCATCTTTATTTCTGCTCATCTTAGCCAAGAGATGTGCACGTTGGTTGCACTGTTTGTCTTTTCTGTTATCTTCCATCCTTGTGGTTGGGTGTCAGTGGACATATATCAGGTGCTGTCAGATTAAAGACTGAAAATCAAGGCACAAGCATTTTCACAAGTGTTACACACTTGGTTAAAACTTAGGATTGGTTGTTGGAGCAATAGGGCATTTGATACATAGTGCTTCACGTTATCTGAGTGACTTGGAACTGCTGGAAATAGTAGGAAAAAGATTTGAGTTATGTGTCTAGGACAAGGGTCAGACTGTGGCTCGTGGGCCAAATCTGGTCCACTACTTGTGTTTGTAAATATTTATCAGAACTCAGTCGTACCCATTTGTTTGTGCTGTCTGGAGCTGATTTCTCTCTGCACAGAAGAGTTGTGTAGTTACGACAGAGACCAAATGGCCCAGAAACCCTACAATATTTACTATCTGGCTCTTTACAGAAGAAGTTTGCCAATCGAGGGAAACTTATGAATCTCTAAAGGAAAGCAGAGGACAAACTACAATGTCCCTAATCATACTTTTCCATTTATGCAACCTGTGGTCCTGACTCTGTGAATAAAACTCAGAATGATTAAGAAGAGAAGAAAAAAGAAAGATTAAAAAGTCCAATCTAAGAAATGATGGATAAGAAATCTATAGAGTATAATTCTTCATCTCCTACCAATTTGTTCTAAGGATATTGCATGTTTCAGGAATTTCTGCCAGATGCTGGATATTCAGGCAAATACAACACAATCTGAGCTCCCAGTCTGTTAGCAGAGAGGGACATGCAAATCAGCAAATGCTTCTCCCAGTGATAGATGCTGTATGGGAGATAAAAAAGAGAGGCAGAGAGGAGGCGTAGACTAGGGGCGGCCTGCCTTCTTGGAATTCTGGGAAAGATATCACAGGCTTGTTAAAATTTCACTTGTGTCTGAAGGATGGGCCTTGGTAGTTGATCCATGGTAGAAACAAAGATTTTATTTCTAGTAGCTTCAATTCTACCTTGAAATAATTTGGTATACTAGTAACTGCATCACAGTTCATGACATATTATTCATCTATAATTTGTCTTTACAACAGAAGTTGATTATAATAATTTTCTACATGTTATTAAGAACTGAGGGCTGATCAGGACAGATAAGTTACTTGTTCAAATTTCCATTACTTGTAAACAGTAAATCAGACCTGACTTGACTTTTTCTGGTTCGAAAGCCACAAGACTGTCCCCCCTGAGTCAAACGTCCCTGACTTAAGTCTACAAATATTCCCTGGAACTTGTAATTGGTCTGAAAGATGAGAGAAAAGGGCCTTTGACTTTGCCTGCCCTAGAGTAACCTGCTTTATTTCAGACATTGACAAGAAATTTTGTTGCACCTGGCATTATTGTACATGCTGCTGGTTGAAGTGTCCATGTTTGGGACTCTGTATGCATTCCTCCTGTATAAGTATGGCTGTTCTCATTAGACTGTCATTGATTTCTCTCATTCTCGGTCCACTTGGAGTTTTCTCTACTGTCTTTTCTCCTTTTTCCTTCCTTTGTTGCTGATACCAGCTCATAGACCCTCTGCACCAGGTGCACCTTCTCATGTCACACTTCCCTCCTTCAACTAAGGGAGCTTTGGACAGAGACTGGGGAATCTGGTGAAATGCCAACACCTCCTGGAATGTGAAGAAGAGAAAGGAGCCTCAAGTCCCACCAGTCTCCAAGTTCTGTTACTTACAGTCTGGTCGTCATGGGCCTCCATCCTTGTGTCCACTCCCCTTACCAGGTCTTATTCCAGAGGCTCCTTTTACATTTATGTGCTCAGTCATCTCTATAGATCTCTAGCTTCAAATTTTCAAGCTCTTCACCCCCCAAACCTCTCTTTCTCTTTAGTGGTCCAACTGGGGTCATGGAAACCTCTAACATTGTATTATAAATGTATATTATAAATGTGTCTTTTCCCTCTGATCCTTCACAGCTAAAGGAACAGACTCTACTGCAAATTCTTATCCTAACAAGTGTAGTCTTGGGAAAAATAAGTGGAGCTTTCAGCCCATTTTTTCTTAATCAGAAGTCGTAAAGCATAGAGGTTAAGAGATGGGTTCTGGAATGAGCCTGTAAGGGTTCCAACCTTGCTGCTTAACTTACTAGCCTGGACCTTAAGCACCTCTCACAACTTCTCTGGGCCAGGACTCTCCTGAGGGGTCTGTTGTCAGGATTAAGTGAGTACATGATAGGTTCTTAGGACAGTCCTTGACTGTGCAAGGTTTAGTTATTGTTGCTATTATCATTATTTTTCTCTTCTCCTTGAACTTTTCATACCATCTCTCTATTTTGGGTTCAGAAAATATGATTCTCATAATCACAAGTTTAATAGAATTTTTGGACTAGCCTTGGATTCTAACCTCCAATTAGATCACTGTTTTTATGAAAGCATGAATTCCTGATTTCTGGAAAATGAGTTACAGAGAAACTCTTGGACTTAAGTCACTTGTTCATAAGAGATGGTCTAACTCGAAGAAGGAACATGATGGTGAAAGATAACAGAGTCTGCAAAGATAGACATGTCTGGAGACTTCCCTATCAACCTTGCAATGCAGGGGACCTGAGTTTGATCCCTGGTTTGGGAACTAAGATCCCACATGCCAGAGGACAAATAAGCCCATGCACCACAACTGCTAAGACAATTACTGAGTGAGCTCCCGAAGCCCACGCCTCCTGGAGCCCTTGCCTTGCAAACAAGAGAAGCCACTGCAATGAGAAGCCTGCATACTGCAGCAACGAGAGAGTAGCCCCCACTGGCCACAACTAGAGAAAGCCCGTGTGCAGCAAGAAAGACCCAGAGCATCCAAAAGAAAACAAAGATAGACATTTCTAAAGCACCTGCCCCAATGCAACCAGTCACGGTCATGTATACAGTCAGCAATCATTTGATTAATGAAAGAAATGGTTTTTCTTTCTTGGCTTTTGTTTTATATATATTTTAACCTTGCCTATTTCCTCATGAATTAAGAAATGACAGTCAGTAGTTGGATAGCATCTGCTCATGGATTTTAGTTACAAACTGATTTGTCTTTAGTTGATTGTCCTATTATATCTGTCCTCAGGCTTATAAACTGAGCTCAGTTAGTGATTTGCCACTATTGCCATTGCCTGGTGCTGGAAAGGAGTGTGAGGTTACCATACCAACCAGCAGCCCCTGTCCTCTGTGAGCTTAGACTCAATAAGGCATTTCATGGCTTGCTTTATTAAATGTCCATGACCCCTATTTTATACTTTACAAATAAAAGTTATGCTAGGTTTTCTGAGGGCCTCATAATGTGCCTAGAACTAGAAAGAATATTGTGGTTTATGCAAAAGATAAATCCAATCAATTTGTACCAATATACAAATGGATTAGAAACCAGAGTATATTAAAGTCCCTGAAGAGGAACAATATCCTTTGGAAGTTGAGAGGAGGTTCAAGAGGAAAGTGGTGTTGATAGGGTCTTACCCACTGAGCTTGAGTAATTAGTGACCTCACGATAGGGAGTTTTAGGAGAGTGGCATTCCTGATAGAGGAATTAGTATGAGTACACTTGCTATTGTTCAGTCACTAAGTCGTGTTGGATTCTTTGTAACCGCATGGACTGCAGCATGCCAGGCTCCTCTGTCCTCCACTGTCTCCTGGAGTTTGCTTATATTCATGTCCATTATGTCAGCAATGCTATGTGCACTTAGGGAGGTGGGGAATTCTGGAGATTAAATCTACCTATGTTTGTTAGTATGGCTTAAAAATGGCACTTCTTATGAATGTAGCCATCAGTTCAGTTCAGTTCAGTCGCTCAGTCGTGTCCGACTCTTTGCAACTCCATGAATCGCAGCATGCCAGGCCTCCCTGTCCATCACCAACTCCCGGAGTTCACTCAGACTCACGTCCATCGAGTCAGTGATGCCATCCAGCCATCTCATCCTCTGTCGTCCCCTTCTCCTCCTGCCCCCAATCCCTCCCAACATCAGAGTCTTTTCCAATGACTCAACTCTTTGCATGAGGTGGCCAAAGTACTGGAGTTTCAGCTTTAGCATCATTCCTTCCAAAGATGTTTACTTCAAATTCCCACAGACTCTAGGGTGAAAATCAGCAAACCCTCAAAATGCAGACAGTCAAACTCTCTCTGTCTCTGAATTGTGTATATATACACACATGCATACACACAAAGTCCGCGTTTCCACAAATCAATGACAATACCAAATGGAGCAATTTTCTGCAATTTTCTGCAAATAACTACATGCTTAAGCACTGCACTCAGAAAAATGATGAAATCCATCAATATTTCTCAGTCCTGCTGGGTTTCTTCATGGTCTCCAAAAGCTTAGCCAGCCCCTGCCTGGGTTAGTGGCTGAGGATGGGAGAATCTACATACACAAGTACCAAGATTCCTTCACAAAGGAGCTTTAGACCACGCCCACCTGCTGCCCCTTTAATCAGTTAGTGGGGAGGCCAGGATGATTGCTTCAACTTGGTTATACCAGCAGGGAGAAAATAATCCTCATCATACTCAGAGAACAGACTCATAACAATAGTTCCAGTCCAGGGATTTCAGAGTGTTGGGATGGCTTCCTGTAGAAGGGGACATTAGCCCTGGGGGTGAGTAGGGGGAGACATAGTTTATCTGAAAAAAAAAAAAAAAACCATATATATGTGTAAAATAAAATGGTGGAAGTTATTCATTGGGTGAAGGCAAGAATATCATTGGGAAGTAAGCTATGAACAGAAGATGCAAAATGAAGTGTTCATAAGCTTATATTTTGTTCTGCATTGAAGGGTTTGATGTACTATCCCTTTCACTGACACATCTGCATGATCCAGTCATGTAATATCTGTGTGGGTCTAAAATATGCCCGTGTTCCTCTCTTCAGGGTAAGAAGGTCCAGAAAAGAAGATCTAGTTCCTACTAGCTTGGAAAGCATTATCAGGTTTGAGATGAGGGAAGGGATATCCAAAAAGGGTCGAATAGTCCTGCTGAGCTTCTAGAAGAAATGAAGTTTAAGATAGGTTTTACAAAATGAATAAGGCAAAAGTGGCAGAGAGATTTGGGGAGATCACTTAATAAGCATCACTGTGTAATAGTGATAAGTGAAAGGTACATGGAAGAAACATAGATTAGCTCAATGACGGGAAGACCATCGCATGGCTGTCTGCAGGAAGGCTCCATTACTTTTGAAAGTAGTGAGATTTCCATCTCTGGAGAAGCTCGAAGATTATCATGGGGATTCATCAAAGGAAGCAGAGGTTGAGGCCTGAATAGAGCACAATGGAGGTTGTTTCCAGCCTTAGGATTCTAGTAGTTCAAATGAGTTCTTCTCAAAGAATTAAGAAAGATATCTACTAGCAGTTAGAGAGAGTTGGCTCAACTACAAATTTATTTATCTTAGATAATCCTGACATTGGTCTGAACTTTTCAGGCAAAATTTACCCTGTGCACCTTTTAACTGTGACTTCAGAAAACATCAGCCTGTGATGTTGATGTTTCTTTGCCCAAATAACAAGCAGTAAAACTCTCACAGTTAGAAAACACTTTGATGTAAGAGGAAGCCCCATGCCAAGGAATACCCAGGTGCTACCAGGCCTCTACATGAGGGTCCTGAAGACGCACTTGAGGACTCTTTCCTTTGGTGGTGCCTGCAAATACTGGCAGCTTTAATGCTCACTGTCTGTGACAGCTCGTTGGTGTCGTTTCTTGAAGCTGATCTTCAAAGCCGTGAAGCAGTAGCAAACTGTTTGAGATCGCAAATCAAAGAACAGATTGTGCAGACTCAAGAAAAGCAAACAAACAATTACATTTAAAAACAAAGTGTTGGGGGAAAAAACAGTGACAACCTTTTTGCTCACCTGCCAAGGCCTCGTGGCTAAGCTTCTGTTTTTTCCCAAATTACAGCCAATGACATCAGACCACGTGTACTGGCCAGTGAGCCATTTCTAGTAGTTAAATCTGGAGGGGTTTTGGAGCCCTTGTTCAAAGGCTTGAGATCGAGCAAATCAAGCTCATTTTCTTCATTTGGAATGGAGGTTCCAAGCAAACTCTCCACTAGAGGGAATATTAGTGATAGTGACAAATTACTAACATTGACCTTGGAGGTTCACAGCAGCCCTGAGGAAAGGGGTGAGGATACTGGGGAAGAGACTTTCTCAAGATCTCAGAACCAGTAAAAGTCAAGATCCCAGAACCAGTAAAATATGAAGTGAGAAATTCAAGTCCAGGCTTTCTGATATCACAGCACCTATGCTTTCTACTACATGATCCTGCTTCGAACTAACCGCACATTCAAGAGCTGTTCAAAAGGAGATTCTGTTACCTCCTTTGAAGATAATGCCAGATTCCTACTTTCTCACAGGGCTTTCCAAGTAGAGTCTGAGTTGGCCCATTTCCATGGGATGTTTTGCAAGTTTTTGGATATTTTATTAGTTGCCTAATTGTTTGCAGGCTTTAAGTTGTCCCAGGATATCATATCTGAATTCAGTTATTTTCTGCTTTTTCCACTCCGGTGTGCACATTCTTCTTCATTCTCTAGTGATGTATTAGTTTCCCAGAGCTGTCAAAGAATGTACACCCAAAAACAAAGTGCCTAAGATACTTATTTACAGTTGTTTTACTTTGATCTGGGTTAGAAAAAAACAGTATAAAATGTCAAAGAATTTGGTAAGTGCGAAATATCAGTAACCTCAGATATGCAGATGACACCACCCTTATGGCAGAAGTGAAGAGGAACTCAAAAGCCTCTTGATGAAAGTGAAAGTGGAGAGTGAAAAAGTTGGCTTAAAGCTCAACATTCAGAAAATGAAGATCAGAGCATCCAGTCCCATCACTTCATGGGAAATAGATGGGGAAACAGTGCAAACAGTGTCAGACTTTATTTTTTTGGGCTCCAAAATCACTGCAGATGGTGACTGCAGCCATGAAATTAAAAGACGCTTACTCCTTGGAAGGAAAGTTATGTCCAACCTAGATAGCAGAGACATTACTTTCTCAACAAAGGTCCGTCTAGTCAAGGCTATGGTTTTTCCAGTGGTCATGTATGGATGTGAGAGTTGGACTGTGAAGAAAGCTGAGCGCCGAAGAATTGATGCTTTTGAACTGTGGTGTTGGAGAAGACTCTTGAGAGTCCCTTGGATTGCAAGGAGATCCAACCAGTCCATTCTGAAGGAGATCAGCCCTGGGATTTCTTTGGAAGGAATGATGCTAAAGCTGAAACTCCAGTACTTTGGCCACCTCATGTGAAGAGTTGACTCATTGGAAAAGATTCTGATGCTGGGAGGGATTGAGGGCAGGAGGAGAAGGGGACGACAGAGGATGAGATGGCTGGATGGCATCAGTGACTCGATGGACATGAGTCTGAGTGAACTCCGGGAGTTGGTGATGGACAGGGAGGCCTGGCGTGCTGCAGTTCATGGGGTTGCAAAGAGTCAGACATGACTGAGCGACTGAACTGAACTGAACTGATTACAACTTTAACTTCAAAAATGCTTGCCCTGACGTTAGTTGCAACACTTGGCCTTCCTCAGTCATTGATCACAGGCTGATATAAATTTAGCCTTACTGCTACTAACTTTATATTTTATATGCTTTTTCATTTTGCTTTAGTTACTTTGCTACTCATTAATTTCACTTTGAATAGGTTCCTACAACAATGGAAGGAAGCCTGTCTGCCAGAGCCTAATGTCCATGGGCTTTTTGTTGTTATCTCTCCGTTATCTTTTCCAATTTTTTCTTCGCAATCCCCACAGTTTACCCAATGTTCTAAGAGTTGGTCCTTATGCATATTAACCTATGCCATCCATTTCTCTGCTTTAATCAAATTGTTTCTCTGTGAAGAATGCTCTTAAAAAAAAAAAATCTAGGTTAGCCAAGTTCAAAAATACCACCTCTGTGACACCTTCACAGATTCCTCCAGATGGAAATAATTTCTCCCTCTGTATGCCCACAGCATGTTACTTCCAGGGAAGAAGCTCTCTTCCAGCCCTGTGAGAGTATGCTCTGTAAACTGAACAGTGGCAGAAAAACATGTAATGGTGCACTGGGCCGGACGATGTCTTAATATCCCTACTAAACTTTGATCTCCTTGACCTCCTTGGGGTTATGGCTCAGACAGTAAAGAACCTGCTTGCAATGCAGGAGATCTGGGTTCGATCCCTTGGTCAAGAAGATTCCCTGGAGAAGGGCATGGCAACCCACTCTAGTATTCTTGCCTGGGAAATTCCATGGACATAAGAGCCTGGCGGGCTACAGTCCATGGGGTGGCAAAGAGTCGGACACGACTAAATGACTAACACGTTCACACTTTATATATTTATTAATCAGCACAGTGACTGATGATAAATAAGTAAGTGATGTTTATCTTAATTTTTTTGTTGTTGTCAAATTACAGTTGATTGACAATGTTGTATTATTTTTTTTTATTATTATTATTTTTGAGTGAGTCCCAGAGACTGGGCCAAGTCCAACCTTGAAAATCCTTCCAATAAACAGGGTCACACATTAGGCCAGTCATTCCAGAGTCAGTTTGAAAGAACAAGGTAGAACATACACTCTTGCGGCATATTTCTTTGCTAAGATGCTAAATTAAAGAAAGTGGGGAGGTACTGAAGCCTCTGAGTAAAGCAGGGGTCATAGCCACCCTCACTGAGATCTCAAAAGGGTTTAAAGAAGAGACCTTCATCCAGGTCCTCCTTGGTCTCAGCCAAATGGTTCTGACTTGGTACCTGTCAAGTTGATTGACAATGTTGTATTATTTTCAGGTAAACAGCAAGGTGATTCAGTTATATATTTGCTTGTATATGTGTGTATATATATATATATACTTTTCAGATTCTTTTCCATTTTAAGTTATTACAAAATACTGGGTATAGTTCCTCATGCTATACAGTGGGGCCTTGTTGTTTATCTATTTTATGTATAGTTTGTATCTGTTAATACCATGCTCCTTATTTATCCCTCTCCCCCTTACCCTTTGGTAACTATAAATTTATTTTCTATGGCTGTGAGATTTCTGTTTTATAAATAAGTTCATTCGTATCATTTTCTTAGATTATACATACGTGATATCATGTTGATGTTTGTCTTAGTCTGCCTTATATTCTTCGCTTGGTATGATAATCTCTAGATCCATCCATGTTGCGCAAATGGCATTGTTTCATTCATTTTAATGGCTGAGTGATATTCCACTGTGTGTATCACATCTTCTTAATCCATTCATCTGTTGGTGGACATTTATTAATAGGTTGCTTTTGTGCCTTGGCTACTGTAAATAGTGCTGCTATGAACATTTCAATGCATGTATATTTTCAAATTAAAGTTTTCATCTTTTCCAGATGTATACGCAGGAGTGGGATTGCTCAATCACATTGTAGCTCTATTTTTAGTTTTTTACACAACCTCCATACTCTTTTCCATAATGGGTGAACTAATTTATGTTCCAACTGACATTGTAGGAGGATTCTCCTTTTCTCTACACCCTCTCCAGCATTTATTATTTGTAGACTTTTTAACAATGACCATCCTGACCCATGTGAATAGTTTTGATTTGCATTTCTCTAGCGAGGTTTAGAATTTTTTCATGTTGGCCATCCTTATGTCTTTGGAAAAATGTCTATTTAGGTCTTCTGCCAAATTTTTTATTTTTATTTTTTATATTGAGCTGAACTGCATATTTAGGAAATTATTCCCTTGTCCATCACATCATTTGTAATTATTTTCTCCCATTCCATCCATTGTCGTTTTGTTTATGATTTCCTTTGCTGTGCAATCTTGTCATTTAGATGTTCCATATTTCTCAAGCTTCTTCTCTTTCTTAAAAAATTTGAATAATACATTCTTTTAGTTCAACCAGTCTAGTAGGACTAATAGGTATAAAACAAACAATATCCTTTTTACGTTCCACCCTTCTCCAATCTTCCAGTCCTACTTTGCAAATAACATTTAACTGCTTCTCCCTGGCATTTGTACTGCTCCATATTTTTTTTTTTTAAGGCATGCTTTCTGTCTGAAGATTCATGACTTTTTAGACATTTTCTGTGGATTAACAATACAAAGGATATGAGTATGCCATCTATATGTGTTTCTGATGTTTCAGCATCTCTTACTTTGGGGAACTTTAGCCCTTCTCCTTCCAAAATCAGAAAACTGTGACAATGAAGTCCTTCCTTGATGCTGACTCCACTGCTGAACTGGTGTTTTAGGCTGATTATGTTTGCCTTTCAGTCAAAAGAGTTACTTGATGATTCCCTAGGGCCCTATTTCCACACAACACTTAGCCTTGAACGTTGCAACAGAAATGATAGAAAATGACTTGGAAATGTTTAATGGTCTTAGAAGAAATACAAGGTGCTCTTATGACCACAAAGCTGACAACCTATATACATCTTTGTTAAAAAATGTAATCTAGATATTTAAAAAGTGTTCAGTTCATTCACTCAGTCATGTCTGACTCTTTACAACCCCATGGACTGCAGCACACCAGGCCTTCCTGTCCATTACCAACTCCTGGAGTTCACCCAAACTCATGTCCATTGAGTCAGTGATGCCATCCAACCATCTCATCCTCTGTCGTCCCCTGCTCCTCCCACCTTCAAACTTTCCCAGCATCAGGGTCTTTTCGAATGAGTCAGCTCTTCGTATCAGGTGGCCAAAGTATTGAAGTTTCAGCTTCAACATCAGTCCTTCCAATGAACACTCAGGACTAAACTCCTTTAGGATGGACTGCTTGGATTTCCTTGCAGTCCAAGGGACTCTCAAGAGTCTTCTCTAACACCGCAGTTCAAAAGCATCAATTCTTTGGTGCTCAGCTTTCTTTATGATCCAACTCTCATATCCATACATGACTACTGGAAAAACCATAGACTTGACTAGACAGACCTTTGTTGACAAAGTAATGTCTCTGCTTTTTAATATGCTGTTTAGGTTGGTCATAGCTTCTCTTCCAAGGAGCAAGCGTCTTTTAATTTCATGGCTGCAGTAACCATCTGCAGTGATTTTGGAACCCAAAAAATAAAGTCAGCCACTGTTTCCACATCTATTTGCCATGAAGTGATGGGACTGATGCCATGATCTTAGTTTTCTGAATGTTGAGCTTTAAGCCAACTTTTTCACTGTCCACTTTCACTTTCATCAAGAGGCTCTTTAGTTCTTCTTCACTTTCTCCATAAGGGTGGTGTCATCTGCATATCTGAGGTTATTGATATTTCTCCTGGCAATCTTGATTCCAGCTTGTGCTTCATCCAGCCCAGCGTTTCTCATGATGTACTCTGCATATAAGTTAAATAAGCAGGATGACAATATACAGCCTTGATGGACTCCTTTTCCTAATTGGAATCAGTCTGTTGTTACATGTCCAGTTCCAACTGTTGCTTCTTGACCTGCATATAGGTTTCTCAAGAGGCAGGTCAGGTGGTCTGGTATTCCAATGTCTTTCAGGATTTTCCACAGTTTGTTGTGATCCACATAGTCAAAGGCTTTGGCATAGTCAATAAAGCAGAAATAGATGTTCTTTTGGAACTCTCTTGACTTTTCAATGATCCAGCGAATGTTGGCAATTTGACCTCTGGTTCCTCTGCCTTTTCTAAAACCAGCTTGAACATCTGGAAGTGCACAGATCATGTATTGTTGAAGAATTTTGAACATTACTAGCTTGGGGTATTTTGAGCATTACTTTACTAGCGTGTAAGATGAATGCAATTCTGTGGTAGTTTGAGCATTTTTTGGCATTGCCTTTCTTTGGGATTGGAATGAAAACTGACCTTTTCCAGTCCTGTGGCCACTGCTGAGTTTTCCAAATTGCTGGCATATTGAGTGCAGCACTTTCACAACATCATCTTTTAGGATTTGAAATAGCTCAACTGGAATTCCATCACCTCCACTAGCTTTGTTCATAGCAATGCTTCCTAAAGCCACTTGACTTCACATTCCAGGATGTCTGGCTCTAGGTGAGTGATGATACCATCATGATTATCTGGGTCATGTAGGTCTTTTTTGTACAGTGCTTCTGTGTATTCTTGCCACCTCTTCTTATTATCTTCTGCTTCTGTTAGATGCATACCATTTCTGTCCTTTATTAAGCCCATCTTTGCAAGAAATGTTCCCTTGGTACCTCTAATTTTCTTGAAGAGATCTCTAGTCTTTCCCATTCTATTGTTTTCGTCTATTTCTTTGCATTGATCTCTGAGGAAGGGTTTCTTATCTCTCCTTGCTATTCTTTGGACCTCTGCATTCAAATGGGTATATCTTTCCTTTTCTCCTTTGCTTTTCACTTTTCTTTGTTTCACAGCTATTTGTAAGGCCTCCTCAGACAGCCATTTTGCTTTTTTGCATTTCTTTTTCTTGGGGGTGGTCTTGATCCCTGTCTCCTGTACAATATCACGAACCTCCATCCGTAGTTCATCAGGCACTCTATCAGATGTAATCCCTTGAGTCTATTTCTCTTCCACTGTATAAGCGTAAGGGATTTGATTAGGTCATATCTGAATGATCTAGTTGTTTCCCCTACTTTCTTCAAGAGAGAAATTCAGTGAGTGCTTGATTTCTCTCTTAACTCTAAAGTAAAATTATTAACCATTGCTGTAGCTCAAATGGTAAAGAATCTGCCTGCCATGCAGGAGACCAGGGTTCGATTCCTGGGTTGGGAAGTTCCTCTGGAGAAGGGAATGGCAATCCAGTCCAGTATTCTTGCCTGGAGAATTCCATGGACAGAGAAGCCTGGTGGGCTACAGTCTGTGGGGTCACAAAGAGTCAGACACGACTGACCGACTAACACACACACACACATGCAATCAAACTTGTACACACATGATGACATTTCAACACCTGATGTTAGTGTCAACAAAGAGAGAGGGGGGAGAGAAAGGAGAACCATCAGCTCAATCTTCTGATTATATATGGAATATTAGCAATATTTAAATAATGGCTCTCAGTTACACACACATGGTACTTGTTTATTTCTTCCTAAACTGTAAGTTTCCAAGAGAAAGTGATTTATCTCAGAGACTCCAAGAGTGCCCAGTGTGTGGTAGGCATTTAAACAATTTTTCTTGAGGTTAAACTGCTTAGCTTTACTTGTTCTGAAGTTATATGCCATCACTGGGCTTCCATTCATCATCAAATTATACAGATTTGAGTGGTGGATACATGCCCTTCCCTGAGTTCCAGTTCTTGCAGTTCCATGTAACTTGGAAATCTTTCCTGCTGACAAGGTTATGTGAGTGAGGACTGATAGAGCAATTAAAATTTGTTTCATTTATGTTTATTTATTTATTCTTCTGAAAAGCATAATAGAAAACGCTAGGTTAATGACAAAACACATAGGCAAAATTAACTCTGAAAATTGTACATACTATTTAAATTTATTTTTGTAGCTATTAATAATCTCAAACATCATTTGAAAAACCCAACATTTTAATTACATTAAGAACTTCTTATTGCCTCTTGCCTGTTCCTTTCCTTCTCCACCCCCCACAACATAGACACAAAAGTTAAAGCTAATAGCAAATGAAGCAATGAACAAACAACTAATCTCAAAAATATACAAGCAACTCCTACAGCTCAACTCCAGAAAAATAAATGACCCAATCAAAAAATGGGCCAAAGAACTAAATAGACATTTCTCCAAAGAAGACATACAGATGGCTAACAAACACATGAAAAGATGCTCAACATCACTCATTATCAGAGAAATGCAAATTAAAACCACTATGAGATACCATTTCACGCCAGTCAGAATGGCTGCGATCCAAAAGTCTACAAGCAATAAATGCTGGAGAGGGTGTGGAGAAAAGGAAACCCTCTTACACTGTTGGTGGGAATGCAAACTAGTACAGCCACTATGGAGAACAGTGTGGAGATTCCTTAAAAAACTGGAAATAGAACTGCCTTATGATCCAGCAATCCCACTGCTGGGCATACACACTGAGGAAACCAGAAGGGAAAGAGACACGTGTACCCCAATGTTCATCACAGCACTGTTTATAATAGCCAGGACATGGAAGCAACCTAGATGTCCATCAGCAGATGAATGGATAAGAAAGCAGTGGTACATATACACAATGGAGTATTACTCAGCCATTAAAAAGAATACATTTGAATCAGTTCTAATGAGATGGATGAAACTGGAACCTATTATACAGAGTGAAATAAGCCAGAAAGAAAAACACCAATACAGTATACTAACACATATATATGGAATTTAGAAAGATGGTAACAATAACCCTGTGTACGAGACAGCAAAAGAGACACCAATGTATATATAGATCAGTCTTATGGACTCTGTGGGAGAGGGAGAGGGTGGGGAGATTTGGGAGAATGGCATTGAAACATGTATAATACCGTGTATGAAACGAGTCACCAGTCCAGGTTCAATGCACGGTACTGGATGCTTGGGGCTGCTGCACTGGGATGACCCAGAGGGAGGGTAGGGGAGGGGGAGGGAGGAGGGTTCAGGATGGGGAACGCGGGTATACCTGTGGCAGATTCATTTCGATATTTGGCAAAACTAATACAATATTGTAAAGTTTAAAAATAAAATAAAATTTAAAAAAAAAGTTAAAGCTATTTAGGGCTGTGAGTCATCATATTGTCTGTATCTAATTTATCTTTGCACAATGCACACATTCCTCAATTTTTCAAAGGCATGGGACTCTCAAGGATTCTTTAAATATGTAAATAATATTAAGTCCCTGCAGAATTCCAGACAGACTGCATTGTTCTAAGTGTCTCAGCAAAGCAAAGAAATGCTCACATTCCCTGGTGAATTACCCATTTCACATGTTACATTAATAAACATCAGTCAGCTTGCAAGAATGGTGAGTTATCTGAATTTAATGAACTTCTGAACTGAATGGAATGCATCTAATTGACAAGGTGTTGTCAAATGGAACAGAAGCCAGTATAAGTCCCCTGAAAAACAAAACAAAAAAACATAGGGAAAGAGAACCAAGATAGAAGAAAGAAGCTAGGACACGTGTTGGGAGTGGGATGAAAATTAGTGGAAATTGTCTCTGTCTGAGCATGAACCTATGTGTGAATGTCAAGTTCAGGCCTCTCAGGTCTGGATGGTTAAAAGGCCCTGGTGTCCCTGCCTGGTAAGCTTCATATTTCTTTTAATTGTAGTATACAGACTCCAAAAAGAGGCTGGGGAACTTCACATTAAAGATTATCCTCAGTAAAGATTTCAAGCTGTTAACTAAATGAAGTGTTTCCACAGGAGACACTTTTTTTTTTTTTTTTTTGCCTTCTAAATCCCTTTGCTCCTAATAAATTAAAGATAAGTTCTTTCAAACAAGTTTTTGCTATTCTCTTCTCCACCTTACTTTGTCACATTAAGTATCACACATGTTACTGCTTAAAGCTACAAGTAACATGGCTATTATATGTGGTATATGTACACATGATAAATATCACAGGTATTTTCAGAACACAATGCCATAACCTTGTTTTCTGATTCAATGTAAAAAACTATCATAAGTGGGAAAAGGGCAACTATTGTCATTTGTGTCTTCAGGATGATTTTTGGAATTCTGTTAATTGGGGATAGAGCTTTTATAAGGTACTATCATAAAATTGACTGTAACATTTAAACCATCAAACAATACCTGGTTTGCACACTCGATCCATTGCAAGCTGTGCATCACTACCACATGCCATGCTCAGAGGGTGAGTATGGGTGAGTAGAAGAGGAACATTTTGTCTTCAGGTGTCACCTGGCCTGTGAGGCTTTTCAGATCCTTGAGCTACGAGTGAATGCCGCACTCTGAATTCCTCTTACCCTTGATCATACACCTGTAATGTAAGTTTTCACCTCATGCTTCTTTTAGTCGTCTACATCTCTTAGCACCCTTCTTAGATGTCAGACTCCATGAAAGTGAACTTTTAGTGACTCATGTTGGTATGCTGCTAAATGCATAAAACCTAGAAGGCGTTCCATAACCTTATTTGAATGAATGAACAAAGAAAATCACACAACATGTTTCAAGCTGACCTATTTCTTTGATTTATCAAGATATCCGCTTTTATTAAAACTGACGTTCAAGGCCTATGTATTCTAACACTTTTATATACCCAGTGGCCTTATCAAAACAATTTTTAAAAATTGTACTTATCTTTTTCATTCGAGAAAGAGAAAGAGAAATGGTATGTCTGTGAGAGACATCCATTGACCCACTGGCTATGTCCTCTAGTTTATGAAAAAATTAAAATCTCTAATTTTAAGCCTTTTAGTATCTTCTGTTTTGTCTGTTATGTTAGTGTTCTTTTTGGTCAATGATTGGTTTTTTTCAAGTGAAAGGTACATTAGGATTTTCCTGAAAAACAGAACCAACAGGCTATCCATATAGTTTTATAAGAATTGGCTCAAGCAATTATGGAGGCTGAGAAGTCCCACAGTCTGAAAGCTAGAGAACCAGGAAAGGTGTTGGTATAATTAAGTCAGAATCCAGAGTGGAGGGCGTTGGGGTTGGGGGTGGGGAGGCAACTGATGGCTTAAGTCCTCATCTGAATCCAAAAGCCTGAGAAGCCTGGAGCACTGATACTAGAGGGCCAAGAAGATGGATGTCCCAGCTCTAGCAGAGAGAAGGTACCCTTTCTCCACCTTTTAATCCACTCAGGTCCTCAGTGGATTGGATTAGGTCCACCCACACTGGTGAGGGCCAATCTTCTGGTCTACTGATTCAAATGCTAATTGGATCCAGAGACAGGTTCATAGACAAACCCAGAAATAATATTTTAGCAGCTACTTGGGCATCCCTTAGCCCAGTCAAGTTGACACATCTAATGAACCATCAGAATAGCCACAGAAATGTTACCCAAGATGAGACTTATGGAAGGCTGAGGAGTAAATTAGTGCATAGTCTAGCACTTTTCAGCTGATGTTATTCACACTTACGGCAAGAGAGTTCCCCAGTGTTTGAAAATGTCTAGTGCATGGCAGCACAATAACATTCTTGGTCTCACCCACTAAATGCCAGTAGCACCTCACCACACACACACCCTCTGTGACCACCAAAACCACCCCCAGTGCATTAAGCCCTCTGGAGGAATCTATCTTCCCACTCCTATGTCTTTGGAGAACCACTGTCTGGATTTGTGGGGTTCTAAGACTGATTGTGACAAAGGGTTGCCTGAGAATTGTGCAGGGTTTTCCTTTTTTCTGATTCCTCTCAAATTCAGATTTTGTTACTGTGTGCCTGGTTTGACCTATCAAACTATCATTTTAATGGAATTGTGTGTGTTAAATACTATTGTAAATATTACAGGCCCTTGTCTGTGCAGAATATTGTTAAGTTCTAGAAAATATAAAATTTCTTGATAATCAGAAGGGCCGGATTTTAGGACAAAAGTAAGAAAGGTTCTGGTAAAGCACTTTATTTCATCATAGTTCCTACAATTCATGTTTGAGTAGTTACTGTTTTATTAGAAAATTGTAATTTCCTTTCTAAATATAGCTAGCATATTATTTTGTTCCTAAATAAAATTTTAAAAATACATGTCTTGAGGCCAACTTGTCTTTTCCTTTGCAACAAGGACTAGTTTTGTTGAAGAAGTAAGTGGAAACCTATCAATTTTGCATCCGTGTATAATTTTATCTTAACCTCTGTCTTATTTGGAAATATCTGACCCATCCTATAATTTCATAGTTAATGTTTTATCAGAAATGCAGTCATTTACATTAATTCCGCTAAGATTTTATCATTCTTATTCATTTTTCCAATCATTCAATCTCAGAATGCCAACTTTGCCAGGCACTATTTATCAAATGTTGGCCAGTTCATTCATGAATATCTGAGTAAGTGCCCTGACTAAAGAAGCTTATAAACCGAGACTCCTAAAGTCAGCAATTATTAATATTTCTCTAGTGTTATAAAACTTTCAAAGCAATGTCACATATTCCTGTTTGTACCCAAGAGACCTGAGAACACATTCATATTTCACCATTTGCTCACTTATAATTTGATCTCTTTTGAGCCAGTGACTCTCTGAAGTGTATTACATTATTAACCCATCCTTACAGGGATGGGACTTGAAGATCAAAATGATTCACAGCCTCATTTTGGTCAAATGATCTGACCTATGCTTTTCAACTTTGAAGATTCATGAAGGCAGCCTGGCTTAAGAGAAAGAATAGGCAACTGTAAGTCGGGGTGACATCCTGCTTCAGACACTCTCGGGATGTGTAAACTTGAATAAGATGCTTAATTCTGAACAAATATTTTCTTATTTGGGAAAAAGAGCGTACCTCACAGATTTATTTAGGACAATGATTTTTCAGCGGGGAAGAAGGAATAGGCTTTTTATCTATTGAATTTAATACATATTTTTGAGTGTCTCTCTTCTGGGCACTGGGCATACAGTATTGAACACAACAGTCAAAAATACCTGCTTCCTGGGTACTTACACCCTGATGGTATTATATTGGGGGTCCCAGTTCAAAGGAACTAGTAGCTAATACCTTGCCAAAGTCCTGAAACCTCCACTCTAATCTCTTCTGCCCTACACATCGCTATTTGAGAAGTCTCACTTTAAAGGAAGCCACTGTTTCTAGCTATGTCCCTCGGGTTTGCCACACTGAAATGATACTGATAAAAGTTATCATCCTAAGGCTTTCTAAGATTGATTTACATTACCTGTGAATGAACCATGTGATATTTTTGTTCTGACTACATAAGATCGTTTAAAAATCCATAAAGTCTTTTGAAATTGAATTTGAAGGTCAGCAAGACTGTTCCCTCCATTTTTTCATAAAGTGAGCTAGATTCAGGCACAAGGGGAGGGTGTGAACCTTGAAAGCCTTGGTGGGTGCTTCTTTTGTTTTTTGACACCTTTCACCCCGGCAACTGTGTACAACAGTTATTGACAAGCGTAGCTTCCAGATATAGATACTGAGGCTCAGAGCTGCTGTGAAGCCGGTTCACAGGGGAGAGAGGAAATGAAACGTCAGGGTCCCCAACCACCGTCTAGTGCTTTATGTTTTTCTTCCCAGGACACATATCATTTGTGACCGATTAGCAGAGACTAAATTAGTCCCCTGATAACTAGAGACGTTATCATAGCTGTTTTCTTCCTTGTGTTCCTAATGTCAATTTAAAACATATACAAGAATCGGAAAAGAGGGTTTCTGAGATATTTGTGCAGCTCTTATTCCAAAGAAAAGATAGACTTCTCTCGATGAAGACTTGACGGCAGCAAATTTAGACAAAAACTGAAAGCAAAACAGCCTACTCAAGGTTAGACAGTGACTCAAGTCATTCCATGCACTTAAACAATATTTAGGATGACCCTATGTAAACTCACATTATCACTTAAAAGCCAGTATAAAAATACTACCCATCTGCTGTGCTAGCCCTGCTGTTGCTTGCCACATTCCTCTGACAAGCTGTTACCTCAGTATATAGAGAGAGTATACATTTTGAAATCCGGAGTTTGAATTTGAAAAAAAATGGTATCTGGTGCATATGGACTGGATTCTGTTCTTCCAAATGTAGATTTGTAACCTCATTTATTCTTAAAGATGATGTGTTAAATTAGGGACTTTTTTTTTTTTTTTTTCCTGTTTCCTTTTTTTTTTTTTAATTCTGAAGATGGAAACTCTTAAAATTTTACACCCGTGACATGAACAGTATACAATAGGAAGTCGTTTAGTTTACAGCCACCTTGTGTTATGTGGAATGGGTGTTGGAAGGCGTTTATTGCAAACACCTAACTCAGTGGTGTGGTTTTTCTGTGAACTATGTAACTTTCCAAGTATTAAATAGTTGTTAGAGGACTTAGGAAGTGCAGTGTGTGTAATTACTTACCAACAAGTAATTTTCAGTGCTGAATGACTCTTAATTCTAGAATCACCAGTGGCACTGAGACAGGCGAGATGTAATCGGCCTCTTGAATAGGTTTGTGAGTGTAAAAAGCAAGCCTGGAAGTTAGATCCTCAGGGTTCATCCTTCTTTGATGTATGAATCTGTGGATAAAGACTTTAGCTAGAAATCACAATCTGGCATGGACATGCATTATTGCTGAGTGATTTTCTGATTTTTCCACAGGACAGTTACTTCTTTTGGGGTCAGTTGCCTAAGGTATATCCAGAAGTAAAAAATAATAATAATCAGAGCAACACTGTGTAATTTTCCTTGATATTTATTATTGATACTTCATCCAAGATTTTTTTGGAAATATAATCTGCTATGTTACTCAAAAACTCTGACATTTCATTCATTCTTCCACTCTACAAATATTTATTGAATGAATATTATTTGTAAGATCCTGGACTAGAAGCTCCGTCAGATAAAAACACAAGTTCAGCAGGATACTTAAGTGATATATAGACTGGGAGAGAAGGAACAGATAAAGGTATAATTTTAGGAAAACTACAAAGGGAGGTAGGGAGCCTTTTTATACTGAACAGCAGCAGTGGGATCATGATAAAGAAAAGGCATTGTAATTCCATGTCCATCCTGAGGTGGTTGTATAGTCTACCTTTGTAGACTCTATGTGTGCCTTGCAGCATATGAAAGCAGATTATTAGAGTTAAAAGAGGCCTGCTCTGTCTAGTCAAAGCTCCTTGTTCACAGATGAGAAAAGCTAAAGGTGCTCACATAAGACCATTGGAATAATTTATTTAATAGAAAACACAAGATGAGAACCTAGGTTGCCTTTATTCAAGCCAATAGTCTCCACCCTTTTAGTTTCATATTTGTGCCCACTGTTAGCCAAGGCTACTTCAGGCCAGCCTTGGGGGTTTGAACCCAGTCCAGATGAGGGCATTTTTGAGACAGGGATCTCCTGTTGAACTAAATTCACCTCCGTGTTGGCACACATATTACTTCCTTTTCCCCTTTATAATTTTGCTATTGGATTTAACACATGTGGTTAGAGCTAAGACCTTTACCACAAACATATTTGAAGATGATACTTATTTTTGGATGCAGCTTCGTTTGCCTCCAAGCTGGACAGGAATGGCAGTAGGAGGGAACCAGATGCAGTCAAGGGGTTCTGAACTGCCGCACCTCACAGTCTGTCCTGTTGTTACTGTTGGCCCCATTGCCATCCTGAGCCTTCTATAATCGTCTCTTATTACCTTTTTGGCCTTGACTTCAGTCACTGCTACTTGTCAGTTACATGTTTCTCAGCTAATGGACCAATTTCAGTGCCTCCCCACACATATTCCACATCAGGTGCCTTTTCTCCATACCTTTTCCCGTGCAGTTTAGCTCTTCCTGGGATGCTGTTTTTACCTTTTAAAAATCCTTCCAGTTTCTAAGTCTCAAATCAAGCACCACCCAGGCTAAAATGGTTCTGCTTCATTTATGGCATTTAATAAAGTCTACCTTGGATTATAGTTATTATACTGACACTAGATACTGAAATCTTGAAAAGCAAAATAGTTTGTATTTATAGTTACTATCGCCATTGAACCTAGCATTGCCTCTTTTTCACTTAATAAATATAGGAGGAATAAATTATTTTGGCATAATATCCCTTATCCCTAAAATTTTCCATGACTTTCTTCGCAATCAGGTTAAAAACTAGAAAAGTTGACACAAGAAGTGCTGGAAAATCTGTCAGCATTTTCTTGAGTTTATCATGTTTCAATATTTACTTCATTGAAACTGAAAAAAAAAAGGCTATTTTCTCAAAAAAAAGCACAAATCCAATTGACTGACACCCTCCCCTCCCCTTTTCCTTCAAAATAGCAATAGGAAGATAAAAGGAGAAACAGTTTTTTTAAATATTAATAGCTTGTCCCATTGCCCCCTTTATTCATAAATTCATGATTTATAAGAATCTAGCTCAGCTCACTCCTCAAACTTGAGTGGTACTCGAGTGAAACTTGAGTCAGGGCAGCTCTGATCAGTGTTAAATCTCACAGCTTCTGCATCAGATCTTCTTGAATAGGCAATAAATTAAAGCGATATGCTCTGAAAATATAACTTTCATGCCACCTAAAGTGAAGTTTGGTCAAGAGCGTCATTGAGGGTCTGTGGAGCTCTGTCTTTGTAAGGAGGGAAGGATAGTGAGCTTATTGATTGGAATGATATCACTCTCCATAAATCAAGTGATCTTAGCCTTCTCCTTTTAGGTGATAACTAACATTGTAGACCTTGAGAGGTATCTTACATCTCCCAGCCTCTCCATTTTGGCTTTCTTATGCATAGAGTGCCACACTACCTCACACAAAGTTTCCCTTCAATATAGCTTAAATGAATGAGTGTCCTCAAAGCACTGGAATTTGATTTATGTTTGTTGGTTGAATAATTTAAATACGGCTTCCATCCTCATCATGTCTAGATCCTTGCACTCTTTACAGACCTTCTCCAGAATTTGAGCTTATGGTTGGCATTGTCTTGGGTGCTGAAGTGTTGACCCTGGCAGTGAACAAATTAAAGCTCCTGATCTCATGGAACTTAAATTCTAGAAGATAGAAAAGGGCAATTCATACACACACATACACACACACATACTGTGTTCAATGACATTAAATACTAGGAAGAAAAAAGAATAAGAAAATGTAGTACAGATTCAGTAGGGAAAAATTATAGAAGCATTGTTAAGATTAGATGCATTTGAATTGAGATTTGAATGACATATAGGATGTGTGAAGGATCTTGGGAGGAGCATGCCAGGCAGAGGGAGCAGAAATGCAAGGTTCTGAGGCCCGACTGTGTTTGGAATCCGCAGGAACAACAAAAGCCAAATGCCAGAAGTGCAATCATGGGGAAGGGATGCAGGACATGAGATCAGAAAGGCAGCCAAGAACCAGATGCTATAGAGTCTTATCAGCCATGCTAAGGACTTGGATTTTATGCTGAATGAGCTGAGAAGGCATAGTATGTTTTGAGCTGAAGTGTGGCAAGAGCTGATCAATTTTTAAACAAATGACTCTGTACTGCAGAAAATAAACTGTAGGGATAAAGTCCAGAAGCAAGGGAGCATTTAAGAGGCTGGGCAAGAGCTAATGGTGTTTTGGAACAAGGTCATAGCTGAGGTGTTCAGATGGCTGTGAGTATATTTCAAAGGTAGAGTTGACATGATTTACTGTTGGATTGGGTGTGTGATGGGAGAGACAGGAATCAAAGATGTCACCATTTTCTGTATGACTAGCTGAGTACCTTCTTATTCTGAGGTCCTGTAGCATTTTTATAGATATTTAAGATTACCTACAATTTTACATCTAGTATTTCCAGTAATAACTGAGTTTTGGAAAGACCCTGGGACTAACACATAGCTATAGCACGTAGACTATCTGTGTTAAACCTTGTATTACTGTCTCGTCCCTGTACTTGTATATTTCTGCACAGACTGGTGTCACTTGTATCTTTTGATTCCCCATGTGGATATGACACAATCAATTCTGCGTGTAGAGATGCAATAAATATCTCATGAAAGTGAATTAATTTGAATGTCCATATATCACCTATTTTTCAAAAGAGTTGGCTGGTGACCTGTCCCATGTGCGTGCATGCGTGCTAAGTTGCTTCACTCGTGTCCAACTCTTTGCGGCCCCATGGACTGTAGCCCGTCAGCCTCCTCTGTCCCTGGGATTCTCCAGGCAAGAATACTGGAGTGGATTGCCATGCCTTCCTCCAGGGGATCTTCCTGACCCAGGGATCTAACCCGTGTCTCTCAGGTCTTCTGGATTGGCAGGAGTTTGGGTTCTGTACCACTAGCACCACCTGGGAAGCCCTGATCTGTCCCGTAACAAACATGATTTTGCTTCTGAGGTGAGGATAAGCTACTTATCCTCATTGAGCATACGTGTACATCCTCGTGTGTGTGCATACACGTTCATGTGTGTGTATGTGGGTTTAAATAAAAGAAAAAACTCATTGAAAAGCAGTTGAGAGACAGTTGCATATGTTATGGGGGGAGGGATTCTACTTAATTCTCTGCTGTTCCTTATTTGCATTTTGAAATCTAGCTGGTGTAGAGGGATTGACCCATTCTCTCTGGAGAGCATGGAGTCTATTTTAGACAAATTACTGGAAAAGGTCCCTGCATTCAATGAAATACAGAACCTTTCAGGCTGTAATACCAGAGGTAGCATTTGAATGTACTGTCAACTAATTATTTAACCATAAATGACAGTTTCTGAACATTGTGCTCTTTTTGCATCATTTACTACATTTGTGGGACATCTAATTATAAAAAAAAAAACAAAACTAAGTATTCTTCAGTGGTCTCTAGCAGCACTGAGCAAGAACGCACTCTGTGCAAAACATTGTTTAAATAGAAGTGCTTGAAAAGCCTCCATTAATCTTCATTTTTGCATTTTGAATGCTTTCCTGCTCACACTTTTGGTATCAAGGGACCAAATGAGTCTGAACTGACTGTATAAAAATTTAAGAACTGGGAAGAGAAGAAACGAGGAAGCTATTTGCATTCCTGGAAGGCAGGACTCAGGTTTATTATAATCGTTCATGGTACTTCATAAAAGGTGGTCTGTTTTCCAAATGGTGCTGAGGGTGAGCTTTTTGTCACTAGTCTTTAAGTTGTTATGAAAGATGTTATTTTTTAAATCACCAATGCAAAAATATATGAAAGTAAAAGTGGAAGGCACCCACAGCCTCCTTCATGCCATGGATCTTACCATGTGGAGTTTGATACCTTGTCGTCTAGGCTGTTATTCTTTTAGTTTTAATTTTTATACATTTTAAAAGGCTACTTTGATTTACAGTTATTTCAAACATTGGCTATATACCCTGTGTTGTACAATACACCCTTGACTCTATCTTATACCTCCAGGAAATGAAATATCATGTAAATAACTGTTCTACAAATAAAGAAGATACTTAGGGAGGTATACAGAAAACAAGCTATGGAGGTTCAAATGAAAACCTCTTGCTAGTCAGGAAAAGTTCAACTTTAGCTGAGCAAATTCATGATAAAGAAGCCCCTCTTCTCTTCTTTTCACCATGAGGGCCCCCGTGAGCTTGACCAGTTTACATCATCTCTTGAATGAGTGAGGGCCCTGCATGTGAAGACAAACGAGTATAAAATAGTGTCAAAGAAATAGAAAGATGTGTTCACCTTTATCAACATTTATAGAAATATTGAATATTTATTAAAAGATTTGATAGCATAGTCTATAATTAAAAGACAAGGCACTTTCACTCTGACATTTTCCAATTTTACATTAGGATCTATAATATCAATGATAACTAGATTCATGTTTTCTCTCTCTGGGGCTTTTAAGACATCGTAGAGGAGATATCATTTGGCAGAATTCATTTATCAGCTAAGTGTTGATTTAACCTGCTGATCTTGACTGTACTAGTCCCAAATGTGAAGAGCCAACTTATTAGAAAAGGCCCTGATGCTGGGAAAGACTGAAAGCAGGAAAATAAAAGGACGACAGAGGCAAGATGGTTGGGTGGCATCGCTGACTCAAAGACATGAGTTTGAGCAAGGTCAGGAGATAGTGAAGGACAGGGAAGCCTGACATGCTATAGTCCATGGGGTTGCAAAGAGTCGGACACGACTGAGCAACTCAACAACAACAGCAACAAAGGGGAGAGATCATTTGGCAGAATTCATTTATCAGCTAAGGTTTAATTGTTTAATTTAACCAGCTAATCCTGACTATCCTAGCTCTCCCTGAAGCTGTAATTCTCGAATCTGTACTTTCCTGCCCCTCCTGACATAAAAGAAATGGACCACATTGCTGCTTCTCTGCACTGAGGGCAGGAAATGAGAACTTAGCATGCCTTACTGAAACTGAGTAGGAGTGTGTATTGGTAGAGTGACTGAAAAATATGGTTAAGACCAACACCCAAACTCTTGAGGAAAATCAGCACCTCTTCTTTTTTCTCTCTCTTTTTTAAAATAATTATTTTTCTCTTCTTTGTTTTGCCATCAAAGAAGATTGAGTAAGAGTCAGTCTCTCCAGGAGATGACTGATGAAATATAGCCCTTGGGTTATTTGCATCTCATTCCTGTAGAGTGTAAGGAAGAACATTCCCCACCCATTATAACCACGAGCATGTCATAACAAACACCACCACTTTCTGGAATATATTATTGAGCTCTTGGTTTAATGAATTAGTCTTACAGCCCTCCCTATTGAATTGCCCCATTCCAAGCCAATCATATTTGGCTGTGTTCACTTAGTACATTCAGGGACACTAGGTTTACAAAAATGTGGTTGGAAACTCTGTAACTCTTAATTTTGGCACAAAGGAGTTCCCAGCTTTTAAGTTCCTAGTAATCGTTCTTCCCACTTCTCTTCATTTCATTGCTTCCCAGCCTCTCTTCTGTGAGCACTTTGGGTAAATTTTTACTATTTTATGCTTGATTTCTTTCTCTTCTTTCTTCTCACTTTTCATTCATTGCAGAAATGACTTGGCTTTCCACTCTTTTCCATCCTGTCTTGGATACACAGTGATGCTCTTACATTTTTTAGCATACCACAGTATGATTTAGATTAGGAAACTTCCGTTGTAAACCCCACTTGGTTTTGTTGACAATGCTGTGCCCAAGGTATGAGTTAGCTTAATAATATATACTCAGTGAAGATAAAGAAGGAAAACTAACATATAATGGATACCTAGTTTGCCACAGACATTGGGCTAGGCTTCTTCTTATACAATTTCTCATTTAATCCTCATAGTAACCCTGCTAATTGTGGGTTACGATTCTACTTGGCAATGTGGAATCTGAAGCCTGGGGATATTAATTATTTTACCCAAGGATAGGTGGCTAAGGTGAGCTATCAGTCTGCCATCTCTGACTTCAAAGTCCACACTGTTTCCACCTCATAGAAAACCATACAGAAAATCAAGAGGGAGCCTTCAGGGGTTTTGACATATTTATTATTTCAAAATTTATAATTCCAGAGCATGCATCCTGCCTTAACAACTGCTGCTGCTGCTGCTAAGTTGCTTCAGTCGTGTCCAACTCTGTGCGACCCCATAGACAGCAGCCCACTAGGCTCCCCCATCCCTGGGATTCTCCAGGCAAGAACACTGGAGTGGGTTGCCATTTCCTTCTCCAATGCATGAAAAAGAAAAGTGAAAGTGAAGTCGCTCAGTCATGTCTGACTCTTCGCGACCCCATGGTCTGCAGCCGACCAGGCTCCTCCGTCCATGGAATTTTCCAGGCAAGAGTACTGGAGTGGGGTGCCATTGCCTTCTCCAAGGCTGAATGATCACTAAGTTCTAATTCAACTCCAGCATTTACTGATTTTACAATTCTTAGTGTGCTTTAACTGCCCATTAACTATTAACCACTTAGTATGTATCAAAAGAGATGTGTTCTTTCTACTCAAAGATGTTAAAGGCTGACTGTGTTATTAGAAAAAAATTCTGGAATCATGCTTTCAAAATTCTTAAGTTTGGGTTTCCCTGTTTATACTTTAAGGTCTCTGTTGCTATACTCTTTCTTACGGTAAAGAAAACAGTAAACACCAGTTTTACTTTCTTACAGTAAACACCAGTTTTAAGTTTTGTGTGTTCTTCCCTCTTACACTGGAAGCCAGTTTTAAGTTTTGATGAGTGAAATCCCCCTATTAAAGAGAAAGAGTACTCGCGGTGAAAGATTACTCATCTCTAATTCAGAATTTGAGATAGACTAGATAAAAAGATAATATTTTTGAGAAGAAAGCATTAGAAAAGGGAACATGTTAGAGAAAGGGTAGGTAGCAGTTATACATATGCTAGTGGGTTTCAACCCTTGAATATTTGTCTACTCATGGGATAGTCTAGATAACATCTTGCCTTATACTTTTTGAAAAAATACACTAAATTGTTGAAACAGGTACATTTTATCCCAAGGGCA
The DNA here is from genome assembly GCF_029378745.1 of Bos indicus. Lineage (NCBI taxonomy): Eukaryota > Metazoa > Chordata > Mammalia > Artiodactyla > Bovidae > Bos > Bos indicus. Next base: position 79,284,194 of record NC_091760.1, on the reverse strand, counting down.
GTTTGTACCAACTCTTAATTAAGTGTTTTCACTCATCTACTCTGTGTTTCCCCACCTCTTAGGTAACTTGAAGTGGGTATAGGACAGGCCATTAGCACTGAGGTTGAGTTCAGGGCTGGACTTCAAAACAGAATAAATGTGTCTTAGAGAAACCCTTGAGTTTTCTAACTCTGTCCAGAGGTTATACTGTAAAGGATGTAAAACAAAAACAACAACAAAAATGTTTTCTCTATCCTTTATCACATCTTTTTGCTTAACAGAGGAAAAAATGCGTGTTCTGTAACAGACAAATCAAGACAGGGCAAAATCTTCATCAACACCTACAGTTCCTTCTCAGTTAGAAAATGTAAACCCCACTCTCATGTTTAAGATGATTGCAGCCTCCAAGACAGATATTTATGCAGAAGGCAGGAAATGTCATGCAGGCAGATAAGGTAGCTCCCAATTATCCCCACCTACTGGTCTTCATGCTTTTGTGTTTGGCCCTGCCCTTGAGAGTGATCAGGACCTGACTTGTTTCTAACCAGTGGAATAGAGCATAGGTGATGGCATGTACAGATTACTAGTACAGGGTTATGCTTCATAAGACTGTAATATCTGTCCTACAAGGAGGCTCTCTTGGTGGTTTTGAAGAAACAAGCCTCCATGTTGTAAGCTGCCATAGGGAGAGGGTCTTGTGGCAAGGAGTTGAGGGCAGCCAGTAGCTAAAATAAACTGAAGCCTTCAGTCCAACAGCCTTTAGGAACTAAATGTTGCTGACAACCATGTAAACCTGAAAACAGATCCTTCCCCAGTCCAACCTAACAGTAAGACCACAACCCTAAGGGGCACTTTGCTTGTGGCCTTTGAGACCTTGAAGCAGAGGACCCAGCTAAGCCATCGTGATACTCAGAACCCGCAGAAGCTGAGGTAATAAATGTATGCTGCTCCACACCACTACGTTTTTATTGTTATACAATAATAGTTGGAACAGTCATGTTATTTTTAGAATCCACCATTTTCTTCATCTTTCAGTCTTTTCAAAATAGTTACTAAGTGAAAGTGGCTTGTAGCTCCATCTTCATATTCATTAAAGTCAAGTCACTCAGTCGTGTCTGACTCTTTGCAGCCCCATGGACTGTAGCCTACCAGGCTCCTCTGTCCATGGGATTTTCCAGTCAAGAGTAATGGAATGGGTTGCCATTTCCTTCTCCAAGGGATCTTCCCTACCCAGGGATTGAACCCGGGTCTCCAGCATTGCAGACAGACATTTTACTGTCTGAGCCACCAGGGAAGCCTCATATTCATTAGGTATATTTTATTTAAGAGTTGGCTTATCTGTGGCTTTGTATTGGTCTTAAATGTGTTCCTCAGTTTCAGGTATCTCTTCAAAGGAGATGCCTTCTGAGTTTGTGTTATAAGGAAGTTGGATAAGGTTGAAAATCGTCAATATATCCTTGCTGAATCCAGTTGAATTATATGAAGGTGAGTTTCTCAGAGAGTGGCTTTTTAAATCTTTCTGTGGCTATGCCATAGGTGGTATATTAGAACTTCTCCTGCCAGGAAATGGGGTGTGGAAACCATTCCTTGAGCTCCTCTGTCATCTGCATTCTAGTGAAATTCAGTTAAAAATCATAAGAATAGAAGCCTTAAAATGAAGCCATTATTTTACATGGTAATTCTTGAGCCTGAAGAATGTTAGGGATGTGAGGCCGGCACCCAACTGTCCAAAAGAAAATGTGTCTATATCAAAGCCACCTCTTTGGCCTTGGGGCCCGAGTGACCCCTGGTTACAGTTTGCTGAAAGACAGGAACTTGGCAGTTTGGAAATGACAGAGGATCCTAATACTCTGAAATAAGTAGTAGCCCTGGAGTAGCCCCAGTGTGGTCACACCTCTTCTGACTTACATGGGAAATTACCAAGCCCTCAAATAGGCTCTCTAACATTTCTTGATTCAACTAAGCAAATGGAAGATGCAGAGCTCTTTGGAAAGTTCCTAGAAACAGGACTTCACACTTCTTTCTTTATAACACTTGCCGCATCATTTTAGTTTCTGTTCCGCTATTAGCAAAGCCCCTCTTCCTTGGAGCCTCCATTTCCATCATAGTGCTGCCTTATAGCATGTTTAAATCATCTATTTTCTCTTTCTTTATTTATTTATGGCCACACTGTGAGGCATGTGGGAATCTTAGTTCCCCAACCAGGAACTGAACCCAGGTCTTAATCACTGGACTACCAGGGAAGTCCACCTCATTTTGAATGAATGAGTAAAAAAGAATATGAATGAACAGATAAGGATGCTTAAATGTTAATAAAAGACAAACCACTCTCTTCTTCCCTTGAGGGATATTTCATTTGGTGTAGCTACATATAGCTCAGATTTATTTTATGGGTTAAGCATTTTATTGAACTATTTCTAAAACATTCTGAATGGGTAACCCAAAAGAATATGGGAAATCAATTGGACTGTAACTTAACCAAGAAAGTATTCTCTTCTGGGTTCAGAATATGTCATAGAGTTCTGCATTACTAGTTAGCAGAAAACTCCTGAGGCTTATGAAGACTTTCCTAAGGACACAGAGCTCAAAAATAGCAGGGAAGAGATAAAAATCCTAGTCATCCTGATTCTAAACTTTATATTGTTTCCTTTATGCACAGACATATATTTAGCTAATATGTTCTGTGCATCTGCTATGTCTCATGTACCATGTTAGATATGATGAAGGAATACAGATATACAAGGCCCAGAACTTGCCTTTGCAAGGAAACAAGATAATTAAGGAAGTGAAATTCTGAGTTTTGTGGAAGGAAAGAAAAAGATGCGCAAAAGAAGTCCAGGCTCAAGTTGAGTGCAGTTAGATTATAAATCTGCTGATGTTGGCATATAGCTTGACCTGAGAACTGCTTCCTCATGTGAAGAATGGGAATTAGTAATCTGCTTTACAGATTGGTCAGGGAGATTGAAAAGATTGAGTGAGAAAATCTGGGGCGTGGCTGGCATTGAACAGACAACACATTGCAGGAGTAGCTGCCTGAGCTTTGGGGTATGTTTGGTGGAGAGGCCCCTGACTGAGGGAGGAGTCTTGCTGGGCAGAGGGAAGGCATGTGGGAGGAGGGCTCACTGACCTGAACTCCAGTCATTGACTGGCCTGTGACCCCGGGTCGACTACTAACTCCTGAGACACCTGTGGCTCCTTAGATGTAGAGTGGAGATCTTTGGTAGATGCACCTCACAGGATGGTTAGAAAACCTGCGGATAACAGCACAGGAGTGGTTGTAAATCATGAAAATCTATGGGCAAGTTTTTTTTTTTTCTTTTTACTATCAGGAATACATTAGCAGCCACTTTCTTTAAGATTGTTTCCTCTCACCTGTTTTTAAATTCATGGCTATTATGGTGTGCACTGTAGCCAAGAAAATGTGCATTTTAGTCTTTGTGATAATCTTGCTTTAGTTTGTCAAGATTTTGAATAGTGTTGTGTGTGTGTGAGAGAAATATTTGGCCTCAGTGAGGAATTGGTGAATTTCTGTGCACTTATGCTCTGTGTTACCACTTTGTACTTTACACTTGACTTTCTCTTCTAACAGAAACAAAAGTAATAATAATAATAATAATGGTGAACAATTGAAATGGCTTATTTTGAAAACCTTGTTCAAATACATTTCATATTCCTCTCCTTCCATAGAGGGCCCTTCTAAGCATTTGAAACCTCTTGATGACTCAAGGTCATCGCTATGACCATCTATTATTGCATTCTGCTGGAATGCAGGAATCTGTCTCTCCTGTCCCCTCGGGCTGTCAGCTGCCATTTCTGCTGTCACTGCCTGCCTCTCACAGTCTTTCCCACCACCTTCTAATGTTTATTGGTTCTAATCTCTCCTGGTATGAGGAAGCAGCAGCAAAATGGTCATTAGAATTGTTGGTGAATATCAGCCAGTAAGCACTAAATGCTTATTGTTCCCAGAGGAGCATCCATCATTCTATCCTGGCATCTTTTTAAATCACTATTTTACTAACACAGAGCTGAGGCTGTTCTTTCCTCCCCTCCTTCATCATCATCATTATCTTTTTCTTTTCCATCTTTCAGGGAAATAGGAAACTCTTACTGTGTGCTTCCTTCCCCTCTGCTTTGATTTTGTTCTTCAATCACAACAATTAGAGGAGTGCTTCTAAATTGGATCACAGCTGATTGTCTCAGTTTCCTTGTGTGGCTTTAAGAACAAACTGATTTGAAGCCTTATACTGTTGGCAGCTTTCATCTATTTATTTGGACTATCAAGCAGGAATGCTCAGTCTTTCAAATGAAGGAAGACATCTTTATTTCCAGTTCACACCCTTCATAATAAGAAGGGTATTTGAAATCAGGCCAGAAAAACATAACTTAGTTCTCTAACTTCATATTACAGATGCTTGCAGTAATGGAAGAAGCTTCCCGACTACCCAGCCTTATCCCCAAATGAGCAGGAGAAAATGAGGGTGATACATCCAGACCAAACAGCAACAAGAAAAAAGGAATCATTTGCTTCAATTTATAGGAAAGGCCTCAGCTTTCCTGAAAGTCTATCTTTAGGAAGTTAAGTAGACATACAGACCCAATAGAGGGTCTGTACTTATCATTTTATTTAGAAGTCATCTCTGAAAGTATCACTGTGTCATTGTTACTGAAAAGGAGCCTGTGTAATAGTTACCCAGACTTCAAAATTAGGAAAATCTCATTGTGAAACATAGATCTTGTTTCACTCTGGTTAAGACCAGAACTTGGAAGCTGGAGAACTTAGTTTCCCAGCAGAAGTCAGGACTTCCTGTTACAGAGAAAATAGAGCTAAGAATATAAAGTAGGCTGACTCTCCACAGTTGGGGGCTAATGGATCCCCACGGCATCTTCCCAAGTTCATTTCCCTTTTAGGTCCTGGGAGCCAGCCAGTGTCACAAGTCCATGTTTAGGACACACTCCAATTGCTCCCTCCTTCCTTTCTGCCTGGGACACCCCTCCTCACCCCAAACTCTGCCTCCTGCTCACCTCCAAGAGGTGCTTCCTGAGCTATTTGCCCTCCGGGTGGAAAGAATCTCTCTGTGGGAAATCTCCACGGGCTTAGACCTACTCTTCTCTGAGATGACTTTGATCCTGATGTACCTAGGATGAAAGTAATTTCTCTAATGCCTTATTTTTATGACATCTGCAAGCTTCCAATGGGCAGGTGTGTGCTTGGTTGCCCAGTGGTGTCCAGCTCTTTGTGACCCCGCAGACTGTAGCCTGCCAGGCTCCTCTGCCCATGGGGATTCTCCAGACAAGAATACTGGAGTGGGTTGCCATGCCTTTCTCCAGGGGGTCTTCCCAACCCAGGGATCGAACTCAGGTCTCCCTCACTGCAGGCAGATTCTTTACCATCTGAGCCACCAGAAAAGCCCTCCTGTGGGCAAGTGCTGTTTCTAATTTATCTGCTTCCCTTAGGAACCTGCACCTCAATGAAATTCTCAGAGTGTGCTTTTCACCAATATTTGTGGAAAGAAGGGAGAAAAGGAGAGAAGGTGGGAAAGATGAAAGGAGCAACTACAGAAAATTTGTATCTAGGGTCATATTCAGTCAGTTCAGTTCAGTCGCTCAGTTATGTCGAACTCTGTGACCCATGGACTGCAGCATGCCAGGCTTCCCTGTCCATCACCAATTCCCAGAGCTTGCTCAAACTCATGTCCATCAAGTCAGCGATGCCATCCAACCATCTCATCCTCTGCTGTCCCGTTCTGCTTCTGCCTTCAGTCTTCCCCAGCATCAGGGTCTTTTCCAGGGCTGTACTATAATATGACAAATAATACCTTTGACTTGTATGCATTTTAGCACGTACAGTTTTGTACATGTATTTCCCTAACATTCATCACTGTCCTGATATTGTGTGCATGGGTGTCTAGTGTCTATCTGCATGTGTGTCTTTTTAATGTGTATGTATCTTGCTCCTCTCTCACTCTCTCTTACACACACACACACACACACACAAATGTGCATTATGTGCACATGAAAACAAAAGCTTGCTGAGGGCAGGGGCTTTCTTGACTTCATGACTGTAACCCCAGCTCCTTGAACAGTACCTGACAAAGGGGAAGCTCATTAAATGTTTGTTAGATGAATGAATGCAAATATTACCTCTTTGGTCACCATAACCTTGTGAGATAAATGCTACATCATGCTTGTCTTCATGTTTTTGCAGATACCAAAACTAAGGCCTTGAGTACACACAAGGTCATACAGCTAGTCACGGGAAAAACCAAGACTTGAACTCAGATTTTCTATTTCCATTTCCTTTTCTGTCTGTCTTCTGGGAATTTGCTATATTAGTAGCAAAGCAAAAAAAGTCACACAAGGAAAAATTGTTTCCAAATTTAAATGCATGATGCGTACACAAGAAATTACTGACTTTTCAATCCAATGATAACACAGATTGTGTGATTTTTTTAGGAGGAATAGTCTTTCTTTTCCATCCTCTTTCCTTTATTAGCATATGTGTCAGTGTGCAGGCTCACACACACACATACAATAGCTCTCAGCTTGTACTTTTCCAGTCCCTTATTAATTCCTCTCGCAGGCCTTCCCTGCCTTGACCATCCCCAGTGCCTGTCAAGGCTATGGCTTGGTGAGGCCAAGGTCAAGTGACAGGTAGCAGGGTTTGTCGTGGCCCCTTTGGCAGCACAAAGGGCTTGAAGGAAGTGGAACAACATGCATTTCTAGAGTAGGACTAGGCTGGGCTATTGTTGTCAAAAGTTTATATTCACTCTAATTGTAACTCACTTTGGCAAACACAGTAATTTTCTTTTGTTGTTTTTCTTAGTTGCTAAGTTGTGCCCATCTCTTTCTACAGTCCCATGGTCCTATGGCCCTCAAGGGTCCTCTGTCCATGAGATTTCCCTGGCAAGATTACTGACATGGGTTGCCGCTTCCTTCTCCAGGGGATCTTTCCAACCCAGGGATTGAACCTGTGTCTCCTGCATTGGCAGATGGATTCTTTACCACTGAGCCATGAGGGAAGTTCGCTATGGCAAACGCAGTAAACATCCATGCAGATTACTGAGTTGTACTAAGTGTCCAGGGATGTCAATAATCACCATGAAATCCAAACTAAATATCATTTTTTGCTGAAACAGAAGCCAGGTATCCCATGCTGTCTCCCCCTGCAGCAGATTGGAAACCTACACATCAATCAGGAGAGGATACCCCTTAAAGCCCTAATGCGTGGAAGGACTTGGAGACACTCAGCAGCAAATTGAGGTGTAGCAACAGTCACTTTCTATTCTCAGGCACCACTCTGCTTTGCTTTTATCTTAAAACAGGATGACTACAAAGGGGAATAAGGCAGACAGTGATACAGGCTCCTACATTAAAGTGCAAGAGAAAACAAGCATTCGCTTATATCCGAAGCCCACAAGGGGAGAGATGAGTCAGTAAAAACTGTACAAAGGAGATTTGAAGTCACGGACGCTGTGGCAGTGCAGTGAGCAGGCCATGAACTCCTCAGGCCTCTTTTCTTCTTTACTCAGACAGATCATCATGGGGTGAGACGGATGCCGAGACGGATGCCTACACGTTCACGAGTCTGACTCTCCGTTAGACCATGAGTCAGGCTGTTGTCCATGAACTTGGGGTTGCTCAGTGTAGTGCAGGACTCATTTCTTTCCCTTTTCCTTTCTCATCAATGACTCAGGAGACTCAGTGGAAACCCATGTGAGCTTCTCTTCCTGGAATTATCACTGTGGAAGTGCCTGTCCTCTAAGCTTACTGGATTCACCCATTGAAACCCGCTTCTCCTTTGATTTTGCCTCCTGTATGTGGTTTGCAGAGATGGACTGTCGGGGTTTCCCACCCGTCCACAACTTAAAGTTTCTATTTCCACATTCTGACTGTCGGTTCTATATTTGGTCAAAATCCTGCTTTTTTGCCTGGTTTCCTAGGGAAACAGCTTGTCAAACTGCTGTTTTTTGTCCATCTGCCTTGCCCGCTTGGGTTTGATTGTGCACTCTGATTATTTCCCAATCTGACAGGAAAGTCACAAAGCCCCAAATGAGGGAAAACCCCTTGAAATTTCTTTAAAATAAGTTTTATGAAAATAAATGGTCGGTTAGGAAATCATGGTTGAGGGAGGGCAGTTTGTGTTTCTGTGTGCTTATAGACTACGATAATAAGGAAGCCAGTGTAAGTGAATGGCAGGAGGGTCAAGAAATCTTATTTTATAGATGCAAAGACATTACACATAAAATATGGATATAGGCACAATAACATCCCTGCAAGGATCATCCGTCCAGTCAAAAGTGTCAGCTATGTTGTAGTTAAAGAAACACTAGACTTTAAGTCAGGAAACCTAAGTTTTTGTGTCACTTTAATCTCAGGCTAGATCTTTTCATTGCCACTCTTTGCAACCCTGTGGACTGTAGCCCAGCAGGCCGACTCTTTGTGACCTCATGGACTATAGCCCGCCAGACTCCTTCATTCATGGGATTCTCTAGACAAGAATATTGGTGTAGGTTTCCATTCCCTTTCCTAGGGGATCTTCCCGATCCAGGGATCAAACCCTGGTCTTCTTCATTGCAGGCAGATTCTTTACCATCTGAGCCACTAACCCCTCCCCCTTTCATTACCACATGAACCTCGTTTTACTTTAGGAATTAGGACCCCCTTGTGCTGAAGATTCTGCCAAACAAGCTGCATTTATTAAGGAAATACGCATTCTTTGCCAGTTGCACATATACATTGACCAGCCAGGACTGGGTAGAGTGACCTAACCAATGTCACTGCACTGAGTTGATAATCTATCAATAAAAAATATAACCCCAGGTACATGCTTGTATGCTTTAGGATTTTGAAAATCTAAAGTCAATGTGTATCATGAAATCAACATGGGCGCATCAGGCTTTTAAAGGCAACAGGTTGAAAACCAGTAACCTAGACAATTTCTAAAACCTCCTCCAGGTTCTCTGATTAAATTCTCTCCAAATTCTTTGGGGAACTAAAGGTGGCAGAGAAGGAGAAGAAATGTGACTTCATATTTATGGAACACCTATGTTCACCTTACCCAGGGAGTTATGTCAGTGGGCCTAACACCCACCAAGGTCTTGCATATTTCTAAGATGGTTCTGGATTCCTGAAGTCATAGATGAGCTTAATTCTCCTTCGTGGTTCAAGGACAGACTGTGGGGAGCAGCTGTCCAGGTCGTATTCCAGAACATCATCACACACCTCATGTTAGAAACAGAGCCCTCAGCAGATAGAATCTGTTGTTTCATGTAATTACTTTTCAAGATGCCATTACCAGAAATTTTATGTAAATACATATTTTATTCCCCAAGGCATGTTAATATGAGACCAAAATTATACAACACTGAAAGAAAACAAAATTTCCTTTTTACTAATTTTCTCTATGTGCTGTTGAGAACATGCCATAGGCTAACAGAGGTACCCAAACTTAGCCAAAGCCTCATTTTTTTTCCTGTTCAGTTTGCAGAATCATAGGAATGTGGCCTTGATATTCAATAGTTCAGCACAATTCAATTTGATGAACATTTGCTGTCTGCCTTCTCTGAGTCGGGTGTTGGGTCCATGCTAGCAAGGATGGACACTATTAATGAAACAAACACGTAAGAGTTACCATAATGTGCTAAAAGCATATAACTACCCAACTGGCTAGACAATAATTGGCGCCCCAGAAAAGATACTTATTCACTTACCAAGTACTTATATTGTACTTATGGTATGTCAAGCACTGTTCTGTGTACTTTATTAACTCATGTCATCCTCAGAATAGCCCTTTGGAAAATATGAATGCTGTGATTATCTCCCTTTTGCATCGATGCACAGAGAGGGTAAGTCATCTGCTCAAAGTCACACAGCCAATAGCACTGGGTCCAGGCAGTGGATTCCTGTTGTGTGCTCATAAACACTGTCCTCTGCTTTGAGATCTGAGAGGAAGAAGAAATTGCTTTGGGTTCAGGATCAAGGAATGAGCCATCTGAATTACGGTGTTAAGACTAGTGGCACTGACCCTTCAGAGAATGTTTGGGATGATCTGGCTCTTGGCATTCACAGCAGTGGATAAAAATATGGGTGGTGAGCTTGAAGAGGAAAACGGCCTCTGTGGTCTTGCTGAAAGAAAAGTAGCTTCATTTGTCTGTGTGGGGCCATTCAGCGATTATAGGTATAAGACCAGCATGGCAACCAGACCATGCCTGTGTCTACTTCCACGCTTTGCTTGAGGCTTGAAGCTAACTGCTCACTCCTGCCATCCTGAGACGGGGAACCCTCAGATGCAGAAACCCGATTAAGTAAGCTGGACCACTTCCCTAAGAGGTATTCACCTCTCTACTGGTGAAGGAAGCATCACAAATTCAACCCACTTGCTTTAGTTCAATGCATGGCCCATTGGAGCCAAGAGTTGGACACAACTGAGCATGCACACACACCTCTTCCTGGGTAGGGTTTAATTTCCAAGAGAAGGCTAGACAGGAGCAAAGAGCACCCTGAAGGGGGCGCCCTGTGACAGGGCCAAGTGCCTAGGAAAGCATATTTGCCCTCCTGGGCATCAGTTCCTGTGGCTCTCACACAGCTGCAGCTCCTCTTCCTTCTCCGCAGTGCTGGTTTGATCAGCTGCAAGACGAACCTGCTGCCTGGGATTTGGACAGCTCACTTTTTCAGATGCTGCTTAAAATCTTGGAAAAACATTTGATATCACAGCCTGCACTGAGTTCAGCTGCCATGCTGAGTTTATCACCTATGCTTAATTTTTTTACTTCACCAACTGATTTTCCTCTAAAGATTCTCTTTCCTCTACCAACCACCACCTTCCTTTTCTTCACTCAGTTTGGCTACTATTTAGGCCAGTATCAGGGGTATTATTAGGCACAAAGTCAGGTCCAAAGGATGACTTCTTACACTTGGAGTCAAACATTCCCATACTGAAAGCTTCATTTTCCCTCCATCTTTGTGAAGACAGTGATAAAGTCAGAGTAACACCATAGCCTAACTTATATAATTACAGGTGTTGAAGGCAGGCAGCCCTGGGCCAGAGTGTGTCATGCTTCATTCACCTCACTGAGCCTCAGTTTCCATATCTGTAAATACTAACTGTACTTACCTCACAGAGGATTTTGGATTAAACGCATTAATCTGTATAAAATTCTTAGCCCAGTTCCTGTGCACTCTAAGTGTCTAATAAATAACAACATGAAGCTTTGAGGATGAGTCATACCAGTCAAAGTACCAGCTCTTTCTCTGGATGGTTTTATTTTATGTAGCCATCATCCTATACCAAAGGCTATGATGATAAGGGGAAGGTATAGAAAGTTCTAGACTCCTTTAGACTAAGATAACTCCTTCTTTTCCCCATAGCCATTTTTGCAACTTTTACCCTGATCAGTGGCTCTGATGCATGCATGCATGCATGCTAAGTCACTTCAGTCATGTCTGACTCTTTGCAACCCTATGGACTGTAGCCCACCAGCCTCCTCTGTCATGGGATTCTCTAGGCAAGAATACTGGAGTGGGTTGCCATTTCCTCCACTAGGGAATCTTCCTGACCCAGGGATCGAACCCACATCTCCTGAGTCTCCTACATTGGCAGGTGGATTCTTTACCACTAGTGCCACCTGGGAAGCTAGCACCACCATGGATGCCAGAGGGATAGACAATTCCCAGGAGGAATGCCAGACAGTAGAAAAGAGAAGTTAAACTTGGTGTTTGACATCCAGTGTTTAACATTCTCATTCCCATGTGCTGGTCAGAATTATCTGAGAAGACTTTAAACCACACCAAGATACTGATTTCATTGTTCTTGGGTGAGGAGTGGGCGTTAATGTTTTTCTTAAGGTCTCCTAGTGATTCTGATGGGCAGCCAGGATTCAGAACCCATAAGTTAGAGGATGGGGGAGCCGAGGGAGGAGATAAAATGCTCTGAAGGCAAGCAGGGGAAGAATCAGGGTGAGACAGGCTCACCAAGCGCTTTGCTTCTGCTGCGTCTCTTATCTCAAGGCCACATGTTCAGGCAGTACAGAAACAGTGCGGGTAGGGGGATGCCAGCATCAAGGAGGTGAAAGTTGCTTCTAACCTTCAAAGAGACATTAGGCAGGGGCTTTAAGACTCTAACTAGGGGACCAGCAAAGGCCCCTGGTATATACATGCAGAGGTGAAATACATGTACTAATGTGAGTACCTCAGTGTCAGGCTCTCTGAAAGGACAGTTTTCTTAGCTTTGCCTGCTGTCAAAATAATAAAGGAATTCTGTGGCTTTCTTATGAGTCTTTGGGTTTATATGCTTGGTTGCAGCTTATCTCTTTTCTCCATCCTTTCTCATTTCTAGTTTCCAAATTATGGGAAATCATCTCGTTTGGTTCCAGCTGCCACGTTTTAGAGATGAGCAAGCTTGAATGATGTCTGACATCCTGCAGCCCTGTGGTAGCAGATCTGTTGTCTCTTGGGCAGTGCACCATGATCATCTACTCAATACAGGGTTCAAGGATGGAAGGGCTAACTTACAAGTGTCTCCAACTTTCTTACTGACTTTTTCTGTCTTCTTGACCAAAGCCTGGACTCTTCCCTTGCCATCCTGGCTAACCAAGTGTCTTATTTTCAAACATGGTTGAAGTTTCTTCTTTTTGAAAACATAGTTCTCACCTTAACTGCCCCGGGCATCACTGCAGAAGAACCATGACCTTGCTGAAAGCCTCTGCATGCCAAATGAGACTTAATTTTCCCTAAGTACTTAGGAGAAGAAAAACAATAATGTATATGATGGGCTTTTGGCCTGCACCCATATCCTTTAGGAGAAGATTGAATTTGGCACAGCTCATATTCTGATTTAAAGAAAAATGTCTTGTTCTGATGTCACTTGTCTAATTAATAGTTAAAAAAAAAAAAAAAGGACTGAATTTTTCCTATGCAATGTCATCTAGCCTTTGAGATTTTAGAGTTAGATGTCCCAAGTCAACTGTCTTCTATGAAGTGTCCTAATAGATAAATCTCACCATAGTGTTCATAAAACATTATTATACTCAGGGCTTCTACATAGATAGCACTGATCCTCCCCTTCTCATATTTATGTGTTCATTCAGTAAACATTTTTTGAATCCCACCTATGTGCTCAGGTGGTTGGAGGTTAGGAAAATGGTGCACAGGCCATGTGCAAGGGAATGAATCATGGAAGTTGAGGCTATGAAGACAGGACTGCAAAGAACTTCGTAAAGTAATTCTCAGAGGTTGGTAGAGAGCAGCCAGCAGAGGTGTGCGAGAACAGAGGAATAGTATAATTAGATTTGTATCTTAAGAGAGAAAACATCCAATTATGGTTTAGCCATTCAGCAGACACTAATTAAGCACCTTCTGCATGGCAGATACCACTCTTGGCTCTGAAGGTACAAGAAAGATAAAAAATGGTCCTTGCCCTCAAGGAGCTCACAGTCTATTGAGTTGCCTTTCTGACTTTCCCACTAGATTGAGAGCTCCTGGAGGGCAGGCACTTTTGTTCAACTGGAAAAAAAAAAAAGTGCAAGTTTCAGAATTAAACCTGGATTGCAGTTCTGTTATTTTTACTCTATGCACCTCAGTTCACTGATATGTAAATCAGGGCTCTTATTGCCTGCCTCACTGAGGATGTGGAGAAATTAAAAAAGACGATAGGATGCATTTGACATGGCAGGAGCTTTGTAATCTGTTTCTTTCTGTATCACAGTGCCTGGCATGTGGTAGGCATTCAGGAAGTAGACTTCTGCTGTCTGGCTGGTGGGAAGGCTTGTGTACTCTGGTCCCTGAGGGTTGGGGAGATTTCAGCCTGGGAAACTGGGAAACTGGCAGATCCCTTCTCTGCTTGCTTAGTGATCAAGTTTCTTACTCAGACTCTGAACTAGTCAGGATCTGTGTTGCTTTCTGGATCCTCAATCCCTGAATCCCAGGCATGCATCTTGCAAAAGTCAGAACCAAGGTCAAAGGAAAATGACGAAATTTTCTCTCTGGCCAAAATGCTATCACTTCATCAAAGGCAACAAATCTTCTTGGCAGGAGAAGTTGAGTTGTCTGTGCTTATAATTGTATTTGCAAGTGAGTCCTTCTCACAGTGGCTTAAAGAAGTGGTGTTGGCTGTCCCTGGCCTCTGTTTGACATTTTTGTTGTTTTCAGAACATTTTCTCAATTCATGATCTCACTCATTCCTAATGAAATCTCTCTGAGGTCCACAGGGTAGGAATTTCAATACTTCTATCCATTCAGTCACCAGGGAGATTGAGACCCACAGAAGTAAACTGACTCATCCAAAGTCATAAAGCTCCTGGTGCTATGTGTGTGTAAGATGTTTGTTGTGACATCGGAGAAACCGTGAGAAAGAAGTATTTTTTGGTCTGGTTAACACATGCTGGTATATCAGGAGATCTGAGTTCATTTTTTAGCTGAGTGAGCTTAGAAAATTCAGGATGGGATTCTTAAGATTGATATGTTTCTCTGACCTGTGAAATCACTGTGTCTCTTTCCTGACTGATCCCAAGGTAAACCTATTCTGTCATAGACCATGTTTTCTATTCAATATATTGTCAATATTTACATTTGCCAAACTCTTAAAGATTTATATCATGCTTCCAAGGGTAGTTATCTTCAAATCTACCATGGGAACTATAATAGAACCCATCTGGTCCAGAAGAAGGTCTTGAGAGATTGCATGACATAGGCTAGGCCGTGTGACTAGTATGTAGCAGATCTAGGGCTGAAATCCTAAGTCCTGTGGCCTCTGAATTCAGTATCTGTGCTTGACATCTCAGCCTCCATCTGCCTGCCTGTTGTTTGCCATGGGTCAGGCTTTCTGTTTGGAAGTTAAAATTTGGTAAACCTAAACTTATAAGCCTAAGAGTTTGCCATAGTAATGCAGGTATGATGTACCCTTCAAAGTGATAAATCTGTGGCTTTAAAGGGACTTTGTTGTTCAGTCAGTCATGTCCCACTCTTTGGAACCCCATGGACTATAGCACACCAGGCTTTCCTGTCTTTCACCATCTCCTGGAGCTTGCTCAAACTCATATCCATCGAGTTGGTGATACCATCCAACCATCTCATCCTGTGTCGTTCCCTTCTCCTCCTGCCCTCAATCTTTCCCAGCATCAGGGTCTTTTCCAATGAGTAGGCTCTTTGCATCAGGTGGCCAGAGTACTGGTGTTTCAACTTCAGCATCAGTCCTGCCAATGAATGTTCAGGGTTGATTTCCTTTAGGATTCAGTGGTTTGATCTCCTTGCTGTCCAAAGAACTCTCAAGAGTCTTTCCAGCACCACAGTTCAAAAGCATCAATTATTCAGTGCTCAGCCTTCTTTATTATTGTCTTTATTATTTTATTAAAGGGACTGCTCCACTTGTTTAAAGAGAAGTTTTCATTTGTTTCCCAGTTTTACTTCTAATCTTTTTAATGTCCTCAAAAATGTTCCAGGTTTCTTGAATCTACAAGTTGGAAGTGAGAGGCTGTCCTAATTTTTATGTTCCCTTCAAGCAGAAGCAATAGCACATTTTAAAGGCTGATAAATAGCAGTGTGAAAAAGAGATGGGTTCTATAAATACTCACCGAAATCCCTATAGTCAGAACCAGGTAGGATAAGAGAATAGTCACAACATTCTGCTCTCCTTCCACACCCTCCTTCCTCTTCTAGAGGTAGCTTCATGATGAAGAATGCAAACATGAGAGCCAGACAGACCAGGATTTGAATCTTGGCTCTTCCTGAACTACGTGCAAGACTGCAGACAATCTCCCTAACTTTCCTGGGCCTCTGTTTTCCTCATTTGGAGAAAGAGATCTAATGCCATTTCATATAATGTGTGAATAATTGATTGAGTACAATTCCTGCACATTTTTAGTTGGAATATGTGGTTGCCACTTAACACTCTATTTATCTTCATCCAAGACCCCTTTTCTTACTGTTTGCATGTGTGCTCAGTTACTCAGTCATGTCCAGCTGTTTTGTGACCCCATGGATTATAGTCCACCAGGCTCTTCTGTCCACGGAACTTTCCAGGCAAGAATGCTTTAGCGGGTTGCCATTTCCTGCTCCAGGAGATCTTCCCAACCCAGGGATCAAACTTGTGTCTCCTGCATTGGCAGATGGATCTTTACCACTGAGCCACTGGAGAAGCCCCTTCTTACCCTTTAGGATACTTCAATCCATTTCTTTTCCGTAAACAGTATCAGCTACATTTAACGTCAGTTTATGCTACTGTGTCATGGGGTAGTTTGCATTTCTAATTTTATCCTCACCTTTCTAATCAATGTGCTGACTGATGCAGGGTCTGCCACCTTGTGCGTGCTTAGCAAATACAATTTGGATTAACAAATTTTAATTTTCAGTTACAAGAGCAACATAATGACACCACCAAAAGTTTAGAAAACAGAAGAGAAAATGAACACCCATAATGCAACACTCCTAATACCACACACGGTATATTAATAGCAGCCAAGTCCACGGTCTGTAGTCGCGCTTCAGTCCTGGCTGGGATACCTTGCGTACTCTACTTACAACTCTGGGCTTCAATTTCTTCATCACTGAATGAGGGCAATGAGAGTAACTGCCTGAGCAGGAGGTTGGGAGGCTACGGTGCATTCCAAGTCTTTAGAACAGGGCCTGACTCAGTGAATCTTAGAAGGGATGATGAGGGGGAGGGGGTGAGCATGATTTGTGTGTCCCCTTATGCATGTTACTCTTCACAGACTGCGTGAGTAGTTTTACCCCTCCCTCTCCCTTTGTTGGCCCCAAGAAACATATGCATTAAGAGGTTGAAGATTATAGCCATTGGAGGCAACCAGACCCAGAGAGGGGAAATGACTAAATTGCAGTCAGCAAGTTGATGGCAAAGAGGGGCCTAAAATTCCTAGCCATCAGGTTGCTCTGTATTTGTTTCCTATGTGCATTTCTTAGTTGGGGAAAGTAATTTTTGTGGATTAAGCTACAGAAACAGTAGAGTACATTGCGTTTTTCAGTCTGGCTTTTATGGTACTATAGGCTTTATATGACAGTGCTTCATATCCACTGGGATGTAAATACCTAAAAGGCAAATGGAGAGCAGTCCTGAAAACGTACAACCAAGCTTTATGCAAAGGCAGCATGTCCTTCTATGAAAGCTGCAAAAACAAACAAACAAGTAAATAAACAACTTCCATCCCAATCCTCATGTTTCGTGTGTTGGCACAGCCCTTGCAGCAAAAGCCCAGAGCCCCCATCTTTCTCTACTCTGACGTTCCTCTAGGAACACCTCTAGCCCTGAGGTGTTAGCATCAGAAATCATCACAACCACTTCAGTGCTTGTTTTCTTCAGCCTCTCATTAAAGCAATCATTTCTTTAAGATTAGCAATGAAAAGCAAATATCAGTGAGTAGTATTCACCTGAGTCCGGAACAGCTGACCTGCAGTGCTGAAGTCATGGGCTAATCTGTAGAAACGTCTCCCACAACCTCATGCAGGGTGGATGCCCCAGAAGAGAGTTCCCTCTCTTTCACCAAAATATCACTGACATCTTCATGCACAGACAGTGAGACTAACAAAAGGGAGCATAAAGGGGCATAAGTACCAAGGGTCAATTATATACGATTTTTACCTGATATGAAAAACGGTAACTTATCAACTTGACTACCTCACGCTTCCCTCTTGGGGGTCTTCACCGGGAATGTCGTTCTTGCTACATCTCTGATGTCCAAATTACATCTTTGTGCAAGACCTGATTAAAATGCCACCTTCCCTTGTGAGCATCCTTTCGTCTGCCCAACATGAGCCACCTCCTCTTTCTCTGTGTTCTGGTAGCATTGATTAAAACATTTGACTTTGGTTATTGTATTTTTGGATATTTTACTTTTGCATAGTTCCAGCTGTCGAATATTTCCTTCTACATCTCTTAGAGGATAGGGCCATGTCTCAATTATATCTTTAATTTCTTTAGCTCTAACACTTGCTAGGCACTCAGCAATTGTACTTTGAATAAATGTATTACTTATAATCATCTTCTCAGTTATGTTTAGTTTATATGCTATTGAGAACTTCCCAGGTTTCATCTCATGTGAAACAATGTGATCCTCAATGTGCTTGACTTACTGTAACATCTCATCCTTGTTCTCCTAAAAGCTCATTTTATGTTAAAAAAGCACTGGAAGCGAAGTCCATAACATTCAGCATTGTCATGAGGGCTAAGACACTACTGAATGACCTGGGTCAGTCACTACAATATATCTCTTGGTTAGAAAAAGAATAAAGCCAATAATAAGTTGCTTCCTACTTTATACCGAAGAATAGTTAGAATGACAGAGATGGTGAAACATGGAGAGTTTATGATGACACGCATGGTGGTGTTACAACAATAAACTTTTGCATGTTTGTGTCACTTAATCATAGAAAATCCACTGCATTCTTATTAGAGTGACACTTTAAACCCCATCCTTCTGGGTCTTAATCTTTAGTTATTAAAACTTGGGAGACAGTTTCTACAATCAGTTGCTGCTGCTGCTGCTGCTACGTCGCTTCAGTCATATCCGACTCTGTGTGACCCCATAGATGGCAGCCCACCAGGCTCCCCCGTCCCTGGGATTCTCCAGGCAAGAACACTGGAGTGGGTTGCCATTTCCTTCTCCAATGCATGAAAGTGAAAAGTGAAAGTGAAGCCCCTCAGTCGTGTCCGACTCTTATCGACCTCATGGACTGGAGCCTACCACGCTCCTCCTTCCATGGGATTTTCCAGGCAAGAGTACTGGTGTGGGGTGCCATTGCCTTCTCCAAGAATCAGTGTGGTTGGGTACAAATTCTAGCTCCTTCTCACACCAGCTCTGTGACTTTGAGAAAAGCTCTTCAGAGCGTCTGTGTCTGTTTCCTCATCTGTAAAGTGAGGTAACAAAAGTGCTCATGTTTATTTCAGAGGTTAAAGGAGATAATACATGTATAGAATAGTGACTCTGTAAATGGTATTATTGTAAGCCCTGGGCATTGAATAAGACTCTGAATCAAGAAAATTCTCACTGTAGGGAAGTATTTCTTTCTAAGAGAAAACAGTGGATCAGACAAAAAGAGAGGGGAGAGATTGAGGCCAACTTGCCTAGGGCTCTGGACTCACCTGTGACAGAGGGTGGCTCACAGATGCTGCACAGTGTGAAGAGAACCGCCCTTTGTTACATCGAGGAAGGGGAGACTGGCAGGGGAATGGCAGCAGCACAGCCTGAAGGCTCCACTGGGGACAACATCTGTGTGTGCCAGCTGCTGTCAGTCTGTGTAGGCCGGCCGAGAATAACACCATGATTTTCACTTTACAGCAGCTTCCATCTTGGGAGTTCAGAATGCTGCATAAATGGAGATGAGGGCTCCCAGCTCTGTGCCAAGAAGGACCATACTTTACAGGGCACTGAGAATGCATCACTGTGCTGAGTGCATCTTTCATGGTGGGAAAAAAAAAAAAAAGCTAGTTTCAAAATAGACCTGCTTTCCCGATTTGAGCCCTCCTGTAGTCTGCTGCTCACTTTTTTAGGTGACCTGGGACAGCTCAGTTCCCCTCTTTGACTCTCAGTGTTCTCATTATAAATGTGGGGATTCACCTCCCACTGCATGACCTCTCTAATGTGTCTTCTGTTTCTGGAATGCTCGGAGAGTGCAGAGGATCTACAGTTACTTCCCAAATAGATTACAGGGTGGCACATTTTGGTGAGGCCTGAGTTCTTATAGAATAGAATATTTCATAGTATTTTATTCATGCTTGTGCTATAACCCAACAGGAAAAAAAAAATATTTCTGTGGTCACTCAGGAATGGTATCATCTTCCAGTTTTTTGTATTAGAGTATCAATGACCCTTTACATGATTTTTCCCCTTGTCCACCTCCAGTACAGTGCTAGTTATCATTTCTTTTTTCTGTCTGAAGATTTAGCATTACCTCTCCAGCTGGTATCAGAGACTGATAAAGGAAGTAATCTTTTGATGGGAAGTTCTACTTTTGCTGAATCATGAGTGAAAACACCCAAACCAGCACTATCTCTCTAAGTCTCTCATTCGATCTACATCAGAATGACCCAGGACACTTGTTATTTTCTAGGTTGCCATCTTTCTACACAGAGGAAATACTATACATGTACATACTATATAAAATGGAAACAGACTCACAGACATAGAAAACAAACTGATGGTTACCAATAGGGAAAGCAGGGAAGGATAAAATAGGAGTTTGGGATTAGCAGATACAAACTACTACATATAAAAGAGATACACAATAAGGACCTCCTGTATAGCATAGGGAGCTATATTCAATATCTTGGAATAAACTAAAATGGAAAAGAATATGAAACAATAATAAAAAAGAATATGAATATTTACACACACACACACACACACACACACACATACACACACCTATGTATATATAATTCAATCACTTTGCTGTACACCAGAAACTAACACAACATTGTAAATTATAAAATTGTTAATATTTGTCACTAAGGAACTTTCCCTTGATAGTTTAAGGCATAATGCAAGATTAAATCCTCCTAAACATAGTAGATAGGTCATAAAATCCCTCTGAAACAATGTGTAGATTGGTTGAGAGTCTGAGCAGTTGGGTAATGTTTAAACGTGCACTTTCTGGATTGATGACAGCGTTCAGATTCCAAGTTCCCAGGTACCATCAAGGTGATCTCTGTGCTTCAGTTTTCTCATTTGTAAAATCGGATCTCCGATCTGATGGGGCTGCTGTAGTGATTAAATGAGTTAACATATTTTGAACATTGTATAGTGCCTGCTAAACTACTCAAGATACTGTAATTATTTTCAGTCTCATCAATTACAAATCAATAAATACATAAAGTATGTATATATTTCTGCCTTTCAGAGTTTATGGAAAGGGATATTTCTTCAATAGAACTACTGTTATCTGAATCAAAGTTGCTGATCGGTTAGAAATATTCAGTGTTGCTGGCCTTTAGATTCATTGTCAGGGCATGCTCTTTTTCTCCCTCTGCTGCAGTGCTGCTGAATGGCATGAGTCATTCACAGTCCCTCATCCACTTTCCTGCCACATTTGAAAGGCAGCCATAGCTCGCATTTGACAGACTGTTTGTGAGCATTTAATGAAAGTCATGAGCCCCTATTAAATATTAGCACATGCCATGTATCACCTTAGGTATTACTCACAATGGCCCTGAAGTGGAAACATTCCCTCTTCTCTGCCTGCCCCTTGACCCCATTTACAGATGAAGATGCTTAGGCTAAGAGAAATTTTTTAAAACTTGTGAAATGTTATGCAAAATAAGGAATATAACTTGGTGTTTGAACCAGCTTTTTCTGCTTCTGAAGCCCACACTTTCTCCATTACACCACAATCAATGTTTCTGAAAGTAAACGGGGCCACATTGGTCTCCAACCTCTGGTATAATTAGCATCATGCTTTAATCAGTGAGGTTGACTGTCTTGATTAACCTTTATGACAGATCATGTAAGTTTCATATTTCTAAATGAATATATAGAGGCAGCTGTAAATTAGTGGAAAAACACTGAGCTTGGATCAAAAGACTCATGTTTAACTCCTGGTTCTGCCACTTACTATGGGTGTGATTTTGGCTAAGTCACTTAACAAAACACTAACATGGTTGTTTCTTTGTACAAAAAACACACATTCCTGCCTTAAAAAATATTAAATGAAATGTAGCATGTGTGAGTATTGCCTTGGAGTTCCTTGTTCCTGTAAAGGATCATGGAAATGCAAAGGTTTTTCTTCCTTTGTTTTGAATCCTAAAGCCAGCTTATCCTCCCTGGTTTTGGCATCCCCTGGTCCTCCATAAACTCTTTCCTCTAAATCCATATCATCCGTTGTTGTATTCACATAGTATCTATTACAGTAGGGACTCCCAACCTACGGGGATTCCCTGTTAGGAACCAAGCTGCACAGCAGGAATTAAGTCTTGGGTGAGCCAGCAAAGCTTCATCTATATTTACAGCCGCTCCCCATCGCTAACATCCTCGCAGTCGATGGAAAAATTGTCTTCCATGAAACCAGTAGAAGTTGGGGAATGGCTGTGTTATGGTATAGCGTGTTTTTAAGGGTAAGAATAAGCTCTTAGTGCTGGTAGTGAATGAGTTCCATGGGCCATCTCATTTAACTCAAGGGATAAATCCTATTTGACTCCATGATACCATTTAGGCAACTGATATTTAGTAACAAGAAGTGTCTTGCCCTGAGTCACCCAAGAGTCAGGTAGAGGATGTGGAGTTTGAACCCAAGCAGGTAGCCAGCTCCTGGAGTCTAGACTCTGAAGTATCTAAACCATACTGGTTAGCATCAGGAGTGTTTTGCTTCATTCATTATTTCTCCCTCATGTGCCTTGATTTCTTGACTGAATTAAAAATTCCTTAAACTGGAATTTCAATTCCAGTAATTGAGGTGTTGAGTATACCTAAATTATCTTGATGATTGCCATAAAGCCTAATTACTAGTATTTGTGGATAATTTAATGTAGATTTCATGAGGCTACAATTTTCCACACTGCTTCAGTATCCTGGAAGCAAGGACTTTTGACTCCTTCCTCTTTGTCTCCAGAAGCTAATCTTCCACCATGTTGAGCTACTTTGATTTGATTTTCACAGGTCAAGCAAAAAACCTTTTCTCTGTTATTCTCCCAAAGACACTTTGCCTGCCTGCCTGCCGAGGCCCAGAAATCCAATGTGATCAGTGCATCTGTCAGGGGATGGACTTGTTTGCTGCCAGTGGTATTGTTACCGAACAAAACACACGCGCTTCCTTTGCATCCAAAGTGCCTTGGATCGCTGAGCAAGAACCTTTCTGACTCAAATGAAAACCACCTTGTGTTAGGTGAAATATGAGGAGTTAACCATTTGTTTGCTGGCGTGCATTTCCCACGAAAAACTCAAAAACAGAAATTTACCTCAGCCATGGAAAGTGATGTGCCAAGCATCATATTTGCATATTAAAACCGAAAACTGATTTGCATGTTATTTCAGTGTCTTGTGTCACGTTCAGGCATCTGTCAAGCCCACTTAGATAGAAACAGCTTGTATAGTAGGAAAGTGTTTCTGTGCATATCTGACTGAAAATCTAGGTGCCCTTTTTTTTTTTTTTAAAGCAAATTGTCCCCACTTCACGTGCTTTTTCTTCTGGCTCTGTATCTGAAAATGCTAAAGATAAGACTGAAATCTCATGTCTTGCATAGTAGTTCATTAGGGCCCATTCATTTTTTACTATATTCTATTTATTTAATTTTAAAATATTAAAGAAAAATACTGACTCAGTAATCCATCATCCTAAAATAAGCTGTTAAAAGTTTCATATTTGTTTCTTTCCAGTATCTCTTTTTTCTTTATGCTTACAGAGACAAACACACTGGCACTCTTACGTATATATTTGTATACATTTGTTATTATCAGCATACATGTTCGGTCTCTTCATTCATGTCCAACTCTTTGCAATCCTATGGACGGTAGCCCACCAGTCTCCTCTGTGCATAGGGTTCTCCAGGTAGAAATACAGGAGTGGGTTGCCATGCCCTCCTCCAGAGGATCTTCCCAACCCAGGGATCAAATCTGTCTCCTGCATTACAGGTGGATTCTTTACTGTTAAGCCACAAGGGAAGATTACTGTTTTAATGTCAGTCTTTTTTTTTAACATGAAATGACTAGAATTGTGAAACAATCTAAATATGTAACAATAAGAAATTGATAAGGCCCTAGTGAATTAGAACCCTGGTCAAGGCCGGAGCCCTGGTAAGAAAAACACTAAGATGTCTAGTTGAGGATGGCTTTTCTGTGTGGCAGTGCATGGAAAGCAGTGCATTGTCATAGCTCTTTCCTTCCTGATGTTGGAGCAACTAGCCCTTTGCATTGTTCCAGGCAACCAAATAAAGATGAAATATCTTCACAACCAAAGTCACTGCTGGGTACTAGTGAAGCACAGCAAAGACCAGGATTTGGTTTTGTTTGAAAACACAACCTTGAATAATAGTTCATCCCATTCATCAAACTTCTATGCATTGAGTCTCATTGAGGTGAAAATTACCAATGGAAATAACGTCTTGTCATTGCTTTGCCTTTGTTATGTCAAATCCCTTCTGCATAACACACAAAAAGCCTAATTAATGGAGCAAAGAAATGCAGGTAGGTTTTAGCTCTAGTGCTGTGGAAATAGTTTCTATTAGCCTTGTACAGGAATCAATTTGCTGGGGATGTTAGCACTTGCCACAGAGGCCACTGGCTTTCTCCTTTAAGGAAAGCCTGCCTTCTTAAAGGATAAAAGTATGGAGAATATGGAAGTTTGGAGAGAAAGAGCAGTGAAATAAGAACTATGAAACTGGTTGGCAAGAGATCTTTGCTTTACTTTCTTTCTGACCCTGAATATCTAGGGCTCCTGCTTTTCACTTTTCATAGCAGCCTACCAAGTGGGAGAGCATCCATGGACATGCCGTTTTTGCTTGGAGCTCATCTAGGCAGGAAAACATAAGGAGGCTACTTCCTTCTGAATAACCAAACATGAGCTCTGCTTTACTGTTTATCTTTGATGCCAAAGGCTAAGATGTCAACAGTTTAACAATTTGGAGAACCAGCATAGCATACCTTCACCAAATGTCATGTATTTCAAGGTTTATAGTTTAAAAGACTAAGGAATTACATCTCTCGCTACAATAATTAATGTGAAATTGAAATAGACTACATTAGACTGAAGTAATTTATCAACAAATAGAAGACTGAAGAGTTACTATTACTCTACAAACCTTCTACTTCCAAGAAGAAAACCATCTTAGTTAGTGGTTTGTAAGTTGTTTCCTGGTAATTGTAACTGTCATTTAATATTTCATAAAGCTTCTTCATATGATCTAGATATTATTATCTTCCAGTTTATGGATGAAAAAGTCTAATGGAGAAACAAATCCGTGGGGAATTGAAATGGTGCCCTAGACGTCAGGCCCAGGAATAAGCATGCTCAAAGTCGGGGCATTCTTGAGGTCACCCTGACACGTGGGGACTGGGAGGGACGGGTGTGGAGGGAAGCCACTTTCAGCTCAGGCTACACCACCATAATGCCCTGGTTTGCAAACACACTGGGCCCTCAGTGGACACTTAGCACTTTCCCCAGGATTCAGTGACATCCAGTAACTCCACTATGCTATCATTCAGGCTTATCAGTCCTTGCCTGTATCTCCAAATTTGGCCTAAGAAGAGTGATTTAGGGGTATCAGTACATGGCATGAGAAAAGGAGCATGAAAAAGAGATTATAAGAAAACCAAGTTTTTGAAAGTTGAGAACTAACTGGCATGGATTTCCAAGCTAGAATCAAAAGTTTAAAGTCGAGTTTTCTAGTGGTTTGCTTTGTGCCTTTAACCATTCATTCTCCTTATGGGAGAAATGGGCCTTAGGAATAGAAATGGGCCTTAGAAAATGGGCCTTAGGAATAGAAGAGCTAAGAGCATGCCTTTCTGCTCCCATGAAGCTGTAAGGAATGTTTCATTTGTGGGTTTCTAATTGTTAATAGGTAGTTCTTCTCCTGCCCCTTCCTTCTCTGTGACCCATCCATTGCTTTAAATGTGAAGCAGGGTGAGTATTCAGCCCATCTTCTGCCCTTGGCCTGAAGGGGTGCTCCATTGACTAAGCAGTGAGATGTTGAGCATAGAGTGTGATAATTCAGTGAGAGTCAGAAAGTAGAAGCAGCCTCAGGAAATTACAAACTGCAAACTTGACATTGTTAAATAGGGGGAGAAAAAAGAGCAAAAATATCAGAAATATATTTTTTCTGGCAGGCTTTCAGCTCCAAAACGGGACTAATTCTACCTTTTGAAAGAAGATAATTTCGATGTTTCTTTTTTCAAGAACACATAATTGAAGTTATTTTCCCTCTGAGAGAAGGAACCTCTTGTACATCATTGCAAATGGACAAGAAAAATGAACAGCTCTGGTACCCAGAGTGATAGAGTATTCATTATCATGTAGTCTCTCTGAATATTTTGGCTGCCTTTTCCTGGTGTCGTATCTGCCTGGGCGGTGCTTTTCTGGTAAGGTTAAGATTTTCACTAAGGTTAAGTTACCCAGCACTCTGTAACTAGGAAATCAACATCAGGGAAGGACTCATGGAGGAAAGATGGCCCATGCTGAGGTCAATATCAGAGTAACTCAGAGTCTAATATGATGACTGATTTAAGTAGCCATTTTGTAACATGGATCCTTAGCACATGTTTTGAAATAATTAAACTGGTGATAACAAAGACTGAAGGAGGCAGGTGTTCTCCTAGAGCTCTCTGTTGTTTGCGCCTTAGTGTATGCAGTTTACCATGCTTCCTTTTCTCTTTAGGAGGGATAGAATTCTGCTTTCTCTACCCAAGAAGGAGTGGTGGTAGGAAAGGGTGGTTAGCTTTTGTATGTTCTTGATTTCATGCCCCATGTGTAGTGAAAGTTCTGTAGGCTGCAGAAACCCTGTGACCTGCCAGCTGCTTAGTCAGATTCAGAGTGCTGAATGAAGTTCTAGATTGTTTCAGGAGATGCTGATAAGTAGTTTAAGTCCTCCTGTAAGTGGAAATCTCTGTAATAATGAGGTTTCCACTTACTCAGTGTGTGTCTGTTTTTAATAAACTACAAAGTATCCGTAAATATGAATATCTGTGATTTCACTATAAGTATCTGTAATGGTATGTGCCTTTCATATTATAGGCACAAAAGTGTGATAGACTCAAAGGAATCTTTGAAAACACCATTTTACACATAAAGATACTGAGGTTCAGGGAATAGAAATGATTTGATCAAAATGACTGGACAAGTTAGAGGTAGAACTAAGATTAGAGAGAGAAATAGGTCTTTTGTACTTAATAGGTTTTGATGTAAGAAAGTATAAAACATTTCAAATACAATGAAGTACTATACAAATATGACAGATACTCTCATTTGTGTTGTTCTTTATCTGGCAGAGGTTTTTTTTGCTCACCAAGCAGATTCTGTCCATGTGCATTTTGTTTGCAGAAACTGTCCTTATTTTTTCACAGTGTCATCCATAACCTTTACCAGGGGTCTAGATCCAAATTTGGCTACCATATTCATATTAAGCTTTCCCTGGAATGATAAGTAGCTGGGCTCCTAGCAAGACAAGAACCATGGCAGAGAAGAGCCTGATGTAGATATTTGGACATTTTCTGTTTCCTGTCACGTTTGTGTCAGGAAAAAAAAATTTTTTTTACTATCTAAGGAAAAAATTTTCATTGTAGACAAATGGAAAATATAAATAAAAAGACTGTAAACCACTGGCCCGTCACTTTTTAACCGTTAACTTCTGAGTGTATATCTTTCCAGTCTCCCTTCTGTAAGTTGGAGGCAGGCAAGCCTAGGCAGTTGATGATTCTCCTCCAGGAGTGAGCTCCCCTCCTTCCTATCTTTCATATGGTCATATATGGAAAATAGTCTAGCTATGAGCTCAGAAGGAAGGGGAAACACATTTTGGTGAGAAGTTAGCAAATGTACTTAGTAAATACCAGTTCTTTTAAGGCATATTAACCATTAAATTGCTCAGAAATCGCATGATGTCTGGTTGCAATTTTTAAGGAATCATTCTCTTTGGTGTTTGAGGTGTTCACCAAAGACATACTTCAGAAGCATGACTTTAGTAAAGTCAACCCACCATTTTCAGTTCAATTCAGGTCATGTGTGACTCTTCGTGACTCCATGGACTACAGCACGCCAGACTTCCCTGTACATCACCAACTCCGGAGCCTACTCAAACTCACATCCATCGCACAGTGTTGCCATCCAACCATCTCATCCTCTGTCATCCCCTTCTCCTCCCGCCTTCAATCTTTGCTAGCATCAGGGTCTTTTCCAATAAGTTGGTTCTTCACATCAGGTGGCCAAAGTATTGGAGTTTCAGCTTCAGGATCCGTCTTTGCAATGAATATTCAGGGTTGATTTCCTTTAGAATTGACTGGTTTGACCTCCTTGCAGTTCAAGAGACTCTCAAGAGTCTTCTCCAACACCACAGTTCAAAAGCTTCAATCCTTCGGTGCTCAGCTTTCTTTATAGTCCAACTCTCACATCCATACATGACTACTGGAAAAACAATAACTTTGACTAGACAGACATTTGTTGGTAAGGTAATGTCTCTGCTTTTTAATAAGCTGTCTGGGTTGGTCATAACTTTTCTTCCAAGGAGCAAGCAAGCATCTTTTAATTTCATGGCTGCAATCACCATCTGCAGTGATTTTGGAGCCCCCAAATATAGTCTCTCACGGTTTCCATCGTTTCCCTATCTGTTTGCCATGAAGTGATGGGACCGGATGCCATGATCTTAATTTTCTGAATGTTGAGTTTTAAGCCAACTTTTTCACTCTTCTTTCACTTTCATCAGGAGGCTCTTTAGTTCTTCGCTTTCTGCCATAAGGGGGGTTGCGTATCTGAGGTTATTGATATTTCTCCTGGCAATCTTGGTTCCAGCTTGTGCTTCATCCAGCCCAGAGTTTCACATGATGTACTCTGCATATAAGTTAAATAAGCAGGGTGACAATGTACAGCCTTGATATACTTCTTTCCCGATTTGGAACCAGTCTGTTGTTCCATGTCCAGTTCTAACTGTTGCTTCTTGACCTGCATACTGGAGGAACAGGATGGGGAGACCACTTTCTCCCCCACAAATTCATCAAAAGATCATTTGAGTGCTGAGAGCAACTTCCACAAAACAACTTCTGAATGCTGGCAGAGGATACCAGGCACCCAGAAAGGCAGCCCATTCTCTTTGAAAGGAGGTAGGACAAAATATAAAAGACCAAAAAAAGAGAGACCATTTTAAATCTCCTCAGTTCAGTTCAGTAGAGAGATCATTTTAAATCTCCTCAGTTCAGTTCAGTTGCTCTGTTGTGTCCAACTCTGTGTGACCCCATGGACTGCAGCACGCCAGGCTTCCCTGTTCATCACCAACTCCCAGAGCATCCCAAACTCATGTCCATCGAGTCGGTGATGCCATCCAACCATCTCCTAATGGTTGTCTGTTGCCTGAAACAGTCTTGAGTTTGACCACAGTCCATTTCTCTAGCCTCATCCTAGCTCTGTTCTTCCTCTGTTTCTTAACATTTTTGCTAATGTTCATGGTCTTTTGTGCATATTATTCTTGCAATATCTTTACTTTTTTCCTCCTTTCTTCCTTTTCTCTTTTTCTTTCTCTCTCTTTCTTCCTTTCTTTCTTTCTCTCCCCCCTCCCTCTCTCCTTTGTCTTCCTTTTTTTCACCTGGTGAAATCCAGTTTATCCTTTAATCTCAAACTAAATAGTACCTCCTTTCTGGCAGTGTTCTGCTATCTCAGAACACTGAATTCATACCTGTTTTTTCGTACTTACACTTTACTGTAATTGCCTATTTTCTTGTCTCTTTCTTCCTAAACTGAGTTGTCAGAGGCATGCATGAATCCTGAATAATTTGACTTTATAATGATAGTGCTTAGCACTTGGCGTTTCCTTAGGAAAAGTATGTTAAGAGAATTTTGAAGGAGTTCTCTGAAGTTTACTTCTCAATAACTCATCTGTGGATCATGTAATTTTTTTTCACCTTTACTAGGAGGTCCAGGCATTTCAAAGAACACACATGCTAGTGATTAATATTGATACTTATAAGAATGTCTCTTCCCTAGAAAAGGTTAAAGACTGTGTTTATACTTGTTTTGCAGTTCTTTTGTTTCACTATTTAGCAGTAAGTCTCCACTCTGAAAGACATGTTTGCTTATTAAATAATACAATCAGTAGATTAAAATCCAAATGACTATAAAATAATAGAGCTAGAAGTACTTGGAGACAACAATGTCGAAGCCCAGAGAGGTTTTGAAGTGGAGCCGAAACACACCTGGTCTCAGTCAGGGCTCTGCTATCTTTCAGAGCTGGTACTTCACACAAAGTTGCTCAGTTACCTTCTCTGAGCCTCAGTTTCCTCATCCATAAAAAGGGATCCCGTATCACACAAGCCTGTTGTTTAAACATTTGAGAGTACATATATGTGGAAGCAGGCACTTTGAGAAAGGTCATATAGATACAAGGAATTATTGTGTCACAATGAGTATACTGCTGGTACTATTCACATTTCTACTTTTGAAGACATAAAAAGCAAAAAATGCATCACACATCTTGCCAGCCCTCTCTCACCCCTACTTAAAAATTTTCAATTGTGGTCTATTGCCCAGACACAATTTTAGAAACTGCTTGTTAAAAAAAAATGAATCAGACAGTTATTAATTTTTCCTAGGATGTGTTAAGTTCTAAGCAAGACAGAAATTGAAAGGGGTCTCTTCATCCCAATGAGAAAAGTACTATAAACTACTACTTTGAGACTTGAACCTTGAAGAAAGTCCTGAGCTGTATTTTTCTGAGTATGAGAGACAACTGGGAAGAAATTGAGGTTTTACCAGTATGTTTCCACAGATTTTGAGCATTACCCACTGGAGACAGCACATGTGGAGAGAGCTCTACAGCCAAATAAGACCCAGAAACACTGAGAGAGATGATCTCTTGGGGTCTTTAGTCATAAGAAGAAAGAAAGATAGTCTTAAGTCGTGTCTAACTCTTGCGACTCCGTGGACTGTAGGCTCCACTGTCCATGGGATTCTCCAGGCAAGAATACTGGAGTGGGTTGCCATTTCCTTCTCCAGGGGATCTTCCCAACCCATGAATCAAACCCAGGTCTCCCGCATTGCAGGCAGATTCTTTACCAACTGAGCTATGTGGGAAAATATTTTATTCAAAAGAAATACTAAGATTCCAGGACAGCCATTATATGAGATTAGAATCTAAAAGAAAAGAACCTTTCCAAATGTGTTACTTCAGAAACAGTATCAAAAACAAATAGGAAGGAGTATTTGTAGAATAAAAGAAATAATAGACACATTTTTTCCCCTCAAAATCAGTGAAACACTGACATGGTAAATACTTTGAAATTAGACCTCTGCTTGAAATGTATGTTCTTAAAGGTAGAATCTGAACTGCTGGCTTAGATTTACAGAGGACAAACTTGGTTTTCTTTCTTTGTTTATATGAAAAGGAAAGCAAGGAGATATTAGGGCCAAACAATGATAAATTGTGTCCATTCTCTGAGGGTTGGGCTGGAAACAGGAGTTATGAGATTTTCTTTACTAGCTGTTGATTTAAATTAAAACAGCCACCACCATTAATATTTCATGCTTTTCTAGCATTTTTCTCTATGGAAAATAATGTTTGGTTTAAAAAAATGCAGAGTTTTAGAGCCAGGTGATACCAAATTTGGTGTGTAAGTTCTCTCTTAATTGCAGACCTGCAAAAAAAAAAAAAAGAATATAGATAATTTTCCTATCTCGTCTTCATTGTTGTCACTGTACAGGGATAGTCCTCTCCCTCTGAGGCAGGTTGGGGGATCCAGAGTCCCTTTGTTACCATGGCTTGAAAGTAGTAGTTAAGCTCTATTTAGCATGAAAATCAAGTTGCCTGCGTGAATCCTCAGTCACATCAGTTGTGTCCAACTCTCTGTGAACCCATGGACTGTAGCCCACAAGGCTCCTCCGTCCATGGGATTTTCCCGGCAAGAACACTGGAGTGGGTTGCCATTCCCTCCACCAGGGGATCTTCCTGATCCAGGGATCGAACCCACGTCTCCTGTGTCTCCTGCATTGCAGACAGATTCTTTACCACTGAGCCACCAGGGAAGCCCAAAAATCAAGTTATCTTAATTGTCACAAAGACTGTGAGGTAGCATTCCCAAGCCCATTTTACAGAAGAAGATCTGAAGTTCAGAAAGGTTCACAGGCTCACTTTGCTAAAGCACTATCTCCAACCATCATGCCACTGCTACACCATATATTCCTTCACTGTCATTGGCCACAGTAACTTTATGTTCTTATATGAATATTTCTGTAAAATTTTCCTAAAAGTTGATAGCATATATGAGCAATTTGAAATTTAATAGTACCAGCAAATCACTCCAATGTTCGTATCTGCATATATTCCCACCAATATAGTGTGCTTTTTGTAAAGAATCATTTGTGTGTGTTTCTCACCCTCACTGGACTCAAGTCCTCTCAAAGGCAAAGACGGTGTCTAACACATCTTTATGCTTGTGGAGGGTACACAAATAGACCCTGTAAGAATGTGTGGATAAACTAATAAGCAAAAGAAATGTGAATGAGTCAAGAGCTTCTTTAACCTCACACTAACTCTATAAGACAGACATTGTTTGCAGTTTAGAGGAGGCCCTGAGATTAATATTTAATGTTCCTAGGATAAGCGACTTCACTTTCACTTTTCACTTCCATGCATTGGAGAAGGCAATGGCAACCCACTCCAGTGTTCTTGCCTGGAGAATCCCAGGGACGGGGGAGCCTGGTGGGCAGCCGTCTATGGGGTCGCACAGAGTCAGACAAGACTGAAGGGACTTAGCAGCAGCAACAACATTTATACAACAGTTTAAAAAACTTGTACAAAAGTTGTTTGATACAACTGAGATGAGAAGGGACTTAGCAGCAGCAGCAGCAGCAGGATAAATGAGTAAATCTAAGATGGGCTCTTGTTCTGGCTTTACCTTAATCAGCCCTGCCCTGATCTTTTGGGGCATCAATTTCTTTACCTCACAATGAGTAGTGAGGTAATGATTCTGCAGGTTCCAGACGAAAAATAATTATAGAGTAAAAGGTCAAATAGGTACCGATCAACAATTTCACATGTATTTAGTTTAGAAGGCATTTCATGCCTTAAACATAACACAAATAATTAATAACCCTCTTGGTTGTTGAAATAAATTCTGGTAATATAATCATGAAACTTTTGCACAGGGATATGGACTTCGAGGGATTTTCACATCCAAGAACTCATTTGGTATAGTAAAGACAATGTGTGAATGAATATGCAGCTTCATATTTTGTTGAATTGATTCTTGTAAACTACTCATGAAAGGAGAAACTTGGTCAATGATTTTAAGACTGGATAAACATCAAGGAACTGCATTCCCTATCTCAGTTCTTCCCCTTAGCCACAGGGAACATCATCACTGTTATTTCTAAACTTATAACAGTCTTTCTGTTTTTAATACTTTGAAGATACTGGGGTATGCTATCGGAAATGGTCAAAGTTAGAATATAGGAAAAGGAAAATATAAGAAATTCCCTCTTATTTACATAGCACAAGCTGTTTTGCATCTGGCAGCTTCTTGGCTGATCACCTCAAGTGTTCTTTCCCTTGACCTTTGATTCCCTCACATTGCTTTCATCCAGGTGCATCCATCTATTGAACCCCAATCCAGTGTTTAATGCTGGTGATTTACTTTCTCATTTGATATGTTTGTTTGCAGTGCAGGAGTGGTCTAGTGGGGTGGGGATGTGAGGGGCATTTAACATTCTTAACTGGAACACACGTTCCTTCACATTCTGGACCCCATGTATCCAATAATATTCATCTTCTTTCTTATGTCAAGCTTTACATATGGTCTCAAAATATACAACTGCCAGGAGCTCCTTAAGCCACCTGGTTTTTTCCTCACCTGAATGTAAGATACTTCAACCCGTATGTTTCCTCTCCTTCAGCTGAATAAGTCCTAATCTGTGTTGACACCTCTCCTCTCCTCTGGAATTCTTCCTCTCATGCCAGAGTCCCCTTTGTGCACTTTCCACAATTGCTTTATTGTTCATTATTAGGGTGCCTATATCTCTCCCTTGACTGTAAGCTGCATAAGGGAAGAGACTGAATATAGTCATCCTTTTTTTTTTTTTTTTTTTTACAAATATACAACTGGCGCATAGAGACTGCTTGCAATTGTTGAATGAAATACAGCTCTATTCTTTTTACACATGAATTTCTAAAGCCTGATAGATGGCTTATCTAGATAAGGCAAGTGAATAAAGTGGTACCTCCAAGGTCAGACCTTGAATAGCTGGTAAAGCCAATCAATCCTAAACCCAGGTCTTCTAATAGCCCTGTCCAGTGCAAACACTACTGGCTGCCTTGGTTGATGTCTAGATTGTCCTTAAAGAACTTTGTGTTTTCTGCCTTTCAGGGTGGACCAGCAGGGTCCATGGGACCTCCAGCTGCACCCTCCTCATTCCGCCCTGAAGATGAGCTCGAGCACCTGACCAAGAAGATGCTGTATGACATGGAAAATCCACCCACCGATGAATACTTTGGTGAGTGGGGTCTAGAACTGACTTCTGAAGTAAAGGTTCTGTTCTGTTTTCCTTAATCAGTAATTAGGAATAGTATCAGCTCCACTGGTAGAGGCTTTGAGTCTTGATGCACTGGAGTTGGTACACACGTGCACACACCTGAGTGTTCTGGATACTGCTTTGTGAAACTACTGTACATGTGATATCTGTTTAGCTTGGACTAAAATTTCAGGAGTTATGCAGAGTTTCTTGAATTCAAGTTTTATTTTAAAAGTTAATATTTGACAATTTATTAGCTTCTCATTAGACAGACATAGGGTTTCTATGTGGGTTCAGGGAAATGGGAGACGTTCATTTACAAGATGGGGAATTGGGTGGTATCGAAACTCTTTGCTCTTAATTTTTTCCCCTATTTAGGAAGAGTTTATCTCTTTGTTTTTGTTTTGTTTTGTTTTTTTCTGCTCAAAACCTGTGAATAATTATCAATGGTTAATCCATTCAGTCCATTAGTGTAATGTCAATTTATAAAGTAAAAGCCAATTGCTGCTGCTGCTGCTGCTGCTGCTAAGTCGCTTCAGTCGTGTCTGACTCTGTGCGACCCCATAGACGGCAGCCCACAAGGCTCCCCTGTCCCTGGGATTCTCCAGGCAAGAACACTGGAGTGGGTTGCCATTTCCTTCTCCAATGCGTGAAAGTGAAAGTGAAAGTGAAGTCGCTCAGTCGTGTCCGACTCTTAGAGACTCCATGGACTGCAGCCCACCAGGCTCCTCCATCCATGGGGTTTTCCAGGCAAGAGTACTAGAGTGGGGTGCCATTTCCTTCTCCGATACGCCAATTACGAGGTATTAAAAATACATAACCTGTCCTGAAGGAGGTTGGAATTATTCAGAAAAGGCAAAAACAGCACACAAATAATTGATAGTCTAGGTATACCAGGTAGAGTTATAAGAGGGACTTAGGTCAAATGTTATAAAATGTAAACGCTCTCTGCATCAAGAACATCAGGGATGCTTTTGAGAAGAATTAATGGTTCTTGAACCTGGACTTGTTAAAGCAGTGCCTTTCACATTTTCTGTTTCCTTCCTAATCTGTTGGAGATCAATATCTCCACAGAGTATAATTAAAATTAGTTACTAAGAAAATGAAGTAAAAAGAATATAAACTGGAAGACAGAGTTTTAGCATTGTTATTTTTAACAGGAATAAATTACTCTATTAAGCTGCTAGAAGACTTTTGCCTGGAAAATCTCATGGACAGAGGAGCCTGATAGGCTACAGTCCATGGGGTTGCTAAAAGTCGGATATGACTGACCGTCTTCACTTTCACTTTTCACTTTCATGCATTGGAGAAGGAAATGGCAACTCACTCCAGTGTTCTTGCCTGGAGAATCCCAAGGACGGGGGAGCCTGGTGGGCTGCCGTCTATGGGGTCACACAGAGTCGGACACGACTGAAGTGACTTAGCAGCAGCAGTAGCAGCAAGCTGCTATAATATTTTATAAATACTGTCTGCTTCTGAACTTGTCTCTTCACAGAGTGTCTTAGTCCATCCACCATTCTGAGTAACCCTGCTGTAAGAACTTCTAGAGAGAAGATATTACATTTGGGAAGCAGTAGGATCAAAGGCAGAGAGGTGGAAAAATTGCCCAGGACTTTTACTTATTCAAATATTTTCTATTTTTATATCTTCCCACTTCTTATTTGAGAATATTTAATAACAAGCAAACTGAGGGCACTGGTCCAAACCCACATCATAAATGGACTGGATTAGAATATGAAAAATTTGGCATTTATTTGTATTCAGGAGACAGTGTATCTTAGCTAAAAGAGCATAATAGTGGGGATAAAGAGTCATTCTGATTCCTTTTCTGCCTTCCACCAGCTAAACATATTGGCCTGTTTCTCCACTGCCTCAGCCCCTTTTCCCAAATCAAGAGTGTGAAGCAAATGTTATTTAGTGTTTCTTTCATAGTAAGTTCACTATAGAAACATCATTAATGCAGAGAAGTGTACAAAGCTAAAAGTCGATAGAGACTAGCACAAGTGCATCTGTGTGTTCAGTCGCTTCAGTCTGACTCTGTGGACTGTAGCCTGCCAGGCTCCTCTGCCCATGGGATTTGCCAGGCAGCAATACTGAAGTGGATTGCCATGCCCTCCTCCAAGAAATCTTCCCAACTCAGCAATTGAATTCACATCTTCTGTGTCTCCCGCATTGCGGGTGGATTCTTTACCCACTGAGCCACCTGGGAAGCCTAACACAAATGGATAGAGAATAGTATAAAAAGAAAAAGTCTCTAGTTATATTGAAATACACTAAAAGTATATCATGCCCTTGTCACTGATATGGGAGAAGATCTTATATTGCGACCTAAGATGATAATTGAAAAAAGTTTATTAAAAGTGAAAAGTAAGGCCCTTTATTATCTGTATTAAGGTATATCAAAAACAAAAATGCTAACATGCCAAATATGTATGCTTCAATTATCATAGCAACAGAATAGATAGAAATAAACAACACTGACCATAGGTTGTGACTGTATTAATGAATATATAATAAGTACTCTGGGAAACATATAATTAAATATTATCTTTGCCTTCAAGAACTGTCCCAGCTCTACTACTTTCCATCTTAGACAATGCAAACAAATTGTTTACTCTCTACATCATTTTGTTTTGCTGTATTTATAACATGGAAATAATGGCTGTTTTATACTGTTACTGTGAGTATTGAATGAAATATTTACAGAAAACACTTAGTCAAGTTCTTGGCATGTAGAAATATACTCAATAATCAGAGTTATCCTATGCTTTACTTAAGAAAACAAGATATGCCCATTAAAAATCCATTAATAATGCTTGATTTAAAATTAAGTTCCAAGCAAAACTAGAACATATGTCACCAATCGATAAATAATCATTGCCAAATGAATGTTACAAACCACGAGAGGGAATGTGGAATAATGATTAAGTTTTATTGAGTGCTTACAATATGGCAGGACTATTATATACCATGTACTTTATAAGAATTTGTTCATTTCATCCTTACAGAAAAAGCTATAATCCTGTGAAGTAAATGGTATTATTATTTCCAGATTAGAAAACCAAGGCTCAGAAATGTTAAGTAATCTGCCCAATATCAACAGCTAATAAGTTGCAGGAGTGGATTAGAATCTAAAATCCAGGTCTATACAATTTTTTTTCTTCTAAAAGCTTTTCCCACAGCTTTATTGAAGTATACAAAGAACTTCACATAATGTGTATAATTTGGTGGATTTAGATGTATGGATACACGTGTTTTGCCATCACAGCAATTCAGGTAATAAACATATCCATCCCTTCCAAAGTTTAGTCTGGATATTTAGGAAAAGTTTTATGGAAGAGATTAGCTTTGGACAAATGGAAAATAAGAGATGGTATTCTCTTCTATGTTCGTGTTAAGTCACTTCAGTCTTGTCCGACTCTTGGTGACCCTATGAACTGTAACCTGCCAGGCTCCTCTGTCCATGGGATTTTCCAGGCAAGAATACTGGTGTGGGTTGCCGTTTCCTCCTCCAGGGGTTCTTCTTGACCCAGGGATCAGACTTGTGTCTCCTGTTTCTCCTGCACGTGTAGGCAGGTTCTTTACCACTAGCACCACCAAGTAGATAGAATGAACTATATAGATATAGAAACTATATAGAAAATATAAATTGATCCCAGGATGATTTAAGGAAAATTACTTCATATGGAAAACATCCACCAATGAACAGCCTATTATGTGCAGGCTGCTCTGCTGGGTAGGTGTTAAATGCACATGAAACAAGATAGACATGGGTCTTATATTTAAAGAAGCTTATTGTCTAATAGAGGATATGTGCAATGTTCTGGCATTTAATTAATAACGGAAGGCAGAAAGTGACAAGTAACTTATTCAAAGTTCAGCCAAATTCCTTTGAGAGTATAAAAGAAAGAGAGCAAATTATGAGGCAGGTATGGAAAGTGTTTATAGAGTAGATAAACTTTCAGTTGTTTTTTAAATTATGGCACTAGGACTTGGAAGTGCAGTGATAGTAGCGAAGTGATGTCATTTCTGATGAGCAGAATTTTAACATAAAAGGGAATAAAATCACTGGAGTGAAGCATCCATGTGGGAAGGAACAAGATATTGGGAAATAAGGTTAGAGAGGTAGGCTGGAACCAATAGCCTAAAGACCGAGTATTTTATCTTATGTAATGAGTCCCACACGTTGAGATAAAAGGTTATGAGAACTATTTCATGAAATGTGGTTAAGACTATGGTTTCCAAAGCCAGAATGCCTTTTCTACCTCTCATGGTAGGTAAAAGCAGAAAGCAAAGGATGAGTTAACAGGACTGTGGTTTACTCTTCTATTCTTTAAACATTAAATATTTCCCACGCACATTTTTCACACCTGCCTCTATGCTGGGTGCCAGGGACAGCGAGATGCAGGATCTCTGCCCTCAGGGGACCCACAAGTTCCTGGGAAGGATGGGAGAGAGGCAAGCATAGTAGGGATATCGGTGTGGCAGGGAGTGCGGCACTGTGTTGGGTCTGCCAGAGACACTATGTGAGCATAGACAGAGTTAAGTCTGTCTGAAGATGAAGGGAGGAAGGCTATGTATCATGTGTTTGCAACAGAAGGGCCTGACCCAAGAGAGATGAATAAGAGTCATCTCTTGTTCTCTATTAGAATTTTACCTTAGTTCCATTCTGGGCTGGAAATAGCATTGTTAATCACCACCTTAAAAGAATTTCTCACTCTTGCATTAACATTGCTAGCCGTACCTCAGCTGCTCACTTTTTCTATCACTTTGCCTATTTAATGCTGAAATTTTCATCGGCACTATAGCTGATTTGCTGAAGGTCATTAAGAGCTTTCATGTCAAAGATCTCCTATTAGATTATGAGCCATACCAGTGAGTGAGAGGGAACAAAATGTAAATAAATGGCATCAATGGAAAAGGTTCCCCTGTGGTCATGTTGGTTTTTCTCTGTGCAACTCCTAGTTTCTTTTTCCTTAAGTGGAATAATTTATGAATATATTTGGTTTTTTGTTTCGTTTTGTTTTTCATTATGGAGTTTCCCATCAGTTTTACCATGTTTTCTTTATTTAAAGAACTATAATTATGGTATGTTCAGAGTAGGGGAGGGATATCAAAAGGTCACCTCACGGACGACTTGAGTACAAAGGAGAAAAGATACCTTCACAAATAGAGTTTGGAAACTTTCTTAAGGCAAGTGATGAAACTTAGCATCACCAATACTAGGACAAACTGACATGTGCCAGCTGATTTGATGTAGTAGAAAGTATACAACATTGTCTATGTAATAGTCTTGCTGAAATATGTAACCTGAATCTAACCATTAGGAAATAGACAAATGTAGATGATGTGCCATTCTTAAAGACAATTGTCTTGAATTCTTTAAAAATGTCAGTGTTATAAGAGACTATTTAAGATTAAAGAAGATGAAAAAATACATGTCATTCAAATGCAGGGCATACATTTTGACTGGATCTGGATCAAAAATCAGGGCATTTGGGGAGAGGTTAGAGAAATTTAAATATGAACTATATATTAGATAATAACACATCAGTGTCAATTTTGTGGGTATGGTAATGGCATTGGTGTATAAAACAGTATCCTTGTTGTCAGGAGCAAATGTTGAAGTATTTAGAGTGAACTGTCATTATGTCAGCAAATTGTTTTGAAACAGATAGATAGATGTAAAAATACTGTGAGGAGGGCAGACTCATTTCAGATTATAACTACTAGAGATAATATAACTACACAGTACATCCTTTCTCCCCCACAAAAGTATTGAAGCCTGCCATAGATGAATTATCTTTTTATATACATGCTGTGTGGCATGTAGGATCTTAGTTCCCCAACCAGGGATCAAATCCGTGCTCCCTGGTGTGGAAGCAATAGATTGCTAACTATGAGACCACTAGGGAATTGCCGTAAATGAATTATCTTAACACTCCCTTCTTGGGCAGGAGGAGTAAAGAATCATTCCTGTGTCTTCTAAATTCGACTGTTTGAAAATTCCTCTTTCTTATGTATCTGTTTCTTTGTTTTCTACTGGACACATACCCTTTCTATTGTTGGTGAGATGATAAGCATTGTGGTGGTGATGACCAAAGCTGATGTTTACCTAGAGCTCTCCAAGTTTAAAAAGGCTATTCACAGTCATGGTCTGACTGATGGACCTGGTCATGACCTGATACAAAGAGCCAACTCATTGGAAAAGACCTTGATGCTGGGAAAGATTGAGGGTAGGAGGAGAAGGGGGCGACAGAGGATGAGATGATGGGATTGCATCACCGACTCAATGGACATGAGTTTGAGCAAACTCTGGGAGATAGTGAAGGACAGGGAAGCTTGGCGTGCTGCAGACCATGGGGTTGCAGAGAGTCAGACATGACTGAGCAACTGAACAACTACAATAAAAATGATGTTTTTATTTCTCTGATGAAGAAACCAGGATTGAGAGAGACTCAATGAGTTCAAGTTACACAGCGTAACTTTTTGGATTTGGACTTACTCGTCTTCATCTTAAGTTCATTCTGATTCGTTACCATTGCAAAAAGTTGTAAGCTGTCCCTGTAGTTAACTACTCCTGTCCCTTACCATTCTTTCCCAGGGCTTCTGTAGTTCTG
The DNA here is from genome assembly GCF_029378745.1 of Bos indicus. Classification (NCBI taxonomy): domain Eukaryota; kingdom Metazoa; phylum Chordata; class Mammalia; order Artiodactyla; family Bovidae; genus Bos; species Bos indicus. The sequence continues at coordinate 79,243,464 of NC_091760.1, read as the reverse complement.
ACTTCATTGTCACTGGCAAGATACTTTGACTGTCTTTAACTCCTGAATTACCTGGTGTAACTAAGCATAGACTTTTTGCCATGGCTCAGATACATACTCTGGAGAGATAGCCCACCTCATACTGCTCTAACAACCACATGAGTTGACTGTTGACCTCGGAGGAAGCAAATCACTGATAGCTACAACTCATCTTGTTTTCTCAAGCCATTTCTTGATAAAATATTATAAGCTAGAACCTTCAACTGATCTCAGCTGATTTTTTTATAATGATTTCATCCGAAAAGGTGCTAGTTTTAGTGTTCCATTGCCCCTCCTTTTCCATCCTCATCAAAAATTCTAACTGTTACATTATAATATTAGCTAAATGCTACCAAAGATGAACCATAAGAGAGCAGTATGATCAGTCCAGATCTTTGAAGGGAAGATAGCCTTTCATGTTCTGAACATTTTGCATCTACTGGACTTGAATTTTGGTTATATCAGATTCCCCAGTGTCTTTCTGGTAGCAGGGATGTACTTGAATAGGCCTTGAACACTATTTTGTAGGGGAGAGAGAGGAAATATAGAAGAAAACTGAAGATAGGAGAAGTTTTCTTTTAATTCAGTTAGCCACACAACAGAGCCTTAGCTCAAATCATTTGCAAGGCTACAGGCCTTGGTTCAAGTGCTTGCATCTTGGAGCAGCCTGTTTCCCTGGGCAACTAGAAGACTGTGTTTATGCTAGAAGAGACTCTTAGTGCCAGGGGTAGATACACAGAAAGAACAAGGGGTAATGAACTATAAATTATTATAATTTAAGGTCAAGTTCAGAACTTAAAATAGAGGGAGGATTTTTAAAACAGATATTGAAACTAATGGGGGAGAAAGTTATTGCTAGAAAATTGTGGAACTTAACAGCGCTAGTGGCCAACATTGGAGCTTATACATGGGTGCTAAGTTGCTTTAATCCTGTTCAACTCTTTGAAACCCTATGGACCAGAGCCCGCCAGGCTCCTCTGTCCATGGGATTTCCCAGGCAAGAATACTGGAGTAGGTTGCCATTTCCCCCTCCAGGGGATCTTCCCAACCCAGCAATTGAACCCACAACTCTTTCGCCGCCTGTATTGGAAGGTGAGTTCTTTACCACCAGCGCCACCTGGGAAGCCCTAGAGCTTATATTTTTCAGGTATTTTTGAGGGGGAAATAGGGGACGACAGAGGATGAAATGGTTGGATGGCATCATCCACTCAATGGACATGGGTTTGGGTGGACTCCAGGAGTTGATGATGGACAGGGAGGCCTGGCGTGCTGCAGTTCATGGGGTCGCAAAGAGTCGGATACGACTGAGCGACTGAACTGACTGTAAAGGACAGTTGAGTTTGTCTCTAGATATCTTTCAGCCACATCTGTGAATTTATCCAGGTGTTCTCCATGTTGGTTGGTATACCCAGAGCCTCTGAGTTTTGTGCTTTCATTCATTTTGAAAGAGAAAAGGTGTTGTAGGTGAGAGGTTCCATGTCTCAGCCTCTGACTACAGCATGACTCCCTCAAAAATAATGATATTCTGGCTGCACAGACCCTAAAGCAGAAGGCAATAATCTTGGAATACAGAATATCTGGAAGTGAATAATGGAATGTATCTGAGGATGGACTGAAAATATCTACCCGCTTATTTTGAAGCATGAAGCTGTAATTATCTTGGCAGTGTTTACATGGTGTTGTCTTATTCTTTCTTCAAAAAAAAAAAAAAAAAAAGACTGAAGTGTGTGAGTCTCAGAATCGTTTAGTGAGCTATTTGAAGAATCCCTTTGCCTTTAGACAGCACTAGGTAAATTCTCTTCATAAAACTTGGCGTTTATCTAAGTTTTGTTTTTGCTTATCTCTTGAGTATTGTTAGTGAGACATATTGAGAGTTTTTGCATAAAGCTGGAAGTTGGTTCTAGGGGAAGTAGCCTTTATTGCTTCAAAGGACAGTTGGACAAGAGTAAAATATGTGAGGCAGTGGGGACCTGGCATGAATCAAGCCATAAAAGAAGAAAGATTCAGATGGGCATGGCTATGATTACTTTATTGATAAAACCACATCATCACATTTGGTACTATGTATCTCCTCAATTGAGAGCAAGATGGAGGTCCCATGGATGCGCGTGAGTAGAAGCAAAATGCCCCAAACAAGGGGAAGATGGTCTATTTCTTCTCTATACTAGTAAGAGCAAAGGATAAATGAGCATGTCTAGAAGACTTAGACTAAGAGGCTTAGGAAACTGGAAACCACTATTGGAGCTACAGTTGAAGGAGCGGAGAAAGAAAACCTAGAGCCTTGAAACCTGTTGGAGAACTGCCGTGTCAAAAAGAAATTAGACTTAATATGTATTATTCCAAAGTCAGCAACAAAAGCAAGTGAGGGGAAGCTGGAAAATTTACATTCCATATAACGAATTAACATGTTTAAGTGACAGAGGAAATTTTTGGATGAGCCTAGGACAAAGCTCAATAATCCCTTGTTGAGGAAGTGGTGATAAGTATTCAAGCATTCATTGGACTATGAGATTAGATTTCAGAAATGTTATCCAACTCTGACCTTCTGTGACTTAGGCATCTCAGCTTGCCTGGGAATCAAGCTCTTGCATCTAATTTCCAGTGCTACCCAGTTTATCATTACTGCTACATGATTACAACTAACATTTATATAATGCTTTGTAAAACACTTTTATATTGTGTTTGTTATATCATTTAAGCTAGACAAAAAAAGAAAGAGATAGCTGCTCAGTCGTTTCTGACTCTTTGCAATCCCATGGACTATAGCCCACCAGGCTCCTCTGTCTGTGGAATTCTCTAGTTAAGAATACTGGAGCTGGTTGCCATTCCCTTCTCCAGGAGATCTTCCCAACTCAGGGACTGAACCCAGGTCTCCTACATTGCAGTCAGATTATTTACCATCTGAGCCACCAGTGAAGCCCTAAGCTCGAAGCTGCCCTGCAAAACAATGTGTTTGTTTCCATTTGGTATATGAAGAAATAGAGGATCTGAGTGATTAAGGGACTCCCCACTCCACCCCCCGTACTACTCATAGCTCCCATAAGCAGCGAGCCTACTGACTCCAGACTCTGCTCTCTCTCCACCCCATTACATCCTCTCAGCACCATGTTACTGGGTTGGTCATTGACTATGAGATAAATCAGTGAACATACTCTTTTTTTAGCTTCTTCATTGGTATAAAGAGAAACATGATTACTTGGAAAAGTTTTTAGAGGGTCTCATCTGGCAGGCTCTAAATAATTTGTGTCACTGTTTTTTTTTAATCATTATTATTTTGTGGCAAGAAAATGGTTTCCAAAGTGCTCCTGTCAATTACAAACTAGAAACTGATTCCAAATGGGAGCCTCTTTTAGTACAGATGGAACCTGGGGCCTTAAGGACCTTATTTTCACAGAAAAATGACCTAATTAATTAAAAACCCCAAAGTCACAGTGGAAGAATAAGTAGAAAATAAGTGGTTTAGAGAAAAGGTGGTATTGATTTGGGGAAAAATGAATTTCTTGATTTCGTTTCTCTCCATCTTTTCACTTAAGGTCTCTGTGGGTCATGGGAATAAAATGTCTTCTGTTAATGAGATATATTAGATATACTTCCTTTTGTGGTAGTGATTTCTGGTAAAACGTTTGCTCAGGGCAATATATGATTACAGCACTAAATAAATAATAATCCTAAGCATTTTATGTGTTCTATCTTAGTACACGTTAATTTTTAATTAATTTGGCTACATGGTGTATTTTTAAGCATTGATGTGGAAACCTAGACTTGTAGTATCATAAAGAATCATTAAATCTTAGAAACTATACAGGACAGCCTTTCATTTTCCCGAAAACTAAAGCCTAAATGACTTGTTCAAGGTTGTAAAGCTGAGACTGTTTTGAACTCTATGGCCAAAATCCCCTTTCTGAACAAAGGATAGAAATTAGTCTCTGCTAGTGAGTAAAGGCGGAGAAGGCAATGGCAACCCACTCCAGTACTCTGGCCTGGAAAATCCCATAGACAGAGGAGCCTGGTAGGCTGCAGTCCATGGGGTTCCTAAGAGTCGGACACGGCTGAGTGACTTCCCTTTCACTTTTCACTTTCATGCATTGGAGAAGGAAATGGCAACCCACTCCAGCGTTCTTGCCTGGAGAAGCCCAGGAATGGCGGAGCCTGGTGGGCTGCCGTCTATGGGGTCGCACAGAGTCGGACACGACTGAAGCGACTTAGCAGCAGCAGTGAGTAAAGGAATGGCAGGGCTGTTCACAAAGGTGAGGAAGTAGATTGGGCCTGCTATTTTTGTGAACCCAGACTGGGTTACACCTTATTCAAACTTCGGTTAAAAATACATTGCCCAGTGGAGAATGGAGGGAGGTGATATATGTATAATCATTGCTGATTTGAGTAGTTGTATGGCAGAAACCAGCACAACATTGTAAAACAAATTTCCTCAAATTAAAAACAAAGAAAAAAAGAATCCACTGCCCATAAAAATGATAAAATGATAATAACTTGTTAGAACCTATGTATGTATACTTGATTTTCAAATATAAATGAACCAAGAATGAGTGAGTGAGTGAAGTCACTCAGTTGTGTCCGACTCTTTGTGACCCCATGGACTGTAGCCTACCAGGCTCCTCTGTCCCTGGGATTTTCCAGGCAATAGTCTTGGAGTGAATTGCCATTTCCTTCTCCAGGGGATCTTCCCAACCCAGGGATCGAACCCAGGTCTCCCGCATTGTAGACAGACGCTTTACCATCTGAGCCACCAGGGAAGTCAAATGAACCAAAGAGATTGCCAATATCTTTTTCTCATACTCATCAAGTTACTTGCTTGTAGCATTTATTGTTTACCTCATTAAGATGTAAGTCTGATTGAAGGTAGTTTTTGGTTAGTATACCACTGTGTCTCTATCTTTAATCCTGGATCAATTCCTGATACATAGGAGATGTTTAATATTTAATTAATTAATTAATCCACGAAAAAAAAAAATTGTGAGCAGACATTCCATATCCCATGGGTCAGGACATGGTATAAACTACAAAAAAAAAAAAAAAAACTGCATTTATTTAACCTATGTTTATTTAGCACCTTATGGAATCATAAATTGTTACAGCTAGAGGGAATCTTAGAGGCTATCTAGGAAAATCCTCTCACTTTTAGAGATTACAAAAATAAGAGTTTTTTAGTTTCAAACCAATTGGTGACAGAGCCATGGATTATAACTCAAGCTTTCTAATTCCTTTTTAAATCACTTGAAGTCACTAGAGAATGTTTCAGGGAGAACAACACATGGTTGCTACAATCATTGAACTTCAGTCAAAGTTAGATTGATACCCTTGAACTTGATTTATCTGTTTTTCATGTCTTTTCTGTGGAAATTAAAGATTGAAATTGGCCAGTGTTTAGGTTATGTAGTTAGGATTTTCTGTTCTAAATTCTAAATTCCATTTCTTTCACTCTGGGCTTCCTTTGTGGTCCTGGAACCCAGGACAATCTCTTACCTCCTCAATTTTCTTCTGTCCTAATCCAAATAGATCAGATGAGCAGGGAATCACATTGGGAAAACATCCTTTCTCCATGTTTACTTGTGTTTTCCATAGCAAACAGTTGTGAAAGGTTGTTCTCTTACATTTCACCCCTTCAAGACTGGGAAGCATCACCCAGGATCCGTGTTTCATACTTACAGTAGATACCTACTCATTTTGTTGCATTGGGATCGCCATTCTCTTTATCAAAGAATGAGAAGAAAAGTAGAAAAGAAAATTTTGCTTTATAATCAAACATCCTTTTGTCTAATCACATGGAAATAAGCTTGATATCTTGAGAGAGAAAGGCTGGGGGGCACACATTGTGTATGGCAAAAGAAAGTTTCAATTTGTAGATTGTCTGTGGTTGTGTATTGAGACATGGCAGAGCTGATACCCAGACCTACAAGTGCTTATTCTGCCTTTTCTGATCTTAAACATACCAATACAGATAACTGTGAACTCAACTCCCTTTCCCCTCCAAACCACCCTTCTTTCCCCCAACCTGAACTTTCCCCACAACTTTCTCTAAAGCACACAGATAATCATCTCCTTCCAGACTTTGAAGTGACATTAGAATTGTCAGAAGGCATAATTAATTGACTGTCAGCAAAGCCATTGTTTGAACATCTGCAGAGTTCTACTTGGTAGACATCTGTTGTACTTTCAATTAAACAGATTCACTCATCTACAAATATTGATCGAGTGCTTACTATATACCGATCATAGAAGTGTGTGCTATGGGAGACAAAAGAAATAAAGTAACAGAATGACCAAGGAGAGAAAGCATTTGTTCAATCCTTTAACACAAAGAGCTTTGATAGGAAACAAATTACATGACTGGCGGCGTAAAATACATACTTTTTCACCCAGATTCAGGGGGTTTTACCACTATTGCCACCTGACCTGTGCCACATTAAATGCCAGAGGAGTCCACCTATTGCTGGGGAAGAAAGAGATCTATCGGTGATGTACTATTTGTGGATTGAGTTTTCAGTAAAGACAATTGAATGCTTTAAGAGGAAAGTAAGCAGAAAATACCCAAGGCCAGTAAACTGAGAAGTTCCAGAAGCAAGTCCAAATTAATGACCGTATCCTGATTTTCTTCCTAATTTTGCCTCTGATGCCAGTCATGTTACATTAAATTCTCCCAGTTTCATTACAGCACTGCACAGTTCTGGTCTCAGCCCCCATTTGGTTCTCTATCAAAACTTCAATTTATCTGAGTCCTGGACCTGGCTTCACTCCTACCTGGAGGTAAACATCGCTTATTAAAATTCAACGAGAAAGGACACAAACACTGTACAGGAGTGACTTGCTGAAGGTTAAGATGCTGCAGTAGGCAGGAGGCAACTGAAAACAATTATTAACCACTACCTCTTCAGTCTCTCTCCACACACACAAACACATCATTCAGCCCTAGAATCATGGCACAGTTAAAGAGCCAGTTACTAACTTCCAACTTGAAAGCTTCCCATTCCTTGGTCATTGGAAGCCACCATCATAATTTTCACCAAATATGCAATAATATCAGAGAAGGAAATGGCAAACCACTCCAGTACTCTTGTCTGGAAAATTCCATGAATGGGGAAGCCTGATGGGCTGTAGTCCATTGGGTCACAGAGGGTTGGACACAACTGAGCGACTTTACTTTCTTTCTTTCTATAGGTCCTTTTGGAGAAGGAAATGGCAACCCACTCCAGTGTTCTTGCCTGGAGAATCCCATGGACAGAGGGGCCTGGTGGGCTACAGTCTATGGGGTTGCAAAGGGTTGGACATGACTAAGCAACTAACACAAACACACATGCAATATATCTATATCTATTATTTGCCCATCATTTTTGTTTAAATCAGCTCATTTATTTTTTAACCTATTTTATCTTCATGTCAATAATATCCATAATTTTATTTTAAGGACTAAGTACTTGTTGCTTTCCCCATAAAAGACATGAAAGCAAACACCGTAATTAAATTTAGAATGTTCATCCATGAACCCTCTAATGTTCAAAATATTGAGAAATGTGGGTATAACTCAACCAGAAGATAAACTATTGGGACATTATGGTGAAATGATGTCCTCAAGGTTATCAACTGAGTTGTGTTTTTTGTTTTTTTTTTAATTTTTACAGCCAGCATCATCATCTTATCATGAGAGGCAGTGTAGTTGTATAAAGAATCAGGCATCAAGTAATCAGAGGCCAGATTCTGGGCTGATCTCTGTCCCATAATCTTGTGACATCTTAGGCCAGTCCCTTTTCCATGGACCTCATCTCTCATAGACTTCATGATCTCTTGGGATCCTTTGGCCTTTTTCTTTACTTACCTCAAATACTTTTCATATATTGTTGTCTATACACTGTTAAAACATAGGCAGGTAGGAAAATAACTGCCCTGTGTAAGATTACAACATTGGTTGCCTCAGAAGAATTGCCAAAGAAACTCGAGAATTATATTTCCTACACTATTTTGCACTCTGCTCAGTACTGTTCCTCATTTCCTAAGGTTTATGAGAAGGTTCACATCACATTGTCAGTTAATAAACATAAAATAAAATTGTAGAATATAAGGAATACTGTGTACTGAGTTGACTATTCAGGCATCACTATTTAAGAATATTCTGGGTTTAATATATTGTTCACTAAGTATACCTGGAGTACATAAATAATATTAATATTTGTAACCATTAATGTGATAATGGTCTTCAGTGTAATATAGCACTGTTATTAAAATAAATAATTCATCTTCTGTTACATGGCATAGTGAAACCAGAACTGGACTTGGAGTCAAGAAACCCAAGTGTAAGTCCTGTATCTCTGTGTAACACTGGAGACTTTTGACATTTGCATTGTGCTTTAGAACATATGCATCATTTAAAAACATTCTTTCATAAGTTTTAAGTCTAGAGTTATCATTTTGCCAGAGAAATCAGCTTATCCAAGGACTGGTTAAGAGATGGAACCTTTTTTTTTTTTTTTTTGGCTGTGCTGTGCATCATGTGGTATCTTAGTTCCCCAACCAGGGATCAAACCCATGCCCCCTGCATTGGAAGTGCAGAGTCTTAATCACTGTACCTTCATGGAAGTCCATGAGCCAAATTCTTATTGTAGGTTTTCTGGATTAAATTACATGTACCTTAAGCAACTTTATATAACCTCTTAACCTTTTTGAGTTTCACTTATTTCAACTAATAATAAACATTACCCCTGTCTATTTTATATAATTATTGTGATGAGTAAGCTAAAGAAATAGATGTGAAAATGTATGCTAAACCATAACAACTCAAAAATTTAAGAGATGTCAGTATTACTTCCCAATGCAGCGTCTAACTTGATTTATGCCACTTATGATTAGTGTGTAATAATCAGCTGCTCTGAATTTTTAATGTCAGTGTTTGTCCCTGTTTGAATTAACACTTTGTGTTTTCTTATGATGTCCTCTTGTTATTGGAATGTCATTACAAAAAACTGTTTTTCAGTCATTGTGTGAGAAAGCAACACACAAAGCATACCACAATATTCTCATTTGCTGAGCAAACTACTCTTGCTTTTTAATGTGGAATGCAGAAGAACTAATTGAAAAGAGACAAAGATGAATTTTGACTCAGATTGTGCAGGATGAATCATAACCCACTTTCTCATCTGAGATGTGAAGAGAAAAAATTAAAATAAAGCCAGCCACCACACAGCTTTACTGTCAGTGTCAGCATAATCAATATAGAATGTTTTTCAGCAGAACAAAGAGTATATTACTACTAGGCTAAGAATTGCAGATAGTAGAAAATATGGTTAATTTTTTTTTCTTTGTCTGCTGATTTTTTTTTTTTCCTTCCTTTGGTTAAAGCATTCTAATCAGGAGAGTTTGGGACTCATCAGAAGTTGTTGTCCAAACCATTCAGAAATGTACCTGTGATCTCTATTGAATAATTAGAGGCCAATCACAGCTGGTGCAAGCTTGGACCGCATCTGATCCTGGTTTCCTTTGTCAGTTCAGTAGGAAACAGGCAGACAGCAAAATAGGAAATACCTGGACAGTGTACAATTGCTGCTTCCTTGAATTTAACTTACTTGGGTTATGATGTTAATGATTAAAGAAAAATGAAGGCTTTGTCCTCCTGGAGTCCAGGATCCAGATATATAATCTACCTTACTTGCAAGTGGAGCTTTTTTGTAAAATGGTTTTGTACAAATAGAAAGGTACTATAACCTACCTTGGGACATAGTCTCCAATTTAAAAGTCAGCAGTAATTTCATATAAATGTTTGTTACTGTTGTATTTTATTCATAACTTTTGGGCCTTTTTTTCTTATCTATATAAGCACACACATATGTATATATATTGTATATACTATATAATATACATAATATATGTTGGTACCTTCCACTTTACTGTAAGGTCATTGTGAAGAAAGACCACATCTTCCTTATCTTACTCTTCTCTGAAGAGCAACACAAAGAGTAGAGCTAGATGAAGCCTTAAATCTCTCTCTGCTACTCATCAAGACTTCTGCTTGGAGCAGAGGTTCTCTAGTTTGACATGATTCTAAATATCCCCATTAATGGTTCTGTTTACAATAAAACTACCATACACTGAGCACTTATTATATACTACATGTATACAGGTTTTACATGTATTATACATATTTCATGACTGTAACACAGTGAGGTGTAGGCACTCTTTTTTCTTACCGATGAGAAAATTGAACCAAAAAGAAGCTAAATAATTTGCCCAGGATCTATTAATTGTTGGAGCTGTAATTTGAACCCAGAGTCTGCCTCCTAACCACTGTATGTACTTTGTCAATGACTATAGCTTGCAAAAGCTCAGCTAACTAAGCGTGGCAGAAGATTTGGGCCACAAAGCCTGTGCTCATCATATGGCTTTTCTACTAAATCCCTTTCTTTTTCTCCCTCTGCTTCTTTTGGGGGACTCTTTTAGTATGATTTGATTTTCTCTAGTTGAAGAGTCCCTCCACTGGCCAAGCAACGGGTCAAAATCCCTGCAGATGAGCCTTCTGTTGGCACTCTACCAGATGTTTGCAGTGGCACTGTCTTGGCTCCCCTACAAGGATGATAGTGCCCACATGGGCCACTTACTCCAGACAATATAAGGCAAATGCTAAATGTAAAACTATTTCTGTTAACAGCACTTGAAAAATATGTTTATATTCCTCTGTTCCCGCTTGAATTTGAAACCTGGTTCTTGTGATTTTAGCATTGTCTAAATGCAGAAACTCCCTTCTCCCAACATTTCATCCCAATCGATGAAGTCTTCTTTCACACGTGGGAATAGTTACTTGTAACTTTCAACAATCCATCCACAATGGCGTCTTCTAATCCAGTGAGCCTTAGAAAAAGCCAAGTTCACTTTCACTGTCAAATTAGAAATGAGAGAGAGCAAGGAGAAGGGAACTTATCTTGAAAATAAGGTCATCCTATTGACATATCATCAGGTAGAAGAGTTCAGTGCAATAGCTAGCGATTGGCTCACTCAGTCGGAAGCTGATGCTATTTTAGGCTGTCAGCAGGAGTGTCAATGTATCTGTGAATTTTGGCATTTTATTTCATTAAGGTGGTTCAGGAAGCCAGACACTGATTAACTGATTCTTCGACTTATTCCCACTCCTAATTTTGGATGTGTGGTGTCTTCAAGCAGCTGTTGTGACACCCTGATGCTAAAGAAAACTTCTCTTGTGCTTCTCAAGCAATCCTGGGAACAGTCTACCCCACATCCTACTATCCTGGAATCTCCCCTGAGCTACCTCTCTGGTCACAGGTGGTATAGGGATACAACGCTTCCGGATGTCCTCTGGCTGACTAAGGAAATACAACTCAGGTGTGTGTCCGGCTGCCTTCCATGTGGTGTCTGTCATAGCAGCACTCTCACAGATACATTAGGATCGAGGTGCATCTTCATTTGGAGATCACGTAAGAAGATATGGAAGAAATGCCCTCAGCACTGTGGTTACTGTCAAGGTCAAGAGATACCCTAGACAGGCCACAAGATGTGTTTAGGTAAGACTAGGCCAATTATAAACTTTGTCTTGTTGGTAGGGATTTGGAATTTGATTCATTTGTAAACATGCTTTAAATGAGAGGAAGAATAAGGATATCTAAATAGACATTTATGGTATTTGTTTGCTTGTTTATTTGTTTATTCAGTAGTTATTGAAGGCCTACTCTGTGCCAAGCACTGTGCTGAGCATTTCCATTAAACACTGGTCTACAAAATAGAAACAGAATTTTTTTAAAAAACTGAATTACAATATGATAAATGTACTCCTGGAGTTAGGTGAAAAGTCTTACAAGGGGAACAAAGTTAGAATGGCTTACTGTGATTGGAAAAGTGGGGAAAGGTTTTCCACTTTAGATAATGTTGGGACTGAATGTGGTATAATTTTCCAGGTAATCCATGAATTTAAGGGTATTTCAGATGAACGATTCAATGATCTCAGTACAAAGAGACCAACAGAGAATTACAAAATGTGCAGAATGACTAGGGTATTGGAGTGGAGAAATGGGACTAAAAGTCTGATCAGTGGTCAGATCAAAGGGATTTTTGTTTCCTACTAAAGAGACTGAAATCTGTGCTAAAGTCTCTGAGAATCCATGAAGGATTTAAACAAGGGAACAACATGATCTGATAGACATTACTTAAAGCTCATGCTGGATTCTTTTGGGGAGTGGGCACTAAACAGGAGGTGATTTGGACGACTGAAGGTCATTTGCATTTGTTTAAGACGATAATAAGCAGCCTGATCCAAGATAGTCATGTAGTGAGGATTCAGGGGAGAATGAGAAGGTTGTGTGAAAGCTTATTCCTGAGCTGTCTTCAGGGGATAATGACAGTAAGTGAGGTAAGAAAACAGAAGTTCAGTCGTGACATGCTTCCGGTCCCCAAGATCCTCCTTATCCGGAAGCAATGTAGTTCTATGTGTCAGTGCTTATTGAGCACCTGCCTTGGGCACCTACTGTGTGAGCACCTACTGTTGTAGGCATTGACACAAAAGCAGAAGACAGAACAGACATAGTGCCCTATTAGAGGCTTCCGTTTTAGTCAGGGCGACAACACACAAAGAAGTCAAACACATCATATATCAGGTGGTGATACATCCTTTAGAGGGAGACTAAGAGGAAGAAGGGGGAGAGTGGATACATCAGTGGTGGTGGGGGTGGAAGTAACAGTAGATAATGTGACAAATGTAATTGTGAGGTTCCTCTTGCTGGTGAAATCTGGCCTGCCTAATTTTGTTTCCTTTCCATTCATGTTTTATAAATTTTTTCTCCTAAACAAAGGAAATAAACAGCAATAGCAACATAAACATTTATAAACACAGAAGTGTAGACACAATGGTTTGTGTTGCCAACATAACACATGCCAGGAACAACAAAAGAAAACAGCAGCCAAAAAAGTAATTTTTTTTTAAGTTAAAAAAAAAAAAAAGGAGGCTCCCTCAGACACTAATTCTTGTCATTCAAAACGCTGGATAGTATGAGTTAGACATTCATAGAAAGGAAAGAGGTAATATTTGAACTGGGATAATAATTCTGATTTTCAATGTGGGAGAATCTTGGATTTAATCCAAATCTTTTCATTTAGATGGAGAAAGAAAATGACTTACTTGAGGACACGCAGGTGGGTCTAGAATTTAGGTTTCCTAACAGTTCATTTAGAATTCCTTCCATTAGCCACCATACCAAACAGGCCCAAAGTTTGGGATCTGGGATGGGATCTGGCTTGCTGGCTTTAAATTTCTACTTTTCACTGTGGCTGTAAGCAATTTTTACCTCTCTACACCAGTTACCTCATTTGCAAAATAGGGATGATTATAATAGTATTTATGATAGCATGTTTTAGGATTACATAAGTTACTATTAGTTCATGTAAATTATTCACAACACTGCCTAACACACAGTTGGTGTTCAGAAAAATATTCACTGTATTATTACAATACTAAGGGTATTAGAACAGGGTATTAGAATAGGTTCTTTAGGCTTTGTGTGTTTGGTTATAAACTTAAAGCCAATCTCTGATGATGGCCACACATATGCTCTTCTGGAATTTCCAGTTAAGATAGTAAAATACTAACAAGTTCCCTTGGGTCACTGAGTAAATATGGAACACATGAAAATGAATTAGATACTCATTTCACTCACATTAGTTCTAGATAATTCATTCTAGAGCTGAGTTATATGAGATTCTAAACCTGAAATGGCACCCTAACCTTTAAAAACAGAAAAACGTCTGATCCATTTATGTGCATCTAGCATAGATTATGGAGAAGGCGATGGGACCCCACTCCAGTACTCTTGCCTGGAAAATGCCATGGACAGAGGAGCCTGGTAGGCTATAGTCCATGGGGTCGCAAAGAGTCAGACACGACTGAGCGACTTCATTTTCACTTTTCTTCTTCATGCATTGGAGAAGGAAATGGCAACCCACTCCAGTGTTCTTGCCTGGAGAATCCCAGGGACGGGGGAGCCTGGTGGGCTGCCTTCTATGGGGTCGCACAGAGTTGAACATGACTGAAGCGACTTAGCAGCAGCAGCAGCAGCATAGATTAGCCTCATAACCATTTAATAAGTACTGACTATGTTGCAAGCACTATGCTTGACTGTTTTACGCAGTTGATCATACTTAATCCCCCTACAGGGAGGCATGTGTATGTGGATTTTACAGATGAGAAAATTCAGTCCAAAGGCAGTTCAGTACCTTGTCCAAGGTCATGCAAATGAGATAGTAAGAAGCACAGACTAAATTTTCATAAACCTGTCTCCATTCTTGTTTGCTCAGCACATGACTTTTTGATGATGATACTTTTTCATAAAGTAGTTACTTATGCTTCAGGCAGTCTGCATCTTATACTACTGTTCTTTATAGGTCATTCATACTATTCATTCATAAAATTATAAAATCATAGGTTGTTTTTGCTGGCAGGATCTGGAGGGAGTTTCCTGGTTCTCAACTCAAGACTAAGAATCACCTGAAGGAACTTTATCACTCAATTTACACACCCACACACACCCACCTTGTACATACATTGTGATTCTGACATAACCTTAGGGCCACCTCTACTAAGAAAATGCTATTACTGTGAGAAAATTTAGCTGATGAAGTATGCCATATTCCCCAGGAGGTGGAAAGGGGAAAGAAAAGGGGGGAGGATTTGAGAATCACTGATAAATTTTCATGCAGTGAACAGTGAGAATCAGAGAATGACAATAACTCTCAATAACAAAATTGAGAATCAGAGAATGCCAATAACAATGAGCTGACATAACAGCTCATTTATGTCACATCAACCATTAGAACCTGGGCCCACTGATTTTTCAGGACTACGCAATTTTCTTGTTTATTCCTCAAAAGTGCCTTTGTGGAATGCCCTATGTCCTCCTTAATGGTTCTAGAGGAATATAAATAGGCAAAAGAAAAGGAGTGATTAATTTGTCAGAGTTCCCATAGCAAATCAGTTGGTCAAGAGAGGATAAGTTTGTTGTATTATGCTGTTCTCCACCTATTCACTTGGTGCTACTTAAGTAACAGCTCACCAATGTGGAATGTACATCATAATAGTAGGTTTGTGGGTTGCATAGCTTTTTTTGTGTGTATGTTTTCAATTTCTATTCCTTTGATAACAGAACAAATAGCAGAGATGACAAAACTCAGAAGAACTATCTCCTAGATTTTCTGTGATTTTTCTTCTCTATTGAATCAGTATATCTAGTAAATGACCCAGGAGATTATAAGGTGATTTGGTTTATTTGTTAAGTAGATATTTTTGAGAGCCTATTATATGTCCATCACTGACCTAGGTGGGTTGAACTATAAAAGTTGTTGTAAATCCTTTCTGGGAAAAAAATGTACTGTAAAGAATTAAATTCAGAGATCTTTGCTCCCAAGAAATTTGTAGACTACTACAGGCTGAAGAGTCAAAAATATGTAATAATTACTGTTGTTGTTGTCCCCAGTCCCTCAATCATGTCTGACTCTCTGCATACCCATGGATCAAAGCCTGCCAGGCTCCTTTGTCCATGGGATTTCCCAGGCAAGAATACTGGAGTGGGTTGCCATTTTCTTCTCCAGGGGATCTTCCTGACCCAGGGATCAAACCCATGTGTCCAGTCCTTTTACACTGTGATAAATGTTATAAAGGAGCTTTCTGTATGTGGCTATGAGAATGTCTGGGAGTCTTTGGGTGACTGGGGAGATTACAGGATCCACATATTCAAGGCGGCACAGAATTTTTCCAGGTAGAAAAGGAAGGGAATGATGTTAGAGAAGAAACAGCATATTTAAAAGAGTAGAGATAGGAAAGCAGGGTGTATTGGGAACAGTAAGTGTCATAGACTTCTTATCAGAAGTTCTCTGGGACTAAAGCTGAGTTCAGTTGCGTGAGAAGTGTTAGGACATGAAGAGTAGACAACCAGAGGTCCCTGCTGAAATATCTGCTGTAATTTTTCATAGAAAAGATCTTTTGTATCTTTTGCTGTGAAAAAATGGAAAATTGTTGACTATTGTTAAATGGAAGACATTATCAGATTTAGCGATTTATAAAAAATTGAGGAAAGAGCCACTTTTATTTCTATGTAACATTACTAGTAGCCTAGATAATTTTATAGAGGCAGATCACAAGGGATAATGGAGCCGGAAATTTCATGAGAACAGATTTAAGTGACTTGTGGGGTGAGAAAAAAGATATGGCTATCTTTTTACTTATAGTTCAAAACAGGAAGTGCCTAGGTATGCAAAAATGCAAGTCAAGTCAATGATGTTTTTGGTATGTTTTGTGTGTATTTTGCTTTTTGCACATCAGCAATACTTCTGCTGAATACTGCTGTGTGACTGCTTCACCAGATTCAACTGATGGAGGACCATCAGGTTTTTAAAGTGCATCATATGAACCTACAGATTTAAAGGTGACTCTTAACTTTCAAAAAATACACAGATCTACAGAAAATCACTGTATGTATATGTGTGTGTATGTGTGTGTGTGCGTGTCTGTTGTTTATACAAGTAGAAAACATTTCAAGGTCTGGATGCCTCTAAAAATTTAGTATAGATGCATGTTTAGTATAGAAAGTATCTTGAAGTCATCTCCTAATTCTGTCATTTTTTTTGATTAAAAAAAGAAATGATATCCAGTGAGAATTAGGAGTCTAAGCCACAGCCACCAAGTAGCCATGCCCAGATTAAAACTTGATTCTTTCCATTATTATAAATCCATTATAAAAATGGAAGTCTCACTTTTGTATCGTTTATTTGCAAACTATTTGGTAGTTATGGATTGAGTGAATTATCTAAGGTAACATATCTTGGTACTCTTTGTAAATGTAGAAACAGTAAGAATATTTGAGGAATTTGGTAAAGAAGTATGTTTTACCATAGCAGCCTTACTTCAAATCACCTTTTTCAAGGGGAAGGAGGCAGGGCATGGGAAGAAAGAACATGAAGCCATCTCCGCCCCTCTTTGTTCTCAAATTGATTTGATATGACATGAGAGCGTATTCTGTAAACTATAAGGGTTTGTGTCAGTATTAGTTTATGAAGCCTATATAGTTTTTTATTGCTACTGTAACAAAGTACCAAAAGTGTAAGAGCTTAAATCAATACACACTTATTAT
This sequence comes from Bos indicus, assembly GCF_029378745.1. NCBI lineage: Eukaryota > Metazoa > Chordata > Mammalia > Artiodactyla > Bovidae > Bos > Bos indicus. Next base: position 79,226,323 of record NC_091760.1, on the reverse strand, counting down.
CTTAAAGTTCTTTTTTTTTTTTTTTCTTTGCTACTAATGGAAATACTTTATTTTTAAACATTGGGTCTCTGAGTATCTGAATTCTCAATCCAATTATCTTTCAAAGAGTCAATCAAGGAAGTCAGTGTACTAGGTACTGTCCATTCCCTTTTTAAAAATATATGTTTCTTTTGCCTGTCAGAGGTCTCGTTCAGTCGCTAAGTTGTGCCCACTCTTTGTGACCCCATGAACTGCAGCACGCCAGGCCCCCCCGTCCCTCACCATCTCCCAGAGCCCGCTCCAATTCACGTCCACTGAGTCAGCTAAACCACCAAACTGTCCCATTCTCTGTCATCTGCTTCTCCTTTTGTCTTCAGTCTTTCACTGCCTCAGGGTCTTTTCAAATGAGCTGGCTCTTCGCAACAGGTGGCCAAAATGCTGGAGCTTCAGCTTCAGTCCTTCCAATGAATATTCAAAGGTCTGTTGCTCAGTCACTCAGTCGTGCCCAACTCTTTGTGACCCCATGGACTGTGGCCATCAGGCTTCTCTGTACATGGATTCTCCGGGCAAGAATACTGGAGTGGACTGTCATTTCCTTCTCCAATTCAAAGGTCTAATTGGCCATAATTCAGGTGAGAGACTAGAGGAAGAGCATTTTCTTGGTGCTTTCAATACTTTTTTTTTTTTTTTTGTAGGTCAGAAATTACACAAGTCTCAAAGGGCTAAAATCAAGATGTTAGCAGGGCTCCAATCTCTTCTGGAGATTCCAGGAGAGAACCTGGACTGAAAGAAGGAAGAAGGAAATGGCAACCCACTCTAGTACTCTTGCCTGGAAAATCACATGGATGGAGAAGCCTGGTAGGCTACAGTCCATGGGGTCGCAAAGAGCTGGACACAACTTACGACTTCACTTTCTCTTTCAAAGAAGGAAGAAAGGAAGGAGAAGATTATAGGAAGAAATATGAGAGGGAAATAAATGTGTTAAAGAGTATCTGGGTAAAGAGAATAGGCTAGGGGGAAAGAATCTCTATCCTCAACCCTATGTCAATCTTAGGTAATCCTATAAAACTGCTGTGTTTCCTGGAAACAGTTAAGCCAGGAGCTGTGGAACTGAGTAGTAACTCTATGGAAGCCACTAAAAGTAAATAAGGAATCTTATGCCTGGTATCATGGGAAAGGATATGTTTATCAAAGCAAAGGTTCTTTCTGAATTAGAAAACAAACATGGCCCTCAAGTGAAAATGTATATATACCACCATAAAGAGTCAGGTTAGACACAATTCAGAATGAGTAAAGTTAGTCTGAGACCTGGGTAGGAGGAGAAATAAGGAAATGTGTTCTAATAGTCCTCAAGATCCACTTGCATTTACATCCAAAATTCCCTCTTCCAGGAACCAATGCAATGTAAATTGCTATATTAATGCTGCTGCTGCTAAGTCGCTTCAGTCGTGTCCAACTCTCTGCGACCCCATAGATGGCAGCCCACCAGGCTCCGCTGTCCTTGGAATTCTCCAGGCAAGAACACTGGAGTGGGTTGCCATTTCCTTCTCCAATGCTAGCTATGACAATTAGACAAATCAGTATTGATCATAAAAGCATATCCTACTGAAAAAAGACAGTTTTTAAGGTGTCTGATTCATATTTCTTCTTCATAAAATAACAATTAAATGTGTCTCCTACAATATTCAGATTTAGATCAAACAAAATACTATCAGTGAAAATGTTCTTTAAACTATTAGAGTTATAAATTTTCTTCTTTCTGCTCCTCATTATTCTATTGTTTCACATTAGACATCATTTATCTTCTCTTACTTAAGCCACAGAGAAAAGTAGGACTAGCCCTACTTTAGCCATTGGTATCAAAGTGGAAGAATATCCAGTGGAAATCAGACTCAGTGAAGAAGTGCCAGCTCTGGGTATCTTTGAGCTCCTACTGCAGTACTTGTGTGCACAGAGGGTTTGAACTTTGTTGCTTTAGGGATGATTACCTTTACAGCAGAACTAAATTCTAACCCAAATCTTATTATTACTGTTAATAGGCACAGCCTAAAAGGAGCATTTACAGTTATTTACAGTCCAATGCTATAAAGAACAGTGTTGCATAGGAACCTGTAATGTCAGGTCCATGAGTCAAGGTAAATTGCAAGTGGTCAAACAGGAGATGGCAAGAGTGAACATCGACATTTTAGAAATCAGTGAACTAAAATGGATGGGAATGGGCTAATTTAATTCAGGTGACCATTATATCTAATACTGTGGGCAAGAATCCCTTAGAAGAAATGGAGTAGCCCTCAGAGTCAATAAAAGAGTCCAAAATGCAGTACTTGGGTGCAATCTCAAAAACAACAAAATGACCTCAATTCCATTCCAAGGCAAACCATTCACTATCACAGTAATCCAAGTAGATGCCCCAGCCAGTAATGCTGAAGAATCTGAAGCTGAACAATTCTATGAAGAGACCTACAAGATCTTCTAGAACTAACACCCCCCTCCCCCCCCCACACACACACACACAAAAGATGTCCTTTTCATCACAGGGGACTAGAATGAAAAAGTAAGAAGTCAAGAGATACCTGGAACAAGCAAGTTGTACAGATCTTGTACAAAATGAAGCAGGGCTCAGGATAGCAAAGTTTTGCCAAGAGAATGCATTGGTCATAGGAAACACCCTCTTCCAACAACACAAGAGAGGACTCTAAACATGGACATCACCAGATGGTCAATACTACAATCAGATATATTATATTCTTTGTGGCCAAAGATGGAGAAACTCTATAGTCAGCAAAAACAAGACCGGGAACTGACTATGGCTCAGACCATGAACACCTTATTTTTTTTTAGTATAAATTTATTTATTTTAATTGGAGGTTAATTACTTTACAATATTGTATTGGTTTTGCCATACATTGACATGAATCCACCACGGGTGTTCATGAGTTCCCCATCCTGAACCCCCCACCCACATCCCTCCCCGTACCATCCCTCTGGGTCATCCCAGTGCACCAGCCCTGAGCATCCTGTGTCATGCATCAAACCTGGACTGGAGATTCATTTCATATATGATAATATACACGTTTCAATGCCATTCTCACAAATCATCCCACCCTCACCTTCTCCCAGAGTCCAAAAGACTGTCCTATACATCTGTGTCTCTTTTGCTATCTCGCATAGAGGGTTATCGTTACCATCTTTCTAAATTCCATATATATGCGTTAGTATACTGTATTGGTGTTTTTTTTTCTGGCTTACTTCACTCTGTATAATCGGCTCCACTTTCATCCACCTCATTAGAACTGATTCAAATGTATTCTTTTTAATGGCTGAGTAATACTCCATTGTGTGTATGTACCACAGCTTTCTTGACCATTCATCTATTGATGAATGGTTGTTTCCATTCATCCAAGACATTTAGGTTGTTTCCATGTCTTGGCTATTATAAACAGTGCTGTGATGAACATTGGGGTACATGTGTCTCTTTCAATTCTGGTTTCCTTGGTGTGTATGCCCAGAAGTGGGATTGCTGGGTCGTATGGCAGTTCTATTTCCAGTTTTTTAAGGAATCTCCACACTGTTCTCCGTAGTGGCTGTACTAGTCTGCATTCCCACCAGCAGTGTAAGAGGGTTTCCTTTTCTCTACACCCTCTCCAGCATTTATTGCTTGTAGACTTTTGGATAGCAGCCATTCTGACTGGTGTGAAATGGTACCTCATTGTGGTTTTGATTTGTATTTCTCTAATAATGAGTATGTCTTCTTTGGAGAAATGTCTGTTTAGTTCTTTGGCCCATTTTTTGATTGGGTCATTTAGTTTTCTGGAATTGAGCTGCACGAGTTGCTTGTATATTTTTGAGATTAATTCTTTGTCAGTTGCTTCATTTGCTATTATTTTCTCCCATTCTGAAGGCTGTCTTTTCACCTTGCTTATAGTTTCCTTTGTTGTGCAGAAGCTTGCAATTTTAATTAGGTCCCATTTGTTTATTTTTGCTTTTATTTCCAATATTCTGGGAAGTGGGTCGTAGAGGATCCTGCTGTGTATGTCGGAGATTGTTTTGCCTATGTTCTCCTCTAGGAGTTTTATAGTTTCTGGTCTTATGTTTAGGTCTTTAATCCATTTTGAGTTTATTTTTGTGTATGGTATTAGAAAGTGTTCTAGTTTCATTCTTTTACAGGTAGTTGACCAGTTTTCCCAGCACCACTTGTTAAAGAGATTGTCTTTTCTCCATTGTATATTCTTGCCTCCTTTGTCAAAGATAAGGTGTCCGTAGGTGCGTGGATTTGTCTCTGGGCTTTCTATTTTGTTCCATTGATCTATATTTCTGTCTTTGTGCCAGTACCATACTGTCTTTATGACTGTGGCTTTGTAGTAGAGCCTGAAGTCAGGCAGGTTGATTCCTCCAGTTCCATTCTTCTTTCTCAAGATTGAACTCCTTATTGAAAAATTCAGAGCTAAATTGAAGAAAGTAGGGAAGTCCACTAGGCTGTTCAAATCAAATCCCTTATGATTATACAGTAGAAGTGACAAATAGATTCAAGAGATTAGATCTAATAGACAGAGTGCCTGAAGAACTATGGATGGACGTTCATAACATTATACAGATGGCAGTGATCAAAACTAACCCAAAGAAAAAGAAATACAAAAAGGCAAAATGTCTGACTGAGGAGGCTTTACAAATAGCTGAGAAAAGAAAAGAAGCAAAAGGCAAAGGAGGAAAGGAAAGATAAACCCATCTGAATGCAAAGTTCCAAAGAATAGCAAGGAGAGATAAGAAAGCCTTCCTCAGTGATCAATGCAAAGAAATAGAGGAAAATAATAGAATGTGAAAGACTAGCCATCTCTTCAAGAAAATTAGAGATACCAAGGGAACATTTCTTGCAAAGATGAGCGTAGTAAAGGACAAAAACAGTGTGGACCTAACAGAAGCAAAAGATATTAAAAACAGGCGGCAAGAATACACAGAAGAACTATACAAAAAAGATCTTAATGACCCAGATAACCATGACGGTGTGCTCACTCACCTAGAGCCAGAGATCCTAGAGTGTGAAGGCAAATGAGCCTTAGGAAGCATCACTACGAAAAAAGCTAGTGGAGGTGATAGAATTCCAGCTGAACTATTTCAAATCCTAAAAGATGATGCTGTTGAAGTGCTGCACTCAATACACCAGCAAATATAAAAAACTCAGCAGTGGCCACAGGACTGGAAAAGTTCAGTTTTCACTCCAGTCCCAAAGAATGTTCAAACTACCGCACAGTTGTACATATGCAGATATTCAGATGACAATGCCCTTATGGCAGGAAGTGAAGAGGAATTAAAGAGCCTCTTGATGAAAGTGAAAGAGATGAGTGAAAAGTCTGGCTTAAAACTCAACATACAAAAACTAAGATCGTGGCATTTGGCCCCATCACTTCATGACATATAGATGGGGAAACAATGGAAATAGTGACAGACTTTATTTTCTTGGGCTCCAAAAACACTGTGGATGGTGACTGCAGCCATGAAATTAAAAGACGTTTGCCCCTTGGAAGAAAAGCTATGGCCAACCTAGACAGCGTATTAGAAAGAAGAGACGTTGCTTTGCCAACAAAGGTCCATAACAGTCAAAGCTATACTTTCCCCATAGTCATGTCTGGATGTGAGCATTGGACCATAAACAAGCTGAGTGCCAAAGAATCAATGCTTTCAAACTGTGATTTTGGCGAAGACACTTTAAAGTCCCTTGAACTCCACGGAGATCAAACCAGTTAATCCTAAAGGAAATCAACCCTGAATATTCATTGGAAGGACTGATGCTGAAGCTGAAGCTCCAATACTTTGGCCACCTGATACAAAGAGCTGACTCTTTGGAAAAGACCCTGATGCTGGGAAAGGTTGAAGGCAGTAGGGAAGGAAATGACAGAGGACAAGATGGTTGGATGGCATTACGGACTCAATGGACATGAGTTTGCACAAGCTCTGGGAGACTGCAAAGGACAGGGAAGCCTGCAGTCCATGGGACTGCAAAACATCAGACATGACTGAGTAACTGGACAACAACAAAGGGGAACATTCCTATATTTTCTGGTGGTGGTAGTTTAGTTGCAAAGTTGAAACGCTGGCCAGGTCCTATGTACATAGGATTTCCCAGGCAATAATATTGGAATGTGTTTCCATTTCCTTCTTTTTTTTTTTTTCTAATTTTATTTTATTTTTAAACTTTACATAATTGTATTAGTTTTGCCAAATATCAAAATGAATCCGCCACAGGTATACATGTGTTCCCCATCCCGAACCCTCCTCCCTCCTCCCTCCCCATACCATCCCTCTGGGCCGTCCCAGTGCACCAGCCCCAAGCATCCAGCATCGTGCATCGAACCTGGACTGGCAACTCGTTTCCTACATGATATTTTACATGTTTCATTGCCATTCTCCATTTCCTTCTTAAGGGGTCTTTCCAACCCAGGGATCAAACCTGCATCTCCTGCTTTGTTGATGTATTTACTGCTGAACCAATAGGGGAGCCCATATTTTGTGCCACAGAATGTGTATATCTGTAGTCAAGTATCATCATCATATCTTAGGAATGTTGTTTTCCCTCCCGAAAGATGTGTGTATGTAGGTATGTGTCTGTGTGTGTATGTATATATATGTATACATATGTCCATATTAATATGCATCAAGACACAGAAAAAAACCTCTATAAAAAACTAAACAATTCTATAGTGCTTCTGAAAAGTCATTTAATATTTGCATGTTGCCCCATAATGCTATACTAGAATCACTTTTTAAAATTAGGCTTCCTCATGATATTTTCCCCTCTGTTTAAATTCTGTTTCATGCTCTTCAGTACATTTTTAAAAATAATTTTCTCCATCTAATTTATGTACCTTTCCTCTAAAATAAAGCAACTTTTGTTGCTATTGTGAGATTTCTTTTTGTTCATTTGTTCCCATTTCTCAATGATAATTGCTTATTTGTTTACTTACCTATCTAAACGCATTACTGAATTATGTTATTCTCTAATTCTTTTGTTGGGATTACTTGGGTTCTTTTAAGCATACAGTGTTATCCAATTTTGTCTCCTCTTTTTCAGTGTTTATTAATATATCACTTATGTCATTTTTTGTCTTATGGTTTCACTATAGTGTTTTTAAATATTGTTGAATGTATTTATCAGGGAGAAAATGGTCTTCCCATCCTGTTCCTCTGCCATCTTGGGACCTGGGCATCTCTTCCTTTACTTCTTTCAGTATGACTTTAGCATTTCCTATTTTGCTATAATGGTTTCCAATAGCTTCAGTCAAATACCTTTTTATTATAGGACATTTCATTCTATTTCCCCATTACTTGGATTTTTTTTCAATTAGATATGGTCATTAAATTTTATTAAAGTTTTAGATTTGCTCAACATTATTTATACTTTTTTCTTTCATTTATTCATGTACATGAATTATGTTAGTAGAATCCCTAAGGTATATCCATCCTTATATTGTTGGCTTAAATTTTACCTCATACTTTTTACTATTTAATAAACTGATGGCTTCCCCAGTGGTGCAGCGTGTAGAGAATCTGCCTACAATGCAGGAGACACAGGAGACATGGATTCCAGCCAAATCTGGGTCAGGAAGATCCCCTGGAGGAGGAAATGGCAATCCACTCCAGTATTCTTGCTTGTAAAACCTCATGAACAGAGGAGCCTGGTGGGCTCCAGTCCTTGGGGTAGCAAGAGTCGGACATGACTGAGCACAGCACACAACAACGATAAACCGATAGCTTCAAGTTGTTAATGTAATTCATTTAGAATCCTGGTCCCTCATAGCTCAGTTGGTAAAGAATCCACCTGCAATGCAAGAGACCCCGGTTTGATTCCTGGATCGGGACAATCCCCTGGAGAAGGGATGGGCTACCCACCCCAGTATTTTCGGGCTTCCCTTATGGCTCAGCTGGTAAAGAATCCCCCTGCAATGCGGGAGACCTGGGTTCGATCCCTGGGTTGGGGAGATCCCCTGGAGAAGGAAAAGGCTACCCACTCCAGTATTCTGGCCTGGAGAATTCCATGGACTATACAGTCCATGGGGTTGCAAAGAGTCAGACATGACTGAGCAACTTTCACTTTCATTTCCATTTTCACAGACTGAGCTATACTTTTCTTTTTGAATAATATTATATTTTGGTATTAAGTATAGACTAACCTTCTAAAAAGGCTTCCCAGATGGCTCAGGGATAAAAAATGTCTGGCCTGCCAATGCAGGAGAAGTGGATTTGATCCCTGGGTTGGACGATCCCCTGGAGAAGGAAATCGCAACCCACTCCAATATTCTTGTTGGGAAATTCCATGGACAGAGGAGCCTGGCAGGCTACAGGCAATGGGGTTTCAAAAGAGTCAAATATGACTTAGTGACTTAACAACAATCTCCTAAAATCAGTTTGAAAATGTCCCATTTTTTAATATGGTCTAGAATCATCTGATTCATATAGAAATGATATCCTCTGTAAACATTAGAGTGACCTGATCTTTATCTTTTGATCATCTTTTTTTATTGGCAAATCTTTAACAAACTTAAATTTCTTCAGTGACTATTGGGCTGCTGAAGTGTTTGGATTCCTCTTGGAATTCGTTTGGTAGTTTATGTCTAACACTATAAAAATCATCCACTTCATCAACATTTTTAACTGCATTAGCATGATGTAAGTATATTATTCACTTATAATTTTTAAAATATCTTTGTCTATATTTATATCTCTCTTTAAAATTTTTGTCTAATTTTTGTGTTTTGCTTTTAGCTAAGCTCTTCTAAGAGTTTTCTTGTGGGTAGGTGTATGTATATGAGGAGTTTTTCTTCTTTTTCTAGCTCATTACTTTTGGTGTGTAGCTTTATTAATTTCTACTTCCTACTTTGTTTTAATTCATTTATTTATTCATCATTGTAGCATCTTAACCTAAATGTTGTTTCATTTATCATCTATCTCTTTTTTGTTTCATAATGAAAGCATTTAATTTTATAAATACTCCCCTTACTTCATCTGCATCCCATGAGTTTTTGATATGTCTTTTTAGATTTATTATAAATATTGTGTAATTCACTTTTTCTTCCCTCTAAGAATTAGTTATAAATTTATCCCCAAGTTATTTTCATCTTTTTATTTTTCTAGTTTTTTTTAAATCAAAATAAATTAAGCCTTGAAATTTATTACTGACATATAAATTCCAGACTGAGTATTATAAAAATGTACCCAATTCATTGCTGGGTTTGGTATTTTGTCAGCTGGGAACACTAAATACCCCCACTTAACTTGCTATTTGTAAAGCTCGGAGTAGCATTGGGGTTCCTGTTCACTTTGGCAATTGCCCTATGGCTAATTTGGCCAGTTTCCAATTCCTCAAAGAGAGACAAAGAGTTGTCTCATGCCACCTGCTATTAACTAAATACTTAGGATTCAGTGTCCTACGGGTGACTGAGAGACATGGGATTGGATTATTGTGGCAGCCTGTGGAACCTCCTTCCCTGGGGAATTTTGAGAGCAGCAAAGAACCATCTGTCTTGGGTGGTTTTAAGAGCAGCCCTGCCTAAAGGCAGGTGCATGGATTAGATGACCTGTGAAGATTGTCATCCATTCCAATGACTTCAGTGGAAAGGATGCATTTGCTGAGTTTGAAAAGAGTCCAGGACAAACACTGATAGGTTTGGGGAGCATATGGTCAAGAGCCTGAGGGTATTCAGCCCTTCTTGAAATTGGAGCCACCCAGTGTCACCCTGTGCCCTGAATTCAAGAATGTCATCCCCTGCAAGTGAACCCAGCATTCAGTTATTCCACCCTTGAAAGTTATATGCATATGTAGTTCAAATTAGAGTAGTTCAAATCTTTAATCGCAAGCAGATTTTTTTTTAAGCAGGTAGTCCAACTAATCCACATGTATAAATTTAAATGGACTGTTGAGCCTGACTTTTGTTAAGCTACTAACCTTAACTTTCCTAACCTTGTTCCTCAGAGGTTATCATGTGTTTATTTTAAGCAACTAAATAGCCTGATTAATTCTTCAGCAGATCTGCCCTATGTGTGTGTGTGTGTGTGTGTGTGTGTGTGTGTGTGTGTGTGTATATATATATATATATATATGGTACAAAGGTAAAACGCTTAAATGAATCAACCAAGTTAAATCACCTTAATTGTGCTCCAATTTTCATTGTTTAAAATGTCCTAATCTATGTTAAAGTCATAGAGGAAGAGAAATGCCCCCAAATCTTTTCAGACTGATATATCAGATGTAAGGATTGGAGTTAAAAACCAACAATGGCCAGTTTGTAAAAGCAGACATGTCACTGATTCAGTTAACCATTCTAGCACAGTTAGAGGGATTATGGCTTAAGTATACCAGGTAACCTTGCATGCCAGAGGTAGTTTGGATGAGCTGAATTAGGAGAGGTAGAAAGGACCTGTCACAAATGTGTCCCGAAAGTTTAAACTAGTTTAAAAGTAAGAGTTGACTAGGAGGGCTACTCCATTTCTTCTAAGGAATTCTTGCCCACAGTAGCAGATATAGTAGTCATCTAAATTAAGGCTTTAGCATCCATTTTTGCAATGAATATTCAGAGTTGATCTCCTTTAGGATTGACTGCTTTGTTCTCCTTGAAGTCCAAGGGACTGTCAGGAGTCTGCTCCAACACCACAGTTCAAAAGCATCAATTCTTTGGCGCTCAGCCTTCTTTATGATCCAACTCTCACATCCATACATGACTACTAGAAAAACCATATCTTTGACTAGATGGACCTTTGTCAGTAAAGTAAAGTCTATGCTTTTTAATATGCTGTCTAGGTTGGCCGTAGCTTTTCTTCCAAGGAGCAAGTGTCTTTTTAGTTTCATGGCTGCAGTCACCATCCACAGTGATTTTGGAGCTCAAGAAAATAAAGTCTGTCACTGTTTCCATTGTTTCCCCTTCTAATTGGCATGAATTGATGGTACCAGATGCCATGATCTTCCGTTTTTGAATGTGAGTTTTAAACCAACTTTTCACTCTCCTCTTACACTTTCATCAAGAGGCTCTTTAGCTCCTCTTGCTTTCTGCCATAAGGGTGGTATCATCTGCATATCTGAGATTATTGATATTTCTCCCCACAATCTTGATTCCAGCTTGTGCTTCATCCTGCCTGGCATTTCACATGTTGTACTCTGCATATAAGTTTAATAAGCAGGGAGACAATATACAGCCTTGACGTACTCCTTTCCCAGTGAGGCCCCAGTCCATCGTTCCATGTCTGGGTCTAACTGTTGCTTCTTGACCTGCATACAAGTTTCTCAGGAGGCAGGTAAGGTGGTCTGCTGTTCCCATCTCTTTAAGAATTTTCCACAGTTTGTTGTGATACACACAGTCAAAGGCTTTAGCGTAGTCAATGAAGCAGAAGATGTTTATCTGGAATTCTCTTGCTTTTTCTATGATCGAACCGATGTTGGCAGTTTGACCTCCGGTTCCTCTGCCTTTTCTAAATTCAGCTTGAACATCTGGAAGTTCTCGGTTCATGTACTGTTGAAGCCTGGCTTGGAGAATTTTGAGCATTACTTTGCTAGCATGTGAAATGAGTGCAATTGTGTGGTAGTTTGACCATTCTTTGGCATTGCATTTCTTTGGGATTGGAATGAAAACTGACTTTTTCCAGTCCTGTGGCCACTGCAGAATTTTCCACATTTGCTGGCATATTAAGTGCAGCACTTTCACAGCATCATCATTTAGTAGGGGTAATGGCAACCTCCTTCTAAAGGACTTATGTCAGCATACCATGGCTCTCAGGATTTTTGTAGTCAGTGCCCCTTACCCTGTGACAGGCCACTGTCAACCCACACTTCCACTAGAGACTCCTGGATACTCACAGGCAAGTCTGGCTCAGTCTCTTGTGGGAACACTGCTCCTTTCTCCTGAGTCCTGGTGTGCACAAGGTTTTTCTGTGCACTCCAAGAGTCTGTTTCCCCAGTCCTATGGAAGTCCTGTAATCAAATCCCACTGGCCTTTGAAGTCAATTCCTTGGGTGTTCTCAGTCCCTTTGCCAGATCTTCAGGTTGGCAAATCTGGGCCCTAGAACTTTTGCAACGGTGTGAGAACTTCTTTGGTATAATTGTTCTCCAGTTTTTGGATCATCTGCTCAGTGGTTCTATAGTGGAGCTAATGGTACCCTCCTCCAAAAGGACTTCGGCCACATGCCACACCACCCAGGGTGTGGGTGCAGCTGGGTGGTGCACCAGCCAGATCCCCTGTCCCCGTGGTAGGTCACTGTTGACCCGTGCCTCTGCAGGAGACACTCAAACACTCAAAGGCAGGTCTGGCTCAGTCTCTTATGGAGGTCACTGCTCCTTTCCCTGGGTCCTGCGGATGGTGACTGCAGCCATGAAACTAAAAGACGCTTGCTCCTTGGAAGAAAAGCCATTGACAAATCTAGGTAGCATGTTAAAAAGCAGAAACATACTTTGCTGACAAAGGTCCATCTCATCAAAGCTATGGTTGTTCCAGTAGTCATGTACGGATATGAGAGTTGGACCGTAAAGAAGGCTGCTGCTGCCAAGTCACTTCAGTCAGCGCCAAACAACTGATGCTTTTGAACTGTGGTGTTGGAGAAGACCCTTGAGAGTCCCTTGGACTGCAAGGAGATCCAACCAGTCCATCCTAAAGGAGATCAACTCTGAACATTCATTTAAAGGACTGATGCTGATGCTGAAGCTGAAGCTCTAATATTTTGATCACCTGTTGCTAAGAGCCTACTCATTAGAAAAGACCCTGATGCTGGGAAAGATTGAAGGCAGGAGGAGAAGAGGGTGACAGAGGATGAGATGGTTGGATGGCATCACCAACTCAATGAACATGAGTTTGAGCAAGATCTGGGAGATGGTGAAGGACAGGCAAGCCTGGCGTGCTGCAGTCCATGGGGTCTCAGAGAGTCGGATACAACTGGGTGAATGAACAACAACAACAGCAAAAATAAGAATTATGGCTTATCCAAGGAATAGTGCTTTTAGGGAAAAAATAGACAGTTCCTTAACTCATACTGTAGTCTCAATACAGATCAACTAAAGAAGTCAATGTTTAAAAACTAACAACAATTTTAAAATAAACTATGCTGAAATGTAATCTGAATGAAATATAATCAGATCTGAATTGATCTGATCTAGTTTTGAGAAAGGATATTTTTTGTATTTTATGCTTATAAAGCAATAATGGCAATAAAAAATTAACAATAGGTTTGAGAAAAAATTCGTGTTTATAAATGTCAGAGATTAAAATCAAGAAACAAATGAAAATCATATTTGCAATAAACATGATAAATAAATATTTGCAATATATATAATATGAAAACTTTTTTTAAAATTGAAGAAATGCCAGTAAGGAAACACAAAGGATGTAAACAGTTCTTAACAGAATAAATTCAGTGGATGATTAACTTAAAATTTTATTGTCACTAAAATGAAATGAAAATTAAAACAACTGAAGTAGAGTTTTCTGTATGAAATTAGCAAAGATTTAGGAACAACTTCTTCTCATTTGCAGCTGCTAAGAGTAAATTAATCCAGTATTTCTAGAAAATTATTTGGCAGTATTCTTTAAGAACTTTGTTTCATATCTCTCAATGCAGATAGATGGTGGACATGCACATAGAGAGATAGATGTACATATAAACAGTTATGCCATCTATCTAGCCTAAGGACATAGAAATTTGAACAAAAACTGTTTGCAAAAATTTTCACTGAGGAACAATTTATAATGAGAAATAAATTACCAAAAGTAGGGAACTTGTTTTATAAAATAGTATAGATCCCAAATGATGAAATATTAAGATAGTATATTTGAAGAATTTAATATATTTAGAAAAAAAGCTCTTCTGTAGGTGAAATGGTTTAAACTTGTGTATTTAGTATGATCAAAGTTAAGTTAAAAATATGTATAGAAGGTCTTTAAGAAGACGTATTAAAATGTAAACAGACTAGTTATTTCTCAGTAATTAGATTATTATTTTCTTCATAATTTTTCTTAATTTTCAAATTATCTACAGTGAATATGTGTTATTTTTGTAATAAAAAATACGTTTAAAAATGAGAAATAGAACCAACTAGCAAAATAAGAATGAAAGAGCAACAAGGGAAGTTAGAAATGGGATAGTGAAAGAGCCCTAGATTCAGAGTGGGGGACCTGGATTCTAGAATCCAGAGAGATTTGTTGAAATGGTCACTTCAGGCTCAAAGATTCTACAAGCCAGTGTTTTTTTCCAAGAGTCCCTTCCCTGTGTACTGGTGGGCCTGCCAACCCTGGTAGAAAGTAGGTAGCCCAGACTAAATCGCGTGGATGAACTTTCCAACTCCTTCCCATTGATTATCCTTTTTCTCTCTTCTGAAAGGGAAGTAAGAAATTACTGACGCCAGTTGTCCTCTTCCCACTTGACTTCAGCTATGAGATGGGAGGAGCAGAGTACATTTTCAATAATATCTGTGGTCTTATATAGTTGTAGACCCACGTACCATTTCAGCATCAGAGTGATGGTTTTTGACTGGTGTTGGCAATGGTTTATTGCTGAATATACCTATATAGATTTTTGAAATGTTTAATAGCCTTAGGAAATGTGGCAGCGCCCTCATAGTATCGGTTGAGTTCAGTTCAGTCACTCAATCATGTCTGACTCTTTGCGTCCCCACAGATTGCAGCAGACCAGGCTTCCCTGTCCTTCACCATCTCCCGGAGCTTGCTCAAACTCATGTCCATTGAGTCAGTGATGCAATCCAACCATCTCATCCTCTGTCGTCCCCTTCTCCTCCTGCTTCAATCTTTCCCAGCATCTGAGTCTTTTCCAATGAGTGAGCTCTTCGCTTCAGGTAGCCAAAGTATTGGAGTTTCAGCTTCAGCATCAGTCTTTCCAATGAATATTCAGGACTGATTTTCTTTTAAGATTGACTGGTTTGATATCCTTGCAGTTCAAGGGACTCTCAAAAGTCTTCTCCAATACCACAGTTCAAAAGCATCAATTTTTCAGTGCTCAGCTTTCTTTATAGTCCAACTCTCACATCCAAACATGACTACTGGGAAAACCATAGCTTTGATTAGATGGACCTTTATTGTTAAAATAATGTCTCTGCTTTTTAATATGTCATCTAGGTTGGTTATAACTTTTCTTCCAAGGAGCGAGCATATTTTAATTTCTTGGCTGCAGTCACTATCTGCAGTGATTTTGGAGCCCCCCAAAATAAAGTCTCTTGCTGTTTCCATTGTTTCCCCATCTATTTGCCATGAATTGATGGGGAAATGGCCGGATACCATGATCTTCGTTTTCTGAATGTTGAGTTTTAAGCCAGCTTTTTCACACTCCTCTTTCACTTTCATCAAGATGCCTTGTAGTATGGGACTGAAGAAGCTTAAATCCACTTTTTCCAACCCTGCGATTCAGATTGAAATTGTAGTCATCACATGCTGGAACCCCTTGGTTTAGAATGGTCTAGCGTTCAGCCTTCATTTTACCTCTTTCTCAGCTCCAGCCTACCTTATTCTAAGACGTGGCCTGTTCCATTCAATCAACCGGTTCTCAGTTGCTTTTTTTAAATTCCAGAAATAAATAGAAATATCTTGTGTGTTATAACCTTTCTCCCCAACATAATTCTCTTTTTATTCCCTTTCCTGCACCCGCCTTTTTGCTTTTATTACTTTTGGTACCTGTATGCTTTCATTTCAGTAGAGTCAGGGCATGCATTTTTTTCTTAGTTCTTAGTCCAGCATCTTGATCTTGTTATTATAAGGAAATTAAATTTTATAACAAAGAAGTCCTCAGCAGTGTTATTTCCAAATGATAAGGATCAGTCATGTAGGGAATCCACAGACTCTTTGGCAATAACAATAGCAGTAAAGTTGTATTTATAGTTGTTCTAGGTGCTACGCAACGCTCTCTTCATGCTTTGACTTGTGTAATTCCCACAGCAACTCTGCTTTACAAGGTAGGATTATATCCGTTTAAGATATACTTAGTAATAATATCATTATTGTATAATAAAACATTGTATATGTTTCACCAGGGGAGGAAACTTATACCCAGATAGCTTAGGTGATTTGCCCAAGGACACACAGCAGTGAAGTAACAAAGCCAGATCTTAAAGGCAGATAATCTGACTTCAGAAATCTTGTTCCTAAGTGTTCCTTTCTACATATGGTAATGTGACTGAGACTGTCTACAGGATTTTAGTCTATCCTGGTGATGAGTTTAAAGCTCTTTATTTTACTGTAGTCATTTCTATAGGTACAAGGGATCCCATTCTCAAGCATAGTCACTTGATAGAATGTGGGTCGCTTTTAATCACAAATGTAACTAGTGTCTTAGTTGCTAAGCTAAGCTTTCTGGTGTCCTCTAACTCTTAACTTTGTACATTTAATTGGATTCCTGGTGCTTTGTCTATTTTACTTTTGTTGTGAAAGTTACCTTCATTATATTCCTTCCTTTGGTGCTGTCAAGACATAATTCTTACAAATCAAGGTGGCAGAGTGGTGAAGAATCTGTCTATCATCGAAGGAAATGGAAGAGACGCAGGTTCGATCCCTGGGTCAGGGAAGATCCTTTGGAGTCGAAAATGGAAATCTGCTCCCATATTCTTGCCTAAAAAAATCCCATGGACAGAGGAGCCTGGCAGGTTACAGCCCATGGGGTAGCAAAGAGTAGGACATGACTGAGTGACTGAACACAGCACACACGGACACCATGTCCTTTTCAGCTCTCACCACGAGAACATTAACTGGCATAAATATCAAGCCTCTTTCTCACAAAGATTTGCTGTCCTGATTGTTTAAAAAATTTTCTTAAAAATGATAACTTATCATTGTATGTACTTATTTGAAATCTTTCTGATATCAGACATTGGCTGGTATCGATTGGGAGTACATAAATATTTTTGCTGTAAAGGTTCCTCACGATCTTATCATGGGGATCAGTCAATTATGTAAATCCCTGTCACACACACTGAATTGATACGATTGCCTGAAAAGAGTCAAAATTTCTACAATAATTTGAAGGAGAGAGAACTTTGGAGTATAAAAACAAGGTTTCCTGAATGACCAGACAGAAAAAAATGGGTCAGAATTTTAAACAGGTAATTCACAAAAGGGTAAATTTTACAGTATTTATTAGAAAGAGAGAAGGAAAGAACTGGTTTTTGTCTGGCTTCTGTCAGAAGGCAGCATTTGAGACAGGATTTGGATGATTATTTGGTTTGTGATTGTAGAAAAGGAGATGCAAGGCATGGAGAAGGAAAAAGTAACTTCAGCAAAGGCATAGAGGTTGGAAAACATGGAACAATTGGGAAACAGAAGTCAGGAGAGAAATTCATGTAATTCCCTATAATGTTGAAAGATCTATGCTGTTTTTTAGGAGATGTATAAGGATGACTTTCTATAGTCCTATAGCGGAAGGATTTTCATTTCTAATGGTGTGTCACTGCATAATTCCATGGGAGACGAATGCTAAGGAACTGAGGAAGGTGTGATAAGATAAATCTAGAAGTTTCTGAAAATCTGTTCCCATCGGATTGAAGCAGCTTATAACTGAAGATGGGAGTTAGTTACTTGAGGGTCACAAATATTCATAATTAACCAGCTCTGCATGGATGTAACAGTGTTATCTATAAGTCTATTAATTACCGGAAATTTTTTTCATACCTTATTTTTTTTCTGGCTGCACCCTGCAGCACTTGGAACTTCCCTGATCAGGATGGAACTTGTGCCCCCTGCAGTGGAAGCATGGAGTCTTAACAACTCGACCACCAGGGAAGTGCAAGACCAGAATTTTTAAAAGCCCTTTTGAGTTGCCATCATCCTATCTTTATCTTCTGCTAAAGGCTGGAATGGGAGTAATCCCACTCTTGCTTGATGATAAACAGATTGACAACAGAGCCTTTTTATAATCTCTGAAAGTTACTTCTGAGGTCTTCATATGTATCTCATACTTCATGAAGCCCAGTGAATGATTATCAGTCAGTGGCCATCATTGTTTTGAGTTTGTTGATACTGAAAAGTAGTAAGAATGTTGCCTTTTGCTTCTCAGGCTGAATGTCTACAGAACTCTGCAAGGGTGTCATCTATGTCCATTCCGGGCCAGAATGTATTTCCATATGCACTAACAGACTCTAGAAGGAGATTTCCTCGAGGTTGTTGACAAGAGAGCTAACATGGATATTAACACAGGCATCATCAAGCCAATTACTCTGTTTACTGAAGGTTACTTTTGCAATAGGGACTATGGTATCTAATGGGCTCTGGGCCTATTTGCTCATAAATATAACAATGAGTTAATGGAACTGCCTGCAGACTTCAGAGGGTACTCCTGCATTTTAGGACTGCAAGAAAAAAATAATACAGTAATATGTTTTATGCTCTGCTACATTCATATTTTCTATTAAAGCATACCTATCTAAACCCAATATCTGACATCAATTTTAATAAGGAGAAATTACATTTAATTGTGTCTTTATCCTTTCACATTAATCCATTATGAATATTTTATTCCACAGAGTTAGAAAAATTGAATTCACTTATTAGGGAAGAATATTCCTTTATAAGGAGTGCTTTATATTTCAGGCCCTCATAACTTACTTTAAATATTTCAGGCACGATAAATGGTAAGAAATGAAAAATAGGCCTGAATTCATAGAGTAAGGACCATTTAGAAGTCTTTTGTCTTCAGATTTTGATTATACAGTTAAACTTGTTTGATGTGCTCAGCAGGTTGTAAAATTCATATCTTTATATAGTGATCCACAAGAAATAGCTCCATAGAAATGACACACCTTTAAATTTGATTCTTGTGAGTTGCAAAATGATTATCATCCTTCCCACAAAGAAAAAAATGTGTATTTTTGTTTGTTTAACCTCAACTGAGGTATTAATTATAATCTCTTGACATTTTAAAATGTAAAATCTCTCTACTGATCATGTGCCTCGTCTCAGTTTCCATGACCATACAGTTTTTTAGCAAATAAATCTAAGGGAAAATCTTAGTTTATTTGATAAGATATATACAAATGTTCTTCTAGAGGAGAAAATAAAAAGACATTAGTATGTTTCAGTGATATGAACCATAAAAAATCAAAATACTAATTTTTAGTATCTTTATAGAGAAAATTCGGAGAAGGCAATGGCACCCCACTCCAGTACTCTTGCCTGGAAGATCCCATGGACGGAGGAGCCTGGTAGGCTGCAGTCCATGGGGTCGCTAAGAGTCGGACACGACTAGGCGAATTCACTTTCACTTATCACTTTCATGCACTGGAGAAGGAAATGGCAACCCACTCCAGTATTCTTGCCTGGAGAATCCCAGGGACGGGGGAGCCTGGTAGGCTACCGTCTATGGGGTCACACAGAGTCGGACACGACTGAAGTGACCTAGCATAGCATAGCATAGCATAGAGAAAATTAGTAAAGGAAATATAATGTTTTCCTAAACATTATTTAAACAAGCAAAAAAAAAAAAAAAAACCCTGAAATTTTATGAAAAATGAGTATAATAGAACCTTCTTCAATGCATTTGGGTCCACTAAACTAATCAAAGTGCATTCGGAGTTGGAGAAATCCAAGTTCAGAAAGAGATTATATAATTTACTTTTAGTATTTTTACTTTTATAGCTATCCTTATACCAGTATTCCTCTGTCGTAACTACTAAAGCTTTAGATCAAATCTTGATATCAGATAACGTGAGTCCTCCAACTTTGTTCTTTTAAGAATCATTTGGACCATTATTCATTCTTGGCATTTGCATGTAAAATTTACAATCTGTTTGCCAATTTGTACCAATAGAATCTGATAGGATTTATACTTAATAAGTCAAATTGAAGAGAAATGAAACCTTAACAATATTATCTTCCAATACATGAACATGGCATATTATCTCCTTATTTAGATCTTTAATTTTTCTCAGTAATGTTTTATGCTTCTCATTATAAAATCTTACACATATTTTGGGTCATAGACCTAGATGTCAAAGCTAAATTATAAAAATTTTACAAGAAAACTTAGAAAATCCTTATGATGCTGAGAGAAGCAAAGATTTCCTAGAGAAGATACCAAAAAAAAAGTCAAAAAAATTTTAATGACAAATTGGAGTTTATAAAAATGATAAAACTATGACTTTTCAAAAAACTCCATTTTAAAAGGAAATGAAATTCCAGCCAGAGGATGGCAGTGTACAAAGACCCTGAATTTACCTTCTCCCTAAATCTATCCTTGCATGTAGAACAGTTCCAAAGATGCCCACTCTCATGTAGTGACAGGAAATGAAACTGTCACTCTTTGCAGATGCTTTGATACTGGTAAGATCCCCCAGAGGAAGAAATAGCAACCCATTCCAGTATTCTTGCCTGGAAATTTCTATGGACAGAGGAGCCTGGTGGGCTACAGTCCATGAGGGTGCAGAGTCAGACACAACTGAGTGACCAAGCATACACATGATGCAATATATAAAAAACCTAAAGACACCACCAAAAGACTACTAGAACTAATAAATTCAGTAAATCTACAAGAGACAAAATCAACATACAGAACTTTGTTGCATTTCTTTTCACTAATAACGAACTATCAGACAGAGAAATGGGGAAAAGTATTCCATTTATAATTTCATTCAAAAGAAGAAAATACCCAGGAATAAATTTAACCAAGGAGGCAAAAGACCTGTTCTCTGAAAACTATAAGACATTGGTAAAAGCAGTGATTATAGAAGAATATGACACAGATAAATGGAAAGATATACCTGGCTTATGGATTGGAAGAATTAACATTGTTAAAATGTCCGTACTACCAAAGCAATCTACAGATTCAGGACAATCCTTATCAAAATACCCATGGCATTTTTCACAAAACTGTAACTAATAATCCTAAAATTTGTATGGAACCACAAAAGACCCCAAATGTCAAAGAAATTTTGAGAAAGAAGAAGTTGGTGTTATCACACTCCCTGGTTTCAAACTCTACTACAAAGCAAAGGTAATCAAAACACTGGAACAAAACAAAGAGCCTATCAATAAACTGACACTTACCTGGTCAAGTAATGTATGGAAAAGAGACAAGAATATAACAATGGGGGAGACAGCCTCTTAAAGAAATGTTTTTGGAGAACCTGGGCAGCTACTTTCAAACACTATGTATAAAAATAAGCATAGGCACTACACTCTTTGACATTGATCTTAGCAGTGTTTTAGGGGGCTCTGTTTCTTCAGTCAAGGACAACAAAAGCAAAAATAAATGATACTTCATCAATTAAAAAAAAAGTGTGCAATGAAAAAAACCATTAACAAAGTGAAAAGCCACTTAATGAGTTGGGGAACATATTTGTAAATGGTATTCTTCTAAGGAGTTAATTTCCAAAACATATAAAGAACTCATACCATTCAACATTAAAAAAAAAATCTGATTGAAAAATGGGTAGAGGATCTGAATAACATTTTTCCAAAAAAGAAATACAGATGGCTGAAGGGCACATGAAAATATGTTCGGCATCACTAATCAACAGGGAAATGCAAATCAAAACCACAGTGAGAGATGTCACCTCATACATCTCAAAATGGCTATTATCAAAAAGACAAGGAAGACAAGGAATACTAAATGGGGGCAAGAATGTGGAGGAAAGGGAACCCTGGGACACTGTTGGTGAGAATGTAAATTGGAACAGCCACTTAAGGGAAACACTATGGAGTTTCCTCAAAAAATTAAAAATATCCTATGGATAGATCAACCAAACAGAAAATTAACAAGGAAACACAAACTTTAAATGATACAATAGACCAGTTAGACCTAATTGATATCTACAGGACATTTCATCCCAAAACAGTGAATTTCACCTTTTTCTCAAGTGCACATGGAACCTTCTCCAGGACAGATCACATCCTGGGCCATAAATCTAGCCTTGGTAAATTCAAAAAAATAGAAATCATTCCAAGCATCTTTTCTGACCACAATGCAGTAAGATTAGATCTCAATTATAGAAGAAAAACTATTAAAAACTCCAACATATGGAGGCTGAACAACACGCTGCTGAATAACCAACAAATCACAGAAGAAATCAAAAAAGAAATAAAAATTTGCATAGAAATGAATGAAAATGAAAACACAACAACCCAAAACCTGTGGGACACTGTAAAAGCAGTCCTAAGGGGAAAGTTCATAGCAATACAGGCACACCTCAAGAAACAAGAAAAAAGTCAAATAAATAACCTAACTCTACACCTAAAGCAACTAGAAAAGGAAGAAATGAAGAACCCCAGGGTTAGTAGAAGGAAAGAAATCTTAAAAATTAGAGCAGAAATAAATGCAAAAGAAACAAAAGAGACCATAGCAAAAATCAACAAAGCCAAAAGCTGGTTCTTTGAAAGGATAAATAAAATTGACAAACCATTAGCCAGACTCATCAAGAAACAAAGGGAGAAAAATCAAATCAATAAAATTAGAAATGAAAATGGAGAGATCACAACAGACAGCACAGAAATACAAAGGATCATAAGAGACTACTATCAACAATTATATGCCAATAAAATGGACAACGTGAAAGAAATGGACAAATTCTTAGAAAAGTACAACTTTCCAAAACTGGACCAGGAAGAAATAGAAAATCTTAATAGACCCATCACAAGCACGGACATTGAAACTGTAATCAAAAATCTTCCAGCAAACAAAAGCCCAGGTCCAGACGGCTTCACAGCTGAATTCTACCAAAAATTTAAAGAGCTAACACCTATCCTGCTCAAACTCTTCCAGAAAAGTGCAGAGGAAGATAAACTTCCAAACTCATTCTATGAGGCCACCATCACCCTAATACCAAAACCTGACAAAGATGCCACAACAAAAGAAAACTACAGGCCAATATCACTGATGAACATGGATGCAAAAATCCTTAGCAAAATTCTAGCAATCAGAATCCAACAACACATTAAAAAGATCATACACCATGACCAAGTGGGCTTTATCCCAGGGATGCAAGGATTCTTCAATATCCTCAAATCAATCAATGTAATACACCACATTAACAAATTGAAAAATAAAAACCACATGATTATCTCAATAGATGCAGAGAAAGCCTTTGACAAAATTCAACATCCATTTATGATAAAAACTCTCCAGAAAGCAGGAATAGAAGGAACATACCTCAACATAATAAAAGCTATATATGACAAACCCACAGCAAACATTATCCTCAATGGTGAAAAATTGAAAGCATTCCCTCTAAAGTCAGGAACAAGACAAGGGTGCCCACTTTCACCATTACTATTCAACATAGTTTTGGAAGTTTTGGCCATAGCAATCAGAGCAGAAAAAGAAATAAAAGGAATCCAAATTGGAAAAGAAGAAGTAAAACTCTCACTATTTGCAGATGACATGATCCTCTACCTAGAAAACCCTAAAGACTCCACCAGAAAATTACTAGAACTAATCAATGATTATAGTAAAGTTGCAGGATATAAAATCAACACACAGAAATCCCTTGCATTCCTATACACTAATAATGAGAAAACAGAAAGAGAAATTAAGGAAGCAATTCCATTCACCATTGCAACAGAAAGAATAAAATACTTAGGAATATATCTACCTAAAGAAACTAAAGACATATATATAGAAAACTATAAAACACTGGTGAAAGTAATCAAAGAGGACACTAATAGATGGAGAAATATACCTTGTTCGTGGATTGGAAGAATCAATATAGTGAAAATGAGTATACTACCCAAAGCAATTTATAGATTCAGTGCAATCCCTATCAAGCTACCAACAGTATTCTTCACAGAGCTAGAACAAATAATTTCACAATTTGTATGGAAATACAAAAAACCTTGAATAGCCAAAGCTATCTTGAGAAAGAAGAATGGAACTGGAGGAATCAACCTACCTGACTTCAGGCTCTACTACAAAGCCACAGTCATCAAGACAGTATGGTACTGGCACAAAGACAGAAATATTGATCAATGGAACAAAATAGAAAGCCCAGAGATAAATCCATGCACATATGAACACCTTATCTTTGACAAAGGAGGCAAAAATATACAATGGATTAAAGACAATCTCTTTAACAAATGGTGCTCGGAAAACTGGTCAACCACTTGTAAAAGAATGAAACTAGAACACTTTCTAACACCATACACAAAAATAAACTCAAAATGGATTAAAGATCTAAACGTAAGACCAGAAACTGTAAAACTCCTAGAGGAGAACATAGGCAAAACACTCTCCGACATACATCACAGCAGGATCCTCTATGACCCACCTCCCAGAAGATTGGAAATAAAAGCAAAAATAAACAAATGGGACCTAATTAAACTTAAAAGCTTCTGCACAGCAAAGGAAACTATTAGCAAGGTGAAAAGGCAGCCTTCAGAATGGGAGAAAACAATAGCAAATGAAGCAACGGACAAAACAACTAATCTCAAAAATATACAAGCAACTCCTACAGCTCAACTCCAGAAAACTAAATGACCCAATCAAAAAATGGGCCAAAGAACTAAATAGACATTTTTCCAAAGAAGACATACAGATGGCTAACAAACACATGAAAAGATGCTCAACATCACTCATTATCAGAGAAATGCAAATCAAAACCACTATGAGGTACCATTTCACGCCAGTCAGAATAGCTGCGATCCAAAAGTCTACAAGCAATAAATGCTGGAAAGGGTGTGGAGAAAAGGGAACCCTCTTACACTGTTGGTGGGAATGCAAACTAGTACAGCCACTATGGAGAACAGTGTGGAGATTCCTTAAGAAACTGGAAATAGAACTGCCTTATGATCCAGCAATCCCACTTCTGGGCATACACACTGAGGACACCAGAAGGGAAAGAGACACGTGTACTCCAGTGTTCATCGCAGCACCGTTTATAATAGCCAGGACATGGAAGCAACCTAGATGTCCATCAGCAGATGAATGGTTAAGAAAGCGGTGGTACATATACACAATGGAGTATTACTCAGCCATTAAAAAGAATACATTTGAATCAATTCTAATGAGATGGATAAAACTGGAGCCTATTATACAGAGTGAAGTAAGCCAGAAAGAAAAACACCAATACAGTATACTAACGCATATATATGGAATTTAGAAAGATGTTAACAATAACCCTGTGTACGAGACAGCAAAAGAGACACTGATGTATAGAACAGTCTTATGGACTCTGTGGGAGATGGAGAGGGTGGGAAGATTTGGGAGAATGGCATTGAAACATGTATAATATCATGTATGAAACGAGTCACCAGTCCAGGTTCAATGCACAATACTGGATGCTTGGGGCTGGTGCACTGGGACGACCCAGAGGGATGGTATGGGGAGGGAGGAGGGTGGAGGGTTCAGGATGGGGAACACATGTATGCTTGTGGCGGATTCATTTTGATATTTGCAAAACTAATTCAATATTGTAAAGTTTAAAAATAAAATAAAATTAAAAAAAAAATTAAAAATATAACTCCCATATAATCCAGCAATTCCATTTGAGTGTTTAACCTTAGAAAACAAACACACTAAGTCAAAAAGAAATATACACTCCAATGTTTGTTATTATTTATTATTTATAAGAAGTATTATTTATAAGAGCCAAGATATGGAAGCAACCTAGATGCATTGATTGATAAATGGATTAAAAAAAGAATGGAATATTACTCAGCCATAAAAAGAGTGAAATCTTGCCATTTGCAGTGATATGGACGGACCTAAAGGGTGTTATACTGAGTGAAATAAGTCAAACAGAGAAAGACAAATATTGTATGATTTTACCCTTCTTGTGACCATCAGTAAATTTTTGGTGGTAAGCATTCTGTATGGTATACAAATGTAGAAATATAATGTTCTACCCATGAACTTATATAATTTTATAAATTTTAGTATTAACTCAGTAAACTTTAATGAAATGACACGCCATATACTGGGAGAAAGTAAATGAGATATATATGTATCTGACAAAGAGCTTGTGTCCAAAGTAATACTAAGACTCTTACTACTTGAAGGCAAATAATTCAATTAAAAATTGGCAAAAATATTTGAACATCCTTATTAAAATGTACAACACTAATAAGCAAATACAAAATGTTCTAAATCTTCAGTCTTCAGAGAAGTACATATTAAAATGTGAGGTACCTCTACAAATTGATTAGAATGGCTAAGAAATGAAGGAATGACGTTGCAGAGTGTTAACTAATAGATGGAACAACTTGAACGCTTTTACATTTCTGGTGAGGATATAAAATGGTACAACTACTTTGGAAAACACTTTGGTAGTGTCTTAAGAAGTTAAACACATATTTACCATATAACCAAGCATTTTCCTCCTGTATATTGACCCGAAGGAAACAAAAACTTCTACACAAAAATTCATAGCTTTATTTGCAATAGCTAAAATCTGGAAACAACTGCAATACCCATCAGATCCAAGGACAAATTGTGCTATAGCTGGAATGGAATGCCACCCATCAGTAATAAGGAAATGAACCACCAATAAGTACAACAACATGGGTAAATTTCATAAACTTTCCTGAGTTAAATAAGCCAGACCTCTCACTGCCCCCCAAAAGTCTCTACTATATAATTCAGTTTCTATGAAATCATAGAAAAGGCAAGTTTAATCTACAGAGAACAGTGAATGGTTTTCTAAAGTTAAGGGAGAGGATTAACTCTTACGGAACACAAGGGAAATTTTGGGGGCAATGGAAATATTTTAAGACTTGATTATGGTGATAGTTACAGCCCTATGAACTTCCTAAAATCTTTCAAAATGCAGATTTAAATTGGGTTCATTTACTTACATGTAAATTATACCTCAATTTTTAAAAATACAAACATATTTGAATGAGGCATGTTGGCTTTGTGTCTGATAGGTCCTTGTTCATAATGTCATCACGTTCAGTTAGTCAGTTCAGTCTCTCAGTCATGTCCGACTCTTCGCAACCCTGTGGACTACAGCACACAAGGCCTCCCTGTCCATCACCACCTCCCAGAGTTTATTCAAACTCATCTCCATTGAGTCGGTGATGCCACCCAACCATCTCAGCATCTGTCGTCCCCTTCTCCTCCTGCCTTCAACTTTTCCCAGCATCAGGGTCTTTTCAAATGAGTCAGCTCTTTGCATCAGGTGGCCAAAGTATTGGAGTTACAGCCTCAACATCAGTCCTTCCAGTGAACACTCAGTACTGGATCTCCAAGCAACTTTCAAGAGTCTTTTTCAATACCACAGTTCAAAGGCATCAATTATTTGGTGCTCAGCTTTCTTTATAGTCCAACTCTCACATCCATACCTGACTACTGGAAAAACCACAGACTTCACGAGACAGACCTTTGTTGGCAAAGTAATGTCTCTGCTTTTGAATATGCTGTCTAAGTTGGTCATAACTTTCCTTCCAAGAAGTAAGCATCTTTTAATTTCATGGCTGTAGTCACCATCTGCAGTGATTGGAGCCCCCAAAAATAAAGTCAGCCACTGTTTTCACTGTTTCCCCCATCTATTTGCCATGAAGTGATGGGACTGGATGCCATGATCTTAGTTTTCTGAATATTGAGTTTTAAGCCAACTTTTTCACTCTCCTCATTCGCTTTCATCAAGAGGCTCTTTAGTTCTTCTTCACTTTCTGCCATAAGGGTGGTGTCATCTACATATCTGAGGTTATTGATACTTCTCCCGGCAATCTTGATTCCAGCTTGTGCTTTTTCCAGTCCAGCATTTCTCATGATGTACTCTCCATGTAAGTTAAATAAGCAGGGTAACAATATACAGCCTTGATGTATTCCTTTTCCTATTTGAAACCAGTCTGTTGTTCCATGTCCATTCTAACTGTTGCTTCCTGACCTGCATACAGATTTCTCAAGAGGCAGGTCAGGTGGTCTGGTATTCCCATCTCTTACAGAATTCTCCACAGTTTATTGTGATCCACACAGTCAAAGGCTTTGGCATAGTCAATAAAGCAGAAATAGATGTTTTTCTGCAGTTCTCTTGCTTTTTCAATGATCCACAGAATGAAGCATGGCAAAGGCTAAGAGAGTTTTGGCAAGAAAATGCACTGGTCATAGCAAACACCTTCTTCCAGCAACACAAGAGAAGACTCTACACATGGACATCACCAGATGGCCAACACCAAAACCAGATTGATTATATTCTTTGGAGCCAAAGATGGAGAAGCTCTATACAGTCAGCAAAAATAATATCAGAAGCGGACTGTGGCTCAGATCATGAACTCCCGGTTGCCAAATTCAGACTTAAATTGAAGAAAGTAGGGAAAACCACTAGACCATTCATGTATGACCTAAATCAAATCCCTTATGATTATACAGTGGAAGTGAGAAATAGATTTAAGGGACTAGATCTGATAGACAGAGTGCCTGAAGAGCTATGGACGGAGATTCGTGACATTGTACAGCAGACAGGGATCAAGGCCATCCTCAAGAAAAAGAAATGCAATAAAGCAAAATGGCTGTCTGAGGAGGCCTTACAAGTGTCATCACGGGTCCTCTACAACTTCCAATTTGGGTTTCTTTAAAGGAGAGCAAGAATTTAAAGAAACCTGTGAAAGTGTGAATGCAAAATGCTTTACAGTTTTTAAGCTTTTTTCCCCAATATTTTAAAGCTGTTTATCCATACCGTACTGAACATTTTCCCCCCTAAGTGAAATGTCTCTATGGAACTTTCTCAAAACGTTCTATTTAGATGTTTTTTAAAAAACTAAAACATTTTCATTTTTTTGCTAACCTACATAATATTTAATTAGATAATTTAATGACAATAACAAGTTCAAAAGTATGAGTAGGCTTAAGATCAAATCCAGCCGACTATGGTAGCAGGTTGGAGCAGGAGTCAGGCTGTGCTCCTGACAGCGTTCACTGGTTATGCACAAGGCATGCATCCGAGAAGCCCTGGGGTGGACACTGAAGATTGCTAGTTTGTCACACAGTGCCTGACATACAGTAGGTGCTCAATAGCTGCTGAATTTGAATGTTTACCTTCTGTATTATCTATCATAAGTCTTAAGGATTTGATAGTAAGTGCTCAGTAAATGTTGAATTATTTTCAGTCTTACACGGAATTAAATGAGTTAAACCTCTATTCATCTATGAATTTTTGGCAATCCTATATTTAAAATTACATTTGGAATATGACTTCCACAAGGGCAGATCTGCCTAACTGTTTTACCAGCAAAGTTGGCCCATAGTAGGTGCTCAATAATCATTTTGTGAAAGCATAATTTTATTGAGTCTTCTGCTCTCTAAGGAGACTTTTAGGAATGGGTCTCAAACTGGTCTCTAATACTTTTCTCAAATTTTGTAAGTTGGCAAACTTCTCGTGCACACTTTTTTCTTTTTTTAACGTATGACATTCCAGAAAAATTCTTCTGAGGAAGTTCATTGTATAGAGATGGAACTGATACAGGGGCTCAGGTCATCATCTCTGCCTTCCACTCTTCTTCCTGTTCTAATGATCCCACATAGCTGAATCCCCAGAACCCTAAAGGTTCTGTGGAGCACACTTTAAATATCTCTAATCTGGTTCATACTTTAATTTTCAAAACAGGTAAATGTGGTGAGGCCCATGGTGTTTAAGTGATCTAAGGTCACATAGCTGTGTATGTATGGTAAAGCCAACCCAGAAGCTCATGTCTTCTGACTTTTATGCTCAGTCAGTTCAGTTCAATTCAGTCGCTCAGTCATGTCTGACTCTTTGTGACCCCATGGACTGCAGCACACCAGGCTTCCCTGTCCATCACCAACTCCCGAAGCTTGCTCAAACTCATGTCCATCAAGTCAGTGATGCCACCCAACCATCTCATCCTCTGTCGTCCCCTTTTCCTCCTGCCTTCAATCTTTCCCAGCATCAGGGTCTTTTCAAATAATTCAATTCTTTGCATCAGGTGGCCACAGTATTGGAGTTTCAGCTTTAACATTAGTCCTTCCAAAGAATATTCAGGACTGATTTCCTTTAGGATGGACTGGTTGGATTTCCTTGCAGTCCAAGGGACTCAAGAGTTTTCTCCAACACCACAGTTCAAAAGCATCAATTCTTGGTCACTCAGTTTTCTTTATGGAACAACTCTCACATCCATAGATATGAGTCACATCCATGACTACTAGAAAAACCATAGCTTTGACTAGACAAAGCTTTGTTGGCAAAGTAATGTCTCTGCTTTTTAATATGATGTCTAGGATGGTCATAACTTTTCTTCCAGGGAGCACGCATCACTTAATTTCATGGCTGCACTCACCGTCCACAGTGATTTTGGAGCCCAAGAAAATGAAATCTGCTACTATTCCCACTGTTTCCCCATCTATTTGCCTTGAAGTGATGGGACTTGATGCCATGATCTTAGTTTTCTGAATGTTGAGTTTTAAGTCAACTTTTTCACTCTCCTCTTCACTTTCATCAAGAGGCTCTTTAGTTCTTCGCTTTCTGCCATAAGGGTGGTGTCATCTGCATATCTGAGGTTAATATTTCTTCTGGCAATCTTGATTCCAGCTTGTGCTTCGTCTAGCATGGCATTTCACATGATGTACTCTGCGTGTTAGTTAAATAAGCAAGGTGACAATATACAGCCTTGATGTACTACTTTCCCAATTTGGAACCAGTCTGTTGTTCCACATCTGGTTCTAACTTTTGCTTCCTGACCTGCATACAGATTTCTCAGGAGGCAGGTAAAGTGGTCTGGTATTCCATTTCTGTAAGAATTCTCCACAGTTTATTGTAATCCACACAGTCAGAGGCTTTGGCATAGTCAATAAAACAGAAATAGTTGTTTTTTTTTCTGGAACTCTCTTGCTTTTTTGATGATCCAACGGATGTTGGCAATTTGTTCTCTGGTTCCTCTGCCTTTTCTAAATCCAGCTTGAACATTTGGAAGTTCATGTTTCATGTACTGTTGAACCCTGGCTTGTAGAATTTTGAGCATTTCTTTGCTAGTGTGTGAGATAAGTGAAATTGTGTGGTAGTTCGAACATTCCTTGGCATTGCCTTTCTTTGGGATTGGAATGAAAACTGACCTTTTCCTGTCCTGTGGCCACTGCTGAGTTTCCATGTTTGCTGGCATATTGAGTGCAGCACTTTCACAGCATCATCTTTTAGGATTTGAAAAAGCTCAACTGGAATTCCATCACCTCCACTAGCTTTGTTCATAGCGATGCTTCCTACGGCCCACTTGACTTTGCATTCCAAGATGTCTGGCTCTATGTAAGTGATCACATTGTCATGGTTATCTGGGTCATGAAGATCTTTTTTGTATAGTTCTTCTGTGTATTCTTGCCACCTCTTTTTAATATTCTGCTTCTGTTAGGTCCATACCATTTCTGTCCTTATTGAGCCCATCTTTGCATAATATGTTCCCTTGGTATCTCTAATTTTCATGAAGAGATCTCTGAAGTGAAGTGAAGTTGCTCAGTCGTGTCCAGCTCTTTGCGACCCCGTGGATTGTAGCCCACCAGGCTCCTCCCTCCATGGGATTCTCCAGGCAAGAATACTGGGTGGGTATAGTGGGTTGCCATTTCCTTCTCCAGGGGATCTTCCCAACCCAGGGATCAAACCCAGGTCTCCCGCATTGCAGGCAGATGCTTTAACCTCTGAGCCACCTGGAAAGCCTAGTCTTTCCCATTCTATTGTTTTCCTCTATTTCTTTGCATTGATTGCTGAGGAAGGCTTTCTTATCTCTCCTTGCTATTCTTTGGAACTCTGCATTTATATGGGTATATCTTTCCTTTCTCCTTTTCCTTTCACTTCTCTTCTTTTTCAGCTATTTGTAAGGCCTCCTCAGACAACCATTTTGCCTTTTTGCATTTCTTTTTCTTGGGGATGGTCTTGATCACTGCCACCTGTACAATGTCACAAACCTCCGTCCATAGCTCCTCAGGCACTCTGTCTATCAGATCTAATCCCTTGAACCTATTTCTCACTTCCACTGTATAATCGTAAGGGGTTTGATTTAGGTCACACGGCACCCCACTCCAGTACTCTTGCCTGGAAAATCCCATGGACGGCGGAGCCTGGTAGGCGGCAGTCCATGGGGTTGCACAGAGTCGGACACGACTGAGCGACTTCACTTTCACTTTTCACTTAATGCATTGGAGAAGGAAATGGCAACCCACTCCAGTGTTCTTACCTGGAGAATCCCAGGGAGGGTGGAGCCTGGTGGGCTGCTGTCTATGGGGTTGCACAGAGTCGGACACGACTGAAGTGACTTAGCAGCAGCAGCATATGTGAATGGTCTAGTGGTTTTCCCTACTTTCTTCAATTTAAGTCTGAATTTGGCAATAAGGAGTTCATGATCTGAGCCACAGTCCACTCCCGGTCTTATTTTTGCTGACTGTATGGAGCTTCTCCATCTTTGACTGCAAATAATATAATCAATCTGGTTTTGGTATAGGCCATCTGGTGATGTCCATGTGTAGAGTCTTCTCTTGTGTTGTTGGAAGAAGGTGTTTGCTATGACCAGTGCGTTCTCCTGGCAAAACTCTATTAGCCTTTGCCCTGCTTCTTTCTGTAGTCCAAGGCTAAATTTGCCTGTTATTCCAGGTATCTCTTGACTTCCTAGTTTGCATTCCAGTCCCCTATAATGAAAAGGGCGTTTTGGGGGGATATTACTTCTATCAGGTGTTGTAAGGTCTTCATAGAACCATTCATCTTCAGCTTCTTCAGCATTACTGGTCGTGGCATTTGCCTTGGAAATGATCAGAGATCATTTTGTTGTTTTTGAGATGGCACTCAGGAACTGCATTTCAGAGTCTTTTGTTGACTGTGAGGGCTACTCCATTTCTTCTAAGGGATTCTTTCACATAGTAGTAGATATAATGGTCATCTGAGTTAAATTCACCTGTTCCAGAAGAGTAGAGAAGAGTGGAGAAATAACTCCAGAAAGAATGAAGAGACAGACCCAAAGCAAAAACAACGCCCAGTTGTGGAGGTGACTGGTGATAGAAGTTAAGTCCGATGCAGTATAGAGCAATATATCATAGGAACCTGGAATGTTAGGTCCATGAATCAAGGTAAATTAGAAGTGGTCAAACAGGAGATGGCAAAGTGAACGTCGGCATTTTAGGAGTCCGTGAACTACAATGGACTGGAATGGGCGAATGTAACTCAGATGACTTTTATGCTAATGTTTTTCAACTGCTTTTCTGTTCCAGTTTCACTGTATCCCATGGACAACAACTTATTTTAAAGTTTTTCTTTAACAGAGATCTTCCCTTGTCTTTAAGACATACCATCACATCCATTTGTACCACCTGGACCAAGCTAAATTATTCCTCAGCCTTTACACCTTTCAAATATTTATAGACTACCATCATGGCACTCCTTAGTCATCCTTTAGCCTCGTTATATTTACGTCTATAGCTTCTCTAATCTTATTGTGCAAGTCAGTCCCTCTAGTCTTTTCATATACTGTTCCTCTCCCTAGTGCTTCTAAGAGAACAGTTTGAGAATATTCCAGATGGGAAAAAAATAACCCCAACATGTTGTAACAGGGAGAAGAAAAACACACTGAATAGATGAAAGGAGCAATCTACAGGTTAATTAGTATTATGGCCACAAATATGTGCACAGTTTTGTTTCAGAAATAAAGCAAGCTGTATTTGTTGTAACTTCTTTGAACTTAACAGAATGCTGATAATGCCAAGCTGTGTTTACAGTCCAAATTTTTGCTAAAGACCTTCAACTTTGCACTCCCCTTGTGTGGTATCTCTTGCCCGAGACAGAACTACAAATAAAAGTACATGAACAGGAGCTGATGCAAGAGCCCACTACTGAGCTTATCTGGTTTTGTGCAGTTTCTGTGGATTTGCTTGGTGTCTGGGATCTCCCTATACTCGCCTTGCTAAGGGAGAGCCCTTAACTTATCTCACTAGATATTAGATGCTTGGGTATTAGTTATTCCATAAAAAGTAAGTGTTTACTGAATATGATAATCTAAAAATGGAAACCACATTATTACAAGAAGAATCACCCAGAAATACTCTGCTGACATAAACAGAACATGCCTATTGCCTGATTTTCTTATATTTTGTTTTATTTATAGCTTTTATAGTTTTTCAACAAATTTGGGGTCTTGAAAAGATGTCCAAATATTAGCAATGAGCTTCTTCTCCTTACCCTCAGGCAGACTTAATCTAATTTCAATTTTCATATTCGCCTTATAAAATTCATCTTAGAATGAAAAACTGAAGACTAGGAAGGTGCTTAGAAAAACACTTCAAATCACTTGATTCAGTGTATTCATTTTATAGCAAGAGCTAGAAAGTATTCAATGTATGCCTCGGCCCAGGTACATTAGGGAAATGTTCCAGTATTTCTCAGACTCTCATATGAACGTGTTCTTTCAGTCCCCACCAAATCCTTCCTGCAGAACTTTCTGTGCCTTTCCTGTGCTGCTGTTCCATGATCTCACAGGGCCATAAGCTTCTACCAGATAGATACGTGATTTCTTGGTTTGTTCTTTTTATACAATATAGCACTGCACCTCAGACATGATGATAGCCAGTGGGATTTATTAGAATGGAATTTAAGCTCTTCTACCTTTAGACCCAGTGATTGTGCCATTTTGAAGGTGGCAAAGAAGGGTGACTATTTCCTCTCTCACACAAAGCAAGGTTGTAAAGGGACTTGTTCTCTGAATGAAAGAGGAGAGGGGTAAAGTAGGAACCTTCTCATGTTTTATTCAGATGCTAACAAAGAAAATTGAGAAGTGTGTTTCCTTAAATTTGACACCATTTTTATCCTAAACATTTTGGGCAAGTGATAGCAGACAGTTGTGCAGGCTTTTTGAGACAGAGGAATTTTTCCAGGAGCGTAACCTCAGTGGGAAGTATTACCTAAGAGTAATGCACTGATCACTTTCAATCTTGCGTGTTTTCACAGACTGTGTGCATGCATACATGTGTTAGTATCTGTTCCTAAGACGTCACTTCAGCACCCAGAGAGCTCAGTGTTGCTATGCAAGTGCTAGAGGTGGAATCCATGCCTACTGCAGTTTAGCAACGAGGATTTTACAGACACACAAGGGCAAAGATGGCCTAAAGATCTAAGATTTAGTGCCTTGGTCTCCCTCTGAGCTCTGATGTAGCATCATGTGTCAAATATTCATGGCGTCCCTCTGCCCGCTCCACTGGGAAAATAATGGCACAGCCAGCATTTCCAAGAAGCTTACCTCCTCAAAATCTATCTACTCACATTCAATACTGCATTCCATCTTATAGTTTTGCATAGGAATTCCTCAAAATATGATCCCCGGATACAAGCCCCAGATATATAAATATTTTATGCTGTATTGCGCATGTGATTCGCATTAATATTTATAACAAAATTTCTTTTACAGTGATATAGTTTGAAGGAATTCGTTACATTTTGTTTGCACTTATAGCTTTACATATATATATATTCCTCCCAGTAACACTTTGAGTCACTGAGTTGCTTGCCCAAAGTCACAGATATATGCATATATACATAGTAGAACCAGGACTAGAACTCAGTTCTGACCACAAACCTGCCACTTATTTCACTCAAATGCTTTTTGACCTAATATTAACACATAAAATAAAAGTGGAAGCCAATCAAGTGACTATTGAATACATTAACTCCAGTGGACAGATGGATTCAGACCAGCTTTGTTTAAACAAGAACCAGAAACTGACCTTCTTTTACCAAATGGTACCTCAGCAGAACCCAGCACCCCACATCCTGCTGCTGTTTTTTTTTTTTTTTTTTTCCATTTTCAGAGCATTCAGATGTACAAATCCAAAGTATAACAGGCGTTTCAGACAGAAGTGGAATGGTTGTGCTGGTTCAGAGGGTAATGGCATTACCCTTGTTCTGGAATCA
The DNA here is from genome assembly GCF_029378745.1 of Bos indicus. Lineage (NCBI taxonomy): Eukaryota > Metazoa > Chordata > Mammalia > Artiodactyla > Bovidae > Bos > Bos indicus. The sequence continues at coordinate 79,190,562 of NC_091760.1, read as the reverse complement.
TGTAGGAGTCATCCTTGTGGACACCATATTTTATTTACAATGAAACTTTACCTTGTGCTCAGGCCACAGCACCTACTAGTGGAAAGAAACTAGTATTTGATGCAGCCACTGGGAAACACTTTCACGCAATATAAGTGCTTGTTCCTTGGCAGCTCAACGGTAAAGAATCCACCTGCAAATGCAGAAGACTCAGGTTCAGTTCCTGGGTTAAGAAGATCTCTTGGAAAAGGAAATGGTTATCCACTCCAGTATACTTTCCTGGAGAATTCCCATGAACAGTGGAGCCTGGAGGGCTAGAGTCCATGGGGTCACAAAGAATGGACAGGACTTAGCGACTAAACGACAATAAACAACAAGTGTACTATGCTGAAAGCCTGAAGGCCTGGATTCAGGTCTCACCTTGGCTGTTGATTTGCTGTAGGATCTTAATCAAGGCACTCCCTCTGTCTGAGCCTTTGCTTTTTCATCTGTAAATGAGGTTGGACTGAATGGTTTCTAAGTTTTCATGTACTATTACATTTTAGGATTTTTAAAATCCTTTAACAATGTTTATTGAGCATTTCAGCACTAAGTAAAAATCCAAAACCCCCAAGTAAGACTGAATGACTTCCCTGGGCATAGTATCAAGTGAAAATATCACCCATCTCTAGGCCCATCGCCAGGCTTGCAGGTTATGTGGCCCAGCAAAAGCACTAGGACTTGGGGTTAGATGAAGTGGGGTTAAATTCCAGCTCTGTTATCTACCTGTCAGGTTACGCACAACATTATTCCTAGGTTAACTTGTTAAAAGAAGAGAATTGTCTTCTCTGGGCTTTAATTACAAGATTCAAATAAGAACATGGAAATGAAGAAGTTTTATGTGAGCTTGCAGGATTTCTTTCAATCTTCCTATACTTAAAATCTAAAAGAAGTAGCCTTAATTATAGGGTTCATTTTGCTCTTTTTGGTAGCACTGAGTGAGAAAGTACATTTACAATTATAAACCCATATGTAAATATAAGGAGTGCTTGTTAGTTAATAATATTGTAAAGAGAATATTATGGCTGTTGTTAGATATTGAAATACAGTAGCTTCAGGAACACTCAGTGGTAGATTTGCTCTTAAATAACCAAAAATACATGTGGAGATTTTCCACCTATAAAACTACAAAGTAACATGGCACACTTAAAGATTTCTTAGCTTTGAGTAGAGCCTGAGGGAAATGCAAATTCTCAGGATAGATACCATAGAGCACAGTTTAATCGTAAGTCAAAAATAATCATTGCAGTCACAGTTTTTTCACTGTACTAGTAAACATTGTTTTTTTTTTACCTGTTAATAGATCAGTCATGAAATGAATTTTAAATATAAAACAATAGATTAAAATTAAGAATCAGACTATGAAAATGCCTATGTGTAACAATTAACTTGAAATAATGTTTTAGCCAAAATAGATACTAATATTCCTATTAGGAATATTGGAGAAGGAAATGGCAACCCCCTCCAGTGTTCTTGCCTGGAGAATCTCATGGACGGAGAAGCCTGGTAGGCTGCAGTCCATGGGGTCGCACAGAATGGGACACGACTGAAGCGACTTAGCAGCAGCAGCAGCATTCCTATTAGGAATTTTGTAAGGCTTATGCAAGCTTACATCTGCCAGGCCAGAATTTTCAAATTCTGAAGCCAAAAGCCAGGTCAGACGAGGAGTTTAGTGGGTTTTAAGTCCAGACTGACTGAGTCCCAGTTCCAGATTCAATAGTTAGCTCTGTGGCCTTGGGCAAGTTATCTTGTCTCCCTAGGCTGCCATCTCTTATACTCTAATGAACATAATGGGAGGACCTATATCATGAGGGTGTTGGAAGGATTACTTGAGATAAAATATTTAAATCCTTAAAACAGTGTTTGGCAAATAAGTGCTGAATAAATCTTGACGATTATCATCATTCTGGAGTCCACAAATTTTTTCAAGTTTGGGATTAAATTTCTAGCACTAAATTATACTAGTACCACGTTGGTAAACATCTTATAACTGTCTCACAGATGCAACTGCCTCTTACCCTCACATGGACCACTATCTTCAGAGGAGAGTTCAGAGCATCCACCTCTGGTCCTCTTCATTTTAAGTTGTTCTCTGCCTCCTGTAGTTGGGGGGAGAAAGAAGCAAGGCCTGTACTTGGCACTTTGTAGCTGTTCCTGTCATTGAACTTGGTGACCAGATAGTCAAGGCAGTCATTGTCATGGCCTTTTTAAAAAATTTGTTTAATTGAAGTATAGTTGATTTACAATGTTGTGTTAATTTCTGCTGTACAACAATGATTCAGTTATCTCTCTCTCTCTCTATATATATATATACACACACACACACACACATACCCACACACATATTTATAGTATCAGCAATACGTGAACCATGACTTCCTGATGTTCAAGCTGCTTTTAGAAAAGGCAGAGGAACCAGAGATCAAATTGCCAATATCCACTGGATCATGGAAAAAGCAAGAGAGTTCCAGAAAAACATCTATTTCTGCCTTATTGACTATGCCAAAGGCTTTGACTGTGTGGATCACAATAAACTGTGGGAAATTCTGAAAGAGATGGGAATACCAGACCACCTGACCTGCCTCTTGAGAAATCTGTGTGCAGGTCAGGAAGCAACAGTTAGAACTGGACATGGAATAACAGACTGGTTCCAAATAGGAAAAGGAGTACGTCAAAGCTGTATATTATCACCCTGCTTATTTAACTTATATATAGAGTACATCATGAGAAATGCTGGACTGGAAGAAACACAAGCTGGAATCAAGATTGCCGGGAGAAATATCAATAACCTCAGATATGCCGATGACACCACCCTTATGGTAGAAAGTGAAGAGGAACTCAAAAGCCTCTTGATGAAAGTGAAAGTGGAGAGTGAAAAAGTTGGCTTAAAGCTCAACATTCAGAAAACAAAGATCATGGCATCCAGTCCCATCACTTCATGGGAGATAGATGGGGAAACAGTGGAAACAGTGTCAGACTTTATTTTTCTGGGCTCCAAAATCACTGCAGATGATGACTGCAGCCATGAAATTAAAAGACGCTTACTCCTTGGAAGGAAAGTTATGACCAACCTAGATAGCATATTCAAAAGCAGAGACATTACTTCACCAACAAAGGTCCGTCTAGTTAAGGCTATGGTTTTTCCTGTGGTCATGTATGGATGTGAGAGTTGGACTGTGAAGAAGGCTGAGCACCGAAGAATTGATGCTTTTGAACTGTGGTGTTGGAGAAGACTCTTGAGAGTCCCTTAGACTGCAAGGAGATCCAACCAGTCCATTCTGAAGATCAGCCCTGGGATTTCTTTGGAGGAAATGATGCTGAAGCTGAAACTCCAGTACTTTGGCCACCTCATGCGAAGAATTGACTCATTGGAAAAGACTCTGATGCTGGGAGGGATGGGGTCAGGAGGAGAAGGGGACGACAGAGGATGAGATGGCTGGATGGCATCACTGACTCGATGGACGTGAGTCTGAGTGAACTCCAGGAGTTGGTGATGGACAGGGAGGCCTGGCGTGCTGCGATTCATGGGGTCGCAAAGAGTCGGACACGACTGAGCGACTGAACTGAACTGAACTGAATGTATATATTACATTCTTCCACATCGTGGTTTATCATAGAATGCTGAGTACAGTTCTCTGTGCTATACAGTAAGACCTTGTTGTTTATCCATTCCTTTTTATAGAGGCTGAGTAAAGGTAACCACTGTCACGGGACTTAGAACACAGTAGAAACTCAGTAAGTGTATCTATTGAGGGGTTGAGAGAATAACTGGATAGATGACACAACTACTTATTTTAAAAATAAGGGACTTCAGGCTCAGAGAATTTAGGAAACTTGTTTATGCTCCCACAGCTAATGAGTGGCAAGGCAAGCCTTGCAGTTCTGTCTGCTGCCTTTATACCGTGGAATACCTAATTTTGTTCAATGGGCACCATGTATTGTATCCAAAATTGCAAAGCAGTGTTGGTTTTTGTTTTGCTTTTGTTGTGTTGTCTGGTTTCCATTTATGTTTGTGCTTCTCCTCCTGAGACTGGAAGTTGTTGTCAGAAAGTGATTGTCCTTACCACCATGCCTGTGCGTATTAGTTTAGTGAAGGTTAGAACCAGGGTGGCTGGTGGCCAACTCACTCCCTCTGCAGTTTCCTAGGATGTAGCTCCTGAGGGCCAGGACTTTGGTCCCAAACATCACCACTTTCTAAGAATACTCTGGATCAACTCCGCTTTGTAGAACACATGAACACGTGGTTTCCTTTAGGACAGAGGTCCCCAACCCCTCTGCACATTAGCATCATGATTTCAGTCCCCACTCCAGACCAAATGAATCAGAATGTGTCTAAGTGGAGTATGGCTATCTGTATTATTTTTTAAATGTACCTGGTTGGAAGCCAGAGTTTGAGGTTCAACATTTCAGGCTCTTCTCTGAAGGATCCTTACCTGTACTGATTTCTGCCTGTGTAGCCAATCCTGACGCTAAGCTCTCCTGAGGCTTGAGGGATTGGAAAAGTAATGCTCTACTGGCTTTTTTTTCCCTGAGAGTGGGAATAGATCCTGCTCCTCAGCAATGCTGAAAACATCACAGTTATGATTGAATAATGCAGTGTGTTCCTAGAAAACCATGTGCTGATTAAAAAGATGGGCTTTAGAAATCTGATCTGATTCCCATCCCAGTCTCGCCTCATTTCTACCTTTGAGACCTTGACCAAGTGATTTAACCCCTGGTTTCTCATCTATAAAATAAGAATAAAGAAAGATTGATGGCACTAAGTGAGATAATGCATGTAGAATACTTAAGGCAGTGTCTGCCCCAGAGGACAAAATACGGTAATTTTCTTTTATGTCTTTGTTATGCTTCCTTGTGATGTGGTATATTTATTTTAGTGAAACATGCTTGTTTTTGAAGCCCTATGTGGGACTCCCCCTTCCAATTTACCTCCTTACCTGAAGGTCCAACCTAAGCAAATACTTGAAAGTGAAAGTTGCTCAGTCGTGTCTGACTTTAGCGACCACATGGACTATACAGTCCATGGAATTCTCCAAGCCAGAATACTGGAGTGTGTAGCCTTTCCCCTCTCCAGGGGGTCTTCTGAACCCAGGGATCGAACCCAGGTCTCCCACATCACAGGCAGATTTTTTTTACCAGCTGAGCCACCAGGGAAGCACAGAATACTGAAGTGAGTAGCCTATCCCTTCTCCAGCGGATCTTCCTGATCCAAGAGTCGAACCGGGGTCTCCTGCATTGCAGGTGGATTCTTTACCAGCTGAGCTACCAGGGAAGCCCAAGCAAATAGGTATCTGTGAACAAATCACCTCATGGTTAGACTTTGTAATGACTTTTACTAGTAAGTCACCAGGTTCTCCATCTCATCAGATTTGTTACGCAGGCCTTTGTTCCCCCGTCCCAGAACCATTCTTTCTGATGAATTTGGAGAACCTATTTTGTTTCCTTGTTAACTAGCTTAATTTCTTATTTTGTACTAAAATGCTTTTTATTGTGTCTCCTTCCAAAAGCTTTATATATTTACCACTGGTTCTAGTGCCGTTATAGTCATTGCTCCTTTTCGTGATGTCCACGCATGTGTGCGTATGAGAGAGAGAGAACAGGGAAGAGAAAGAGAGAATACCCATCAGCCCTCTGCTTCTGCTCTCCATCCATGTGCCCGTCGAATCTGCAAGCTGTCTCTGCAAGGACCATTTAAGCAATAACAGTGAAGTAGTATAATAATTTACACACAAGCAGTGACAAAGTTAGATATGTCCTCAGTCCAGCTTTTAATACATTATAAGGATTTCAGGATTCACAGAGCTAACTAGCACTGACAACAGGAGACTGAATATTGGTACATTATTTAAAAGTAGAGTCCAAAAAAATAGTAAATCTCAGTTTGATGTATGATGTATGGAATGTGATATCACACCTTAAATGGCTGTTTGTTGACATTCTTTGTGTGTTTTGTATTGTCTAAGGCCATAGAGCAGTGCCATATGTTAAATTTATTTACAGCACAAAAGAAGCCTGTTCTATATATAGGCAGGCTTGTATTTAGTGTGTGTGAACTGCTTTCTCTGGCTTAATGCTGGCAAATTATTTTATGGTAACTTAGCTGATTCTCTTCATTTATGTTATCAGTGGATGGAAAGCCACTGAAAACGCTTCAGTCTAAGACATAAAGAGACAGCATCAGGGAAATTACTGTTGTTCATGAAAAAGTAAGATATATTATGATGCCACAGAAATTTCTTTTATTTTTTCAGCCAACTCATAGTTAACAATCTGTCCCTTAACTGTCTTGCATGCAGATGAAGTGTTTGGGTAATAGCTATCAGCTGTTATCCTGACGAGCAATATAAAAACATACACCTCTTGGAACAGTAGCATGACTTGCCTGAACGTTGTAATCACCTGGAGAGCTTTTAAAAAGTCCAATCCTAAGACATCCCAACTCAGTCCAAGGAAATCAGAACCTCTGGAGCTGGGACCCAGAGATCAGTGTTTTTTTTTTTTTTTTTTTTAAATTCTACAGATTATTTCAACATACTAGCAGGGTTGAGAATCACTGTCCTAGGACTTAAGCGGTTTACAAAAACAGGTTGTCTATTATTACATGTATTAATACTACACGGCTCCATAAAGTAAAAGCTGTGCTGAATAGAAAGCGCATCATCCTAGAACCTTCAGTGAATGGCATATGGACCTGTCACATGAAGAGTACAAACTTGTTCTATGATCCTTTTATACCTTCAGTGAAAGATAATTTCTGAATAGATTTAACAGAAGCTGTACTTTAGGAAGATAACTCCAGTGGGTACACAAGGGTAAAATGGAGTGAGCTTTCTTCTAGGAATAACTTGCTATCATTTCACTACCCTGGTATAACCTTATTGATTCAACTTCTGGAACAGGACTTTGTTCAGAATATATTTTAGAAGGTACTTAGTAAGAAAGCCGATACATCACACAATTGGCATATAGAGTTTCATTATAATATTTAAAGATAGAATATTAATTTTGCTTATGCCTGAAATTTCTGTCAGTTAGCAAGGATGCTATGAAGACAAATGTGACCTGGCTTTATGTCTGAATGAATAAATATACTAGTTTACTTTTTTCTTTTTTTATTTATTCTTTTTGTGAGTGCCACATGGCATACAGTATCTTATTAATAGTTTCCAGGCCCTGGATCAAAACCTCACCCCGAAGTAGAAGTGGAGTCTTAACCACTGGACCGCCAGGGAAGTCTCTGTACTAGTTTACTTTTGATGCTGAATAAGGCTTCAATTTGGGAGTATGTTAACTTCTTTTGCCATGGCACCAACTCTCAAAAGCACTGTGGATATTTTCAGTCTCACCTTGGAAACAAGTAGGGTTTGCAGAAGGTGGTCTATGATTTACTGTATTAATTCTGTACTTGTCACAAGGACATCATTTTTAAGTGAAATTGTATTTTCATATTGTGCAGGAAATAAATTGACATGTCAAGAAAAGAAAGCTGAAACCATTAAAAAGGAAAACCCAGATCCCACTAGTTTACCTCTCTAGTTTAACTAGATTTGCCTGTAATGTCATTCTGTACCCATGCCATTCCTAAAGTGACTTTTTCAAAAACTAAACTTCTAGACTTAGCTCAAGTGGTTCAGTTCAGTTCAATTCAGTTGCTCAGTCGTGTCCAATTCTTTGCGACCCCATGAACCCCAGCACGCCAGGCCTCCCTGTCCGTCACCAACTCCTGGAGTTTACCCAAACTCATGTCCATTGAGTCAGTGATGCCATCTAACCATCTCATCCTCTGTCATTCCCTTCTCTTCCTGCCTTTAATCTTTCCCAACATCAAGGGCTTTTCGAATGAGCTCAAGTGGTAAGACCACCAGAAAGCCTTTCCATTCCCTGTTGTTTAGTTGCTAAGTCATGTTCCACTCTTTAGCGATCCCATGGGCTATAGCCCACTGGGCTCCCCTATCCATGGGATTTCCCAGGCAAGCATACTGGAGTGTGTTGCCATTTCCTTCTTCAGGGAATCTTCCTGGTCCAGGGATCGAACTTAGATTGGCAGGCAGATTCTTTGTTACTGAGCCACCAGGGAAGCCCTCTTTACATTTGTAAGAGGGAGTAAATCAGAGAGAGCAGAACAATCAAGAATTCATTGCAATGGCCCATGAAAGATAATAAGCCCAATGTGGTCAGCAGACATGTGAGGGAAAAGAAGCATTTCAGAGATTTTGCAGAGATTGTGATAGTTGCTGGGGTAAGGGAGATGAAGTGGGAGTGGTGGGAAGAATCTCTGACTGGCTCCATGGTCGATATAAAGCCATATGTACAACAAACAAAAATACAGGGACACGTTTTTATTAGTTCAGGCATCTCAATTCACTGACAGAATTCTCCCCAGGCTGTCTAACCCTCTGCCATTAGGTTACTATACTGAGCTTTGCCAGTAAGCTCCTCTCACCAGCCTTGGGTCTGATCTTGACCCTTAACTTCCCATTGGCCCCTAATCAATTATGTTTCCTTCATGCTCTGATGCCTCCAAATCCGGTACCATTCCCCTGGTTTTTCTCCTTTAAAAGCACTGAGATACTTCTCTCTAAGATGGGCAGCAAGATCATGGGATGCTTTTAATGATGAGTAGCACCAGCCCCTCTAGGAGCAAGGATGAGCTATGCTAGAGTAACTTTCTTTCCATTGTGAATGTCTCCGTAAAAGGCATAGTTTGTAAATTTTTGTTAATAAAAAAGGGAACATTTGGGCACCTTTTCCGTCCTGCTGATGTGTAGTGCTATTTTTAATTCTTGTTCTCCGCTCTTTTTCTGTGCCTGTGATTTTAAAGGTGCCAGACTGACTGCCCTCAAGCCTGGTGTCCCCGATTTCTCCCAAGAATAGGAAAAGTACAGGAAGCAGCAGTGCTGGTCATGTCTGGGTCTAGCATATTAGCCTGGCCCACTCTGGAAGAATATTCTCCAAAATATAAAGGAGAAGACTGTTCCTTGTGAACACAGTCCATCTGCTTTCATAGCTGAGAGGACAAAACCTTGTTGTCCTGCCAGGACAAAACCTTGTTGTTCTGCCACCCAGCCACTGCAGAGGTTTTGGATCCAGGAAGCCTAGCCACTCATCCCCTCTTGTGGAAAAACTAGAATGTTTTCTCTCTTCCATCCCTACCTGTCACAATTCCATCCTTTAAGGTTGGACTTAAATGCCTCTTTCTCCACAAAACCTTTCCTGAGCCATCGCAGGTGTAGTGTTCCTTCCACATCCCCAAAGCACTTTCTCAGACGACACCACATTTTGTCATATGACTATAGGATGTATATAGTCTCGCAGTTAATGTGAAAGGCAGTGACGTGGTCCAGGTATCATACAGATTTTGTGCTGTGTGCTAAGTCTCTTCAGTCATGCCCAGCTCTTTGTGACCCTGTAAACTGTAGCCTGCCAGGTTCCTCTATGCATGGGATTCTCCAGGCAAGAATGCTGGAGTGGGTTGTCATTTCCTTCTACAGCATAAATATTGTAGAACTGGACAAAAAGTGAATAGCTAAGGAATGCCTATTAAATACAGTGAGAATTCCAAAGCTTATCTGACCTTCATCCTGACCTTCAGGGCTCTGTTCTGACCTTTCCCGTTTACCAGTGATTGAAATATTCCCCTAGATCCTCATCGGTAGCTCTCAGACTCTCCATAAACCATGCAAGCTCCAGCCTTTGGATTCCAGATTTGACACTTTGGGCAACCATGCTCTGAAATCATAATTGCTACCTCTACCTGCCTCATCGACCACCATGACTAATAGTCAATAACTTTTGCCCAGAACAATTTTTTTTCCAAAGTGTGGTCTACAGATCACTGGTAGTCCCTGATGGAGTCTCAAGAAGTCCAGTTTGGTGTCTACAAAAGGAAAGAGTAGTAAATAATTATTTTGTTGATTTGCATTTAATGAATATAAAATTATAATATTCACAGGAATCCAGTATGCTTTTAATGAATCATCACATTCTTAATGATTGCATATGTGCCACGAAACCTGTGTGGATTGGTGGTGTTTAACTGATGTTCATTAACAGTGCCATTCAGCTCACAGTATTTTCATATTAGTATTTTTTTCCTGCGGCTGCTAAACCTACATTATAAAAGGATTATTATTATTTCATTACACTGTTTGTTCACTTTTACAGACTAGATCAGTGATTTGAATGATTCTTTTAAAGCGGAAAAAATAGTCATAAAGACAATACCATAAAGATCAGTTCAGCTAAATATTAAAAATGTGTTAGTGAACAAGATGTTAGTATAAATACTGGAAATGAATCTATATACACTGGAGTGAATGTGATTACTTTGCACAAGCAGTCGAGAAAAACATTTTTGAAAGCTGTGATTATGATGTAATTTTTAAAGTTATATGTTATGGATTAGTGATCCATTCACCTGCAATTTCCAGTATGTTCTTTGTAATGAAATATTATCAGATAGTGGCATAAAGTCTCAAGACTTTTAACATCCTTTTCAAACATAATATAGTGAACTTTCTAATAAACCAGTTAAGTTTTGTTTTTTGTTTTTTTTTTTTTTTCTGAATAATCACAACAGTGGTGCCGTATGGTAGTCCTAGCTTTGTTACTGAAGGGAATGACAGTCTAAAATTTTAAAGTACTTTTCTAAGGTTATACATCTTATAATAAAAACAGATACAAGTTCTCTCTTTGATATAAATTTGTAAATCAAGCCACACAGTTTATTAAATTTATCAAATGTCAAGAATATGATATCAAGACTTCAAAAAAATATCAAGTGCTGAAGAGTTTGACATTTTTTTCCAGCATTTAATATTTCTTATTCTTTAGGAGGAAAATGTTCTATAGTTGGGTCTATTCTTTAGGGGGAAAATGTTCTAAAGTTTGGGCTATACTTAAATTCTGCAACAAAATATATTAAGAAATACTTCCCAGGACCAGTGCAACCAGAGGGAATTAGAAACACCTTTGCCTCTTTTCTCCTGAGTTGAAATATTTAACCCCCATCCCTTTTAGGTGTTAAATGGTAGTCAATCCAATGTGATGGAGCACTGAAAGCAGTCTTTAGTAAGAGATTTATCCATAGTGTCAGCTCTGTGTGCAATCCTGATGCACAGAACTAAGCAGAGGCAAGACAGCAGAGTGGTTAGGATCATCAACACTGAAGTTAGACTGCTTGGGTTAGAAGGCAGTTAACCACTTTTGTAACCCAGTTTCCTCATCTGTAAGATAAGAATAGCAATTACTTGCCATATAAGTTATTGTGAATATGAAATGAGTTAATATATATAAAGCACCGAGAAAAGCACTAGGTTTGCTAAAGCTTATTTGTGAAAGTCTGTCAATTCTTGCTGACATTTCCAATGAACTTGTAATAACCTGTTAAGACTTTTTTCCTTCATAGAAATAAAGAATAAGAAGGGGAAAATGAATGTGACTGGCCTCTGGCTTAAGATTCCCAAAATGAAGTCAGTTATGGATATAGACTGTAGCCAGCACAATGCCTTTCCATTACACAAATTTTTTTTTTTGAAATTACATTTTAATGTTCTAGTTAAAAACTTAATGCAGTTTTTTTTTTTTTCAAGCTAAACATGATGTCCATATGTGGTCAGGAGCCCCAGGGATCAATGTAATAATGCTGAAAATTTACACAACACTGGGCTGGACAATGACAATCAAAACCATGAGGGACTCAGAACCCTACAGTCTGTGGAACTGTTGCATGATTAAGGGATATTCAAACTGTAAACAGATTTAGAGGCAATGCTGAGTTGTAATATCTTAAAGGGTGTCAAGTGTAAGAAATGAGATGCATTTCTTGAGGCCTTAAAAGACAGAACTGGGACTATTGGGTAACAGTGAGGAAGCATTCCAGCTCAATATGAGAAAAAACAATCAGTGCTGTCTGGAAATAAAAGAGACTACTTTTTTTTTTTTTTTTTTTTTTAATCTGCCTGTCACTAAGGACTGGACGCAGAGGCTTTGCAACCCAGGCTTTTATATAAGGAGCTGAAGTTTGAGTTTGGACCCAGTTTCCTCACAATCTAACTGGTAGCTCCAAGGAGAAAGAATGCTGTGCTTTCCACTCCCACCATCCTTAGTTGAGTTTCTCTTACATTTCTGTGTGAGATCAGAGGCAGAGCATTGGCCTCCACATCAGAAGACCTGAATTCTACTTGGTCACTTCCCATGGGACCTTGTCTATGAGAGTCAGCTTCTCAGCTGGTTTGTAAAATCCCCACGGTGCTGGCCTCGTGGTGGCTGCCGTGGTCACTGTGATCTTGATGATGAGGGCAGTGGTGTGAGCCTGTTGCTGCTGTTGACTTGACAGATGTACTGTGTCACCCATGGTGTCCTCTTTAGAAGAACTAAAGGTGTTCTTTACAGTCAATCCCTCTTTTCTTTCAGGCCGCTGTGCTCGCTGTGGGGAAAACGTAGTTGGGGAAGGGACAGGATGCACTGCCATGGATCAGGTCTTCCACGTGGATTGTTTTACCTGCATCATCTGTAACAACAAGCTCCGAGGGCAGCCCTTCTACGCGGTGGAGAAGAAAGCCTACTGCGAGCCCTGCTACATCGTAAGTTCAGATTCGGTCCTCGGGTAATTTACTAGAATGACTTCTAAAGCAAAATACTGATCACTCCAGATCAAATGTAGCCCTCAGGTCTTTGCTTCTGATTAGATTTCAAACTGTGCTAGTGTATAGATTGACATATCTTAATTTTTATCCCTATGTCCCTTGTTCATTTGAGGTCAAAAGGTGCATTGGCTGGGGCTACCGTTCAGTTAGTGGTCTGCCAGGAAGATCAGCGCCCTGGGGCTTACAAGCATATATGTACAAGCTAACATATTCCCCCTTGAAGCATCAGGTTTCCCAAGTAGCAGAGTCACACCTCTGATTATTAAGCCTCACTCTATATTTGATGTCATATTTGTAGAGAAACATGTTGCAGGGCCTTGGGAATTGTAAGTACTCTTTCAAACTCCTGGGATGATTGAATCACCTTCTTTCTACCCAGAATTTCTCTTACCTGTCATTGTTATTTAGTCCTCTAAGTTGTATCCAACAATTTTGGGACCCCATGGACTGAAGCCCCACCAGGCTCCTCTGTCCATGGGTTTTCCCAGGCATGAATACTAGAGTGGGTTGCCATTTCCTCATTTGCTTCTCCAAGGGATCTTCCTGACCCAGGAATTGAACCCATGTCTCCTGCATTAGCAGGTGAATTCTTTACCACTGAGCTACCAGGGAAGCCCTTAAACTGTCAAACCCAGCAAATTTTCAGTGATGCAATTAGATAAACTATTGATATTTTATAGTACCTTAAAGGAAAATAGTTGTGCTGTTTCCTTTCCTTAAATTCACAATTATATTTTAATAACATAGTTGAGTGACTATAAAATACTTGTCCCATTATCTTAGCTGTTTGCCAGGCTACTTAAATCTACACATTAAGCTGTCTTCTGATAGAGCAGTTTGGTAAATGAACATAAACTTTTTAAATCTAAAGTAAATTTCCTTGCCATCCTTCTACATGATTTTATCTCTCAGTTGAACGCTTATCAGTGGAAAAAGTAGTGCCTTTTTGCAAACCCACACAAGAGGCATGATTTGGCCCTCAGCCCCCACAGCATTGCAACATAAGAGAAACCTCAGGTGCAAGGTATTGGAAGCTCTACATAGCTTGGCGGAGCCCCGAGGTTCAAGTTTATTGCAGAAGTTTCTGGCCTCATTGGGATTTTCCCATAATCTGACAGCTCTAACTCATTGCAGCCCTGGAATCTGTAGCACAGATCTGAAATCTCTTTGAGATTAAGATCTTGCAAGATGAAATATTGTTTTGCATCTCTCCAGTTCAATTTTATCTCATTTTCCTCCCTAAAGGCAACTTAGTCACATATAGCATCATTATAGTGCCACACAACGCTGGAGCTGGAAAAAAAACTTACGATCATTTGTCTAACTCCTCTCTTTAGAAGTGAGAATACAGAGAGGAAGAAAATGACTTATGTCATTTTATTAGTGTCAGAGCCGAGATTAACTTCAGTGGTTCACACAGTCTCATATTCAGTGCAGACACAATAAGGCTTTAGTTTATCCAGAATATAAATACAAACACAGTGATGTCCCATTGATTTGGAAGGAACAATTACATATCAGGAAAAGTCTAGTGAACAAAAATCTATGTCCTTAATAAATAAGAATGTTTAAAATATCACTCTTAAAAATCTCTGTTGAAAGAGAAAATTGCAAAATCCCCAGTAAATAAGTAGTATGGATTGTCATTCACAATGATCTAGGGCCACAGTGAAATTATTTATTGCAGTGTGTTCTGTGGCAATGTCAGCAGAGCTTCCAGAAGCACCTCTGGCTGTTTGTCCATACACTAAGTGACCACAGAATACTGGGTTTTTTTTGTAGTTCTTGTGTCTATTTTTCACCCTTTTTTTTGGAGTGCAGTGTTGATTCTCACTACTTGGCTGATGCTCCAGTGGCTGCCTCCTTCAGTTTTCATCCCTTCCTGGTTAGGAATCACATGGTCAGTATTGGGAAACAATATAACACAGTATGAAGAATATGGGTTTGAATTTGGTTACATCACTTAAAACTTTGTCTCCTCGGGAAAGTTACTTGATCTTTCTAAGCCTGTTTTCTCATATATAATGGTGATTATTGCAGGATTTTTCCCAAGACTTACAAATGTGAAATGTGGTAATTCTTGTAAAGCACACTGGGCTGGCTCAGGGAACAGTAGTGGGATGAGTATTGCTCTGAAATTAATTTTGATAAAATCTCTGGCCTATTTAGCACTTTTGAAAAGCTAGCACCTAACATGTGCAGTGAGATGCACCACGCTTGGAAATCTCAGACACAGCCCTCTCCCATTTTTAAATGATTTGCTTACTCTCCAGAGTGTGTGGTAAAACTGAAGAAAGTCTAAGCTGGCTAATATGGGCTTTTACTCTGGTAGACTAAGGCTTCTGCCTCCGTTTCAGGCAAGCATCTCAGTGATTCTTGAGGATGTGTTTCCTTCGGTCTTGGTTGCCTGTTCCTATAGTATGCTCATGACAGTGAACACTGGGTGATATTTAATCACATCCTTGGAAAAAGTGAAGGAATTCAAATAATGGAAATTCTTACCATCCTTTTTGACTGCATCCCCTCTGAAGAAACTTTAATCAGGATTTTTCTTTAATGAGATCTATCCGTGGTGACTCTAAATGTAATTTAATTTTTGTCAGAATTCAGTTAAGCTTTACTCAAAGACCCTTGTTCGATATTGATTTCAGAGTTCAGCACAGCACTCAAGCCCTCAGATGGATGTTTTAGCATTTTAATTTCTTCTGAAATTTCAAAAGACCAGTAAGCTGCAACACTAAAAATGTAAAGAGTTCTCTTCAGCGGGATGGTGGGGGAGCTGCGAGGATAAAATGAAATGTTTGTTTTGAAGATGGAGTTTGTATGAAGGAGGACCGTAGGGCTGTGTGTATCTCTCTTGGAGACAAAGCCCTTTCACAGGAAGCACCAGCAATGTCATTCATTCAGTTGCCTCCTGTTCCGTTAGTGGAAAGGAGATGTCTGAAAAATGTCCTGTGCAGAATGGAGAAAGCCTATCGCTGGGCCTCAGTCTGTGCCTTTTGTTGTTGTTATTGATGGAGTCAGAATAGTAAAGATAGTGGTTTAGTTAGACAATTATTCCTGTGTAAGGACCACCCTGCTTGATGTTCTGAGTTCAGGAAGGAGATTAGTCTAAAATAATTTAATTTATTCTTGCCTAAATTAGTCATCAATTATTTACATAATTTAGGTAAAAATACACCAGCTATGGCTTTATGTTTGAGTCAATGGTTATTTATATTTGCCAGTGATTTCTTAAATCCTTAATTCTTACATGTATATAGCTGCAATTAAACAAATTTGATTCATTAAGGCACTGTAATCCTCTTTACTAATTTTATACATGCTTTCTTTTGTATTTTCTATTGATTGATTTAATGTGAATGTGTACATAGCTTTCCATTGTTAATAATTTCCATTTTTAGCTTTTTATTTGTTTACTTTTAAATTATGTTTACATACTCCTTTCTAAAAACATTTGCCACTAGAAAGATATTGGGTATTTTTCAATCTTTAAGTATTGTATATACTGCTACTGCTAAGTAACTTCAGTCGTGTCTGACTCTGTGCGACCCCATAGACGGCAGCCAACCAGGCTTCCCTGTCCCTGGGATTCTCCAGGCAAGAACACTGGAGTGGGTTGCCATTTCCTTCTCCAATGCATGAAAGTGAAAAGTGAAAGTGAAGTTGCTCAGTTAACAACCCCATGGACTGCAGCCTACCAGGCTCCTCCACCCATGGGATTTTCCAGGCAAGAGTACTGGAGTGGGGTGCCATTGCCTTCTCCGAGTATTGTATATAACATGCCTATAAATAACTGAGTAAAATGTTTTATGTTATTTTATTTTGAATTACTTTCTAAACGTAAATCCTTTGATTTATGTTACCAAGTTTACAGCAATTTGGAGAACTTTTTCTAGATTTAAGAAGATTTTTTTCCAATTTTCAGAACTGGGAGCAATAACAAGACCAAATGTTAAACTATAACCTCTATCCGCTTGAAGAGGTTTGTTTACATTTGTTTTGAATCAATTTAATAGGTACATTATGTAATGGTTTTTAATTTGAGTTTTTATAATTAGCAAAATCAATGAGATTCTTTTATACTTTGATGATAGGTCTCTTAAAACTTAGTTTTGGTTATTCTAGTGGATTTATTTAAATGAACAGATTAAAATTAAGAGCACTAACTTCCTAGGGAAGAAAAGTAGTATAAGTAAGTGTACATGGTTCTAGTCCTTGCTCTCGTGGTGTGATGTTAGCAAGGTAATTTAATTTCTGAGTACCAGTATCCTCATTTATTAAAAGGAGGTAATAACTTCTTCCCGGTCTTCAAAGGGAAGGAGTAAATAAGTGTAATATTTTGTACATCATGAAGAAGTGGTTTACTAATATCAGGGCTTGACCTGATTAAAAATATTATTATTGTTGCTTTTTCCCTTAGCTTAATTTGATAGAATTTAGAAATCCTCTAAGTTTGGGATAATTTAATAGCTGCAGTTGCTATGGAAATACTGAAATAAATAGATGTCATAGAAAGAGCATGAGGACAGATATGAGAAGAAGTTCATGTTTTGCTTAAGAAGATTTTTGTGTTGGCATAGGCAGCAACTGTGCCTCCCACTTATGTGGCCTTCTGCCCTTAGTGAGGCAGGTTTACTCCTAAGTACAGATTTATAAAAGAGTTGCTGTGTTCTTAGCATTGCCAAAGAGTCTGGACCTAGAGACCTAGTGCATCAGAGATTCTCAGCAAGTCTGTTTATGAAATGGCAGCCAAGGATCTTTCCCTAAACCAGGGCTCTTACTCAGAGTGGATGGAATCCAACCCTTAACTCTCCAGCAGTGGAAGTTAGTACAGACATTTTTATTACAGTTACAATCTAAGTGATTAAAAGACCTCAGGAAATCGGAGGCCAACTCCACAGGAGACTAAACACTTGAAAGTTCCTGAATTTGACACATTAGTGGCCAACACACACAGTCTTTTGCTCTCTCTGTCACTACATGGCTACAGTCAAAGCATTCTAACTTTTCAAGCTACATTAAGAGGCAGGTTTTGTACCTCCACAGGGAACTTGTCCTTTTAGATGCTCAACTTCTCCTAATAAAAAGTTTTAAAAGCAGTTATGGCCTGTGCTTTATGTGGGTATTAGGAAAGGACCTGAGAGTTTAGACTAAACTTGAAAAATTCACATGAACTTCCTTTCTTTTTTCTTAATTACCCATTTCTGCTCTCTCATCTTCCTCTCCCTCTCTCCCTCTCTCTTTTACATGCACACACACACACATACACACACACACACACACTTTCTTCTTAATGTTACATCATCCCACAGGCGCTGTCCCAGGAAGGAGAAAAATGATTCAAGCAAGAGAATTTGTCAAGTATACTCTTGAGAGACTTAACCATGTTAACTACTATGAATAGTTCTCTCTTCCATTTGCACGGGCCCTTGCGTTTTATAATGCTCCTGAGCCTCTTTAACTGTACCTTACCATACCTGTTAGAACCTTGTGAAACAGACAAGGGGGAGATCCTTTGTCCTGTTTATAGTGGTTTTGATGTTTTCAAAGTAATAGCCAAAATGAAGACTAGGGAACAGATCTAACTTGCATTTTATTGCTGGATCCATACTGCTGCCCTGAAACGAGAGTTTAGCTTTCTAAAAATGTATAGATACTGACAGCCCCCTGGGATTATAGACTTAAAATCTCCACGATTTTTAGTGATGACCACATGAATCATATCTTCCAGTACTACAGAACCTGAAAGTCTAAACTTCTACGAGGTAAAATTGCTGCCCTTCACTTTCTTGAGCATTTACTTTTTGCTGTCTTTGAAATGCCTTGAGTCTTAAGGCAAAAGCCTCTTCTTATGGTTAAAAACAATATACAAATAACTGATGTTTATGTGGTGCTTTAACTTTTTCAAGTACTTTTATCCCATGTCATTCTCTCATGATCTTAGAAAGTAGATACAATTATTATTGTATTCATTCCCAGTAGTAATAAATTGAGTTTTAGAAAACTTTGGTTTGCTTAGTTCCATAGAGCATGAGTGTCAAGGCCAGGACTTGACTCTGGCTTTTGATTCTCAAATCCAGTTCTTTCCACATATCCAACAAATAATTGTAAATCTTACTTATTATTACTATATTTCCTTTTTATTTATTAATTTTTCTCTATTACCACATTGAGCTCAGACTATTTTTTCTTATGGTAGTAATTCTTTAAAAAAAAAAACAATGAAACCTCAGTTTTTAAGTATTATTTGCTTATTAGAGAAAAATTGGAAAATATTTTAAAAGGTATATAGTTCTGCTGTCTAAATGTTTTAACAGTTTACATTTTACCACATATTTCTTTTCCATTTCAGTGTTATCTGAGTATGGACATATGTTTGTAAATGTAACCACACAGCTATTAGGTTGGTCAAAAAGCTTGTTTGGGGTTTTCTGTAACAACTTACAGGAAAAAATCTGTATGAGCCTTTTGGCCAACCCATTGTATAAATATTTACACATACATGCAAACACAATGAGGTCGTACTAATTCATAACTTGCTTTTATTAATAGTATATCAAACTTTGTCTTCCTTAGAAGTAGCTTTTAAATATTCCATGGACACTCAAAAAGAGTATTTATGTACACTCCCTTTGCTAAAAAAGTGACTCAAAGAAATATTCCAGCAGACAAATAAATTAACCAAAACATGTGTGGGAAATCCACAGCAAATAAAATGGTGATAAGCCATGAACCAATAAAACTAATAGTTAAAAATAAAGAGATTGGAAAAGATGTAATGGCAAATTCAGACCAAAGGAAAATTACATTAATTACCTACTAACTATAATATTAATAGCAAAGTACAGTTTTAGGACAAAACCACCAAACAAGCCAAAAAAAATATGTTAAGTCAGAGTTCCCAAAGAACAACTTGAACCTTTATTCAGTAAATAGCATTACGTTGAAATATATGATATAAATATATTGATGAAATATGGCCTTAAAATGGTAAAACCATAGTTATAAAACTTTAGCACATTTCTTGTAGTCTCTGACAAACCAATTATAGAAGTTGAATAATATGATTGAGCTAATCCATACAACCTAAGCGGTTATATCTTCTTTCCAAATCTTCATAGAAGACTTAGAAAAGCATCATATTATAGTCTAAAAGGAAAATGGAAATAGTTCGTATTTTGACTGGCAGAGTTGTACACAATAGCATAGTAAGATAAGAAATCTATAAAAGGATGAACAAACACACTCTTGGATTAAAAAATTCTTAGAATGTAGTGATAATGATAGCCCTAAATGATAAAGGAGAATACAATGCAGCTGAAGTTGAATTCCACTTAAAGTTAGAATCTTTTCATTGCAACAAGAAAGAGTGCAAATATATGAACTTAAAAAGCTAGACTTCCCTGGTGGCTCAAATGGTTAAGTGTCTGCTTACAATGTGGGAGAACCGGGTTCAATCCCTGGGTCGGGAAGATCCCCTGGAGAAGGAAATGGCAACCCACTCCAGTATTCTTCCCTGGAAAATCGCATGGACAGAAGAGCCTGGTAGGCTACAGTCCACGGGGTTGCAAAGAGTTGGACATGACTGAGCGACTTCACTTCACTTAAAAAGCTAGAAATGGACAACAAAATCAATCCAAAGGGAGAAAGGATTACGTAAAATAAAGGGAGTTATCAATACACTGAAAATTATTAGAATGTTTGGGTCCAGGAGACGATTCTTTGAAAAACACAACAAAAGAAACATCCAGTGAAGATAATCAAGAAAAAAGGGAAGAAAAAAATTAAAGAAAATTAGGAACGAAAAAGAAGCTTTCAGGATAGGTCTAGAGACATTCAATATTATTGCAATTAAAATTTTATATAAAAGAGGCTATTTTCTGTGCAAAACTAAATACAAGGGAAGGAAACTTAACCTCATAAGCCTGGATGAAATGCAGAGCTACCTACCTGAGAAAGAACTGAGAAATTTCACTAACAGAATTTTTCAGATCTTTGAAGAACAACTGATTCCTGTGCTACTTCAACTTTCAGAGCTCAGCAAGAGAAGATAAGTTTCCCATATTATCTTGAAGAGCCAGCCTGAGTCTGATTAATAATACTTAACCTAGGTTGCTCCCAACAGAGAACTCTATGCTGATCAAACTTACATAAATGCGGAAATTCTAAATGAAATGTTAAAAGATTGAATGCCACATAATGAAACAACTCAGGTTACTCCATGATTCCAATGGTAGAACAGTGTTGGGAATCTTTTAATATGTCAATGTATTGATATATCAAATTTTTTAAAAAGCTAGATAATCATCTTCATAGATGCCAAAAGGGCACTTAATGAAATTTATCACACATTCTTGTTTAAAAATAAAAACAACTGCAGTAACTCAAAAAAATAAAAATAACTGAAGTAAAATAGAAGAAAAAAGAAGATGTACAAGTTTGATAAACTAATGGTGAGCCTTCTTTCTAGATTTTCCTAGATCTTCATAGGATTCCTGCTATTATGTTAATATTATTCTTAACATTCTAGTCTTTGTAATGAAAATTTAGAAACAAAGTATATATATACACATACATATATATTTACATGTATGTATGACCTTGTCTTTGTTTTATATATATATGCCAATTACATAATATTTCCATCACAAAAATAAAAAAATAAAATAAGATTAAATTTCATGTACACATTATCCAGTTTAAGAAATAAAACACTAGAAATTCAGTTGAAATCTCTTAGGTTCTTGTCCCTAATCACTTGCTCAAGACTCCTGTATAGAGGTAGCTACTATACTAAGTTTGTTTTTTATTATAGCCATGCATTTATTTGTAGTTTTACTACCTATCTCTAATATATATGTATTGTTCTTGTTATTTAGTTGCCAAGTCGTGTCTGACTCTTGGCACCCCCATGGACTCCTCTGTCCATGAGATTTCCCAAGCAAGAATAATGGACTGGGTTGTCATTTGCTTCTCCAGAGGATCTTCCTGATCCAGGGCTCGAGCCCATGTCTCTTGTCTCTCCTGCATTGCAGGCAGATTCTTTACCACTGAGCCACCAGGGAAGACCAGAATGTATGCATGTATATATAATTGTGTTGTTTGCATATATTGTTTCTTAATTTTAAATGAATGCCATTGTATCATGCCTACATTTCTGAGACTTCTTTACTCAAAATTATAAGACTAGGATGTATAAACATTTACAGATGATATGATAATTGTTGCAGAAAATCTGAGGAAACCTAGAGTATTAGAATAACAAAAGTTTAGTCACCTACCAACATTAAAATTAGGAATTTATGTTTAGAAAATATAACAGGAAAAAAATCTTTATACAGAAATAACAAAAATATAAAGCACCTAGACAAACGTTTAAAGGCATACATGATCTAAATGAAGAATGCGATAAAATTTTACAGGAATAATTAACTCATGAGTGAAATGATTCTGGGGTTGAATATGCTTTGGAAAGCACCTCTCACTTTAACAGGCATTTATATCAGCACCCTATAATTATACAACAGCACAGCTTTTAGTGGGAGAGGAATAGTTACTGCAGTGTTCTTTGCTAATGGTTTTTATTTAGCCTTTTTCCCCAGATAGACCCCAACCCTTTGCTGATTTTGATTACTGCCCACCATGGACATCCCTGAAGGCTCTAAGGTAGTCCTGTCCTGGTAAGGATAGTAAAGCTCATACATGTAAGTAGACTGCCTGGAACAACAAAGATACCTAACTGAACAGAAACTGTCCTCCAGTTCCCATCCTGATCTGTTGTCATAGATTTGAACTCTGTTTAAGGGCCAGGAGGAGCCTCAGAAATTCAATAAAGTCATTTTTATAGCAGAGAAAACCTAAAGTCCAAGAAAGCTGACTGATTTGCCTGAGGTTATATGGTTTATTAATGTCAGAGGCAGGAATAGAAACCATGAGCCTTGCTGATGCCTTCAAAGAACTACCTGCTTTCTTTGGGACTGACATGAAGAGGTTTAACCATATGCGGCTACAGGCCCCAGAGAAACATCCCTAGAAAATGTTGGGTTGCATAAATTCTGGTTGGAGAGGTTAGAAATAGGACAGCATTTGCTTCAGCCCCAACCAAGGTAGAGAGTTTCAGATTTCCAGGTTAAATGCCTCTGAAACTTTATGCTAGAACCTTCCCACTGCCCTAGTTTGTTTATTTTTAAATCAAGCATGAACTCACCACTCGGTGTTTGCCAGAGTTTGGATGAATGTCAGCATCAGGCCACTGTAATAATGGCTTAAGATTATTTAATCCTATTACTTATACACTTCATTAGGCTGAGTGAATTGTTGGCAGTGGTTCAGTAAACTTCCTACTTTAGAGATAAAAGGGTGGAAAGAAAATAGGGAAGGCGTCTGTTCCTCATTTTCTTTCATATTTATCTTGTATCTCTTAAAGGATAAAGGAATGGTAATTACCCATCTACAGCATGGAGTCTGCATCAGTAGGGTCTTCTGAACTGCTCTGTATCCTCAGAAGAGAAAAAATGAAATACATTTTCAATTAAAAGAAAAAGGGTTTGGGCAAAGGAAAGAGAGAAAGAGCGAGTGTGTATGTGTGAGTGTGTGTTTACGCTTTCAAATTGATCTTAAAAATAAGCCTAAAAATAACTTCAAGAGCCCTAAATAAGATATGTAGTCTTTCATTTAAGGGACCTGATATGTAGCAGCAAAAAATGTTAGAGAAAGAATATGGAATTTAAAGTCAGACCTCATTCACACTCAGCTAGGCCAGCTACCATGCTGTATCCACCTCATTTCATTTGGCTTAAATTTCATCACAAGTAGAATGAAAGTGGTATTTCTTACCTCTAAACCCTAAGTGAGGGTTCAGAGAAGTTGACAGGGCTTAGTAGTAGAAACATATGAGGGCTTTGAGTGGTAAATAACTGCACAGACCAAGCTTCAGGGACATACCTACCAAACCTGCAAAGGAGAAGTTTGCCTAACTTGAATCACTAAAGGTCAGTTATTCACCAGCATTACCATTTCTGGAATGTTACCCGCAGATTGTTGGTTTGAGAATTCTGAGTCTGAGGGGCAATGGCCAGCCATGAAACTCTGGAAACTTGGTTTCCCCAAAAGGTGTCAGAGATCACTGCTTTGATGTCATAATGTTGTTGCTGTTTAGTAGCCAGTCATGTCCAGCTCTTTTGCAACCCCAGGTTTATAGCCTACCTGGCTCTTCTGTCCATAGGATTCTCCAGGCAAGAATACTGTAGTGGGTTGCCATTTCCTCCTCCAGGGGATCACCCTGAAGTCCTCATTAAAAGTAAAATTCTGGACCACTCCCCAGAATTCCTACACAAACAGCCAGAAAATTAGCATATTTTACAAGGCTCTTGGGGCAGATTCTTAGATATGCTCAGGTTTGAGATCCCTGTGCCTCTACCACCAGCCCCTTCTCTGTAAGAAGTAGTCCTCAAATAATTCACTATTACCCCCATCTCTCTCCTACACATTCCCTTACAACACATGACCAAACTGGACATTTCCCCTAGCCATTGCTATCTTAGCCCTCTCTCTGTGTGCCCAGACTGGATTGCTGTCTTGTACCTTTTTCCCCATCTCCATCACTTGAAAATCTGTGTCATCCAGCCTTAAAAAGCTTTTTTGGAACTTCCCCAAATTGATGTGGCCTTTCCTAAATATGCACATCTTTTGTTTCTCCTTCTCTTATAGGATTTGGTGGTTTAGTCCCTCAGTCATGTCCGACTCTTTGCGACCCCATGGATTGTAGCCCACCAGGCTCCTCTGTCCGTGGAATTCTGCAGGCAAGAATACTGGAGTGGGTAGCCATTCCCTTCTCCAGGGTATCTTCCTGATCCAGGGATCGAACCCAGGTCTCCCACATTGCCGGCAGGTTCTTAACCATCTGAGCCACCAGGCAGCCCCTTGTAGGATTTAACCCTCTCTATAGTCATTTGCGGAGAAGGCAATGGCACCGCACTCCAGTACTCTTGGCTGGAAAATCCCATGGGTGGAGGAGCCTGGTAGGCTGCAGTCCATGGGGTCGAGAAGAGTTGGACACAACTGAGTGACTTGACTTTCACTTTTCACTTTCATGCATTGGAGAAGGAAATGGCAACCCACTCCAGTGTTCTTGCCTGGAGAATCCCAGGGACGGGGGAGCCTGGTTGGCTGCCGTCTATGGGGTTGCACAGAGTCGGACATGACTGAAGCGACTTAGCAGCAGCAGCAGCAGCATAGTCATTTGAGACTCTGGCACATTTCCTTACTGATTTGAAACCCTTAGAGAGTGTATGTGTGCTGGGGTTAGGGGTTATCACATTTTATTCATTTTTTTTCTTTTTCTTAGTTCTTATCCCAACATGTGAGTCTATGGCTGCTTTGATATTTATTTGGGGTAAGGAGCTGGAAAGGGACTGGGTTTCCCCTCTAGATCCCAGTGTCTCCTAAGAATCTGACTCCTTGCTCTTTGCTGTACCTTGGAATGGGGAGTCTGTGTATAACAAGCAAAGAAGAGAACTTGGCTCGGGAAGCCTGTGAGCAGTCATTGCTGAAATGTAAATGCAAAAGATTGAAAGGAAGGATGTGAGAGTGAAGCCAGCTGTCTCGCTTCCAGCTGTAGAATCATCAGAAGAGCTGCCGCGCTCAAGGTCAAATACACAAGCCCAACTTGGATAAAAATTGCCAGGGAGTTAGAGTGGACGTTCTCTGATGTTCTGATGACTTTGAATGGGGCACTGTAATTCCCTCCCACAGCAAGGCTTACTTTAAAGAAAAACCCTGCTTTGGGGATCTCCCTTTTTGCTCACCTCCCTGCAGCGTCAGGGGATGCCAGGCGAGGTTGGCGTCACTCCTTATAGCAAAGCAAGTACTCTTTCTGAGGGCTTCATAGTGACAAGGCCCTGGCACACCTGCTAGGTCTTCAAAAGTATTTTTTTAACTTGACGATTATTTAACAATTCAGTCTCCTACACTTATAATGCGGTAAAATCAGATGCCAGGAGAGGGGGAAAGAGTTGCTCCGGATGTCAGGAATGCACAGATGCACTGAGAACGCTAAAAATCTGAAAATCGCAAACAAACATAAGCGATGAGTTTTTAAATTACAAAAATTATTTTGGGTGATATACATGTTCCACAAAAGCTATTTTTACTTTATGGGTTCTTTAATAATGCTAAAAGATTTATGAAGTAATTAACATCAATAAAGGGCTTCCATGGTGGCTCAGTGGTAAAGAATCTGCCTGCCAGTGTAGGAGACACAAGAGACGTGGGTTCGATCCTTGAATCAAGAAGATGCCCTGGAGGAGGAAATGGCAACCCACTCCAGTATTTCCCATGCCTGGGAAATCTCGTGGACAGAGGAGCCTGGTGGACTACAGTCCATGAGGCTGCTAAAGAGTTGGACAGGACTAAACAACAAAAAAGTAAATGTTTATATTTTTACTCTAGTTTAGGAAAAACTCTTAAGTAAATTCTATTATAAAACCATAACAAGTAGACAAATAGTTTCTCCACACAATAGATCTTACTGAATGTGCCAGGGTGTCAGAGGAAAGAACTCAGGAAAGAGAATAGAGACATTTGGAGGAAAAGGGGGAATTAAAAAAGAACATCTTCATGGAGGAAAGTGCACATAAGTCATATTGTACATTTTCGTTTCTCCTGATATCATATAGTCATTCTTTTTTACTCTGACAGGTGAGTGAGAAGTGTTGCTATTCCTTTCTACAAATTAACAAAATCAAGGCTTAAAAAACCAGGGCTTTGAAAAAGAAGGAATTATCATAGGATTAGAGCAGAACTCTGAGCTCCTGCACTCTAAATCTTAGCCTCTACCTGTCTCTTAAATAAATTCAAGCTAACAGATGGCCTGTCATCAGATAGGTCTTTTTTTTTTTTTTACAGCCCTCTGGTCCCAGTTGGGTTACCACTCTTGCGAATCCTTCCCTATGTCCTTCCAGCTGAAGATATGCACTTCCTCCTCGGTCTTCCCAGAGTTTTTATCTGTACTTTTGTTTTAATCATTCACCTTTGACTTAACCTTATATTGGCAAACCATCTCACCCACATGTGTGTCGAATGTGAGATTCATAAGAGGAAAGCTCATTTTTTCTGTTCTTCTTTGCGTCTCTTTTCCCTGTTTGTGCTCAAACCTTTCTCCACATTCCAAAATAATGCTCAAAGCAATACCACTCACCCTGGGGGTATCTAGTTTTTTATGTTTTTTTTTTTTTTAAACAAATGTCTTAGTCTGCTCAGGTCATAACAAAATACCATAGACTGTGTGGCTTAAAGTGACAGAGATTTCTCACAGTGCTAGAGGCTGGAAATCTAAGATCAAGGTACCAGCATGGTGGATTTCTGGTACAAGCTCTTTTCCTGGCTTGCAGAGAGTCACCTTTTTTATTGTGCCCTCACATGGTAGGGAGAGAGAGTGTGTGTGTATATAAGCTCTGTGGTATCTGCTTTTATAAAGATACTAATCTCACAGCGAGGACCCCAGCCTCTTTAAGTCATCTAAAACCAATTGTCTCCCAAGGGCCCCATCTGCAAGTACCGTTCCACTGTGAGTTTGGGCTTCAACATGAATTTTGGGAGGATGCAGTTCATGGTGGCTTGGTGGTAAAGAATCTATCTGCCAGTGCAGGAGATGCGGGTTCAATCCCTGGGTTAGGAAGAACCCCAGGAGAAGGGGAGGGCTACCCACTCCAGTATTCTTGTGTGGAAAATCCTATGGACAGAGGAGCCTGGAATGTGACACTCCATGGGGTCACAAAAGAGTCAGACACAACTTAGCAACTAAACAATAGTCCTGTACATAGCAATGAGTTGCACCTTTTGGCTATAGGTCTAAATGCATTATTGGTACTGGTTGATGGAGTGATGATTAGAATATCCTGTGTTTCTAGATATGGAATCTACATACTGAGATATTTAACAGGTATTGAGTATCTTCTTGCCTTTAAAGAATTCTGGTGGACCTTCAGTAGGGCCATATTAATAAAGCATTATATAGCCCCACTGAATTTTCCTTTAGATTGCACTTTCACCATCTAGATTTTACCTCATTTTTAGGCCAGAGAAAAGAGAAAGACTTTGGTTCTTTGGAGATTTATTGTGCATTCTTATTAGATCATTTGGAAATTGGCACAAATGGCAGGAAGCCAAACTGGCCTATGTCTGGCCAGGCAGTGTCTTCAGGTCATTCCAGAAAAGCTGCCGGAATAACGATGTGTTGTCCAATAAAGTGCTTTATGTCAAAGTCTCTTTTGGAATTAACTCGTCATGCACAGATCAATAAGCCTCACCAGTTTGCCAATGTAATTAAGAGGTGGCAGGTTAAACATTCCTAATTAAGTTCAAAGTAAAATAAAATAAAGAAGGTTACTTTTGTGAAATTGTGCTGTCAGACTTTGCTCAAGAGTATTTCTGAGTTTTTATAGAATAGAATCCAGGAGATGGAGGTGATTACTGTCTCCAAGTCTTGGGAAAAGTAAGCATTTAAACATATGTATCTTGAATACTTTTAACTGAAGAATAAACTATTTGCTGATCACGAGAGCCATTGAATGAACACCTCCTGTGTACAGAGGGCCGAGTTCAGTGCTCTGGGGGATATGAGCGCCTTGAAACTCAATTCCTGCTCTCTTGGAGCCTTTAGATGAAGGAGAAGCACCAGACACATACCCAGGTGTAATACAAGGCAGAATCTGTCTGTGAGGGAGACTCAGGCAGTGATGAGAGCTCTGGAAAGGGTGGATGTGGAGGGGGGTCAACACCAAGAAAGACCTCCCAGACGATGCAGCACTTGAGCTAGATCTTGAAAATAGAATCACAGATGATGGTGGAAAGAATGCACAAAAACAATTCCAGTTTCTAAACATTTGTTTTCCATGGTGAAAACCTCTGGGATAAAAAGAAAAGAAACCAGCCTGCTGATATATAAGAATCTGTTGGGCATTCATTTAATGTGTTATTCTGCAGAAAAAGTGAGAGCAGAGGAGGTAAAGAATATCTTCTGGTTCATGGATTTTCCTGCATATACAATAAGATAGTCTTGGACTCATTACCTTCCTCTGATGGGTCTTAATCAGATTTATTACAGAGGCCAAATTCCTTTGTCCTGAGACCACCAGAAACAGCAGCCAATGGAAAAGCCATGTTGGTACTGTTCTTCCTTTTCTGAAAAAGTGGACACTTAAAAGTTATGAATCCTCCTGTCAGTGCAGGAGATGCTTGAGGCATGGATTCAATCCCTGGGTCAAGAAGCTCCTCTGGGTTAGGAAATAGCCCACTCCAGTATTCTTGTGTGGAAAATCCAATGGACAGAGGAGCCTAGCGGGCTACATTCACTTCATGGGGTCACAGAGTTGGACACAACTAAGTGATTGAGAACATAAAAGCTATGAAAAATGCTAATATACCTTTATACAGTTTAAGTCCATTTTGCTCATTGAATTGAGTGGAAGTCAATATTGATGCCATTGAAACCTGAAAGGACCTTGAAGACTCTAACACAAGCCCCATATTTTGCACATTAATAAACTGAAGACAAATTAGAATGCAGTTTTTCCAGGGAAGACAGAGCCAAGTAACTTCCTCAATCCTATAACAGCGGTCAGTTATTAGATATTTATGTTACCTTCACATGGAACAGAATGATTAGGCTTTTAGGAAAGAATAACTTGACTCCCAATTCCCCAAGTTACTACTGGATGGTGTTAGGCAATTTCCCTTAATAATCTGTTTTCCAGCTATGATAATTATATATCTTTTAGCATTTACCATCTGTACCAATTGCTTAGCTTAATAAGACCTTACACTTAAATGCATGTGCCCAAAGTACTTTTATTGTTGTTTTTCATTTGATGCTCACAATTCCACAAGGCAGGTGTTATTCCTAGATTAAACATGAGAAAACTGAGGCTCAGCTAAGGTAGCCCCAATAGCTAAAAAACTGAAAAATGTTCTGACTTCCATCCTCTGGCTAGGTTTCTGGTGTTCTTACCTCAGCATCACAGTTGCCTCACTAAATGGTCTTCAGTCATTTATCCATCCACTGAGTACTTATAAGCACTTTCTATATTTCAAATATTGTAGTAGGCATTAGGGTTCCAGAGTTTAAGAAGATACAACCCTGAGTCCTTGGGGAACTCCCTATGAGAAGCAGATAGCCATCCAGACAAACAAATATGTAGCATGTTAAATGCATACTGGGTGTTTGAGGGAAGAGGGGACACACAAGATTGAGGGCATAATTTTGTAGCTGTTTATCTAAGCATGGCAGAGTCCTGTCTCTCCAGCTAGACTGTGAGTGTCTTACCATGTCATCTGCCTGTCTGCCCTGAGACTCCATGCACAAGCTTCATATTCTGCTGATATTGAGTTGATATCTGTTGATGATGATGATGATGATGATTTTTCCCTCTGATTTTCACAACCCTGGAGAGGTTTCCTGCTGGCTCTTGGGTATAACAGAGTTTAATTTACAATTTTGAGTTAGCCTTTTGAAAATCACTTTTAAGAAAAATAAACAACTTTATGAGTTAGCATCTAAATATTAATATAGTACTAACATGCTCAATATAGTAATGATCCTGTTTTAACCAGCCTTTGCACAACATTTGCAGTTTAGAGTGTTGTACTTATATGACTGTTCTTTTCTTCTGTCAGTGAATTGTAAGTTTCATTAGGCTTTCAAAAAAGCCTTTAATCAGTCTTTAAAATTCTAATTATTCCCGAGTATCTAATCATTACTGCTTCATTGATATTTTCGGTAGTATCAAACATTGCAACTGTTTTGCACAGGAAGGGGATGGATTGCAGTGCTATTCAGTTCCAAAGAACACCCATATTTTCAAAATTATGGGGAAGTTTTTTCCTCATAGCCGAGTCATGATTAAATGTGTCAATTGCACAAGCTTGGAATTCTGCTGCACAATGCCAACATTTTGTATTGCTTTATTTTGACCATATATTACAAACAGAATTGTTTCCCAGCTCATTTATATATATTTCCTGGTTTCTGAAATCTTAACTGGCAAGCTTTGTGAACAAATATTAATTCCAAAGATACTAGAAATAAAGCAAAAATGAGGTTTTCCTAATATATCTAAGAATCACCTTTAATCATTTAATTCCCAAGATGTAATTTGTCCAATTCTACTGTAGATAGGAGCTCATTATAAAGATTCTAGGTTGGGCAGCCTCTCTAGCAGGAGTGACCTCTTTGATTGTTTCCTAGCATTTCCTAAAAATGATAGTGTACAGAATGAATTGCAAGGTAAATGAGTTAACTGGACTTGATTTACCAAACACAGAGTAGCCTTTCCCTTCTCTAGGGGATCTTCCCAACCCAGGGATTGAACCCAGGTCTCCAGCATTGCAGGCAGATTCTTTACCAGCTGAGCCACAAGGGAAGCCCAGGAACCCTACCATAAAACAAAGCTCCATTTACCCTGGGGGAAATAAAAATTTATGCCTACCACAGATTTATTTTCTTGAAAAATAATTGGGAAATTTATAAGCAGATACTACAGCACTAATTTATCAACTAAATATTTTTTTTTCCAAATAACAATTTAAATGGGACTAAAAAAGAGAAAGTGTAATTTAAATATTTTTGAGTGCGGTACTGGATAAATGTGTGTGTGTGTGTGTGTGTGTGTGTGTGTATTGAATTTGAAAGTAATTTATGGAAAGTGCTGCCAGCATGGTATTTCAAATGCTCCACAATTTGAATTTAAACTGCTCAATGGGATCATTAAGATTATTATGCATGTTTTCCAAAGAGTTTGAATTCAAATGACAACTTTAAAAGAAAAAAAAAAAGATGCCCTTTAAAAACTGAGGAATGTTATTGCACTTATAGAAATTCATGCAGTTTGAAGTAATTTGCCACCTCCCCTTCTGGAAAAGTACCTGATGATAATGTTGTCAAGAGATAGGGATGTTGGAGAAAGTGCATATTGTAGGCAGATTCCCTTGGTGAGTAAAATCAGGTTGTAAAGCACACTTCACAGACTGGATTATTTCATTTAGTCCAGTTGACAGCAGAAGATCAGAAAGGGTTGTGAATCAACATAGGTTGGAGCACAGGGATCCCATGATGGCAGAGGCTCTGTTGAGTACTGCCTAAAAAGCCCTTCAGATTCATCAAGTGTGCCATTTGATTCTCTTTCTCTGGGTGGGTCTTGGCCTGTGGAGGTCTGCTTTCATTGTGTGCCAGTTAACAAAGTGAATAATTTATGAAAGAAACAAACAGGCGTGCTTACGCACTTTTCAAAAGAAGCCTTTCTGCCATAGATTTGGGAAAGCTGTTTTGCAATGGATTTACCATTATACTCTTTTAAATGAGCGGAGTTCCAGTGATGGGAAATTCACTAGCTCTCAAGACAGCTTTTTCATTTGTTGAACTCTCTTAAGGTTATAAAGTTACTTCTTGTTTTGGATGGAAGTCTGTTTCCTTACAACATCTACTCATCTGTCCACAAAAAAGACAGCTAATACATCTTTCATTTGAAAGCCTTTTAGGTATTTGAAGAAAGTTCTCAAGTCCATCTGAATCTTCTCTTCTTCTGGCTAAATTCTCCATCCATGTGTTATCTGTACTGATATCAGGCCTCTTACTGTGCTGACCACTGTCTTCTAGATTCATCCAGCATGTCAATATTATCCTTCCAGTGCAGGACTTAAAACTTCCCTTACCTTAAATAAACAAATTAATGTATTGGAATATGTAGAACTTGATTTCAATAATAACTATATAAAACAACAAAAACAGAAAGATTCTGAGTTACAACACTTTCTTAAAGTTGAAGGAAAATTTTATAATCCATTTCCCAACTCTAGTGAAATAAAGTAAGGTTACATACTAGATCTGGTTCCCTTCTATTTTCAGCAGAAGTAAAATGAGATTTATAACATTTATCGTTTTCTTACTTAGACTGAAGTATGTGTTTCATCTTCATCTAGGAGTTAACTTACTCATTTCTTTGCACTGTTAGCAGTCAGCACTGCCTTGGTATAGGTGATGTGCATTAAGTGTTTAGAATTAAGGAGCATTAGTAATAATTCCAAGTGCTTTCCAGTTTATAAAACATTTCCAATCTAAACTTGAGTTTGACATACAGGTTTTGGTTCTTGTGTGTGCCTGTGTTGTTGCTGTTGTTTTTATATGGGGAAATCCAGGCTCAGAAAGCTTAAGGGACTTAAGAACGCAGAGCTGGTCAGAGGAAGACATTGTGGCTCTAAAATTTTGTCATTTAAACCAGAGAATCTGTAAGTACCATCCCTTGGTCTTTGCCTGGGTAGAGTGTGTTTTTAAATGCTTTGAGGAGAGAGAGCACTTTGATTTCTATACCCTTATTAGAGGTGTTATTCAAATTCAAAAGCTTTTGGTGAATTTGAAAGCAATCTTTTGGATTTCTAGGAGTTGCATTAGAGCAGCTTCTCGTGAGAGCATCCAAAATGAATCTGCAGTGTCTTGTGGGAATGGGTAATCTGTGAGGACTAGAACTGAGACAGCAAATGGAACCTTTTTAAAGGTCCCCGGCAACTTTGGATACATTTTGTATCCAAATTCTGAAGCACAAGTTGGAGAAATGATGCTTCAGTGAAGAGAGTGATGATTCGAAATAAATCAGCTATGAGGTCAGGCAAAGTACTCAAACTTGGGCTCCTAGGCTCCAGCCAATTTCTCCAGCCACTTGGACACAGTCCTCCAGAAGCCCAGGCTGATGCTTCATCTGGACTGATAGTAAAAAATCCAGTGCTTCTCCTTGTTTCTCCCTCCTAGTGGGAAAACCATCCTCACTGCCTCCCTGACCTCACCACTATCAGTCCACATCCATCCCACCTCAGAATTGCCCAGGGAGCCTTCTCATCACACCATTCTGTGTCTGGATCCATATCTTTATCAAAAGATGCCCACGGTTTCTTTCAGAATGCTCCTGAAAATTTCCATGTTTGATTAAGTGTCCCAGCCATAAAGCCCTTTCCAGTAATCCCAGTACTGGGCAGCCAATTCCAGTAATGGAGGAGACATTTCCAACTATTAAGCAATGGCCACCCTTTCAAAGGAGTTTGAGCAATCTCATTTTCAAGTTGTGTTTAAAGCATGCTTCTGGATGCCGAAAGGCATCTGGGCCCTAGCTATGACAGCACTGGGGAGATTTTGGGTAAAAAGGTTATTATACTGATCCTGACAGTTCATTGGGTAGAACTCACTGGGAGAGGTAAATGGGGTTTTCGCGTTCTTCTTCATGTAAAATCTGTATAACAATATCCATCAGGGTTTTGTGAATATCAAATAGAACTTTTTGGCACAGTGGCTGCTGCCGTTTGTGGGTCATGTTCAACTGTCAGCAATATGAACTGCCTTAAAAGAAAGGCAGGTAAGTATTCTTTTGATACAGATGAACCTATATGCAGGGGAGGAATAGAGAACAGAGGGGTGGACACAGGAGGAAAGGGGAGGGTGACGCAAATTGGGTGACTGGGATTAATATATCTATACTACTGTGTGTAAGACAGATAACTAGTGGGACCTAGAGGGTGGGATAGAGGGTGAAAGGGAGGCTCAAGAGGGAAGGGATATATGTATAATTATAGCTGATTCTGTGGTGCTGGAGAAGACTCTTGAGAGTCCCTTAGACTGCAAGGATATCCAGCCAGTCCATCCTAAAGGAGATCAGTCCTGAGTGTTCACTGGAGGGACTGATGTTGAAGTTGAAACTCCAATACTTTGGCGACCTGATGCGGAGAGCTTACTCATTTGAAAAGACCCTGATGCTGGGAAAGATTGAGGGCAGGAGGGGAGAAGGGGACAACAGAGGATGAGATGGTTGGATGGTATCACCGACTCAATGGACATGGGTTTGGGTGGACTCCGGGAGTTGGTGATGGACAGGGGGGCCTGGCCTGCTTGAGGTTCATGGGGTCGCAAAGAGCCAGACACGACTGAGCGACTGAACTGAACTGAATAGCTGATTCACCTTGTTGTACAGAAAAAACTAACACAACATTGTAAGTAGCTATACCCCAATTTAAAAAAAAAAGAAAAGAATGCTAAAAAAAGGAAAACAGACACTTGCAGGATCTCCAAAGAGACTGAACACACTATCAAACAGGAGCATCCTACCACTGAAAGGAAAAGGTCAGGTTCTAGATGACCACTCGTCAGAGATGACTCTTGTCAAGTAAGGGGGAGTGGAGAAAATGACCTATATCAGTCTTTCTAACATGAAAGTAAACACAGGAAAAAGGATACTGTGCGTCCATAACCCCCCTGCCATACCTGCCCGCAAAACCCACATGGTATACCTGTCTTCTTAAAAGAGTGGCTAGTGGAGTTATCCATGAGCCCTGGATGGAAATAATACATCAATACCAGTGAATGCCTTTTACAGTTAAAGGATACTTAGCTTCACCTGCAACCAAAGATTCACATCAGGAAATATCAAGATGAAAACTGCAAACTCAGTTTCTCATGACATTCAGGACCATTCTTGTCACTTGGTTCAGTTTCCATGTACCTGGACTGAAGGCTGCAAAGCAGGGCACAAAACTCAGACACTGAATCAAAGAGAAATCAGTTTGAACCCATGCTGTATTACTCTGTACTTTGTGACAAGTCAAGGTTATTTGTTCTCTAAAGCCGGTTGGTAAAAAGGTTGATAGCATTTACTGTTTTGGGCTACTGGGAAGATTAAATGATTTCATATAAGTGCCAAGCACAGTGCCTGCTTTCTAATAAGTGTTTAATAATACTGGCTGTTGCTGAGATTCATCCCGAAGACATTTATCACACCATTTTGTTGTTGTTCAGTCACTCAGTTGAGTCCAACTTTTGCGACCCCATAGACTATAGCATGCCAGCTTCCCTGCCCATACCACACCTCCACTGGAAAATAGAGTATGCCATAGAAATTTACATTTCCTTCAATCCTTTGCTCTTCTCTATCACTCTTTTCTGGCAATACTGTAATCTGGATGAACTGAACCACTTGTCTTTTGCTCACTGAAGCAGCTGAATGTTGCTGCAGAAAAGTACACATCCAGACCTGCTGATATCATGATAAACTGTGACCCACTTTTATCATCTGCTCGGATTTAGAAAAGGCAGAGGAACTAGAGATCAAATTGCCAACATCCATTGGATCATAGAAAAAGAAAGAGAGTTCCAGAAAAACATCTCCTTCTGCTTTATTGACTACGTCAAAGCCTTTGTGTGGATCACAACTGGAAAATTCTTAAAGAAATGGGAATACTAGACCAGCTTACCTGCCTCCTGAGAAATCTGTATGCAGGTCAAGAAGCAACAGTTAGAACCAGACGTGGAACAACAGACTGTTTCCAAGTTGGGAATGGAGTAAGTCAAGGCTCTATATTATCACCCTGATTATTTAGCTTCTATGCAGAGTACATCATGCGGAATGCCAGGCTGGATGAAGCACAAACTGGAATCAAGATTGCTGGGAGAAATATCAATAACCTCAGATATGCATGCAGATGACACCACCCTTATGGCAGAAAGTGAAGAAGAACCAAAGAGCCTCTTGATGAAAGTGAAAGAGGAGAGTGAAAAAGTTGGCTTAAAACTCAACATTCAGAAAACAAAGATCATGGCATCTGGCCCCATTACTTCACGGCAAATAGATAGGGAAACAATGGAAACAATGACAGAGTTTATCTTCTTGGGCTCCAAAATCACTGCAGATGATGACCGCAGCCATGGAATTAAAAGACACTTGCTCCTTGAAAGAAAAGCTATGACCAACCTAGACAGCATATTGAAAAGCAGAGACATTACTTTGCCAACAAAGATCCATCTAGTCAAGGCTATGATTTTTCCAGTGGTCATGTACAGATGTGAGAGCTGAACTATAAAGAAAGCTGAGTATGGAAGAATTGATGCTTTTGAACCGTGTTGTTGAAGAAGACTCTTGTGAGTCCCTTGGACTGCAAGGAGATCAAACCAGTCAATATTAAAGGAAATCAGTCCTGAACATTCTTTGGAAGGACTGATGCCAAAGCTGAAACTCCAATACTTTGGCCACCTGATGCAAGAACTGATTCACTGGAAAATCCCTGATGCTGGAAAAGATTGAAGGCAGGAGAAGAAGGGGACGACAGAGTATGAGATGGTTGGATAGCATCACTGACTCAATGGACATGAGTTTGAGTAAACTCTGGAAGTTGATGATGGATAGGGAGGCCTGGCGTGCTGCAGTCCATGGGGTCACAGAGAGTTGGCCATGACTGTGAAACAGAACTGAACTGAACTGTGACCCACTTTGACCCCACTTACAGCTTGCTTTCTTAGCTATTAAGAAAGCAAGCTGCTCTCAGCTATTATATACATTCTCTACTCCAATTTCTGACTGCCCCCCCCATCCAAACTCCCTCCTCCACATTCTCCAGAGTGACAATGAAAGCCACCAGACCAGCTGACCCTCCCCCATCTTCTTCTGTCAAATTTGTCCCTGTCCTCTCTGTTCCTTCTGTTACAATACCAGAAGAGCCCATCAAATGATCCAAAGCCCATTAGCCCGATCTCATTTCCCCCATCCAGAGAGGATTTTCTCTCCCTAGGTCATCTCTTCTTCCTCCTGGATCCTCTGCCTGTCCTTCTTGACTGGATTCTTTTCATCAGCATCCAGTTGTGTTCGTGCATGGCATGGATCCCCCCTTGACTACACAACTCTCCCAGATATGGCGTTGTTGTTGTTGTTGTTGTTTAGTCCCTAAGTCATGTCCAACTCTTTGCAACCCCATGGACTGTAGCCCTCCAGGCTCCTCTGTCCGTGGGATTTCCCAGGCAGGAATACTGGAGTGGGTTGCCATTTCTTTCTCCAGGGGATCTTCCTGACTCAGGGATTGAATCTGCAGGCAGATTCTTTACCTCTGAGCCACCAGGTTGCATTATCAAAGCCAGACTAGAAAAATTTTCATTACACATGCTGCCTCCTTTTCTTTATCTCATGTTCTGTCTTTCCTCCTGCCTGACTTTTCTCCCCAGTACTCCTACCTCCACTGCCTTGGCTGAGGACATCTGTGACTTGTTACTTCCACATTTCCAAAACCACAGATCAGTGTCAGGGTTCATCTGACATGATATCTCAGCAGTGGGGAATGGACATTTCATCTTTAAAAAACTATCCTCCTAGCCTCCTTAGCATTTTGAGCTTTCTGATTTTTCTATTTATATACTTCTCAGTTTTGTTTTGTTTTGTTTTGTTTTTTGCTGTCATACTCCTTCTTCCATGTCCCATGTCTAGCTTCTCTTGGCTACTTTTCTCCCCAGTTCTCACTGTAGTCACTCTCATTTTCTCCCAAGCATCTAAGTACTATCAATATGCTGTCATGTTTAAAATAGGTACCTTAATTGTGTTGTTATTATTTTTCATTTTAGCCATTCTGCTAAGTGGATAGTGATATTTCATTATAGTTTTAATTGGCATTTCCCCAATGGCCAAGGATGAAGGAATGCTGGAAAGAATGTGAATAAACTGGGATCACTCATACTTCACTGGTGGGAATGCAAAATGGTATACTCATGCTGGAAAACAATTTGGGAGTTTCTTTAAAAATTAAAGAAACATGCAACTACTGATAAGCTGCTGCTAAGTCGCTTCAGTCGTGTCCGACTCTGTGCGACCCCATAGACGACAGCCCACCAGGCTCCCCTGTCCCTGGGATTCTCTAGGCAAGAACACTGGAGTGGGTTGCCATTTCCTTCTCCAATGCATGAAAGTGAAAAGTGAAAGTGAAGTCTCTCAGTCGTGTCCTACTCTTAGCGATCCCATGGACTGCAGCCCACCAGGCTCCCCCGTCCCTGGGATTCTCCAGGCAAGAGTACTGGAGTGGGGTGCCATTGCCTTCTCCAACTGATAAGCTAGCAGTTGACTAATGGACCTTTATTCCAAAAAAAAATAAAGACAAGTTTACTCAAAAATCTGTTCATAGCAGCTATATCTATGACAGCTCTAAACTGGAAATAATCCAGATGTCCTTCAAAAATGGTCTATTCTTACCCAGGAATACTATTCAGCAATAAAAAAAAAAAAAAAAGGAATGAATTACTGATACACACCAAAACCTTAAGAGAATTATGCTCAGTATAAAAGCTTATTCACAGAAGGTTGCATATTGTATACTCCACTTATATAACATTCTTGAAAGAGTGATAGATATAGTGAACAAATGAGCGGCTGTCAAGAGTTACAGTTGAGGGGAAGAGTCAAGGGTTAAGGATGGGTAGGAGTGGGTGTGGATAGAAGGGCAACAGAGGGATCATCATGGTGAAGAAGCTGTCCTGTATCTTGGCCATGGTGGTGCACATATTACATATATACATGTAATAAATTGCCTAGAAGTATGTGCAAACACACATAAACACGTCTAAGCTTTGTTCTCTCTGCTCTCTCACTTCCTACTCACTACTCACCACCTGCAATCCAGCTTCTGTCCCAACCTCTCCACTTACACCTCATTCCTCAGAATCACTAGTGGCTTTTTTGATGCTAAATGTGCTGGGGATTGTTCTTTCCTTATCTCTCTTGAGCCCTATGCACCATTTAAAGGTGTTGACACTATCTCCTCAAAACGTGTTCTTCATTTAGCTTCTGTGACACCAACCACTCTGGGTTTTTCTTTTACCTCTCTACTCACAACTCCCCACTCCTTTCTTTTTTAAACAGATTTCCTTTCTTCATTCCTTAATTCGATATTTTTCTGAGTTCTGCCCTAATCCTCCTTCCAGTCTCACTCCACTCTCTCCTAAATGACTTCATCTGCTCTCATGACTACAGATATCATCTGTGTGTTGAACATTCTCTAGCCAAGATCTGCAGTTGAGTTTTCTCTCTGAGCTCCAGCCTAAATATCTATCCACTTACCAGTCTTCATCAATTGGCTCATAGGCCCACAAACCCAACACTTTCAAAATAGGACCCACAAGTTTCCCCTTTAAACCCCCCCTTCCCTCTGTTCCTCTTCGGTGAATGGCACCATTTGTTTGCCCTGATTGAAGGCACAGGCAGGAACTGCCCTAACTCCTGCCCCTTGTTTCACCTTCTCCTCTTATCCACTCACTCACCAAGTTCTGATGTAACACTTCAGCTCCCTTTATGTTTACCTCCAAAATCCTGTAGTGACTTTTCCCTGCCTTCATGATAAAGTTCATGCTACTCAGACTGGCATATAAAAAGACTGCACCCACATATGCATGCCCATGCACGTGCATATACGCACACACACAAACACACACACACTTCCAAAACAGGGAGGTTTTCTCTTACCTGTAGGGCTAAGGTAAGAGAAATACTTTCCCTTTTTGGAATGTGTGACTTTCTCACATTCATCTTCTTACCTAGCCAAGAATTATCTTCCATAAGGACTCAGTTTGGACTTCACTGCAAGTGTGGTCCTCGTTCCTGTCCTCCCCCGTGTGCTTGACAGCATCTTCTGCTTTCCCCCTAC
Source organism: Bos indicus (assembly GCF_029378745.1). Classification (NCBI taxonomy): domain Eukaryota; kingdom Metazoa; phylum Chordata; class Mammalia; order Artiodactyla; family Bovidae; genus Bos; species Bos indicus. Next base: position 79,150,411 of record NC_091760.1, on the reverse strand, counting down.
CATACCACGTGTTTAAAGGACCCAGGTATTTCTCATGTACCCCATTCGCTATAAACTCTCCCCAAGGGCAGGGATACCTTGTTCCTCACTGCATCCTATAGTGAGCCCTCAAATGTTTCTTGCCTGCTGGGTTGGACTGAACTGAACAAAGATGAGATCACTAAATACGAAGCCATACGCATAAGCACTATAGGGGCAGCTTAGGGGTCAATGAGCCCATGCTGGATGAATGATTCCCCACTGCACAGCCAGCCCCTGATTTCCAAAACTTGTAGTCATTTCCTGTGTATCTTGCCAGCCCTCTTTTCAATTGTTTTTGCAAGCTCTCGCCTACATTGTATAAAGCCAGAATGACTCAGGGTCTAACCAGTGCTGACTGTAAGTGTGACATCACGAGCCTCTGGCGCCCCTTCTCAGTTTCAGTGGCTGCTACTCTGCTGACTGGCCCATCGCAGTAGGGCATGGCTGATCCCCCCAGTATGTGGTCCCTCCAGACTCCGTGGTTATCTCACCTAATATGTTACCTCATCCATAGTGAGTTGTGGGGAGGGGAGGATTGTTGTTTTTAACAGTCATCATAACATGTCTGTCTTAGTGGAAAGTGTATTAAATTGGAAATCAGGGAACCTGGATCCTCCAGGGGGCTGCCCTGGAGCATCTGAGGTGCCCATCCCTTTAAAAGGTGTGTTTATTTTATGGCAGTAAAGACTTATCTCATCATGTCCCACTGTATAGCTAGATTATGTGTGTGCAATGATTTGAAACACTCCAGTGAAGAAATCTTGTAAAATATAAGAATTATGTGTCTGTAGTGCAGAGTTGGACATGACTGAAGCGACTTAGCAGCAGCAGCAGCAGTGCTTTACACTTCTCAACATGCCTTCATATCCATTATCTTATTTAATCCTCATGCACTTGGAAACTGAGACTTGGTGATTTATTCATGTGAACAAAAATAATGCAGCAGAACCAATAATTTTGATTGTATATAAAGATCAAATGAAAATTGATTTAAAAAGCATTATCCATTAGACAAAGAGTGAGGCCTTCAGCAGGCAATTCACAGAAGCAATAATAAAAATAACTGCTAAACCTATGAAAAGACATTCAGCCTTATTTTACTTAAAGAAATGCAGTTTAAAATGCTATTTTCCGCTTATTTGAATGGCCACGGTTTACAGATTTAATACCTGCCTTTGGTAAAGGTGTGGGAAACAGGTACTCTTGTGTGTTTTTGATTAGAGTAAAATTGATTCAATCGTTTGGAAATAAAACTTGGCACCATCTTTAAAATGTTTAATTATACCCATATTTTGACACTATAATTTAAAATGGTATGCTTTTTGATTTCCACAAGGGCACAGCAGTACCTGTTCAAAAATATACCTGTGGCATTGTTTGTAATGTTGTAGAAACTAGTTAAATAAAATTACAAAATAAGATACGGCAAATTCATACAATAACATGAAGACTAATAGAATAAGATAAATCTGTATGTACTATAAAATGCACCCAAGAAAAGCTAGATGAAGAAAAAACAATGAGCAGAACAGTATATAAATGATCTCATTTGTGTTTAAAGAAAAACTTTTTAAAAGAGTGTTTATGTGTGATCCATTTATGTACAAGCAGAGAAAAATTGTAGGAATCAAGTTTTGGGTGGTTACCTCTAGGATGGAGTCTTATTTTTCACTTTATATCCTTCTGTGCCAATTCAAATTTTACATGAGTATACATCCATTTACATATAAAAATTTGAAAAGTTAGCATTCGGCTTAGATAGTCCTCACTTTCACAAGCTGTGGTGTTTTTCATTGATTTCCCAAATTTAATTGACCCAAATAGAAAAGCCTTAAAGACAAAAAAAAAAGCTCTTCAGAAGCTTTAGATTTATGTGACTTGTAAAAAAACATCAATAATCCCACTCAGCGAGTCAGAATTCCCACCTTCACCCCAAATCGTGATGGCAAGCAGGTGACTAATCTGTGGCCTTTCTTGCTCCTTGTGATCTGTCAGCTGTCACAGAGTATAGGCCTCAGAGTGGGAGGACCCGAGAGGCTACCAATCACCTCACCACAATAACCTTCTGCAGATCAAGGCCCTACATCCAAGACAAATGAGTGTCCATCCGCTCTTTGCTCCCTCTGGCCACTTTGTCCTGTGGATCCATGCCCTTGCCTCCTACTCCATAATACCTTCTTCATGAAAGAATGAAAGATCTTTCTGAAATCCAAACCACATGATGCTGCTCCTTTATTTCAAATCCTTCAGTAGGTTCCTCTTCCAGTGCTCCTGGTCACTAGTTGTTCTGTATATAAACACAAAGCTTCTTAATGTGTTTTAACATGCCCTTGTTTACGGGACCTTTGGTCACTGGTCTGGAGCTGGTGACACATGTGTTGAATGAGTCAGCTGCCCAAAGAGGTGACTGAGATAAGGCAGAGTTTTTTGTATCTCTCCAACCTCATCCCTTCACTCTCCACTCTGATCACACTGGGTTACTTTCAGGTTCCCAGCTACACCAAGGGCTTTGGGTTGGTCCACCCAAAGCCCTTGGTGCACTGTATTTCCGTGTCTAGAATATTCTCTCCCATCCTTCAGATCTCAGTTGACTTTTCACTTTCTCCATGGAGCCTCTCTGGCATCTCAAGACAGCTTTGTCTGGCTGATGTGTGCAGTTCATAGCACTCTGGGTCTCCCTTCATAGCACCTATTACTTTTTAGTCTGGATTTGGGCTTTGCTTGTCTGCATCCCGCTCTTGAAGGACAGGGAGTTTCTGTCCTCCAGTTGTTTCGAAGGCACTATTATATTCCTTCCCATCACCTGGTGCCTGACACACAGTACACATATAAGCTTTAGCTCAGCCAGACCTCAGGTATTCTGAGCCTGAGCACCCTGCTTTTGCTCGTATGCCAAGCTCTCTTCTCACTGTCTTCTTGTTCTGTTCCCACAGCCCAAACACTGTGCCCAGAGTTATTGTGTATCCTCCGGGTTTTTAGGACAGGATAGTGTGGATTGGGAAGATTCCCTGGAGAAGGAAATGACAACCCATTCCAGTATTCTTGCCTGGGAAATCCCATGGGCTGAGGAGCCTGGTGGGCTATAGTCCATGGGGTCGCAAAAGAGATGGACACGATTTAGCAACTAAACAAGAAGAAGAAGGAGTTGACAGTTTAATGTTCTTCAAGATTCAGTTTAGTTAGGAAGGGATAGAATACTTGAAGTCATTCTCACTTTGAGAATTGTTTTCTGTCTTTCCTAGTTGCAGCTCCATTCAGATGGATTTAGCATGTGTCAGTCAGTATTTATGGTTTTGGAGAATGGTGCCGTAATACCCCCTCTTCCTCCCACCTAATGTAAGCTCACTGCCTCCGCCTCTGTGCTGGGTGTTACTGGTTTTGCCACTGGTGATAAGTGGGGCTGTGAATCGTACCTTTTTATTTAGAGTTTCAGTCAACCTCCCACTAAAAGCCTTAAGACAAGAATTCAGATTTGCACTGGCAGAATTTTAGAATTGCATGTTCCCTCTTCTTCTGAAGGGCTCCTGTTCCTCAGGCTGGTCTAGCCTGACACAGCACAGCAGAAACCATCTAAAAGTTCACAGATTTCTTCTGGGAGTAAACAGACCTACCTAGCTGACTCTGAGGCCGAGGAAAAACAGCAAAAAGCAACCAAGAATGGTTTAGATGAATCTGCTCTTCCTCTTCCCTGCTCACTCATAGTGCCTGTTGAATCAGACATTAGGTAAAATCCAAGTGATTCCTCTGCTCAGTCACCGCACCCTGCTAATAAGACCTCTGGAATGCATGAGGCCCTGCATTCGAGTATCAGCTGTATGGACAGTGAGAGATAAAGACGATGCTACATTTACTTTCAAACTTCCTCACCGTCTCATGTGAGGGAAGACTTTTATAAAGAGTTGAAGCCACAACATCTTGAAATTTCTGAAGGGAAGAAGTCAGGGCTGTGGACTGAGAGTGAATGTGTCTTTAGTCCCTCTGGTGGGCACTGATCCACATCACAGTGAGCCAGCTGTAGTGTCTGTTAGCTTCAGAGGGACTGGCACACAGCAGTCAGAGGCACAGAGACTTTTTTGTTATTTAGAATTCCGGAAGGAAGAGATTGTCAAGATAAAGGACTCAAGTTTCCCTTTCCCATTGTACTGATAGTGAAGTTGAGGCCCAGAGGAGGGATATAACTCATCAGTGATTATTTCACTGATGCTCTGAAACTAGAATGACCACCAGCCCGCCCTTTAAATGAAGCCTGCTCATCCGGGGTGTATGAGCTTCATTGATTAGCAAAAGGGTATCCAGGTCGCTTGGAAACTGTTCTCTTTTTCCTGTGAATGAGTGGACATCTTGTTTCTTATTCAGCTGGATTCAGTATCATTCAAAGAACCTATAAAAAGAATTCACACCCTTAGATGCTTGGAAGCCAGTGCCATGGATGTTGAATTAGAACTAGAAACAAGATACACTGGTCCCTGCCCTCCTGGAATTCACAGTCCCATGTCTGGAAGGAGCTTTGGGCTTCTCCTGTGTAATCAATAGTGACAGGATGGCATAATTTCTTTTGGAGGTGCTTTACAGGACATAAATCTTGTCTTAGTTGATCTCCAGCCAGGCCTTTCTCACCAGAACTTATCATCATCCTCCAGTCTAGGGGGCTTCAATTGTTGCTGCTCAGTTGCTCAGTTCCAGTACTTTTCCAGTGCCATGGACTGTAGCCTGCTAGGCTCCTCTGTTCATAGGCTTTCCCAGGCAAGAATACTAGAGTGGGTTGCGATTTCTTTCTCCAGGGGATCTTGCTGACCCATGGACTGAATCTGCATCTCTCCTACATTGAAAGGTAGGTTCTTTACCACTGTGCCGCCAGTGAGCCCCAAGGTGCTTGGATAATGAGGGAAAATCATGACAGGAAAAGATGCTTTTCTTTTCTTCAGGTGATGAATCCAGTCTGATTTTAGGGGTTATTTTAGACAGGGATCTTTGAAAGCAGTCTTACATTTTATTCCCTGCAGTGTATAATTTATATTGATAGTTGATAGAAGTGTATCTAGGTTGTGCATTGTGTGTGTGTGTGTATGTGTGTGTGTGTGTGTATGTGTGTGTGTGTACGCCCAGTTGCTCAGTTGTATCCACTCTTTGCAACCCCATGGACTTTTTCCCCCAGGCTCCTCTTGTCCATGGAATTTTTAAGGCAAGAATACTAGAGTAGGTTGCTATTTTCCTCTTCCAGGGGATCTTCCCCACCCAGGGATCCAGCCTGCGTCTCTTGCATTTTCTGCATTGGCAGGCAGATTCTTTACCACTAGCACCACCTGGGCTATGCATTGGAATTACCTAAAAATTAGATAATTCCTTTAAACTCTGATGTTAAGTCCCCATTTCAGAACAATGAAACAGAATATTTAAAAGTAAGGCCTAGGCATTGGTAATATATGTCATTAATAGTCAAATATCCCATAAAAGTCTGACTTTTAACAGCTTATTTGTATAAAAAAATAACTCCTCAATTCCCAAGTGCCTCCAGCAGAACAGATGAATTTAGATTTCTTTTCTGAAACTTTCTGGAGTATTCTACAACTGTAGTTTAAGTGACTGTGGTTGTCCCCTTATCACTCAGTCTTGCTCCCAATTTATAACTAACTGAATTTATATTAGAAGGCAAGGAGGAGCACATGATTTTCTAAACCTATTTCTTGAAGTGTTAAAAGAAGAATTCATTGGAAAAAGCCATAGAGGAGATTTGGGATTTAGCATGAGAAAGGATTTTGTAACAATATAACTCAAGAGCCCTCCTGCCTTCTCTATTATGAAGGTTTTGGCTGGGGTTGTTGATGAGCTGTGATGACAAAGATTTCTTTTTGCATTGGCTAGTAGCTGGCCAAAAGGGCCCTGGGATTTTGTCCAGCCCTAGAAATCTACAACAAGCTGAATAAATAGAGTGGTAAAATTGGGCAGAAAGTAGATTTAAAGTCTACCCTTATGCTCCCATGTCAAATATTACAGAGAAATATAACTTTAAACATATAATTTTCTTAATGCCAAGTCTTATGTTATTAGTCTGGGCAAATAATGCTGACTACTGTAGCAAATAAACTCCCAAATCTCAGTGATTTAACACAATAGTTTATTTCTTTGTGATAGAATCAGATAGGTGGCAGGTGCTTTCCATCTGGGGAGTCAGGGGCTCTACCTCAGTCCATCCACTGGCTCCACCATACCCTAGAGTTTGCAGGTCTTATGCTAGGTTCTCTGCCATCTGGCAAATGAGGGAAGAGAGAGCATTGAGGATCTCATGAGGTGGTGGTAAGGATGGTCATGGGTTAGACTAGGCAGTGTGGTGTAATGCTCCATTCTACTCATAATCCATTGGCAGGGCCTCAGTCATTTGGCTACAGTTGCAAAGAATGCCTGGAAATGTAGCCCAAAGAAGAGGAAGTGGTTTGGGGTATATCTAGCCATGCTTTAGTTGTCATCATCACCATCATCATCACCAGTATACTTTCCTGGAATTTTACAAATCCAACTTTGTGAGTTACTTAGCTTAACAAAATATATAAAAGATACGTTTCCATAATATAATTTATCTTTATTCCTGTATGTGTTTTCTATCTTGGTCTGATTTAAAATAATGACTAACAAATAGATTCCATGGGCGCCAACAAGATAATTTAACCTCCTTCATGTCCACAATTGAGGGATGTACCTTATTTTTTGAGGAAGAAAATGTTTATTTAGTTATTCAACAAATATTGAGAGCCCACCACATGTTAGCAGCTGGATATTCAACGGTGACCAAAAATAAGACAAGCAGCCTGCTCCCAGGAAGCTTGTGTTCCTTGAAGGGAACTGGACAAAGTGCTTTAAAAGAAAAAGGAGTTGTCTTACAAGAATTAAATACAAAGAAAGCTGACCTAGACAAAGGAGTCAGGAGAGCATTCCTCAGGCAGTGCTCCTTCACTGAGGCAGGAAGAGTGAGTGGGGTTTGGCCAGCTCAGATGGTGAAGCATACTGACTTGAGGAACTGAAAGAAGGCCAGTGTGGTCAGAGCTCAGAGGCTGAAGGAGAAGCGTGATGTAAGGCAAGTTTTCAGAGGTAGACCCTGAAGGACCTTAGGCCTTGCTAAAGGATTTTGGCCATTCTCCCAAAAGTAAAGGGAAGCACCACCATTTCGTTACTTCTTGCACCACTCATCCATCACAGCTTTTCCTGAAAGGTCTTTGGCAATACTGGAGATGTGGAAGCAACACCATGAGTAAGTGAATGGTGGTGCCTTCTCCCTAAGTGCTGTGGTTTTTAGCCACATGCCATGCAGTCTCCATTTCTCTGTTTTTCCTCATTGTTTCCTAGAACTAAGAGTAAGACAAGCTTGAAGGAAACATGGCTTAGTTAGGAAACCAACCTGAGAAGTGAAGAGGTTCTCCTCTTCCAAATGTGATCCCTGTCTGTATCTTCTACTACATGATTCAGTAGAGAGATATAATGAATTTGAAGTCCTATTTCCAGACCTTCCCTCTCCCAACCAGTTTCATTTTATCAGCAACTTTCCAGCAGTTATTTTCAGAAATGGGTCTAGATTGCAGCCTTCAGGTTCCTACTCCAGTATACTTTCCACTTTTCCACACAGATCCAATTATAACTCTTCCTTCTCCATAATATTTAAAACATTCCTTCCAATTGAACCAGGTCTCTTACTCTTTATCCCCTTTTCTCCCCACTGAGCTGACCTTTCCTTTCCTTCTAAAACTGGAACTAACTCTAAAATTGGAATTCAAGACTCTCATCTCCACAAAATCTGCCCAGAGGACAAATACATTGATTTTATTCTCCTCCCACTGAACGGACTTCCCTGGTGGATTAGGTGGTAAAGAATCTGCCTGCAGTGCAGGAGACCCAGGCCCAATCCCTGAGTCGGGAAGATATCCTGGAGAAGGCAATGGTTATCCACTCCAGCATTCTTGCCTAGAGAAGTCCATGGACAGAGGAGCCTGGTGGGTTACATTCCATGGGTCCTAACTGTCAGTCACGACTGAGCAACTAACACCCACTGAATAGAAAACCTCCTTGAGGAAACTGTCTTCAGCTATTTTTCTTAAAAACATGACTCTGGGCTCTGGACTGGGTAAAGTGGAATTTGGTGATTTAATGAACCAGAAGAAGACAGAAACTGACAGGACTCAAAAGCTGTCTACATTTGTCCTGGATTTTCTGGAAAACCATGATCAACCTATTACTGAGCATTCTTCCTCGGTTTGTTGACTCATGAGTGATACATACCGTGTGTTACGATCCAGGCATAGCACTACTTCCTGTGCAAGAGGGCTGGGGTTCATGGGTGATTAGAATGGTAGTAGGGCATCTTACCAGAGAAGGAAATGGCAACCCACTCCAGTGCTCTTGCCTGGAGAATCCCATGGACGGAGAAGCCTGGTAGGCTGCAGTCCATGCGGTTGCACAGAGTCAGACACGACTGAAGCAACTTAGCAGCCGGGCATCTTACAGTTAATCTAGTCCATTCTATCCATGTTCCCTGATATATGCTCATTCCTACAGATTCAGTGTTGCCTAAAGATTAGAATCATGAACTCTTCTAGACTTCTAGATAGAGAAGAGTCGGAGAGATCAAAGTCTTGCAAATGACCTGAATTATCAAAAAGTAGATAATTTCATCTCATACACCCTACTTGTAGCTGTCCTGACATGCTTTGTAGTCCTCAAGAACTCTCACCTTTTTCTGATCTGCTTTTGTTCATTCTGTGCCCTGAATTGAAATGCCATTCCCTTCATCTTTATGTTAAACTCTTACATGGCCAAGTTCAGTGTTGTCTCATCCCTGAAGCTTCCTTTTGTCTCATGATTCAAAAGGAACACTTTCTCTCCTGCTCACTTTATGACATAGATCGTTTTTATTTATATGCTTATGCCTTTATATGCATAAGTCATATTCACTATAAGAGCAGCTTTTGCAAGAAGGGTATATAACTTTTCTTGGTATTTGTGTTTCCTAGAGCTCCTTCTAGTGGGAAAAAGTGATTTGAGGTCAGTAAGAATTTAGTTCAGAAAAAAAGCTCTATGACTAAAACATTTATTTATGACCTTGGACAGGTTTCTTAACCTTGCTAAATCTCCTGAATTCCTCACTAGCAGAATCTCATAGGAGTAAATGAGAAGACTCATAGGAGAATTCCTGGAATGGGACTTAGTTATGTTAGGTAGTTAAAGAGACTACTTTATATCCTGCATGACACTGATATGTCTGTAGTGGGTATGTTATGTTTATACAAAATACAAAGTACCTTATCAATAAATAATGATTTTAATATTTAGGAAGTGTTTATGTGCTGCATTTCACCCATTGAGATTGGTACACTGATCCATCCCATTTTGTAGAATAGAAAACTGAGATTTAGAGAAGCTTTGAAGAAGGCAATGGCAGCCCACTCCAGTACTCTTGCCTGGAAAATCCCAAGGACGGAGGAGCCTGGTGAGCTACAGTCCATGGGGTCACTGAGAGTCAGACATGACTGAGCGACTTCACTCTCACTTTTCGCTTTCATGCACTGGAGAAGGAAATGGCAACCCACTCCAGTGTTCTTGCCTGGAGAATCCCAGGGATGGCGGAGCCTGGTGGGCTGCCATCTATGGGGTCGCACAGAGTCAGACACGAGTGAAGTGACTTAGCAGCAACAGCAGCAGCAGCAGTCATTTATCCAAACTTGGCACAGATGTTAGAGGTACTGGAACTTAAACTCAGGCAGTCAGATTCCAGGACCTGTGCTGTCGACACTGCCTTCTTGATACTTTCTCCAAGCTGAATTATCAGTTAAATAGGCAATGAAACTCGTAAATCCAGCCCTGTCCAGGGACATAATAAAGTCTGTTCACTGTCCCAAAACATATGATGATAAATCTTGGTGCCCCCACCCCCATCCACTGCCTGCTGTGCAAGGTAAACAGCCCAAGGCCATTCTGTCTTTCCTCACAGGTCAGATTTTCTGCTGTCTCCCTGTGTTCATCTTGGTCTCTCTGCCCTGGACAGGCTCCAGTTCTTTTATGTGTCCCTTAAAATATAAGATATAGCTGCTTTGAAATGCTGCTCAGAGTGGTGGTAGAGATGGAAGATATAACTTCAGATGTCAAAGAGCTTTGTCAAAGAGCTCATTTTAGTGAGAACATGAAGTAGCCACTTGTTGGCTTGAGTCAAGCCTGCACTCATCCCTTGAGTAGCCCATGCTGGGAAGATGCTCGCCTGAAATGAGGGAAGGACGCTTAAGGGAAGGGAGATTTCACCCTCGATGAAGCCGCTCCAGGTTCAGGTTTCCTGAACTCTGTCACTTGCTGGTGAGTGTTCTTGCTCAGGGTGTAAAAATACAGCTGCAGTTGGGTTCCACCCTCTCCACTTAGAAGGGTGATTAACCGTTTGTAATGAATAATTATTTAATTGCCAGTTCGGCTACATGTGTGTAGTTGTTTTGCTTCTTTCTCCTTCAGTGTAAGCCAAGTCTTCTCAATAATAAAAAATAATCCAGAATTAGTCAACTGCTTGCCTTTTAACAGGTTTTCCTTCAGTCTGGTGCAGCAAGAAGGTTCCAATTTTACAACCTCACCTTTAGCTGAAAAAAATAAATAAAAAATAAAGACGTCCCACCCCCACCCCCACCCTCCCCTGCCACTCAGGAGTGAGGTTTTTGTAAACTCTCATAGTATCTCCTGCAACTGTTAATAAAGTCTCTACTTCATTTTGAACATTTTCCTCTATCTTTGTAAAAAAAAATTACAGCTCTTTTAATACCCATTTAATCTTTGTATTCACAACAGATACAAAACCACTTAAGATTTAAACCTCCCTTTTTATGGGTTTGTATGTTGTTCCCATTTTCCTCAGAGGTATGTCTTGCAAGAGTTGTGGAAACGTGACATGGGGGTCATTGCAAACTTCCAGGCTCCGCTCTTCACTGTCTTCCATTTCCACACCCTCTTCGCCCTGTTGATTATTTTAATAGTGACTTGCTGGGGCTGTTTTGTTGTTGTTGTTTTGGTTTTTAATTAGGCTGCACAGGGTCTCAGTTGCAGCATGTGGGATTTTTTTCAGTTATAACATGATGTATCTTTAGTTGAGGCATGTGGGAACTAGTTCCCTGATCAGAGATCAAACCCCAGGCCCTGCATTAGAAGCACAGAGTTTTAGCCACTGGGCCACCAGGAAAGTCCCATGGCTTGATGTTTTAACAGAAGTCTTTATTAATGCAGCTAAATCATTTGTTTGTTGCTGTTGAAATCTTTTTCTTTCCATCGTTAGAAGTACTTAATGAATGTGTAATGGACTAAAATTCCCATGAAGTGTGTCTGCCACCATCTTTTTATGGGATTCATCAGCAAAAGGGTATGGGAGTGAAGTTCAGAATTGTCTCTTGCACTTCATGTGTAATTCAGGCTTATGTTTCCTCATTCAAGCCATATTTATGTAGAGAAGTGGCATGCTATAGAGTTCTTTTTTAATTATAAAAGTAATTGATCTAGTAAAAAATAAAAATATTTTAAAAAATGAAATTCTTCCCAATGCTTCTCCCTAGAAGAAACCATTGTTAACAGTTCTGTGTGTCTACTTCCAGAATCCAGAATTTTTTATACTTTATAAACACATATGTGTGCATATGTATTCACACAGACAGACACAGCATACATAACATGCTACATCTCACTTTTGTTTTTCCTCTAATATATGATTAATATCTTTCTGAAAATGATAGTGTATATGGGTATACCTTTGACTTTGTAATGGTGCCATAGTATTCTATAGGATGTGTGGACCGTAATTTAGTCACTTCTCTAGAGTGGATATTTACATGTTTCCATTTTTTGCCATTAAGAACAGATATCCTTGTCCCATTATCTTTATGCAAATTTTAGACTCTCTGTGGAATAGATTTCTAGAATGAGCTTGCTGAGTCAAAAGTCTATGTTCATTTCCATTTTCACACCTACTAAAATAGTCCTCCAAAAAAGTGGTCCCAGTTCATTCTTCTCAATGCTGTATAAGAATACCTGATTGCATATACCCTCCTGACCTTGTGCATGTTCATCTTTTAAATTTCTGACCCCCCAGATGAGATTCTTTTTCATTTTTGCAATTTTTATCAAGGTTAGCATCATTTCATATGCTTAGTAGCTAGCCGTTTGCCTAGTCACACCTTTTGTCTTTTTGGTTGAGTTCTTCATGTTTTTCTTGTGGGCATGTTAGAAGTTATATGTGTTTTCACCTTTTGTTGGTGTTTATTTGGAACCTGTTCTACAGAGCCCCATGGGTTCCGTGGGGAAGGCCCTGAAGGAAGTGGCCTGGCTGGCTCTAGAGCACTACCTCCCGCTTCTTTCTCCAGCCACACAGAAACACTGACCAAGCAGACTAACCTAGTCTTTACCTGAATTTCATGTTGGGCTTTGGGATCAAGATTTTAAAAAGGCTCCTGGGGCTAAAAAGATGTAAAAAAAAAAAAAAAAGAAAAATCACTGCAATGGAAGAGCCCTAGATTTGTCATAAAGTGTCTGTCTCAGGCTCTACAACTTAGCATTTTCAAACCAGAAGAGCCCTTAGAGAGTAAATGTTCAGTTCCAATTGTATTATAAACACCTAAATCAAGCATGTAAACTATGCTGTAATATATGTTGTTTTACATAAAATGGGCTTCCCATGTGGTGCTAGTGGTGAAGAACCCGCCTGCCAGTGAAAGAAACATAAGATACTTGGGTTTGATCCCTGGGTCAGGAAGATCCCCTGGAGGAGGTTATGGCAACCCACTCCATTATTCTTGCCTGGAGAATCCATAGTCAGAGGAGCCTGCTGGGCTACAGTCTAAAGGATCACAGAGTCAGATAAGACTGAAGCAACTTAGCACGCATGCATACATAAGATGCTGAGATAGCCTTCATGAATTCTTTAATACCATATACTGATAAGTATTTTATTTTTCATGATAACTTCAACATATACCCGAAACTAAAAATATGCATATGACTTCAGACAATGTTCAATGTTATTATTATTATTTTGATGATTTCTTTATTACTTATTACTTTATATAGTCCATAGATGGTGCATTCATCCAAGGACTTGGCTGACTCTAGGCCCAGCGGAAATCTGCTACTCACACTTGTGAGTAGCTGATTTGGGCTAAGTTTTCAGTTCTGTAAATGAAGAGATAATCTTTGAGGCCCCTCAGCTAGTTAATACCAGAGCAGCACCCAGATCATTAGAGTCCTAACTCTACTACAGTGCATTTTTACCTCCTTTATGATTATTTACTGGTTAATACTGGGTAGATCTTCTTAACATCTCTAAACTTCAGTTATTTTTTTCTCTCTTACATTGACAGTACTAAAGCATGCATTGTCATCCTGACTAGGGTACTATGAAGCATGATAAATGTTCTTAGCTTTTGTGAGTAACATAGTACCTTACAAAAACATGAGGCGTAATCCAAGTATCTACTACCCTTTCTTATGGTGGTGAAAGACAGACTGCTAGTTTGAACAGGAATTGCAGTAGTTAAATGTTTTGTTTTTTAACATATCCCCATAGCATGTAGACTAGCGTTGATATTTTAGCACTCATCTCCTCTGAAATGGACTTGATTTTTCCAACTTTCCGTTTTTTAGACTTGAACAGAAAAAAATAAAAAGATGTAGCTATCACTCTCATTCTTTCATTCTCTCTGAAATAAGGGTGGAGTAATGACTCTAAATGGTCCAGGTAGTAGCTTGAGGGTATTCTGTTGAATGCCTCTTTCTGTTGGTTCTTTTAAGAAGGGACTAATTTCTGCAGTCATCTACAGGACTCTTTTATACCAGTTTATTCATTAAATAAAACTTAGTGTAATGGCTTAATCCAAAGACATTCAAAATAGATGGGAAATGAGAAAATAGATTTTAAATGGGAAAGTGGTAAGTATTTGTATTAAAAGATAATTTATCCTTGCCTACTCAGAAATCTTCTTTATCCCTTTAAAAATATACAGAATCTGGAGTTAATCCACAATTATTCATTCAGTTCTTTCGGCAAATATTCTAGGGTCTTTGGAGGCATCAGAAAACAAAATACCGGAAATCTCTGCTTTCCTTGTTCTTACATTTTATCAGGAGAAGATATACAATAAATGATAAACCAAACACAAAAGTAAATTGTGTAGCATATTTGAAAATAATATATTCAATAAAAAGAGAAAAAAGCAAGGTGATGGGAATCAAAAGTGAAGTATAGGTGGAGGTTGCAATGTTTAATTGGGTGGTCAGGGTCAGACTTGAGAAGACAGTCTTTGAATAGTGAGCTGAAATGGTGAGGGGGGGACCTGGGCTAGGAGCGTGCCTGCAGTGCTAGAGAAACCTCAGCGTCCAGAGTATGCATGAATAACCATGCAGAAGTGAGCGAGCTGGGGAGTAATAGATGTCATAGAGGTAACTTGGGGGAAAGAGCACTGATCATTTAGAACCTTGGAGGCATTTTAAGGATCCATCTAGGGAGCATATTATTTATAGTATGGAGAATCCCATGAACAAAAGAGCCTGGTGGGCTACAGTCCATGGGGTTGCAAAGAGTCGGGCATGACTGAGTGACTAAAACACATACACACTTATAGTATGTGAGGTTTAATTCTTCGTACCAAATTACAGAATCAGTGAGAGAAATGCAAATTATTTATTCCATCAATCCCAAGTATCAATATAAAATGTAAAACCAACTAAACTCAACCTAAGAAAAATATTAATCAAGCTATTACGTTGTTCAAAGAAAGGAGCCAAGACGGTCTAGTTCTTCAAACAGAAGAACTGAGTCACAAAGATAATAAAAGTGTTATTGACATATGAAATACATACAGGTAATTTGTAAATCGTAAACATATAGTTGGCCGAATTATCACTGAAGAAGAAACAGATCCTTAGTAGTTCATGGTACCGTCATTTGGCGTGACAGTGTTCTTCTTCTGTAGCCTACTAAGATGACGGGTGGCACTGATGAGTTTTTTTTAATGTAGTATCAACCTTACTGTCCCAAGATAAAACCACCTTGTCATGTTGTGCTAAACAGTTTATGTACTGTTAGATGTAATTTGCTACTTCAGTTCAGTTCAGTTTAGTCGCTCAGTCGGATCCCACTCTTTGCGACCCCATGAACCACAGCACACCAGGCCTCCCTGTCCATCACCAACTCCCGGAGTATACCCAAACCCATGTCCATCTAGTCGGTGATGCCATCCAACCATCTCATCCTCTGTCGTCCCCTTCTCCTCCTGCCCTCAATCTTTCCCAGCACCACCATCTTTTCCAATGAGTCAGCTCTTCGCGTCAGGTGGCCAAAATATTGGAATTTCAGCTTCAGCATCAGTCCTTCCAATGAACACCCAGGACTGATGTCCTTTAGAATGGACTGATTGGATCTCCTTGCAGTCCAAGGGACCCTCAAGAGTCTTCTCCAACACCACAGTTCAAAAGCATCAATTCTTCGGCGCTCAGCTTTCTTTAAAGTCCAACTCTCACATCCATACATGACCACTGGAAAAACCATAGCCTTGACTAGATGGACCTTTGTTGGCAAAGTAATGTCTCTGCTTTTTAATATGCTGTCCAGGCTGGTCATAACTTTCCTTCCAAGGAGTAAGCGTCTTTTAATTTCATGGCTGCACCATGAAATTAATTCACCATCTGCAGCAATCTTGGGGCCCAGAAAAATAAAGTCAGCCACTGTTTCCACTGTTTCCCCATCTATTTGCCATGAAGTGATGGGACCAGATGCCATGATCATTGTTTTCTGAATGTTGAGCTTTAAGCCAACTTTTTCACTCTCCTCTTTCACTTTCATCAAGAGGCTCTTTAGTTCCTCTTAACTTTCTGCCATAAGGGTGGTGTCATCTGCATATCTGAGGTTATTGATATTTCTCCCTGCAATCTTGATTCCAGCTTGTGCTTCCTCCAGCCCAGCGTTTCTCATGATGTACTCTGCATACAATTTTCCAGTAGTTAAGGATTTTTGCATCTGTCTTCATGAGGGGTACTGCTGTATAGTTTATTGTTGCTGCTGTTATTTTTGTAATGTCTTTGTCTGGATTTGTTATCATTAAGCATAATGACAGGTGTTCCATTCTCAAATCTAGAAGAATTTATGGAAATTGACATTATTCCTTAAATGTTCAGCAGAATATGCTGGTTAAACCATCTGGACCTGGAATTTTCATTGTTAGAAAGCTTTTATCTACAAATTTGGCTTATTCTAAGTGAACTTTTGTAGTTAGTCTCTCAAGGAATTGGTCTATTTAATCTAAATGACTGCATTTATAGGTACAGTGATGGTTTACAGTCCCTTATTATTTTAGTGTCTGTAGGTACTGTGATACTTACTCATTTTCTCTCTTATTCATGATGCTTAAATTTATGTCTTTATCTAACTTTTCCTTTGATCAGTCTGGAGATAGTTTAGCAATTTTGATTTATATTTTTCTGAAGAATCAGATTTGGGTTTCATCAGTATTTTCTCTGTTATTTTTGTGCTCTCTTTCATTGATTTCTGCTTTATTATTTTTTTCTCTTTCTTGCCTTGGTTTTAATTTTTTCTTCTCTATTTCCTTAAAGTTAAATCTTCAATCACTGATTTGAGGTCCTTTGTTTTTTCTAATATAAAATTTAATTAGCGAAGCCTGCTTTAACTTCATCCTATAAATTTTGATACACTGTGCTTTGATTTCCATTCAAGATATTTTCTAATTTCTCTGTTATTTCTGTTTGATCTATGGGTGTGTGCTAAGTCACTTAAGTTGTGTCCGACTCTTTGCAACCCTCTGGACTGTAGCCTGCCAGCCTCTTCTGTCCATGGGATTCTCCAGGCAAGAATACTGGAGTGGATTGCCATGCCTTCCTCCAGGGGATCTTCCTGACCCAGGGATCGAACCTGCCTCACTTATTCTCCTGCACTGGCAGGTGGGTTCTTCACCCCTAGCAGCACCTGGGAAACCCAGCCCACGGGTAATTAATATGATTTCATTTCTAAATATTTGTATTCTTTTTTTATTTTCTACTTTGTGTTGTGTGTTTTTCATAGCTGTTAGTTTTACTCTTTCTCAATTATTTATACTCTTGATTTTTATGTTAGTGTTGTTCTTTGATTTGCAACATCTTAATTAACCAGAGTCTACCTTCAAGTAATATTATGTTGCTATTTGTACAGTGTCGGGACCTTCTCATAGTAGATTCCCATTCTCCTTGCCATTCTTTAGCTCTTGTCTTTCTTTTTATTTGTGGATATGCTATGAACACATGGCACATTGATGCTAATTTTGCTTTAGACAGTTTTTAGAGCAATTAAAAATAAGAAAAACTTTATTTAGGCTTTTCTAGCACTCTTCTTTTCGTGTGTGTGTAAATGAGGTTTCTGTCTGGTGTCATATTCCTTCTGCCTGAATAACTTCCTCTAACATTTCTTATAGTGTAGGTCTGTGAGAAATCAATTCCCTCTTAATTTTTGTTTTTAATTCTCCCAATTTTGCAAGTAGTTTTATGTACAGAATTATGTTGACAGCTTTTTCCTTTCATCACTTTGAAGACATCATTCCATCATTCTCTCACTTGCATAGTGTCTGATAAGAAGTCTCTGTAAAATTTTTCATCCTCACTTTCTGTGCAGTATATGTTTTTTTCCTTCAGTCTCAGGATTTTTTCATTGTTTTTCAACAGTTTAAAAATGTTATGTTTATAGAGTTTTTTCATTTCCTGTTTTTAGTTTTAATTTTAGTTTTTATATATATCCTACCTGGTGGTCCCTTAATTTCTTGGATCTCAGACTTGCATTTTGCTGTTTGTCCTTAATTTTGGAGATACTCAGCCATTACCTCGTCAAGTTTTGTTTGTTGCTTCCTTCCCTCCTCCTTCTCCTTCTGGGATTCTAACTACATGTCTGTTTTATATTGTCCTCCAGCTCTTTGGTGCACTGTTCTTTTGCATCCTTTTCTTCTATTTGCATAATTTCTATTGACCTATCTTTGCTTTTGATGATTCTTTCCCCAGTTGTTGAGAGTACACATGAATCTGTTGTAAACATTTTTCTTCTTCTGTGTCTCTCATTTCTAGCATTTTCACTGTATTCTCATAAGAGACAAGACATAGTCTCATAGGACACAGTCTCTGTGTCTCAGTTGATCATGTATGTTTTCTGCCTTTTCCACTAAAGCCTTTAATATTAATCAGTTGCTCTAAATTCCCTAAATTTGAGTCTGTTTTTGCAGTTTGCTTTGTCTTTTGACTGTCTGGCTTTTTTTTTTTTTTTTTTTGCTTGTTGTAAGAATGGTAAAAGTGGTCTGTCTAGCTTTCTTCATCCAATTCATAAGCCATTCATCTCAGTTATTCATTTTCTTGTAGGTATAGCTTTCTTTTGTATGAAAAATAATAAAATTGTTTCTATTCTATTACTGAGAGAAATTTGTATTGTTTAGAGTTGGGTCTATTAATACAATAATGCTTCTATGATCAAATGTCTTTTGGTACACACATATATAAATATATTTTTATAAGGTATAGACATAGGAGTACAATTGATTGATGAGTTATATAACACACATATATTTACACCACGTATATATGCATTATAAGATGTAATGTTATTTTTATTTTTTGTATGCATTGTGATTTTTCTTGATAGTCATCTTGTATAAGATAGTGGAGACTTAGGCCAGTACATATTGTGCCTGAGAATAGACATGTCTTCTTCTGTCAGGCCCTTAGTGTAGGGTGTTTGAGTCAGTCTAGTCATGAGTTGCCCTTAGCTTGGGGTGCTTTTGGTCTTTTTCTCTGGTTACCCTCAGTGCACTGTAGGTTTCACATGCCTTCTAATGTTGTCTCTGCAGTAGGGAATAGTTTACCAAAGGGATTTTCTCAGTATTTGCCCCACCCTAAGATTCAGGTCTTTGTGCCTATACCTTAGAGAAGTCTTTTCCTGTCTCTCTACCAATGACACTGCTGTGATGTCTTGCTTGATGTTTGTTAAGCCAGGGGTACAGAATGGAGTACTCTTCATTCTGTTTCAATCTCAGTTTTAAGGCAACACTGTCTCTGAGTCTTAGGAGCTAGTCTTGATGATCCTGCATCTTCCCCAGGACTAGAGTCTCATTTTGTTTCCTTCTCCAGCCATGGGTCTTCATGGGTGCTCTAAGGGCAACAGGATTCACTGCCCTTTACCCAAGGGCTTAAGGCTTTTGTTCTGAGGGGAAATATGGGAGAAGGATCTAGGCAGGGCTTTAAGCCTTTTGCAAGGCTGCTGCTATTCCCCTCCCCAGGACAAACACTTTATCAGGACTTACACCCTAACTCAGTCTGTTCTTATGAGAGTCTGATGAGACATGTGGAGAAGATCCTACAAAGGGCTTCTGAGGGGCATGAATCAAATTTCCCTTGTAGCTGCACTGCCCAAGAGTTCCATGTTTTTATACTAGTCCACAACCAGCCTTTAACAATGTGTTAATAATTTTAGA
This sequence comes from Bos indicus, assembly GCF_029378745.1. Lineage (NCBI taxonomy): Eukaryota > Metazoa > Chordata > Mammalia > Artiodactyla > Bovidae > Bos > Bos indicus. The sequence continues at coordinate 79,130,897 of NC_091760.1, read as the reverse complement.
TGATTCCTACCAGAGTATATGGCTTTCAAAGGCATTTGTCTCAGGTATCCTGTCTCTCCTTGGAGGCATCTTTCTTTCCATAGATTTCAGGTTAGTTGGTTGCTCTATAGCCTCAATTCTCTAATAGCTTCCAAATATGCGGATTTGCAGACTGTCTGGAGTGGCTTTTGTCATTATTGAAAGGATGGAAGCCTTGGTCTTTTCCAACTTTTTTTCATCCTATTCAGAAGCCATCCGTCTCAGTGTATTCATTTTCTTGTAGGAATAGCTTTCCAGTGAATGAAAAAATATTTTTTTTATTCTATCATTGAGAGACATTTAAAGTTGAGTTCAATACTTCAAATGATGCTTTTGTGATCACATGTTTTTTGGCACACATATTAAATATTTTTATAAGATAGAGACATAAGAGTAGAACTGATGAGTTAGAGTACATATATACACATATATGCTGGGGGATGACAGAAGATGAAATGATTGGATGGTATCACTGACTCAATGGACATGAGTTTGTGCAAACTCCAGGAGATGGTGAAGGACAGGAAAGACTAATATGCTGCAGTCCATGGAGTCACAAAGAGTCAGGGACAACTCAGCGACTGAACAACAACAATATATTTATATATAATTTTATAAATTACCCTTATAAAAATTTTCTATGAAGTATAACTTATGAAAAAGTACATTCATCTTAAATGATCATAGGCCATCTTTTAAAGTGTAATATGATAGATCTGTGGATATTCACATGCTCAAACATTAACTGAGAAAATGTTAACATAATAAACACTTAGGAAATGAAAGTTGAAGAAGTCATTGCCATCAAGGAGCTTAAAAGATAAGATGTGATCAAGTTTTGTACAAATAAAAAAAAAGGAGTAGGGAGAGAGAAATCATGACTGGGAAAATCAGGAAAAGCATATTGGAGAATATCATTTGACTTGAACCTTCAACTATAGTAGTATAAATATCAGCTAAGAACTGGAATGTGAAGATTTGGACTTGAATCCTAGTTCTGCACATCTTAGCTGGGTAAAACTCAGTCTTCCTTTCTCTAAAATGTGGATAATCATAATGGCAATTTCAGTTAAATAATGCACCATCATGCACATCGTAGGTGCTCAAGAAATGTTACTACCATCATCATTATTAGCATCATCCTATAGTCATCTTTAGAGAGTTCATAAAATTTAGAGTCATTATGTCAGAAATGGAACATATGACCTTGGGTCTTATAGGAAATATTGAGGATCTCTGGATCTTTTGCCCCGGATGAACTAATCTTAGAACTGTTCACTAAGAAATGGCAGAATCTTAGGCATCACTGGGTCTACAACTCTCACTGTGAGAAAACTGATGCCCACAGAGAGGAAGGAACTTGCCCAGGTTGCACTCTGTCGAGATATGTGCTTGTTGAAATCTCTGAGCTATACTCAAAGTTCTAGTGGTGGAACCATTGTCTTATTCATCTTTTTATTCTTTAGGAAAACTTGTGTAGTGAACTTGGTGGTTGTAGAAAATAATTCTTATTCCCCTACATTCCTTCTGGCCTGTTCAAGGGCAAGAGTGAGCAAGTTTATATATTTTTTGTGAATATGGTTTGTTGTTTGAAACTAAATGTAGTTTATACAGATGATAATCTAGGCAAAAGAGGATTAAGTAAAACCTGGAGAATCGTGGTTACTCTCTCTACCCTCACTACTCTCTCTACCTCTGTGTATCTCAAGTGAAAAATTTTTAATTTTGATTCTTTCCAGTTCCTGTTATTGGTACTTGCAGTGTCAGTGTACAAACAGCATTCTTCATGCAACCAGAGAATTCTGAAAGCTTATTTCTTGTAGTTAGCATAAACCTCCAATTTCACACCAGTAGCAATGGTGGATTTTACCCAATATTTTAATGGTGAGTGTAATCAGAACATAAAAAGATCTAAATGCATATTTTGAAGGAATTTGCAAAGATGACTAGTAGGATCCAAAAAAACACAATTCAGTTTGTTTCTTTCACATCTGTGTTTATTTTTCTCATTTCTCTTGTGCATATTGAGGATTTTTTAAGATTATATTCTAAAAACCAACCAAATAGTTTCCAAAATGTTCACTGATAGATTCATGTGTGCTTTGTAGATGTGATTATTAAATAATTCAAAGGACTAACCTCAGAGTGACTTTTTTTTTTGCTTATGTGTGGGTAATTTTTAAGATTTTCTCCACCCCAGGACCCAGTTATATTTTCTTGTTTTTTTTGTATATTATGCCTAATAAATTTTACTCCAGTTGTCTGCTGTTCTAGGTACAGATTTGACTCAAGAGAAAACTTTGCACTTCTCTTAGGGTCCTTTATGTTTTCTCTCTCTTTTTTAATGTTTTCTCTCCAAATTAAAGTATCAGTCAGTGAAAGCAGGGGGAGGGGAGGAGAACAAACCTAGACAAATAGGGGACTTGATTGGTGATTATGACAAAATAGCTTCTGAACCAGTCCTAGTCACAGATGAGCACTGAAAGCTGAGACTTGTGCCACACCAATATATACAGAATTCATGAATTAAATTTAAAAATTGAATAATGGAAATTATACACTACATATAGTTACATGCATGAATTTATTAACCTCCGGTGAAATTAACAAGCTTAACTATTTAATTGCAACAACACTAACACCTATTTATTCAATCACGCATGTCCCTCTGAGTTCTTCAATAATATCACCTACTGCCTGTGTTTTTCTGTTCTAGTTTTTGTGCTGAGCATTTTACATGCTAGATCTTATTTAACCATATTGATGATCTTTTAAACCAGTACCATTATTATGATTGGTTACTTGATATCCAAGGAGAAAAGTAGGTCACTGGTAAGTTAAAAGGTTAGTAGGTAGAGAATTCTAAATCAGTATTCATTCATTTGATGTATCCATCAGACAGAGTTTTAAGCCCTCTTCCCACTGCATTTATAATCTCTCAGCCAAATAACACTAGATATCACACAAAGGCTACACAGCCTGGCCCTTGGAACTAACAGACTTCACAAGGTTAATACTGTTGCAGAGTTCAGGGATCCACTTGAGCAAAATCTAGCTTATTTTAAAGGAGCTAGTTCCCAATTTGAATTTGGTTAACAAAGTGTTTATTCACTATCTGTAACGGGCAGTGCATCTCAATATCACCTTAGGAGATGCTGAAGGGCCTTTACTTGGGAGATCTCTCAAAGTCAAGCTCTCTCAAAGAGTAGATGAGAAGGTGTTCAAAACTATACAGAGATAGTAACTGAGAAGACAAACCACAATAGTTAACTTGGGAGCAATTTTACAACCTCACTTTACCAGTATCATTATATGACACTGACTCAGTTTAGAAGTAGAGGTAAAGATAATTAGTACCGAAGGAGTAATATTAAAATCTCCCCTCTCCTTTTCTTTGTTATACCCTCATGGTATTACGGGGCTTCCCTGGTAGCTCAAACAGTAAAACGCCTGCCTAAAATTCGGGAGACCTGGGTTCAATCCTTGGGTCGGGAAGATCCCCTGGAGGAGGAAATGGCAACCCACTCCAGTACTCTTGCCTGGAAAATCCCATGGACTGAGGAGCCTGGTAGGCTACAGTCCATGGGGTCGCAAAGAGTCGGACATGACTGAGCAACTTCACTTTCACTTTCTTTCATGGTATTACAGTCCACTCTCATGGAAATGGCTCTGGGTTAAAAGATTAAGCTTTTCTATTGACTTTTTTATTTACTTCTCATTGAAATTTCACTCAACTGCCCCCTCACCTGGCTTTCCTATATTCTCTTTCAAATAATCTACATGGCTTCTCCCAGGTCAAAAGGGATTAAAATTCCTCTTTTTTTGTTCCTCGAATTCTTCTTTCCTCTCTTGTAGCACATTTGTTCTGGCTTTGATGAGATTTGTCTGCACATGTATGTTGTCAAAACCCAAACTCTGCGTATTGAATAAAACAAAGCCAGGGACATGAGTTTATTACAAAGCTTTTGACTTGTAAGCTGGAGAAACTCAAGACTACAGAACTGATGAGTTACAAGTTACTCACAGGCTAAGGGATTTGTATGGGACAAATAGGGACGTTATTTGGCTTTTTCAGCTGACAGGTTACCTAGTGGTCTTCTTTCTTATTTTTTTTTAATCAGAGAATAATTACTTTACAATATTGTACTGGTTTCTGCCATACATCAGCATGAATCAGCCACAAATATACACATATCCCCACATTCTTGAACCTCCCTCCCACCCTCCATCCCATTCCACCCCTCTAGGTTGTCAAAGAGCACTAGGTTGAGCTCCCTGTGTCACACATCACATTCCCACTGGCTATCTATTTTGCATATAGTAATGTATGTGTTTCAGTGCTACTCTATCAATTTGTCCCACTCTCCTTCCTCCATGTCCACAAGTTTTTTCTCTGTGTAGTGGTTTTCTTTCTTACTGGGATCAGAGAAGCAGAGTCAGGGATACAAAGATGTCCAGAAATGGCTTGAACCAACTTGGCATTTGGGGATTGACTGGTGTCCTCTGCCAATTTCTGAGAAGAGCTGTAAACCCCTGCAACGTAAATTTTTCTTTTTGCACCCACGTTAACTGTCTCCATGTTGTCCCTGACTCCATATTTGGTTCTGCAGCATGTTCTCCACCCCTCTTTTACTGTAATACACATTCAGAGACTGGAGAAGGAAATGGCAACCCACTTCAGTATTCTTGCCTGGAGAGTCCTATGGACAGAGGAGCCTAGCAGGCCCTGGGGTCACAAGAATCAGACACAACTTAGCAAGTAAACCACCATCACATTCAGAGACACAGGCACTAAAACACAGACTACTTTGTAAGCTCTTAGAAGATAGAAACAGTATATGATTCACCTGTCACCCACTCTGGGAAGTTGGGCCTTGCACTGCTTCAGTCTCTCAGCTGAGAGGCAAGCTAACAGAGTGGTTAGAGGCAGGGCTCAGGAGACAGGTGTCCCTGCCTGTGAGCTGTGATGCATTAAGTCAATTACCCATCCCCAAGACTCCATGCTCATATCCATAAATGGGGACAATGATAATATGTCTTCCTCCCTTTAGGTGATTGTGAGGTTTAAAGGAAAAAATACATGCCAATCAGTGCCTCACACACACTAAGACTAATGAGCACTAATTATTATCAGGGCTTCTTGGATGGCTAAGTGGATAAAGAACCCACCTGTAATGCACAAGATACAGGAGACCCAGGTTCAATCCCTGGGTCAGGAAGATCCCCTGGAGAAGGAAATGGCAACCCACTCCAAGAATTAACCTCAGCCAACATGTATTAAACACCTATGAATATCCAGGCACTTCATAATAGATACATATTCATTGAGCTAGAATTTAGTGCTCCTAACACTTGGAGAATCCCAGGGACGGGGGAGCCTGGTGGGCTGCCGTCTATGGGGTCGCACAGAGTCGGACACGACTGAAGCGACTTAGCAGCAGCAGCAGCAGCAGCAACACTTCCCTCTTATTGCTACCGTATTTATAACAAGCTTCCTCATGCCTTTTGGGTTTTCTTCCAAACTTAACCCTATCCCTCGAACTCAAGGCAACCCCTAGACCACCTGGATAGCTTTTCTAGCATTTCTCTAAAGACTCTGATATGATATAGGCTTTGCCTCTATTCTTGTATTTTATGAGGAAAAACCAAGATATTCAAGGACTATAGAGCCAGGTATAGGTTTGCTATTAAAATATTTCAACATGGACTCATTTCCTTTGGGGCTGTTGTCAGTTAAAATAATCTAAGTCAGGATTTAAGATTATATCTCTGAATGAGACAAAAATAACAGCAAATTTTAACTGTTTTAAAAAAAAGGCAGTATTTGACTTGTATATTTAGGTCAGGATTCACCATGGATTTATTGAAAAAAGTAATTGTTTTCATGGTTGTATGTGTTGGTTTGGATTTTCTGTTGCCACATATGTGTTTTGAAAGATGACTTTGGATAAGCATTGTGATTTTCCAAGCAGCTTGTCATCTCCTGGCATTGTTATGGGGCCCTTCTATTTCACCCTGATCAGATCATGATGTCATAAATTGCTGGCTGTTCCCTTGGCAACTGTGCAGGGTAGACTAGCCACGTTCTCTGCCTCAAGTCAATGGTGGACTGCAAGCAGGCTCCAACAGACCACAGGGAAGCATATTGCATTATTAAGGTCTTTGTATCAACCACTGATCACTTACATCTGTTGTGTTCAGAGAGAATTCAAAAGTAAATCTCATAGGAAAAATAAGTTAATCTGTATCCTACCCATATGATGTTTTAGTTTTGCGGGGTTTTATTTTTCAAATAGGTAAAGTTTCTGCCCACTTGTGACCTTGTCTTCTAATGAGATCAAGTCAGATATGATATGAAATCAGAAACTATGATTGATAAAATATAAAATGCTCCATAGATATTTGGTACCTCACAGTCATTGCTTCTATTCTATATCTAAGATGTCAATCAAATGTCAAGTGTCTCCTCATCTACTGGGAAGCTTTTCTGATTTACTTTCCCAGTTCTACCTCCTAAATCAGGCAGAGCTTATACCTCCTTTCATATATATTAAAATCAGGGTTAATCAAACCTTTCCTGAGACTTTACCCTTTTCTAAAACCCTGTACCATTTGGACTCATTGTCAAATAAATCTATGCTTTTTATTTACTCACTGGAGAGTTAATAGAGCTTGAATGTATTTGGGAGCCAAGATCAGTATGTAAAATAGCTAATCTTGTGTTCCTAAATACTGTAAAATTCATATACAGTCCCCAATACTTAGCATAATGCCAAGAACTCAGTAGGGATATAAAAAATATTGCAATAAAACATGATAACAACTCCTTCATTGCTAGAAGAAAAAAAAAAAGCCACTCTCAATCTCCTTTTTTTTTTCTCCCTTAGAACTAAACAGAGAGAAGTAACCATTCCTTTGCCTCTTTGATTGTTGCATGGAAACAGGCATTTGTAATTAATGGGGAGGGGAAAATGTGGCTTCTTGAAAAGAGGACAGTTTCCAAGTAAGTTTGAAATGAACTAATACAAAAACCTACACAAAGTCTTTCAGTTCAGTTCAGTTCAGTCACTCAGTCATGTCCGACTCTTTGCGACCCCATGAACTGCACCACACAAGGCCTCCCTGTCCATCACCAACTCCCAGAGTATACCCAAACCCATGTCCATCGAGTTGGTGATGCTATCCAACCATCTCATCCTCTATCGTCCCCTTCTCCTCCTGCCCTCAATCTTTCCCAGCGTCACGATCTTTTCCAATGAGTCAACACTTCACATCAGGTGGCCAAAGTATTGGAGTTTCAGCTTCAACATCAGTCCTTCCAATGAACACATAGGACTGACCTCCTTTAAGATGAACTGGTTGGATCTCCTTGCAGTCCAAGGGACTCTCAAGAGTCTTCTCCAACACCACAGTTCAAAAGCATTAATTCTTCGGCGCTCAGCTTTCTTTATACTCCAACTCTCACATCCATACATGACCACTGGAAAAACCATAGCTTTGACTAGACGGACCTTTGTTGGCAAAGTAATGTCTCTGCTTTTTAATATGCTGTCTAGGCTGGTCTTAACTTTCCTTCCAAGGAGTAAGCGTCTTTTAATTTCATGGCTGCAATCACCATCTGCAGCAATCTTGGAGCCCAGAAAAGTAAGTCAGCCACTGTTTCCACTGTTTCCCCATCTATTTGCCATGAAGTGATGGGGCCAGATGCCATGATCTTAGTTTTCTGAATGCTGAGTTTTACGCCAACTTTTTCACTCTCCTCTTTCACTTTCATCAAGAGGCTCTTCAGTTCTTCTTCACCTTCTGCCATAACAGTGATGTCATCTGCATGTCTGAGGTTATTGATATTTCTCCCGGCAATCTTGATTCCAGCTTATGCTTCCTCCAGCCCAGCGTTTCATGATGTACTGTACATATAGGTTAAATAAGCAGGGTGATAATATACAGCCTTGACATACTCCTTTTCCTATTTGGAACCAGTCTGTTGTTCCATGTCCAGTTCTAACTGTTGCTTCCTGACCTGCATTCAGGTTTCTCAAGAGGTAGGTCAGGTGGTCTGGTATTCCCATCTCTTTCAGAATTTTCCACAGTTTATTGTGATCCACACAGTCAAAGTCTTTGGCATAGTCAATAAAGCAGAAATAGATGTTTTTCTGGAACTCTCTTGCTTTTTCCATGATCCAGCGGATGTTGGCAATTTGATCTCTGGTTCCCCTGCCTTTTCTAAAACCAGCTTGAACATCTTGAAGTTCATGGTTCACATATTGCTGAAGCCTGGCTTGGAGAATTTTGAGCATTACTTTACTAGCGTGTGAGGTGAGTGCAATTGTGCAGTAGTTTGAGTATTCTTTGGCATTGCCTTTCTTTGGGATTGGAATGAAAACTGACCTTTTCCAGTCCTGTGGCCACTGCTGAGTTTTCCAAATTTGCTGGCATATTGAGTGCAGCACTTTCACAGTGTCATCTTTCAGGATGTGAAATAGCTCAACTGGAATTCCATCACCTCCACTAGCTTTGTTCGTAGTGATGCTTCCAAAGGTCCACTTGACTTCCCATTCCAGAATGTCTGGCTCTAGGTGAGTGATCACACCTTCATGATTATCTGGGTCATGAAGATCTTTTTTATACAGTTCTTCTGTGTATTCTTACCACCTCTTCTTAATATCTTCTGCTTCTGTTAGGTCCATACCATTTCTGTCCTTTATTGAGCCCATCTTTGCATGAAATGTTCCCTTGGTATCTCTAATTTTCTTGAAGAGATCTCTAGTCTTTCCCATTCTATTGTTTTCCTCTATTTCTTTGCATTGATTGCTGAGGAAGGCTTTCTTATCTCTCCTTGCTATTCTTTGTAACTCTGCATTCAAATGAGTATATCTTTCCTTTTCTCCTTTGCTTTTCACTTCCCTTCTTGTCACAGCTATTTGTAAGGCCTCCTCAGGCAGCCATTTTGCTTTTTGCATTTCTTTTGGGGGATGGTCTTGATTCCTGTCTCCTGTACAATGTCACATACCTCCATCCATAGTTCATCAGGCACTCTGTCTATCAGATGTAGTCCCTTAAATCTATTTCTAACTTCCACTATATAGTCATAAGGGATTTGATTTATGTTATACCTGAATGGTCTAGTGGTTTTTCCTACTTTCTTCAATTTAAGTCTGAATTTGGCAATAAGGAGTTCATGATCTGAGCCACAGTCAGCTCCCAGTCTTGTTTTTGCTGACTGTATAGAGCTTCTCCATCTTTGGCTGCAAAGAATAAAATCAATCTAATTTCGGTGTTGACCATCTGATGATGTTCATGTGTAGAGTCTTCTCTTGTGTTGTTGGAAGAGGGTGTTTGCTATCACCAGTGTGTTCTCTTGGCAGAACTCTATTAGCCTTTGCTCTGCTTCATTCTGTACTCCAAGGCCAAATGTGCCTGTTATTCCAGGTGTTTCTTGACTTCCTACTTTTGCATTCCAGTCCCCTGTAATGAAAAGGACATCTTTTTGGGGTGTTAGTTCTAGAAGGTCTTGTAGGTCTTCATAGAACTGTCAGCTTCAGCTTCTTCAGCTTTACTGGTTGGAGCATACACTTGGATTGCTGTGATATTGAATGGTTTTCCTTGGAAACGAACAGAGATCATTCTGTCGTTTTTGTGATTGTATCCAAGTACTGCATTTCAGACTCTCTTGTTGACTATGATGGCTACTCCATTTCTTCTAAGGGATTCCTGCCCACAGTGGTAGATATAATGGTCATCTGAGTTAAATTCACCCATTCCAGTCCATCTTAGTTCACTGATTCCTAGAATGTCGACATTTACTCTTGTCATCTCCTGTTTGACCACTTCCAATTTGCCTTGCTTCATGGACCTAACATTCCAGGTTCCTATGCAATATTGCTCTTTACAGCATCGAACCCTGCTTGCATCACTAGTGCCATTCACAACTGGGTGTTGTTTTTGCTTTGGCTCCATCCCTTCATTCTTTCTGGAATTATTTCTCCACTGATCTCCAGTAACATATTGGGCACCTACCGACCTGGGGAGTTCATCTTAGGCAAAAAGTGTCCTATCTTTTTGCTTTTTCATGCTGTTCATGGGTTTCTCAAGGCAAGAATACTGAAGTGGTTTCCCATTCCCTTCTCCAGTGGACCACATTCTGTCAGACCTCTCCACCAGGACCCAGCGGTCTTGGGTGGCCCCACACGGTATGGCTTAGTTTCCTTGAGTTAGACAAGGCTGTGGTCCATGTGATCAGACTGGCTAGTTGTCTGTGATTGTAGTTTCAGTCTGTATGCCCTCTGATCCCCTCTCTCAGTGCCTACCATCTTACTTGGGTTTCTCTTACCGTGGACATGGGGGTCTCTCTTCACAGCTGCTCCAGCAAAGCACAACCACTGCTCCTTACCTCGGGCTCGGAGTAGCTCCTCTTGGCTGCCGCCCCTGAGCTCGGGTCTTTAGAGCCAATAAATCAATTTCCTGTCATCTCTCCATTATTGTAATTGTTTATGAGAATGTCCTGTGTGATGGGCACTGGCTAGCAGCATGGTCTCGTGGAAGCAGAGGCTGGTACAGCTCTATTCTCTCAGCAGCAATTACCTTGTTTTCCTAGAACTTTGTCAAAGTTTGATGCAGACTCTGGTACACAATGGACCATGACCTTCCAGATGACCTTTCTGAACAAGAGCTGGTTTGAGCCAGTGTAGAACTCTGAATGAATGGAAAACCCATTTTCAGATTCCAAAAGGGCTGTTCAAGCACTTAGCTCTGTACTGTAGAGATACATAAGTGAACAGAACAAACTAGATGCCTCTTCTGCAGCTGTTTCAGTTAAGATGCCAAATTTTTCCATCCTCGCTTCTCCTGGCAGCTCATCTCATTTCTGCAATGTATCACACCTTCTTCCATTTTACTAGTATTTTTGTGGCTCCTGCCATTCCCCACCCCAAAATAAAGCCCAGCCCCGTTAGAATTCTTGTGGGCTTGTGGGATGGAGAGGAGTTCTGCTTGAATTCGAAATGGTTGTAACTCTGCTTTATATATAGAACAAAAATGGAAGACCAGATCCTGTGTTTGTCTCCAAACAAATTCCAAGTCCTAACCTGAAGTGAAGAAGCAGATGCTACAGTACAGTGAGGTGTCTGGGCTCCATTCAGAGAAGAACAGTGAGGAAATCACCATCAGGCCCCTGTTTTAGGTGTTCGCATTTTTGCTCTTCCCTCTAATTCTTACGGAGAAGGCAATGGCATCCCACTCCAGTACTCTTGCCTGGAAAATCCCATGGATGGAGGAGCCTGGTAGGCTGCAGTCCATGGGGTCACAAAGAGTCGGACATGACTGAGCAACTTCACTTTCACTTTTCACTTTCATGCATTGGAGAAGGAAATGGCAACCCACTCCAGTGTTTTTGCCTGGAGAATCCCAGGGACGGGGGAGCCTGGTGGGCTGCCCTCTATGGGGTCGCACAGAGTCTGACATGACTGAAGCAACTTAGCAGCAGTAGCAGCAGCAGCAGCAAATTCTTAACTTAGCATCAGCGAGTTATCACCTTTAGGAAAGTTGTGTGGATCCTAATTCAGTGCACAGCAAATAATATTCAGAGAGCGGGCATGAGCAGAGTCTGTCTTCGTTGTTAGTGATATCTTGTAGTATATCAGTTAGCAGGCTCAGGCTCACAGGATGTCAGAACCAAAGAGGTCATTGGAATTCATGTAATCAACTCCTTTACAGAGCAAATAGGCCACAAAAATAAACCACCTAAGGTAAAGACTCACACCAGATACCCATGGCACGTCCATGGGTTTCTGTACTGAGACCTATTTCATGAGTCTTAATTGGTGCTCTATTTGTTTTTCCAGTACATCTATGTATGTGTGTGTGTGTGTGTGTGTGAATGATAACATACAATGTGTGTAATCTAATAGAACTATTTGATAGTTGATAAAGTACACATCCTCATTTAAATAATGTTCAAGTTCTCCTGAGTGCTATAAAAGTTTCTATTTATTATTTTCTTTCTTGAGCTGTGTCTTCTCTTATGTCTCTAAGCGAATGCCAGAGTTTTGTAGTTCCATGTCCATGGACAGGTGTTGCTGCCCATGCAAAAATTTTATAAGGTACTATGAGAATCATTCTTTTTTTCATCTTCAGCTAAATTCTTTATTATATATTAATATATGTGAAAGGCACCTTGGTGTGGAGTTAAAGAATATAAATGTTATAATTTTATAGCCCAGGGTTTATCCTGTTTTGTAGTAGTGTGGCCTTGGACTTTTTTATTTTTTTTGCCTTTCTTAGTCTCAGTTTCTTCAAATAAAAAAAAAGGAGTGATAAGTTTTTTCCTTGCAATGTTTCCATTGGATTACATGTGTGAAGTACCTGACTCCTTGTAAACACATAATACATACCAGCTTCCTTCCCAGCCTTGTTTTCAACCCAGCTTGAGTTGTAGGAAGAAAAGATAATTTGCCATGAAGATAATTGTCTGATAATTGTCATGAGAATTCAGTTGGAGCTAATTTAAGAATTTGTTTTCCTTCGTCTCTAAAGAGTTGCAACACATGTTATTTCTATATGTGTATAATTGATGAAATTTTGCCATCTCTATTATTCCTCTAGGCTCTATTTGATTAGTCTGGTTTTAAAAGCTCAACTGTATTCTTGAAAATCTGTAGTGAATACCTATCACCTCAGTGAATACACCTCAGTGAATACACTACACCTTACTCTAGGGGCTATAAAGACCTATACAACAAGGTCTGCCTTCTGGGAGTTTGTAAAAGGAAGAGAAAAACCTTAAGTTGTTTACAGAAAAAAAAAGTTAAATTTGAAAGGTGTTATAATAGAAATATAAAATTTGGTGAGAAAGGATTTACTGTAGCTAGGTGATCAGGGAATAATTTCTAGAATAGCTAATAACTAGGTGTTATATACCCAGTAGAGTCTTCTGCAGATAATGTTGGGTGGAAAGGAAAAGAAAGATCATAGAGCCTGGGCTGAGGATCAGAAGTGGAAAAAGATCAGTATCTGGGTATTGATCTTCCAGCCAGTGTGGCAGGAATGTAAAAGCACAGAAGTAGGAAATGAAGATAGAAGAATCTTTTAGAGCTGGTTCATGGAGAGTCCTGAATGGTGTACTCCTTTCTGGGGGACAACAAGAAGGTATGTGAGCAGCGGAATGTGTGACAAAACCGGATTTTAAGCAGTTAACTCTGCCAGCCATCAATTTGAAACCTAAAGAGATTAAATTGTATATATTATACTAAATTGTATTACATTAATTTATATACTAACAATTTATTAATACTATAGTATATATCAATAAAATTATAATTTAATATGTATAGTTTATATTAAATTGTAGTTTACATATGTGTGTGTGTGTATATATATACATATACATATATTTATTTATTTATGGGGCTTCCCTGGTGGCTCAAGTGATAAAGAATCCACTAGCAATGCAGGAGACCTGGGTTCAGTCTCTGGGCCAGGAAGAGCCCCTGGAGAAGAGAATGGCTACCCACTCCAGTATTCTTGCCTGGATAATTCCATGAACAGAGGAGCCTGGCGGGCTATGGTCCATGGGGTCACAAAGAGTTGGACATGACTGAGCGACTAACACTTCAACTTTCACATATAATATATATATATATATTTATATATAATATATATATAAATTTTGTCCATCATATCAGAAAAGGAAGCTTTGTGCCCTAACCTGAAGCAGACTGGAGATTTCTAAAGGTCACATAGTATCTGTGGCTTCAACTACACATGTGGAGTCCACGAGACTTGAGTTATTTTCACTCTTGTGTAATAGGGTCAGTTTTGTTTTTAGCAGATTCTCCCAAGGAAGTGTGGTAAGCATATTTCTAAAGCCCTCGCATTAAGTACTGTTAGCAATAAATCACAGCTTCTGTGTTAAAGGTCAAAAATTTTCCCCTGAAGAACTTTTTTGCTGTACTCTCTAGTATGTACTACTGTTCAGTTCAGTTCAGTTCAGTCGCTCAGTCGTGTCCAACTCTTTGCGACCCCATGAATTGCAGCACGCCAGGCCTCCCTGTCCATCACCAACTCCCGGAGTTCACTCAGACTCACGTCCATCGAGTCGGTGATGACATCCAGCCATCTCATCCTCTGTCGTCCCCTTCTCCTCCTGCCCCCTATCCCTCCCAGCATCAGAGTCTTTTCCAATGAGTCAACTCTTCGCATGAAGTGGCCAAAGTACTGGAGTTTCAGCTTTAACATCATCCCTTCCAAAGAAATCCCAGGGCTGATCTCCTTCAGAACGGACTGGTTGCTCTCTTATAAACTTATGTGTGTGTGTGCGCAGTTGAGTAAAGATCAGAGGAGACTCAAGGTGACATTCTCAAGTTATTTTGAGTCAAATGTTTATAAATATATTTTGAAAGTTATTACCAAAATACAAAAGTATGCACATATTTTTTGTTTACAGCTGAGTCTGTGTGTGCTAATTGGTGTAAAAGGTGGGAAGCCGTTCTTGAAAGTTCACATCAAATATTATTCTCTCAAAACCTACTTTCATATTTGCTGATTTGAATTAATTTATTCTTTGTATTTGCATCTCCCCAAGATACCCCACTTCCCAAAAGAGCCCCAAATTAAATTTCTAATATCTGGTCAATCTGCAGATCAGACAGTGCTAAACTAAGAAATTATCTTCTGTGTTACAGATATATAGAAGTTCAATGAAAAGAATACACATTTTAGTTTTCAACGTTCTTAAATAATCCTTTTTATTGTAAATGAATACACTATCAGCTGAAGAAGGGCACGGCAACCCACTGCAGTATTCTTGCCTGGAGAATCCCATGGACAGAGGACCCTGGCGGGCTACAGTCCATAAGGTGGCAAAGAATTGGACACAACTGAGAGACTAACACACCCACACACACATTGTCAGCTACAGTAAGCCTGTCCACCACTGAAATGTTTGACAAAATTAATATTTAGCACTTTATATTTTGCTTTTACTTTTACCTTTGGCTTTTGTAAGAAGTTAGTGTAAGAAACTTATTTTTAAAAAGATATCTGTGTACTTTTTGTGACACTGTTAATAAAGATGTTTTCTACAATATCAATTTTTTAAATGCACAAACTCACTTTCTCTTGGAATTTAGTTATAGGCTTCTTTAGTAGAAATGAATTATTTTTCTTTTATATCAAATTCCCTTCTTTGCCCTGGCCCCCAGTAAGGGGGGCCCAGATTTAATGCTGTGCTACACTAACTGTCTTTTTAATGTTTCTGGTACAGTTCCCTCCTCCCTTCTTCTCTGTAGTCTCTGATTTTTTTTTTCATTGCAACAACCTTAATGAATGTGACTTTTGCTTGTAATTCAAGTCAAATTCTTTCTTGAACATGTATATTTAAGATAAATAAAACATATGATTGAAAAGAAGCACAGTTTAAAAACTGATTCTTAGTTACAGCAAAACATTAGATATGCCTATGTGCTTTTCAAGTTCTGATACCCAGGCTGCATCCCAGACCACTTACAGAAGGTGGATTCTAGGCATCGGTAATTTTTAAAGCTCTTTACGTGATTCCAGTGTGAGGAATTATTGGCTTAAATCTTTTTTATTATGGTGTTCAACATTTTTTTTACAGAAACAGATTTTTTAAAAGACAAGAAAATTTCAAATCACCTGTAATTCCATATTTCACTATTTAACTACTATAAACATTTGTAATAGCTTACCTACTAATTTTTTCTTTGTGTCTTTTTTAAACAAAATTGCAATCATATATTATGTAATGTGATCTTATGCTTACATATTGTATAAAATTTATGCTTATAATCAGATATCCATTTACATATTTAGGTGTAAGTTGATTATGTGTGTGTGGCTTTATTTCATATCTCTTTTATTTCCAGGCACATTTTCCATATATTCCCAAAACTATTCTCCAAGAACCTAGTACTTAACATTTGTGTAACATTTATGGTTGTTGTGTTAGTCACTCAGTTGTGTCTGACTCTGTGATCCCATGGACTGTAGCCCTCCAGGCTCTTCTGTCCATGGGATTCTCCAGGCAAGAAAACTGGAGAGGGTCGTCATGCCCTCTACTACATGATTATGCCATGTAGTGTATTTGCTTATACCATGTAGTATAGTTACGTGTTCTCCTATTCTTATACCTTAAGGTTACAGGACACATCCTTAAACAATTTGTGGGCATTAATCTAATCTTTACCTTGGGAATACATTAAGTGGTCTATTGATTCCTTTCTATGTGAGCTGCTTTCCCACAGGAAGGAGAGTCATAGCTCCCTGAAGTCTCCCTGGTACCCCGTTTCTTTCTGGCATTTAAAAGAATGGTTATTTTCTGCTCTTCCTAAAGACTTAGAACTTAATACGGAAGTGCCCTGGGTTTTAGAAGCATTGAACCTTGGCCATGAAAGAGTCCCTGCTAACTGACAGTGTTATCTGGGAAGTGATTGGCTACACTCTGTCCTCTGAGAAAGGACATGCAGGTCATGATATGACAACAAAGACTCTTTGAGGTAAAGTGGAAAAATGTTGGGGAACATGTGGCATCTGAACTTTTATCTTCTCTGACATATCGGGTTGGCCAAAAAGTTCATTCAGGTTTTTCTGTAAGATATTACCAAAATCCTGAACAAACTTTTTGGCCAACCCAATAATAAATTGAGGCCATCTGCTTAGACTTGGAAAAGTGAGCCTGATTTTGCAGGCTTGACGCGTCAGGAAGGGATGATGCCTTCCTGATGAGAGAAATGAGTCAAGCGTAATAGGGGAAGCAGCAGATTGATGAGAGCGCTGAAATTCCATGGTTACTTGGGTCACCTAAGTTTGACATGGTAGTCATTCACTGGATGCTGTCAGTCTGCTAGAAAAGTCGTCGTTTCAGGTGTTATAAGACCAAGTTCCAAGCTCAGCAGTCCAAAGAGTGTCCTGGCAGTCCCTACTCTGGAGGGCTCTGCTGCTCTTTCGTTTGACACAGCCTCCGTAAACCCTTGTTTCTCTTCTTACTGTCTTACCCAATCTGATGCATGCATCATTTTTAAGACCATGTTAATGGGACAGAGACCATCATTGTGCCTGTAGTGGGCCTTCAGTAGATGTGTGTTGAATGAAAGAAGCAAGCACAATCAAGCTTTCCCTTATGGTGATCTGCTTTATGATACAATTTCCAGGAATGCATTGTGTCTAAAATTGGGGACCATATGTACAGGAAATTCTTTCTTATGTCAATGTGAAATCCCTCCAAAATAAAATCCCCCATCATAATTTGTGTGTGTATGTGTATATATATACATACACATATACATATGTGTGTGTGTATATACACACACACACACACACACACACATGCATATACAGGAAACTGTAAGCCTCACGTTACAGTAGCTTTCTGGAGAGGGGAACAGTCCTGCACAAAGGCTTAAGTCCAGGTTAGATGGCCTGTCTCTTTTTGTAAAGGTCTTACTTGGGCATTTTATAGTTTAGTTACATGCTTCCTTCTGAGAGTCCTGTTCAGAATTTCAGCCAATCTGTGAGCCCAGAGAGCAAGCCAAGATAATAATCAAGATACTGTGGTAGAGGTGTGAAGTTTCTCAGCCTTTCTAGAAAAGATGGGAAAGAATAAATAGCTTCAGGATTATAAGCAAATTTCCCTCCTAGACAAAGAAAGAGCATCCGTGATGCTGCTGACACTGGCCCTTCTCCTTGGAAGGCTCCTCCCCAAGTACCATCAAGGCTCAAGAGGACTCAGATGGTTACAGGATGGTTGATCTCACTATTTCAACTTTAAGTTCATCCAAGCTTCAGTGTAAATCTTTGTTTTAAGGAGGGTTCACCCAGGGATATAAAATAAAATGGGATTTGAATGGAAACTTGGCATCCCAGTTTGGAAACATTTTTTATTGGGTACAGATTTTGATGGGGGGAGGAAAAACAAACACAATTTCTATGTTGTAAATGTTAATAAAAAAAGAACAAGTAAAAACAAATTCAAATGTTTTGTTTTGAAGAGGCTTTTTTGCATTCCCATGACTGCAAAATACTTTCAGATTTTATGACAATCCATATCTGCTTTAATAGAAAGACAAAGGGAAACGAAGTTAAACAGAGTTAGCAAACAGCAGGGGTAAGTTGTGGAGCTATAGTGATCAGCTGGCAAAGATTCTAATGGGGGTTTTTTAGCATTTTTTTATTGGTCCAAAAAGTTTATGCTATTAATAATAATGTTTAATTTAGGATTTTAAAATTATGTCTTTAAATCACTAGTTTTGTCGTTTTTTAGTCATAAACTTTTACATTCTGCCCTTGGTATATCTACTCAATCTTTGTGACTGACCTTTTTTTTCTTTTCTTTTGCTGTTGCTATTTCTTAAAACCATTAGATCTTAGGGATATTTTGCACCAAAGTCATTAATGTTAAGGAGAAAACAAGAGGTTGATGATCATGATTTGACTCATACTAATCTATTTCTTTGTATCATAATTTCATGTCAGAAATATGTGGTTAAGTAGAATAAGAATCACAGTAATCTGGAGGTTTATTTTATAATCCTGGATCTACTGTAGAATGGCTGTGCAATTTCAAGAAAGTCATTTATCCTTTGTAGCCTAAGTGTTGTCTTCTGAAGAGTGCATTCACTCATTTGGGTGATGTCAGGTCTAAAGGAGATGACTCACAGGAGAAGTAAAATGAATGCGTTTGTCTAGGAGAACCAGAACTGCATTGTCTGATAGGGTAGCTACTAGCTTCATGTGGTTTATTTAAATGTAAATTCATTAAAATTAAAAATTCAACTCCCCCATCCCATTGGCCACATTTCAAATGCTTGGTAGTCACATATGACTAGTAGCTACCATACTGAAAATGCAGAGAGCTCATCACTGCAGAGTGTTCTGTTGGATGGCATTGATCTAGAATGACAACCTTTTCCAGAATGTTGGGAATTGCTGTTTGAGTGTGGATGGTATTGATATGAGTTGCCCTGTGAGCTACTGGGAATAGACCAACGTCAAAGAACTCTGACTCTGCTTGAACTGCACGCGAGACTGTGAACCTACCACGTACAGCAGGTGGTTTCCTGGTGCTGATGGCATGTCAGCTGCATCACTGCAGATGTGAAATCAGTGGGCATGTTTACTCTGAATTCTGCTGGAATCATTTTTAAATACCATATGTCCGGTGTCATCTTTGGCATGTTTCTCTGGCTTTATCTGAGTTCCAAAATGAAACCTCAGAGTCTCCTTCATGAATTTAGTCATCCAAGGCGAGGATGATGTACTAGGCTTTAGAAGCCTGCAGTAGAACACAATAATGGTTCTGGGAATGAGAAGAGAGGGGACAACTGAGAATCCTGTTACTTGGGAGAAATTCATCTCAATTAACCAGAAGCAGCTGCATGATAAGCAGAAAATATATGCCCCTTCTGCTTATGGTTTGCCACCATTTACATTCTATGCAAATATATAATTTTGAAAATTCTTATGACCTATAAAACAATATACCCAAGTCAAAATTATTGTCATCAATTTGTTTAAAAACTTTATGATAAAGTCATAGCATGATGACCATCCATGCTACCTTTACAATCAGAAGTTCATTTCACTATAGGTGAAGTGATGCCTGAGTATCTCTGAATGTGTATGCGTGCGCACACGCACACACACACACACTGGAGTTCACATGTGTATGAAAGTACATTTTTTTCTTTATGCATGGCAGTTTCACCTTTTTTTTCCCCAGCATGGACCATGAACTGACTGTCTGTGTTCAATTCCCAGTTTCACCACAGACTTGTTAGGTGGTCTTGGCAAAGTTACATACCTTCTTTGTGTTTTATTGATAGTTTCTATATCTACAGTGACGGTAGTAAGAGTTTCTATAACTGGATTTGTATGAGGATTAACTGAGAATGTGTCTACAAATATATGTGGGAGGATTGGTTCCAAGACCCCCCACAGATACCAAACTCCACAGAGGCTCAGTCTGTTATATAAAATGACTTAGTATTTGCATATAGCCCATTCATCTCTTCCTATACACTTTAAATCATCTCTAGATTACTTATCATACCTAATACAATGTAAATGCTATGTAAGTTGTTTTAAATACAATGTAAATGCTATGTAAATAGTTGCTAGTATGCAGCAAATTCAAGTTTTGCTTTCTGGAACTTTCTGGAATTTTTTTCTGAATGTTTTGATGAATCTATAGATGCAGAACCTTCAGATATTGAGTTGCCTGTATATTCATACATATATATTTATTTGCATATATGCTTGTATATGTATCTGTATATTTACATACATATATCTCAGTACAGTTCCTGGCACATTATAACTGCTATGAAGTATTCAGTTCAGTTCAGTTCAGTCACTCAGTTGTGTCTGACTCTTTGCGACCCCATGGACCACAGCACACCAGGCTTCTCTGTCCATCACCAATTCCTGGAGCTTACCCAAACTCGTGTCTATTGAGTCAGTCATGCCATCCAACCATCTCATCCTCTGTCGTCCCCTTCTCATCCCGCTCAGTCATATCTGACTCTTGGAGACCCATGGACTATACAGTCCATGGAATTCTCCAGGCCAAAATACTGGAGTAGGTAGCCATTCCCTTCTCCAGGGGATCTTCCCAACTGAGGGATCAAATCCAGGTCTCCCGCATTGCAGGCGGATTCTTTACCAGCTGAGCCACAAGGGAAGCCCCTATTAAGTATTAGCTATGAGTTAGCCATAATTATTCGGAGAAGGCGATGGCACCCCACTCCAGTACTCTTACCTGGAAAATCCCATGGACGGAGGAGCTTGGTAGGCTGCAGTCCATGGGGTCACTAGCAGTCGGACATGACTGAGCGGCTTCACTTTCACTTTTCACTTTCATGCATTGGAGAAGGAAATGGCAACCACTCCAGTGTTCTTGCCTGGAGAATCCCAGGGATGGGGGAGCTTGGTGGGCTGCCATCTATGGGGTTGCACGGAGTCTGACATGACTGAAGCGACTTAGCAGCAGCAGCAGCCATAATTATTAGGACACTCATATGCTCATTAATGAACCTACAAAGTCTCTCTAATCCAGAAACCTGTGGTCTGCCAAATTAAGGATCACAGCAAGGTGTCCCCATGTCCTGTCCTCTGGAGAGTTGGTTTGAGGCCTTCCCTTGGAAGAAATCCACTCAACCTTTGAGTTGATAGGACACTGCCTTCAGAACTAGGTAACCTCCATAGTCAGTGACTTCAAAATACTTCCCTCTCATTGTGAAAGCTTTCTTCATCACCACCCTCCAATACCGGCCCCCAAAACACACACATACATACTTCAACTCTATGTGTTTGATTGTTTTGTTTTGTTTTTCACCAGATGCTTAAGATTGAAGGACCTTGGAAATCTTTGCTCTCACCTTGACTGAGGCCCAGAGATGTCCTGTTCCCATGCTGTTGATGTTGACAGAAGTAGGGCACGTTTTTCTTCCACGTGCTGCTGAACTCCCAAGTAGAATACAAGATATTTTCTGGTTACCTAGGCTACCTGCTAGCATAATCCTACCTAGCCTTTCTTTTCTCCACCCCCTCGAGTCTCCTCTTACCCTGTCCTCCCCTGGGTCTTTATGTGCCACTCTGTGGAGGACAGCTTGTTCTCTGTAGCCTGTCTCTTCTGTTGGTTCAGAAGCAGCTGCCAGAAGACTGACTGAAAAAAACAGTACACTTGCAAACACTTCCAGACTCTCCAATGGGCAGTTTACCTCTTGAGAGAGTGGCTCAGGCTGTCTTGTAGACTGAGGGGTTTTTACCATTTTTGAATGCATCCAATGTATGCTTGGTTTGGGTAGGGACGCTAACAAAATACTCTATGGTTTCTGCACATTTACTTACTGGGGACATCTTGCTATCCTCAGTGTAGATTCTTGCCCCATTAACTTTCAGTAGTAATTAGTTCAAGGTCTCCTCTGGAAAGTTCTGCCCTATTACTCCTACTTGAGTAGTGTGTATTAAGATAGACATTCTTATAAGCAGAAGATACATGCAGACATGATTGTGGCTTAATGTGCAATGTCAAATAATATCTATTGTGTGTGTTAGTCACTCAGTTGTGTCCAGCTCTTTGTGATCCCATGGATGATAGCCCACCAGGCTCCTCTGTCCATGGGATTCTCCAGGCAAGAATACTGGAGTGGGTTGCCATTCCCTTCTCTAGGGGATCTTCCCAACCCAGGGATCCGACCCAGGTCTCCTGCATTGCAGGCAGATTCTTTACCACCTGAGACACCAGGGAAACCCTAAAAAATATCTATTAAATAATACCTAGATACTTTAGGTTGGGATTATGGGTCCTCCATGATCTGACTGCTAACTCTGTGTCTCCTAACTCCCTTCTTGCTCCTCTCAGATTAGCCGTAGGTTTTCCCGCCACTGTGTCTTTGCTTGTCTTGCTGCATCTGTCCGGAATTCCTTCACCACCATCACCAGCACCACCACGATCTCCATCATTACCACCACAACCACTACCACCCCTGGTATGCACCCTATCCTTTAAAAGCCAATTCAAATACCTCCTCCTCTGAAAAGGTATTGCCCTAATTGTCCTGGCTGAAAATGACAGTCCTATCCTGAACTTCAACTATCATCTCTGTACTTCCCAAGATATCTTCAGCGACTTTTTATCTTATTTGTTTTTTAGTGGAATACACATTATCTCTCCCTACTGGATATGAAATGCCTTGATATGATAGTAGGGTCCCCATCTTATCTCTTCCTGTCCCCTTCCTAATTAGATTTAGGGGAGGCTTAGTTCCCCACCCACTGTAGTTGTTCAGAAACCACTGATTGAATACATGTGTGAATAAATGGCAGAAGCCATCTGCAGAATGCTGGAGTGAGTTGTTCCATTGACTGGGCTATTAAAAAGAGATTGTATAGGAGATCTAAGAAACTTTATTCATAATGGGATGGAATATTAGAGTTGCCTGGAACTTCAAAATCTAACTACCACCTTCCCTACCGTACTAATCTTCATTTTCAACTGAGGAAGCTAAAATTTATATATGACAGGTACAGATCACACAATAAGGAAATAATGAAGCTAAGATTGTAACTCAGTTCAGGCCACCACGCAGACTGTTGTTTTGAAACAATGCTAGAATAATAGTGACATAAACATACTGTGGCCAGGACCAGGTCACATGGTTGTGGGAAGATAATTTCCCATCCCACAGCACGTCACTCCCTACATTTATTTCCTTGCTGATATAACTAGTACAAACCAAATAGCAGCAACTTAAGAGGGAAACATGACTACTTCCATCATATGGTGGTTCTGTGGAGCTGAATCAGAAACCCTGAGTATGGGAATAAGACAAGTCTTACTCAATTTTGTACTTGGTAAATGACTTAATGAGTGAAGTTCAGGCAGTCAGGTCATTGACAGCAAGAAAGGAAGTGGTAGTTGAGCTGGCTTGACACAATGGGGCGAGGAGTAGACAGGAAGAAAATACTGGGAGTTATGCACTTCAGCAGTAGGAGGAGATGAGGGTGAGAGCCAAATGGTGGGGCGGGAAGGGGGGCGAGATTCCTTTCTCCAACCATATAACAGTATTACGTGAGGGAATTCAGGGCTTTGAGTGTGTTCTGAGCTGAGCGCCTGCTGGAATGTGGACTGTAAATCTCTTTTGTCGTCCTTTTCCTCACTGACCTGCAAACAACCCCAGTTCCTCCCATCTGCTTCACCACCACCTGCTTTTAGTGTTTCTTTATCTACATAACTTTTTCCATGCTCTTACTTTCCTATCCATCTACCTTTTCATGGTCCATTTCATTCTTCTTCCAAATGTTTCCATCTGGTCACCTTTTTCCCTAGCTCTGAGACCCACAGTAAGATATGATCTTTTAACATGTATTCATGTATCTGCTCAACGAGACATGGGTCCCAGGCACCATTCTAGTTGTTGAGGATACAACAGTGAGCAAAAGACACAAAAGTTCCTCCCCTTGTGGAGCTCCCACTCAAAGAGAGAACATAATATAAATGAAATAGTTGGACATTACATAGAATATTGGGAAGATAAGTGTTGAGGAAAAATAAACTGGGAGGGCAGAGGGAGTTCTAGAGGAAGAGAGACCCAAAGTTCCAGCACAGAGTCAAGGTGTGCTGCTGATGGAATGCCAGCTCCATCCATCTCAGGCCTAGAGGTTAATAGACTGCACTGGGCCTCAGTGTCCTGGTCTTTGTATCAGGGATCATAAGAGAAATCTTTTTGGGGTATCTTCTTGATAATTGTGGTAATTACTTGAGATGATGCTTGTTGAGTGTTCAACACAAAGGCTGAACCCCTATAAATACTTAATGATTGTTTGTATCATTATTAGTGTGATGTTATGTATTGTATAAGATATAAATATTATGTACATAGTGGATATGTGTATATATTATGTGTATAATATTCTTATCTGACTTCGTGCCTGTGATTTTCCATTTTTCTCAAAACACCTATATTTTTGTCTGTGTCTCTTTCTCCCACTGTACTTAACTTTTGAAGATGACACCCATCTCTTGCTGATCTCTTTGTCTTTCATAGTTCCTGACACATGGAGGAGTCTGTTTGCTTGTTAAATTAGAAGCAAATAGGATATCCCTTTCCTCGACACAGCAATCTTTCCTGGAAGCCAGTTCTTAGAATCCTTCTCTCATTCTCCCCATTCTCATATCACATCTAAACATGAGCCACATCCTCTCCTCCTCCCTCCCTACCTTCTAGTCACCATTCTTTCCCACGTCTTACAGGAGGCCAGACTTATGGTCCTTGTCTCCCTGACTCACACACCCCTCTACTCCTTCACAGAAGCTTTTGGAAGATCATTTTACTGTGGATCCAGCCAGTTCCTCATTCCACCTTCACACAGTCTTAAGCATTTCTCTCTTTTGGGGGTCATCCACTCCGTTATCTGGAGAAGGCAATGGCACCCCACTCCAGTACTGTTGCCTGGAAAATCCCATGGAAGGAGAAGCCTGGAAGGCTGTAGTCCATGGGGTCGCTAGGAGTCAGGCATAACTGAGCGACTTCATTTTCACTTTTCACTTTCATGCATTGGAGGAGGAAATGGCAACCCACTCCAGTATTCTTGCCTGGAGAATCCCAGGGACGGGGGAGCCTGCTGGGCTGCCATCTCTGGGGTCGCACAGAGTCGGACACGACTGAAGCGACTTAGCAGCAGTAGCAGCAGCAGTAAAAGACCAATTTCACGCATTTTCTCATTTGATCTTTAAAACAACTGTGTGAGGTACAAATTTCAGATATTTATCAGCTGCGTGTTTCTAATAAGGAAACATGCTCAGAGGAGTGAAGTGAAGAATCCAAGTGCACATGGCTAAAAACGGCAGAGTTAACACCAGAATTCTTGCTTTCTGAAGCAATAATGCTAAGTTTGAAAAAGTTTTATGTCTGGCACTCAGATGACCTGAATTTTCACCCCAGTTTTGCCATTTACTCACCCTATGTCCCTGGAAAATGCTGTAAAGTCTCAGTTTTCACTTCTGTAAAATAAAAGTAACTCTTGCCCTCCCTGACTCATGGAGTATTTTGAAGATTAAAAGACATGTTAAGAAATTTCAGAAAATATAAGTTGCCATGAGTAAATGTCAGGGGGTATGAATCAACTCTGCGAAAAAATAATGACTGATATATGTGAAGGAAAGAAATGGACGCTCTTGTAATTTCCACACACACCACAAAAACAGAAGCCCTTCAGATTTCCAGGCATATCTAGTATTTGACACTAATGAAAGAATATAGAATTTATTAAAGCATTTTTAAAACCTGTGGGCCAAGTATATGTATAGCTCTCACTTCCAGAGTTTGAAATCCCACTTCCACATATCTGGTCTACTTATCCATGTGATGGTCTTTATCTTCAGACATCTTGCTGTTGTGGCTATTCAGCGCTGTGACAGTAAAAGCACATTCACTAGGGAACAGGAGTTTGAGAAGGACTTAGAAAATTGTTTGACACCTGAAAAATGGCTCTGAAATATGAATAAAAATCTACAAAACTGTGATAAAAAAATAAAAATAAAATAAAATATCCCCTCTCCCAGTGAACACCTGTGGTTGAGAAAAAGTGAAGAAGATTGTTTCTGGGCAAACCCTAGAAGTCTCTATATTTATCTGTACAATTTAGTGATGTTAAGTGGCATGTTGACTTGTCTTTTTTTAATTAATTAATTATTTTTGGCTTGTTGGGTCTCTGTTCCTGCCCACAAGCTTTCTCTAGTTGCAGCAAGCAGGGGCTTTTCTTCGTTACTGTTCACAGGCTTCTCATTGCAGTGGCCTCTTTTGTTTCAAAGCACAGACTTACTGGCCCCACTGCGTGTGGGATCTTCCTGAACCAGGAATCAAACCCATAACTTCATTGGCAGGCTGATTCTTAACCACTGGCCTACAGGGAAGCCAGACTTGGCTCAGCATTATGGGTCAAGTTCATTAAAGAGTCCAGAAACCTATTCACATTCTGTGATTATTTTGGATTATTTCTGTTGCATCACAAATCAACTATCCTTTACAAAAAGATTCTTTCCCAGTCAAGCCTCCAGATGAAAATGAATCTCAGCCAACGTCTCAGTTATAGCCTGTAAGAGTTCATAGAGGACCCAGAAAAACTATATATGAATCCTCAAAATCCATGAGATAATAAATGATGTTGTTTTAAGCCACTAAGAATGGTAGTTAGCAATTGAAAGCTAGTGCACTACTCTTTACAGTATTCTAAACAGATATATGCGTGTTTGCATCAGTCATGTCCAACTCTTTGCAACTCTGTGGATTGTAGCCCACCAGGCTCCACTGTCTATGGGATTTTGAGGCAACAGTACTGGAGTTGGTTGCCACTTCTTCATCCAGTGGATCTTCCCAGCACAAGGGTTGAACCTGTGTCTCCTGCATTGGCAGGCAGATTCTATACCCACTGAGCCACCAGGGAAGCCAATTCTAAACAGATACTATTTAGAAAAGCTTCACCCAATGAAGGAGTCCCCTCTACTATTGTCCAGCTCTATGGTTACCAAGGTTCTGCTTAAACATCTTTAGTGGCACGGAGCTACCATCTCACAGGGAAGCCTGTATCAGAGTTAAACAGGTTTGCATATTATCAAGTTCAGCTCTTGTGAAAGTAATACACTCTGCAGACATAGCTTAGGACATGCCATGGGTTCAGATAGGCTGGTGAAGGGCTACTAATTCTCTTGGGTCTGAACTCTCCCAAGTGGCTACTGGTCCAGAGCCATATATTTTCATGGAAGAAGTTACTGAAGGGGCATGCATGTGGCCGGTAGATAACACTGGAGCTCTTGCTGCCACTGCTCTGTAGCAGTATAAAGTTTCATCCAGTTAAATAAGTTAGTAAGCTCTGCTCTGCATATTTTCCTTATAGAATTATGGTCATCAAGCGAGATAGTCTCTATGAAAATGTTGTTGGCTGTACATCAGCAAATGATTGCAAATGATTATTATTATCAAAATAATAGTCATTTGTCAGAAAATATTTGTCAAAGCTGGCCCACACTGATGAAGACAGGCTCTCCAGGGAAGCTACCGATGTGAAGATAAAGGGGAGACCAGCCCCCTGTTTGGAATTTCATCACTGATCCCAGATTCCCAGCGGTGCATTTCAGGTCTTGCTTTAAGAATTTGTTTTTTGTTTTGTTTGGAAAGAACAAGAAGGCCCTGGAGCCAGTTACGTTGTCATCAAACTTAGTTGGTAATTAGGCTGCAAAGAAAACCTGTGGCAGTGAGATAGCGTTGAAACTTGAATTCCTTTCCACAGGTGGAGGGTTGGATCCTAGAGGCAGTGTATACAGCTTGGCTATTTGAATGCTTCTGCATGCAGGCAGGTTCAAGAGAATTTGGGTAAAGCAATTAGCGTTGTTCTGTCTGAGGGCAAAACTGGTTTGAACATGTTTGTCTGTTCTTGAAGGGCTGTTGGAGTCTTGGCAGTCTATCTGATGAGAAATTTCACTAAGCAAAATGTCTTCACTTACAAATCTGGCCACTTTACACTCTCAGCCAGTCCCAAACTCATTTATTTTCTTTAGAGTTATTCCTACAACCATGAGCCACAATGAAGTAAATTAATCCCCAAGAGCCCAAGAAATAATGAAGCTGTTTAATCTGTCCATTCAAGGATATCCTAGCAAAGCACTGCTAATTCTTTTTGTACAAACTATTTATGTATATTGTGATTCTTTTCATTTGGAAGAGAAAAATATGTTTATACCTATATTTTTCAGGGTCTGTTTGATATCTATGTTTATACTGTACTTATTAAAAGTATTACTGTTTTGTTGTAGTGATATTTTATTGTTTGCCTACTTTAGGAAGAATAAAACCAAGATCTCATTATTAAAGCCAAAATCCTCCACAAACCCCTCCTCCTAAAAACTTAGATTAAGAAATATTTAGTCAGCCAAATCTGTATAGCACTTTATATTTGGTCCCACATAAATGTCCTGCATTCAGTCTGAATTTGACCTGCCTCTGTACACATCCTGTTCTCTCGTCAGCTTAATCACGTGTACGTTCCGTGGTAGCTAGTGGCAGGGACATGTGCAAATGTGCTATCAGTTCTACCCCATGTGTCTTCACCCTTTATCAAACTTCTTATTTTATTTTTAATTTTTTGTTTTCTCTGTTTGTTTTGGATTTGTGATTTTTATTTTGTTTTGTTTGTTTTTGTTTTCCAATCTAGGCTTAAAATCCAGTGCTAGGTTGAATGCTAGAATGAAATATTTGAGCCTGGTGTCTTGGAGTTCCTCTGGCTGATTCTCTTAGTTGTTCAGATGTCTTCTGCCAGCCTTCCCCACCAGGGAATTTACTTGCTTTCTCATCTTTGATCCCAGAGAACTTTTTACCAATCTACCATAAATCCCTCTACTGAAATTTTAATTTATCTCTTAATTCCTCAGTTTCCCCCACTAGGTAGTGGGCTCTTGCAACAGTACAGAGAACCTCGTCTGGTTCATTATAGCCTCAGTGTCTAGCAAAAGGCCATGCAGAAAGCCAGTGTTTCAAAACTGTTTATTTCATAAATGGATGGCTGTTCCTATTACATTTTTCTCCTGGACCAGCAATGTAGTCTTAAATTTTGCCATAGCATCTGGGACCCCAAGTGAAAGGATTTAAATGATCAATGACAATCTGTGTGGGAAGCAGCCAAATTACAGATGGATTATGTTCCAGTTGTTCAGGGAGGAATGAGTATTCCAATTCATAGACCTTGACTGTGGAATAATGTAGTGTGAACTTTTTTTGTCTGACTTTTTTTGCTCAGCATTATGTGTATGAGAATTGTCTGTGTTGTTGAGTGTAGAAATAGCTTCGTCCTTTGGATTTCTGTGTACTATTCCATTGTATAAAAATATGATAAAAAAAAAAGACAACATAGTCCATGACAGAATTCATTGCAGCCTTCCCTTTTCAGAGATGAGGCAACTCAATTCTGAAAAAGGGGCTTTGTCTCACCAAAAGTCCTGGGAAGAGTTTGTGGTAGAACTAATTCCTACCTGGTTCTGTGGATTTTCATTATTGTCTGTCCTCATTTTATTACAGACACATAAACAAGTTAGTTGCATCCCTTAGCCCACAAGGAAACTTATTTAATCCAGTGTTATATAAAATAATAATTCATGAGTCCTGACCCCACTAGAGAATAGAAAATAAGGCGAATGAGAAAGAGTCCAGCAGCATCAGTGGTGTCTGCAAGAAAGGACATCTGCTACTGTGAGGAAAAGCTCCATCCATTGTGATATCAGTGGAGTATGTGTGGGCAGGTGGCTGTGCCCATTCCTACCTAATGGGAGAAGTAAAGTAGCAGTTCTTAAATCAAGGACAAGCCTCTACCCAGTCTTCATAGGCAAGGACAATAGTTTATATTTCAGGGAAACTATTACAATCATCTCCCATGTGCATCTTGTTCCTGTGTACATCTTTGCAATTTTGATAAAGTTAACAGGGACTTTGTTACCTATCTTAGGAACACCTGTCTGCCAGGATTTACAACAAATGGTTTCAGGCAATTTTGCCTTTTATTTCAGGTGAATTTCATACATTACTTCTGTCTAGAACTGTAGGGTCATGTTAGTTTTTTTGAAACTCCAGGAAATGTTTATTTTAATTTTCTTTAAAGAAGGGGAAGAATAAAGAAAAATGTATCAAAAGCTTCTACTGCCAAACTACTGTTTTGATTTCTCTTTGTGTGAGCTTTGGCTTCCCCACATCTTGAGCCTGAAACTCTTTGATGTTGTCCCTTTAAGCATAAAGAAAAGATTATTCTCTTTAGTCTACAGCCTTGGAGGAGGGCAAACACTAAACATTTCTGTGTGTTCATAGTTCTGTAGCAAAACTTGAGGCCAGTCTTAGGGCTTTCATATTTGCCCTGCTGCTGCTAAGTCGCATCAGTCGTGTTCGACTCTGTGCGACCCCATAGATGGCACCCAACAGGCTCCTCCGTCCCTGGGATTCTCCAGGCAAGAATACTGGAGTGGGTTGCCATTTCTTTATCCATATTTGCCCTAGACTTATACAATGGGCATTTGGTGTCCACGACTTTTCAGTTTTGTCAACTTTCTAGGCTGATGTACTTCCTTCTTACTGTTTCTGTGTGAACAACTTGACAAGGGTGGCGCCCGTGATTTAGCTCCTCACTCTATCACCATAGGCCTTATGCTGATAATTATGCTTTGCACACAATAGTGGCTCAATGTGTGAATGAACGCACGGGTGAATTTTCAGTTTGATTCCCAGAGCCGTTTAATTCTATGAGGTGCACCACCTAGGTTTTCATGACATTTAACTGGTACATTTTTCATACTGCTTTTTCATGCCTAAATCAATGATGTGTGTTATTTTCATTAGAGCCCAAATGGAATTAAAATATTTCCAATGATAGTTTTAAGCTTTTCAATGTATTCCCACAAAATATCACTCGATTCCTGGGTTTCATGGCCAGCTTGGTTGGTTAACTTTGTGTTCATGTGGCCTAAATTCCTAAACTCTCAGAGTTGCACTGGCTTTTAGAGATCCTATCTAAATTTGTATCATTTACAGATGACGAAGCTGACATGTTTGCATTCTTTACAGTTAGGGAATGAAGCAGGAGTTTGCACTCTCCTCAATCAAGATACTCGGTCTATATTCACAATATGTTTCTCAATACAAATGTAGTATGACTATTTTGTGACTCTTCCTAGACTGATTGGTTCTAGAGGCAGAGAAGAGCTAAGAAGTAACCTGGGCTGCCTGCTTCGCTTCCAGTGATGCTATTCTCATTGTCAGGCAAGATGTACATCCTGAGGTTGCTTTTGGTCAGGGGAAAAGAGAACAATAGTCATTTTCATAACCAACTGAGAAATTCCGTCTGTTCTGCTGACCGTGTTCATATTTTCTGACAAATCTTAAAATTGCCTTTATTTCAAGTTTGATCGCCAGTAGCTGTTAAAGCCATCACTTGCTTTTGCTGTGCCTGCAGCTCTGCTTTCCAAAATCTTTTCCACCATGGACGTCTTTCTAAATATTCTCATTACCTGGAAAAAAATAAAAGACTTAATAAGTTAGGAAATATGGAGGGATATTGCTGGAGTTAAAAAAGAAAAGGCAGAATGGCTATGAAATTAGGAGAGCATAGCTTGGTTCTGTAAGATCCTGGTCTGAATCCTTTTAGCCTTATGAGTTTAGGAACATCAAGAACTCTGGAGACTTTGTCTCCCTATCTAATTCGTGTGGGAAAGTGTGGAACAACAACTTTGTACCAAGCACATATTAGTAAAAACCACTGTCTCTAGTGGTTCCTATTCAGAATCTTGTTTGGTCAGATAGCTTCTCATGAGTAACATCTCAAATGATGGCCAATATTTATTTAACACTTTATGACTTACAAAGTACTTTATTATTTTATCATTGTATTGTTGCTAATATTACTTAATGTTATTCTAGTATTAAAATAGTTATTCTTTTACTTAAGTATTCTATTACTGAATAAAGAGTATATTATACAGATATGTATATAATATGTTAATATAGATATAATATTGGTTAGATATATCGTATATAAACCTAGAATGTATTCAATAATAGGATGTAGTAGAATGTGTAATGTATCGTGGTCTATATTTACAGATAAAAAAGAGAGTTTGTAGAAGAATAAAGGACTTTATGACACAAGTTTGCTTCTGAATAATGGACGAGATTCAAACTCATACTTTGAGACCCCTAAAGCCATGTTCTTTCTAAGACTATTAAGGTTCTGAACATTTGACATGATCGGAGTCAGAAAGGCTTGGCTTATCCACCTCCCACCTCTCTGTCTCCTCTTCCTCACAATATATTCTAGAAAGAACTTTGTTCCTTAAAAACATACAGCCTTAGGTTGGAAGAAGTTACATTTTATGTGAGTGGTTTTCATTTCCCATTTAAAAATGTGAAATGCGATTTCTTATAAAACTCTGGACGTTAAAGCTGGGGGATGGGATCACAATCTGCAGTGGTGTCTCCCACACCTCTGTCTGCTCACAACTTGATAGGAATCACCAAAGAGGATGTCTTCATTTACCTAAAATTCTTTAGGAGAGAGAAACGTGACTGCCACTAGAAGTAAGGAAAGGCATTTGGGCTACACAAATCCTCTTTTAAACTCTGAAGCTAGTGGACAGTCTGTTGTATAAACAAGGAAAAGTTTTTATTGGTGCTTTTAATAGAGTCTTATCTAAATATCTAGAAGTTGTCAGCAAGTGTCAGCTGTTACCCCAGGTTAGATTTCAAGGCCCACAGCTCCCTTACGAGGCAAACAAGGATAACTGAAGTTTATTCTGTACTTCGAGCCCCCAAGCCTCCAGCAAACATTCTGCACAACACTTCTAGGACTAGCAGTAAATGTAGCAGTCATTGTCAAGATTAGGCTCAGATGTCTGCTCAAAGGGTTATTTATTTGAGCCAATAGCAAGAGACAGGGGAAGAAGCCATAGGATTGAATCAGATAGACCTGAGTATGAAACCCAGCCTCGACACTTAACTGTTATATAGGCCATCCAAGATAAGTACTTAACTTTTCTAAACTTTAGTTTTACTATCTACAAACAGTAAATTATAAATGTCTGCTTTACAAGTCTGATGTGAGAAAAATGCACCCATCAAGTTAATTTAGGATAGTCAGTATTATTCCAGTTTTGGTTCATAGACTACCCAAAGGCATAAAGATCTATCTCTAGAAAGAGGTAGCATTTCCCCCACCAAACGTTTTCCTATTCTTTATATTCTAAGAAACTCAAGAATCCCTTTCTTTTTCCAGCTGTTGATGGAGGCAGAGAGTGACGTGTTCAGGTCTTTGTTGTATCCCGTATCTATTTGGGAGCCAGAATCTGTGAATTCAGGAGTGTGCATTCAGGAGTGTGAATTCAGGCTGTGTTTTACCTGCACACAACCATGTCCTCCTCTCAAACCGAGAGGACCAGATGTTGATATGGGAAAGAAGGCCATATTGCTATTCCCCAGGCAAGGGAACGATGTTATGCCACTGCTTGTAACAGTGAGTCTTCACATTTATAGAGGACGGATTTGACTTGTATTATGTCCTACGAAAGCTCACTATTATCCTCATTTTAAAGATAAGGAAACCGCAGAGAAGTAACTTGCCCATGATATGAAATTACATGAGCCAGTAATAGTATCCTGGCTTTTACCAGAAATCGTTAACTTTCTTATCCTTCTCCAGCTTTGTTTCTGGTTCCCTCAGGCCCCTAGATGAAGCTCAGGCTCAGTTTGTACTAAAGGTGGAGCAGTCTGGTGGGGCAGCATCCAGACACCATGGGAATGGGGTGCTGTCTTTTGGACTTGCTTGTCGTCTTCTCAGGTCCCAGTACATGGGTTGCTGTGGGCTGTGGGGTCTTCAGACTGACCCTGACCATCAGGAGAAATAGGAGAGCACCAGGGCTGTGGTTATACTGCAGGTTCTTCATTAGGATCTGTCTGGCGATAACATGTGCTTGTGAGTCACAATCTTTGTGGATTCTTTTTGTCAGTCCACATTGGGCTTCCCAGGTGGCGCCAATGGTAAAGAACCCTCCCTCCCATGCGGGAGATGCAAGAGACTCAAGTTCAGTCCCTAAATCCGGAAGATACCTTGGAGAAGGAAATGGCAACCCACTGTAGTATTCTTGCCTAGAGAATTGCACACGCAGAGGAGGCTGGCTGGCTACAGTCTGTGACTGAGCGACTGAACACACACAGGCACGAAAGACACATTAGAAAAGCAGTCTCTATAATTTGTACTTGTGTGTGTTTAATGTTCTCGGGGACAGGGCTTTAGAAAGCTGAATTTCTGAAGGCAGGCTGACTTGAAGGCCTCTCTCAAGGCCATGAGCTAATGCAGTACAGTGAAAAGAGCTTATCCTGAAAACTTAGAAACCTAACTTCTAGTCTCCTGCCTCTTCTGGTGAAATCACCTGATCTTTTTGCATCTGTTTTCTCAATTTCCCAGTTGTGTGTTTGAACCAGATATTTTCAAACATCCCTTCCTTGTCTGAAATTGTTCTTTAACTTTTCTATGTAAGGAGTTGATTGAAAGAGCTGGAGATCTCATTATGAAAAAAAGGTTAAGTTATGAATAGGAGCTATTTAAGGCAGCAAAGAAATAGAGCATCCCTTTCTAATAATGTCCATCCTTAAAAAAATAGAAAAAGCACCATTTTAATTTCTTTCTTTGCTGAGGATTAGACCCTTGCCTGGCTTGGACAGTCATTATGGTAAAAGGGCTATAAAAATTAATGTTTTTCTCATTTTATTTGTCTTTTTATATTTTGTATATTTGTATAACATTTATTTATAATGTCACTTGTTACTATTACTTGCTTTCTTTGTGCTTCTTCCTTATTTTTTAAAGGCATAATTTACATGCAGGAAAAATACTCAGATCATGAGTATCTCCACTGGGGGCCTCTAAACTACTGATGAGGTTTGACAGTTGTACACATCACTCCAGGAAGTTTTCTTGTGACTCTCTCCAAACAATATCCACCTGCCACCCTCAGAGGCAACTAACTACCTCCCAACTTCTGTTGGAGTAAAAAATTCAGATAAATATAATCTGTCAGTCAGTCAGTCAGTTCAGTCACTCAGTCGTGTCCGACTCTTTGCAACCCCATGAATCGCAGGACGCCAGGCCTCCCTGTCTATCACCAACTCCCGGAGTTCACTGAGACTCACGTCCATCGAGTCAGTGATGCCATCCAGCTGTCTCATCCTCTGTCATCCCCTTCTCCTCCTGCCCCCAATCCCTCCCAGCATCAGAGTCTTTTCCAATGAGTCAACTCTTTGCATGAGGTGGCCAAAGTACTGGAGTTTCAGCTTTAGCATCATTCCTTCCAAAGAAATCCCAGGGCTGATCTCCTTTAGAATGGACTGATTGGATCTCCTTGCAGTCCAAGGGACTCTCAAGAGTCTTCTCTAACACCACAGTTCAAAAGCATCAATTCTTCGGCGCTCAGCCTTCTTCACAGTCCAACTCTCACATCCATACATGACCACTGGAATAACCAAAAATTCAGATAAATATAATCATACCATGTTTATTTTTGTATCTGGCTTCTTCATTAGACATGTAGATTTTTGAGATTCATCCATTCATCCATGCTGTTGTAATATCAATCTTTTCCTTTTCCCTATAGAGCATATTCTGTTGTATGAACATACCCCCAGTTCCTTTATCCATTCTCCTCTTTTTTGGTTTGGTCATGAATTTATGTAAGTAGAAAAGATGGAGATATAAGTATTGAATCATTGGGTCAAATCCATCTTCTGTTCAGGCCCAAGAGCTTCCGGTGTTTGTCACCTGACACCAACCCAAACCAGCAGGCATACACCTCTGCTTCTCGTGGTAACAGTTTATTTCTTCCTTGTTCCCACTAGTGTGGAATATCTAACCTTCACTTTACCTTACCACTTGGAATTCCGGAAATTGCTAATTGTAGAATTTTAAACACGATAGTGGAAGATCTTTGTGTCTTCTTATAGGCAGTTATTTTAAAGCCAGACTAAAAGACATGCACTTTATATAAACAGGAGGATTTTCTAAATTAGATTAAAGTGAAATGGCTAATAAATAAAATAGTACTTAAGAAAATAGAAAAAGAAATGACAAATCTCCAAGCAAATAAGTGGAAGAAGGCTGTCTCTAAGTATCTACTTAAATTACATCTTGTACATGAAGTAGAGATGCTGAGCTTGACAGACAGCAGTTGAATTGTCCTGAGAGTCCAGAGACCTGTGTTCAGACAGCTGCTCTGCCCCTCCTCAGGAATGTAACTAGCCACTTTATCTCCAAAATTCAATTTCTCCATCAGTAAAGTGGTCTGGTTGGACTGCATAATCCTTCAGCTCTTTGATTTTAGCTATCCCATGGTTCTTTGCAGATCTTTTCTCTGGGCTCTAGATGGCTCAGCCTTATTAGTCAGTCCTGGGATTTCACTCTTGTACCTCTGTGGTGAAGTATCCAGAGCATCAATGTTCAAGAACTATCTCTGGTCCCTTTTCCTCTTCCATGTACCACATGTACCTTTTCTAGATTTGGAGCACAGAGAAGACATGTTGTCTGCAGCTTGCTGCAAGAAAGATTTCCCTAAAAAGTATTGGGTCTTGAAGTTTTACCTATTTGTCAAGTTCTCAGTCAGTTCAGTTCAGTCACTTAGTTGTGCCCAACTCTTGGCAACCGCATAGACTGCAGCACACCAGGCTTCCCTGTCCTTCACCAACTCTCGGAGCTTGCTGAGACTCATGTCCATCGAGTTGGTGATGCCATCCAACCATCTCATCCTCTGTCATCCCCTTCTCCTCCTACCTCCCATCTTTCCCAGAATCAGGGTCTCTTCCAGTGAGTCAGTTTTTCACATCAGATGGCCAAAATATTGGAGTTTCAACTTCAGCATCAGTCCTTCCAATACATATTCAACTCTGATTTCCTTTAGGATTGACTCAAATACTATTAATTTGTAAGGCTGATCAGCGATATCATACTTTGTTGTATTTTATATCATACTTCAGAACTACATTGTGGATTTGTCCTTTCTGTCTTTCTCCCAGAGAAAGAACCATTGTTCTTGATGGTGACTTCTTGACTTAAGTTTTTTTTTCTCCTGTTGGTAGTAATAGCTATGTCCTCTGAGTTTAGGTACCAGATAGTCAAAGTGCTGGCCTACCTACATTTCAGCTAGTCCTGGGCTTATGTTATTCACTTGGCAGTGTCTGTTTTACTTCCGAACACAGCTTAGTAAGACCTTTTCTTCTTCTCTTCACAATTCATAGAAACAAGGGGGGTCTTTGAAACACAGTCATCCTCCCTATGGGAAATGCTTTCTATGAATTTTTTTATTTCAAAGGCAAGCTTTGCTTCACTTTAAGAAATAGTATCTATCTTTAGATTGAAATAAACCAGAGGGAGTTGAACAGAGAAGGAGGATATTTTTCCAGTTTATCTCAAGTCCAAGTAATATAATTATTTTGGATACCAAGGGAGTTTAGAGGTTAATATATTTACCCATATATAGTGGAAATTTTCAAAATTCCATCTCTAAGCAAAAATGGATTTGGGAAGTATCTATCATTTTTATTAGCCATCTCGTTGGGTGTATTCTTTGCAATATATCAGACGAGAAAGAACATGGACTTGCAGAGTCAGAAAGGCTAATTTTCTGATCTTGGCCCAGCTATGTTCCAGTTGAACAACTTTGGAAAATCACTTAACCTCTTTAAGTTTTGGTATTTTTATCTGTAAATTGGGAATAATAGTCTCTATTTTTCAAGGTTGTTTTGAGGTTCTTAGATAATACATATAAAATTCATGGCACCTGAGGCATGAACCCAATAAAGGTGTTAATGCAATTACTTTGGAGTTGTCATTTCTGCCGCTTCTCATTATAATATCAAAATTAAAGCCCAGAGTTTTCATCTCTAACTTTGGAACTTCCAAAATGAAGTATAAATTTCCTGTGCATACTCACAGAGTCTGAGACCATTTAATTATTGCCTTACATCTTACCAAACTGTGATTAGATCCAGAAAATCATATCTTAATGGCCTCATGCACGCCCTTTTCCAGTGGAGGACCGGGACCATTCTGATTAAATCTAAGTGACCACACTCTGTGTGCATTGCAGAGATAAGATGTCCTTATGGCTAAGGTCTCCTGATGGTGCTACTCATGTTTAGACAGCCCAGAATCTAGAAATCATTGTCATGTCACTAGAAAATGTGGGGGAGGATGGTAAAAAGCTTGAGAGAGATTAAAGCTTTCAATAAGTTTGAGGGAGGATTAGTGAATTAACAACAATAACAACAAAATCCACACTATAAAGTAAATTTTCACTTGCAAAAGACACATCATTTATCTAGAATTTTGAAATGGTTCTCTCTTCGGGTTACTGTTTGGAGTGCTTATGATTTGTTCTCCTTGATGGAACATGAGTGAGTGAGAAGCATATCTAAGCAGGTCTCAGAGCCAGTTTCTTTCATAAATTTCCCCGGGTGTATATGCCACATATCCTTGACAAGAACACTGTTAAAGGAGACAGTGTGCTGTGGAATTCAGAGTAGTGACAGGGGAACCAAGAACTCTCACATTTGTTTTTTTTTTTTTTTTTTTGTCAAAGACTGACTCAATGACCTTGGGACAAGTTGATTCAAACACAAGGTAAAGATCACTTCTGCCATGAGTTGAGAGCTCATCCCACAAAGATGCTACATGACTACAAAGTGTTTATTACTGTGCTTGCCTCAGATTAGGAAAATGGTTACAATTGCTGCCCACACTTCCAGGCTATTCCTTTTGTCTTCTAAACCCAACTTTTGTCTATGAATTATAGTCTTTACTAAACCAGAGGAGGGTTCACATTGTTAAGCTCAACAAAACCAACTTAAAACTTTTTTTGCATTTGAGCTTTTATTAGCAAAATCACTCTTATTGTATTCCTGTTGTTTTGTATCAGGCACTGTACTGGAGATCCAAAAGATGGGTAAGACTTGGTCCCTTCTCAAGAAGTTCAAAATAGGGTGAAAGAGATCAGCATACACAAAACCAGCATGCAGTGTAAAAATGCCACAAGAGTACACTTGTAGATATTTTATGGATGAAGAAAGAGGTGGCAGCCAATTCTGCCTAAGAAGGACTAACTCAGGGAAGGCTACAGAGAAGAGGGGCTCATCTGGCTGGAGTCTGATGTTGTCCAGATTGAGATAAAGTAGGATGATCCATATAAAGAGACACCAACAGGGATGTATAGGGCATGTTCAGAAGACAAAGCATCTGATTTGGCTGGAATGTAGGTTACAGAGGAAGAATGGCTGTGTCCAGCCATTCAAAGTTGCAAACGCTCTTCTGATGCTGCAAGAGGTTGTATTTCTTGTGTTGGCAAAGGGGGCGGGATGCGGAGTCTTTTTGTGGTTTCTAGGTAAGACAGAGATGGGATGTTGTCTACGCTTTAGAAATCCATTCTGACAGGTAACACAGGTGATCAAATTGAGTAGGGCAGAGGTCACACGCTGGCTTCTTTCACATCACATTCCAGCAGATGCATTTTATTGGATATACAAAAGATTTTTTTTTTAAGTTTTACCCAATTTCAAACTTTTAAAATTTTGGAAAAGTCACAGAAAAATCTAAATTTCTTACTTCTCCTAAAAATCAGAATTTCCAATTTCTGTCAAGCAACAATCAGCTAGAACTTAGAAGTATCTTCATCAGGGGCTGGGACATGCATTCTGCAATCTACCAGAATGTACTCCAGTTCATTTCTTACACCCAAAGCATGTCACTCACCAATGGTGTCTTTCTGGGTCTTGTATTTGAATATGAGATTTCTGGAGTAATGCAAACCTGGTGTCAGAAAGATCCTTGGTGGATGATATTATAGTTGGACTGCCAGGAACGATGAGAACCTGAATCGTGTGCAGGCAGTGGGATGGACAGGAGGACAAGGATGGACTGACTGATTGCTTAGAAGTCAAAAGAATGAGAGAGACGGTGAGATCCAAGAAGACTCTCCAGTTTTTATCTTAGATGATAACTGGGTAGGATTCCCATAAAATCAGAGACACAGGTGGAACAGAAGGCTTTGGAATGATGGCAGTGTATTCAGTGTGACCCTTTGCAGTTCAAGGCTTTGGAAAATATTGCTAAGTCTGTTGGACATAAACTTACAGGTAGGTAGCCTCTCTGGTATTGTGCTGAAAGAGGATAGCTTATCATTATGCCCCGAGCAGGCATGTACATTTTTTTTCATTGTCTGTGTTATACACTCTATCTTCAACTCTAACAAGTTGTCAGGCAAATATTTGTCCTTGAAATCAAGAGAACAAGTAAGGAAATGGGGATGTACCAAATGCCTAAGAGACAGGTCATATAAAAATGCAGATTGAAAATGGGTTACAGACATTAGGTAGGATTTCTTAGGGTGCAAAAAAAAAAAAATGTATTCGTACAAGACATGAAGCAGGGCCTGGAGAGGGTAAGAGAAGTGAGGCTCCTGGGGAAGCAAAGTGAAGGAGATTCTCAGACACTCAGGATCCTAAATATGGGCACCTCCTTAAGTCCTGCTCCCTCTATGCCTCACTTCCTTCATCTTAGTTATGGCCCTGATAGGGAGATTTTGAAAATAAACATCATAAATATTTATGATCATAAATCGTAAAATGTTATTCTCCATTCCATGAGAGTTCATGGGCATTGATTGCAATTAATCATTTGAGATGAATAACCTTGTCTAAGTCTCATGTATGTCTCCACCGAGGACTGATACAAACTCTAGGTTTAGACCTATGGGTACTATGAAAGCCTTAAGTCTTGTCTCATGAGTTTCCAGGTGGGGCTGAAACTGGAATATCATTAGAATATTCAGCAGTAGGCATTTGCTTGATAGCTGTGTATCCTGGCATTCTACACCAGATGGATTCCTGTCTTCGAATACCTTCCACTGATAATGATGGAGCCTGCTTACAAATTTTGAAGAGTCAGTCACTAGCAGGTCAGGATGTCAGGCTGCTAAAGGGAAGAATTTGTTTGAAACATTAGGACTGGATTATTTATTTCCTTTAATAGCTTTATTGAAGAAAAATTAGTATACAAAGAACTGCACATATTTAAGATGTATAATTTGTTGTTTGGACATAAGAAAATACCCATGATATCATCATCACAGTCAAGGTAATAGATACATCCAATGAGTCCCAGTTTCCTCATGTCCCTTTTTTTTTTTTGCCTTGCCTTGCTTTGTTTTTTTG
Organism: Bos indicus; assembly: GCF_029378745.1. Taxonomy (NCBI): domain Eukaryota; kingdom Metazoa; phylum Chordata; class Mammalia; order Artiodactyla; family Bovidae; genus Bos; species Bos indicus. Next base: position 79,089,588 of record NC_091760.1, on the reverse strand, counting down.
TGGTAAGAACAATTAATATGATATCTGCCCTCTTAACAAATTTCAAAATAGTAGTACCACATTAAACTACAGGCATTTATGCTATAGAGCTGATCTCTAGAAACCCCCCTATTAGAATAACTAAAACTTTATACTCTTTGAATAACCACTTCCCATTTCCCTCTCTTCCCTGCTCCTGGCAACCACTATTATATTCTCCGCTTCTGAGATTTGACTATTTTAGATATTTTATGTAAGTGGAATCATGAGTATTGGTCCTTCTATGACTGATTAATTTCACTTAGCATGATGTCCTCCAAGTTTATGCATATTGGTGTGAATAGAAGGATTTTCTTCTTTTTAAGCCTGCATAATGTTCCATTGTATAGTGTATGTATGTGTGTGTATTTTCCCACATTTATTCCATTTATATATACATTTTTTTTTTCCTTATCCATTCATTTGTCAGGGGACACTTGGATTGTTTCCGTATACGACCTATTGTGAATAGCGCTATAGTGGACATGGAAGAGCACTGGCTCTTTGAGATCCTGATTTCAATTTACAGTCTTTTCTATACAGCATCTCATCCAGTCATAGAGAAAGTGGTATAGACCTTAGGTGTTATCCAACCTCTTTCTACATACATAAGAAAACTGAAGCAGAAAGAACATGGATAATAGCAGGATCACAAAGCAACTGTATTAGGATTAGGTTCAGCTGGAGTGACAGAAAGCAGTGATGCGAGAAGACAATGTCCATTTCTCTCTGTGGAGGGAAGTAGGAGCCCCAGGACAGTGGTAGGCGAGGACCTAGTCTCCTGATGGGCTCCTTGACCACACTCAGTTTGTGGCTTCTATTGGGGGACCCAGATGGGAGCTCCTGCATCTCAGTGCATTGAAACTAGACTACTTCCCTCTGAGCACACTTCCATTCCACCTTCAAGTCTTCAACCAAACTTACCTGCACAGAAAGCTGAAAGATGTACTTTTTATTCTGAGCAGCTATGTACCTAGCTAAAATTGGGAAGTTCTAAAGAAAGATGGGAAGAGCAGTTCTAGGACAATAACCATCAAGGCACACCACAAGCTAGGGACAGTTTCAGGACTAGTATTCTGTTTCCTGACTCTAGAATTTCCTCATAAGGGTGCGATCTTTAATTAAAGCCAATAGACCACTTTGAAGATACAAATTCATCATTTTATGTGTCCATACAACATGCAGTGTTCTCTTTTGCCCAAGATATTTTGTTTATTAATCCCTAGGTTTTGGAGATAGGAGTCAGGCAGACCCATGTTTAATTCCTGTGTGCCAGTTTATGACTTTGAGTGCATATGGGTTAAAAATACAAACTTCAGTTTTTTCTTCTTTAAAATAGTAATACTATTTTATTACTAGAATTGTTTTAAGAATTAAATGGGATAATATTCATAAAAAGACCTAGCCCAGTGCCAAGTAAGGAATATGTGTCTAGGGCTGTGATGTTAGTTCCCATCTCCTTTCTCCTTCCTTCCTCGGGTTTCCTCTGAGACCACTCAGTTTCCTAGGAAGTCTTCACAAGGAATCTAAATCCTTAACAGAACTTTTCTCCGGATACTCACAATAGATTTGTTTAGATGCATTGTCAGTTCTTTTTTGCACTTTTCAGACAATCTTGAAAGATCACAAAGATCTGGCAGTGTCATAGAACTTTTTAAAAATTATGGATCCCTCAGCCTTGGCCCCAGAGATAATGATGAAATAGGTCTGAGAGTTGCCTGGGAATCTTTAGTTTTTAAAGCTATCAATGTGAAATGTTAGTTGCTCAATCATGTCTGACTCTTTGCAGTCCCGTGGACTGAGGCCCTCCAGGGTAATCTGTCTGTGGAGTTCTCCCGGCAAGAATACAGGAGTGGATTGCCATTCCTTTCTCCAGGGGATCTTTCCAACTCAGGGAGGAGTCTGTGCTATTGTGTTGTAGACAAATCAATACGGTAGTAGATTGGACTAGAGAGAAATGGGGAGACTGAGAGGCCAGTTAGTGGTTACCTGGATGAGAAATGATGGAATAATGAGGTAAAAAAAAGGGAGAGAGAATAATGGATGGAATTTTAAATATTTAGTGGGAAAAGTAATAGAACTTGGTGCCTGATGTGATGTAGGAAAAACATTTCTACTGATTTTGCTGTCAAATATCTTTTAATAGTAGCAAAACTGTAGCTCTTGAAATTTAACTTGAACTTACTGGTTTGAGGTAAAGGATGAGAGGAAAATATGTAAAACATGATCATTAATACTATTAAAAATTTTTGTAACAATAACCAAAATCCAACCAGAGAAAATATAAGAGGGACAAAAGTCAAATCTTATTCTTAGCTTTAAAAATTGACTCTGCAAGTACATATGAGAATCATTTAATTTGACAGATGTTTATGTAAAAAAAAAAAAAAAGACTTATAAGGGAGACAATTTGACCCAAGATCAATAATAATAAATAGGACCATAGCAAAGTAAATGCACTCTTTGGCAGCACTTATATAAAAAGGAGTGTGCAGAAGAGGGGAGACAGTAGTTCCCAGAGTGGTGTGTTCATTCCTGAGCTCCACACATTGAAGGGAACTTGTGCAGAGGAGGGTGGTCAGAAAGGTAAGATGACAGAAATCATGTCCCATAAGTAATTGTTGAAGGAATCCAGGTGTTTATCATGATAAAGAGAAAAATAAAGGGAGGGACAACTTGTTCAGTACTCTAGGGCTGTTACATAGAAAAGGCAACAGACTTGTCCTGAGAGGGCGGAAGTAGGATTAATGAGGTAGCAGGTATTTAAATTGAAATAGTAAAGAATATTCTGACAATCATACCTACTGGTAGAATGGACACCTTCTAAGACAGTCTGCTGTGACCAGACATGACACAAGCAATCCCAGGGGCTGGACAAATGTTGATTGACTGAGGATGTTACAGAGGGAATTTATGGATCAGATTTACTGGGACAGATGGTCCCTAAGGTTATTCTCACTTTAATGTTACTCCATGTTGTATGTGAAGTTCTAGTCCCTTAATTTTTTTGATAGCACAATTAAATAGATAATTTGTCTTTATTAATTGATGCCAGCACTAAGAGAAAGCTGCTGTCTTTTGAAATATAGAGATGTTAAGAATAGTACTAGAAGCTTTTGAAGAAAAAGAATTCTATACATATATTCCTGTACCAATTTATTCTTAGGCGATCACTGGGAATAACAATAGTTTGCCAAATTTGAAAAACATATTATACCCTATATGAAAGAGGGTTTATTTTCATATGATTTGAGCATTATTGTTACTTAGAATGCCCTAGCTGAATAAACCTAACTGGCCTCATAAAGTTATAGGACATTAATTTATGTAGCCATGGTCTGAAAGTTAATATTCAGTTCATTCAAGTACTTCCTAATAAACAGTCTTTCCCATATTTCATTCACCCACTTTAGCACTAGAAACATAGCTCTAACTGTTATATTGAAGAACTCATAATCAAATATGGAATCTCTGCTTAGGTTTCAGTTACTGTGACTACACACCTAACCACTCCAAAACTTATTGCTAAAAAGGACAATCATCATTTATTATCTCTCACAGTTTAGTGGATCAAGCATTTGATAGCCTCTCAACTAAGCGATTCTGGCTAGGAGTCCCTCACAAGATTCCTGGGTTTGAGTTCTTCCACAGACTTCCTCACCTGTATATCTGGTACCCAGCCTGGAAATACTTGAATAGCTATTCTGGAACAACTGGGATCCTTCAGGAATTCCCTCTGTCTATGTATAATCTCTTCAGGCAACTCAGGGCTTCAAAAGTATGTGTCTCCAAAGAAAACCGTATGTTATTTTATGAGTAGCACTGGGTGTCATACAGCATCATTTCTACCACATTCCATTGTCCAGGAAGTTACAAATGTCCTCCCAGGCATCCTTGTTCCCCTGATGAACTGTTAGGACCACGTTAGAGGAAGAGTATATGTGTTGATGTCTTCACCTTTGGAAGATGTGCTTTGTCATAGCATTTCCCATAGCACATAAACAGATCACACTCTACACAGAGTCCCTGCTATAATGAAACTATGAGCAATGCTGTTAAAGAACAGAAGTGTAGGGAGATGATCAATAAGGCAGGGTACATTCATATGCCCTGGGCTCTAAAAGGTGAGCCATCACATTTGTTAAGAAATGCTCCAGGCAGAAGCAACAATGGGTGTAAAAGTATGCAAGAGCAAGACGTGAAGTGTTAAACAGTTTGGATTGACAGGATCAGGACTCTGTTGGGGGAATGGTAGGCTACTTGCCAGAAAGGGGAGGAAAGACAATATCCTGAAGGGCCTTGAGTGTCGAGTTTAAAAGTTTGGCACTGGGGAGCAGTGACTGGCTTTAGAGCACAAGCTTATTGAATGATGCTCTTGTGTAATGTCTTCCATCCACATTCTTTCCTGCCTTTGATAGTAAACATATCATCTCTGTTAAAGTTTGCTTCCTAGATTAAACTGAACACAGACTCTAAACCATCAAATCATTTTAGATTTTTTTTTTCCCACCACAAACAACTCTAGGATGGCATGCATTTGAACAAACTCAAAGTGATTTCACTCTTCTAATTTTCAGAGCTTTTGGCTAGATGCAGAGTGAGAAATTCATACCTTTTTCAAGTAGCGTGGGTTCTTTTTTCCTCCAATTCCTCTCATCCATCTGGTTCTCTGGAGGTCTTGGAATCCAGGAAAGTGTTAGTTCACTGTGCTGAAATCCAAAAAAGACTGCTAAACTGTGAAGAGAAAATTTGCATTCCAGAGACGCTGAAAGAGTTAGTCCACCACCGTTTTGCAGCAGCAAAAACATCTGTATTCTCTGTCCTTTTTGTCTTTCACCGTACAGAATGGAAAACCCTGTACTCATTATTTCTGCCATCCTTGCCTACTTAATGTAAACCACTTTTGGCACATTGAGGGTGGAAAGAGGAACCAAAATGTGGAATTATTTTATTTCTACTGTCAGAAAATATTACAGCCAAGATCCAGTTGAAGGGAAGCACGTCACTTCACCGGCTCCCCTTTGTACTCTTCAGGTCACGTTCTTGTCCACGGGGGCCAGAGCCCAGTGTTAGATACACAGACATCCACCGTGCTCAACTCAGAAGGACACTGCATGGTCACAGTCATGATCTTGGCATGTCATCATGGCCTTTCTAAGCTTCGGTGCTGTCTTTTGTCTTCCACTGGCAGAAGTACAATTAGAAGGGCTTGTTTTCAACAGAAGCCAAATCATTGCCAAATCTATTCAACAGATCTCTAGAGAAATGAAGTTAGCTCATGGCCCTCTGGCTGTTCCCTTTGCCACTCCCAAGAGTTAAAGGCTTAAAGTTTTCTTTCTTTTGAAAGAGGAGCAATTTTGGTTCAAACAAGTTTTTCTGTCATCCCCAGAAGTGCAAGGAGAAACCTTCTGTGACCCTAGTTGTTTGGCTCAGACCACTTGTGGCTTGTTATAATTTAGGAAGTAATTGCAATTCATGAAGGCAGGTAGAAAATAAACATCTTGGCAGAGCTGAGTTTCAGGCAGCTCTGAACTGACACGTGAGCAGAATGGTATTGGGAGCATTTCTAGTCTCTGCTTGCAGTTCTTGATTCTAATGGATGATTCATAATGGATTTAATTCTGATCTGAAATGCACAGGTGGGCAGTCATGGCTGTGTATACTTGGAGCTAAAAACATCATCACTTAAAACGCAGTTTTAGTTTACCCCTGGATGGGTCAGTTACCCATGGAAGACAGATACTATAGTAAAAAAAAGTCTTGTCCTACCTACCATATTGTGTAATTAACCTCAGATCATTTATATACTTGGAGAAATTTGTAGCACTGATTTTTCTGAGTGATACGCTCTTGCTGAGATAGAACCAAGGAACCCAACAGTTGGAAGAGACCTTAGATGCTAGGTAGTTGAATGTCAGTTACTTTTTTTCATTCAACAAATACTTAAGTGTCTGTTATGTGTTAAGCACTGCTCCAAAGGCTGTGAATGCAGCTATGTATCAGATTGGTGGGGAGATAAGCACTATGTCAGCAACTGCATGCAGGAGGTGATGCCAGGTAGAGATAAGGAGTATGAAGAAAGTAGCAGGATCATGAGATAGAGTCTGGCTTTGTAAAGGGGGCTGCTTACATACGGTGGTGATGGAAGGCCATCTGAGGATCATGGTAGAATTTCAAGTCTGGCTATGAGAATAGGTGTTATTGGATGACTCTGGAATATTCATTCCCAAACATTAATTTATTGATTTAATAAAATATTTATGTTTCTTCTATGTGCCAGTCATTTTTCAGTGAACTGGGAATGAAACAGTGGACAAGACAAGGAGCCTTGCCTTATTAAAACTTTTGCTCAGCCCTCTAAACAATCACAGAATTTCAAGGGACCAAGAAGTCTATGGAGAAGGCAATGGCACCCCACTCCAGTACTCTTGCCTGGAAACTCCCATGGATGGAGGAGCCTGGTAGGCTGCAGTTCATGGGGTCTGGAAAGTCAGACATGACTGAGCATGTCTTCACTTTCACTTTTCACTTTCATGCATTGGAGAAGGAAATGGCAACCCACTCCAGTGTTCTTGCCTGGAGAATCCCAGGGACGGGGGAGCCTGATGGGCTGCCGTCTGTGGGGTCGCATAGAGTCGGACACGACTGAAGTGACTTAGCAGCAGCAGCAAGAAGTCTATTAACCTAAGTTTCTTATTTTATGGGGCTTCCCTGGTGGCTCAGACAGTAATGAATCCTCCTGCAAGTTCAAGAGACCTGTGTTCCATCTCTGGGTCAGGAAGATCCCCTGGAGAAAGGAATGGCTACCCACTCCAGTGTTATTGCCTGGAGAATCCCATGGACAGAGGAGCCTGGCAGGCTACAGTTCATGGGATGCAAAGAGTCAGATGTGGCTGAGTGACTTTCACCTTCTCTTCTTGTATGGATGAAGGAGTTTAGGCCCAGAGAAACAAATGCTTTGCACATGCATCCTGCCAGTGGCTCAGCTCTGTGGGACTAGAGCATGCCCTTGGCTTTGGGTCTTTTCTCTTTGTTACTGTACCATGCAGGGTTTCCATAAACATCTGTTTTAAACAATTCCAGTTTCAAATAATGCTGGCCTTAGCATTGAGACCCAAAGATAGCTATTTTCCCCATCATGGCCTCCTGTCTACTCTAAATTGAAGATCATAGGATTGAGAATGGTTAAGAGGGTACCTCACAGGCACAAGTATCAAGGGCTTTGTTGAGGACCCTGACAGGTATATCTGTGATAAGCTACATGTTCCATGAAGTTTCTCTGTATACCCTAAATACCAGATAATCGGTCCATCACTTATCAGGTGTTCCAGGTATATAAAAATATAATAATAAAAATATCTGTTGAAAAAAAACAAGAATGAGAGAAAAAAACATATTGTATTTTCTCAAACTCAGTATACCAGTATACATAGGATTGTGGATGTCTGTGTATGCAGATCATATTTTCTTCTCTTCAGTAATAAGAGTAATATATATTAGCCTCTCAGCTGACTAAAAAGAACTAATAATTAGAGTCTATCCTCATATGAAACAGTAATTTTGCCCAGAAAAAATAACTTTATAAAAATATTTTTACATCTGTTTACATTCTTAAAAGTGCATCTTACATCTCTTATCTCATTTAATTATCACAATTCTGAGAGGTAGACAGGACAAGTAATTATATCTCCTTCTATAGATGAGAAAATTGATACTCAGATTACGGAATTTTGTCCAAGATACTGTGCAGTTCTAGCTACTCTGGAAAGCATCTGCCTCAGTAAAACTGATCTGATTGTCTATTAATAACCTCTGTTTACAAGTTGCAAATGCCAGGCATTATAAAAGCTGGACCTAAGACACCGTGGCTCCCCAGGTGGCTCAGTGATAAAGAATCCACCTGCCAAGACAGGAGACACAGGAGACACAGGTTCAATCTCTGGGTTAGGAAGAGTCCCTGGAGGAGGAAAGAGCAACTCACTCCAGTATTTTTGCCTGGAAAAATCCCTTGGCCAGAGAAGCCTGGCAGGCTACAGCCCATGGGATAACAAAGAGCTGGACACAACTGAGCATGCACGCATATGCAAGACATCATGCCATGTTGCTGAGTTTAGGATTAGCTCCTCTGAGTTATTGGCCAGAGAACGTCTATTACAAACCAAGCGTGAGACAATCTTGTTTTCACAGTTGCAATAGACTCAACCTAATGATTTTCCATTGGTAATGTGAATAATCGTCAATAACTAATCAGCAAGAGTTGTCATATTCTTGTCATTAACAAGGGCCAGAATACCAAAGAGAGGATTTGGTGCTCCAAGAATCACCTAGTGTGGAGTTTGGAAAGAATACTGTATAGAAACCAAGGCAATTGGGTCCTGACCTTAGCTCTTTAACTAGTTTTCATTAGGCAACCAACTTCCCAGAATACAGTGTCCTAGGATATAAAGGGAGCAAGTTGGACAGGATGATTTTAATAAGTTTTTCAGGCTGAAGCAAACTGTATTTGTAAAAGGCTATAGCATATCAGTTTGCTAAAGATTGATATTTGCATTCAATGTAATTGCCTTTATATGGAACTACATATTAATAACAACATATAGGAAAAATCTGTTAACTGGAGGACAGTGTAAAGTAGCAGAATGAACAACTTTGTCTTTGGACTTTAAAGATAGAGGTTCAAATCTGACCACGTTTATAGTCATTTGATATATAACAGGAAAAAGAATTCCACCATTCTACTGACTCTGATGGATTATTGCGGAGATTGAATGAGGCCCTGGTTGTGTAGTTACTAAACATTAAAAGCTCTACCAAAGCAAGATGTCAGTTTTTATTTTGAGAGTATAAAATGATACAAATTACTTTTATGAAGAACTAAGGTATTTCCAGGTTTGGGATATAAAAATTGTACATAAAAATGAAAATAGCTCTTCCACAAAATTCTCGTGGATGTAGCAAAGAATCTTAGAAATCCAAGAGCCCATTTTATATTATTATGTTATCCAGTTGTCCTAGAGTATCATACACAGAATTCCTTCAATAATCCATTTGTTTTAGTAAAGATATAAAATATAAGAGATTGATGGTGATGCAAAAATTAGAAATGTAGTATTTACATATAATAGTTTAATTAAATGATCAAAGAATGTCAGATTAATTAAATGTATGATCTAGTCCCCTAAAATTGATAAGAATTAAACACAACTAGCATTTATTATACAACCAGGCTCTGGGTCTTATTTTCATATATATGACCTCATTTAGTTCTTACAGAACTTCAGTGTAAATGTTTTCATTCTTGTATAGTAGATGAGGAAACGGAAGGCCAAAGAGGTCAAGAAAATTGCATAGAAAATTCAAGAAACCCAGGTTTCTTGAACCTACCAATAATTTTCTTACCCCATATAGCAGACTCTTCTCTGATTCCAGAGTTAACAAGTCCCAACAGACTGTACCTTGATGATGTTGTAAAGGCAATTCTATCATCTATCTGACTTAGCTTAGAAGGAAAGGAATTCCACTCTTTCCTCCTGTCACAATACTCTCAATGGAGTACTGTGATCTTTTAATTTTGCTCCTGGCATAAAGGTCTAAGATGCTCATGAGTCCCAGCTCCCCCATCATATTTCTCAAGGGTTAGGAGACGTTCAAGATAAGTGTTTTTGTTTTGAAAGAACCGTGTTACATAAAGACTATACATTTTAAGGTAAAATAGTACCTCTCTGGGCCTGAAGGTAGAGACAGGCTAAATGCCCTTTAATGGAGTGTCTTTTTTTAATTCACTAAAGCTCAGATTGTAATCCTAACCCCAGTGCTTCAGAATAAACACCAGGGCATTTATTTACTTTGTGAAGAATGTGATTTGTGGCTTATGGTAAAATTGAATAAAATGATCTAATTGTCTGTTTTTGTTCTTTCTGTTGGCTTTTTCCCTTGTGGTTTTAAGACACGTTTCTTAGTTTTAAATTCAATTTATTTAGTCCAAATAAAACAGAAAATCTTATAAAAATTGTTTCCTCTAAATGCTGTTAGTAGTCACATGTTTTGTTTGCGTTAGTTTAACACATAGACACTCATCTCTAGCCATGTCGAGTTCCCTTTACCAATGCTGCCCAATGCGCTCATTTTGTTACAATACTCTTCTTGTGGAATGAATTTTGTCTCAGAGTAGGCATATCTGGGACTTACATAATGAAGACTTTTGTTTTAGCACAACATTAATTCCAAAAACTGTTATGATGTGTTTTTTTCCAAGAGCCACTCAAGTCCCACCTACAATAGATTCCCAGAACCATACATCACCACCCATTGCCTGCTCCCTCACCATTCATAAGTAATTACTCTCTTCTGTGTTCCCATCACATATTACTCATTCCTCTGTAATAGCAATTTGTTGTGCCCTTTACCTCCAGTCAGTTATTTATAGAAGTGTCTCCCTCACCCCCCACAGTGGAAACTTCTGAGAGTAGGGATGGTCTCTTTGTCTGTTCTCTCTTCAACTGTACCTGCCAGGATGTTTTGTCCTACTCTTGAGACTTTCTGTAATGCTAAATTAAGGGGGCAGACAGCTCTGCTCATCAGAAAATCACGTGAAAAGTTTCTTTAAAAGAGATTTATAAGAAAGTACATGTTACGTAGGCATGGGATACAAAGAGTTATGCTCAAAAAGATGAACCAAAGTGACAAAAATAAGAATGCTGAGGTTCTTTAACTGAATTTTCAGTGACATGTTTCATAGCTGTCATTTTGTGTGTGGAGGTAATGACATCAAAAGAAAATACATCTTAAGGAATTGATGCAGTTTGCTAAATTGACTCAAAATTTTTCCTGTTTTGGAAAAATTAGAATTCTCATCTATCAAGTAAGAATTTTTATTCTAATTGAAAAATCACAGTCATAGGGTAACCGTTGTTATTTTCAGTCTTTTCGAAACATGTATTAGATATAAACACAGTAGATATTTAGGTTAAGATACAGATATAGGTGAAGGATATTTGGAAAATGCAAGAGAACTTTCAATGAGTAATGCATGCTTTCCTGGGAGGCAGAGCTGTTTGATGGTTATATACTGTGGGCTTATTTGAAAAACTAACGAGATAAAATGATGTCTTCATCTGTGAAGGAAACCAAAAAGTACTGTCATTATTTGGGAAGCCTTGATTACCAGAATCAAGAATAAGTCTTTATTCCCAAATTAAGGTAGATAATACAGTTATTTGAATTTAAATAATGTCAGTGGCATTCCAGTGAAGCTTGCTGAGTCATAGCCATGTTCTCTTCTTACTGTACCACATTGCTCTTCTGTTGGGAATACCTACACTTAGGTTATGCTTTCCAGTCTTTTTTACATCATGATTCACATGAAAAGTGATGGCCTTCATTGAGCACACTGGAGGGAGTAGATGAGGCTTCTCCTGGCCCAAGGTAACTACCGTTCAGGGACTATGGAACCTTTGGCCCCTTCTGCCCCTTCCAAGCATGGGCCACCTGGGCCCCATTGGAGGCGCTGTGTATTAGCCTGCCAGTTGAGAAGCTTTGGACTAGAGAGTTGTTTTGCATGATTAAATAGATTGTGTTTCATTTTTGTCAAGTATCGAGAGTTTGCTTATTCATGATGAAACTAATATTTATGGAGCATCAGTTTTAGGCAAGGATACTGTTGTAGATGCTAGGGATCTTACAATGAGTTTTCTGGCTTACCCTGTGCAAGCCAATGAAATTGACAGTAGATGAACTGTCTTAAGATCTCAACGTGTTTCCTGTCTTTGTTTTATACGCATGTAGCTTGCACGTCTGGAGAAGGCAATGGCACCCCACTCCAGTACTCTTGCCTGGAAAATCCCATGGATGGGGGAGCCTGGTGGGCTTCAGTCCATGGAGTCACTGAGAGTCAGACATGATTGAGCGACTTCACTTTCACTTTTCACTTTCATGCATTGGAGAAGGAAATGGCAACCCACTCCAGTATTCTTGCCTGGAGAATCCCAGGAATGGCGGAGCCTAGTGGGTTGCCGTCTATGGGGTCACACAGAGTTCGACACGACTGAAGTGACTTAGCAGCAGCAGCAGCTTGCAGATCGTCTGCCTTTTATTTGCAATGTAGAGTATGTCAACTGAAATGTGGAATAGGCATGCTGTGATGTAGCAGTGGGGTTATCCACTGGATGGAGAATTAGACCTATCCTCTAATTACATATCTTCCACTAGTTGTTTTCCCTTGCTGCCCTTTAGTCTCCTGAATCTGGTAGTTGGGACCAGACGGATGGGTTTTAACCTGTACTGCATGCACCACCCCCCAACAGGCTTCATCCTCTCCTCTCTCCATCCAGAAGTGATTTTAGACTCCTTTGGATGTGCTTCCTTAATAAATTGCTTCCCTGAACAAAGGATTGGGGAAAAGAGGACAAGTGAGGGGAGTTGAAAACTCCAGGACCACAATAATCTCTAAAGACTTTTAAAAGTCTCATATTTTCTAGCTCTCCTCATTTCTTTCTTTTTATTCTTAGCTCAGCAAGACCAAAACTGTATCTAGAACATGAGATGTCACCCTTCTCTTTCCAAGAGTCTTTTCTGTTCCAGTATTGCTTTGGTACCTAAAAAAAAAAACAATAAAGACTGAATATAAGATCACATTTTAATTTTATGAAATGAAAATTTTAACATTTCTAAATGGCAGTACTTTATAGTCTTCCAAATCTTCAAATACTTATGCCTCTTGATTTAATCTGCAACAGGGAACACACATACACCTAAGGAATATATAAATTTTAGAAATACTCTTTTCTTCATCATTTTAACTAATAGTCAGTGCTTGTGTTACCTGTATCCTTCATTTATATTCAGATGATTCTTCCAGCTCTTCTGCCCGTGAATTAGAGAATTTATTTATAATTATCCAAGGATAGAAAAGATACAACCAGATTGTCTCTCTCATTTAAAAACAGTTGCATTGGGGAGTTTTGTGTACAGTATTTATTGACGATTTTATTTGTATTTTCACTTTTTGCTTTTAATCACAATTGTATTGCCATCACTTCAAAAAAGTTTATAAGCTGTGCCTTTTAGCAGTTAAATAATTTCTTATTTTTTTCTGCTACTCTAACATCTTCTCTCATTAATGATACTTTCATTTGAGTAACTGCTTAAAATATTTTCAAAAATTCCTTAAAAATCTTCAAACAAGCCTAGGATTATTTTTTTGGCTCTGCTGGTCTTCTTTGCTATGCAGGCTTTTCTCTAGTTGGGGAGACCTGGAGCTACTCTCTAGCTGTCATGCTCGGGCTTCTCATTGTGGTGGCTTCTCTTGTTTCATAGCATGGGCTCCAGAGCACAGGCCCGTTAGTTGTGGCTCACGGGTTTGTTGCTCCAAGGCATGTGGGATCTTCTCAGGTCAGGGATCGGATCCATGTCTCCTGCATTGACAGGCAAATTCTTTCACTGAGCCACCTGGGAAGCCTCCTTTTACACCTGGTTCCCTCTTGCCTAATGTGTATTATGGACCATGCAGGCCCTGGGCAAAGATGTTTAATGTTATGGATACTGTAGTGCACTGCCCAGATCCCCTGTTTAACCTGAAGTGAAGGGAACACCCTCATCCCAACATCATTCTTCCTCCTTGCAAGCAGCCTGTATCCATTGGATGGCAGATGTAAGGGTATAAACGTCCTATCCCCTAGCTTCAGGGAAAGACAATTTTGCACAGTTATCTTAACTCCAGAGTTCTCCATGAAACCATCAGAAACCTTTATTATAACTGCATCATAGTTCAATTCCTCCCTCTCTCCAGAGGCTGCCTGTTCTTTCCCATAGGTATGAGCTCAAAGACACTCTTCAATAACTTCTTTTGTGTAAATCTCTGTTTCAGAAACTGTTTCCTAGGAAACTCAACCTATGACTATGGCTCCCTACCAGGAGAGCGGGGTGGCCACTGTTTGGTCATGGAGGTTGACATAAACCTTTAAATCAAGGACATTATTATATTCAGTGTCATAGAAGAAGCATAATACAATCCAATAGGAGTAAAAGTGACTTCTTTTTCTTGGAGTATAACAAAGGGAGAATTAGGAAAGATTTTGCAGAAGAGGTAACATTGGAGCTTAACTTTGGAGAATGAGTAAGTATTCTCTAGACAAGGAAGAATGTGAGTAGTCTGGGCTTGTAAAAAAACACAGCTATTAAAGATGTGGCAGGGAGCTCAGTGTGGCAGCTAGCAGGTGGGGCCCATGGGAAAGAGCAGTAGAGATAGGTCATGAGGCCCTCTACTCATTTTTAAGGGCCTTAGGCTGGAGTGTTCTCTTCCTTCCTAACTCCTATCTGTCAAACTCAGTGCCCCTGCTTCACAGACAAGATGCAATTTGAGTAGATACTGAGACACCCATCTTCTGCTTGTTTGCTTGAAGACTTGTTATTTCTTTTTATCTTTTATTAAATACAATTTAATTTATTAACCATTTCATTTTATGGGCTTCCCTAGTGGTTCAGATGATAATCGGCTGGCAATGCAGGAGACCCCAGGTTTGATCCCTGGGTTGAGACGATCCCCTGAAAAAGAGAATGACTACCCACTCCAGTATTCTTGCCTGGAAAATTCTATGGACTGAAGAGCCTGACGGGCTACAGTCTATGAGGTGACAAAGAGTCGGGCATGACTGACCAACAAACATTTCATTTTAACCTAATTTAGAAAAATTTCATATTTCTATAAAATGTGTATCTTTTAGTCTGACTTTAAAATAACCTTCTATAAGAAGACACAAAGATCTTCTTTTGTCATGCTTAAAATTCTACCTTTAGTAACTTCTGGAATTCCAAGTGGTAAGGTAAAGTAAAGGTTAGAGAGTCCAGGTTTCTGACACACGAACCCTTGTTTCAAGCCTCGGATGAAGGGTCATTCAGTTGTTGTTAGTATATCTCTAGTAATGGAAATATTGACCTATACCTGTATTTGTTAATACTGATATATCAGGGCTTCTCTGGTGGCCCAGATGGTAAAGAATCTGCCTGTAATGCGAGAGGGCTGGATTTGATTTCTGGGTTGGAAAGATCCCCTGGAGGAGGGCATGGCAACCTACTCCAGTATTCTTGCCTGGATAATCACCATGGACAGAGGAGCCTGGTGGGCTACAGTCCATGGAGTTGCCAAGAATCAGACATGACTGAGTGACTATACTGATATATCACAGACTAATAAAACTGCAGAGCTGAAATTAGTCACTGTTTTGCAGATAAGAAAACCAAGGTCTAGGGAGGAAAAATCATTTATCTAAGGTCATACAGTAGATGTTGACAAATCCAGAGGGACAATTCATCTTCTTCATCCAGCAACTTTGTTTCTCTGTGACCACAGAATTAACTCACCAGATCCCTATCTGAATTATTGGGAGTCAGGAACCTGGGGTACCAGCCCATCCTCTACTCCTAATTGTTTCCATGACTCAGGTCCCAGCTGTGTCAGTCTTCCAGGTCTGTTTTCTGACCTGTGCAATCAGAGGCCTGGACTAGAGGAACTCCCAGAGTCCTCCTCCCATTTATACAGTCTAGCCTTTCTCTAAGAGAAGATACGTCTAAAGGTCCTAGTGGACCAGTTGGAGACTGAGAGATAAATACAGTAAAGGGAACTGGCTCAAGAAGGTTCGTATGTCCTCAACCATTTGCCAATCCAAGCTTCTAGTCAGATACATTCTTGGAGCTTTTATTTTGTGATTTGGGGGCATTTTACTGCAGTCTCACTTTAGGAATATTTTACACTTTCTTTTGTAGCAGAAATGTTCTGATTACCTGCCCTTTAAACTTGGGCCATAAAGTCTTTCCTTAGAAACTGACTCAACTTTATATGTTGCTGCTGGTTTTGAATAAATAGGCTGAATCTTGCAGCCAAGCCTCAATGCAAACAAAAACATTTTCTGGTCAAGCATTTTCTGGTTTGTTCAACTCCATTACAGGGTTGGCTTTAAAAAAGAAAAAGTTAAAACCCACAGAAGAGCAAAACACAAACCCTGGGAAGACAGTTTCCAGCCACATTAACTCAGATCACCAGGGTAGAAAAGAACCAGGGCCTTCATTGTCCAGACCATCATCATCTCCAGACTCTCATCTTATGTTCTTCTGCTATTTTAATTTCACCACTTCAAAATGGGGGGAAAATAGGTTAATAGTTTCCATGAGTTTAGACTGTGACCAGAGGCATACTAAGCAATTTCAGAATCTCCAGCAACCACAGCTTGGAGAAGAGAATGGTGGTGGATTTGCCGTCCTCTGGATTCCAGAGTTTAGGGGACTCGGGCCAGCACTGTGATGCCAGAGTGGGATGTAAACAATATTCCTTGCTTCATTCTTTTAGCATATGTTCATCCTAGGATTCTTTTTATTCCAGGTAGTATGCTGGGTGAAAAAGTGAAAGTGTTAGTTGCTCAGTCATGCCTGACTCTTTGCGATCCCATGAACTGTAGTCCGCCAGGCTTCTCTGTCCATGGAATTCTCCAGGCAAAAATACTGGAGTGGGTTGCCATTTCCTTCTCCAGGGGATCTTCCCAACTCAGGGATTGAACCTGGGTCTCCTGCATTGCAGGCAGATTTTTTGCCATCTGAGCCACCAGGGAAAAAGCATGGGACAAACATTCTTAAGACATAATCCCTGCCCTTAAAGAATCACAGTATAGTATAGGAAATACCCATATGTGCAAATAATTGTAATACAGTGAATACTGTAAGTGATATAAGCAACATGAATTACGTGCTTAGGAAAGGGAGAGAAAAAAACAGTTTATTCCAAAAAATAAAATAAAATAAAAATTAAAAAAAAAAAAAAAAAACAGTTTATTCCAACTGAAGTTACTGAGGAAGGCTTGCCTGGGGAGATGCCTTCTGGTCCATACCTTGAGAGGTCAAAACAGCAAATTGTGATTCCTTCTAGGCATGACAATGCTCAGAAGTATGGAAGTTTCTCATTGGTTTGAGCAGGAGTAGCAGTCTGAAACATTAGGGAAATCTGAGCCTAAAACAGGAGATTGCCCGTCAGGTGAGGAACTACTTCTTTTCACAGTGAGGAGCCATAGACGTTTTTCTGGCAGGAAAGCTACTTAATCACATCTGTATTTTAGAAAGGAAACTGAAAGTCAGTATGAGGACAGGCAAGTGTTACAGGAGGAGAGATGGAAACCAGAAGCCCGTCAGGCACTGTCCCTCTACTTGTCACCAGCACATGGTTACCTGCCAACAGATGTGCCTTGCCTCATGCCCATTTAAAAGTTCCAGTGGTAAGAGGGAAATATTTCTTCTCCATTTCCACATCCCTTCCAGTTTTGCAGTTTTCTAATCAGATCCCTATCCCAGGTTTATTCTAGATTGTAAACTCATGGAGTCAGTCCAAACATCTCAGTTAGAATATGCATATTACATGTGAAACTCTGTTGTCTGGTAAGAAAGCATACAATTCTAGGCAAGGATGGAAAGTTAACAACTAATTTTATCAATCTTTCTGAGTCCTGACTCAATAAATGATATCCATTTTAAAAGGGTAGGAGGATTTATTTTTAAAGCTGAATATATTTTTAAAGCCAAATAAATTTGACTTTCTTATTTCATTTCTCAAAAGAGAAACCCTCTAGGTTCAACAAACCCTCTAGACTCAAAACCTTCTAGGTTCAACATTTCTATCAAGAGTTCACAACACTAAATATGGAGATGGTGTTTGAATCAAGGGTTTAAATGATCAAAACATCATTGATTTTACTGACCTCTCATTGGGTTCTATAACCAGCATGCTGTCTGCGAGTCTGGGTCATCAGAGAGACCACTCTAAAACGTTAAGGTTCTGAGTGGTCCTGGTAAGATTTTGATGATTAATCAAGTTTTAGAAGTAATAGAGAAGTATTCTTCCAGTGGAGAACCCAGATTGTGTAGTTCAGAGGTCAGCCAACTATATGCTAAGTCACTTCAGTCGTGTCTGACTGTTTGCAACCCTATGGACTGCAGCCTGCCAGGCTCCTCTGTCCATGGGATTCTCAGGTGAGAATACTAGAGTGGGTTGCCCTCCTCCAGGGGATCTTCCCAATCCAAGGATTGAACCTGCACCTCTTAGGTCTCTTTCATTGGCAGTCGGGTTCTTTACCAGTAGCGCCACTTGGGAAGCTCAACTATAGCCATGGCCAAATCCAGCTTGCTTTTGTAAGTAAGGTTTTATTAGAACACAGTCATGATCATTTACTTACACATTGTCTGTGGCTGCCTTCCTGCCACAACAGCAAAATTGAGTTGTTGTACAAAGCCAGAGGGCTTCCCTTGTGGCTCAGTGGTATAGAATCCTTCTGCCAGTGCAGGAGACACAGGTTCAATCCTCGAGCCAGGAAGATCCCGTGGAGGAGGGTGTGGCAACCCACACCAGTGTTCTTGCCTGGGAAATCCCATGGACAGAGGAACTTGGAGAGCTACAGTCCATAGGATCTTAATGAGTTGGACAGACTTTAGTGACTAATACACAAAACACATCTGCATGGCCTTAGAAGAGCTACTTGATCCATCTGTTTCATGCTCTCTCTGTAATAAACACTCTGCCTTTCTCCAAATACTATGTGAAAGCACATGAGCCCATATGTTCTGGAACACTGCTTGTCATGCTCTAAGTTACTATATAAGTGGAGCTCCTTACATCCCAGCTTAACATTGGCATTTTTTCTTTTCCTCCCTAGAATACCCTGGAGCAATGCAGCGTTTGCTCCAAGCCCATCATGGAGCGGATTCTCCGAGCCACAGGGAAGGCTTATCATCCTCACTGCTTTACCTGTGTGATGTGCCACCGCAGCCTGGATGGGATCCCATTCACCGTGGATGCTGGTGGCCTCATCCACTGCATTGAGGACTTCCACAAGTAGGCGATCTACTCTCCCTTCTGCTGCCTGATGGTCCTCTTGGGGTCTGGTCTTACTGCCTGGCTTATGGTCTACTCTTCTCTCTCCAAGCTATAGAATCTCCGGATTTGGTGGGACCTTAGAAAGAAGTTATTTATTCCCTCCTCCAATGCAGAAAGTGATATCAAGTAATCCGTGTGGTCCTCCAGTGTGGCCTCTGCTTCAAAGCTTCCCTTGGGCTTATCCATCACATGTTTGTGTCACCTTAATTGTAAGAAAGTTGAGTCAGCCACAGAACATATTACTGACGAGCCAGGATCACAGAGTAGCTCTCCCTGGCCTAAACGTGAACAAGCTGTGAGCCAGTGGACAAATTGCCCAGTTTTCTCTGAGCTCTTCAGTTTGTTCAGTTAGACCAGACCAGTTTCCCATCCAAGACAGCCTAGGGTTCTCTCTAGAGCCATGTCTTTTCCACTCTGCACATAGGAAGTTATAGGGGGAGAACATTTGAATTATTGAGAGAACAAGTCAGCCCCTCTTGCTAAAGAAAGCCTCTTGCATATTTGGAGGTGGTTTTATGCCATTATCAACATATGCATACCCTCCCCTAAGCTCTTAGCCCAGGTCCTCTTCCTCAGGATATTTTCTAATCTTTTGAGAACAATTAGAAAGTAGAACCTCAAGATCAAGACTAGAAAAATATATGCCCACTTCCTCACTTCTCTCCTTTGTAGAGTCCTCTTTTATGATAGCCGTAGTGGTCATGAAAATTGTATAGCTTTGTATTTTGCTTATTCTTATTTGACCAATTTGTTGGTTGATCACATTTGTTGCATATTCCCAGGAACGGTATGACAGCTTTAGGTGGGGTTTATAAATGGCAGACACGGAAGTTTTGTCCAGCAAACACAAGAATCATCTGAGGCTTGCACAGAGATGAATCTGTATGGCTTGCCAGTTTGGGTTCTATTGCCCTCCAAATATACAGTCTTGTGGGTTAATTTTCATTGCTCTATTGTCAACAACCAGGAGGTACTTGCCGCAAGCAGCCTGGGGACCTGAGATTCATATTTTGAAAAAAGAATTTTCTGACCACTTTCCAAGTAGCAGAGAAAGTGAAAACCTCACCAAAAGATGTGAGGCTGAATGAATTAAAAAAAAATAATAATAATCCAGAGGCAGGAATTCTCAACCTGAATTAGACAAGGAAGGGCTGGCTCACTTTGAAAGGGCAGTCACAGCATAAATTGTACTTCATGTTATTGATATTTTTAGCTTCTAATTACACATAAAAAAAAAAAAACTTGCATCTATTTAAGGGAAGTGAAAAGATACCAGTGGGAAGTGTATTTCTGTCACTGTTTCTCTCCTTTCTTAGATTTACTCTAATCCAAGAAAGACTGATAGATATAATCAGAGCACACATGTTTCTGTTGCTGGAAAAGACTGATATGTTACACCCCTCAATTAAAACAGGAAGTCAATTCTGACAAATGTAGGTTTATATCTATGCCATTTATCTTTCATTTCGAGGAGTGGGGAGCATAATTAGAGACTTGTGACTGGTGACGTGTGTTTGGGTCTGAACACTCCAGGAAGGCACACTTGAGCAATTAAAAGGGATAAAGAATCCAAAACCCCCAATGGTCCCTACCATCGCTAATTCAATGGGAAGTTAAAATGCAAACTATTCAAAATAATGTTGTCTCCATGATCGGCAGGTATGCAGGGGGAGAAGCTTTTTGCTCTTTTCCCCATTTCCAAAAAGAAAAATAAAAGATATATTTTAAAGGACTCTGTTTCTGGTTCTTGAAAGACTGGAACAGAAAGCAGCTATAAGTCCAACCCAGGGTAGACATTGCATGGCTAAGGCAAGTGGGTTACAGAGAGGAGATGCAGCTGCCTTCTGCAGATACTTGGTCATTCTGAACAGATCTCCCATTTGTGAGCTTCTAGGAAATGCCTCACTCCAGTACTCTTGCCTGGAAAATCCCATGGATGGAGGACCCTGGTGGGCTGCAGTCCATGGGGTCGCGAAGAGTCGGACACGACTGAGCGACTTCACTTTGATTTTCACTTTCACGCATTAGAGAAGGAAATGGCAACCCACTCCAGTGTTCTTGCCTGGAGAATCCCAGGGACGGGGGAGCCTCATGGGCTGCCGTCTATGGGGTCAAACAGAGTCGGACACGACTGAAGTGACTTAGCAGCAGCAGCAGCAGGAAATGCTTTTCCATTTCAATTCAACCACATCTATGAAGAGCCCTCTATGTGCCTATCACTGTGCTAAGTGCTAAAGGAAAGAAATTGCATAAGTAGAAATTCGTAGAGAGAAGCCCAGATCAGCAAGGAGTTTGACAGGAGGAAGGAAGAGAAGAAGTGCAGGTAATGTGTGAGATCAGGCAAAAAAGACTATGAAAGTGATGAGGTGAGGCACAGGCAAGGGTTTGAGCTGTCAAGGCCAGAAGAGATTACTGGGGCCTGAGTGGGCTTCTGGAAGCAGAGTGTTTTAAATGGGAAATGCAGCTTACTGAGCGAAGGAACAGCTCAGGCATTAAAGCAGGGCACAGAGTGAAGAATGGCTTCTCTGCACTCAAGGAAGCTCTGTTTGGCTGTAGCCAGAGCAGCCTGGGAGAAGAAGCTGAGATGCAGGAGGCCCAGGAGAAGGGGTTTATCTCCCCTGCCTAGAATCCTGTCCTTTACACTGGTGCTTCCCAAACTTGAGCGTGCTTACAGTCACAGATCTCGTTAAACTGCAAAGTTTAGTTCCGGAGATCTGGAGTGGGGGCCTAAGATTCTGCATTTCTGACCAGCTCCCAGGTGGTCTTCGACTGCACTCTGAGTAACAAGCTTCTGAAATGCTATTTTTAAAGCCTTGCTAATGGGCCATCCCCTCCATAACCACCTTCAGTCGGCGTTGGCCCAAATCCCCCATCCTGTTAGGCAGAAACTCTTTCCCATGTGTCATTTCAGATGACTGCTCAAACTAGTTTCCTGGCAGACTGCCTGTATCCCACCCTCACCCCCAATACACACCCATACACAGCACACACACACAAACACACACAGACTTACTTTCCCATTTCACCTAAATGGCCATCTTTCAAGGCCCAACCCAATTATCATCTAGTGAAAATTCCATGGACAGAGAAGCCTAGCAGGCTACAGTCAATGGGGTTGCAAAGAGTCAGACATGGCTGAGCACAGCACACACAAAGAAGCTTCCTCTGATCTCAAACTCTCCCTAGCTCCATGTTTGAATTTAGATCTCTTTCTCTATGTTTTATAGTTTTGTAAATCCACTATAGATAGCACTTAACATAGCTGATTAGTGATTAAAAAAATGCACATGCACAATTTTACAGTAACCCCTTTAAATCATTTTTGCAGTATGATAGGATATGCATGGGATTCCCTGGTGGCTCAGACGGTAAAGTGTCTGCCCACAACGCAGGAGACCCAAGTTCGATCCCTAGGTTGGGAAGATCCCCTGGAGAAGGAAATGACAACCCACTCAAGTACACATATATGTTAACAGAACAAATACAGAAATATATAGAGGTCCCTCACCAGTCTGACTGCTGGAGTCTTAGTTTATTTCTGTATTCCCAGTTCCAAGACAGTGGGCTCAGAAAAGCAGATTTATTTAAATCACTCTTTCATTGTGTTGAGCTTTTATTCCACTGTCTGATCTTTCTGATCAGGGATGTTACATGCATCTATTTGTTTAATCAGCATCCATTTGTGGATTGCTAGAAATGTGCCAGGACCCAGTAAATAAGAGACCGTCCTTCTCTGAGCTTTGGCTCCGATGGCTGTATAGCAGAAATGATTAAAAAAAAAAAAAAAAAGTATTTCTTCATGTTTTCTATCAGTAAAAAAAATAAGATCAAGTATATAGAGTTCTTAACAAGACTTGGCATACAATAAGTACACAATAAATGGTAGCTATTTTAACCATCAGAAGTGTTTTTTATCAAATTAATTTTATTATTATTGTCTGCTTAGTGAGCCAAGTTTTTAAATAGACCACCTGGGAGTTTTCAGAGTCCTTAAAATGCTGTCCAGGGAACACCATGGGGACTGTGGAAGCCACTTCCAGTCTCTACCCTTTACCTTTTCCCATCTAATGAGGCTAGTTGGTAAGAAAGAATCATTACTCAGCAAGAATACTGTTCATACCTTTCCAAAGAGGAAAGACCTTGAGGTTGAACATAAAGGCCTAAGCAATATCTTTTTATGCAGAATATAGCAAATACTTCATTCCATTAAATACTGTCTGACTTTCTATCTTCAGCACCAGTCACAATAGTTATTTCTAGAAACTCAGAAATAAAGCAAACCTTGTTCTTTGGAAGCTCACAGTTTTGAGGTCTCCAAAGATATCCAAATAATTACTACTAAAATAGGCAAACTCAATGAAAGATATTTTATCCTCAAGGAGTAAGTAATCCTATTTGAGGACATTGGGGAAGGCTCACAGATACAGTGATAGGCTAGACACACTTCTGACCTCAAAGTTTATGGTCCCAGTAGGTTTGGGGAAAGGAGATTTTACAGCTGATTCCAGAAGCCTGCTTATTTCACTACTGATGACCCAGATTCAAAAATAATCAGGTAGTCCAAAGCAGTTTTTTTTTGCCACTGAGTATTAACTTCTTGCATAAAATGCCAATTATAACAACTCTGATTACTCCTGCAGTTGTACCATGATCCTTTTAATTTTTCTTTCATAGCAATCAATTGATCTGCTGCTTAATTCATATTTATTTAGATTGCAGCCATACAGATGCCTTTTGGGTGCTGCCAGGCAAATTAATATGTACATATAGAGTATAATGTATGTAAAAATGCTTTGACAACCATAAAGTGCTCTGCAAAGTGTTAGATTACTATCATTATTTCTTTTTAAGTCTCTCTACAAATAGATAAAATTTAACATCATTAATCTTAAAAGCGTTACCATGAAAAAACTGAGTTGCACGGTCTTTCTTTCTTTTTCAATCTTTTCAGTTATCTGTGTCCATTGCAAATCATGTCTGATTTCACACTTTCATAAATGGCACACCTAATTTCTAGAAGATACAAATGGATGCATGGCCTGTATTTGCAGCCTATTGATCTGTTATAAGAAAAAAAAAATGTTATGCCCATTAGCCATATAAGGAATATTAAGAGTTAGGGAATATTAAAAGTTACTGCTACTGCTAAGCCACTTCAGTCGTGTCCGACTCTGTGCGACCCCATAGACAGCAGCCCACCAGGCTCCGCCATCCCTGGGATTCTCCAGGCAAGAATAGTGGAGTGGGTTGCCATTTCCTTCCCCAATGCATGAAAGTGAAAAGTGAAAGTGAAGTCACTCAGTCGTGTCCGACTCTTAGCGACCCCATGGACTGCAGCCCACCAGGCTCCTCCATCCATGGGATTTTCCAGGCAAGAGTACTGGAGTGGGTGCCATTGCCTTCTCCTATTAAAAGTTAGGATATATTAAAATTTCTCACCAATAGTTGACCTCAAAATCATGTGTATGTATATCAATATATATACACATACATACATATATGGGGCTTCCCTCATGGCTCAGCTCATAAAGAATCTGCCTGCAATGTGGGAGACCTGGGTTCGATCCCTGGGTTGTGAAGATCCCTGCAGAAGGGAAAGGCAGGCTACCCACTCCAGTATTCTGGCCTGAAGAATTCCATGGACTGTATAGTCCTCAGAGTCATAAAGAGTCGGACACAAGTGAATGACTTTCACTTTCACACACTTATGTATGTATATATATATATACATATATGTGTATATATATACATACACACAATTCTAAGAAAAACGCTCTAATAATTTGGAGTGAGGCAAACTTACCACCCTCAGGAAATTTGGGTAGAGCCCAGTAAGCACATACAAGGTCTAGAAGCAAAAGTCAGAAACAAGTAGGAGCTGCCAAGACCTTCATTCTTCCCTCTGCTTGATCCAGCCCAGGATTTGTATTTGCAATCTTTCCACAGGTGAATGCCATGCCACACGCTGAGTGGCCTGTGTGAATTGCATCGGGCCACTCAGTGTGTGTTATGCAGACGCAGTTCACACACTCATCTCCCACTTCCCCAAATATCACAATATTTATGATTTAGAAGAACCTTAACAGTCATTGAATATAAATCCCCTATTTTAGCTAAGGAAGGAGACCCAGGGAAGGAAGGTGACTTGCTCAAGGTCACACGAGGTGATAGACCAGATGTCCTGGCTCTTGGTTTGCACCTTTTCTTTTCTCTTGTTTTCACTTCTTTGTCAGTGCTTAAGTTCAGTATCTAACCAGAACTATCTCTCCTCTTTCAGGAAATTTGCTCCCCGCTGTTCTGTGTGCAAGGAGCCTATCATGCCTGCCCCTGGCCAGGAGGAGACTGTCCGGATTGTGGCTCTGGATCGTGATTTCCATGTTCACTGCTACCGGTGTGAGGTCTGTGGTCAGCGCCCCACCCCCTGCCAGGCCATCAGAGCCAGATTTTTATAAATATCACAATTATAAAATCTAAGAGAGCCCTTAATGCCTGTGTTCATTCAACTTGGGTTTTACAGGAGACCTGTGACCCCAGTTGGAAGTGACGAGAGATTTCTTGCCCGAGGGCCATGTCATCATGTATATAGCAAAGAGCAGCAAGTCTTTCTCCTCTAATCTGGGTATCAAAAGGACACCACATTCAGAAAATGACTTCAAAGCATTTTTTTATCCTAGTCCTATGACTTGCCCAGGGCCTCTCTTTTGAAGCAGCTTTCTTGTTTTCTACCAGACCTTCTGAGTGCAGCAGTTAGCAGCTCCCCCTTCTATCTGCAAGAGATAATATGAACTACCTTATTACCACCTCCTCATGACAATGGCTCGTCTAGTCCCATGAGATTTTCCCAAGACATGGGCGGTGGGGCTGGCAGAGCTGCCCCTAGCCTCTAGGACTGCAGTAATTCCATCTACCACCTGAGCTGTAGCTGATCACCCAGTTTATGCAGTGTGCTTTGTTCGCTCCTGCAGCCCCAGTTGCATGCCTCTCTCTGGCCTTAATATGAGCAAAGAAAATAAAAAAACGTCCAGCTTTTACACTAGGTGTTATGACTAAAGAGCAATAAAAATGTCTAGCCTTAGAATTGACCTGAATTGTAAGTGTGGAAAACCTAGAGTTCACTTTGCAGTTGGAGAAACTGAGGTTCAATGGAGGCAGGCTTCCCACTATTTCTAGACACACTTGCTCTATGTGCCAACAGGCTTTGACTTTTCATGGTTTTGTTGTTTGTTCTAAGAGTGGTGTGAGATGTACCTTTTCTCCTCCCAGATGAAATGATAGCAGTACAAAATAAATTTGTGCTGCACATGTGTCTTAGAATCAAGACTGTAGAATGGGAGGAACACTGAATTAAAAGGAGGCAGACCTCCATCACCCTAGACAAATCACTTCCCTCTCCATAGCTCACTTCCCCACGTGTAAAACAGGCTTGTTCTGGATGCTCCAGTATTGGCTCCTTTGGTTCTAAGATTCAAGGTGCTAACAGTTGAGTTTCAACACTGCAGTCGACTCTGGGGTCTTTAGGGTGCCCAGGTAACGGTTAATGTTAGGTCATTAAAGGCTTAAAACCATGTCATTTATGTAATTTCTTTCTGTTTATTATGATCAAAAGGTTCTGTTTAATTCCATCACTCAGTTTCCCCAAATGTCTCTAGATCTCCAGAATATCTGCTTGTTCATTCATAAGGCTGGCCTTCTTGGGAAGAATAACTATAGGGGCCATCACTGCTGCTGCTGCTCCTGCTGTTGTGTTCTGGATGATACCCTTTTTGAACTTACATTTCATTATTTGTCAAATTCAGATAGGAACCTCAGTGACCCCCCCTCCCTTGCTGTCATAGAAGACAATAGAGGTGAGGCACACAGCAGTCGTGACCTTCTAGAAGAGTTTCTACCACAGTTAGCAAGGGCACACACCACAAGATGAAATACTATATTTTTCTTTTCCGAAGAAATTTCTGTTTCCTCTAAAGGTGAAGGTCGGCATTTAACTGTCATATAACACTTTTCAAAATGGATGCTCAGGTACTATTAACAGTAGTATAATTCTTTACAGTTATATGGCTCTTGGCATTTTTTTCAAAGTATAGTCATATCCATTTTCCTCTTTGATCCTCCTAACATCTCAGTGAGGTAGGAATTGTGGGAATAATTTTCAGAGTGGCTATTGGCCTTGCCTGCAGTGACAGAGGCAGGAGCAGAACGAATGGTGGTACCCAAGGGCCCTGTCCCCCCATCCTGCACTCATCCCTCTACACTGTGCTGTATCCTTTAGAAAGTACAATGGATCATTCCCCACTCCCCCCACCCACCCCAAACCTTAGGATTTTCTTTTCTTTCTAAAGTTGGAGTAAGTATGCAGAGCCTGTTGATGGCCCGCTGCTTAGCAGGAGTCGCTCTGCAACTTAGCTTCTGACCTGGAATTACCACAAGATTCTGTCCTTGCACTTGTATATTACTTTTGAAAAATCTTTAAATTAATCAAAAGTGATAAAGATTTATTCTCTCCTGTTCTTATTGTTTGGGTGAAGGGAAAAACTACTTGGGAGCCTAGGCCCTCGGGTTTTTCTCCTTCTGTACCTGTATTTCCTTTTGTGTGACGTCAGAAAGGTCATTTTACCCTGTTCTTGTTTATGTCCCCAGCCTCTGCTTCAACTTAATGCACATATCATATGATGTCCTGGGGAAGAGAAGAGGTAGTGATTGGCCTCTTTATGGAAGCTCTGCATGAACAGAGGAGTTTGTTTCCATTTTCACTGACATCCTTTCCCTCTGCCTTCCTTCTTCCAGGATTGTGGTGGTCTCCTGTCTGAAGGAGATAACCAAGGCTGCTACCCGCTAGATGGACACATCCTCTGCAAGACCTGCAACTCTGCCCACATCAGGGTGTTGACCGCCAAGGCCAGCACTGACCTTTAAATCCAGTCGCCTGTTTAGCGGTTAGTTGGTGGATCCGAGAAGGATGAAACACAAGAAAAATATGACAAGAGAAATAGGAAAAGAAAGGAAAGGCAATCAAGCTATGGGATGGTCTCTACTTCATCCACTATTAACCTTTCTGTAGAAACACCTAGAATATGAGATTTTTTTTTTAAGTTCTTACAATACACATTTCACAGTTAGTCATGTAGAACCTTGATAGGCCTTTGTTCCCAAGGACTTGCACATTTTTGCACGGATTATGCTCCATCCCATTCACTTCTGCATTCCTTTAACTTTTAATCCCTATGTTTGTCTCACTTTTCATCTGGTTGAATGGCTTTTTTTAGTGTGGTATTTGCTGTCACACAGTTTTTCCTGGGGAAGTCTGCCAACTCCCAGGTGCTTTTCGGCTTGAAGGCTCCATCCTATCACTTCCACACTGCCAGCGATCATAAAAGATAGTCATTCATTTTCTGTGTATTGAAAAAAATTGTCTTTTATTGCTCTAAACTAGTCATGTCCCTTGGGGAGAAAATGCACAATTTTATGTCAGGTTATAAAGAATTTAAACTGTAAATTACGTAGATTAAAAGAAGCTGAATTTGCAGCCATCCCAATTCAAAATCTATAATGACCAGTGGTGGGACTCATTTGAAAATAGATATTGGTGAGAGAGAACCAAACTTCAATATTTTTTCTGCAGAAATTACAGATGGGGTATGCTGGAAAAAGCATTTTGGGGTTACATTTGAAAAGGCATTATTATGCCTCAAATATTAAAATTTTATTTTCCATGCTACCTGGATATAATAATATGGACAGACTTGGTTTTCTCTAGAATATAACTTCCAATACTGCTCCACTTTTCATATCGGATATGTTGTGACATTTTGTTTGTTTGTTTGGGGAGGGAGGACATACAAACACAACCACCAGAATGTGTAGCTGTGTTCCTCTAGAGGAAGATCTCTATAGACAACTGTTCGTTTTTTTTTTTTTTTTTTTCCAGGCCTAGGTCCATTTTACCTGACAATTGCAAATCGGGGCACATAAAATTGTCTTGGTTTTGTTTAGTTTACCTTAAAAAGACAGGAAACTTGAAAAGGTTGTGAAACCACAGTTTCATCATTCTTATAATTCTCTGCAACTCAAAATACATATTGCAGGAGACATTTTCATATCACTGATGTGACATTTACACCACACTTTCATAGACAATCACTGAAAAGAAATTGCCTTTTTGAAGTAAAAATATGCAGAGTCTAGAATCTTTAGTCAGATTCTTTTGAGGCAATGAAATGCTTGCCTGCTAACTGCAGAACCACATACATTTTTTTTTTTTTTTAATGTTCTAACACGTTTCCTTTAAGGAAGGACCCTTCTCTTAATAGCAGGTTACCATCTTGTAAACAAAGTATTTTGGATTAAGATTTGTTCAAATCTTTTTTAAGATTAGGTCAACCTTTTTAAAAACTTTCTGCAAGTATATACTTTTAAAGTACAAAGTATTTTAAATATAACAAAAATATAGATAATAATATAATGGATCTCTGTGATACCCAGTTTAAGAAATCAAATATAACAAATATAGCTACATTCCCCCATATACCCTTCCTTGATTCCACAAAGATCTTTTTCATGATTAGAAAGTGATAAACTTTTCTAGTCTGACTTTGTTTTTTAATTTTAACACTCAGAAATGAAAAATTATTTGTGAATGTTTTGCATTGCAATCCAGACCTCAAGCATCCCAATTACATTTATTTTACTTTAGTAGGAATAATCATAAAGGTGGTTCATTTTTTTTTTTTCCAATAAGATATCCTTAAGCCTATGGCTCTTGTAAGTCAATCTGTGGCTCATTTGCTTTGGTTACCAGTTTTGTTTTAGAACGACCACAGCTAGAGCTTTTCAAAGGGTCCTTTGACCACTGTGCTTTCCTTACCTTGATTCCCTTGTCCTTGACCTCACATTTCTCATAATGTGAGATACAAGAGGTCTACTTTGGGCAGCATGTGGATTTTAGGATACAATGGCAACTGTATCACTGAATTTCTGTCTTCCAAATGAAAGGAGAGACCATGCTGATGACCTCAAAGAGTACTGACCATTAGACAATTGGGGTGATACTATCTATAATCAGCTTGAATTGCTTCAGCAATTTGTTTTTTATGAAATACTTGGGGAAAAAATATATCTTTTGGTCAAAAGGAAAGAGCCCAATTTATTGAGGGGTGGAGTTTATCTCTTAAAATACAGTCTTATGAATTTTGCCAAAAGAGGGAGGATTTATGAAATATTTATACTATAAAAATGCAGTAACATTCTACTTGTTGGTTACAAGTTGGTTTAAGTTCTTATGTAACTGAATGTTTACATGCCAAGAAAAAAGAGAGTTATAAGAAAAGGCTGTTACAGGCCCCTCACTGTGACACTGCCAGAATAGTGCTTGCTTACAATCTTTATAGTGCGTTTTTATCACGTAACCTCAGAGTATCTTTACCAAAGATTTTTAAAGTAAATCTCTTTTTAATATAGACTTATCATACTTTTATAATAATGAATGTGCACACCTACATATACAGAATATTTAGATTTAGATTTTTTTCTTTCACAAGGTTTAAGGAAAGGATCCTAAAATATTTTATTTCAGGATTTCTTAATTATATGATTTATATTGCTTTCTTGTCTTCTATTAATCATTTGGTATCAGCAATGCCAAATCACTCTTTACTGTTTTAGCTACATGAAATGATGCCTATAACAGATATAAAGATCTAGTGCCTTAAGGATTATAATTCTACTGTCTTATGATATGTTGTCTTGATTGTTATCATTTAAAGACATAGATAATAGAAAAAATCATAGAGTCTATAAGAGAAAGCTTGTAAAAATATACTAAAAAATATACTGGTTTTTAAAAAAATTGTCACAAACAGAAATATTTGGCAATTCCATGTAACATGAGAGACATGGAAAAGGAGAAAAAACCCACTATGTCCTGGGCTCTGCAGATTGTTTTATAGTCAGGTTTCTCCACCACCTGGATCCCCAGCTCAGACTGACTCAGTATGGAGTCTCATCTGTGAACAGATTGGCCTTTAAAACTCAAAATAAGTCATATGTTCCAGCTAAATGCATCAAAGCTTTGAGATCCTGGACGTCTCTGCAGCCCAATGATGTGGGTTCTTTTTCCTTTCATTAAAAAATTGTTTTTACCAGAGCAACTTCTCTGATCAAAATGACTTCGTTGTGTGTATGCTGATGAATACAGAGGAGATATAAACACTATAACTGTTTCCTCACTATCTAAGATTCTGCAGAGATGTTTGCGATGATGTTTCAAGTATATAATATTCTAATTGCATTTAAACAAGTATTTTGTATTTGGGTTCAGGGGAAGGAAGAGAGCATTTTACCATGGGGCTGTCGTAGAGGGTTTATGGAATATAGACAGGACTCTGAAAACACAACTCCCAACAGTTTTCCTAGTTAATAAAAATCCTATTAATGTGAACCAGCCAGGAATAACAGTGTTATTTCTATTTGATATGGTTTAGGCGTCTCTTGTCAAATCTGCATTGGGGCTGCCCCTTGATCCCTCCATTATCAAGTTTTGAAGGGTGTTGGGGAAACCATGGCAGCTGCTAGGAAGATCAGGGAAACACTGATGTAACCTCACAGCCTCTCACCATTTCTCTTGGCTTGGAAAGGCTTTTTTTTCCATATACATTTCTAGAAATATTGCTATGCTACCTTAGTATTTCACATTTGTAGTTTAAACAAGCGATTGTCCATCTGTTGCCTAGAGCTTCAGTACATGTGTGTTATGAATGAAATATGACAGCATGTTCCATACCCTGCTTTAGCCATCTGTAGGAAACCAGGAGGCTGGAAAAGATATACCTCTGCAAAATGTGCCTCAAGTTCATTTCCTAAGATCGCTCTTTTGGTGCACTTTCACGGGAGACAATCAGAGAGCAACATGCATTTGTGCCTTATTTTTAAAGAAAACTTTACACTACTATGAATGCTCCTCTGAAGAGTCTTCACATAAATAACCCTCCCAAATCTCAAAGATGTACTCATTGAAAAGTCAAAATCCAGAGATGTCTGAACTCTTCATCTTAATGTATTCTAGCAGTATTTCTGTTCTCGCCATCTCTTGGGAAGTACCTTATGGTACTAAATTAGGAAAACATTTTTAAGCATTCTTATGCCACAGGTGATGTCTTAGGTGTTGTTAGTGAGTAAGTGGTCTTATTTAGTGGTCTTACTCTAGTTTTAGTCAGCAATGAAGACGTACTTCCACTTGATCTATTCAGCATACCGCTTTAATTGCCACAGTCTTTTGGTTTGCTGTTTTTTATTTTTTTTAATTTTAATAGTATACAGAACCAGTTGAGGATCTTGGTTCTGAGTCATTATTATGGTGCAATCATGAATATATCAGGTCAAGTCATTTCCTTGTCAGGTAACTTTTCTCACAAGGCTGTTATTTGCTGCATGCTGTGTTCAGTTGCTCAGTCGTGCCCAACTCTTCGTGCCCCCGTGGACTGTAGTCTTCTAGGCTCTTCTCTCCGTGGAATTTTCCAAGCAAGAATACTAAAGTGGATTGCCATTTCCTCCTCCTCCTTCCTGACCCAGGGATCGGACTGGTATCTCTCATGTCTCTCCTGCATCGGCAGGTGGATTCTTTACCACTCTGCTGCCTGGGAAGCCTGGCTGTTGTTTAGTTTGCTTATTGTTTCAGCCTTTAAAAAGTGATCTGATTAAAGCTGTGTGACCTGGTGAGAGTTCTCTCTCCCTCCCCCTCTCCCCCTCCCTCCTTGTCTCCTTCTTATTCCTTAACATTTCTACTCATTAGTGTTATCCTGATTGGACTTTTCATAAATAAATTAAATCAGTACATTACAATCCTTATGGAATTATGATCATATTAGGAGAAGAATTGTACCGCAAAATATATGCAGCATCCATAAATCCTTTCTTTAGAAAGGCATATTTTTCCAAACTGTGTTTATTCATAAAGTGAGGTGAGATAATAGAGTCTTTGGGTTTTATTTTAATGAGTTTTCATCAGGGATTCAGATCACAGAGTTCTTGGCAAATTCATTTATGACTGGCCTACTTTTCTCAGCTATAGGCAAAGTGATCTTTCTAAGACTAGCTTAAGGTTTTTTGTTTTTTTTTTTTAATCCTAAGCATTTTGACCAACAAGACAATCGTGTTCTTAAGTGATGGCATGTTATTTTAGATCAATGAAACTTGAGAATTTTCCATATTATCCTTCTGGAATTTTTACACGTATCAGCATTTTTTCCCATGACAATCATATTAAACCCTAATACTTCAGGCACGGTATTTTACAGGGAATAGATCAGCAATAGTTTTTCCTGAAGCACATGTTACAGACTTGTAGTCTTATAAAAACTAACCTGAAAAGGATCTGGATTTCTCAGTAACGCATTTTCTTAAAATTTGAGTCTGAGATTCTTTTGAACTCTGGCTAATACTGATCAAAAACATGCCCTCTGTGTCTGTTTTTTATAAATTTGTTTGGAAAAAGCTTATAATTCTAGGAATGGATTTCCATTGTTGATTTTTGTCCTTAATGTTGTCTACAAGTTGACCTTGATTTTCCTTTTTGGGAAGGTCACATATGAGAAAAGTAAAAGCATATCTAATATATACAATCAATACACAAATGAACTTACCCAGTTTTAATAATAGTCACAGTGAATATATTGTTTTGATAAATAGGTTTTTCTGCTTGTTTGTTTTGTTTTGTTTTTTAACCGGTCTCCAAGAAGAGAGGAATACGGAGGGAAGGAAGAATTTGAGAGAAGGGGAAGGTCACAATTAAAACACTGACATGAGGATTCTTATAGAATGTAACTCAGAATTTTCACAGAGGTTTTAAGGATTGGCAGTTGTAGCTTTTTAAACAAATAAAATATATTTCTAAGTTTATGAAGTGTTTAAAAATCACTGTGGCTAACACTGTATTTTTCCCTTGTCAGAAGAGAATTAAAAGGAGAGCTCTTTCTCTGTGGCATGGCCATCACCACACAAGACTCTGTAATATATTCACTTCATCCCTTTGCAAGAGGGCCATAGCTCACTCTCCTGTGACAGATGGCGATGCCTATTCTTACATAGTCTTAAGCAAGCTCCAGTACACCCTAAGCATCTCTAAAGGTTAGAGGTTTCTGTTTTCACACACTGAGTATCTCATCCTTTCCAATGTAGGTACCTGGTGAGCATAGTAAACAGGAGTTGCCTTGGTCTGTGGATCTCTTGTTCAAATCCAGTCATGCGCTTTCTATAATGCCCTGCCTACACAGCTATACTGGAATTGATTTGTACCTTTTCTCCTTTTTAGTTGCAAGCACAGAAAACTAACATTAGATTACTAAGTTCAAAGAAGAATAAATATAAAATGGCGTATTTTCCTATCAGTATAGAAAGGAAGGACCCTTACTCCTTTCTCTATTTTACTTTCCTGGCCCCTGTGCAAAAAAAGTTGTAGACACTATTTGTGTTATCCAACATACATGTGGCTTATTTTGTGGAAAGTTGTGTGGAAGATGCATTTTATTAAACTCATTGACTTTTCTCCTATGAAGTTACAAAAACGAAATTGCTAAAATCTTTTTTCTTTATTTCTGATTGTTGCATAATTTACAACAGTTTCTAACTACCCTAATAAACCTCTCTCATTCTAACCCTTATTATAAGCACAAGTTTTGTAACATTCTATAAGCAAAAGTTAGATATACTAGAAAGAAGAGGGAAACCCATAACTGCGTCTTTTGTAATACTTTAAGATGGTTGCATTAATCCTTACCCACTATGTGCTTGCTACTTTTTTCAATAAACTAATTCACTTAATGGGCAAGTGGAAACATCATTCACCTTCCTTTGCTAGACATTGACCTAACAGACCCAAACAGAAGTCTTATTAAATGACACACACAACTACACAAAACTGTAGCTTCTAAATTCAGTTTTCAGCCCCAAGAGCAGAATGATCTACCAAGATTAACACTGATTTCACTGTGTCATCTTCTGTTCTACACCAGCGTAGAAGGCTATAGCCAACCCCAAGCCTCAGTGCTGTTCCTAGACAAACATAGGCTCA
Organism: Bos indicus; assembly: GCF_029378745.1. Lineage (NCBI taxonomy): Eukaryota > Metazoa > Chordata > Mammalia > Artiodactyla > Bovidae > Bos > Bos indicus. Next base: position 79,054,603 of record NC_091760.1, on the reverse strand, counting down.
TGGGTCTTTTAAGGACCTGAATCTCCTATTACTTTCCCAACAAGTCACCATTCCACATCTTTTCAGAGCTCGCTAGTTTGTAGTACTATTCATGGCAGTCCTTCTACTATTGGGGCAGCTTTTTTCTACCAAAGTTCTTCCTCATGTTAAACAAAATTCGGCCTCTGGAGCTATGCACAGGAAGTCTAAGGTCTATATCTTTGCCTCTAGGTCAGATACCACTCTTTCAACTTTTCCTCATTTATCAACATAGTATCAAGTTCAATCATCCATTTGCTTCTCCTTCGAACAGTTAGACCCAACAATATTTTCTAATTTTATTTCAGTCTACTAAGTGAAATGTAGCCAGCTCTTTGGGTCAGGCTAGGTAAAAACACCCTGTCGGACACGACTGAGTGACTTCACTTTCACTTTTCACTTTCATGCACTGGAGAAGGAAATGGCAACCCATTCCATTGTTCTTGCCTGGAGAATCCCAGGGACGGGGGAGGCTGGTAGGTTGCCGTCTATGGGGTCGCACAGAGTCAGACACGACTGAAGGGACTTAGCAGCAGCAGCAGCAGGATTGAAAGTAAATGGAATTGGAATCGTTGAAAGGAAACTGATATTCAATGTGGAAATTTCCCCCAAGGACTCAGACCCAGGAGAGTGAAAACTGGATGAGGTTAGATCTCGCTTGTGTGTAAAACAGTCCTCTTACTCTGTGTACTTCACTGTTTTTGATGTTACCAAAGTCAACATAGGGTTCAGTTCAGTTCAGTCGCTCAGTCGTGTCCGACTGTTTGGACCCCATGAACCGTAGCATGCCAGGCCTCCCTGTCCATCACTGACTCCCGGAATCCACCCAAACCCATGTCCATTGAGTCAGTGATGCCATCCAACCATCTCATCCTCTGTCGTCCCCTTCTCCTGCCCTCAACCTTTCCCAGCACCAGGGTCTTTTCAAATGAGTCAGCTCTTCGCATCAGGTGGCCAAAGTATTGGAGTTTCAGCTTCAACATCAGTCCTTCCAGTGAACACCCAGGACTGATCTCCTTTAGGATGGACTGGTTGGATCTCCTTGCAGTCCAAGGGACTCTCAAGAGTCTTCTCCAACACCACAGTTCAAAAGCATCAGTTCTTCCACACTCAGCTTTCTTTATACTCCAACTCTCACATCCATACATGACCACTGGAAAAACCATAGCCTTAACTAGATGGACCTTTGTTGACAAAGTAATATCTCTGCTTTTCAATATGCTGTCTAAGTTGGTCATAACTTTCCTTCCAAGGAGTAAGCATCTTTTAATTTCATGGCTGCAATCACCATCTGCAGCAGTCTTGGAGCCCAGAAAAATAAAAGTCAGCCACTGTTTCCACTGTTTCCCCATCTATTTGCCATGAAGTGATGGGACCGGATGCCACGATCTTAGTTTTCTGAATGTTGAGCTTTAAGCCACTTTTTCACTCTCCTCTTTCACTTTCATCAAGAGGCTCTTTAGTTCTTCTTCTCTTTTTGCCATAAGGGTGGTGTCATCTGCATCTGAGGTTATTGATATTTCTCCCTGCAATCTTGATTCCAGCTTGTGCTTCCTCCAGCCCAGCGTTTCTCATGATGTACTCTGCATATACGTTAAATAAGTAGGGTGACAATATACAGCCTTGACGTACTCCTTTTCCTATTTGGAACCAGTCTGTTGTTCCATGTCCAGTTCTAACTGTTGCTTCCTAACCTGCATACAGGTTTCTCAAGAGGCAGGTCAGGTGGTCTGGTATTCCCCTCTCTTTCAGAATTACATAGGGAGTGGGCTAGTATTTACATATGTCATCCATTAGATTCCCACTTCTTGGTCCATGTTCAACCCTTTCACTTTGTCCTTGTCTTTTCAAGAATGAAACATTTCTTGTCCGTGTTCCTATACTGAATATGCAAAAAGAGTTCTGGACTCTTTATAGGTTCCACATAAATATTTCTGGCTAGTTTGGTTTTTGAGATTTGCTTGCATTTTTCTGGGCTCAAATGTTAGTACCTAGAGTTGTTACACTCTTGATGAAGTGAGCAGCTTCACCACTCAATCATTTAAGAACTACCCTGAAGAGTCCATGTTTTCTCTATACTTTTGTCTTTCTAACAAATTCATCTCTTGCTCATACCCTCCATTTAATAATCGCTTTAAGAGAATCAGCCCCTAAGTAACTTTGATTAAAGTCAACTGCAATAAAATCAGATAGGTTCAGTCTGCACTCCATAGGAAGTGATAATAGCTTCAGGAAAAGTAATTCTTCCCAGTGACATCAGTTAAATCTTCATGGAAGAGTGAACTTAAAAATCTTGATTCACTGGTTTGATTTAGAAGTTTAGAGAAGACTGTGTAAAGCACCAGAAACAAAAGGAAAGCATAGGTTATTTTCAGAGAAGATCCTCCACTTTAAGTATAGCTCATTCTAGAATGTCCTTCACAGAAGAAAAGGTTTCCAGATATTCAGGGTCAGTGAGAAGGGAAAGACATAGAGCAAGATTGATTCCGTTTGCTTTTTCATCTCTGTGTAATTTTAAGATAGGAAAAGTTGTCAAAATATAATCCAGCTCAGACAGTATGAATAGGAATCTTTTTTGGTAATGTACAAAATGTACATTTTCATTGGTTCTTAGCTACATAATCTACTCTTTCACCAAGCACCCCTATCTTCTGAGCCTCTACAGTATGACAAGCAGGACACCGTATTTTCCTGTTGCTTCTAGGTCCATGATTGTAAAGGACTCCACATTTGTCTATTCCACTTGGTGTTAAAATTCCCTCATGTATGTACTGATAAGTGAAAATCCAGGCTCTGCTTGAGCATCCCCTGCATCAGGGAGCTCTTATTTCTTAAGTTCTTCCACTCCCTCCATTGTACTTGGTTCCAAGCTCCCAGAACCAGTCTTTGGGGCTTACGTGCTCCTTGGTGCCACACAAAATTAATCTCAGTACATAATAAAACATTGCTTCCTCCCTGTTTTCCTTCCTAACCTATTTTGCTTTTGGCAACACATTTCTTTAAAAAATAAACTGTGGTTTTTTGGGGGATCTTTTTTTGGTTTTTTTTAGCTGAAGATTATTAAAAAAAGCTTTAAATATCCTTAAAAATAGTCTGAAGGTTTTTCTGAGGGTCAGGTTTAAGAGTATGAGTTTTGGGTTGCAGTTCTTACTTTCTTATTCAAAAGAAAAACTATCCTGACAGTTGTTACACAGCTTCATGCCTTCCCCCACTAACTAATCCGTGAAACACTCTCCCGTTATCCAGGCTGTTGATAATGACCTTAAAATGCTGGGAAATGTCAGCGTGATTTCCACTTCTAACAAGGAAAATGTCAAAAGCAGAAGATGCTGGTTCTGTTGAAAAGCATTACCTCTAGCCAGTTGTTCTGTGTGAAAGGAAGTAGGTTACATTATGTTGCAGTTTTATATCGAAATTTATACACAAGTTCAGTACAGTTGAAACATGGCGTTAATTACAGTTTATGCCACATGTCTCAAAATCCTAAATTCAAAACTTCAAAAGTTATTTAGAAGATGTTGGCTAAATCCATACAGTGTGCTTGTTCCAAAGACATTTGTAACCAAAGATAGATGGGAAGTAGAAAGACAGCCAGAACACTATACCAGGCACTCGCCATATATTAGTGGTCTCTGGGACGATAAGACTTGCAGGTTCTTCCACCCCAGCCTTGACTCCAAGAGCCCTATTGGCAGAAGCTGTCATCAGTCTCCTGGGCAGGGGGCTTTCCAAGCTCTAAAATAATAATTCCTAAGATAGTTTACAAACTGCTTTCGCACATGAAACAGCTCTGGGAGGAAGGTTATTAATAGCCCTATCCTGAAAGAGAAAGCCAAGGCTCAGAATGGTTAAGTGACTTGCCAAAAGCAATAAGAGCTGATAAGTGGCAGACCTGGGGACGTACCCAGGTCTGGCAAGTCCAGTGTTCTCTCCAGTGGCTGCTTTCAGGGCACCACATACCTCAGAGCATGCTGGATGCCTCTTACAGACCCCCGGGGCCCCTGTTTGAAGGCATCCAAGAAATTCACACCGATCACCCAGCTATCAGGTGGCAGAGGCATATGGGCGCTGTGGGGTTTGAGACCGTTCAAAGCGTGCGTGCATTTTCTGTGTCTTCTCGTGGGAGACTGCTCGGCAGTCTGTCTGATTGGCAGTGTGACGGAGCCAGTGAGGAAGGGCACCGCGAAGAGCAAACACTGGCACTGAAGCACACTGCAGCAGATTTCCCCGGAGACTCCGGTTTACTTTACATTAACTGAAAACCTCTCTGGAACTGTGAGGTTCCGAATATCAACGGAGGCCACGCATTTAGAATTCAGTGGCGACACACAGAAGTGAGTTGATCCTTAAGACATTTTTCTCTTATGTGGGCTTTGATTTATGCCCCACAGAGGCAGGAACTTCTGCAGGTAAACAATGCATGTTGTCCTCTCTCTCAGCTCACATTTATCAGGGCCCCACCAAGTGTATGTCATAGCATCAGGCCGAGCCAACCAAGTGACCTTGACCTTGAAGTGTCCGTGAAAAAGTGCTATGGGATGGATCGTGATTCTGCCACTTGCCTTTTGCTGTTTGAGAGCCTGGGCTTCCCTTCCTGTTGTCATTTTGTGTTTCCTGTGGGCTTATCATGGGGAGTTTGGTACTGTTGTTTCCAGAATGCTTACTTGGAAGCCAGCCTGTATGTTCTAGAACATGAAATGTGGCGGTTCAACACCTGGGTATGCCTCCTCTTGAGCAGCATCTGTCTGGAAACAGTGCCTTTTGATGTGTCCTCTTGGGTTTTCAGTTCCTCTCATTTCTAATTGTAGTTGTTTGACTTGAAGTTAAAATCTGTTAACTGAAAAATATTCTTTCTTCATCTGAGTTAAATCTACTGCAGGGAACCTTAAAATGAGCTTACCTAATATGCTTTCTAGGCATCTTCTTTCCCAGGAGGCTTCCATCCATCAAATCGGTCTCATTATCCTTCTGCTAAATTCTCTGGGATTAATGAGGGCCGAGTTAAATAACAAGTGGCTTCTCACCCCTTTCCAGTCTGCACACCTGGGAAATACAGGTGGTGCCAGGGGGCAGCAGCTGAATGGCTTTGGCTGAGATGACATTCAGACACCGGGAAGGAGCCTCATTTTCCAGTGAGGTTTGATTAATGTTATGATTGATGGAGTGGAAAATGATTCTTGTAAAATCAATGATGTACCCCGCCCCCCCCCCCCCCCCCCCACACACACACAGGAGTGGATTAGCAGAAGAAGCACTTTGAGAACTCTTCAGAATTTTCTAGGTAGGTATGCCTGAGCTGAGACTCACTTGGGTGGAACCTGTGATGTCTTAGACAAGGAATAAAAGGACAGTGAAGTTTTGAATATGAAAAAGCAGCTCATTAAAAAAAAATAAAGACAGCCATAAACTCCAGTTTATCTTTACGTAATATAAAGGAAATTATGAATGCATTTTTTTCTTCCTCCATTGTACACAATGTTACCCCTCATAACTAGGAAAAATACAATTGTGTTGTCTTCAGAACACTCACCCGTGCATCTGCATGCACACATGCTCACACACTCACACACACTATCTCATACACACACACACATCTTCCAAGAAAGCTGATGCCTCAAAAAGGAAATCTTATTTTAAAACACTTGGATTTTTCAGGCCAAGAAACTAATAATTCCTAGACCTGACCCAATTTTGTGACTGCCAAAAAAGAAAAGAAAAAGCTATTTAAATTTTGTACGGATCCATTTATCTTTTAGAGTATGCCAAAGCAATTTGAGGTGGGGGTGGAAACTAAGGTATTTATCTCTGCAGCTGGAGTCTCTATGTATCTATCTGCTGGGAGTCCCATAAGAACAATTCTTGGGTGATTATTATTGATACATTGTGTTGCCGCTTTCTCCAGTGCCTGCTTTCCTTCCTACTCTTGTTTAAGAATAAGAGTTGCTTTTTTAACTCCTTGTCCTCCATCATGAAGGAGTAAATATTAAGCCTAAAGACTTCCCTCACCAAATCATTTCACTCCATTTCTGAACTAATTTAGAAAGTGCAAAAGAGGGAGAGCTAGCTTTTCTTGGATACATTTTCTCTTTTTCTTCTTTCTCAGGAGACAAATATAAAGGGAAAAAATCCAGTTCCTTTTCATCTCTTTGGGTGACAGTTGATGATCCCTTAGTAATTATAAACTAGAAGTAGGAGAATAGCATGGCCAGGTTATGATGTATCTGCCAACATGTTTCATTCCTTCAAATTCAGACTTTGAGAGGAAACGGGATTTTATCATTTAAATGCAAACAATGGGAATGACCTCATGTTTTAACTTTGTCACAGAAAAGGTGAGTTGATATTTGGCAGTGTTTGCATTTCACTAACCCTCTGTGCCTTCTGCTTAGTTTTTAGATGAATGCTATTACAATAACATATCAGGATGAAATTACCAAAAAGTGTTAAGTGCCTTGGACCTGCCTCACTAGATAGCAATTTGAAACTGGAGTAAACCATGCCAGCCTTCTTACTTAACTGAAATGTCTGAACCAAGGGTTGAAAGACCAGTAGTTTATAATGAAGTCACTGAAAAATCATTTTAAATAACTTTCTTCTTTTTGGTACCTTTTATTCTCTTGGGAAAGATGATGAGCAAATTATCCAAGAATTAATTCTTATTAAACAGTCAGAATATCCTCCCCCCAAAAAAAATCTGAATTTGTCCTCATTAATTTTCAAGAAACATATGAAAAAGCAAATAGAATTAGAGATGGCATTGATTGTCTGATTATTTAACACAAATGAAATTTTGTGATTTAATGTGCCTTAAGGGAAATGTAAAACTTTCACAACAGGATTTTTTGAACTTTTACTGTGTTATCTATGCAATTAATTACTTTGCTTTTTATTTTGTCTTTTAAACTTCACCTTTATCATTTGTTAAACAGACTTGGGGCTGCCTCCTTTTCTACTGGGAGCATGTGCAGTTATGAGATGCACCCCCCCCAAAAAAGGAAGGGAAAAGAAAGAACTTTCTGGTAGCAAATCTGTGCCGTGAAGTAGATGTGACATGAAGATGCAAAGCGGGAGGATAGTAATTTTCTCTGAGCTGCACACACCAGCTTTTATTTCATGGCTTTGTCACAGGCTTTTCTCCTTCTGTGCTGTCACCTTTGAGAAAAACGATTGCACCTTCTCCAAGTCTGCCTTTTAACAGCTACAGTTGAGTTGGCAAGACTTCCCCAGCTCTGAATATAGCCATTTGCCGACTCCGGCCTCTTTGCGAGACTGACTCAAATCTGTGATCTTCTGTTCAGCATACACATCAGCAAAGTGAGAAGATGAGCACTAAATATAGGCTCTATTAACTTTACTTTTAGATTTACTGCCTTCAAAAAGTGCCTATTCTGAGAAACATAGACGTTCTTCCTACATATGTATGTACACACGGTACCCAGAGTCATACCGTGCAGCCTTCAAAAACACACCATCGAAAGGAGTAGGTGCTAAGATAAGGAAACCTTGCCAAATGGAAGAAAGTCACTCATTTCCAATATCCCCTCCCGAGTGGCACCGTGAAACAGGCTGCAAGCACATTTCCTGAGCATTCCTTGCTGATACAGCCACTTTATATTTTTATCCTACTGGATGGTGGCATATTGCTGAGGTTTCCTGTACTCTACTTCAAGGGAATAGATTATGCTTCATGGAATTGGAACATTTAGTCAGGAAAAAAAGGTTGTTTAAGAGAATCAATGAGCCAGGGCCTCTATTAGGATATGTGTCATATGTGTGTTTTATAAACTTAGCATTGGTGAGCTTAGAATGTCAGCACATTGCTTCTCCTTTTATCTCTCAGGCTCACATCAGTGAAAACTAAAGTCTTGGCTCTGACAATTGGAGGCTCAGGGGGCCAAATGCCCTTGCCAGATCCTTAGAGCATCTTTACTTTGACTCCTAAAAATAGTAGCACATGCTATTTACTGGCTTTTGCTTCCATGGTTCTGTCACTGATATAACAACTGTAGATATTGTCAATGGAGCAGCAGCTCAGCCTACAAAGTTGGATTCCTACCCAGCTGTGGCAATAAGAGAGGGTCCAGACCAACGGGGCAAAGTAGACTATGTATGATTTTAGGAAAAGGGTTGAAGGGAGGACGTGCTTCCAAAAAAGATCTTTCTCAATGTGTCGTCTGACTCAACCAGCTGGCAGATTACACTTGCCAAGTCGCTCTCTTCCCTTAGAAGTCAGTTAGCTCCATGTTTGCTTGATTCTGTCTCTGCTTTGGAAAGGCAAGTTACCTCCAGTGGGCCTTTCCCCAAGGAAGCTCTTGCCATCCTCTTGGTCACAAAGTTGTCTCCTATCCCACCCAATTTCACAACAGGAAGTAAAGGGAGACAAGCAATGGAAGGTGCTTCCTGTGTCATCGACATCAGTCACCATTCTACTTTCCATCTAAGGGGCTCCACTGCTTAAACTAGGGAGGAGGGCAGAACGGATCATGGTTTTATCATTACTAGAGTGTGGACCATCTTTCCTTAGTTGTCTTCATTTTATGAGATGACTTGTCTCCTTGAAGAAAAGTGATACTCTTCTCTAAAACTGTCTGCTCTTCCTGTTCATGTTCTTGTTATGTTTTTACTTTATTCAGTTTTAAACACTAGTCACTTTCTATTTTGTTAGAGAAAAATGTGCTAGATAAGAGTTTGGAAATCTCCACGATATCAAAAGGGGCATTGGAATACCACAGAGTTTTTTCTCCTTGGAAACAAGATAGACTGGGAAAGATACAGCATGGTTTTGCTCCAGGTTTCAACCTGATCACGACTATGAGAGAGTTTTATGTAAACGTTAAGTGGTATTTACAAAAAGATAGATCAGGGAAAAGAGGGGTTAAGCCAGGTTTTCTCTATGCTAAATGTGTCAAAGAACAAGAATTTCCTACTAACTAGAATCATAGCCCCACCATGATTGCTACAAATCTGAATAGCATTCTCTGACTTAGGGAAAGCGACACAAAAAACACGTAGAGAACATGCCTTTTTTCACATATATGATACTGACAGAGCCATGGTATTCCCAAAATGCAGATTTCTCTTTTTTATTCTTAGCAAATTACATCGCTCCTCTACATCATGAACCATCACTGACAAGTCCAACATAGCCCTCGTGGTTCCTTGTAAAAGTAAGAGAATAAAATCTGTTATAAGCAAGTGATTTGGGTTATTTTCTTTTGTATTTATACATTACCACCTCTATTAAATCATGTTTAAATTTACCCTCTATCAGTTTTTTCTATCAATTGTTTTTCCAATGCTCTATAAGAATAAATATGAAAATCGTATTCCTTTTTTCTGTTAAAAAATTGCAACTATGTTATTATATTTAGAAATCCAATAAAGTTATTACATTTACTTGCTTATGTGTGGAATTCTTTTTGAGCTGGATAATCCCTGTCTCTTTCCCCCTAACCTCTTTTACTGTGATTCATTTTTTACATCATTTGCTTTCCATATGGTCTTCTGAGAAAGGGAACGTCTCTCAAAAGAAATATGATGCCAACAAGAATATGAAGGCACCCACTCTTTTCCACTGTTAGCACAGAACATCTTAAGGTTAGACATGTTCTAGAATTAGTTGACCACTTTGTCTTAAACTTTCAAGTAAAGAACTTTCCCCTTTTAAGTTGGATCCAAGCAAATCAGTTCCTGAGTTGTACGTGTGGTGGGGGAGAGGGGGGTGGTGGCGGCGGATGGGGAGTTCTCCACTCACATCACTAATGGCTGGCTGACTTTTCACACTTTTATTCTATCTGTTCTGTGTATACTTTTCCAACATTGAGAATCTGCTTTGCTCTAGGCTCCTTGAGGGACACAGATATAAATCAGTCACAGTTCCTGCTTTGAAGAAGTCTATAGTCTAGTAAAGCTAGGTGCAAATAACTGGTAAGAAGACAGAAAGAATCAGACACTTGGGAGAGTATGACTCAACATTTTCAAAACTTTTCACAGTTCATCATATCATGTTTAATAGTCTGTGGTCTGCAATGATTCTACTCTCATTTTCTATGTGAAAATGCTAAGAATGTGAGAAATAAATGTAACAATCCAAGATCACCATTCACTGAACACTTGTTTTTAATTTTTTAAACAAAGCTTCAAATTAAGCCAGTACCCTGATCCCTAGTCCAGTCTAAAACTTAAGAGTGAGTAGAACTACAGGGTACGTGAAACTCCTATGAAATTCAGAAAAGGGTATCCCTTCTCCTTCCCAATTAGGCTTTTGGTTTTATCTCTTCAGCCTCATGTTTCAGCTTACAAATGCTGAGAGAACTGAGAGTCCAACAAGGGGCCACCATTTTCAGAGATGCTGGACACAAGGTGTGTTTCTGAATTAACAAATGATGGATATAGCACTAGGGCACAGGGTGTTCATAACTTCTTGCCAGAAAGTTGTAAACAAAGAAGCGCATATAACATGTAACGTTGGCTTTTCTTTCCCTATTTTTCTCAAATTGCTCGCTTTATGATCCTCAGCCCCCTTCTGCTTTGTAATTTAACACTGCACACATATTATTTGTCCCTATTCATTGTGTGGGAGCTGGGAGGGCTCTTAGCATGTTTTCTGATTTTTCAAGGAAATACTAGGTTCCAGAGGTAGGAAAGAATTTACCTAAGGTCACAATGTAATTTAATTACAAAGCTGGATCTTGTGTCCTGACATGACCCTCAGTCCTGTGCTATCATACTGACAACTTTAATAATGTGAAGGGAGTAGAAAAAAAGTTCTATCTGTAATTTCCATTTCTAGGAAAAACAAAGACAATTTAAAAATGAACAAAAGCTGAAAGGTCTTGATGACTGTTTGTTGCTGTTTTTGTTCAGTTGTTAAGTCCTTTCTTTTTGCGACACCATGGACTACAGCCTGCCAGACCCTTCTGTCCTCCAATATCTCCCAGTATTTTCTCAAATTCATGTCCATTGAGTTGGTGGTGCTATCTAACCATCTTATCCTCTACCTCCTTCTCCTTTTCCCTCCAATCTTTCCCAGCATCAAGATCTTTTCCAATGAATCAGTTCTTCACATCAGCTAACCAAAGTATTGGTACTTCAGCAACAGTCCTTCCAATGAATATTCAGGGTTGATTTCCTTTAGGATTGACTGGTTTGAGCTCCTTGCAATCCAAGGGTCTCTCAGGACTCTTCTCCAGCACCACAATTTGAAAGCATCAATTCTTTGGCACTCAGCCTTCTTTATGGTCCAACTCTCACATTCGTACATGACTACTAGAAAAACCATAGCTTTGACTACATGGACCTTTGTTGGCAAAGTGATGTCTGTGCTTTTTAATGCACTGCCTAGGTTTTATTAGGGCTTTCCTTCCAAGGAGCAAGCATCTTTTAATATCATGGCTGCAGTCACTGTCCAGTGATTTTGGAGCCTAAGAAAATAGAATGTTCAGGGCTTCCCTGGTGGATCAGAAGGTAAAGAGTCTGCCTGCAACACAGGAGACCAGAGTTCAGTCCCTGGGTCAGGAACATCCTCTGGAGAAAGGAATGGCTGCCCACTCCAGTATTCTTGCCTGAAGAATTCCATGGACAGAAGAGCCTGGTGGGCTAAAATGCATGGGGTCACGAAGAGTTGGACATGACTGAGCTGCTAACACACACACACACAGAATATAACAAAAAAATTCTAAAAGACTTATTTCATAAACAAAATAAACCAGAAAGGAATATCAGTGACACATAAGGAATGTTGAACAAAGAAAATGGCAATCATACAGTTCTATCTCAAATAACATGAGTTTATCCCAATAATACAGGAGTAGTTGAATTAGAAATGCATTAAAGTAATTCATCACTTTCACAGAACAAAATAGAAAAGTGTTACGATCATAGTATCTCAATAGATGCAGGAAAAGAGCATAATACAATAAAGTATTCATAATAAACAGCAGCCCCTTAGCAAACTAGAAATAAAAAGAAGCTTCCTTAAGTAAAGCCTATCTATGAAAAAATCACCACAAATACTGAAAAATTAGAAGTAGTTATTTTAAATTATAAAAAAGTATGCTCACTATCAATACATCTTCTCAACTTTATACTGAAAATTCTAACCAGTACACTTATAATAAAAACATGAATAAGAGTTATAAAAAAAATAGCCTGTAAGGAGCCAAAATGTCATTACTCATAGATGATATAACTAGAGAAAACTATATACTGAAATCCAAAATAATATACAAATAATTAACATTAAACAGACTTAGAGCAAACTGGTGGGTGTTGGATGAAATACATGAAGGGGATTAAAAGGTACAGACTTCCAATTGTAAAATAAATAAGTCACAGTAATGTAAAGTACAACATAAAGAATATAGTCCATGTAACTAATAATTTTGTATGATGCAGATGCTTACCAGATTTTTGTGGTGATCATTTCTTAATATATTTGGTTGTCAAATCGGTATGATGTACACATAACACTTTGCCAGATATAACATTAATATACCCAAACTGCATTTTATTTCAGTGCAATAGCCACAAGAAGTCAGATAATGTATTTTTGATAATGTACTTTTCCCAGTGGGTCAGCAGTAAAGAATCCACCTGCAAGGCAGGAGACCCAGGCTCCATCCCTAGATTGGGAAGATACCCTGGAGAAGGGCATGGAAACCCACCCCAGTATTCTTGCCTGGAGAATCCCATGGACAGAGGAGCCTGGCAGCTTACAGTTGTGGAGTTGGAAAGAGTTGGAGACGACTGATGTGACTGAGCATGCACATGCATTTTTTAATAAATCATATAATTTATTAAAAAATGTAAAGTACCCTAGAATATCTTTTTTAAAATATAAAATACCTAAATGAAGAAAATCATAAAACTTTACTGAAAGACATTAAAGTAGATCTAAATAAGTAGAAAGATATACCATCTTCAAAGATAGGAAAATAATATCATAAAAATGTAAATTGATTCACAGATTTAATGGAATGCTAATCCAAGTCCCAGCAGAATTTTTATGGACTTTGGCAAGCTGCTTCTAAAATTTACTCAGAAAACCAAATGCCAAATACCCAAGAAATTTTTAAAGAACAAGGAAAGATAATTTTCTTTAGCAGATAAAATTTTCTAAGCAATAGTAGCTAAAGCAACGTATTATTTGTATAAGAAAAAGACATATATAACTTAAATGGACCACAGTTGAAACTCCTAAAACAAAACCACCCATTTATGGTAACTTAATCTATGACATGAATAATATGGTAGATCACTGTGACAAGGGTAGATACTGAGATAATTGGTTTTTCATGTGGAAAAAAATAACATCCATGCCTACTTCATGCAGATAAAATGTTAAGACCTACTAAAAAACCTTTGCATTACAAAAAGATTTATTAAACAAAAAACATTAAAGCAGTAAATAAAAGAATTAATCATTTAAACCCTATTACAATTAAGAAATATAGTTAATTAGAAGACACATAACAACTTCAAGCTGGGAAAGCTATTTGCTACACATGAAAATAATAAAGGACTACTATCCAGAATATGCGAAGAATTCTTAAGACAAAGAAAATTCAATAGAAAAATGGGCACAATAAAAGGCATTCCACAGAAAAGGAAATATAAATAGCCAACTGACACAGGAAAGCACATTTATGTTAGTCATTTGCTGTTGCTTAGTCACTAAGTCCTGTCCAACTCTTTGAGACCCCATGGACTGTAACCTGCCAGGCTGCTCTGTCCATGGGATTTTCCAGGCAAGAATACTGGAGTGGGTTGCCATTTCCTCCTCCAGGGTATCTTGCTGACCCAGGGATCAAACCCGTATCTCCTGCATTGGCAGGCAGTTCTTTATCACTGAGCCGCCTTGAAAACCAATTGTTAGGTAGTTAGAATAGGAAAAAGGAGTCCAGAAAGGCGGTGGCTAAAAGATAAGGGAAAAGACCGTGAAAATAGAACAAAGGAAGATCCGAGGACCAGAATGAGGACCTCAGGTAGAACAAAGTACTCCTGGCTAGCCCAATTTACATAGGGCAGGCCCAGGGGGAGGAGAAAAAAAAAAAATATATATATATATATATATATATATATACACACACACATATATAAAGAGAAGCCAAAGGGCCAGGGTCTCTCTCTTTTCTCATCTTTTGGGACGTTATGCGCTAATGCCTCAAGGATGTACTTTCCTTTATTTTCTAAATAAAACTGAGCTGTAACATGGAGCTGTAACACTGATCTGTCCAAGAGCTGTGACACTGGTCTGTCTGGGAGCTGTAACACTGACCCGATGGAGGGCTATAATGCTGGTCCATTGTTTCAAATTTTCGTTGTGACGAGACAAAACTGAGGAAATTACACACTACTCAACAGTATAAATGATGTGATATGGCTATATCTATTCTTTTATGCTTTTTTGTGTCTTTTTGTGTTTTTTTTCTCTAACTTTATTTCTGAGAATTGACTATACTGACTTATTCAATGATAGTTGATTTTTACTGTTATAGATTTTTCTGTTGTAGAAATATATTACTTTTATTTAACAATTCTCCTTGGATGGATATTTGCTATCTTCAGCTTTCTGTCATTACAAACAGTACTGTTCTATATATCTTTGTAAATATCTTTGGGTTACATGGGCAAGAGCAGGATTGTCAGTCATGGGATTTACACATTTTTATCTTTATTCAGTCAGTTCAGTTCAGTCGCTCAGTCGTGTCCGACTCTTTGCGACCCCATGAATTGCAGCACGCCAGGCCTCCCTGTCCATCACCAACTCCCGGAATTCACTCAAACTCACGTCCATCGTGTCGGTGATGCCATCCAGCCATCTCATCCTCTGTCGTCCCCTTTTTCTCTTGCCCTCAATCCCTCCCAGCATCAGAGTCTTTTCCAATGAGTCAACTCTTCACATGAGGTGGCCAAAGTACTGGAGTTTCAGCTTTAGCATCATTCCTTCCAAAGAAATCCCAGGGCTGATCTCCTTCAGCCTGGACTGGTTGGATCTCCTTGCAGTCCAAGGGACTCTCAAGAGTCTTCTTCAACACCACAGGTCAAAAGCATCAATTCTTCAGTGCTCAGCCTTCTTCACAGTCCAACTCTCACATCCATACATGACCACTGGAAAAACCATAGCCTTGACTAGACGAACCTTTGTTGAGAAAGTAATGTCTCTGCTTTTGAATATGCTATCTAGGTTAGACATAACTTTCCTTCCAAGGAGTAAGCGTCTTTTAATTTCATGGCTGCAGTCACCATCTGCAGTGATTTTGGAGCCCCAAAAAAGAAAGTCTGACACTGTTTCCACTGTTTCCCCATCTATTTCCCATGAAGTGATGGGACCAGATGCCATGATCTTCGTTTTCTGAATGTTGAGCTTTAAGCCAACTTTTTCACTCTCCATTTTCACTTTCATCAAAAGACTTTTTAGTTCCTCTTCACTTTCTGCCATAAGGGTGGTGTCATCTGCATCTGAGGTTATTGATATTTCTCCCTGCAATCTTGATTCCAGCTTGTGCTTCTTCCAGTCCAGAGCTTCTCATGATGTACTCTGCATGTAAGTTAAATAAGCAGGGTGACAATATACAGGCTTGACGTACTCCTTTTCCTATTTGGAACCAGTCTGTTGTTCCATGTCCAGTTCTAACTGTCGCTTCCTGACCTGCATACAGATTTCTCAAGAGGCAGGTCAAGTGGTCTGGGATTCCCATCTCTTTCAGAATTTCCCACAGTTTATTGTGATCCACACAGTCAAAGGCTTTGGCATAGTCAATAAAGCAGAAATAGATGTTTTTCTGGAACTCTCTTGCTTTTTCCATGATCCAGCAGATGCTAAATTATTTTCCAAAGTGATTTTAGAAGTTTATACTCCCGAAATACTGTAAATAAATACCCATTTTGCCGTGTCATCTCTTATACTTGACATCAACAGCCTTTTAGATTTTTACTGATCTGATTGGTATAAAATAATAATTAACATTGTGTTAGGGGAGTGTATAATTTCCTCAGTTTTGTCTCGTCACAATAAAAGTTTGAAGTGACAGACCAGCATTACAGCCCTTGGACAGACCAGTGTCGCAGCTCTGTGTTACAGCTCAGTTTTATTTAGAAAATAAAGGAAAATACATCCTCGAGGCATGACAGCATGATGACCCAAAAGACGTGAAGAGGAGAAAGAGAGAGAGAGAGAGCGCCTGGCCCTTTGGCTCCTCTTTTTATATGTTTTTTTGTTGTTGTTGTTTTCTTTTCTCCTCTCCCTGGGCCTGCCCTATGTAAATTGGGCTAGCCAGGAGTGCTGTTTGTTCTACCTGAGGTCCTTACTCCGGTCCTCGGATTTTCCTTTGTTCTATTTTTACGGGCTTTTCCCTTTCTTATCTTTTAGCCACCACCATTCTGGACTCCTCTTTCCTATTCTAACTACCTAACAATACAAAATTTTAAAACAAGAAAAACATTATGCTGTGGAGTTAGAATAAAAAGAGGGAAATGTGACTGGTAAAAAACATAGCACAGGGGATCTTCAGGGCTACTATTATAGTATTAGTTTTCTTTAGTTGGAATGAAGTCATAGGGATTCATTTTACCATTATACATTATACTATGTGTTACATATCTGTCATATGTTTCATGGTATAATAGTTTTCTTTTTTTAGGTGTTTTTTTTTTTTTTTGACCATGCCACACAGCTTATGGGATCTTATTTCCCTGACCAGGGATTGAATCCAGGCACTCAGCCATGAAAGCAGAGTCTTAACCACTGGATCTCCAGGGAATTCTAGAAGAAATGCTTTCTGATAACTCTCTTTCCATTCTGGTGCAGAGTCATGTGCTCAGTACATCCTTAACGACCTTAAGGCTGCCTTAGAAGAGGGCAAAGCACGTTTCAGCACTTCTTACATAAAATACTAGAAGTAACTTTAGAAAATGTGTACGTCAATGAGTGGAAAATGGGGAGCAAAGTTCACAGTGTGGGCCACACAATTACAGGACACTTCCCCTCTCTCTTCCCACACTTCTCTACCCCTGGCATCTTCCATAAAGACTTTTCTGCCATGAAGCCTTTACTGCTTTCTTTATTGAAAGTGACTAAGTCCTTCTTCTAAATTTTCATTCCAGTGTAAATTAGCATACCACCATTCCTCAGTTGTGTAAATGCCTCTATACCCAAACAATTTTCATGATTTTTTCTGAGAAATGATCTTGTTAATTTAGTTGCCACCAAAATATCTTTTGGGGGTTCTTGGTGGCTCAGCAGTAAAGAATCTGCCTGCATTGCAGGAGATATAGAAAACACGGGTTCAATCCCTGGGTTGGGAAGATCCCCTGGAGAAGGAAATGGAAACTCACTCCAGTATTCTTGCCTGGAAAATCCTATGGGCAGAGGAGCCTGGAGGGCTAGAGTCCAAGGGTTCTAGGGAAGAGTCAGACACTACTGAGCAGCTCAACAATAGCAACAACAAAGTAGCACAGGCTGGCACATTATAGAACTTAAATAAATTATTATCCAATGGAATTAGGTTGATCCTCTTTCAATTTCACCCCAGATTCATGTTCAAAGCAGAGCATTTTATTTCTTTCTACCTTGGCTATTACAGTCAGGATGTAAATAAAATACTCATTATTTCCCTACGATGTTGTAAAACTAACAATGTAGAGAATTCTGCATGAAGTATTACAGACAAGATTCCTAAATTCAAGTCAGAGAGCTTCCTCCCTCCCAACTCTTTTATGAAGGAAGTGGGCCAGGTAAACAGGAAAAAGGAAGAAACAAACACAGGATGGCCATGTCCCCAAAATCTGCCATGTCCTTAGGGTCACTCAGGGTTCAGACCTCAATTTTGTCCCAAATTCCTCCATCCTATTTCCTCATCCTGTGGCTTTCCTATCCTGGCCTTCCCTTTTGACAATTTGATCTCCTTCACTTTGTCTTCCCTGCTTTCATTCCAGGCTTTTATTCCATTAGGAAATCACCAGTCAACACTTCCTTCCCTGTCTCAGTCTTTTTTAACCCCTCACCACACCTCTAAACCATCCTCCACTGGGGCCAGCCTATTTCCAAAGCACAAATAGGACCACCCTGCTCCTCTGATCCCAATCTTTTACGGTCCTTCCATTGCCCTCAGGATTCAATCCAAATTCTTTGGCATGACCCTGAAGATCCCAGATTATCTGTTTGTTCATTTGTTTGTTTGTTTTTTGAGGGTCTAAATTTTATTAATATCATTAGTTGACAATTTTTCTGGGTCATCTTTCCACGCTTATCTACTCCTAGCCTCGCCCAACATACCAACCAGTAAACTGCACCATTCCCAAAGAGAACATGCCTTCACCCTTCTCCATGCCTTTATGTTCACTTCTTGTGTTTAGACTGCCCCTTCTGCTCCTGCCAGTGGCACCCACTGAGAACTACAAAAGGCCTTTGGCACAAAACCCCATCCAAATCCCCACACTAAGAGACTTGATCAACTCTAGCACAAATGCTGGGAGCCTGAGGGCACATTCCTGGGACAACCCAGCTCCCTTTTGAGATTCTGTCTGCAAAAGCTCAAGGCTGTGCAAAGAATTTACTATTTGTTCTGGCCAACCCCTGACAATAGGCCTCTAACCTCTTTCTTAGAGAATTTACTTTGAAAAGCTGACAGCTGTAAATTTTCCTCTGTCCTTTTGAGATTTTGTGTGTGTGTGTGTGTGTGTGTGTGTGCACACACGCACGCGCGCATGTGCATATATGCTCAGTTGCTCAGTCGTGTCAGACTCTTTGCAACCCCATGGACTGTAGCCCACCGTGCTCCTCTGTCTATGGAATTTTCCAGGCAAGAATATTGGAGTGATTGCCATTTCCTCCTCCAAGGGATCTTCCTGACCTAGGGTTCAAACCCACATCTCTCATATCTCCTTCTTGGCAGGTGGATTCTTTACCACTAGTGCCACCTGGAAAGCCAGATATATCCTACAACCCAAGAGTCTTTCTTCAGGACATGAAAGCCATTCCTTTGAAATGTAATTGTCAGGAAGTAAAGGATCTGTGTCTCTCAGTCTCTGTAGGAGGATAGATTCCTAACTCTAATGGTTGCCTGGCAGCAGACATAGCTGGCCTGATCACATTTTACTGACCAAACCTCCGACACGCTTTTTGTAATTTTCCCTGTCCCCAGGGCTAGTTGAGCCCCTGTGCACTCCCCTCCCTATTACCTCATCCTCCCTATAAAATGCCCAGTCAGCACTGCAAACAGGAAGCTCTTTGCCCTCCTATCACTAGTGACAGAATAAAATCCATTTCCTCCACTTTAACTAATGTCTGACTTTTTTTTACCTCTGACACGACTCACACTCCAAGACCCAGGCCCCATGTTACCTCTACCAAGAATTTTCCTTTCCTTGACCGCCACTGTGATATTTTACTCTTACATACATAAGCCCACACAACTTCAAACAGACATACAGTAGGATACTTATTGTATTAAAACAAAATTTTCTTTCTTGTCTTCTAGTTAGATTTTCATCTGGACTAAAACCCTGAGAGTTGAAGATCGTGTTTTGCTCATCCCTGCATGCCTTGAGCCACGTACGTAACAGGCCTGGAATACAGATGTATGAGGAGGAGGTTGGATGAATGAATGAATGAGTGTTTCTTTACAGGGTGGTAAGGGTTAAGATATGTCCTCTTTCTAGAGTTGTCCCTAAAGGAAATGAAGACTGAGGTATGGCTGTAGAGCAGGAAGAGAGTCATTACACTTCTCCAGGAGGAGAGGAAGATCGACCGGTACAGACTTGCCCTTTCTTGCCACTGAGAATTTCCACTCCATTTTTTTTTTTTCCTTCCCAAGCCTTTCTGAGCTTGTATGCAAACCTTTTTCTTTCAGGAGCTGTTAAGAATCATTTTGTATACTTTACCATAATTCAGGGGCAAAGAGGAATCCCTTCAAACACGGAACGAAATCTGTCCATTGAAAGGGCTTCATCTTGGCCTTAACCAGGCGCAGATGTGTGATGTAAAGCCAACCTAAATGATTCCATTGTTTTCAAGTGTGACTAAGTACTGACTAAAATTACTTCCTCTGGCAACTTTTTTTTTTTGACTCAGTAGAATGGAAGTGTTCCAGGCTGTTGTTCTACGTTGCTGTCTGAACACAATGATTTCCTGCTCATCATAACCAACTGAGAAAGGGGGGGAAAGTGCAAGAGGGGAAAAAAATTTTTTTAACTCCCAGGGATTCCCTTAAGTTTAGCAATGGCTTTTTGTTCTTAGATTTCATTTTTCGTTTTTGTTTTTGTTGTCCTGTGTTACTCACAGAGACAACAAAGAACACGTGTGTGCAAAGGCCCTTCAGTCGTGTCTGACTCTTTGCCACCCCATGGACTGTAGCCCACATGTTCCTCTGTCCATGGGATTCTCCAGGCAAGAATACTGCAGTGGGTTGCCATGACCATGGGTTGCCATGACCTCCTCTAGGGCATCTTCCGGACCCGGGGATCAAACTGTGACTCCTGCATTACAGGCAGATTCTTTACCACTGAGCCACCAGGGAAGCCCACAACAAAGACTATCAAAATCCTAATTGGAAAGGACCTTTCCCAGGTCATCTAGTGCGGAGTCAACAGTTTTCATGCCCATGTGAGATCTGAGGTTCCCTGGGACACCAAGACATTCCCCACCCCCCATCAGGAGCAATGTAAACACTTTTTCTTTGTTCCAGAGTTCTGTTTTTTTCCAAAACAAATCCTCACACCTTTGGGCTGCCAGCAGTTCCTTCCATCTCCCTGTAGACTATTTCTTTAGTTCTGCCTTCTGGCACGTTTTCTTTGTGCAGAGTGGTGTTTGCAGAGAGTAAAAAAAAGCCTGTTCCACGTGGGCTAGATGACTAGACAGGTAGGTAATGACTTCTGTCAGAGGGAAAATGGAGACGTGAGTGGAAACACAGCTCTGTGAATGTCTTCAAAGAGTGGAAACAGACAGGAAGGACATCCATCAAATGTGTCTTTGGAAGATCGGAAGAGTCCTTCCTCCCTCATCATGGCAGATTATGAAGAGCTGAAATCATCTAACCCAAGCTTTTCGGTTCCAATATTTCCTCCACTCATTCTCACCTTCCAAAACATCAGAAGTCTCATCCATCTTCTCCAAGTTGCTAACCCTACTAGTTTCCACTCAGCTTCTCCTGTCTCCTACCCAGTCTGATGGCAGAGGGGATTGACTGTCCATGCTATATATTCAGAGAAGGCCTGTGATCCTCGGGCAAGGAGGAAAATCTCCCCTCTCTGAGACTTTGCTCCTTTCTTTGCAAGACGCTGGATGCATTCACAGGGAGGCCAGCACCCCACCAAAAATTACCCAAAGCCCCTCCTAGCTGCTGGATTCACTTTTATCAGCATGTGAGTCATTTCTTCAACTCTGAGCTTCTACCAGGTTTAGGGTCAAATCCCCACAGGGCCTTTCAGCTCCCTGGGAATTAGGGCGAAGGATTCATTACAAGGCAGAGATGACTGCTGTTTTCTTTTCAACTGTGATTGGTGGCCCAGAAACCACAGCCATCATATAGAGAGGCTCTGCTAAATCATCACTGTTTCAGCTACTAATTAGGACTAATGTTCACAGCAGAGGAGTCTGTAGGGGCAATAAACCTCTTCTTCAAGTGATTAAACTGCAAAGAAAACACACTTTGATTACCACAAGAACCATTCCCTGGCAGAGGTTCTTCCAGGTAACAGCATCCTCAAGATGTGGCCTCATGAATGGAGAATGGGTAGCCAGGAACTCTGGATGTGCAATGTACCCTGTCTCCTCTGTCAGAGTCCTGCTCCATCTCTAGTTCTGTTGAGATGCCTTTGAGGACCACTTGTGATACACTTGTGAATAGCAAGTTCACTGGATCAGCTGTGCTATGACACTGCCCAAAGGCTCGGGCCATGGATGGGGAATGACTAGAATCACATCTGGGGAAAGTCATCTGGTACTTCTGGGTCCCTGCCCCTTGGCCCCAACTTAAAGGAACCAGTTTAGAGAATGGCACCATGGTGGTGAGGAAACCTGAGGAACAGTGCCAACTACTTACATGTGAATTATCTTATAGCAAAAATATAGGTGTTTGCTCCAGATCTTCTTCAGATGCATTCTCTCAATGCATTTTAGAAAACCAAAAACTACACATGAGCTGCAAAAATAGAAACAAGCAAGCAAGAAAGTTGTAGTATTCTATAAGCCCATCATGTAGAAGAGGGTTTCTTAGCCTCAGCACTACTGACATAAGAGAGCTGTGTAATTCTCTGCTGTGAGGGCTGCCTGCATGTGGTAGGATATTTAGCAACATCCTGTTATCTCCTACCCACTAGATGCCAGTAGCACACTCTCTCCACCTTAAATTGGAACAACAAACAGGTCACAAGACATTGTCATATGCCCCCTAGCAACAAAATTATTCTCAATAAAAACTAAAACTCTAGAGATAATAATGTCATTTTCCAGTCTTTTTTCTTGTATACAAACAAGTGATCCATATTTTTACATAGAATTGTAATTCATATGTTAATTTTATTTTTATTTTTTTGCTTAACTGAAGTTCCTGAACATTTCCCTATGTTGATGTCTATTTTACAATATTATCTTAACCTTTCCATTTTGCTCTATTGCACAGTGATAACATTATTGATTTCATCCTTGATCTGGGGACATGGAGATTCTTTTCCAAGGTAGTAAGACTATGAAAACAAAAGCCATTTCTTTGTGCCTCTTTTGCTTTCTAATATGGGAAGAGGTTGGAATAATGCATATGAATGAGGAAATAAATCTTTCTACTATGTCTTTTCACTCATAGACTCCACTGGGGAGACTATTTTAAGACTCCTCTGCACTGTTAATGGATAAGATACTTGGTATAGTCCATTCATGAGTCTCTGCTTTGTAGAGTAGGGATTGAGGAGGAGAGAGTCAGATGAATTTGAGAAGTTTAATGGAAGGGAGATAGCCTAGGGGTGGGTATCTGAAGAAGAGTCCAGGAATGCTGGATCCTGAAAAACAAAGAGGACAGTAGGTGGACAAAGCTTAGAAAGGGAGGAGGTGGTGCTGAGGAAGGTGGTTGTCTGCTGAACATCAAACCTTTCACGGTCCCAACCCTTAGTAACGCTTAATCACACTCTTTGCAGTGTATTCCTCGCCAAAGTATATGGGGGAGTGAAAGGTATCTGGGGTGAATTGCGTTACACAGAGGGTACTTTGCAAAAGAAGGACAGTTGGGGCAAGTGTAAAATACACAGTGGGGATAGAGAATTAAACAGATTTTGGAGGCAGAGTCAACTCAGAGAAGAGAGCCAGATCAGGGTCACAAGGTTTTCTGCACATATGACATGTGTCCCTGAGCCAATTTTGCTTAAATATTAATGGCCAAAATGACTTCAGCAGGATAAAGGACTTAAGGAATATCCAGTCAGCAGACACTTATATTACACTCCTTTTTTTGTAATTCTTACCAACTCTACATACAATACCATTGTTGTTAAATATTTGCAAACAATACTTAACTTTTTCTTTAGGGTAAATATTAGAGGTGGAATTATCAGATCCAAGAGGATGCATATTTTTTCTTTTGTCTTTTAAAAAAGTTTTATTTTTGAGTTCAGACAAATTCACTAGATTGTTTTTACATTTTTAAATTGGAGAATAATTGCTTTACAATGTTGAGTTAGTTTCTTCTGTACAATAACTTGAATTAGCCATAAGTACATAGGCATATATATAAGTATTTAAGTATATGTATATACTCCCTCTCTCCTGAGCCTCCTCCTGCCTCCCTCCTCATCCCACCCCTCTAAGTCATCAAAGAGCACAGCACTGAGCTCCCTGTGCTATACAGCAGCTTCCCATGTGCTGTCTGTTTTACACATAGTAGTATATATATGTCAATGCTACTCTCTCAATCTGTCCCACCCCCTCCTTCCCCCGTGTCCGCAAGTCCATTCTCTATGTCTGCATCTCTATTTCTATCCTGCAAATAGGTTCAACAGGACATTCTTCTAGACAGAATGCTTATTCTTAATTCTTCTGATACATGCTGTCAAACAGTCCTGACGAGATTTTGACAACACTTTATGATTTTCCCATACCACACACAGAGTGCAACAGTTCCCTGCTCTGTTATTTCAGTAGCAATGGTATATGTTCTTCCCATTTTACAGAAAAGATATGTGAGGTTGTCCATGTTTACAGAGTGATGGAATTAGACCCATAACCCACAGTTTTCTGACTCCAAGTTCTGAGCTCTTTTCTATCCACTCTATCCACTCTATCCCTTTTTACCAGAACTGGGGGTATTTTGCCCTTAGAAGACTCAGCCAGCATCAACCCTGATCCTGATACTCCTCTGCTTAACCTCATTGCTCTTAGGTTAAAGCCTAAACTCTTTCAGGGGCTGGAAATCTCTGCACAATCTAGTCCCTAGTTTCCTCTTCATCCTTTCCCTCCCTTTAATTTTAAACTCCTCTCATACAAAATTTCTTTAGGTTCTCTAAGGTACTTTGTTCTCGCTATAGCCTCCGGACCTTGGTACCTGCTCCTCCCTCTCTCCCAACACATCTATGCCTGGGTAACCTCTGTTCATTCTTCAGACTGAACTTAAACCCTCAGTCCCTTCATGACCTTTAGATTCTGCGTTGTGTGCCTCTTACCACTTCTATGTGCTTCTGCCGGCACTTTTACTTCCCCAGGATAGTCGCCATTAATTGTGTTGTGATTCTTGTCTGATTACCTGACTCTCCCAATAGTCATTAAGCCACAGAGAACAAGATTCATGTTTACAAAACCCGAATCAGTTCTCGCTGAGTAGCACATTCACCTTCAGACTAGACAGCTAGGCTCCCAACCATTTTGGACGGTTTCATAAACAGCACGTCTCATCCTCCGTGTTCCCTGCTGGGCATCTGCAGGCATTTGAGTGCACCATCCTTACAAGAGACCAACATTTTTTCTGCCAGTGCCTGGAAGGAACTTCCAATGTCAAGAGCTGTTCAACAATGGCATAGGTCCTCTCTTTACAACTCAAATGATCTGCACGTGTTTCTCAGTAACTCCCCATGTGACTGGAGGGGTCAGCAGTCAGGATCGACCTTGCCACCCTCCTGACCAGGCCACCAGACATGTGCCAGGTGGTCTCGGGCTATGTATGGAGCCAAGCTGAACTAAAAGACTGTCTTGGCAACAGGTAACTTTCTAAGACTCGACAACTTGCTTCCAGCCCAGCCAAAGGCTTGCTGCTCTGAGGCAAATGTCACTGTGGTGGAGTTGTCTTAATGAGAAGGCACGCTTGCTTCTCTTCTGGGGGAGTTTCCTAGAGCAATGCTCTTAGAAACTCCTTGGCAGGAATCCTGAGCCAGGCTTGGCATTGACAGCGTCCTCCTGCTGGCATTAACAAGCCTCTTATTTAAATGTAAATGAGCTCTCAGTGCCAGTTTGTGAGCGAAACACATCACTTGTGTTAAACCAGAGCTGGGAACGCTACAAACACACCAAATGTCGGCTCGGTTTCCACTTCCCCACCACATCCGTAGTTCTGAGGGGAGCTCTGGGCCTTGAATTCTGCAAAACTGAGAGTCCTCAGACAGCTGGGGGAATTTGTGGAGTCTGGGGGCCCTGTTTAAGAAGCCTTAAATCTTCTTCGCTATGACCTTGCTCAAGTGATTGAGAGTTGCCTCCATAAACTGGAACGTTGTAGAGCTGGGGTCACATCTAATTCCAGTCAGCAGAGGGTCCTGAAAGGTCTCTGAGGCTTAGTTTTTGGGGCTGTCAGCCTGGGTTCCCCAGGAGCCTGCCTGGACAGGAGATGCCTTGATCATGTGTGCACTCTCTCTCGTCCTGGCTTTGTGTGGTTGCTGCCCAAATGTACATCTTTTAGTGATCTTACCTAATGTCTGGACCTGCTTAGCCATCTGCTACCCCACTCAGTTTCCCAGTCTTTGTTTGTCCATATTATAACCAATTTCCTCTTTTGGCATTTTCCTCTTTATTTCAGATCTTTCTGGAATTAACTTGTGTTCCTCTGATATCCTCTGATATCAGGCTTTCCAGGTGGCATGGTAGTAAAAGAATCCGCCTGCCAATTCAGGAGACTCAAGAGACACGGGTTCCATCCCTGGGTTGAGAAGATCCCCTGGGAGAAAGAAATGGCTACCCACTCCAGTATTCTTGCCTGGAAAATTCCATGGATGGAGAAGCCTGGCAGGCTACTGTCCACAGGGTTGCAAAGAGTCAGACATGACTGAGCAAATGAGCACCCATGCATGCCCCTGAAATTTGAATTCCAGCCATTTCTTCCCCAGACACCCCCATGGCCAGCAGTTTTTCAGCATGTACCATGCTGAAATCTAGATTGTTTCTATGTTCATGTGTCCAATACAGTTGGACATTAAGTGCACCTTGAGGCCAAGACCTGGGTCTATGTTGGTAGCCGCAGGTCCCAGCTCAATAATTTCTAATGAATGAATAAATGAAAGGGTGGAGGAAAGAGCAGAGAAATGCCATCTCCCTCTAGGATCTTGCTAGAAGAGACCAAGGAGAACTTTGTTCCATTTCACTCTCCTTCGAACTGGCATATGATTTTTAGCCAAGTGTTCATTTTGACAAAATCTGTGGCATCAAAACAATTGAGAGAGCCACAGGATGTGATATAAACACACAGCACATGTATTATGGGGCCTTCCACAAGAAGCACAGCAGGCTGCATTCAGTGAGAGACGTAATACGATATAAAGGAAGCCCCTGACAGATAATAGATAGTTTTACTTGTGATGCTTTGAATTCAGTAAAAGAAAAAACAAAACGCCTTTGTTACAAAGGAGGAGCAAGGTCATCAGTTTTGCTGTCTATGCATCTGAGCTTCTGTGCTGCTTCTGCCAAGGTATTGATGGAAATTTACATTTCTACTGCCAAGCTCAGACTGAGATAGTATAGACATCATATCACATTCCCCCGGTCCCCATCAAGGTCCCTTCAGAGACTTGGTGCAGGCCTTGTGCAGGGGAGGGTGAGCCAGGGTATCAGTGGTACCTACCATCCCTCACTGGTCCTCGGGCTGATTCGTGGCTCCTGTAGAGAGAAGGGTATGACACCGATAGGATCTGGAGGATTTACACAAGCCTTAGTGAGACTGAACACAGACAGCAGTCTATAAGGCATGCAGGAGGAGAGGCACTCCTTCCTTCTGCAGGAAACAAGCGACGGTCTTGTATCCTGCAGACCAGAAACACTGGAGACAGAATCCTTGACGGCAAAACTGATGCTCTTGCCGTGGAGGGTGGAAACGAGGAGATTTCTACAATTCATTCTGCAGTAATCAGTCATAGGCAAGAGAAAGGAGAGGCAAAGACCTGGGCAGCTGAGCGGTGGCTATTGCTGACACTCTGCTTTGTGGTTCTCTGTGACCCTCTTCTTGGGGACTCCCACCTACAGATGGCAGATTCCTTAATGGAAACTACTTTCTGGTGATCGGGCAAGTAGTAGTTTGTATTAGCATACTATCAGTAAAAATAAGTCCCCCGCCTTCTTTGTTTTTTGATAGTCCCAGACGGGTAAGTCCTGAGGCATTTTAATTATTCTCTGAAAGAAAAATAAGAACAGCCTGGAAAGAGCCCTGTCTCCTTTTCCTGGAGCCAGAAAACCTGGTTTGTAGTTCTGTGGCAGCCTTTAAGGCGCTGTGTGATGCTGAGCAAGTTTCTTCCTCCCAGGAATCTGGGTTTCTCATCTGTAAAATGAGGCAATTGGGCCAAATAAGCCCAGAGGAGAATCTATGGAAAAGCAGAGTAGAAAACAAATGTTCATTACTTCATTCCTTTAACAAATATTCAGTGCCTGCTCAGCATCAGGGGACATGCTAGACTCTGCAGATAGAGTGGTGAACAAGAGCAGCTGTGAGTCTAGTCTACATGAAAGTTGCAGTCAAATGGGTGAGATAGCCATTAATTAAAGAATAAAGATGAAGGTGAAATGATAACTGCTAATCCTATGAAGGTGAAAGAAATGGTTGTTTGGGAATATGTCTATAGAAAAATGCTGGGGACTCTAAATAGCACACATACCTCCTAGTTCAAGAAAGCAAGAATACGGAAGGTGGTATGAGGGAGAGAGAGTCTATAAGTGTGTACATGGAAGATGCCCATGCAGGGAAAGATGAGACGGAAGTGGGGCCAGACAGGGTCTGATCACAGAGAAAGACAAAGGCCATCATGCAAGTCAAGAGAGGGACTGTTAAGAATTAAGCATTAATATTATGTATAAAATAAGGTCCATCTAGTCAAGGCTATGGTTTTTCCAATAGTTATGTATGGATGTGAGAATTGGACTATAAAGAAAGCTGAGCACCAAAGAATAGATGCTTTTGAACTGTGATGTTGGAGAAGACTCTTGAGAGTCCCTTGGACTGCAAGGAGATCCAACCAGTCCATCCTAAAGGAGATCAGCCCTGGGTGTTCACTGGAAGGACTGATGTTGAAGCTGAAACTCCAATGCTTTGGCCACCTGATGCGAAGAGCTGACTCATTTGAAAAGACCCTGATGCTAGGAAAGGTTGAGGGCAGGAGGAGAAGGGGACGACAGAGGATGAGATGGTTAGATGGCATCACTGACTCAATGGACATGGGTTTGGGTAGACTTTGGGAGTTGGTGATGGACAGGGAGGCCTGGAGTGCTGCAGTTCATGGGGTCGCAAAGAGTCGGACATGACTGAGCGACTGAACTGACTGATGATAAAATAATGAGAACTTACTGTATAGCACAGGGAACTCTACTCAATGCTCTGTGGTGATTTCAAATGGGAAGGAAATCCAAGAAAGAGGGGATTTATGTAAACATATAGCTGATTCACTTTGCTATACAGCAGAAACTAATACATTATAAAGCAGCGATACTCCAATGGAAAAAAAAAAGTGAAACACAAAAAGCAAACAGAAAAAAATTAACCAGTCCAGTAAGAACTTGGTAAAAAGGACTGTGTGGCTTATTTTCTTTCTCCTTCTTTCTACCCTCCCCACACAATTATCAGAGAGCCTTGTACAGAATGGGTGCCCCATATGTGTTTGTAGGATAAATACATGTTTTCTCAGTTATGCAAAAAAAAAAAAAAAAAGAGAGAGAGAGAGACTCAAAAGGGTTAAATAAAATGTTTAAGGTCACTTTGTTAGTGGTAGAGAAAAGATGGCAATCCAAGTCTGAAACCATAAAGTGTTTGAAAACAAAATTGTTCCATTACTGTAACCTCAGAACTGATTCCTAAGCAACAATTCCAACTCCAATCGAGGTACCAAGAGGAAAGGATCACTAGAAATACCGAGATTCCAGGAGACTTCCCTAGTGGCCCAGTGATGAAGACTTCACCTTTCACTGTAGGAGGTACAGGTTCAATCCCTGGTCAGGGAGCTAAGATCCCACATGCCTTGTGGACAAAAAATCAAAACATAAAACAGAAGCAACAAATTGTAACAAATTCAATAAAGACTTCAAAAATGGTTCATATATATATAAAAGAAGAACTTTGAGGTGCACGCATCTGCACGTGTGCCTCCACACTCACACTCCCTTTCTTCTCATTAGAAAGAAGCCTTCAGCTTCTCATTAATTTCATGCTACAACCACGGGCTTTGTTCACACAGTCCTTGCCTGAGACAGTCTCTCTCTCTCTCCTCTGCTGCAATTTTTTTTTCTCCTAAAGGGGCATTAGAGAGAAATGTCATCTGGAAGGCTGACAGCTGGACAGTCCTTAGATTTACAGCAGCAGTAGAAGAGGTCAGAAGCTAAGTGGAAAACTGTGTAGATGTAAAACATCCGCTTCCTTGAAATATTGTCTTCCTCTGTGAAATGGACATAGGAAGTGATCTATTGTCTTTGGTTCTCTTCATTTAAGGAGTTCCTGTGTCACCTTCTAAGAGCAAAGTCTCCAAGCAGGACACTGCAGACTTTGCCAAGCATGGCTTGGCTGATGG
Organism: Bos indicus; assembly: GCF_029378745.1. NCBI lineage: Eukaryota > Metazoa > Chordata > Mammalia > Artiodactyla > Bovidae > Bos > Bos indicus. The sequence goes on along the minus strand of NC_091760.1, from coordinate 79,024,636 downwards.
CCATTGGTCTGGTGAGCGATGTCTGAGTGCTTCTGTAAACGAGAGGACCTACCTCAGAAAGGTCCCCGTGCTGCTGAGGTTCAGGCTGCTGCATCAGCCTTTAGCTTGAACATTTGAGTTACGGAAATGATTTCACATGGTGGCATTCATATGTGAAAGAGTGCAGTACAGCTCGGGTCCATTTTGTGTCCCTGGAATAGCCTAGGCTTCTTGCACTTTTCAAGGTCAGAGAGAAAGCAACTTTAGCGTGACAGTCTAAAAATCTATCTCATAGTTACTTGTATTCAACTACATTGTATCCTCCAGTTGCCAGTATAGCACAATTTAACAATTTATTATCTGTGGATTTTACACAGTAAGTTCCCTGCGAGCCTGCTAAGTCTCTTCAGTCATGTCTGGCTCTGCGATCCTATGGACGGTAGCCCTCCAGGCTCCTCTATCCATGGGACTGCCCAGGCAAGAATACTGGAGTGGGTTGCTGTGCGCTCCTCTGGGGGATCTTCCTAGTCCAGGGATCAAAACTGCCTCTCCTGCGGCTCTTGCATATTCCTTACTGCTGACCCACCAGGGAAGCCCAGGAAGTTCCCTATATATAAACAATTTCTGTTCCAAGAGCACATTTCTAAGTCCAGTGTGTTTGTAAGTCCAATGAAATTAGCCAACTAACACAATCAGCTATATAGTACTACTGTAATAGGATTAAATACTTTCACACAAAGAATACATAAAAAAAAAACATGAAAAATTTTAAAAAAGCATTTTAAATCTCACACACAGTACCTTGAAAAGTACAGTAGTACAGTACAACAGCCGGCATCCAGAAGTGGACATCCAGTGAACTGGAGGAGGGAAGAAGGGAGGCGATAGAGATGAAGGATCATCAGTAATAGGAGATACCAGCTACAATGCCACTGCATTTACACTTGCTTCCAGACACCCTGGGCTTGAAATAAAGATGCTGAGCTACTGTAATCTAGACAGTGCTGTAGAGTATACAAAAGTACCACCATCTGTAGGGGATGCACGTGTGTGTCAGTGTACACCAGACATGTGAACTACCTTATAGGATAGGACGTGAGAACTCATGTTCGCATGGTTGAAAATTTGCAACCTAAAGGTTTGTGTGTAGGGCACTTACTGTATATGTATACATTTGTGTGTACGTATATGTACATGTGTCTGTATGTAGTGTGGACATCTGCTATGTGGACATGTTGGCAAGTGGCTGGCTGAGTTCATCCTAGCCTAGATGCAGGTCCTTCTGAAGAGGACTGGAAGGTCTATGGGGTAGGTCAGCGGGTGACTGTTTGCAGTGGTGACCAGGAAACCTGTTGAGAGGGAAGGCTTCTAAGAGACGAGACAGTGTGGAGGCCTCTAACAAAGAGCCATAGAGGATGAATCTTGGGAAAGGAGAAAGACAATTCCCAGAGTATCATACCCATTCACCTCAGGTCTGCCGGCTGCCTCAATTCATGGCAGAAGTCAGGAGAATGGCCACTTAAATTAATCTGATGGAAGGTTTCCTCAAAGGCTGTAAAAATTAGGAACACCAGGCAGCTCCAATATGGGACCCATGAAACATCATCGTATAAAACAGAGAAGGAGGCAGCACAAGGTAGCTCTAGTGCTATGAGGTATAATTACAAGTGCTGTCTGCACCTTTGACAGTTACATGAACTTCAATTTGGGATGGCAGCTTGGAGGTTCTGCCTCGGTTCATTGCTAGAGTCAAAAGAAGGATCTTGAAGAGGCAAAATGACATACTCCAAATGGGGCTGTATATGAAAGCATGGTCCTTCCCAGGTGGCACTAATATTAAAGAACCTCCCTGCCAATGCAGGAGATAAAGAGACATAGGTTCAGTCCCTGGGTGGAGAAGATCCCCTGGAGGAGAAAATGGCAACTCACTCCAGTATTCTTGCCTAGAGAATCCCATGGAGAGAGGAGCCTGATAAGCTACAGTCCATGGGGTTGCAAAGAGTTGGACATGACTAAAGTGCCATAGCACACACAAGAGCATGTGTGAGTCACCCCCTCAGGCTGCTCAGAAAAAATTTGAGAGAACTTTAAGGAAATCGTAGATGTTCAGGTGAGGATAACACCAGGAAACGACAGTTTGGGAATAAAATCTCATCCTCATACTTACTACAAGGCTAACAGTTAAAGAAAATATGGAATGTCTCATTATTATTATTTATATATGAAAACCTTCAGTATAGTGCCTAGCATATAATAGTCAATAAATATTATATAATATCATAAAATATCTAATACTGACACATAATCAGTGTGAATTGATTACTTTGTCCAATGCAATATGTAATCTTCACATAGGAACTATTTACCTTATCTGCATATAAAATTTTCACATATATATATTTATTCATATGCATATTGTATATATAGTCTCCAATTGTTTTTTTAATTGGAGTATAAAAACTTTACAATTTTGGTTAGTTTCTGTTGTACAACAAAATGAATCAGCTGTATATATACATATATCCCCTCCTTCTTCGCCTTCCCTCCCACCCCATGCCCCATCACACCCTACCCCCCATCCCACCCCTCTAGCTCACTACAGAGCACCAAGCCGAAATCCCTGTGCTATTCAGCAGCTTCCCACTAGCTGTCTATTTCACACATGGTAGTGTATATATGCAGAGAAGGCAATGGCACCCCACTCCAGTACTCTTGCCTGGAAAATCCCGTGGATGGAGGAGCCTGGTACGCTGCAGTCCATGGGGTGGCTAAGAGTCGGACACGACTGAGTGACTTCACTTTCACTTTCCACTTTCATGCATTGGAGAAGGAAATGGCAACCCACTCCAGTGTTCTTGCCTGGAGAATCCCAGGGACGGGGGAGCCTGGTGGGCTGCCGTCTATGGGGTCGCACAGAGTTGGACGAGACTGAAGCGATTTAGCAGCAGCAGCAGCAGTGTATATATGTCACTCCTAATCTCCCAATTCATCCCACCTGCTCCTTCCCCTTCTGTGTCTGCAAGTCCATTCTCTAAATTTGTGTCTCTATTCCTACCCTGCAAATAGGTTCATCTGTACCATTTTTTAGATTCCATGTATATACGTTAATATACAATATTTGTTTTTCTCTTTCTGACTTACTTCACTCAGTAAGACAGTTAATTGCCTGTTGTGTATCCTTCAATTAGAGTAAGAATCCCAACTCCTTCAGATGCTCTGCTAGGATGATTGAGTTTTGTATTCCTGTTGGAAGAATGTAACCAAAGTTCATAAACTTTAAACAGAGATGAGCTTCATGGAAGTCCAGCTCCCATACGCCTCTGTCTGACTTTCTTCCACCATTTTTCCTGTGATAACATTGAGGGGAAAAGGCAAGAGAGCCTTGGTTTTCATGGCAGCAATGTGATTTGTCACCATTTGAAAGTATCTTAACCAGCATCTTCCTCTGGTTTGGGAGAATGACGCAGGGTTGTGAAACTTCCCAGTATATCAGAGCCCTCCCCTGCACCTGTTTAGAAAGATTTCTAACATCTTCCTTTCTGCTTGCCCATATCACCCAAAACAACACGAGACCATGGTGTAAAAAGAGAACCACATGGGAATCAGGGTCAAGTTATCACTCAACTACATTTACTAACTGTGGCCACAGCCACACCACTTGGCTTCTCCAAGCTTCAGTTTCTTCTCCTGTAAAATGAGGATAATGATACCAGCCCTTACTGCTTTACAGGATTGGTGGGAAGATCAAACTGAACAGTGAATGTGCAAGTCCTTTGAAAACTACAGATTAATGAGACTGTAACACATCATTACTACTGTTTAGAGAAAGAGCTTCAAGAACGCTTGTGGATTGTCTGGTGTTATGGGGCTTGACTGCCTCTTTTGCTATGGGACGTGTTCTTCCCTGATGGTCTAGTTCTTCTCCTCAGCCTGACCAGGTCAACATTTAAAATCTGATGACTGAGGTTCCCTTCCTTGCGCTCCAGTGGAAGTTCAAAAGCTGGGGTCCAGAATTTCTGAAAATATTTATTCATTATTTACTTGGCTGTGTCGGGTCTTAGTTGTGGCACATGGGAGCTTCAGTGCATCATGTGGGATCTTTCACTGTGGCCCATGGGCTCTCTAGTTGCTACGAGTGGGCTTAGTTGCTCTGTGGCATGTGGGATCTTAGTACCCTGACCAAGGATGAAACCTCCATGTCCTACACCATAAAGCAGCTTGTTAACCACTGGACTATCAGAGAAGTCCCTGGGGTCCAGAATTTTGAAGTGTGTGATACATTCTTAGGGTTGGAGAGCCCAAGAATTTGAGGATTCTGCTTCCTTCTTATTTTTCACTTTTTCCAGTTCCTTTATGCTTATCCATAAAAGTGGGTAGAGGTCTCAATTTTGGTCATGCTGTTATATAATCCCAAATAAGTCATTTCCTAAACTGGATGCCTCGGCTTCCTCATCTAAAAATTTCTGACCTGCCACCTATAGACACCAAAGCAGCTCCACATTTACCTCTTTTTATGTGGAGTTGACTTCATATCAAACCTCACACACACAAAAAGATGCTTTGCTAATTATGCTAAGCCATTTGGTAAAGAATCCGCCAGGAGACCTTGGTTCGATTCCTGGGTTGGGAAGAGCCCTGGAGGAGGGATAGGCTACCCACTCCAGTATTCTTGGGCTTCCCTGGTGGCTCAAATGGTAAAGAATCCACTCACAATGTTGGAAACCTGGGTTCAATCCCTGGGTTAGGTCCCCCTGGAGGAGGACCCAGTATTCTTGGGTCCTCAGTATTCTTGTCTGGAGAATCCCCATGGACAGAGGAGCCTGGTGGCCTACAATCCATGGGGTTGCAAACAATTGGACACGACTGAGCTTCTAAGCACACATTTTTACTAGATCTCTTTTTGTAAACCATAACTGATCTCTGATAATTTGGGTTCTTACATGTGGATTATATAATCCCTTCCTGGGAAAGTCATGTAATCAGCAATAAAATGGGGATATACATACATTTTTAATTAAACACGTTTTGAAGTAATGTCTATGTAAGTACCCATATGAAGGATTATTCTTGTCAATGTTTCTCCCATCATGTACTTAGAATGAATTTCAGTCTAACTGAACCTTGCCAAGAAACTCATAGGAAAAAGCTATGATTTCCCTGCAGATATGAAGATGTGTCAACCTCAGAGGGTTAGTTACTTTTTCTAGTTCACTCAAAGTCTGGCATCAAAACCATTTAGCTTTGTGAGGCTAATCCATTAAAGACACTTGGCAGATTTTACTGGCTGCTGTGGCAAAAACGTAGTCCTTCCCAGAGCATGCAAAATTTGAAACAAAGAACAGTGGCCTCCTTATTGGTGTTCATACCCAAGAAATGATTTATCTTCCAGGGAACAACCAAATAAACAAAATGTCAGAAAAGCAGTATCCCACTGTGAATAACTATGAGGATCTTTCACATTTTAATTTGCATTAAAAAAAAAAAAAAACAGGAAACCAAGAGATTTTCTCCCTTGCCTTTAGTCGAAAAGTGTTCTATGATTCTCCTGGAGACCATAGCCTGTAGACAGAACAAGATACTGTTTGTATTAACCCAATGCATAGCAGTAATACTGAAGGAGGAAGGCCAGGATCCTAAAAGGCCAGTATATCTGGACTCATTCTCCTTGGGGAAGAGACAGTCCCTTGCATATAAAATAGGTGTTGGTCTTTCCCTTATGCCACAAATGACCACAGTCAGAATGATGGAACTTCAGCTTGGGAAAAGTCCTAAATGGTCAAATTGTTCAGCTGTTACTGGCAGCTGGAATCCTTTCTGAAGCATCTCTTCCAAATTGTTTTGAGCCATAGTTTGATTATCTCCAGTGATAGAAAACTCAGTCTCTGTTGAACTCTACTTTGAACAGTTCTACAAAAAGCCATTTTTTAAAATGGTGATCTATATATAAGTCACTTGAGTTTGTACTCACTGATTATGGTTACATCCTCTGATGCCATGGACAATAAGTCAATTCAACAAACCTGCCTTTTTCTGCCAGGATCAACCCTTTCTTGATTTGAACATAGTGAACATTCCCTCTTGGGGAGGGGAATGAACCTTCCATTTAGCTCCTACCATATGCTAGTTCCTACTGTTACCTCCCAAGGGGCTTCCCAGGTAGCGCTAGTGGTAAAGAATCCACCTACCAATGCAGGAGATGTAAGAGATGCAGCTTACACATCTTCCCTCCATCGGGAAGATCTCCTGGAGAGGGCATAGCAATCCACTACAATATTCTTGCCTGGAGAATCCCAAGGACGGAGGAACCTGGTGAGCTACTGTCCATGTGGTCGCAAAGAGTGGAACACAACTGAAGTGACTTAACACACACGCACACATAGTCCTCACTATTGTTATGGGGTTGAAATCACCCAATGCTCATTAGTCTAGAGAGCTGAAGTTCAGAGAGATAAAATTCTACAAGGCCATCCAACTGGAAGGTTTTCAGAACCTTCAAGCAGGTCCTAGTTTAGGAAGTCAGGACCAGCCCTGGAAAACCCAGAGATTTTCTATCATTTTCTGCTATTTCCCAGCACAAAGGATCCTGACAAAACCTCTGGACTTCTCACATTTCTTACCTCAAACAAGGAAAACTAGAGACAACACCTTGAATTAGGTGATGGTCTTGGCTGTCTGTCTTGGTGCCGAAGATCCTAAAATATTTTTACCTTTGAAATCTTAGGATCTGGAACTGGGCAGGGAACTCAGATACAAAATACAGCTTGGAGGCCAGACCAGAGGGCTCCATTTCAGAGCCGCACTGCTGCTCTCCAAGGCAGCAATCATTCTGAGGCAATGTATTCAAGAGACAGTTAAAAAATATCTCTTCCCCATTTACTGCTTTAGAAACAGAATCCACTGCCTAATTGAGAATCCTTTCTGCCTAATTACTCCATTCCCAATTTTTTTTTTAAGCAGCAGAGTTGCTGTGGAATTATGTACTGTATAATTTCATCATTTAGCAATATGTAAATTAGGAGAAGAAAGGAAGCAGGAGAGATATCATCCTTTTGAATTTCTGTGCAGAAATGGGTGGTAAGGTGTGTGTAGACAAGGAAAAAGCCACATGGCAAAGCTGGCTCTGAGATCAAGTTCCCCTGCAGGGTAACTCTGTACTCCTAAGAAATATCACATCATCTTCCTGAGCCTTGGTTTCCCCTTCTGTCACCCTTTATGCACATGTTTCCAGCATCTAGCACAGCTGCTGACACAAAGTCTTATCGTTACCTGCTAACTCCCCAGTGAATGAGTAAGTACCTATTTGTCTCCCCCACAGAGGAAGTGGAGTGATAAAGCAGGGTGGAGTGACATAATGAATATGAAAATATTTAATAAATTACAACAAGCCATAGCTCAGTTGGTAAAGGATCCGCCTGCAATGCAGGAGACCCTGGTTCAATTCCTGGGTTGGGAAGATCCCCTGGAGAAGGGATAGGCTACCCACTCCAGTATTCTGGCCTGGAGAAGGCTGTGGACTGTATAGTCCATGGGGTTGCAAAGAGTTGGACACGACCAAGCAACTGTCACTCTCACTTCAACTGTGTACACAGTACTTTAAGCACTGATGGAGAAAATCCTGTGGAATGCCCCAAATTGGAAAACACCTTTCTCTTGTCTTGTTTATTGGTTGGGTGGTTTGTTGTTTTTAGACATAAAGATAAAACAATAATGTTCCAACAGGCTAGGATCTGTCAATGAGTAAATCACTTTGAATTCCCTTGGCTGTTTTGCCATGCTCTGCAGAGGAGAAAATGGAGGAACTGAGCTTGTCTTTCTCAGTGAGTTTAGGGGCAAATTAAGTCCTGTATCTTGGGTCCCCTGGAGACCATATAGATCTAGTGTTCTTGAGGCAAGTCCTCTCCTGGGGGCACCACTCAGGTGGGCTGTTTCCAGCCCACCTCACAGGCAGAAACAGCTCGTAGCTTGGAGCATAGACTCTCGGATTGTCACATTCCTCAAGGGATGAGGGTTCCAGTCCCCCAAGCTCCTGAGAGCATCTTAGCTGTGGGATTTGCTCTGAAGGACCTACGGTTGCACTCACCTTTACTCCTGGAGAGAAGGGGCTCTTATTCCTTGTCACCTCATTAATTCAGGCTTTCCCCAGCAGGTCTGGGCAAATGCGGGCCAGGCTCACTTTTTTTCCTAAAGTAGAGAATCCAGTTTTGATTGCCTCATGTCTTCATGAGATACTGAGAAGTTACGGTAAAATGACTTAAAGATCTGGACTCAGGAGAAGTTGGATGTCACTTCTCCTTTGTGCTTCAGTTTCTCCATTTCTTTACAAAAAGGTAAAAGTCAGTGATATCTAGGTACTCTTCTATATTTCACCATAACATTCTCTACTCCTGTAATCAATCTCTGGGTCTCAGAGCCCAGAATATTGACACTGTTGGAGTGATCTTTCATTGATAGAAGAATTAAATAGCCCAGTGAACCCACCTGATTATGCCATCCCAGGAGAGGGAGCAACTGCAAACTGGAGAATTTATCTTATGTATGCTGTTTTTCACACAGTATGGAGCTTTACCTTATTGATGGCTAAAATGCAGTGAGGTCTAGAAAGAAAGCATAGAACTTGGGATCAGAAGACCATAGAACTAGAAATCAAACATAGACCTTGGGAGCCTCAGCAACAGCCAAGCTGTGTGACCCTGGGCTAATCACTTCACCCTGCTGAGCTCTGAGTTTTCTCACTTGTAAAAGAGGATAATAATACTTTTCCCCGTAGGTGGTTGTAGGATCAAGTGAGAAAGTACACTTTAAATTACAGTCCTCAACAAAAATGAAGGATGTTATTGGTAGACTTTTCCATATGGTAGACTTTTTCTATATGCCAAAGGGCATGTCATTGGAATAATTATGGAAACAAAAATTTATATTTCACCACAGAGTTTCAAGAGCACCAGAGGTATACAGAATGGAATGTACAATTGTACAGGTAGGAGAGACAGGATTTTCTTAGAAATCATCTCTTCTTACTCCCCAACCTTTTTCCATTTCATAGGTAGTCTAATAATCTACAAATATTGAATACCTAGGATACAATAAATACAAAATATGAGGCTAGTGATAAGAAGCAGACAGCAGAGTTCCTGCCCTAAATATGTCTCATGGCATATTCTTTCAATAAGTGTTTCCCAGGCCTCATTATTCTACATCTCTTTGCTAACGCAATAGGTCATCAACATAACTGAGTTCAACAATGTTTGATGGATTTCCAGTCATTTGAAAGGTATCCATAAGAGATGCTTTGGGAGTTGAATAAGAACTGACCCCTGCCCATAATGATGTCCCTCAAAATCTATTTATCAAAGAGTGGGAGAGAGAGAGAGGAGGGAATAACATAAATGCGCCCTGAAAAACTTCTGCCTGTTTATCTTGCATTTATGGAGCATGGGCAGTATACAGGGCATTATGTAAGGTGCTGGCATGCTCACAAAAATAGATCAGGCAAAATCTGCACTCTCAGGAAATTCTGAGTTGGGTGAGGAAGAAAGCCTTAAATCCACAGATTATTATAATAGTATTTGCAATGCTTATAATACAGATGACTGTAATAGACAGTACAGACAGAAAAATCATAAAAAGTATACAGCCAATGGTAGGGAAAAGTATTATGTCCTTGGAGAACACCATGGAAGGCTTCCCAGAGGAAGTGGTGTTTGAGCTGAACCTTGATGGGAAGGTGAAATAGCAACTCTAAGTAGAAAGAGACATGAGAAATCATGGAGACAGGAAAGTAGAAGCAGAGTTGAGTTGGAACACATACAAATGGAGGAGAGTAAGCCCACTCTAGACAGCGCCGTCTTCTCACCCACTACTCTTCTCTGCCTCTGCTCATAGCCTGAGTGCATGCCCCCCCTGCCCCCCGCCCAGGCTGGCTTTGATCACGGGTACACAGAGGCTCTGTTCCTGTTTCTTTGAGGACAGTACCCACAGTTGCTCTCTTATGGTGACTTATGGAAGTCTCATGTCTGAGAATAACTAGCCTGGGAATGGTGGTGGGTCTTCTTGTCATGCTTCTTTCAATCTCAAGAACTGGAATTTCTGCCATGTGATGACAGTTCTCAGCAATTCACTTCAAAAACTTATGTTAGCTATGACCCTTGCACCTGACAAATAGGTGGCATCCAGATGTAAGGGGTCTTGATCTCTCAGTCACCATCTAGTTCTGAAACTCCACTGACCTGTCGGCATCTCCACTGGAAGCCACACGGGCACTTTGGATTCAGCAGTGTGTCCTAAACTTGAACCCATCCCTTTCCTTCCCGAAACCTGCTCCTTTTCCCATATATATTTCTGCTAACGGTTCATCTAATTAACAATCAATACAAGGGTATCAGTTCAAGTTATTGCATTTATAGCTCTATCTCTTCCAGGTTCCTCACCGTCTATGTATACTTAATTACCAAGTCTGCACAGATTTACTTCTTCAGTGTCTCTACATCTTCCCCTCTTTTCAGACCATTGCCAAGGTCATCATTTATTGCTTTGGCTACTACAACAGCTTCAAACTGGTCACCTTACCCTCTCTCGTATATTCTCTCTCTCTTGTATGTTCTCCATGCTGTTGCTAGAATGGCCTTTCAGAAGGACAGGACATAAAATATGTTTGAGGTCTTCCTGCATACAGAACACAAATGGTTTCCCATGGCACTGGCGGTGCTCCTCAGTTTGGTGTGAACAATACCATCAGCCTCTTATCCCGATGCTTCCCTCCCGTACAGATATTCTATTCCACTCTCACCAGATTATGTGTCATGGTTTCTTCTGTCCTCTCTCCCTGTAAAATCTTACCTATTCTTCAAGACCAGTTCAAAAGTCACCTCTGTCATGACACCCTTCTGATCCTCAAGCCTCTTGTTGGAATTCACCCTGGTTTTCCTTGTAACTCTAAAGTTCTGAACTGTTCCTTTATATGCTCAACAAAATTATGACCTCCTAGAATGCCTATGTCCTAATTCCCAGAAACTGTGACCATGTCACCTCATATGGCAAAAGGAAATTTGCAGACACAATTCAGATCTTGCTATGGGAAAATTATCCTAGATTATCCAGTGTAATCATAATAGTCCTTATAAAAGGGCAGAAGGAGATCAGCAAGGGGAGAAGGTGCTACCCTCCTGGCTTTGAAGATAGAGGAAGTGAGCCAGGAGCCAAGGGATGCAGGTGGCCTCTCTAGGCTAGAAAAGGTAAGGAGAGAGATTCTCTCCTAGAGCATCCAGAAGGAATACAGCCCAGTGAACCCATTTCAAATTTCTGACCTTCAGAACCATATGATAATGAACTTGTATCATTTGAAGCCATTAAGTATGGTAATTATGTGGTACTTTTTTAAAAGCCACAAGAAGAAACCAATATTCTGTACTTAGCGTTTATGTATTATTTGCCTGTACTATCTTGTCCTTCATAATATTGTAAACCTCTTGTGAGCAAGGACCAATCAGATTAATGGTCTTAACCCTTGGGTACCTAACACAGATCTCTGCACATGCAGATACCTACTCTGTCTGTGAATTTAAATCAAATGCCCTCTTTGGAGTATTGAGTTTAAATCAAGTAGTCTTTTGGGTGAAGTCCCAGAACTAGATTAAAACTTGTACACGTAAAGCCAGGTGGGCTGGAACTGCTACACGGGCATCATTTCAGGTGGCTGGGTTTTCATCAGGTTAGAAATGATGCCAGGCCTAATGTGGTGGTGGGTGCATCTGTGTGGCATTTATTAAGCAGAGCCTGTCAGTGATGCTTTGGGGTTTCTGCTGCTATTTAACCTTTTGTCTTTTCAGATTCCACGTTGTTTTTGTTCTCACCGAACTTTCCAAGGGAGTAAATATTAGTGGTCTCAGAGGGGAAGACACACAGAAACCAAATTCTTGGTGCCAAGAAGCAGGTTATCTCAGTTAAGAGCTGCCTCACGTCTCCCCAGCCCCCAAGTCAGTTGCCTTTTGATGTATCCATCTATGCCTCTACACACATGTGAATTCAACACATACTGATCACAGCTATGTGCCCGGCAATATAATAGGCTCCGAGGACAAAGAAGAAAAAAAGTCTTGGACTTTTTGAAGCTCCTCACATCAGAGTATCAGAAGCTGAAAGACAGGGCAGGGAGTAAGCAAGATCTTTAAGAGCAATGCCGGAGGTGTGTATACGAAGCTTATTCATTCTATTTCACTGTTCTGTGGTATTTGTCATGTAAGTGAAGTCACGCAACTGTGAGTATTGTGCACTCTGTGCTCAAGGCCCTGAGATCGGAGTCTCCTTTATTTATTTATTAGCTGTGCTGCGTCTGAGAATGCAATGGCACGCCACTCCAGTACTCTTGCCTGGAAAATCCCATGGGTGGAGGAGCCTGGTAGGCTGCAGTCCGTGGGGTCGCTAGGAGTCGGACATGACTGAGCGACTTCACTTTCACTTTTCACTTTCATGTATTGGAGAAGGAAATGGCAACCCACTCCAGTGTTCTTGCCTGGAGAATCCCAGGGACGGGGGAGCATGGTGGGCTGCTGTCTATGGGGTCACACAGAGTTGGACATGACTGAAGTGACTTAGCAGTAGCAGTAGCAGCTGTGCTGCGTGGTATGCAGGATCTTAGGTCCCCGACCAGGGATCGAACCTGTGCTCCCTGCAGTAGAAGCACAGAGTCTTAACCACTGGACCACCAGGGGAGTTCTGGGAATCTCCGCTTCTCAAGTCTTCCTCTGAAAACACATTCCACACACAGAGCTGGATCTCTGGGAGTCTTGTCTTCTCATTCAATAGTGTATCCTCCCAAGGCCACTGTGCTGAGGATGATGAAAACTCTGCATCCCTTACAAAGGGAAACCTGCTCTTCTTCGCTGGGACTTAGCAGGCGCAGATTAGTCAAACTTTCCCCTCTCTTCTCCCACTTCCAAATCCTGGCAGCTCTGCCACTAGTTTCCTGTGTGATTCGGGCAACCCACTCCTAGTCACTGTGCCTCAGTTTCTTCCTCTGCAAAATGGGTGTGGTTACCATTCCTGACTTGCCTACCACCTTCGGGTTTTGTGAAAAGCAAATGCAGTGATGAACAGTAAAGACTATTGAGGACTAAAAACTGTTTATGTCCTGTTAACTGTCCTTAAAGTAATAGTAGTTATTTTAATATATATTTATACTAATAATTACCACTGCTATTCTTGTTATTTTTATCACTATTATCGTCGTGGGAGAGTTGTTAGCTGCTTCCAAGAATCAGGCAGCTGTCATTGCCAAGTGACTCAATCACCGCATGACCAAAAATAGGCTAAATTAGAATGTGTTTGAAGCCCCCTTCCATAAAAAACCATGGCCCTGCTTAAAGCTGCATTTTCCACTGCATTTCTCTCCCTCTCAGGGTCACCACAGACAGATTTAACCTACTCTGAAAATGTCTGTGGGGAGGGGATGACCTAGTCCTGAGCCTCTCTCTTAGGCATGGTCTTTGGTCCCCCACCCAGATGGAGGATGTACCTTGGGCCTATAGAGGACTAGGATCTCCTAGGATCACCTTCTTGGTTCCCTGGCACAGAATCTTACCTGTACTGCCCACCCTGCTGATGTGAGGGCCTGCCACCCAGCATCGCCTTTGTCCTTCTGGTGGGCCAGGGTAATTATCCCCTCAGCACCTGGGCAGCAGTGGAGGCTGAACTTGGGCTTCCTGGGGTTGCCTGAGCCTCAGAAAGAAGACATCCTTCTTCTCTTTACTGAGACCTCCAGTCGCTGCTGGTTCCTCAAGACACTTTGGCTCCTAGTTAATTATAGATCCCAGACTGGTCTCTTTAATGACTTCTATCTCCCTGTAGATGAACCATGATCAAGGATGTTGCGGTGTTATTTGTAATGCTGAATCTTAGCAACAGCAGCTCTCTTCCTACACCTTCAGTCCATAAAAGTTTAGTCCACAAAAGACAGCTGTGGAGGGCGTGGGTACTCTCAGGATGCACGGTAACTCCTGGGTATGGGGATCACAGCATGGGGGCCCAAACACTGAGACAGCAGCCTCCTGGCGCTTCCTCTCATTGACTGTGTGGCAATTCATTCGTCTATTTTTCGTGCCTTCTGTAAAATGGGCATACACAACAGTCTTCAGTGAACATGGGATTGTATATGTGGATGTGAATGTTTAATTAGAAAACGCCATATGACAATCAGGTAATACTAAAATAGTCTGTTCTGGAAGATTTTCATGCTTAAAATAAGACAGACACTTATTCATCATGAAACTTTCCTCCTCTCTGTCCCCATCAGTGGTGGAACTGGGAGTGGGCAGCAGTGGGAGTTGTGAAGACCAAATAAGGAAATGGATGTGAACCATGTGCTTGGGGCTCCAAGAGCTTGGTTCCAGCCACATTTTGTAACTTCTTCACTTATACTCTTGCCCAAGGGCTGTCTTTTCTTAGCCTCAGTTTCATTATCTGATAAAGGTTCTACTACTAAGACAAAACAGAACAAAATCCAAATACATGAATATCAGTACGAAAACCACTGGACTGGATTATTTCTAAAGCCAGATCATAGAATAAGCTTTAATAAAAAATTTCTAAGACATTGATAGGTGCAATGAAAATTTCATCCTTAAGTCATGTCATAACACTTAACAGTTTGTGGATAGTTTGAGCAGATCTGTGGAGGGAACCATACTGATCAGTTTGTGATTTTAGAAGCTCAGTCCCTGGCTTCCCACCTTATCCATCTAGGAAGGAAGGGCAGCAGACCCCTTGGGCCTGAGCTCAGAGACTAACCCTGGATGACTTTGGGCCTTAGCTTCCTCCTCATCAACCAAGGGGCTGGGATTCAATGTTCTCAGAGGCAGTTTTCAGTTTGAAAGCCAGTGAATCTAACTTGAGTCTCACTTCTAACGAGTCCCGGGCAAGGAGTGGGGCAGCCTCCTGTGTGCAGGAGACGCGCCTTGTTGCAGCAGATGGAGTACGTCTATCATGGCAGCGGCGTTACCAGTCTGGTCACTTCAGATGTCTCTCCAATTAACACTCATGGCAGCAGCCAACTGCTCAGGCAGCGGAACATGCTGGTGGAGGGGATGGCGGGAACTCCTGGGCCCGCTGCCACGCCTATTATCTAAGCCTGGGAGTGGGAGGGTCCGGCCAGACTTCAGGGTGTGTGGGTGGTGGGAGGAGGGAAGGATAAAAATGGGAGGTGGAATGTGTGTCGAGAGATTTCTTTAGCTGTCGAGTCCTAGAAAGTCAGAAATGGAGGATGCTCATCTAGTCACAGTCCTTACTCTCGTCTTGGATTTTGCTTCCTTCTTTACTCCCACCCTGCCTGACATGGCTTATGGGGCCATTGCCTCCTGCTCTTGCTTCCTGATGATCTCCTCGCCTTCCATTTCTCCTCCTCTCCAAACCATGGCCTGCAAAAGAACTAGAGTGACATTTCTCAACTACAAATGTGATTATCTCATTCCCCTGCATTTTAGTGTTTCCCCACTGCCTTCAGGAAAAACCAACAACCTGAAATATACAAAGCCTGATGGACACAGGCCCCTGGGGATATGGTTGACTCCATCTCTTACATCCTCTGCCCTTCTCACTCCACAAGGGCTCCTCCTTGGTTAATTACTTGAAATTCTCCAAACTCGCCTCTTTCTTTCCCTATTCTTCTCCCCATCTCCTTTCCCCAGCTTATTGCTCAGCCTTTAAAATTCCACTTAGCTGTCACGTTGCCTGGGACACACTATAGGTACCAGCCTCTCAGAGCATTTACTGCTCTGTTAGGCGATAATCCTTCAATGTCACACTCTCCTTCCTTACACTGTGAGCTTTCCCAGGGATGAGAATACATCTAATTTATTTCCTTTACAGAAGCAGAATGGCCATAACATCAGATACCCTCCTGAACTCGAGTTAACTTGACCTATGTGGCTTCCATGCCTTTCCTTGGGCTCTGACCTTGGTCAAGGAGACCCACTTCACTGGAAAGCAGGCAGGTGGTGAGTGTTGACTGAGTGAGGGGTCCCCCTCATTTCACAGAGCAACAGGGCTGGAAAGGGGAGATGACCCACTAGAGCTCACACAGAGAGAGGGTCTAGCTGTAATGGCTCCAGAGAAGTTTTCTCTTGATTCCTGTATCTTATCCCACCACCCTACACATTCAGATAGTTTCAGCAAACCCTCTTCTTGTGTGAGAGGGCAGCAGAGTGCCCTGACTGGGTGGCTTGTGAGTACACAAAGGAGGTCCCCAGTTCAAGCGGGACTTGCCACATCTCCAGTCAGCTGTGGCATTCCTGGGCTCGTGGGCTGGGTATTGAGGGATGGGCAACCACACAGTCAGGTTGGCAAATGGAGACACCCCGAGACTTAGCAGGGGCGGGAGGTGTTTGGAATAAAAAGAGATAGCAATTAGGAGCCGTATGTATGACTCAGGTGGGGATGTTGTCTGTGGGTCTTACTGGTTGGGCGATGGTTTAGAGCCACCCAAAGCCTTCATCTCCGGAGCACGTCGAGAATCCCTGCCTGTGTTGTTCTTGGGAGGGAAGGTTTGGCTTGGAGTAGTTTTTCCTGAAAAATCAAAACAACTCCTGAGAGTGGGCCCAGATTCCAGGGGCAGCCCAGGAGCTGGGCACGCTTCCCTCGGCCTGGGTGTTAGCAGGCCGGTTTCTGGAGTGGAGGGGCATCTGAAGGTCACGCTGTGGGGAATCCAAACCTCTGAGCCTGATTTACAGCTCAGGGCCTCAAATCTCGTCACTCCCCGCCCACATAAACCCCCCAATTTCCTTCTCTGTGCGCCAGCACTCCTCCGAGCTGGGAAACGAGATCTCACCAGTGACTTTTTCTGGGCTTATGTATGGATGCTTCCCTGAGAGGATAGCAGAAAGGAACAGAAGTGGTTCTTAAAACTGTGAGCAGGAGAGCATGATGGTGAGTCAGAGAAGGAGAAGACGGAAAGAGCTTGGAGATCACCCAGCAGAGAACTCTTGTCTCTTCTTTCTTTCTTTTGCTAGTCTGTAATTCCCCCTTTCCTTTCCTTTTCATTCCTTTTCTTGTTGTGGCTTCTACATAAAATCTTATACAGAAATCCAACAGGGACTTCCCTGGTGGTCCAGTGGTTAGGACTTTGCCTTCCAACGCAGAGGGTGCCGGTTGGATCACTGGTCTGGGAGCTAAGATCCCACATGCCTTGTGGCCAAAAAACACAAAACAAAACATAAGACAGAAACAGTATTATAACAAATTCAATAAGGATTATAAAAATGATCCACATTAAAAAAAAAATCTTAAACAGAAATCCAGCGTATTAAACTTAAAAATGGATGTGCTCTAGGCAACTGAGGTTACGCGCCATCTGGCTTCCCTTTCTAGCTTCCCTCTTATCTGACCCCGTGAGGCCCGTCCTCAAATCGCTGGGTTTTATGGACAGCAGTTTGGAACCTTTGCTGTGGTCCAACACCCTCATTTTACACTGCAAGTCACTACGGCCTAAGGAGGTGATGGGGTCTATGAAAGGTCCAAGATTTAGTGATGAAATTGAGCTCTCCAGCCTCTTTCCAGTAACTTGTACCAGATTTAATGTAGACCCTGTAAAGGCATAGTCTGGTCCTAGGTTCTCTAGTGCATAAATCTTATTTTTTAATATTTAGATATCTGGCCAACCAGGTCTTAGTTGTGACATGTGGGATCTTTTGCTTAAAATTTTTTATATTTTTATTTTTAAACTTTTAATTGGAGGATAATCGCTTTACAGTGTTGTCATACATCTTATTGTCATTAAGGGAAAAATCAATTAGAATTTAAGAAGCCCTGGCTCAGTAACTCCGGGAAATAAGCACCAGGTCAGCATGGTGACTCCACACCTTGGCCCTGGCGCTGTGATTCCTCTGCCTGTATTTAGTTCTCGGGGCCCATCTTGCTCCTCCTCAGTATGAGACCCTGCCCTTGTAAAATCTTGGAATGGAATCCTACCATCTGGCAGATATCCTTGACTTCTCCCATTTCCCATCCTAGCAGGACCTGGCCTGCCCCCACCAAATGTGGCCCATATGTGGGAACACGTACCTGCTTCCAGGTTCCTCCAACCCACATCACTACTTGAATCTCTGCTCACTTCTTGTCCCCATTCAAAGAACTTCTTAGCTTACAGGTATCCTGGAATCACTAACCCTCATCCTGAGCTGGAACCTATATCAAAGCTTGAGCTGGACAGAATAAACCCTGAGACAAAAATTGCATGGCTTCTAGAGATCTTTAGAGAATATAATGATTGCTTTACTTTCAGGGTTACAGACCTCTCTCTTGAGTCCTGTCTTGGCAGGAGATCAAGGCACCCCTCCCAGAACCTACTGTAATTGTCCCAGGTTCATACACAGAGAAATGGGCTTTCCAGGTGGCACAGTGTGAAAGAATCCATCTGCCAGTGCAGGAGACATAAGAGACGTGGGAACAATCCCTAGGTCAGGAAGATTCCCCTGGAGTAGGAAATGGCAACGCACTCCAGTATTATACTGGAGAATCCCATGGACAGAGGAGCCTGGTGGGCTACAGTCCATGGGGTCACAAAGAGTTGGCCATGACTGAGCAAATGAACACATGTACACAGAACAAGGATGTTCTCAAATAAGGCTATGGTTGGCTGGGAGCCAGAGCAGGGCATGCCTGCTGAACCTGAGTGTGCTATGTGAGTGGGTAGCCAGAGAGTGTCCTCTTCCAGACAGAGACTCTGGAGATTTGTCCCAAGTGTAACCTTTCCTTTGCAGGGACCCCCTCGAGCAGAGAAACCAGGAATGGACAAGTCCCCTTGACATCTCCACCAGGCTGGCAGCACGATTATTGTCTGGCTAGAGAAGCTCCTCCCAGAAGCCTCTAGAACCTCTTGAGAGTGAGCGCTTTGCAAGGAGGGCAGACGGTGGGGTATCCACCACCTCTGGCCCAGCCTAGCGTATAGCTGGGTTCTGATACTCATAGCTGGTTTCCTGGCCCCGTGTCCAAACACCATAAAGCCTAGGAGCTCAGGTGAAGGAGATCTGGGCCTGGAATTCCAGGCTTGAATAACTCATTTCATCTTTTTTCAACCTCAGTCCTCATCTTGAAAAGGGGGTGATAGTTGCACCTGCCTCACGTGGCTGCTGGGATTCAGCTAAATGCCGTGAACCTTCCCCAGAGCAGGAGGCCTTCAATGCCTATTTTCTGAACCTGGCTCTGAAAGGTTAATCCTGGGGAGAAAGCATGGGTCTCAGAGAGTGTGACTGTTCTCTGGGGTCCTGTGGGGAGGCATGGAGAGCAGCCCTTGGCCTCTCTGAGTTTGCTTTTAAAGCTGATGTCTATATGATATATTCTGTTCTCAAGCAATGTGCTGGATTTTAGCAACTAGGACAGGAAGCAGGAGGCCAGAATTCCTCGCCTAGATCTATCCCAAAGCTTCTTAGGTTAGCTGCTTTGAGATCCGAAGTTTTTTAGACCAGGGAAAAGCAAAACAATTTCTTCTCTTTCCAGCTCAATGTATGATAACAAAAAGTTTTCAAAATATACCGGAAACTTATAGCTCCTCAAAGGGGGTTTCCCAGGTGGCACTAGTGGTAAAGAACCTGCCTGCCAATGCAGGAGACATAAGAGACGAAGGTTCCTGGGTCAGAAAGATCCCCTGGAAGAGGACATGGCAATGCACTCTGGTATTCTTGCCTGCAGAATCCTATGGACAGAGGAGCCTGGTGGGCTACAGCCTATAGGGTCACAGAGTCAGACACGACTTAGCACGCATGCTTGCATAGCTCCCCAAACTGTTAAACACCCTGGATCTTCTCTGAGGAGACTGGCAAGGCAAGGTTTTGTCCTCATTTAGTGAGGAGTAGCTGCCTGCGGTCCAGAGAAGTGACCTGTTCAGAGACCCACAGCCACTGAGCCTCAGAGGCAGGCCCAGCGCATACAACTTCCTCCTACCCACTGCTCTTTGTCTCTCTTGTTTAATTTCAAACTTAAACATTTATTTGGGGCTTTTGCTTAGATTGTGTCATTCCCAATATGGCATGCCATCCTCAATGACCCTCAGCATCAGGCTATATCAGAAGTCCCACGGATGTGTCCTGAGCTCCTTCTGTGAGACCACCCTGGAGGGACCCTCACTCTGCCCTGTGCAGGGTAAGGGTTGCCCATGGCTGGGGTGGGGGGGGAAGGGGATGACTTCAATGCCCTCTGGGCATAGGTTCATGAGAAAATTGATGGGGAGAGGGCTTAGTAAGCCATTCTGAAAGAAACAGCATTGAGCGTATGAAAGGCTGTGAGGCTCCCTGTTGGTATTTGCTTATTTTTCCCACATGTCTACATTGTTTTAGGCTACAGAAAGGAGAGTGAAGAAAGGATGCTTGCTAGGGGTCTTTGTTCTTTTGTTTATGCATCATAGAAACCACAAACACAAAGCATATAAATGGAATGATTTGTAACATAGATTGAACGCTTGAATTTTTGTTCAAGTTGATAGAACCACACATGGTTAAAACAGGTGCAGACATCGGGCTTCCCAGTGTGGGGTTTTCAGTCTTCAGGTGGGGAAGGTGCAGTTAACAGGTAGAAAGCCCCCAAAAAACTTCAGTGGGGATTAGGCTGACTCTTCCCAGAAGTTAAATACTCCGTCAGGCACATAATAAAGGCAGTAAGCTCCTGATTTATGCTCTTCCCACCATTAATCATTTAACTCAAAAACAAGGGCTGCTCACCATCTTGGCTTCAGTTTTAATTGTGATTACCTCCGCAAATCTAAATAACATGCTTATTAATATTATTATTTATCGTTTGTTTAACTTTCTTCAGCAGTGATATGTACCAAGGGCTTTCTCTGTGCCAAGGTCTCGCCTAGGTAACTGGAGAGTTTATATTGTGAACTAACGTTCTATCAAATTAGATGTGGGTTTAGCTCACTTAGAACAGCCCCTCCTCTGGGTACAGTTATGTTCCAATTTCATTTGGAAAGAAGATATTTGAAAGAAGAAGGCAGTTTATTGTGGGGGGTGAAGGTGAAAGGGAAAAGGCATGGTTTAGAGAGTAAAGGCATAATGTTATTTCAATGTAGGGGACTGGGATACAAAAATGGAAAGTAAGTCCCTGAGATGTTATCAGAAGCCTGGAGAACCATAGATGGTAAAACACCTATACTGTGGGTGAGCAATCCCATAGCATCAAGACTCCTAGGTCACTTGTCCAGGTGTGGTTGGGGTGACAGAGATGATATGAGACATACAGGCCTTGGGCAAGGACCCCTGTGTCTGGAGAGGAAGCTGCTCACCTGACAAATGTACCTTTGGGAGGGACCTGGGACCCTTGTCCCTGTGTCTTAGTCTGTTTAGGCCGCTTTAACAAACAAACCGTGGACTGGCTGCCTTATCAGCAAGACATTTATGTCTCACAGTTCTGGAGGCTAGAAGTCCAAGAACAAGGCAATGGCAGATTTAGTGTCCAGTGAGGGGCTGCTTCTTGGTTTGTAGGTGGCTGTCATCTCCCTGGAAGAAGAGGTAAGGGGGTTTCTCTGGGGTCCCTTTTATAAGGGCACTCATCCCATTCATGAGGGTTCCACTCTCATTACCCAGTCACCTCCCCAAAGCCCCACCTCCCATCACATTGGGGATTAGATTTCAACATACAAATTTTGTGGGGGAGCATGACCATTCCTGGAGATGGAAATGGCAACCCACTCCAGTGTTCTTGCTTGGAGAATCCCAGGGACAGTGGAGCCTGGTGGGCTGCTGTCTATGGGGTGGCACAGAGTCGGACACAACTAAAGTGACTTAGCAGCATGACCATCTACAGCACAATGCCCAGGAGAAGAGAACCCAGCATGTAGTCACAGGTCCTGAGTTTGAGGCCCAACTCTAACACTAAATAATTCTTAGTCTCTTTGTCTGCTGGACTTTGATTTGCTTATCTGTAAATTGATAAGGCCTCCAGGTTCTCTGGGTCAGTATGTGGATGAAATCATACACTGATGTACCAACTGTACAATCATACATTGATGTAAAGTACTATAAAGTGAATTCTTTTCTTTAGAGAGTAAGTACAAAGAATGCCTGAATAAGATTCTATAAATACAATTTCATGGTGCATTATTAATTTTCCTTTCTATAAATCAATGACTCCTGTCACTAATTTATCATGATAATGACTCATTAATACTCTGGATAATAAGAGAAATCACAATCATGCGTTCTGGTGGAATGATTCCTTTAGTTAAATAAATCTCCAGATGCTTGAAGAAGAGTTTTGTTTCTGGCTCTGCAAGATTGATGTGACTGTGAGACTGTGGAAAAAGTTCCTTGGCTGGTTTAGCCTCTGGGGCTGGGCTCTCAGCTCAAGCATGGGCATGAAGTGGTTTCACTCTACTGGGTGAGAAACTCAACCCAGGTAAACTCAAATTTATTGAAAGCTTCCTTTCACTAGGAATTGTGTTGATGAAAGACTGTGAGGGTGATTAGAGATGAATGTGATCTTCACCCTGCCAGTTAGCAATTCACTCTAGTGGAAGGAACAGACACACACACATACACAAATTTAATTCAAGATGATCAATTCTAAAATGGTAGCAAAGTTTTATGCAGCGGAAAACTCAAACAAGGAAAATGAATTCTGATTTGTGGTTATCTGGGACATACATTTGGGGAAGGCACAGTTTAAACAGTCTTGAAATTGTACAAGAACTTTTGGCAGGATGGAAGTTGGCAGGCCCCGCCTGCCAGGCCCAGGGGAAGGAGAGCTCAGTGAGTGACGGGAAGAACAGGGTCTGAAGCGTGAGAGAAGGGAGTTTTGGAGAAGGACTCTGGAACAGTGGACAAGTGGGGTCACAAAGAGTCGGACACGACTGAGAGACTGAACTGAACTGAACTGAACTGATGCAGGGCACTTGAGGCTCATATGAGGTTTGGTTTTATTCAGACAACAGTGCCTTTGGAGGTGACAGAGTAGATCCCATCACAGTGACAAAAGTGAAAGACCCAGAAACAAAGGTAGAGGCAGTCTTTCCACTCCTGCTCCCCAGTGGGGTGGTTTGGGGTGGGGAGATAAGGCTGAACAGTGGCTTCTAGAAGGGATCTGATGGCCCCTCCCAGAAACCACACCTGACCTTCTTCTGTAAATACCAAATTACCTGTTCATTTCCCCAATTACCTAATCAGTGAAATCAAATCAATCACTGTTAATTCTAACTTTAATAAACATACTTGAGTTTACATATAGGCTGTTCTTCCTCAAACCATAAATAACTGCACGATGCATGTGAACTTTGCCAAGGAGGTTTAGGTGGGGGGAAAAATAACATTCAATTAACAAGCTTGTCAGAAGCTGAGTCATTATACATGACAGGAAAACACATTTGCAATATTAAAAAACTAATTAGAATATATATTTTCTAGAAAGCCATACCATATTAATGAGAGGGGGAAAGCCTCTGTATCAAATCTCAGAACAAAGCAGAAAGGGCCTTGTGTGTTACAATCCAGAGCCAAGGGGAGCAGTAGAGCCTCATGGGGAGCGTGCTGCTTGAGTGCCAGGCTGCCCGCAGCAAAGCCTGATTCTGCCCCGGGAGCTACTTGGCCTCAAGTATGTGCTTAATCTCATTGAGTTTACCCATCCATCACATGAGGATGGAAACAGTTGTGAAGACTGACTCCATACAAATAAGCCTCCTAGAACCTTCTATATCCTGTGCTCAGTTACTTAGTTGTGTCTGACTCTTTGGGACCTTATGGATTGCAGTCCGTCAGGCTCCTCTGTCCATGGGTTTCTCCAGGCAAGATTACTGGAAATGGTTGTCTGCCATTTCCTTCACCAGGGGATCTTCCCAACCCAGGGACTGAACCCAGGTCTCCTGCACTGCAGGCAGATTGTTTACTGCCTGGGCAAGAGAAGAACCACAATATATTGACAAGGACATTGTGAGAAGGCAGGTACCCTGGTTGGAATCACCCAGCTAGAAGAGTCTCTGAGACGAACCCAGGACAACTGGGCCCCAAGTCCCCATCCATCAGAATGAACTCCCTTTACCTGAGAATGTTCTAAGACAGTTGGTTGATCCAGGATTCTTTTCTCAGGTGTTTGTGCTTTGTCTCGGATTACATTAATGGTGGGAATCAGTCTTTTCTTTCCTGTCTTATTTGCTCTAACGTAAGCCATGTAATGGACAAGGCAATGGCAACCCACTCCAGTACTCTTGCCTGGAAAATCCCATGGACAGAGGAGCCTAGTGGGCTGCAGGTCATGGGGTCGCTAAGAGTTGGACACAACTGAGCATCTTTACTTTCACTTTTCACTTTTATGCATTGGAGAAAGAAATGGCAACCCATTCCAGTGTTCTTGCCTGGAGAATCCCAGAGACAGGGGAGCCTGGTGGCCTGCCATCTATGGGGTCGCACAGAGTCAGACACAACTGAAGTGACTTAGCAGCAGCAGCAGCAAGCCATGTAAACAGCTCTCACAGACTGGAGATGCTAAGTAGCCTCATGCTCCATAAATCTGTCAGTTCCACCGGAGACACAGGCAGAGAGAAAGCTGCCCGAGAAGGCAGGTGACGGAGGGCCTCTTACCATGCTGCATGATCCTCAAGGGAAATGGAACAGCGACTGAGGGAGAAGAAAATCCACCCAACAGATTTAGTCAGTGTGGGATTAAGATCTCTCATGCGTGCAGAGCGTCAGCACGAAGTCCTCTCCCATGTGCATGTACTGTCTCTTCCCCAGAACCTCAGTCTGAGAATGCTCAGCAGGGAGACCCAGAGGTCGGCCAGGGGCAGAGCAGACTTTAATCTTGGCCCTTTTCCAAACCCAAATTTGCTGCCTCCCATGGTAAGGCAAATACCATCATCAAAGACAAGAGAAATACTTTTGAAATTAAGACAAAAATAATGGGTATCCCTTGGGAGCGGGAGGAGGGTGCTGCGGTCTTGCTCCAGGGCAGGAGTGTCCTTGCTCCCACAGAAAGTTTCAAACTAAATGCTTCGGGGCTGTAAAAGAAGCAGATGACTTGTGTTGATTGTCACCCAAAAGGCAGGATTCCCCCTTCACTCCAGAGGGAATGAAGGAGATCAGAGTATGTGCTTAGGTTTAAGATCACTCACATCTGATGGAAGACCCCCTCCACTCCCTGTGCTTCTTCGATTCACGTAGGAAGTAATTCTAGGACCTTCTGACCCTGTGTCCTTGTCAGTAATTTCAAAGCTTCCTTCTTGGCAGATCTGTGAGGGGTGACTTTTGCCACAGCAGGTCTCCAGGAGGAAGCAGCTTGGGGAGTTCTCATCCTGCCTTTGTTGTTCTCTTTCAAGGAAAATCTTGAGAGCTGAGCGTGTCTGCATTGGTCTGTCCTCCCCCTCTTCATGCCTGATCCTGCATGACTGGTGATAAAGTGTTCTCTCTGTTCATTGTAATGACCAACTAACCATGGGGTGCCCCTCACCTTGGGCAATTCTTTTATACCTATCGAGCACATCGGCTGCATTTTCTCTATATTTAGGTTTGGAATCACTAAGGAGTGTAATCTTTCTGTCAATCAGAGCTGAAGTTTCTACTTAGGGGATAATCTTTTCTAGTGCTGTCTGGGGATTTTGCTTGTGTTTTTTTTTTTTTCTCCCAAGTCCATCTCTTCCTTGATCAGGACACAGGGATCAATGTGATGAGGGGGAATTTGGCTTTGGCTTCTTGTGTTGCAGAAAAGTTAGGGAGTGAGAAGATGGTCATGTCCCAGGTCTGGAGTGAGTCCTTGGGACAGGCCACCAAGAGAGGGTCCTTGCCTTTGTGCAAGAAAAAATTCAAGAGTGAGCCATGGTAAAGTGAAAGCAGGTTTATTTAGAGAGATACATATTCCACAGGCAGAGAGTGGGCCATCACAGAAGACAAGAGGCGGCCCTAGAATACGGGGTGGTTGATTTTTGCAGGCTGGGTAACTTGATAGGCTAAGAAGTGGGAGAAATTTTCTAACAACATTGGAGAATGGGCAAGAATTTCTGGGAATTAGGGCACCACCTATTTTTTGGCCTTTTAAAGTCAGCCTCGGAACTGTCCCAGAGCCTGTGGATGTGTCATTTAGCATATGCTAATGTATTACAATGAGTGTATAATGCGGCTGAAGGGCCACTGGAAGTCGAATCTTCCACCATCTTGGACTTCGTTGGCTCTAACCAGTTTATGTCATATGCTGTTATTAGTGGTGTGTCATTCTTTTAATGGTTGTGCCCTGCCCCCATCCTATCTACTAGAAATGCGGGATGGGAGAGCCCAGGCTATATGCACTGGTTGGAAGAAGAGACTGTCAAAAAGGTCTTCAAGTCAGAGAGGTGATTTTCCAGGAACCATGAACAGAACTTACATTTGTGCCAACAACTGAATGATAAGCAGGATATGCCTCTGCTATTGCCAGCAAATGAGGCAGAAAGAGGATTGTAGAATCCAGGTGGATTGGGGTCACTGTCTAAGGCTCATGACCCAGGGATTGAACCCAGGTCTCCTCATTGCAAGCAGAATCTTTACCATCTAAGCTACAAGCGAGCCCAAATCCACTCTGGGCAGGTGCTGCCTAAATCATACCTTAGTCCTGACTTCCTCTGTCTGGGGGTGAACCATTCATGGCTCTTTATCACCTTCAACACCAGATGTCCCTGTTGAACTTTCTTAATTCATTCCCAGACTTATCCTTTGCTGCCTTTGTGATTTCTGCTCACAGCTCCACTCCCTACAGCTAGTCTCCCAGGTAGAAACTTGAGAGTTCTTGCTGTGTTCTCCTTCTCCTGTCTCACATAGTTCCTTTCAATCATTCTGTATCCTTGTCTTTAATCTTTTCATTCCTACTAGAGCTGCCCTGGTCAGACCCCCATCCCTTTTCCCACAGATCACTTTAACTGCCTTCTAATTATCTTTTTCTCTCTAGTTTTCTCTTTCCAACAATCAATTCTTCAGAAAGCTTCTTCAGCCATTTTTCGAAGTTCCAGCTCTAGTACCTTTCTTTCTTTTCAAAAATTGTTAATGGTTCCTCAATGTGTCATTTGTGGGGAACACTGGTCTACTCCTGGGGACTATTTCAGTTCCTCATATCTGCATTTTTCCCTGTCCTTGCTTCTCATCATGCTGCTCTATCCTCCTGGAATATTTTTCTCCTAAATCCCTCTTTGTCAGAATCTTTTCCAAGGTTCTACTCAAATCTGGAAGTGATATTATGGCAATGAACAGGACTTAGCAGAGAGTACCAGTTGGGAAATGGGTATGTGAGGACCCTGCAGCAGGAAGGAACGAGCCCTGCCAAACTCTAAGGTTGGAATTGATTGCTCTGTCTCCTCTGTGTTCACAGAGCATTAGCACCTTGGTGATCATATGTATTGACACCCACTGTATATTAGAGAGAACCAATAGAGCTTCCCTGTTGGCTCACATGGTAAAGAATCTGCCTGCAATGCAGGAGACCCAGGTTCAATCCTTGGGCCGGGAAGATCCCTTGGAGAAGGGAAGGGCTACCCACTCCAGTATTCTTGCCTGGAGAATTCCATGGACAGAGGAGCCTGGCAAACTACAGTCCATGGGGTCGTGCATTGGCTTGTTCCCCTTCACAGTCGTGGGTATGCTCAGAAGTGTCCTGAAGGGTTCCATGCTACGTGGAATGCTACAGTCATGCTATAGTTCATGCACAGTGCATACAATCCAAGAGTTGGACACAACTGAGCAACTTTCACCACTACCACTCAGTTCAGTTCAGTCGCTCAGTTGTGTCCAACTCTTTGTGACCCCCTGAATTGCAGCACACCAGAACTGCCTGTCCATTACTAACTCCCAGAGTTCACTCAAACTCACGTCCATAGAGTCAGTGATACCATCCAGCCATCTCATCCTCTGTCATCCCCTTCTCCTCCTGCCCCCAATCCCTCCCAGCATCAGAGTCTTTTCCAATGGGTCAGCTCTTTGCATCAGGTGGCCAAAGTATTGGAGTTTCGGCTTTAGCATCAGTCCTTCCAAAGACACCCAGGGCTGATCTCCTTTAGAATGGACTGGTTGGATCTCCTTGCAGTCCAAGGAACTCTCAAGAGTCTTCTCCAACACCACCGTTCAAAAGCATCAATTCTTTGTTGCTCAGCTTTCTTCACAGTCCAACTCTCACATCCATACATGACTACTGGAAAAACCATAGCCTTGACTAGACAGACCTTTGTTGGGAAAGTAATATCTCTGCTTTTGAATATGCTATCTAGGTTGGTCATAACTTTCCTTCCAAGGAGTAAGCGTCTTCTAATTTCATGGCTGCAATCACCATTTGCTGTGATTTTGGAGCTCAAAAAAATAAAGTCTGACACTGTTTCCACTGTTTCCCCACCTATTTCCCATGAAGTGATGGGACCAGATGCCATGATCTTCATTTTCTGAATGTTGAGCTTTAAGCCAACTTTTTCACTCTCCTCTTTCACTTTCGTCAAGAGGCTTTTTAGTTCCTCTTCACTTTCTGCCATAAGGGTGGTGTCATCTGCATATCTGAGGTTATTGCTATTTCTCCCAGAAATCTTGATTCTAGCTTGTGCTTCTTCCAGCCCAGAATTTCTCATGATGTACTCTGCATATAAGTTAAATAAGCAGGGTGACAATATACAGCTTTGATGTACTTCTTTTCCTATTTGGAACCAGTCTGCGGTTCCGTGTCCAGTTCTAACTGTTACTTCCTGACCTGCATATAGGTTTCTCAAGAGGCAGGTCAGGTGGTATGGTATTCCCATCTCTTTCAGAATTTTCCACAGTTTATTGTGACTACTACTACTACTACTGCTACTACTACTACTACTACTACTACTACCCAAGTTTATGTTATCCATCAGACCGAGGATTCCGTTTGGGTAAGGACGGTGTGTTACTTATTTTATTCAACAATTCACTGGTTGCCCGTTATTTCTGCTCACCTGGGATATGGGTACCAGAGGCAGCGGTAGACACCTGACATACAGGGGTGAATGAGGCATTCTAGATGCAGAAATCCAATCTCTGTAACTCCAGGACTTGGCAGAGTACTGGTCACACAGTACAAATTCAGGAAAAATGTGGAACTGAGGATCTAGGAATATGTGTTTGTGTTACAACAAGATGAGCTTGACTTCCCATTGAAACTATGTAATACAAATGCCCTGGAACAGTCTTTTAACCTCAGGGTCACTGTGGGCACCAAAGCATCTCTAATGAAACATCCTGCAGATACAGCAGGGGCATGGACCCAGACTTCTACTCTAGTCTCCTGAAGGCTTGGGAATAAACATCCCCCTTGGACAAGCAGACTTGTTGCCAGTTTCAAGTTGTTTGACTGTGTTCTGGTCTGAGCTAATTTTGCAAGTCAAATTGCTTAAGAGTGAATATGAAATCCTTGACTGAAGCCCAAATATATAAATACCCATCACATTTCCTTCCTCTCCAATTTTGCAATCATCCCCCAAAGCTGTTCATGTTGTCCAGCGTAATTAGTTATTTATACATCCTCATGTGGTCCATTGTTCAGAATTAAATTGTCTGGTATACAGAATTTCTCTTGCAAGGCTTGTTTTTGCCATTTTACTGCTTTGGGGAAGCTGTTTGTAAATATGTCCTTGTGGGACCCTTCAGGACACTTCTGAGCATACCCATGACCATGGAGGGGGACAATCCAGTGCACAAAAGCAAACAGGGCTTCTGAGGTCTCGCATGGCCCCTTGTCTTCGAATCCAAACATCACCAGTAATTATTCATCATGTATTTGAAGACCCAGGGGGTATTTGAATGAACACAAAAATCATCACAGAGTGGTAGAGGTAGAAATCATCTTGGAGACATAGCCACTAGATTCTAGTGACTCCATTTTGCCCAAGAGGAAGCCAGTTCCCAGAAAGGAGAAGTGAGAGAGAGCAGCTCAGTGCCTCTTGTGGGTTCATGGTGGAGCCAGGCCCAAACCCTCTTCAGCTGACTCCCATGCTCTTTCTACTAAACTACTGAGTGTACCAATGCAGGAGTGCCTTAGGGATTTCTGGGCCTGTTATGCTTTGCCCCTGAACTAGATGGCCCTAAAATGCTATGTTCTGGGCCCTTGTGTCTGTATTTTATAGCTCTTTTGTCTCCTCCCAAATGGCTTGGCAGCCAGCTATTACTGATGAATATTGCCCATTGGGAAGCAATTATGGTTCATCTTCTGTCATGTTGTGGTCAGAGAGACTCCAGATGGCCTATCAATTGTTTGTAAAATGAGACTCACTTCTGAGTGAGGATCTGAAGGTCCCTGCTTTATGGGAGACATCTAGAAGGTTTACCCAGAGATAGTCCATCTTGGTGAATGTTCCATATGCTCTTGAAAAGAAGGTGTATTCTGCTCTCGTTTGGCAGAGCGCTCTATATAAATGTCAATCAGATCTAGTACTTGATGGGGTTGTTCTCTTCTTCATATTTGCTGGGTTTCCACCCATGAATTCTAGTTTGTGAAGTTTGTAACATTAGCTTCGATCATCCAGAAGTCTTTGTAGGTTTTCTTTCCATATGAGAGTGTAAGACCTTGGTTCTTATGATAAAATGGGACTTTCTGGCCAGTCAGGTTAGGGATCAACAGTTGGGCATTTTTGGAATAACTGGCCAGATAGTATGATTTGGAGAATTCTGAAGTCTTCCTCTTAACAAACACATACGGACTGTTCAGGGACAAACCTAAACTTCTATGAACTTCTATGAATCTCATTGGATTAAGATCTACTGTCTTACCTGAGAAATATCATATCACCTGGCCAACACCACAACTTTTAGAACTCATTATCTACCTATGTTATTATTTCATAAAATCTCCAGATTTTCTACAATGATTATATGCTAATATTAATACAATTTATTAGCTTTTAAATATATTTATTGTTTTATATTTTATGTTAATTTATGAAATACATAACTATACCAAAAAGATACAACAGATGTCACGTACTCAGCATCAGAATTAACAGCTGCTAACATTTTGCCATATTTGCTTCAAATCTCTTTTTTCTTAAAAGACATTAAAAGTAACACACATAGTTAAAGCCCCCACTTTCTATTTCCTTTTCCTCCCTCCTTCTTTCCCTCCTACTCTCTACCAGGGAAAACACCATTTGAATTGGTAGGTATCATTCCTATGAATGTTTTGGTACTTTCACTCCAAGAGAATGTATCCACAAATAATATCATAGTTATTTATATAACCAAGATACTTTCATGGTTATTTACTAGTTTTTATAATCAGAGGGGAAAAAAGCCTCATCTGTCATGTTCAGAAGCTTCAGGTTCATTTTAATCTCTATTTTTTCCAACTGGATTTTGCTTTAAATCTGATTTTTATGCTCTTTTTCTGGCGGTCTTCCTACCCAGCCTATTTCCTACTAGCTAATGTCTTGTCTGGCTTTTGCCAGAAATGGTAACATGGACCTTGATCCTTGGTTTGGCCTTTCTGACACAGTGGTCCATCTGCCTTTGGCTTTGACCATCTCAAATCCCTGTACTCTGGCCCCCAGAACACCTGTGCTTGGATACCCGTTTGCCTGGTCTGTGAATGAACGTAGCTCTCTTGCCAAACCTGACCTGTCTGCTCAGCATTCCAGCACCAGTAGGCGGGTTCAGGTCCCACCCTGCCTTACCTGTTCTGCTTAGATCGTCCATATTTGGAACCCAACCCCTTTAGAGAATACATCA
Organism: Bos indicus; assembly: GCF_029378745.1. NCBI lineage: Eukaryota > Metazoa > Chordata > Mammalia > Artiodactyla > Bovidae > Bos > Bos indicus. The sequence goes on along the minus strand of NC_091760.1, from coordinate 78,993,005 downwards.
GGGGAAAGCTGAGACCGGGAGGGTGGAGGCTGGTGAATATGGTGATGATTGATAGTAACATTCTACTAACATTCTTGAGTAACATACTATACTCAAAATGGTAACACTTCAAGTGTAACAAGTGTTAAAGATGTGTTGTTCAAAACAATAGGTGCTGTTTATAGAGCACCTACATCAAGTACTATACTAGGCACTTTTAATCTCATTTATTATTTAAAATATCTCATATTTTATAGATGAGAAATCTGAAGCATAGGGAAGCAGTGAAAAGTACAATGGAAAAAATTACGGGATTTAAAATAAGACAGACTAAGTTGGATTCAAACTCATACTGCCTTTGGCCAATTTCTTAACTTTTCTGAGTTTGACACAAGATATTAATAGATGCCTAGCAATGATGGCTATTGTTGTTATAGAATATCCAGCTTCTTTCCTAATGTTATACAGCTAGTGTATAGTAGAACTAGTTCCCAGTTCTACTATATGCTGGTATTCAAACCCAGATCTACTTTTCCAAAGCTATTTTTTTTTTCCATTTTTCAGAGAAGTGTGAATGTTATCATACGAATGCTACCTCATTAAAGGGGGTGTCATAGAGTTTGGAAAGAGGACTCAATTTGAAATCAGAATTCTTGGGTCTTGCACTCCATCACAAATGAGTTGGATGACCTTGGACAATTCCTTGCTTCTCTCTTTTATTAGTTTTCTCATTTATAACATAAGGGAGTTGAACCAAATAAACTCTAGGTTCTGTTTGTTCTACCTCTGGCCTTCTATAGCCCCTGATTAGGAATCATAACACTAAACTGCCATCCCAAGAAAGAGAAAGAAAGGTACCAACATTGATATTTAAAAGAAGACTAAGATAAGAGAGTAGGCAAAGCGTCTATCAGCCAGATGCTTGTCCCAAATCCTTAGCAAATAAAACCAGTTGGATTTCTTTTCTGCTTCTAACTTGAGCCGGGAAGGGATCTAGGTCATAGGGTTTTAGAAGACAACAAAACCAGTTGCTCACACATTACATGTTGGGGTAATTTCTTTTCTTCTCTCTTTCTTTCTCCCCTTCCTTCTCTACTTTTTTGGTTTGTTTGTTTGTTTTTAGAGACTGAGGACTAAAAATAGAAGATGGCTAATTAAGGTAACTATGGAAGAAAGGAAGAAGAAATTTTATTCCAGATCCAGTGCCTGCTTTATCCCTGTTCCTTTTTTCAGTTCTTTCTGATTTTGTTTTCTAAAAATAGATGTATCTGAAGGATCATGTTCAAGTCATGCTCTCCTGTCCAGTGAATTTTTAACTCTTCTCTGTCACCCTGGGGACACCTGTTTACTGAAGCAAAAGGTAAAGCTTGGAGAATCTTTTGACTGCTTTTGAAATACTTGAGTGGTCCTTTTGACCTTGGAAGCAAGGGAGCATTTATTTGCTCAGTGAGTCTTTATTGAGCTTCTAATATGTGTCAGTCACTGTGGCAGACACTGGGGATAAATAAGAACGACTCTTTATTCTCATCTCTCAGGGAGCTTACATGTCAGAGTAAAGAACAAAACACAAAAGTTAATATACAATTGTGAAATCTGAGAGGTTCTATGAAGGAACTATGAAACCACCCCAGTTCCTGCTGTTCCAGCTCTGGCCTTAGAAAAGAATTCCTCTACTCTGTCTGCAGTTCCACTACATGAGATTCTTCAGTTTGACCACAAATCATCATCCTTAGACTGTCCCCAGCACACCATCCCTCCATGTCATCAGTGAAGAGCTCAGGGTCCTCTTGGGCTGCCTGGGACTCTGCTGCCTGGCCTCCTAGGTCACCTCCCCAGCCATTCTCTGTCAGACTGTGTTCTCTGGACACTGATGTGTTTGCAGTTCTCCAATTACCCCCTTCTCTTCCTGCTTTGGGGCCTTTGCTCTTTCTGATCCCTTTACCAGAAATGTCTTTCTCTCACCTCTGTCCTCAGTTGTCCACATCCTGTTCATTCATCCAGGTTCTTATGCTCCTATATCCTTGCTGCGGCCATTCCTAAACCCCTCTTTCTGCCTCCAGGTATCTGCTTGCCTGCTGCTGCCTTCCCTGATGCCTCCTGGCATTTGCTTTATTGTGCTCATCATCACCTCCTGCCTGGTGTGAGATAGTTACATTAGTTATACCCATCCTTGGCCTTACCTACTTATCTGCATTTTGACTACATGGATAGAATTTAGCTCAGAATCTCAAATAAGAGGTGCAGTTAGCACACACTTAGAGGTGAATCAGTGCCCCAGTAATAAAGTTAATGCATATGAACAGTCCTATATAGTTTCACAAAGAGTGTTCATATACATTATCTAAGTTAATCCAGAAAACAACCCTGTGTAAGAGGAGTTATCAGTCTCATATTATAGATGCTGCTGCTGCTGCGTCGCTTCAGTCGTGTCCGACTCTGTGCAACCCCATGGACTGCAGCCTATCAGGCTTCTCCGTCCATGGGATTCTCCAGGCAAGAACACTGGAGTGGGTTGTCATTTCCTTCTCCAATGCATGAAAGTGGAAAGTGAAAGTGAAGTTGCTCAGTCGTGTCCGACTCTTAGTGACCCTGTGGACTGCCGCCTACCAGGCTCCTCCATCCATGGGATTTTCCAAGCAACAGTACTGGAGTGGGGTGTCATTGCCTTCTCCCACATTATAGATGAGGATATAGTAATAGTTATTATTACTACTGGGTGCTGACCCTCTACTAGGCATTAGGTTAGGGACTTTCCATAAATTACACCATTCAGTCCTTCACTGAAAATGACAGCCATGTGTACTGAACCCTTACTCTACAAACTATAATCATGTCCATTTTACAGATTAAAAAAACTGAGGATCAAAGAGATTAAACAGCTTCTTAATATTATACAAATGATCAGGGCAAAGCTGGTCTTGTACATACAAAGCTCATGTTCTTGAATCACTCATGACAAGGGCCAGCCTAGGTTTATACAAATTTCCTCAGCCATGTGAAAGTCTGGTGATTCTTTAACATATCTGTGGGTCTGCTCTGCTCAGTACATTGGGCTAGACTTTGTGTTTGGTATGGACATGGTAGGGACTTACAAAGACTAAGATATAGTACCTTACTTCCGAGTTATTGTTGTTTAGTCGCTAAGTTGCATCTGAACCTTTTGGTGACCCTATGGGCTGTAGCCTGCCAGGCTCCTCTGACCATGACATTTTCCAGGCAAGAATACTGGAGTGGGTTGCCATTTCCTTCTTCAGGGGATCTTCCTGACCCAGGGATCGAACCTGCATTTCCTGCATTGCAGGCAGATTCTTTACCACTAAGTCACTAGGGAAGCCCTTGCTTCAAAGAGGCAAATACAAAACAATGAAAATATTCTGCTTACTTATTCCTTCTCTCTCTCTCTCTCTTTTTTTTCCAGTGCTCTATGGTTTTTCCAGTGGTCATGTATGGATGTGAGAGTTTCTGTGAAGAAAGCTGAGTGCCAAAGAATTGATGCTTTTGAACTGTGGTGTTGGAGAAGACTCTTGAGAGTCCCTTGGACTGCAAGGAGATCCAACCAGTCCATCCTAAAGGAGATCAGTCCTGGGTGTTCTTTGGAAGGAATGATGCTAAAGCTGAAACTCCAGTACTTTGGCCACTTCATGTGAAGAGTTGACTCATTGGAAAAGACTCTGATGCTGGGAGGGATTGGGGGCAGGAGGAGACGGGGATGACAGAGGATGAGATGGCCGGATGGCATCACTGACTCAATGGACGTGAGTCTGAGTGAACTCTGGGAGATGGTGATGGACAGGGAGGCCTGGCCTGCTGAGACTCATGGGGTCGAAAAGAGTCGGACACGACTGAGCTACTGAACTGACTGACTGACTGACTTGTTACTGCTTATTTATTCATACATCTGGTGGAGATCTTGAGGGCACACGGGAGACAGACATAGAGTTAAGTCCAGAGTGGTCAGCAAAGGTAAGGGGCTAGATTAGTCCCAAAAGTGAGTGACGCTGGCCTTGTTTTTTGGAGTCAGGAGCAATGAGTGGGTTTGGAGACTTCTGGCAGCTGTTTGTGCCCAGTTTCATACTCTGGACTTGGATAGAGGTGAGAATATGGGAGTAGTGATCCAAGGCCATAGGGAGGGAGGCCAATGGCCATGCTGGAGATGCCCAGGTCACTTTGAGCAACTCCTCTCTATGACTAGGTGGATCTTTGCTCTCCTGGAAGACCACAGTATGAGTACTGGACACACCCTAGGATAAGGGTGGGAGTCCCAAGTTTGGCTCCCAAGTTGGTCACTCACCAGCAGATGACTGTGAACAAGTCATGTCCCTCACTGACACTCCATACGACTTGCTACTGTGCTTGCGTGGTTCATGAGAGTGCTTGGCCCACTGTGAATGTACAGACAGGTGAGACACTGAGGAAGACGAGTCTCGGTTTTGCCTCCTCTGGAGTTCCTCATGAGGCAGTTATTCGGATGGAAGGCACAGCAGATTGACTCACACGTAACTGACAGGAAGATGGGCACGGTTTTCACTGCTACCCAGTTTCCAGCTCTGAAAATATTAAATCTACCAGTGAGAATCAGCAGCGACTAGCAAGTTTTGTGTGGGAGTGGGTGGAGGTGATGGCTAGGATGGGGGAGCAGCACATGGAGAAAGGAGGGGGAAGGATGGATGAATGTAGTTGGGATCCACGCCTGGAAATTAATGTCATTGAAGTGAACGCTGCTCAGGTTCCAACCTGGTGAGGGAAAGGGAGAGGCTGTTGGGAGATCGGGTTCTCTCAGCTCTGCATTGATTCATCCTATGTCCCGAGGGCACCCCAGCTTCTCTCCCAGCCTCAGTTTCTCCATCTGTAAAATAAGATGCTACTTTCCCAAAGGTTGCAAAAGTCTAAGGTTTTTCTCATTCAAGGGGAGTTTTCGACGGATGAATGAAAGAGACAGGAAAAACACCACAGTCTGCCCCAGACCGCTGGGGCCCAGGCCTCTTAAACCAATTTTGGAACCACTGCTTGGCAGTAGTGGGATAAAGCCAGAGGTTTCGTGTACGTCGGTGAGCGTGCGTGCGTGACAAGAGGGCTGTTAAATGAATCACTTTGTATCTAGCGGGGCAGCACCTGCTCCTCAGCCTCCAAAGGCAGCGTGAGCAACACAATCATTCAAAAGCTGCCGCTTTCCATTCACGTCTATAATTAGAGAGCGGGCTGCGCAGGCAGCTGGCGCTGCAGGGGGCAGGGCCTATCCCTTAGCCCCACCCCTTTCCAGTCTGTTCCCCGCCCTCCGCCCGCGGAGTCTCCTGCAGCCCTCACCTCGCACTAGCCCCGGGCTAGGGGCTTGGCTCTCAGCCGCAGGATTCCTTCACTTACTGCCTGGACACGGGGCCCCCCTCCGCACCCTCACCTTGGGTCCCCCTGTCAAGAAGGGTGGCTGTATTTGGGGTGGCATCCCCCTTAACCCCACCCGGCTACTCTGGCGTCCCGCCCTCCCCGCTCCCGCCTGCTCCCCCGCCCTCCTCGCCGCCCCTCCCAGCCACCTCTCCCTCTTTGTCGCATTACATAGTAATCTGAGATGCATTGGATGAGCTCCAGGGAACAGAATGTACTTGGCAGAGACGCGGGGCTTGATGTCTGCAAAATGTCGGAAACGCAGCCAAGAGCTGCTAACTGGGTCATTAACCTCCAAAAGCAAAGCGAGGACTGTAGGCCCGCTCTGCCTCCCTTCATCTCGCCAATAAAAGTGCCTCAGTGTGAGGGGAAGAAAAAGCCCAAGGTTGGCTGCTTTGATTTCTAGGCACCAAAGGCAGGCCCAGCCCCTCCTCCTGGCCCGGGCTCTCTGGCCGCCCCTGCGCGGCGTCCCAGTGTACAAGTGGCCTTTGAAAGGCCGGGCCACCCCGCGGGGCCAAGCTCGCGCCTCTGGAAAGATGTTACCCGGCAGCCCTTGCCTACCGCACAGCCTCTGGCCCATTTAATTGGATCCTCGAGGAGAAATGGGAGTGGGGTGGGGAAGGATTAATGGAAAAAGTTCTAGGTCCATCCCAGACCCCAGGGCTAGAGGGAAGGGTTTGTCATTCCTCTTCTGCGATGCTCTCTCTACCTCCTTCCCTCCTCCTACTTGGCCTTCTCTTCCTCTTTCTCCTCTTCTCTCATGTCTCCTTTCTGAGAGCAGGCTGTGGGGTGGCTGTCTGGGTACGTGGCTGGCTCCAGGAGACTTGAGCTCTGTCACTTACTGTGTGACCTTGGATGAGTCATCCATTTGTCTACTCCTTCATTCCCTTATATGTCAATTGCTGGCCACAGTAACACCTTCCTGACCCATCTAGCAAAATCATGAGGCTCAAATGTGAATGTCACTTACAAACTGCAAAGCTCTGCTTATTGTCACTGACTGACTTAGTGTCACTGACTTTTGACTCCTCTGAAAGCCCCAAGGTCCAAACTCCTTCTGGATCTGTGTATACTCCTGAAAAACATAGGAATATAAAGTAGTCTTACCATGAAGCTTCAAAGGTTTGAACACTCACAAGGGGGTAGCCCCTAAAATCCACCCCTCTCAAGCTGTCTAGCCCTGTTGGATTGCCAAACAGATACTTCCCCTGATGTCCAAACCCACTTCTCCCGCGGCTGGATAGAGAGAGAAAGTTCATGGCACTGAAACCCAAAGAGATGGTGCAGTTCCTCAAATAATGAGACCAGCTTCCTTGGTGGAGGGAGGGAAGACAGTTGGCTTGGTGAGAATGGCAGCAGCCTATGCCCTGTGAGTCTGGACATCTGGGTTGTCTCACCCCAAGTCCCAAGGACTGGAAAAGTTGATTTATGCAACCCCACTCAGGAAAAGGACAGCTTATCCCTGGTGGTGTTCACAGAATTAGAACCAAGTCTGACCAGGCATCAGGATTCTTCCTGCCCCATCCCTGCCGGGGTTCACTCTGCCCTCCATGTGGCCACAGCAGATCCATTCTGTCTCCTCACCATGTCTCATGTAGCCCACACTCCCCTGCCACTGAGTCTTGCCTGAAGCTTCTTTCTTAAATTTACCTGGCAGACTACTTGACCTCTCATGAACTCACATTCAAATCCTTTGCTTTCTTCAAAACACAGCTCAAATGCCAACTCCTTTTTCTAGATGTGACGTCTTTCTCTTTCAACTCTTCTTGGGACTTTTTAATACTGTCTCAGTGTAACCAACCATTTTTGTGCTTATTACATCCTTCCTGTGGAGTACACTTTTGTCTATGGATAGGAGCCCTTCATTGCTGATCTCCACTCTGAAGGTTAAGGTGACCATAGATGCTGATTTGTCTTCCTACCTTATGCCTGTTGCCCTGATATAATTAATGTCTTCCTCTTTTACCCTGTAGTGCTCTGGTCTGGATGATGAATTCTATGGTCACCTTGTTGAGGGTTTCTATCCAAGCACCTGGCATGTGAACTGTTGTGGAGAACATGTAAGAACTATTTCTTGGCTGATTCCCTAGGAGCCTTCAGCCATACCGTTTTCTTCAGTCTGGAGGCATTTGTTCCTCTTCCTCTTCTCTGAGGAAGAACCACAGGCGGACCTTCTGCCACTTTCTTTTTTGACAAGCCTTTCCAGGATTACCCAAAAATGTTCTGACCCAACTAGAAGTGGCTTACCTCAACCCTTCCCATGTTTCTCAGCCTCTTTGAGTCGGGCAGCTGCTGGATATTGGAAATAGGTATCCAGTGCTAGAGAAGGTCTATGGGGTGAAGTCCTCATTTCCAGCCTCAGCTGGATTTGTGGTCTTGTCCAATTTCTTTAACAGTCCAGCTCTTCAGAATTACTTTCATTTATGTAGTTGCCTTAAGAGGTCATAACTTGGAAGGCTCAGAGCTGCTTTATTACAAAATATGTAATTAACATTCTAGGTATGGCTCAGAGGTTAGGAAAGACATGGTCCCTTGCCCTTTTGCATCATGAGTTTTCTCAAAAGTAAGTCTATTAGGCTGTTTGTTGACTTATTTTTAAAGATATCAAGCATTTGGAAATACCAGCAGGCAAGATGCCTGGCTCTGAAAATGGAGCTCCAGCGTCAGGAAGCCTGGGTCTTCTTTCTCCTCCTCTGACTCACTGCTTTCTGGAGCATGAATCATACGCCCTTTCTCGGCATTGGGTCTCACTTCCTTCATCTCCCCTATAAAATGGGCGTATTTGCCATTCCTACCACACAGGAGGGGGCTGAGGCTTTAAGAGGACTTGGTAATTATACAAAAAAATATGATTAAAAGTAAAAATGCACTGTCAGTGTATTTTGGACTCTCTGGAGGGGCACGCGTGAAGGGAGTGTGAGCCGTTTTAGAATGTTGCTTTAGTGTCTGGGACACCTCAGTTCACTAAGAACAGTCTCTCTGAAACTGGAAATGGGTGAGAGAATCAGTCTCAAGATGTAGGTGGGAATGAGTCTGGGCTGTTTGAGTGGGAGTGAGAGTCACGTGAGCCATCAAGAAGGGGAACTGGGGAATAAACAGCAAACAGGATTATTCTATGGAGGGCTTTAATGCATGGAGGGCTTTATTGCTTGGTGGGGACATCATTCTTTCCAGAGGGCCTTGAAGGATCAGCGAAGGGGATGAGAGATTATCTCAGGGCACAGCATGACCTGCAGTGTATTTCAGTGATACATATGTCAGATGGAGGGCAGTCTCTGTCACATCCCAATTTGGCCTTAAGGAAATGGCAGCTCCCTTCCATCTGAGCTTCCATTTCCATCTTTGTAAAATAAATGGGTACCCCAAATAACTTTAACATGGGGTTCCCTGGTAGCTCAGCTGGTAAAGAATCCACCTGCAATGCAGGAGACTCTGGTTCAATTCCTGGGTTGGGACGATCCCCTGGAGAAGGGATAGGCTATCCACTTCAGTATTCTTGCCTAGAAGAGGAGCTTGGCGGGCTGCAGTCCATGAGGTCACAAAGAATAGAATACGACTGAGGAACTAAGCACCGCACAGCAGATGCTACAGTGAAGACCACAAGGAGATAGAGTGTGTGTGTGTGTGTGTGTGTGTGTGTGTGTGTGTGTGTGTGTATGTAATGTGTAAGAGGCTCTCACTGCTCTGTTTGACAAAAAGCCATGTCGGACAGCCTTGCTTTTCAGGTAGGAAGCCTGACTAGTCTCCAGAGCTCAAGCAGGTCTGAAGGACTCCCTGTGTGTCCAGAGCTCAGAGATCTTTCTTCAGGTCCCAACACAGCACATCTGTACTTAGGGCCTGGTCAGCAACCTCTGTCTAGACTTGTCTGCTGCCTACTTCCTAGTCCGACCATGGCAGCTGATATTTGAGAAGACTACATTGAAGTTCATGCTAAACAGCTGTTCCTCAAGATGCTTCAGATCTCTCCCTCTCCTATATGAGGTTTCCAGGAAGCCTTATACCATCCAAGACTACATGGTTTGGGGCCTCAGAGACCTCCCTTGAAAATACGATTTGACGATATGCCTTGACATTTACCAAAGTACACTGTAAGACTGGCATGTAGAAGGTTCTTTATTGTGAAACTGCTATCCTAATATCGTCTGTTAAGATATTTAATGGTTTTTATGTAAAGACTCACACAGAAAATCCTCAGTGAACTCATATGATAAAGAAGAATATATCATTAAAAGTGGCTTTTTGGGTCATTTGGGGGTTTGCAATAGTTCCCTTAGTTTCAGGGATAATTACATGTATGCTCCTTATAGTTGGTTTAAAAATTACTTATCCTAGCTTGGGGCTGGTGCACTGGGACGACCCAGAGGGATGGTATGGGAAGGGAGGAGGGAGGAGGGTTCAGGATGGGGAACACATGTATTCCTGTGGCGGATTCATTTCGATATTTGGCAAAACTAATACAATTTTGTAAAGTTTAAAAATAAAATAAAATAAATTAAAAAAAAAAACAAAGAAAAAAAAGTACTTATCCTTTTTTGGTTGGCTTTCTCAATTTTTTATCCATGTAGGTTTATGTAAATAAGTAAATAAATAAAGAAAGGTTCAGTTGGACCCGAGGCATTGTGTGAAGTAGAGAAATAAGTCCACTTATGATCAGTGAACTGATGGAAGCCCTCGTAACTTTAGTTGAAGCAAAAGATCTAATTTTCAGAGCATCATGAATGAAAGCATATTTTGCTTAAACTACTGTCTTAGGGTTCCTGTGTTTGAGTTGCAGCTTCATGTGACAAGGTTTGATGGGACTGTGATTTTCTGTAAGCAGTGAAAGCACCCAATAATAATTAGAAGAAGAAAATGTAAATAATCCGGTGAGGTTAAGAGATTAGCAGGTATGAAGGTTATATGGTGCGAGTGACATGTAGCCCCCAAGGACACCATAAGCCAGGTTGATTCTGTCAATTACTGTGTTGTCTTGAGATCTGTGTCTCAGTGTTTCTTAAATGAGAGAGGAGTGCAGTTGAGCTCTGAGGTCTCTTGTAGACCTCATGTTCTTTTTGCCTACAAGTCAGAGTCTACATGAATTGACTGATGGATCACCCCAGTCCTCCTTGAAGTCTATAAGCCAGCTAAGAAACTGATGTTCTCTCCCTTTCCTGTAGCCCCCTCACCACACCCTCACTGCTGGTGTCTGAAGGGCTTATCTGGATGGAAGTGGGGATGGCGCTGGAAGTTTGACATAAACTCTTCTTCTCCCTGAAGGACGTGTATTGTCCACTGAACAATGAGTGACTGAATGAATGACAAGCTACCCTGAGCCTGTATTACATGGATTCTCTAAAAACATTTTAAATTGAATTTCTAAGATGCTAGAAACCCACAGACTCAGAATGTAAAATGTGAACGGAATCTGACAGATTGTGTGGTTCAACTCCTCCACTTGATATATGAGGAAACTGAGGCTGAAAGAGTCTTACTCTTGGAACTTGGCCCAAGACACAGAGCCAAAACCCCTCAGAGTCAGGGCTGGACTCTGAGTCTGCACTATTCCTTGGTGCTTATTTTTTGCTACTAACTGGGTTGCAATGGATAAATCTTTTGCTAGGCGACCCAGTTGCTAAGCTTTGATTGCATCATCCCTGGGCTAAAAAACCTTTGTAGATTTCTGCTACCCACTCCTAATTTAAGGTTCATTTTGTGTCATTATTTGGGCTTCATCTATATCTGCCACCACATTTTTTTTTTTTTTTTAAAGTAGATATTCCTTTGTGGATAGTGAGGTAGGGAGAGGCAGACAGGTGATCTTGCTCAAGCTGCTTTGACTATCTCTGACACTCTGAACCTGGTTAACCTTTTCCTGATTTCTCAGTTCTTAGCAGTTTTTCTGTGCAAGAGCTTAGGTGTCAGATTTCCTGACTCCTTATCTCTGAAGGATCAGTTAGTCATTTTTTTTTCTTGTTAGTGGGAAGAAAACTTGAGCTGTAAAATGGGGTCTTCAGCAGTTTAACTGAACTATGAGCAGAATTCTACAAGATAAGGAGAGAAGGACCAATTATCTGTCTTTCAGGTCAGCACACAAGGTTCCAATAACACCAGCCAGCCCTCTGGTGAAGAAGGTTGAGATTGTCCTCCCAGAGTTTCCCACCAAGGTCCTTAATTCTGCTCCAAGAGTGCCCTCTGCTGGCCCGGAGCAGGCTCCAGCAGTCTCGACCTTCTTGGAAATGGGGCCAACAGGAACTCTGAAAGGATGAAAAAGGATTGGGGTTTCCTTGAGACATGGGTTCCCCTTCAGGGAAGTTCTGTGCTATGCCTGTTTAAACACAAGCTCAAAATAAGATGGATCCATTCCATGAGGTTCTCTTGTCTCCCCATTTCTCATTCTTTCTATTTCAATTTCTTTCGTCTCATCTTGTTGATAAGAAAGAATTTGCTGTAGCAATTCAGCCTAAATGATTATCTTGTAGTTGAAACATATTATTTGGGGAAACTGGATCTAGGGAAATGGACATAAAATTAGGAATTCTACCTTTTTCTTGAGGCCTAATGGTAGGGTTACAAAGAGCGATTTCTTAAAATAACTTCTAATCTCAGATTGTATTACTCCTTAGGTTAAAAACTTTCATCAGTCATTCATTGCTCATTAAATTAAGTCAACAGTCTTTACCTTACATTCAAGGTATATTTATAAATTCATAATGCATGATTTTGTTAGCATTTCATTTATCAAGGCTAATAGCATGCTTATTTCAAATAAGAACTTTACCTTGATCTAGTTTTTAGGAAATGAAAATGTATTGAAATTTTTAAAAGTATATTTGAATATCAAAGGCCTATATTTCACATTAAAAATCAGGCTCAGCAAATACTTAATCTGCTTATAATTTTGAACAAGGCAAAAGACCTTGCTTAAATAATTAGCTTTTCAAACGGAAGCAATAATTGATAGATTGAATCCTATCGTCAGCATTGAGTTTAGTCCTAACATGTTCTTTGGAGGGAAGCAAGGTAAAACTTACTGGACATTTTAAAAATTCAGGGTGTTAATACTATTTGAGGTATCATGTAGGCAATGGACAGGGGACGCTGGTGGTAAAGAATCTGCCTGCCAATGCAGGAGACATAAGAGATGAAGGTTCAATCCCTAGGTCAGGCAGATCCCCTGCAGGAGGGCATGACAACCCTCTCTAGTATTCTTGCCTGGAGAATCTCATGGACTGAGGAGCCTGGCGGGCTACAGTTCATAGAGTTGCAAAGAGTCAAACACGACTGAAGCGATTTAGCACACACATAGATGATGGAAAGACACTGGCTTGGACTATACTTATTGAATAAACAGAGGCAGTAATATGGTAAACGCTGAAATTATGCTGAAAAAATGGAATACTAAAGCTGGATGAAACCTTAGAAAAAGTTTCACCCTGTTATAACCCAGATGGTACAATAAGACCTAGAAAGAAAAAAATTTCCTCCCAATTATTGGAGGGGCCCCGATTGGAATCTGGGTCATGTAATTTTGAATCTAGAGGTTTCACCACTCCCCATCTGCCTCCCTACAAAGGTATGAAAAAGGACCTATCAGTAAGAAATCCTAATGTGCATTCATAAACTACTGCCTCAATCTCAATGAAATTAAAAAAATATGTATTTCCTAACTTAGTCTCTGTCCCATTCCACTATATACTGAAGAGGCTAAGAAATGAGGCATTCAGATCTTTTCCTCACTCTGACCCTTCGTTCTGTTTACACATGGGCTGGCCAGATGTGAGAGAAATAAAACAAACATTTGCAGCTGTTGAGGGGGAGGTGGGGAGGGTGGAACCCTTGAGGTTTCCAAGTTTTGATCTGACACATCAGAACACATTGGATTTTTACTGCTGGCTTAGAGTTTACTGCCTTTAACTCCCTCTACAACGCCCGGAGGTTGTCACTTCGTGTTGAAGCTTGTGCTGATTGACGCTGAGGGCTTCTGGAGCTAACTTCAGCCATCACCAGGAGGTCCAGGTGACCAAGGCAGCTACTGCTCCATGACAAGTTTGGGGATTCCTCCATTCGCATCCTCTGCATTCCTTGATGCCAGGTCTGTGGTTCTCCCTGGCAGGCAGAGGCCAGGAGGGGCTTTGTTTGAGAGACAGTGTATTCTAGTGAGCAGAGCATGGGCTTCAGGATTATGTAAGACTAAGTTTTAATCCTGGCCCAGCCATTCACTTGTCATGTGATTTGGAATTAGTTGTCTTAAGTCCAAGCCTTATTATCCTGCTTTTCCTTAAGCTAGGAATACTAATATTTTTCAAAGTGAAAGGATTTAGTGACATACTCTATTTGAAGCTTATGGTATGTAGGAGTGTCCAGTATATCATCTATGACTATTATTTCCAGAGGAGCCTATATGAATGATATAGTTACTAATTTGTGAGGATCTAGAGGACAGCATTAGGTCCTTACCCTTATGCTATTTCTAGGGGCTGCAAAATGTGATGACTTACTGTTACTATTAATAATAATTATCAATGGTCAATAATAGTCTATTCTATTTGTATGTTTTAAAAAATTTTCAAGGCACTTTTTTCCATTTTATTGTGAAAAATTTTAAATCTGTAGCAAAGATGAGAAAATTCTTTAACACCCATAGACCCACTTTTTAGATTCTATCATTAACATTTTACAGAACTTGCTTTATTATTTATCCATTCCTTTATCCATCCACCAATCCACATTTTACGTATTTCAAAGTAATTTGCAGGCAACAGTACATTGCCTTCTTAAATTCTTCAGCATTTGCTGGAGATCAATATTTGTTGACTGTTTAAAAGTATACATTTATATACAATGAAATGAATAGTTTTTATTATACAGTCACTAAATTTTGACAAATGAGTACATCTGTGCATCTCATATCCCATTCATGTCAATCACAATCTTCCCCAACTAGGAGAAAACTCTGTTCTGATATTTTTCACCATGGATTAGTTTGACCTGTTCTAGAATTTCATACTAATGGAATAATACAGTACTGTATGTACTTGTCTGTGTAAGTCTAATTTCACTCAATATAATGTTTTCAATTACTCATTCTCATTACTGGATGTATTGGCAGTTTGTTCATTCCCACTACAAAGCTATCTTTAGTAAGTGATGCGCATACCTCTTTGAAAATACTGAGATGGTAAAAAAGAAAAAGCTTGCATGTGTGTGTACAAAAGGCGAAAATCTGAAAGGATAATCACTAACCCACACATGGCCTTTACCTCTGAGACACACAACTGAAGCAAGAGGAAGAAATGGGGAATTTTTTTCTTGAATGTAGACATTTTTATATTGGATGAAATTTTCACACATATATAGAGGTTTAAAAGGGGCTTCCCAGGCGATGCTAGAGGTAAAGAACCCACCTGCCAACACAGGAAACAAGAGATGCAGGTATTATCTCTGTGTCAGGAAGATCTCCTGGAGGAGGACATGGCAACCCACTCCAGTATTCTTACCTGGAGAATCCCGTGGACAGAGGAGCCTTCGAGGCTACAGTCTGCTGCTCCTGCTGCTAAGTCGCTTCAGTCGTGTTCGACTCTGTGCGACCCCATAGACGGCAGCCCACCAGGCTTCCCCATCCCTAGGATTCTCCAGGCAAGAACATTCGAGTGAGTTTCCATTTCCTACAGTCTACAGGGTCGCAAAGAGTCAGACATGGCCGAAGCAACTGAGCTTTAGGCACACACTCACACAGAGATTTAAAAATATAGAACAAGTATTTTTAAAACAA
Source organism: Bos indicus (assembly GCF_029378745.1). Classification (NCBI taxonomy): domain Eukaryota; kingdom Metazoa; phylum Chordata; class Mammalia; order Artiodactyla; family Bovidae; genus Bos; species Bos indicus. The sequence goes on along the minus strand of NC_091760.1, from coordinate 78,977,896 downwards.
AAAACAAGGGAACTAAGCTCCTTGTGGGATGGGAAGAGGTTGAGGGGTATGCATCTGGGCTCTCCCTCTGCCATACCTCCATATTCACCTCTGTATTCACCTCCATACCTCTGGGGTCAATAGAACCTCAAAAATGAGTAGGGATGGTGAGCTCTGGATGAGAAGAATACTTAGTGAAAAGGTGCATCTGAGCCATAAAATATGGACAGGTTTTGAGGGAAAAGAAAGGTATAAAGCATAATTAAGATGATTGAAAGAAAGAATTCTGAAAGAAGGCTACTAGGATTAGAAAAGCCCAGCAGGTAGAGCCACAGAACCCTACTGTAAGTGGCTTTAAGAAACATTAAGGGCCTCCTCTATTTTGAAAGGTTAATGCGGCCCTACTTAAGAAAATGACAAGTAACCTCATTTAATCATTGAACTTTAGAGCCAACGTCAGAGATCTTGGAGATCATCAAAACTCGTCAAGGGCAGGTCCGTGTCTGTGTTTCCTGCAAACAGTGCCAGCTACAGTGCATACGTGCATGCTCAGTCGTGCCTAACGCTTTTCGACCCCATGGACAGTAGCTCTCTGTCCATGGGATTCTCCAGGCGAGAATACTGGAGTGGGTTGCCATTTCCTTCTCCAGGGAATCTTCCTGACCCAGAGAATCAACCTGCACCCCTTGTGTCTCCTGCATTTGCAGGTGGATTCCAGGTGGCACTAGTGGTAAAGAACTCGCCTACCAGTGCATGAGACATAAGAGATGTGGGTTCGATCCCTGGGTCAGGAAGATCCCTTGGAGGAGGACACAGCAACCCACTCCAGTATTCTTGCCTGGAGAATCCCATGGAACGAGGAGCCTGGCAGGCTATAGTCCACAGGGTCGCAAAGAGTCAGACGCGACTGAGCGACTTGGCATCCATGCACCTGGGAAGCCTGTCCTTCGGTGCTATTTAGTGAAAGAGTGACTTCAGTCCTGGCTCCCACTTTACAGATACGGAAACTGAGACATAAACTGGCGCTTGCCCAGAAGAGCGCCTATCTTACCCGGAGGATAATAGCCAAGCATTACTGGTGTCCCCTGAGATACCACCGTAAGTTCAGTTCCGTTCACTCACTCAGTCGTTCCCCATGGACGGCAGCACACCAGGCCTCCGTGTCCATCACCAACTCCCAGAGCTTGTTCAAACTCATGTCCGTTGAGTCAGTGATGCCATCCCACCATCTCATCCTCTGTCATCCCCTTCTCCTTCAATCTTTCCCAGCATCAGGGTCTTTTCCAATGAGTCAGTTCTTTGCTTCAGGTGGCCAAAGTATTGGAGTTTCAGCTTCAGCATCAGTCATTCCAATGAATATTCAGGACTGATTTCCTTTAGGATTCACTGGTTTGATCTCCCTGCAGGTCAAGGGACTCTCAAGAGTCTTCTCCAACACCACAGTTCAAAAGCACCAATTCTTTGGTGCTCAGCTTTTTTTACAGTCCAATTCTTACATCCATACATGACTACTGGAAAAACCATAGCCTTGACTAGAGGGACCTTTATTATCAAAGTAATGTCTCTGCTTTTTAATATGTTGTCTAGGTTGTTCATAACTTTCCTTCCAAGGAGCAAGTGTCTTTTAATTTCATGGCTGCAGCCACCATCTGCAGTTATTCTGGAGCCTAAGAAAATAAAGTCTGTCATTATTTCCATTGTTTCCCCATCTATTTGCCATGAAGTGATGGTAATGGATGCCATGATCTTAGTTTTTTGAATATTGAGTTTTAAGCCAGCTTTTTCACTCTCTTCTTTCAATTTCATCAAGAAGTTTTTTAGTGCCTCTTTGCTTTCTGCCATAACAGTGGTGTCATCTGCATATCTGAGGTTATTGATATTTCTCCTGTCATTCTTGAGTCCAGCTTGTGCTTCATCCAGCCTAGCATTTTGCATGACGTACTCTGCATATAAATTAAAAAAGCAGGGTGACAATATACAGCCTTGACATATTCCTTTCCCATTTTGGAACCAGACTGTTGTTCCATGTCCGGTTCTATCTATTGCTTCTTGACCTGTATACAGATTTCCCAGGAGGCAGGTAAGGTGGTGTGGTATCCCCATCTCTTTAAGAATTTTCCACTGTTTGTTGTGATCCATGCAGTCAAAGGCTTTGACGTAGTTAATAAAGCAGAAGTAAGTGTTTTTCTGGAACTCTCTTGCTTTTTCTATGATCCAACAGATGTTGGCAATTTGATCTCTTGTTCCTCTACCTTTTCTAAATTCATCTTGAATATCTGGAAGTTCTTGGTTCATGGACTGTTGAACCACCATAAGAGATAGCTTCAAATTATATTTGAGAGATCCAGGTTAAATATAAGGAAGACTTTCTTGGAAGAGAGGGTTGTGAAACCTCTGCTTCTTAGAAATCTTTAAGAATTTATGAGTCTCCCATGTTGAAAGAGTTTAAATGTGGCAATACATGCTGGGCTAGAAGACCTCTCATTTCCTCCTAATTAAAAAACAAAACAAAACAAACAAAAAAATGACTTGGATACCTTCTTGCAGGTCTGACCCCTGGTGGTCATCATCTCTGGGTTGCACCAAATGGAGAAAAGGCCAAGAAAAGGAGGAAAACCCAGACTTTGTTTTGGGAATTGCTAATGGGAATTGGGGTCTTCCCAGGTGGCACAGTGCTAAAGAATCTGCTTGCCAATACAGAAGACATGGCTTCAATCTGTGGTTTGGGAAGATCCCCTAGAGAAGGAAATGGCAACCCACTCCAGTATTCTCGCCTGGAGAATTTCATGGACAGAGGAGGCTGGTAGGCTACATACAGTCCGTGGAGTTGCAAAAGAGTAGGACATGACTTAGCAACTGAACAACAAGAAACAAAATGAAACTTAGAAATGTCCTAGTCAAATTATGTAATGAATAATTAAACCACATGAATAGAAATGACTTCCACCCTGAGTGACTATGTAGTAAAGCTTGAAGTAGAGCCCAGGACATTTTGCTGGTGCTCTAGATTCAGGATTCAACTCCTGTATCTCCCAGAGTTTTGCCTTCTGTGAACCTGGAAACTGGACTCTGGCTGGATATTTGGGTTTCAAATACACCTATGGCCCTATTCACTAGCCATTCAAGAGAAGCTATTTTCTTAAACCTGCGGAGTATAGAGAAATAATCTGTTCTGAGCACTGTGTCATGGACAGATGACCTCAGACAAACTGCTGCCCTCTCTGAGCCCTAATTTATTCAGACAGGGGGGACCTGTGTGATCACTGAGGGCTAGGGCTGTTCTGGAGCAAATCGTTAAGATTTTCAAGCGTATGTTGTATCTTGGCACAGTGAAGTGGAAGTGAAAGTCGCTCAGTTATGTCTGACACTTTGCAAACCCATGGACTATACAATCCATGGAATTCTCTAGGCCAGAATATTGGAGTGGGTAGCCTATCCCTTCTCCAGGGCATCTTCCCAATCCAGGAATTGAACCAGAGTCTCCTGCATTGCAGGCAGATTCTTTATCAACTGAGCTATCAGGGAAGCCCATCGTGCTTCAGAGTTTCTCCCAAATGGTGGTATTGTTACCATTACCAAAGCACTCCTCGCTTTTGGAAAAGTCATCCCTATTCTGGGATCTTCAGAATCCTGTAGGAGGGGGATTCACAGGGAGATCTATGAACTTTCCAAAGATAAGTGCAGTTGTTAACGCATCTGTGCATTTTCTTGGAGAAGGAAAAAAAAAAAAAAAACTTTGAAGAAAAATCTCCTTAGATGTCATCAGAAGGGTCTAAGACCACTTCACAATCTATATAAATCCTTGAGTTAACCTTGGAATGAGGTTTCCAAGAAAGTGAAGGACATGAGCTCTCTTTTCATAAAGTTAGACTTAGTGTCTCGTTAGCCACTTGTTGACATAGAGACAGCAGGTATACACTGCCTGTGCATTCATGGTCCAGGAATTCAATCCTCATTCTCTCCTTCTCTCTCATTTTGCGGAGCACTCATTAGTCAGTAGATGTAACTCCACATAACTGACAGAAGCCCTTCACTCCCTTTGTAAAGCCTTCTGACAGATGCCCATAGCACACTAAGTACTCCAAGCTATGAGGCTGCTCTCCTGTCCTGTGTTCATCTCCTCCCATCAGTTGAATTGTATGCTTACCAAGGGTCAACTAATTATTTTCACAAAGCTTATTTATGCCAAGTGCATTAGTTAATATATTACTTAAATGTTATAAAAGCAAAGTATGAATGTGAAAATAAGAGATTGTTTCAATGAAAATTAAATTATTTGCTTTGGAAAGGCTAGAAAATACAATTAGTTTGTGGGTGAAACAACTGAAAAGACGACAAAAATTAAAATCTAGAAGAATTCTTCAAGGTTTTATAAATACTTGCTTCATTAAGACAAATAAAACAAAAGCAAGCAAAATAAAAACAAAAACTGGAAACTGGAAATAATGGAGAATAGGTTATGGGAGTGGGTTATTCAAGAAAAATTGAGAAGGAATTCCAGAATTGGAAAATGCATGCTTAAAGAAAGAACTTGGCATACTGACTGGCAAATCAATGTCTTGTATTAAAATATAAGGATTCCAATGATTCCCAGATTTAACCACCTTTTCTGATTATCTGACACAGGTGGCAGAGTGTTTCTTTAGTTTTAAGATGGAACTATCAAAGTGAGGTCCAAGAGGACTGGCTGGCTGATGTCTCCTGAGTACTAATCTCTTGAAGGTTTGGCCTTTTTAAACTTGCCATAAAATCTCTTTTTACTCCTGTAAATCTATTTCTTCCTTTAATTTTTTTATTTTATATTGGAGCATAACTGAGTAGCAACGTGTGATAGTTTCAGGGGTACAGCGGAGTGACTCAACAATACATACGTACGTATCTGTTCTCCCCCCAAACGCCCTTCCCATCCAGGCTGCTTCCTAACCTTAAGCAGAGCCCCCTGGGCTCTACAGTAGGTCCTTGTTGGTTTTCCATTTTATTTCTTTTTAATTTTGGGGGGGTTCTTTCCTAGGGTTTTTTTGAATGAATATTTGTTTATTTGGCTGTATCAGGTCTTAGTTGTAGCACACAGGATCTTCATTGCATCATGTGGGATCTTTCTTTTTTAAATGTTTTATTTTGTATTGGGGTATGGCTGATTAACCATGTTGTGGTATTTTCAGGTGAACAGGGAAGGGACTCAGCCATACATGTACTGTATCCATTTCCCCACAAACTACCCCCTATCCAGTATTCAGGTTGCCACATAACATTGAGCAGAGTTGCATGTGCTATACAGTAGGTCCTTGTTAGTAATCCGTGTTAAATATAGCAGAATGTACATGCCTGTCCCAAATTCCCTAACTATCCCTTCCCTTCATCCTTCCCCTCTGGTAATCATAAATTCGTTCTCTAAGTCTGTGAGTCTCTTTCTGTTTTGTAATAAGTAAGGTATTCACTTGTAACATTTATTTTTATATTCCACATGTAAAGGATTTCACATGATATTTCTCTTTCTCTGTATTCCTTTAAGTCTATTTCTTGCAAGCACTCATTATAGACCTTTCCCCCCTTGAACGCAAGCACCAAGCATTCATCATTCAAAACTTGTACTAAATTAATGTTTGTTCACCTTACCAAATTGGTCGTATTCACGCAAAATCTGGAAACATATTCAGTGTTCATTCTGTTAAGATTTCAACAATGTGGGTCACGTGTAGTTGCTACCAACATTACACTCTCCTTTTACAGAGTGTATTAGCCACAAATGTGGGTATGCCCTTTGCTTAGCCTTGCCTTCTGAGGAAACATTATACCTAATATGAGAAAAATGAACTGTGCAAAAATATTCATTACACCATTGTATATTTAAAAAATATCAAAACCTGCTTAAATTATTTTGTAAAGGGGTAATCATTTTATTATGGTATTTTGGTCAAATATCATGTGGTAGTTATTACTGATTGTATAGTCATGAAAATGATAATTATGAAGAATTTTGGTCATAATTATTGAAAAAATATTTGTGATAGAAAATTAAGTGAAGAAAGAAAAATGCAAAATGGAATGAACCTCGTGATTACAAATGTAATGAATGTATACATGAAATTGATAATCTGGGGAAGAGTTAGGATTTTTACCTTTTTCTTGTTTTGTTTCATTCTTTCGATGATTAGAAAAATCCCACATTATGCAACTATTCACCAGTTTTTCAACCTTGGTGTCCTGGGAGGCCTTGCGATGTCTGAGGTTTGATGTAGAGCTGCCCAGAACCACAGAATTACCCCCCAGAGGAGTGAGGATTAGGCAAGAACGCCCTGAATTATGGATGGAACGGGCTGGAAAGTACCTTTGAGGTCATACTAGTCCAATGCCCTCATTCTACAAATAACATTTATTATAGCACTTACTAGCAGTTTGACCTATACAAGTTACTTACCTGCTTTATACCTTGGTTTCCTCACCTGAAAAAATGGAATAATAAAAGTCCCTATGACCACTGCTTGCTATGAACCTTAAATGATAAGAATGTAGTGCATGGCACAGAGTCAGCCCTCAATCAATGTTAGTTATCAGTATGACAAAAGTTAGTGGTTGAGTTGAAGCCAGAATTCAGGTTTCCTGACTCCTTCATTGTGGTTATTTCTATCACACCAAACCACAGACTTTTCATCCTAGTCCAGGCTGCAATCGTTTGCTTTGCTGTGTTCTGGGTAAGAAAAAACCACTTGCAGTAGCACTGAGGATGTTATGATTTGACTTAACTCTTGTTAATCAGGTAACTAACAGAATACACTCCAGACAGGACTCCATATGAAAATTGTCTGGGATATTATACTGAACTGAACTGAAAATATGCCTTAAATAAGACAGAACTTAGCTCAAGTCCTATGCTGATTTATGTCCTGATTTCTTGATCTGCTCTTACTTTTACGAACCTTGGTTTTTGTATTGGCAAGATGAGGATTAATGGGTATAATCCCACCCGTGCATCTTTGGTGTGAGTTGCCATATGTGAAAGAGCTTTGTAAAATGTAAAGTGGAATGCAATTCAAAGTGGTAATTTTGTTTTTTAAAATTGTTTTATTTTAAAAGCATCTATATAGTACATTCTATGTGCTGGGCATTATTCCAAAAAGACTTTACAAGAATTAATTGAATGAATCTTCATAGCAGTCCTATAAATTAGGTATGATTGTCCTACTCAGGGAGGTGCAAGAGATTAAGGAATTTGCTCTATATTACAGAGCTGGTAAGGGGTGGCACTGAGATTGAATTTAGGACTTTGTAGTCTAGTCACCGAGTCCATGCATAGTTCTTATGCTGCTTTATTATCACTGAGCATGCCTTGGCCTAAACGTAAAGAAACATAGTTTCTAGAGTCTGTTCCCCTTCCTTACAAGGTTCGATTCTACATAGTCCTGTCCAGTGCAATGCAACCCAATGCAGTCTCATTCTATCCAACCCAATTCTATTCATTCCAAGGCATTTCAGCTCAAGAAGTACTCTTTTGAAAGTTGAATTTATGCCCACAGTCACTGCCTTAAGCAGTGTGAGCATTAACAGGAGTAGGACCCAAGACACTTGGGTTTTGATGATGGTAAAATATAGGGTGAATAAGTCAGTCTCCAGGAAGAATGTCAAATCTAGAACTGTTAGGCTCAGAATTAAGGTGCTTTGTAAATTCTCACCTTTCCACTGCTCATTAAATAAAAAGTGGTGCAGCCATCGGGGAGATAGGGGGCTCTTGTGACCACAGAGTTTGGGTAAGAGACAAATTGGAAAAATAGGTACCCAGGACTCCTGAAAAGTAAATGATCTTTCGTTTATGTGTTCAACACTGGGCCCATTGCTCTCTGTCTGGTTCCAGACTGTGTGGCTAGTAGCCTCTATGTTAAGCTAAGATGGAAGTCATCTCAGTGGCCTGGTATGTGTGATTTCTTATTCCTCCTCCTCCACTAGCGTTCCAAGGAAAACCTGTCTATTGATGGGATTTTCTACCTTTTAACCATTAGAAGAGAAGTCCGTATAAAAACATCTTGCATGATGTGTGGCATAGCTGGTGCTCATAAGGTAATAAATATTACCACTGCTATCCAAAAGCTTTGTCACTTGACCACTTTTTCATAATTCCTTTTGAGAGAGAGACTTTGAATGGCCCCACAGACCTGACCGCGTATGACAATCACTTGTCTCTTATAAGAGTTCTGTGTTTCTGTTCCAAGATGAGAAGTGGGACACGCCAGGCTGAGCATCACAGATCATGCTCCTGCTTGTCCAGTGGCCACACTGCCCAGAATAGGAATATTCCCCATGGGTAAACTGTTCCCTTACACAACATTTTTGATGTTACACAATTAAAAAGGCTTGCACATTAAAATGTGAGGCATGTGTAAGTACCTCATAATTAACTGCTGTCTATTTAACCAGACAGCTCCAGCAAGTTAATTTGATGTCTGTTACGAGACTTAATAATTGTCAGTGATTTTTTAAAAACAATTTACTGGTATAATCATTAACTACCCCTAGATTATCTTGTCAAATTGATAATTAAATGCCTCAAAATTCATTACAGAGTCAGTATATTAATAGGAATGTAATTAAGTAATGTTTGCTTATGTAATCTAGAGTTTATTATCTGTACACTTATTTATCTTTTCCACACTTATCAGATCTTCCTAAGGACGTTTTCTGAATCAATAGAAAACCAAGAATCAATAAATGTCTTGTTAGAGCCAAATGAGCAACATAATTGAGAGACTGTGAAATAAACATGGATTCTTCATATCTGTGACGAGGGAGGAGAGATTATTCCTATTACCTACTAAGATTATTAGCTGGGAAAACAGAATTCTTTTCATTGTTTCTTCTGTTTCCTTCTCAATCCTTCTTTCTTTCCCTCCTTTCCACCTCTTCATTCCTTTCCTCCCTCTCTGATTTCTTCCTTCTCTTTTTTCTTTTTTTCTCTTTTCTTCCTTTAATCACACATGTAAGTGCCTGCTGTGTGCCAGCCATTGTGTAAGACAGTGAGGATATATATAAGGTATGATTCCAGTCCATCCTAGCCAAGGAGAGAAACCTGTAAAAAATTGTAGTGCAACAGTTAATGCTAGCCTGGAGGCATGAACAAAGTGCTAAGGAGCACAGAGGCAGGAACAACTAGCTGTATTGGTAGTTAGGGAAAAGTTCTCAAAGTGGGTGACATTTGGGCTTGCCAGAGATCAGGATGTAGGAGTTTCTCAGAACGAAAAAGTGTGGGAGGGGCATTCTGGGTGGAGGGAATCACATCTGCAACAAAGTGCATGGACCACTCTGGAATGAGATGAAAAAGGACCCATTTTTAAAAGTAATTTTTACTGGAGTATAGTTGATTTACATTGTTCTCTTACAGCAACACTGTAGGGCACAATGAATCACTTATACATATACACACATCCGTTTCTTTAGGTGTACAGCAAAATGAATCACATACATATGTATATATGCACTCTATTTTTAGATTCTTTTCTCCTATATATCATTACAAAGTATTGAGCAGAATTCCTTGACCTGTACAATAGGTTCGTATTAGTTTTGATCTGCTAAGTATCAAGATCAGAAGCTGTATTTTTTGAAGGATATCTTGGAGGATAGAGTAGCAATTTTGGTAGCTCTCAGTTACACAGTTACAATGTCCAGGGGCTTGGACTAGGAGCCTCCAGTCCTCCAGACATGAATTCAGATTGTAGTCTGGGCCTCTGGCCTGCCGGTGCCTTCCACAATCTCTCCTCTTGGTGATCATCATATATGTCCAGGGTTTTACAGGTTTCCTCAGATGTCTGCTCTATTGTCATTGTAAAAGTACTCATATTACATTTCAGATCACATATTCAAATTTTGAGTTTGATGAATAACAACATATTTCAACCTGCGTCTCAAAAAAAAAAAAAAAAAAAAATCCATGGTTTAGTTTGGTTATTCCCAGAAATGCTCTGACATGCCCAGGAGCAACAGAAGTCAAACTCAAGGATGTTTGGTTATATGAACAACCCTAGATAAAATTTAGAAAGGAAAGAACCTTAAATTTAAATGAATAGCTTTCAACCTCTATATAGAAATTAGTCATTCATCACCTTCTCATCCTTCATCACTACTGAGTCAGTGGTAATAATTTTTGCCCTTCCTAAGTGTTAATCACTATAAAAGTGACTGCCTGCATGGAGCTTCCCCTGACAAGATGGCTTGGGTGACTTCTGGGGAAGAAGGGAAAGAGGGAGAGAGAAAGAGTGGAAATAAAAAATGTATTCTGGTATTTAAAAATATATTGACTGTACTCAGCAAGTAGAAAATGTGTTCAAAGTCTCTGAAGATTCCTTTTCATGATGCTTGGCAATCAATTTCATATCCTGATGCTATTCATAAGTGTAGGCCCATGGAAGAATCTGCTCGGAGGTAACTCCTTGCCCTAGGAAATAAGTACAGTGCATTTCTGATACAGATGAGCTCTGTGTGTGACAGGCCTCCCTACATGATATGCGCTATGACCAGCAATGTTTTAAAACGACTAAGAAGGATCTAGAGATTGTCATACTGAGTGAAGTAAGTAAGACAGAGAAAAAGAAATATTGTATAATATCAATTATATGCAGCATCTAAAAATAAAAAAATAAAAGTTCAATAAAATGAACTTATTTACAGAACAGGAAGAGACTCATAGATTTAGGGAATGAATTTTTGGCTACCAGGAAGGAAGACAGAGGGCAAGGGATAGTTAAGGAGTATGAAATTGACATGTATCCACTGCTATATTTAAAATGGATGACCAACAAGGATCTATGGTGTAACACAGGGAACTCTGCTCAATACTATGTAACAACCTAAATGGGAAAAGAATTTGAAAAAGAATAGGTACATGTATATGTATAACTGAATCACTTTGCTGTACATCTGAAACTATCACAACATTGTTAATCAACCATAAAGTGAAGTTGCTCAGTTGTGTCCGACTCTTTGCAACCCCATGGACTGTAGCCTACCAGGCTCCTCCGTCCATAGGATTTTCCAGGCAAGGGTACTGGAGCGGGTTGCCATGTCCTTCTCCAGGGGATCTTCCTGAACAGGGATTGAACCCAGGTCTTCTGCGTTGCAGGTTGACACTTTACCATCTGAGCCCCCAGGGAAGCCCATAAATCAACTATACTCCAATATAAAATAAAAAGTTAAAAAATAAAACGACAAAGATGATCACATTAGACAAGGTCAAGGGGGCTCAAAGTCAATGGCTAAGGGATCATGGGAAAGTCCCTCAGTTGTATCTGACTCTTTGCAAACCCATGGACTTTAACCTGCCAGGCTCCTCTGTCCATGGAATTCTCCAGGCCAGAATACTGGAGTGAATAGCCATTCCCTTCTCCAGGGGATCTTCCCAACCCAGGGATCAAACCCAGGTCTCCTGAGTTGGGGGAGGATTCTTTACCATCTGAGCCACCAGAGAAGCCCAAATGAACCTGAGGGTAAACATTCTCTAAACTCTGAGCCTGAAAGTATTCAGAAGTAACAAAAGATCCTCTATAAATACAAAATAGCTTTACTTAAAAAATTATAGATTTATGCAAAGCAGAACTTCAAATCTTACTCTGAGATCTATTGTAATATATCAGCAGGTTTGACAAGAGACTTTTTAAGTCAGTCTGTCAGTGCATCCGGACCAAGATGCTATATAGTTTTAGTGAAGCCTGGACCTGGGTCTGATGATGTAGTCTGAAGTCCCTGATTTGCCACTTGGAATGATTTGGGACCCATGGCTTTTTCTCTCAGGGTCTCAGTTTCCTCAGCTGTTGTTGTTCAGTCTTTGAGTTGTGTCCATCTCTTTGAGACCCCCATGGACTACAGCATGCCTGGCCTCCTTGTCTTTCACTATCTCCAAGAATTTGTTCAAGCTCATGTCCATTGAGTCAGTGATGCCATCCAACCATCTCATCCTCTGTTGTCTCCTCGTTTTGCCCTCAATCTTTCCCAACATCAGAGTCTTTTCCAGTGAGTTGGCTCTTTGCATCAGGTGGCCAAAATACTGGAGCTTCAGCTTCAGCATCAGTTCTTCCAATGAATATTCAGGGTTGATTTCCTTTAGGATTGACTGGTTTGACGTCCTTGTTGCCCAAGGGACTCTCAAGAGTCTTGTCTAGTACCACAATTCAAAAGCATCAATTCTTTGGCACTCAGCTTTCTTTAAGGCCCAACTCTCACATTTGTACATGAATACCAGAAAAACCCTAGCTTTGACTATATGGACCTTTGTCAGCAAAGTGATGTTTCTGCTTTTTAATATGCTGACTAGGTTTGTCATAGCTTTTATTCCAAGGAGCAAGTGGCTTTTACTTTCATAGCTGCAGTCACCATCCACAGTGATTTTAGAGTCCAGGAAAATAACTGGATGCCATGATCTTAGTTTTTTGAATGTTGAGTTTTAAGTGTGCTTTTTCACTTTCCTCTTTAACCCTCATCAAGAGGCTCTTTAGTGCCTCTTTGCTTTCTGCTATTAGAGTAGTATTATCTGCTTATTTGAGGTTATTAATATTTCTCTGGGCAATCTTGATTCCACCTTGTGGTTCATCTAGCCTGGCATTTCACATGATGTACTCTGCATAGAAGTTAAATAAGCAGCGTGACGATATACACCCTTGACATACTCCTTTCCCAATTTTAAACGATTTCGTTGTTTCATGTCTGGTTCTAACTGTTGCTTCTTGACATGCATATAAGCTTCTCAGGAGATAGGTAAGGTGGTCTGGTATTTCCCACAGTTTTTGTTCCTCAGCTGGAAAACAGGATAATCATCCCAGTCCTGCCCATCTTACATCACTGTAGGATCTAATGAGATCATGAGTGTGCAATACCTTATAAACAGATCATAAGATCCCACAGGATGTGAGGGTGTAATATTACAGTTAGATCTGAAAGGTCATAAACACTTTGGAGGAAAATATTCTGTACTTTATAAAGGATACAGTTAGAGTCGGGCTTCCCTGGTGGCTCAGTGATAAGGAATCCACCTTCCAATGCAGGAGACTTGGTCTTCTTAGAGATCCCTGGTCTCTAAGAAGGAAATGGCAACCCACTCCAATATTCTTGTCTGGGAAATCCGTGGACAGAAGAGCCTGGTGGCTACAGTCCATGGGGTCACCAAAGAGTCGGACGTGACTTAGCGACTGAACAACAACAAGAGTGGTTAGAGTTAGGTGCTGCCTTTTGCATCAGATCCTGGCTCTCAGGCACAGATCAACAGAAGGACATGTTCTTATTCCTGAGAGGGGTTGCTTTTCCCACGTGTTCCCCACGGAGGCATTACTCTCGTCACCTGATGACCTGCCTGCACCCTCTGTTAGTCTATAATTTCTGTGAGAGTAAGGACCCTGTCCATGGCAGCAGTCTAGCATGATGGTAACCGCACAGCTGGTAACCCCATAGGTTTAGGGTCAGGCAGCCTGGGGCAGTCCTAGTTCTAGTTCTCATTTGGCCACTAACTGTAACTTTGGTCAAATTACTGAATTTCTTCTCAAGTCTTGGTGTTCGTATCTGTGATATGAAGCTAATAAACATGCCTACTTCATAGTGTGTTACAAAGATTAGATGTGGGAGTACATGTCAAGTGCTTAATACAAAGCCTGGAACTAGAAAGTACTCAAGGAATCCTGGGTGTTGCTGTTTTTATTATTACTGTTGTTATTCTTCCCTTCATATCTCCAGTGTCTAGAACACTGTTTTTAGCATATAATAGGTATTCAATAAATAGGTAATGAGAAAATAAAAATGTATCTCAGCAGATGTTTATACTGAGATTAATGAATCCTAAAGGTCAAAAAATACATGGAAAAATGATTGAGTTGTGTGGGCTGGGATTTCAAACTTTGGGGCTCTTTCTACCATTTGTTTCTACTGGTAAAGAGAACAGTTCTACCATGATGGAAATTTCTAGTATTGGGATAGCTCTTTAGAGTTTACAAATAATTTTTAAGGCCAGTGTCTTATTGGATTCCCATACCAGTCCTGTAGGACAGGTATTACACGACTCGCTCCACAGGTAAAAAGACTGAGGGTCAGAGCAGGGAAATGCCTTGCCTAACCTTCACACCTCTGGTCAGAAGAAGCACTGAAATTAGGTGTTCCAGTTTATTCTTCTTTCCTCCCACTGGGAAGAGACTCAAGGCTGGTCCATCTCAGGTCTGGGTGTCTGATAGTAGCTAGGGAGAGTATTCTGGAGAAGGGTCTGGTTTGTCTGACGGCAACAACCAAAATAAGGGGAGTAACTCCTATATTTCTAGATTTTTTTTTTTAGTAATCCATTAAGAATTTCTCACCTATGAGTTTGATTAAACCCTTGTGAAACTTATTATCAGTTCGGCTTATACTTTGGTTTTGAATCCTAACTTCGTCAGTATGGGAAATGTGCTTCGCTATCCTTTGTGCTGGGTTTTTCCCCAAGAGAGCTAAGTGCTACAAGGAGTCTCTGCTCTGAAGACAGAAACCGGAAGTCCCAAAGGTCTTTCAACCTCAGTCATTTAGACAAACCAGACAGAAGTGTAATTACACCATTGCTCAACTTTATAAATCCTCCAGATTGCCTGGGGAAAAAAGCACTGCTCTCAATAATTCTAAAACCCTTGATAATTTCTTCTGAGGAATTACCAGCAGGTTGCAAAACTTTCATGGCTATCCACTGTCTGACCTTCTCTCCAATCCCATTCTCTTGTATCTCTGCAGCATTGCATACTTTGGCAATCTTTCCTTCAGTGTTTCCTGAGACACAGTATTACTCTGGGTCTTCTCAAATATTGCCATCCTGACCTACTTCAGTTCTTTCACAGCCTCTCAACTTTGGGCATGTCCCTAAACTTAAGGCTGTATCCTCTGTTTTCTTCTCTTGCCCCTCTCATCAGCTCTGGAGCCAGCTTTTAAGCTGTGTACTGGGTATACAGTGAACTTCCTTGGTGGCTCAGTGGTAAATAATTCACTTGCCAATGCAGGAAATGCGAGTTCAATCCCTGGGCCGGGAAGATTCCCTGGAGGAGAAAACGGCAACCCACCCAGTATTCTTGTCTGGAGAACCCCATGGACAGAGGAGCCTGGTGGTCTACAGCCCATGGGGTGGCAAAGGGTCACACGTGACTGAGAAGGCACACACACATGGGCACTGGGTATACAAAGATAAATAAAATAAAGTATCTGCCCTTAAGGTATCTACCATCTGTTAGACGGGAGACGGTTGGGTGACTGAAGACCTCTAAGTCTAGTGAAATACGGTGCTTTGATCAGTTCGTCGGTGCTTCAGTGGAGGGTGCAGCAAAGGGTGGAGGGCAGAAAATTCTCTGAAGAAGGTGTCTTCAGGGACAACCTGAAATATGAAAAGGAGTTCTTCATTTGGATAGAAAAGGGAAGCATAATTTGAGATAAAAGTACAGCTTGTACACAAGAACCAAGGGAAAATATTTTGAATTTTGCTTTCCAAATCTGAAAAATGGGGATAATAGCACTTAACTTGCAGTGTTGATAATGAATATAAGTAGAGCCTAAAGTCAGTAAATTTTCCATGAATGACCAACAAGACAATAATAAGAACAATAACAAATATTTTTCTCTTACCAGTTCTTCTATTCCCTTTTTTTGAAGATGTGATTGGACTAGAAAAAGAAATTATAAAGCCTTTATGAATGTGACATCCCAAGATGCCTTAAAGTTCTCTAGGGAATCATTCATACTAAGAACCATCTATTTTACCAGCAAACACATACTGCCTCATTTGGTATATTGCTCCATTGCATGGACTATAAGGTTTTGTGTTGTTTAAATTGATACATGGGCTCAGTGTGCCTCTTCCTCTTGATCGTAACAAGGGTGGGTGCCACTGGATTTAGAACAGGAATATAGGATTCCAATCCTGACTGTGGTAACTACTGGCTACCAGAGATTAGGTCATTTCATTAATCTCTGTTTTCTCTTCTATTACATAGGGAACATGATAATGCCCATCTTTGGGAATTTTTATGACATTTAAGTGAGATAATGCATATGATGGTACTTCACAGACTATGTAAAGCATTATAAAGATAGGAATTTTAGATTACATTTGTCTCTGCACCTGAACTGTTTTTGGTTGCAACAAACAGAAACTCAACTCAGAGTAAACTAAATGAAAAATGATACTTTGGACACATAATGAAATAATTGCATCACATATCAAGTGAGAAAATCAGAATGATACTTCTCTTCTTCCATCAGCTATGCTTTTCTCTGTGTTAGCTTCTTTATCAAGCATCTTTTTTTCTTGGTGTTTCTCAGCAGCTACAGGTTTATATCCTATCAGTTCAAAAAACGTAACCAAAAGTTGTTTTTTTTGCCCCCAAGTAATTTTGGGAAAAATTCCACAATTACTTCCCAATAGAGTGACACAGGCATGTGCCCATTGTTAATTTGGTCACTGTGGCCAGCAAGTTTAAATATGCTAATTGGCCAAGCGTGGGTCTGCTCCACAAGCAGAGCCTAGAGGGGTAATGTCAGATGCTCATAAGCCACATGGATCCAGTGGGAGGGGTGGTTCTCTAAAGGAAAAGTGAAGCACCATTGCCAGAACAAGAGAAAGTAGGTGCCGGAAAGGCCAAGAAGCAGATACTTTGCAGCATCCAAGCCACGAGAGTTTAAAGGCAAACACTGTGTTTAACGCCATGCCGCACACATTGCGAAGATACCGTGGTGAATCAGAATATCAATTCACTCCACAGCAAATCTGAAAGAAGACAGGTTGTGGAAAGTTCCAAAGTGGGGATATTCATAGGGCATATATTGGGAGTCCAACCAAATGTTTAATAGCTTTCATTTTGTTGATTTCAAACTGGCCCAGTTTTCTTACACTGGCATTGGTGAGCATGAGAGCAAGAGGAACAGAGAAAGTTCTGAGACCATATTTCTAAACAAAGTCTTTTAAAATAAAACATTCGCTCATTTGAATACCTGTTGGAAAGCGGGAGGGCCTCTGATGAGTTCACCCCAGGACAGGCTCCGCGCTATGGAGCCAGGCTGCCGGGGCGGCAGGAAAGGGCAGAGCCCACAGCGTCAGGACTGGATTGTCTCCTGCCAGCTGGGTCAGCTCCCTCCTCCCGATGGCCTCCAGGCAGGGGGGCTTCCTGGCCTTTGGTGTCCTTTCTGGCGGGCCTGGTGGGGGCTCACCTTGGTGCGTACGTTCAGTCCTCCACCCTAGCTCTGTGGCAACTGTCTACATCGGTTGGCAGACACTGGACAGAATCTAGCGAGAGACTCAGGAGACGCCAGAAACGGCCCAACTTTGTGTTGATGGTACTTTGGGAAAATGAATGGAGCTAAGAGAATAAAGTATCTTTCACCTCTTTTCTCCTCTTCCCTTTCCCACATCCGCCTTATCTTCCTTCCCCACCAACTTTTTCTCTTTTTCCTCCTCCCATTTACCCCTTCTTTTAGGATGAACTCACCTTAAGGACAACACATATGTCGTAATAATGGCCAAAGATCTGTTTGGGGGAAGATTATTAAATAAAATGCAAACCATGTCTTTAAACTTCTATTGTATTTTCTGAAGGAGATTTTGAGTTAGGTCTTAAAGGCCACTCGTTGAAAACACAAGAAAGCCTAGCATGTAAGAGCAAAGGGTATGAGGAGAGCCATGAGATGGGCTCACATATTGTGCAGCAGTATTTAAGTTTGCTGATGGGTTTTGGTCCTTCACTCAGAGTCTGATTAATTTTAGTTTATACAAGCTGCTAATAAACTTGGTTGCCTGTAAATGCATATGAGACTAAAACAGCAAGTTAAAAGTGGGAGAAGGGGCTACTCCAGACAGGCTTCTGAAAATGGAGAGCAGCACAAGTTACCTGGCCTGCCAAGAGAGGAGACAGAAAATCAGAACAAAACCCTACTCCAGATCCTCAAGAAAGATCGCAGCAATCTGGATGGGGTGTGGAAGTTAAGCAGTCTCCAAATTTACAGAGCTCTCTAGAATGTCACCCTACGTTAACTTTCATTGAAGAAAGTGACAGCCTATAGTCCTTTCAGAAATGGCTAATTTGTACTCTTTATGCTTTTTTTCTTTTAAATGTAGACAAATGCATAATCGATTTTAGAGAGAGTTCCACCTCAATTGAGTTAGAATAAAATTTGTATTGAAGCCAGAAGCCTTCAGCATTTGGAATGCTACCTTCTAGAGAAGGAATAATGTGGTTTGACTTTGAATAAATCCAGAAGTACTGTGAGTCATTCCATGTCACACCCCCATCTTTCAGTCTCCTTTTCATTATCTTTATGCCTCCCGTGTTTGTAAGGTTTCTTATCCTTCTTCCCCGACTGTGGCTTTCAGCAGCCTCCCTCCTGATTCTGACACAGTGATCCTATTGATGTGTCTTCTCCAGCTTTTCCAATATGGCAGGGAGGGGCTGGGAAGGAGCTCTGAGGTGGGGTCTCAGGACCTGGGCCCCAAGAGCCAGAGATTTTAGAAAAGTCACTGTCCTTTGAAACTCTGTTTTCCCATTTGGGGAAAAAAAGAGATAATACCTCTTATTCATGGAGTTGTTGTGAAAACCAAAAGCAGTACTTGTGACATTAGTAAACTGAGCAGTGTTTCCATTCTCAGTCTATACAGTGTGCTTATAACTACCCCCACCTCTAAGCAACATCTGTGTCCACATCTGTCTGCCTCATTTGATTGTTAGCTTATTTGAGGTTGTGTTTTTCTTGAGTTTTCTGCTGTCTTTTTGAAGAAAGGCTTTCTTGTCTGCAGGTCCTGTGCAGTGCCCAGCACTATTCATACGACCATATATTGAACAGGGTCCTCTATATTGTGCTTTGTAGGAGGTCTGAGTCAAATGCCCCGCGGCCCACTGTCTCTGCGAATAGTAGACATGAGGGATTCTGTTTTCTATTCCTGACACTTAAGCCCACTCTGGGACATAACGTATTATTGAATACTGGATCCAGGGCCCTGAATCACAAATTTTGCACTGTCCTGTTCAGTTTCAGGCCCAGCTCTCAGCCTCCGCTTTCGTCTTTGGCTGGTGTGTACTGATCATCCTCTTGGCAGAAACTGCCAGCCACAGACGTCTTCTGGTGAAGAAGAGTTTGGGGCCATCAGGATTTCAAAGTAAAAGTTAGTAAAGAAACAAAACAAAACAAAAAACCTTGGCAAGACTGGTGTTTAAACTCGGGTGTTTTAATCTCAAAATCCTTGTAAATGAAGACGTCTCAGCAGCCACACTTAAAAGCAGGGGGAAAATCACACATAGCTCTCCTACGTTCCCTCACCCTATTCCAGTCTCCATTAGGGTGGTTTTATAGCATCTGTGAAATGTAATTTGACCTCTACTTGTTTCTTGATGGGCTTCAGTTTCCGTATCTGCATAATGACACTAATCACATCCATTTCCCTGGTTTACTATAGAGATGTCCCGTGAATGCACTGAAATACACAGTCTGACCTCTATTATGTGCTCGAAAATGGTCGGTGGATCTGAAACAATGGTGGCAAGAAGCCCACCTCTCCAACTCTCTGGTCATGTTTTTCGTTGTTGGATAGCTTTGACATAGAACTACCTCACAACGAGAGACAGAGAGAGAGAGAAAATCTCTCTGTATAACTTCCATCTCTGAGCCCCCAGGGCAAGGCCGCAGTGTCTTCTGAGTTTCCTGGCCTCCCCGCTCGTGAGTACAGACAGCAGAGGGCCGCTGTGGTCAGAGGGCCGAGGAGCCAGACAAGCCTCTGTGGTTACGCACTTATTTATTCCCTTATTTATTACTTTTGCAGCTCACATTTTTACAATCATGTTATTTTGTGGTTTGTTTGCAAAATGCATTGTGAGCCAAGCTTGCTTCAAATGTTCCCTGAGTTGGAAGAGGGCCGCTTTGAGAGCCAGGGAGAGGGGAGGGGAGGGCAGGGAAGCAGTGACACAGACATTCTATAATTGAGATATCTGTTAAAGATCCCTGCTTTGTAATCCAGCTACCCAAGGCAGGTGGAGAAACGAAAACTGAGACACATCGTAAGCTCACGTGTAGCAGTAGGAGCAGACTCAACAACCTCAGAAGTGAAACGGGGCGGTCCTCCTGTCACCCCGGAGGAGGAGGCCCCACTCCTGCTCGTGGACCCCAGGCACCAAAAGGGCATCTTTTAAATGACTTCTGGAGAGAGTAGAAGTTTGTTCTAGAGGAGTGATGAATACTGAATTTATACATGTTATTATTAGAGAGCTTATTACATTTGGCTTTTGAAGATTTTAATAAAAATGAAAACCCAGTTTTTGGAGATTAGCTGAAATGGGGCTCAAGAGATGCTCCGCTGACGCTGCTTTTCTTTTTAACTCTATGTTCTTCTTTTCTCATCCCCTGCCCGCCCCTGGCTGGCAATAGTAGATTCCTAAGAGGATGCTCTGTTGTTGCTGAATCCCATTTTGACTGTATTCAAGTTTGTTCTTGTATTATTCCATCTGGTTTGCTCCCCAAACCACTTTCCTTTTTTATTCTCCTTGTAAATATTTACACAAGAAAGTTTTTTTGCAGGATCCTATATTGGTGGATTGGTGCAAAGCAGAGTCTTGGTGTATTTTATTCCTTTTACGAACAATTTGGTTAAGTGGATTTCCTCCCAGCTTATTAAAAAAAAAATCCTTTCATTTTAATAACATCGTCAGACATTAAATAGCATCAGAGGGAAAAATAAGTTTGCAATGTACAGCCTCGAGTGGCAATCTTTGAGTTGCTCTGTGGCTTTTAACGGTTAATGCAGGGACTGCTGATTGTAGTGAAGGGCTGGAATGCAGAATGCATTTAAAAGCCTCCTCTTCCTAGGCAGAACAAGGATCTCTGCTGTCTTATGGATTGACTTGGTGACTGAGAGATCAGATAACTGACTCAGGAGATCAAGACACGGTTCCCAAACTTCAACCCGCAGGGCGTTTTGCCACCTTCCCTAAGGCTCTGTCTTTGCTTTTTCTTCTCTGTCCTCCCTCTTGGACAAGTTCCTCCTAGCCCACAGCTTTAACAATCTTCTCCACAGGTAAAATCAAACCTCTCTCTTTAGGTTTGACCTCTTTTCTGAGCCCCAGTTCTGTATTTTTAGCTCTTCTAGACATTTCAGCAAGACATATCACTACCCTAACTCAGCAGGATCGAAGCCAGCTTTCTCTCCATCAGGACCTGCTCCTCCTCTGGGTGCTGGAAATGTAGCCTCCCACCCTTACCGAAACCTGCGGTGTTCCCTCAGACACTTAGTCCCTAAACTGTCCCCTTGGACTCCTTGCTCTTTGTTCCTCAAATCTAATCAATTATCAAGTGCTATTGATATTAACACTTCATAGAGACTTGCTTGGTTTATCTCTGTGTTATGGCTGTCATTGCCCTGGGTTTCTTTAGTCTTTATACATTCATGCATCCGTATATTCTGAGTTCAACACAGAAATTGGTCTTATATTTCCTATATGCTAGACAGCTACCTGGTGTTGGGGATGCTGATATGAACAAGAAAAAGTTGTACCTGCCCTCACGGGAAAAGATATACATTAAAAATTTTACATTAGAAAATACACCTAGTGTGACCACTGGAGTGAAACAGTGGAAGTGACAGGTTTCTCTGTCTTGTGACTCTCCTAAGATCCGGCAACACATTCTTGCTATATTTATTTATCTGACTGTGTTGTTTTCCTTCTCGTATGTAAGTGATAAGTCACTCCAGTCATGTTAGACTCTTTGGACCCTATGGACTGTAGCCTGCTAGGCTCCTCTGTCTATGGGATTCTCTAGGCAAGAATACCGGAGTGGGTTGCCATTTCCTTCTCCATGAGATCTTTATGACCCAGGGATTGAACCCACGTCTCTCATGTCTCCTGCATTGGCAGGCAGGTTCTTTACTGCTAGCGCCACCTGGGAAGCTTTCCTTCCCAAATGACATTAATGCCCCTTTTCATTATATACTCATTTCATGCCAATCACTCATTCTTCATTTATATATTCATGTGCTTCTCTGTCATGCCATGCTATTTATTGTCTCCATACTCTTGCTATTGTGGCTCTTTCTTCCTTTGTTACTTTCTTTTCCTCTTATAACACCCAGTAGTTCTTCACTTGGTTAATTAGTGTTGGTTAATTAGCATGTTGGTTAACATGCTCATTCATGTCCAACTCTTTGTGACCCCATGGACCATGGCCCACCAAGCTCCTCTGTCCATAGGATTTTCCAGGCAAGAATACTAGAGTGGGTGGTCATTTCCTACTCCAGGGAATCATCCCAAACTAGGGATCAAACCTGCATTTCTTGAGTCTCTGCATTGGCAGGCAGATCATTAATGCAGGTTACAATACTTCTAAGAATCCTCACAGAACTATAACATGCTCCCCAGCTTTTTCCCCTCCCCTCCCCCCACCCATCAGGTACCCGTTGTATCTATTTAAGAGCATGATAGCATTAGATACTGATGAATTTAGTTGTGAACCCTTGGTTCTGTGATGCTGTGTGTGTGTGTGTGTGTGTGCTTAGTCGCTCAGTCATGTTCAACTCTCTGCGACCCCATGGACTGTAGCCCACTGTAGGCTTTTCTGTCTATGGGGTTTCCCAGGCAAGAATACTGGAGTGGGTTGCTATTTCCTTCTCCAGGGGATCTTCCTGAATCAGAGTTTGAACCTGAGTCTCCTACACTGGCAGGCAGATTCTTTACTGCTGTGCCACCTGGGTCTTAGTATTTGTAGAATATCATCCTTGAGTTTAAGATCCCTGCTTTCCCTAACACACAGTCTTTGATTTTTCTAATCTCTCCCATCCTTGTCTTGGGTAGAGGCTGCTTCTTATAAGCTGCAGTCCAGAGAAACGACTGTTAACCTGGGCTCCATGGTCAGTACTGGGTTGTGTCAGATCTAGAACAGGCAGAAGAGACAGTTTCCATATGAATATTTTATTATGTGACCTAGAATATAAAGCTGAGCAGCCGTATCTCATGAGAAATATTACCACTCTGTGTTTTTCTTTGTCCAATTTGAAGATGGGGAAAGGACAAAATTTAAGGAACAATATCTCGTACGTGTTATAATGAACTAGCAAAGATGATCGAGACATTAAAAGTTGGTTTTTATAAACCCAGAATTTGACAGTTGATTTCCTGGATGTGTAGCAACAGTGATAGTCTGTTAGATGACGTGATGTTTTGCTGGCCCAGTTAGCCTACTGATGCCCTCCTACTTAGCGTCTCCTCATCCCACCCCTTTAAAAAAAGAGCAGGATTCTTGAGAACACAGAGTATCTGCTGTGGAGACATTGTGAGCAGCAGAGCAGCCCAAGGCTGTTGAGTAACACCTGCCTGCAGCTGGACTGAAGATGGGACTGGGTTCTGAGAAAGACTGCGCATTCTCCCTGTTGGAAAGACAGACATCATTTCGGGAAATATTCAATAAAAAGTTTTTGAGACACAGAGTCTCATTCATGGTGGGAGGGATTGAAGGGAGCTGTTTTCCCTCTTAAGGCTTGGCTCAGTCTGGAAGGATGCTATTTAATGTAACCCAGACTGATTATTTTGTTGATCATGTTTCAAAACCCCTGCCCTTTAAATGAGTTCCCAGAGTAAATTGAGTGCAATTGTGGGAAGTTTAACTTTTAAAAAAGTCTTATTATTTTTTTGAGATTGGAGGGAGAGATTGACAGGAGAGGATAAATGGAAACCTGCCCAGGGACTGAAAATTAAAAGGGGCTGGGGGTGGGGATGAATAGAGCAAAGAAAGACAAGGATTCGGGTCGGAAACTCTTGCTGAATGACTCATCCCGCAGGATAAATAAAACCTCACTCATCACTCCATCTTCCTTCTCTGTAGCGAGAGAAGCAAACAGTGGGGCCCTGGAAAAACATCAGCAACTTCTTGTAGCATCTGTAGGTGGGGAAGTCTTCCAAGCCACAGAGAGGGCTGTGAACGCGCTTACCGGGGCTCCGGTTTTTCTCAGCCAAATAGGAAGAACCTCCAAATTGACCTTGGAAAAACATACTCACTGAAGGAAAAAAATATTCTAAGCTCCCCCTCTGTATTTTTACTAGGAGATTTTTTTAAAAAAGAAACAAATAGATTGCTTTCCAGTTTTCCATGAAAAGAGTTTGAATACTCTCAGATTCACAGGGGTAGAATCCTTGAAGTGGGTTTTTGAAAGGCTGCAGAGAGGACTTAAGCCTTGTACCTTGTTAATGAATGCAAGGTCATCCACACAGTACAACTGTATTCATATTAAAAAGCCGAAGGGGGAAGCATTCAAGCCACTCCTTTCTGCAAAGATTGCAATTAGCATTTTTATGAAGAACATAAACTCTCTGTGTATCAAAGATGCACTTTTATTACTCTGAAACTGGCTCGAATAAGCATCCCGCAAACGTTTGGCTCTTTCCCTTCAGAGAGGAGGCCAATTAAAACACAGTCTGTCTCCCTGCCAGCCTCTACCCACCCCTCAGTGGGGTAACAACAATACTGAGCTGTAGCATTGGCGCCCTCAGAAGTGGCTGTTCAGTTATTGGGCACCTGGAAGGAAAATAATAACTCCTTGGCTGTCATCACACACATACACACAAAAACAAAAACGCAAGGCTTATTTTACTTTTCCCTCCTCCCTCCAGCTATGAATTGCTTGGTTCAGAAGGATGATTTCACTTGCCACCGATTGTGTCAGCTGTTTCCCACCTCTGGAGCAGCAAGGCTCAGGGAGAATGGCATTTGACCATGTCTTGGTGGTGTCAGCATGCCTTTACAAATGGTATCGTGCTCCGGAAAGCAGCCTGTGTCAGTGGGCTGCTCCCTGGAGCAGCAACTCACAGCTGCACCATCCCTCTGTGGCCACCAACTGACTGTGCCTTTTCACATTGGTTCTTCAGGTAGTTTCTGATGGGACCACTGTGGACGCTCTATCATGATGTGGGGCAGAAAGTAGAAGGGACAGTGTCTGGCTGCTTTGGAGCCAAAGGCACCAGGCCAGGTTTTACCTCACTCAGTTGCTTCTATTAGTCAGCCAAATGGATCTTGCTAAAATATTTAGTCTCCACATACACAATAAACAATCTTGAACCAGAATCAGGAAAAAGTATAAGTAAGCCCAATATTCCTTTCAATGGAAATGGTACCAAACATGGTGTAAGTAGATGATGCTCAGCAATGTTTCTGAAATAAAGGAATTAATACACCAAGGCTAGGACAGGAATACCTTCTACTAAAAGGCTTTTCTTTGGAAGGAATGATGCTAAAGCTGAAACTCCAGTACTTTGGCCACTTCATTCGAAGAGTTGACTCATTGGAAAAGACTCTGATGCTGGGAGGGATTGGGGGCAGGAGGAGAAGGGGAAGACAGAGAATGAGATGGCTGGATGGCATCACTGACTCGATGGACGTGAGTCTGGATGAACTCTGGGAGTTGGTGATGGACAGGAAGGCCTGGCGTGCTGCGATACATGGGGTCGCAAAAAGTCGGACACGACTGAGCGACTGAACTGAACTGAACTGATACAATTTAGTGGTATTTTCTTAGTGTACCTCTATCCATTTCTCTCCACTTTCTCAAATATGATGAAATTCATTCCGGTGATTGCTACACTGATATTACTACTTCTGACAATGAGTCTTCCGGATTTCAGACATACAAGGGGACTGACTTCACTTGAGAACAGTTGTTGTAATGTTTGTAGGTATAACAGTTTTGATGCTTTTGGTTGCAGATAGGGAATAGCTCTCAAAATCAATCCAAATAACTCAGATTTATTAATAAAATTTATTAATAAAATAAGATGTCCAGAGATTAGCAGTTCTGGAGTTGGATCAGCAATTTATCAGTGTCAAAGGTTAAGGCCAATGTTCCTGGAATTTTCTTTGTCTGTCTTTCATGCTTTCAGGTTGGCTGATATAGTTCCAAGCATCACCTGTCTGTCTGTTTGTTGCTCAGTCATTCCTGTCTCTTTGCAACCCCATGGAGTGTAGCACTCCAGGCTCCTCTGTCCACAGAAATCTCCAGACAAGAATACTGGAATGGGATGCCATCCCCTTCTCCAGGGGATCTTCCCAATCTAGGGGATCTTCCCAATCCAGGGGTCAAAACCACGTCTTCTGGGTCTCCTGCATTGCAGGCAGGGTTTTTTTTTTTTTTTTTTACTGTCTGAGCCATCAGGGAAGCCCTCCAGGCCTCATATCTTCATAAAATAATGTCTAAAGCACGACATAAATATTTTTAAAAGATCTTAAAGATTTCCTGTTATACCTAACTCTTCATAACTGGGCCATATGCAAAATGGCACATTTCCATGATTGACTAGGGGCCATTGTATTAATTCCCCAAGGTTGCCATAACAGAATGCCACCCATTACAAAGACAGGGTGGCTCAGACAGCAAAAATGCATTTTCTCATGATTCTGGAGGCTAGAAAGTCCAAGGTCACAATATCAGCAGAGCTATGGGTTGTTTTTTCTTTTTGTATATAACTGTCTTCAATCTGTGCTTCATGTGTTCATGCCTCTATGTGCGTCTGTGTCTTAATCACCTCTTCTTATAAGGACACTGGTCATAAGGGACTAAGATCCACTATAATGCACTAATGACTTCATTTCAACTTGATTACCTCTTTGGATCCTATCGCCAAATACAGTCACGTTCGGAGGTAATGAGGATTCAACATCGTCTGAGTTCTGAGGGGATAAAATTCAGTCCATAATATCCATCATGACTGATCCTTTGGGATTTGGCATATTGCTGCTCAAACAACATTGAATTTGGTTAAGAAAGAAGGAAGAAGGACTATAACAGACATCCTCACTCGTTAGCATTATTTTTTTTTTCATGTGATGATACTTGAGATTCTTCCTTTCCCCAAATTTAACCAGTTTTGAAGAGGTCAATGTTAGAAATGATTCAGAGAAACTAAAGATCAGTGTGGTTGGTCACCTCTGTCTCTAGCTATGTCCCTTGATACATGGCTAGCCACAATCCACTGAGAGCACACACTTTTGTACTGTTGTTAGTGAAATAAATGGATTTCCTAAACAAATGGTATAAGGATTTCTCTTAAGGAAGAAAATATCTTGGTTTAGAAAAATTTTTGACAAGATGTTTATTGGAAAAGTGATGGGCTACCAGGAGTCAGCACGATGAAAGAAAAAGCTAAACTTCTTTGAATAAATGACAAACAGGTATTCAAGAGTGTGAGAAGAAAAGCAGAAGAACAAGAGGGAAAAGACAAGATGTTAGAGGAGAATATAAGGCTGAAGACCTCGGGAGAAAAGTGAACAGTGACAATATCCAATTGTGGGAGAATCAGAGGCTTTCTAGAACAAAGAAATCTGGTATTCAGTTTGAATGTATGTTTGTTAATATGATGTAGTTCTCTCCTCAGTCACCTTCCTTTGATACTAAATACTCAATCTCAAGAGAGTAGAGTAAAGAGGTGGGGCTGCAACACGTGGGATACATCATGAGCAAACTGGGAGAAAATCTGCAAATGGAACTGATTCAGCTGAAACAGGACTTCAGAAACACAGACATCCGTGAGTTCTAATCACTTCCTCCTGCCTCCAGGCAAGAACAGAAATCTGGGGAGACTGTTTCAATTTTTATAGAACGCTGAAAGGGACATGGAAGTCAGGATGTAATTGACTCAATCTTATCTACATTTTAAGGGGCTTGGTGATCTCAGATGTATGTATTGTAACTTCATTACTTTTCATATGTAATAGTCCAACCACATGTATACTATGAGTGATTTTAAAATGTTTCCCAATTTATTATCCTTTATTTTCTGTCTTCAGCTTTTATCATATGATTATTGCATTCTGGTGAAAAACAGCACAAACAAAAAATATTTACTCTATTTATGTATTTAAAAGTTTATTTTGAGATAAATTGACTTGCAGTTGTAAAAAGCAATACAGAGATTCCATGTACCCTTTACCCAGTTTCTAGCTATGGTAACACCTTGCAAAACTATAGTACAATCTTACAACCAGAATTTTGACTTTCATAGAGTTAAGAAACAGAAAATTCCCACAAGGATGCCTCTGGTTCTCCTTTTAGCCATAGTGACTTCCTGCTTGCCTCTTTATCTCCTTAACCGCTGGCAGACATTAATCTGTTCTCTATTTCTACAACATTTTAATTAGAGAATGTTATTTGAGTGGAATCATTCAGTATGTAACCTTGGGAAGCTCTCTTTTTTCACTTGGAACAATTTTCTGGGGAGTCATTCAGGTTGTTGAGTGTATCAGTAGGTTTGCTTCTTTTCGTTGCCGAGTAATATTCCATGGTATGGATATATCATTATTTGTTTAAATATTTACCTATTGAAAGATATCTGGGGTATTTCCAGTTATGGGACATTACCAAAAATGGTGCTTGGTATGAACAGAGTTGCATGTCCCCCAAAGTCATTTGTTGTCCTAACCTGTAGTACCTCAGAATATAACTTTTTTTGAAGATAGAATCTTTATAAGAGTAACTAAGTTAAAATGAGGTCATTAAGATGGGCCCTGATCCAGTATGACATTTCTTATAAAAGAGGTAAATTTACACATAGAGAGAGCACTATGTTAACTTGAAGGCAGAGAGTGGGGCAATGCATCAAGTCAAGAAGCACCAAGAATTGCCAGCAAACCACAAGCAGCTGGGTTAGAGGCACAGAACAGAGTTGCTCTCATAACCTTCAGAAGGAAGCAACCCTGCTGACACCTTGGCCCTGGATTTCTGCCTCCCAAACTGTGAGACAATAAATTTTTGTTATGAAAGCCACCCCGTTTGTGCTACTTTGTTATGGCAGCACTGGAAGCTAATACAATGTCATAACCATTTGTGTGTAAAGTTGTGAATGAATACCAGTCTTCATTTCTTTGGGATAAAGGCCCAGGAGTACAATTGCTGGTTCGTATGTTAATTGCATGTTTAGTTTTGAAGGAAATAGCCAAGCTGTTTCCAGAGAAGCTGTACCATTTTACATTTCCACCAGTAACACCGGAGTGATGGAGTTTCTCTGTAGCTTCGCCAGCGTTTGGTGTGGTCACTACTTTTATTTAAGCCATTTTGATAGGTGCATAGTGATATCCCATTACAGTATTTGTTTATGTTTCTTAGCTAATCACAATGGATGTCTTTCCTGTGCTTGGTTGTTTGTTTTTACTGTTGGTTTGTGAGAGTTTTTATGTATCCTAGATAATAGACTTTTGTTGTGTATGTGGTTTGTGAATTTTTTTTCCCAGCCTGTAGCTTGTTCTATCATATCCTAAATAGAGTCTTTTCTGAAGTAAGAGTTTAATTTTGATGAAGCCCACTTTATCATTTGTTTTCTTATGATCCTGCATCTACTGTCAATTATAAAAATTCTTGCCTACCTCAAGATACTGAGGACTTTTTCCCATTTTTAAAATAAAAGTTTTATAGTTTTCTATTTTACATTTAAGTCCATGATCCATTTGAGTTAATTTCTATATAAGATGTGAGGATTATATTGAAGTTAATTTTTTTTTTCATGTAGATGTCTAGTTACATTAGTATCTTATGTTGAAAAGAGTGTCTTTGCTTCATTGAATCGTTTTTGTACCTTTGTCAAAAATCAGTTGGGCATATTTTTGCGAATTTAATTCTTTGTTCTTTGTCTTGTTCTGTTTAGTTATGTGTTTATTCTTCCATCAATACCAAACTGAATTGATTACTGAAGGTATATACTAAGCCTTAATATCAAGTAGCATTATTTATATCACTTCATTTTCTTTTCTTCTCTGTCAATGCTGACTTCTATTAATGTATTTAGCCCATTTATATTTACTTTAATTATTGATAACTTGGGAGAAGGCAATGGCACCCCACTCCAGTACTGTTGCCTGGAAAATCCCATGGACGGAGGAGCCTGGTAGGCGGCAGTTCATGGGGTCGCTAAGAGTCAGACACGACTGAGCGACTTCACTTTCACTTTCCACTTTCATGCATTGGAGAAGGAAATGGCAACCCACTCCAGTGTTCTTGCCTGGAGAACCCGAGGGACGGGGGAGCCTGGTGGGCTGCCGTCTCTGGGGTCGCACAGAGTCGGACACGACTGAAGCAATTTAGCAGCATTGATACCTTAGGATTAAGATTGCCTTTTTTATTGTTTGTTTATTATATTTTTTGTTTTTCCTGATGTCCTCTGGGTTACTTGAAAGTTTTTAGAATTCCTTTTTGATTTTTCTATAGATTTTTTTCAATGTTATCTCTTTATATAGCTGTTTCAGTGGTTGCTCTAGGTTTTACATTGCAGGTACATAACCTACCACTGTTCACTGATGTCCTTTTACCAGCTCAAGTGACATATGCAAATCTTACCTCCCATTGTATTTCTTAACCTTCCTTCACTTAAAATACAGGTCTCTTAAACAAATTCTTTATATACCTTTAGATATATATCATATCATGTTATGATTTTTGCTTCAGTTTTCAAAAATAATTTAGAAAATAAGAATAATTTAGAAAAGAGGAGAAGGAAAGTTTATTTCTTAATGATTCATATTTTTTGTATCATGTTCTTTCTTTCATCCTGGTATCCTAAGATTTCTTCTTTTATCTTTTTTTTTTTTTTTTCATCAGAGAACTTCCATAGCCATTCTGTCATGGGAGGTTTTCTGATTATAAGTCCTTTTCATTTTCTTGTTTCTGAGAATGTCTTGACTTTCCTTTTACTTTTAGGAGACATTTTCACCAGAAATTAGGTTCTGAATTAACAATTCTTTTACTTAAGCTAAAAAATATGCAACTTGCTCTGGCTTCCACAATTTCTGCTGATAAATTCAGTTATTTGAATGGCGTTTTTCACAGAGGTTTGTTTTTGTTTCTCTCTTGCTGCTTTCAAGTGTTTTTTTTTTTTTTTTGTATTTAATTTTTGTGACGACTATGGTATGTCTTGCTGTGGATTTATTGGGATTTTCTCTCTTTGGGTTTGTTCAGCTTCTTTCATCTGGAGGTTTATGTGTTGTTTTGTGTTTTTTCATTTTCTTTGACAAGTTTAGGAAGTTTTCAGGCTTCATTCTTCAAGAATTTTTCAGCCTGATCTCATTTCTCTTTTTCTTCTAGAACTTCAGTTACGTAAATGCTAGGTCTTTTAGGCTTTGCTCATTTTTCTCTTCTGTTTAGGTTGAGTTATTTCTACTGTTATTCAAGTTCGCTAATTAAACTATCTTCTCCATTTTGCTATTGAATCTATCCATTGAATTTTAAAATTTCAGTTGTGCTTTTAAGAACTAAAATTATAACTTTTTTATATTTTCTATTTCTCACTGGTATCTTTTTTTTTTTTTTGCTGGCACTTTCTGTTTTTTCATGCGCTTCAGCTGTGTTTATAATTGTTCATTGAAGAATCTTTATGATGGCCACTTTACAATATTTGTCAGATAATTCTAACGTCACTGTCATCTCAGCGTTGGTATCTATTGATTGCCTTCTTTCATTCAATTTGAGATCTTCCTGGCACTTGGCATAAGTTTTTCTTTTTTTAATTGAAATTTGGACTTTTTGGTACTATGTTATGAGAAGGTGGATCTTACTCAAACCTTCTAATTTAGCTTTCTTTTTCTGACTCTACTTAGGTAGGGGGAGAGGTGGATACTGCAGTTACTGTCACGTAGGGGTAGAAGCTAGGTTCCCAACCTGGTCTCCACTGATGCACAGGGGGTGGGCTCCTCATTACTGCTAGATAGAATTCAAAGTTCTGGTTTGCTTTTCCTTCTTTTCTCTCTTTCTATCCAATTTCTTTAAACCATTTGAGAATAAGTTGCAAAATCCAACACTTTCATGTATATGTCCTGAAAGCAAAAATAGTCTTTTACATAGCCACAGTACATTATCAAAGCCAGGAAATTAATATTGATATGATATAATCTAATCTTATAGTTATCTATTGTTCTATTAAATTCTTTGTAGCACAAGAAAAAAATTAACTCAGACTTTTTTTTTTGATCAATACCCTGATTCTTTTTCTTCATCAAACTCACCCTGATTCTCAATCTTTGAAGGTAATTTATAGTAAACTAGCCTAGAATCTTTTATTTGTATTTAACTGGATCTACATCTGTACCAATGTTGTTAGGACAGGAAAACAGAGTCAGTCTAAGCAATGCAGGAGTATGTTTTATATGCTATATAATTGTATATAATATTGAATTATGTAAAGAACATATAGAATTTGTGAATTCTACATAGACTGTAGAATAATACTTTAATATAAGAATTAGAGATTTTCTGGGAAAGGGAAGATTAGGAAGGGTACAGTTAAAATATCAGAGGAGCAGCATGAAACCCTAAAATGAGTAGTTTCAAAAATTTCACCAAGAAACTGCTGTGACTTTTGAGTCACATGGAAAGTTCTGGGTGGCTATATAACTTGCCTCTGGCCACTGGTATGGCTACCTTGACCTCCCAAATCATTTTTGCCTTTCAAAATCTCATGTGAGTTTTTCTTCTTGGCAAACTCTATCTATAATTATGTAACAAAGGGGATTCTTAGAAACGTAGCTAAGTTGCTTCTAAATCTCTCTGATGAGTGAATAGTTGCCCATAATAGGAGAAGTAATGGATGGAAAAACACCCAGTTAGCCAGACAATTTATCTTTCTGGAAAATTACTCAAACCTTTAGAAACACATAGCTAACTTCCACCACTGAAACCATGATAGAGATAATTTGATCTCCCTTTCTCATCAGAATGTTGAATTTGTTTTTATTATTTTCCTATTGCCCAACTGATCACCTTAAATTATTATCTAAACTGGACATCTATAATATTTTCTAATCTGTGTCTTCATTTCTTTGTTTCTTCTCCCATTCCAATCTATTGATTTCTGTTGGGGCTACCAAGATTTCCTATGACCCTGATTTCATTCTTGGCTATAGTTTACTGGTCCATGGATACCATATTACTCAAACTGGGACAGTCAGGGTATTTTCTTATGTGGAAATGATTTATTGGTCTATGTATGGATCCTTTATCAGACTGTGTCATCAGAATTATTTTTAGAGTTTCTTGAAATGTAATTGAGGAAGATAGTAAGTCTTTGTCTCCTGGTGGAAAATTTAAGAAATCTTGGCAGCTCTTTTTCCTGTTATCTGCAACAAGCCAGTTTGCGGCAAGAGGAAAGAAAAGTGACACATACAAAAAAGAAAAAAAAAAGAGGGGTGTGGTCATGTTCAAGTCCTTAATTCTAGTTGTTCCAACGTCCATCCTCATCTCTCCTCTTCTAATGGTTTGCTTACTTAAATCTTGTTATGTGTATGTGAAGCAGTTGCCATTCTCTTCCCCCATACCCCTCCTCCTTCTTCTTTCTTTTTTTTAAACTAAATTTGTTCAAACCAAATTTCTGTCACTTGGAAACACGTATTATCGTAACATTGGAACAAATGCAGCATAACTCACAGTTGTGAGGCCTCCCAAACCACTTAGTTTAGGAACGTAGTCATTTGTCCTATTGGCAAATATTACCTCCACATTTTATAAAGGGATCTTTCAACAATCAGAGTCAATACTTCAGGTTTAAATGCTATTAGTCTATGATGTAGATACTATATATGTACTCATATATATCTTTTTAAGTGAAATTTCCTAACAAACAAAAAGGTAAAGCACTAGATAAAATTTATTAATATGTTAAAGATGAGGAAAAAAAAGGAAAACTTTAGAGAAGTTAAGTGATGTCTTATAAGACATTCAAAAAGTAAGATCAGTTTTCACCTAAAGCACTTATGTGTAAATTGGAGGAAGGTACCTGCTCTTGGGCATGGCACTGAACCATGATGAGAAAAGCATGGACTGGATTCAGATGTTACTTGTCCTTACCAGATGGTTGTCCTTGTGCAACCATTATATGGTTCCTGGCAGAGTTGAGTGAATTGGAACTTTTGATCTTAAGTTCAGTTATTTCATTTTACCTTCAGCCATGCTACATCTATTTTTCATATTCACAAATGGCTTAATTATATGATATAACTCATGGTACTCATGCTTAGTCAGTCATGACAGACTCTTTGTGATCCCATGGACTGTAGCCCACCAGGCTCCTCTTTCCATGGAATTTTCCAGGCAAAATTACTGGAGTGGGTTGCTATCTAGAGCAAATGATAACTTCATCTGTCAGTATAGACTCGTATATGCTGTAGTAACAACTCAAAAATCATAGTAACTTAACATAATAAAATTTTATCTAGTGCTCATTAAAATTCTACTGAAAGTCCAGGTGTTTCTCCAGGGCAACTTTCTCCCATGTGCTAACTCAGTATCTTAGGCTATTTAGACCTTAAGGTATCTCCCTATAGTTTCCTGCTTCTGTAATTCCCGTGGCAAAGGAAGAGCCAAGCTGTAGATTCAAGCGTCTGCAAGTAAGCGTTTCCACATGAAAACTATGCTTGTTACCTCCACTCGTATTTCACGGTCAAATTAAATCACATAGCTCTGCCCAACTTCAAGAGGCAGATTAGTGCAATCCTCCATGAACTCAGAAGCAGAGGATACCTAGATAATGGTGAACAATAATAATAGTTACCATATGAACTTATGACTGTTCAGCTGGAGTTAATGATTAAGGCAGCTAAATATGATGCCTTTATAGTCTTGGATCAGAACACTATGAGTCAGTACTAAGGAAAATACTCTCTCTTTCTCTCTGTTTTTGCCATTACTTTGATCACTACAATTGGGAAAGTCAAACATAAATAGCATTATTGCTTTTTATTTTTCCCAGCATTGTAACTGTAGATAAACTATTTGTCTTTTACATGATCTTTCTTCAGAGTTTGAAAATCTATTGTTGAAGCTACTGATAGAGCACTATACCTTCTATCACAAAAGTTTGTTGTAATTGTTAAATGAAATAATGATTATGAAATAACTGGGAATACTTTAATATTTTAAGTTGTTATTATTTCCTTTTTCTACTTTCATCAGAAGCATGTCTGATGATTTTTCATTTGAAAGCTGATTGGATGATTCTTCAGAGGGATAAACTCACATTTCCAGATAATCTAAAGGCCTCTCTTGGCAACAAACTTCCATAAACATATATTTATTCAGTGAAAGACCTAGTTAAGTGTGGCGGGGTGGAATAGGCCTGGAGGAGAAGGTACGGGTGATCAGGAGAAGTTGGTGATAAGGATGTGGCTCAAATGGAAAAATACAGCATACTATAGCATAAATGTAAGCCTGCTGAGATCTGCTCTGTGATTCTCTTTAATAACGGAGTCGAGAGGTGTTAATGAGCATGACACAGGGCACACTGCCATCAAGTGAATTAGTCATAGCTTGATTCTTTTATGTGCCTCGTCTAATGGCAAACATTACCCAGCAATCACAGCCGCAGCACTCTCAGATGGAGCAGAAGGTGTGGAAGGGAGTAATGAGGCTGCCTAAAAACTATTTTACAGAGCCCTGCACCAATTCACAACAGATAATAGAACTCAAAGCCAGACAGATAATAGAAGCGACAGCCATTTATTGCTAAGAGACTGTCTGAATATATGTGTGTAAAACAGCCCACTCCAAGTTCTTTAATCACATTTCCCAAGAAAAAGTGGCAAAAAAGAAAGCCACGTGGCAGGCTACTTCCATTAGTGTATTCTAACTGAGTATAAAAAAGAGGAATGAGTAGATACGAAGAAAAAGAATACTGACGGAGACTGCAGATCAGAAGCAGAGCCTGGCTGTTTGAATCCTGCAAACTGGGACACGGTCTCCTTGTGGGTAGGGCAGGGTGTTGGAAAAAGATCTTGTCCTGGAGTTCTTTGATATTTGGCATTATTAAAAAGAAAATCCCAGTTTACAATTCTTTGATTCCTGAGAGAGATGATGGCTCATTCAGACCCAATTCTCTCTTACTTCAATTTTGGCACTTTTTTTCTTTAACATTATAGATAGTGAATGGGGACAAATGTCTTTGGAAAAAGTCTAGGAGATGAAACTCATGGTTTTCCATAAATTTTTGTAATGACTGGCAGTTTTGTCTTTTGCCAAAAGATGTCTAAAATGACCCCAAAAGGAAGCATAATACAAGGTACCTTCCAAATATAATGTGAAATTCGGAAACTTTGTATTTCATATTTTTCCGCCTCCATCTGGCAATCGTGTGTTTTGTTCTAGTGCCATATTTTAAGAGGGACAATAACCAGATGGCATGCCTCCAAAAGAAGATGTCCAAAATGTCACTGGAATGTAAAACCATATCAAATGCTTGGGCCTGGAGAAGAATTTGACATGGGGAGGATTATGAGTGAGTAGTTTGACACTAATGTTCAAGTAGCTGATTACTTTCTTGTGAAGGAGAAAGTGAATATATTCTGTAAAACTTTAGAGAGCTGAAAAGGATGAATAGAGTGAAGTAGAATTTGGTGGACCTCATGAAATTAAAAGACTCTTACTCCTTGGAAGGAAAGTTATGACCAACCTAGATAGCATATTCAAAAGCAGAGACATTACTTTGCCAACAAAGGTTCGTCTAGTCAAGGCTATGGTTTTTCCTGTGGTCATGTATAGATGTGAGAGTTGGACTGTGAAGAAGGCAGAGCGCCGAAGAATTGATGCTTTTGAACTGTGGTGTTGGAGAAGACTCTTGAGAATCCCTTGGACTGCAAGGAAATCCAACAAGTCCATTCTAAAGGAGATCAGCCCTGGGATTTCTTTGGAAGGAATGATGCTAAAGCTAAAACTCCAGTACTTTGGCCACCTCATGCGAAGAGTTGACTCATTGGAAAAGACTCTGATGCTGGGAGGGATTGGGGGCAAGAGGAGAAGGGGACCACAGAGGATGAGATGGCTGGATGGCATCACTGACTCAATGGACATGAGTCTCAGTGAACTCCGGGAGTTGGTGATGGACAGGGAGGCCTGGCGTGCTGCGATTCATGGGGTCGCACAGAGTCGGACACGACTGAAGCAACTTAGCAGCAGCAGCAGCCACTTGAATTCACAGGTCTGTGAAGGGCTTCTTGTTACTAGTCTCCTCCAGGAAGTTCTTGATACATTGTAAACTGGCACTCAGGAGTTGAGCAAGGATGGAAAAATGGAAACTTTAAAGTCTGTTTGAAATAATTTTTCTTTTCTTCTAAAGTCAGAAAGACTTCAGTATTTATATTATCATGACTATAGAAACAGAATTTTTTGTTGAGACAAATAGTAAATCACAATCCCTTGAGATTTTGTACAATTCTTTTGTTTTCCTGGAGTTAATGATTGCCTTATTAATTTTCTTTATTTTAAAGTACATGTATCTAATTAATCCCCATGTGCTCTAATAGCTTCATAAGATACTCTTCACTATTATTTTGGGGCTTCCTTGGTGGTTCAGACAGTAAAGAACCTGCCTGCAATGCAGGAGACTTGGGTTCAATCCCTGGGTCAGAAAGATCCCCTGGAGGAGGAAATGGCAACCCACTCCAGTATTCTTGCCTGGAGAAATCCATTTGCTATGCTATGCTAAGTCACTTAAGTCGTGTCCGACTCTGTGCGACCCCATAGACGGCAGCCCACCAGGCTCCCCCGTCCCTGGGATTCTCCAGGCAAGAACACTGGAGTGGGTTGCCATTTCCTTCTCCAATGCATCAA
This sequence comes from Bos indicus, assembly GCF_029378745.1. Taxonomy (NCBI): domain Eukaryota; kingdom Metazoa; phylum Chordata; class Mammalia; order Artiodactyla; family Bovidae; genus Bos; species Bos indicus. The sequence continues at coordinate 78,940,353 of NC_091760.1, read as the reverse complement.
AGTGAAAAGTGAAAGGGAAGTCGCTCAGTTGTGTCCGACTCTAGTGACCCCATGGACTGCAGTCTACCAGGCTCCTCCGTCTGTAGGATTTTCCAGGCAAAAGTACTGGAGTGGGGTGCCATTGCCTTCTCCGTCTCTTTTACTAAATAGGAGCCTAATATTTGTTTAGGGCAGCCATATGTATATCTTAAAAATTATTTACTAGCCTCTCTTGCAGCAAATATTGGTCATACAATACTCAAGATCCATGAGATACTTCTCCTTCTCTCTATTCTCTTTTTACCTCCTTCCTTCTTGAATATGCTGACTTTATAAAGGGATCAGGCAGTCTTTATACGACATAAAGCAATCATGAGAATAAAATTATACAAGGAAAAGAAGAATAGAAAGAGACTAGGATATTAATGGCATTACAAAACCCAGTCCAAGACGTATCTTCAGATTTTTGGTTAAATGTGGGGGAAAAAAACACATCTACTTGATTTGATAACTTTGATCAAATTTCTAAGATATTCAGATAAATGTAACCTTAACTGAAATCAGTGCCATTTCAAATCAGTGAATTTCTCAACAAATTATGTTGGGACATGTACCCTGTCATTTGGGAAAAAACAAAGTAGAACCTTTACTTCACTTTTTACACCAAAATTAGATGGAGTAACAAATGTTAAAAAATAAATGTTTTTTAGAAAAAAATGCAACATTTTGTAAAATATAATCTTGGATTACAGCAGCTTTGACTCAGTATTACCTGAACTTCTGAAATAAAATGACCACTAAATTTAACCACATAAAATTAAGAAAATTTTATACAGATACTCAAATAAGACAGATGACTATTTGGTAGGAAAATGGTTGCCACACTGAATGGTAAATCTAATATCCTTAATATATAAAGAGTTCTTTAATAGCAACAAGAAAAAATTCTCAGACTGATAGAAAATTTGGCAAAGGAGACAGTTTCATGAAAAAGGAAAAACAACTGAGAAAAATCTTTCACAAAACAGAATACATAAGTAAATAAAATAAAAAATAAAAAAGAAACAAGCAGACTTAATGGAAGAAGCCAAGGTGAAATATTAAAAATAATTTCCTCAGAGAGATAAGACTAAATAAAGCATCTGGGATATAAGAAAAAGTTGTTTCATATATTTAAAGACAAAATATACATAAATAATCAGAGAATAAAACAAAGTTTTTGAGAAATTAAAAATATGACAATAAAAATGTCTGGAAAATTGTTGAAATATGAAATTAAGGAAGTAAGCCAGTAATTAGAATAAAAACACAGAGATCATCAATACAAGAGAAAACAAAACAAAAAAAATTAGAAGATGAAACCATAAACTCTAAATCCAAAAACTAGGAACTCCAGAAAGACCAGAGTAAACAGTGGATAAGAAATTATTCAAGTAACAATTTTGTCAAATCTCCCTTGATCCAAAAGACATGACCCTTGAGAGTGGAAGTATACTTGTGGTGTGTATTACAAGTGAAAAAGACCCTGAACATCAGGGACAAACAGAAGTTTCTAAAAGCTGATAGGTGATAGAAAATGTCACATACAAGGGATCAGAAATCAAAATGGTATATCCATCTATTCCTATTTCTGATTTTATTATACAGTTTAATCTGGAAAGAATGTTGGAATTTATCAGATACATTTGCAACAATCTTAAACTCAGAAAAGGTGGTCTTGCTGGCATGTCTTAGCTATGAGCACCGAGGGACTTGGTGTGAGAAGGCAGGTTAATTGGCATGAATTCCATACTGCTGGAAACATAACTCAAAGGAATTAAGGTTCATCAATGCCAGTTCTATATGCTTTTTAATTCAGATCATTTATGTTTTTTCTCTTTAACCATTTCTTTAACTCTTTCTCCATTCTTTCTTTATTTTTTTTTCTTGCCGAAACATCTTCAAGATTTGGCATAGGTAGGAGAATCTCTAGGCTGAGAAGCACCAATTTTGTTTCATTATATGTCACTTTTCCCCTGGGTCTCTCTCGCTGTAATCACACTGACACCATCAGGTGGTCCCCTTTAAGCACTCTTAATTTCTGTAAGTGCAAAGAGTTGTTCCTGGGATTTTTAAATTTATCAAAATCCAAGGAAAGTTATAGGGAAATCACATCAGAGATAAGAAAAATATGAAGTTTTGTTTAGGAAGTAGAGTGCAGTTCTGATTTTAGGGTGACCAATTATCATAGTTTGTCAGCAGCTGAGGTGGTTTCTGGGACATGGGGATTTCAGTTTTAAAACTGGGACAGTTTCAGGTAAACTGGGATGTGTTGGTCACCCTAGATTTCACTCAATTAGTTCACTGTCTAAGATGCTTAGCCTCCAGCCTCAAAGAAGTAGCACAAGCTTTCAGGTTCTTGAAAACAATCCTTATTTTTCTACTTCCTGGTAACGTATCCAGGGAAGGAACATCTGAATGACTATAATCCAGGACTGATCTCCTCTGCATCTTGTTGCCTATGTCATCATCTCTAAAGAGGGAGACTTCTGCAGATGAACTCCAGTTCATCTAGAATCTTCCTGGCCTCCTCACACCATCACCTCCCCGCTGCCACCCCTCCAGTGTCCAGATTGAGCTGTATGATTCTTCTTCTGCCCCTAGAGATAAACCCTTTCTCTATACATTGAGATTTAACTTTACTCTCAGAGGCTGTGATATAATATAAAAATATATTTGGTCTTTGTCTCAGTTCCTGGGTGAAAGTGAAGTGTTAGTCACTCAGTTGTGTCCAATTCTTTGTGATCCCATGGACTATAGCCCGCCAGGCTCCTCTGTCCCGGGAATTCTCCAGGCAAGAATACTGGATTGGGTAGCCATTTCCTCCTCAAGGGGATCATCTCAACTCAGGGATTGAATCTGGGACTCCTACATTGCAGGCAGATTCTTTACCATCTGAGCTACTGGGTACAGAGCTTCTAAAACCCATGCAATTTCCTGATGATAGAAATGTCTTTTATTTATTCATAATATCTGAGTTCATGATAACGGAGAGATTTAGGATAGGGCTCCTAAATAGCTTAAGGATGGGACTGGTTATAAGAAAGACCCAGAAAAGAGAGGGTTGGAACTTTCAGCTTCACCCATGAACCTCCAGGAAAGGGTAGGGTGGGGTTGGAGATTGGGCTCTATAAACATTTTTAACAATACTATTCAGAAAGCTTTCAGGCTGGTGAAAGCAACAAGGGGCTGGGAGGGTGATATGCCAAGAGAAAGTCTGAAGCTCTGTGCCCCCACCCCACCCTTCCACTTGGCTGCTCCTGAGTTGTTTTATTCATCCCTTCCACTTGGCTGTTCCTGAGCTGTATATTTTATAACAAACTGACAATAGTAAGTGAAGAATTTTCTTGCATCCTATATGCTATCCTAGTAAATATTGAAACTTGTAGGGGGATGGCGTTTGGGGGGTGTTATTGTTGTTCAATCACCAAGTCATGTCCAACTCTTTGTGACCCCATGGACTGCAGCATGCCAGCTTCCCTGTCCTTCACTATGTCCTGGAGTTTGCTCAAATTCATGTCCATTGAGTCAGTGATGTCATCCAACCATCTCATCCTCTGTTACTCCCTTTTCCTCCTGCCCTCAATCTTTCCCAGCATCAGGGTCTTTTCTAATGAGTCAGTCCTTCGTATCAGGTGGCCAAAGTATTGAAGCTTCAGCATCAGTCCTACCAATGAATAGTCAGGGTTAATTTCCTTTAGGATTGACGAGTTTGATCCAAGGGACTGGTGGGTGGGGTAGTAAGGGGAATCCTTAAACTTGTAACCAAGTTAGACAGAAGTTTGGGTAACTTGAGGATCTCATATCTATGGCTGGCAACTCAAGTGGGGACAGTCTATTGAGACTGAGCCCTTAAAGCTAACTTGCAGTAGTTATTGTTAGAATTGAAATGTAAGACATCCAGTTGGTGTCAGAATTGGTTAGTATGAGGGGGGGACAAAAAAGCACACATTTGGTGTCAGAAGTGTTGTGCGTGAGAACAATTCAGGAATAAACAAAAAAATTTATAGTCACTAACATTCATTCATTCCCTCATTTGATCAGCTAAATATGCATGGATTTTTTACTATGTACCAGACACTATTTTAGGTTCTAGGGGTTTGATGGTTTAAAATAGACAGATAGATATTGCTATAAAACTTACATTCTTGTGGGAGTAGACAATCAACACATACATGAAGTACAAGACTGAGGAGGTAGAATGTGACCTGTAGCTGGAAATATGAGGAGGAGGAAGTCTTGAGAAGATTTAGGGAAAGGATGTGTGTATATAAAGATTGCTAAATAGAAAGGAGCTTCCCAGGTGGCTCAGTGGTAAAGAATCTGCCTGCAATGCAGAAGATGCAGGAGATGCAGTTTCAATCCCTGGGTCAGGAAGATTCCCTGAAGGAGGGCATGGGAACCCACTCTAGTATTCTTGCCTGTAGAATCCCATGGACAGAGGAGCCTGGCGGGCTACCGTTCATGAGGTCACAAAGAGTAGGACAGGACTGAAGCAACCGAGCACGCACGTCTGCATTGCTATCTGCCATCACTCCTCTGGGGAATAGGAGAAATTATTAGACTAGATTTAGGAGTGACTCTTACCACCTGATTCTTGCCCCAGATTCAATGTGCTCACATTTTTATCTGAGCAAAATTTAGTGAAAATAAACATTATTAGTGAAGCCCACAAAAAGAACTGATGCTTCTGAAGAGTTGAAAGAAGACAGACTATTGCGATGTGTATGAACACCAGGTTTTCTTTATGTACATTTTAAAATTTGCTATTTTTTAGAAATAGTAATACATTTTTGCATAATGGTAGTGACACAGTAATATGTTTCAAAAATCCATACAGTGTCAACAGATATAAACTGAAAACTTGGCTCCCACCCTGTCTCTATTCACTCTGTTTTCACTTGCTCACTGCATTTATCATTTTACTGTTTATTTTTAAAATGACAAGTAAACATAAATGCATATTCTTACTTTTTCTTTCTTTTTTTAAACATACTGGGTAGTTATAGCAGAAACCAGTAATGCTCACCAACATTCATCTCTCTTCCATCTAGGAAAGACTTTGAGTGTGTGTATTTGCATGAGAAACTGACAAGAAACAGATAGAATATAAACCCATCAAACTTTCTAGTGCATTGTAATGTGAGAGAAACTAAGATCCAGGACTGAAAATGCTCTTCTCTTTTCTTCAGGTTTTTCATATTTATATCCAGCAGAAAATTGGCTGTGAAATTGAGATTGCTCCAAAAAAGCACAAACATTCACTTCATATAGGATCAGAGGTAGTGGACAAGGAAGAACATCACAGGAGGGAATCAGCAGCCATAGAAGCAAAGAGACCGGAGAGCTCCTCCAAGGGCAGCATCAACGTCTAGTCAACTAATTCCCCACCTTAGAGTAGGAGGCTTTCAAAATGGCTTCTAGAGGGACTTAGGAATTTATATAGATCCACCACTACTGCATGTCTCCCATTCTTTCTTCTGAATATTTCTGTTGTAGGGCTTCCCAAGTGGCTCAGTGTTAAAGGATTCACCTGCCAATGCAGGAGATGCAAGAGACATGGGTTTGATCCCTGGATGGGGAAGAGTCCTTGGAGGAGGAAATGGCAACCCACTCCTAAATTCTTGCCTGGGAAACTCCATGGACAGAGGAGCCTGGTCCTCTGGGACAGTTCACGGGGTTGCAAAGAGTTGGACACAACCGAGCATACACAAAACAAAAAACATTTCTATTTTGGTTATCCTTCCTTATTCCATCATTATACATTCCATGAAGCTCATAGGTTGCTGGACCATAAAGACATGTACCCAAATTGGACAGAGAGGATTGATTCAGACATCTTGGACTTTGAGTCTGGTGCCGTGATTGGATAGAACTTTGTGTTGGATGCTTAGCGGGGATGTACATGTGTTCAGTATGTTGAAAAAAACGAGTGAACTGGAAATTTGATGGCCAGGACAGCACATTGTGGTAGAATCTGCTAGTGCTCTCTACTATTGACTTATTCTCCTCTTCCTGACTGGACAAATAAATGTTTCTTATTTTCCCTGTGGTTCAGAATGACTGAGTTACAACCAATTCAGTAAGAAGAGATGTGTCCATTTCCTGGCTTGGCCCTTAGAAACATTTTTTTGTTGATTCTGTCTCTCCCAGCACTCACCCTCTGGCTGAATGATGAGGACCCAGAGTGTAAGGAAGGGAAGAGTCACAGTGTTCATGGAGCCCTCAATGACTGCATGTAACAGAGCTCTTCAGGACCTGTTCTTCAGATTTCCTTTTGAGCCAGCTGGTAAAACTTCTTCCTCTTCATCCAGTCACATTACCTCCTCAGATGCTTGCTCAGAGGCCAGTGCTCATGTGCATATACATGTACCACTAGAAGTCTGGAGCTGGTAACTTGCCCTTGGAAGCTTTCTCTACCTATTCTGGCCCATCTTTCTCTATTTCTCTCTCTCTGGAATTTGAAGCCAACACCCTGCCAAATTCTTTACAGTCCATTTCAGAGTTGTACATCTGTTCATACTCATCAGATCATAAACTGCTAGAATACATAGATCTTTCATCATCTTGGTGTCCAGAAATGTCTGATGCATAGTGGGGTCTCGTCTTAATTGATTATCAATTTCCTGGTGGAACAGCTGAGAGGTGATTGGGAAGCTAGGGTGAGGAATCTTCCAATCAAGTTCTGAGGCTGAACTTTCGACCCTCTTCAGAGCTCTCCAGGGGTATTTTGAGGCATACTCCAAGAAAAATTGTAAATCGAGAGGAAATTACCATTTTTACTGATGATTCAGCCAAAGTTGAGTGTCTATTAATTGGGGAAAATCCTGCTGATAGCTTTGCTTTTTTTGGACTTTTAAGCATTAATGATTCTATAAGGAAGAGAAATCAGCTGGGAGTTATGTTCTCTTTTTTTAAGTAAATAGACATATTTCTGGGCATGTGCACTTGGCTAAGGAGATTTACTTTGGGTTGGGAAGGAAATTCCCTTTATATGTTGTCTTTTTATAAATAAGTCATCTAATTTTCTTCTCAGGGTATTTTTGTTACTTTTAAAAGATCTATAGTAGAAGGAAATTTTAAACATAGGCCTATATAAACAAATAATTAATAAACTAATTAGTTCAATTTATTCAGCTTTAATTGGCCACCTATTAAATTAAAGTCACTGTACCAAATACAATGACTCACGCAACAGTGAATGGAATCATGTGCAAAATGGAAAGAATCCTGGATAAGGAGCAGCAGCAACAACAACAGTATTATTAGTAATGGTAATGGTAGCTGCCATTACTGAGTACTTATTAATTCCAGGAGCGTTAATTAGATTGTCTCTAATACTGAAAGCAATCTTAAAAGGTAAGTAATTACTAGTATTCCTATTTTTATGGTTGAAGAAACAAAAATTCTGAGAGTTTGAATGACTTGTTCAAGTTTACAAAACTATCAACTTAATCTTTTTTTTGGCATTAAAATATTTACATTTAGAAATAGCCAGTTGGATACAGTCTAGATGATCCCAGTTTTGTTAGTAATATCCAAAGCATCATAGTCAGGAATCAAACATTTGCCTTCTTCTCTCCATCAGGTCTGATCTTGGAGGGTGTTGGCCTTGGCCATGTCAATGTCATGTAGCTTCTTCACAGCATGTTTGATCGGGTGCTTGTTGACGTTGACATCCACAATGAAGGCAAGTATGCTCTAGTCATCTATCTTCTGCACTCCCCCTACCAGGTAAATTTGAATACAACTCTCTCTGAATCCATATGTAGTTTCCCATTTCCACTAAACATACTTTCTTGCAATCATGAGATCTAGATTCAAATTTAAACTTTGCCTCTTACTATGCAGTAATCTTGTGGAGTCATAGTTTTCTTAACATCCATGAGATGATCTTCATGGCTCCATCTGTCCCCCAGGAGATGTTCCAATCAAAGGGTCCAGTGGATGTGAAAGGGATTGTAAGCTGTAAAGTACCATGCACATGTAAATGATAACAACAATAATAAGTAGTAATATTTACAGCAACTATTCTCCCATTGCTTATGCTCTAGAATCCAAAAATCTGAAATAGAACATGTAATATAGTAGTGTGAAAAATGCCACATGATGCAATACAGGTTCAGGGAAGGAGTGAGAGGTGTCCAGATGGTGAGATCTCCCTGTTGGGATATCAGGAAGGTAATAAACATGTGGATATGAGCTCTAGGGGAGCAGCCATGACTCTATTCAACATCAGAAACAGGCTAAGGAGGAATATTCTGCAGCAGATAAATACACTTCAACAATTGTAATAGACCTCTAAAGACCACTGGCATCAGAATCATTATAGCCCAGTTTTAAAAAATGTAGTAATTGCCTGATATGTCTTAGAGTCTCTAAATCAGAGGTCAGTAAACCATAGCCTGTGGGTTGAGTGTGCCTGTTTTTGCAAATAAAGTTTTTTCAGAATACAGCCATGTCCATTACTTACATATTTTCTATGATTTCTTCTCTTGCTATAATAGTACAAGTAGAGTGTGTGCTACAGAGACTATGACTTGAGAAGTCTAAAATATTTACTTTCTGGCTCTTTAAAGAAAATGTTTAAAGATTCCTGCTCTAAATGAAGACAGCAGTCACTGGTTAAATAAGCAACTCGTTAAGTATGTATCTGCACATGTGTAAGTAGGAAGAGGGGGCAGCGAGGGGAAGATGGGGTGCTGTATGTTTTTTCATTCACTGTCCATGGGACCTGGATGGTTGGCCATTAGTCACTAGGGAAGGTAGTACACTGTGATCAGTGGTTTTCAAGCTTGGCTGCATATTAGAGTCACCTGGGGAATCTTTGAAAGTTCTTGATATGCAGGCCATACTCCATACCAACTAAATCAGAATCTCTTGGGGTGTGACTGGACATTGGTAATTATTAAAGCTTTATAGATGATTCCAATGCACAGCCAAGGTTGAGAATAATTAACGTAGTGGAAATAACCCTGGCCTAGGTTTCTGAAATATAGTTCAACCCAAGCTCTGGCACTATTATTATTTTCACTAGATAGTGGAATGTCTCAATGAGAAGTTAATTGGTATCCTATGCCTTCCTCTTTCTAAAGCAAGAATTTTTACTGTCTTCCTTGGGCTAGGAGGATATCTAGGAGGCTCTAAAGTAAACATTCTTGCTTTGGGTTTGCTCTTTGCTGTCAGATATTGTTCTTGCTCCAAGCATGATGGAAAGCAGGGTTTATGGACTCTCAATTCAGTTCAGTTCAGTCGTTCAGTCATGTCTGATTCTTTGTGACCCCGTGAATTGCAGCATGCCAGGCCTCCCTGTCCATCACCAACTCCCAGAGTTCACCCAAACTCATGTCCATCAAGTTGGTGATGCCATCCAGCCACCTCATCCTCTGTCGTCCCCTTCTCCTCCTGCCCCCAATCCCTCCCAGCATCAGGGTCTTTTCCAATGAGTCATCTCTTCGTATGAGGTAGCCAAAGTATTGGAGTTTCATCCTCAGCATCAGTCCTTCCAATAAACACCCAGGACTGGTCTCATTTAGGATGGACTCATTGGATCTCCTTGCAAGGCACCAAATGAGTATGGTAAAGGGAAGAGTGATGGGGCAAGTTCATTTGGAATTTAATATGTGCTAAGTAAAATAAAGAAATGCAAAGAAATAGAGGAAAACAACAGAATGAGAAAGACTAGAGATCTCTTCTAGAAAATCAGAGATACCAAGGGAACATTTCATGCAAAGATGGGCTCGATAAAGGACAGAATTGGTATGGACCTAACAGAAGCAGAAGATATTAAGAAGAGGTGGCAAGAATATACAGAAGAACTGTACAAAAAAGATCTTCATGACCCAGATAATCACGATGGTGTGATCACTCACCTAGAGCCAGACATCCTGGAACGTGAAGTCAAGTGGGCCTTGGAAAGCATCACTATGAACAAAGCTAGTGGAGGTGATGGAATTCCAGTTGAGCTATTTCAAATCCTGAAAGATGATGCTGTGAAAGTGCTGCACTCAATGTGCCAGCAAATTTGGAAAACTCAGCAGTGGCCACAGGACTGGAAAAGGTCAGTTTGCATTCCAATCCCAAAGAAAGGCAATGCCAAAGAATGCTCAAACTACCACACAATTGCACTCATCTCACACACTAGTAAAGTAATGCTCAAAATTCTCCAAGCCAGGCTTCAGCAATATGTGGACCCTGAACTTCCAGATGTCCAAGCTGGTTTTAGAAAAGGCAGAGGGACCAGAGATCAAATTGCCAACATCCGCTGGATCATGGAAAAAGCAAGAGAGTTCCAGAAAAACATCTATTTCTGCTTTATTGACTATGCCAAAGCCTTTGACTGTGTGGATCACAATAAACTGTGGAAAATTCTGAAAGAGATGGGAATACCAGACCACCTGACCTGCCTCTTGAGAAACCTATATGCAGGTCAGGAAGCAACAGCTAGAACTGGACAGGGAACAACAGACTGGTCCCAAATAGGAAAAGGAGTACATCAGGGCTGTATATTGTCACCCTGCTTATTTAACTTCTATGTAGAGTACATCATGAGAAACACTGGGCTGGAAGAAGCACAAGCTGGAATCAAGAGTGCTGGGAGAAATATCAATAACCTCAGATATGCAGATGACACCACCCTTATGGCAGAAAGTGAAGAGGAACTCAAAAGCCTCTTGATGAAAGTGAAAGAGGAGAGTGAAAAAGTTGGCTTAAAACTCAACATTCAGAAAACGAAGATCATGGCATCTGGTCCCATCACTTCATGGTGAATAGATGGGGAAACAGTGGAAACAGTGTCAGACTTTACTTTTTTGGGCTCCAAAATCACTGCAGATGGTGATTGCAGCCATGAAATTAAAAGACGCTTACTCCTTGGAAGGAAAGTTATGACCAACCTAGATAGCATATTAAAAAGCAGAGAGATTACTTTGCCAACAAAGGTCTGTCTAGTCAAGGCTATGGTTTTTCCAGTGGTCATGTGTGGATGTGAGAGTTGGACTGTGAAGAAAGCTGAGTGTGGAAGAATTGATGCTTTTGAACTGTGGTGCTAGAGAAGACTCTTGAGAGTCCCTTGGACTGCAGGGAAATCCAGCCAGTTCATCCTAAAGGAGGTCAGTCCTGGGTGTTCATTGGAAGGACTGATGCTGAGGCTGAAACTCCAATACTTTGGCCACCTCATGCGAAGAGCTGACCCATTGGAAAAGACCCTGATGCTGGGAGGGATTGTGGGTGGGAGGAGAAGGGGACGACGGAGGATGAGATGGCTGGGTGGCATTACTGACTCAATGGATGTGAGTTTGGGTGAACTCTGGATGTTGGTGGTGATGGACAAGGAGGTCTGGTGTGCTACAATTCACGGGGTCACAAAGAGTCGGACAAGCCTGAGCGACTGAACTCAACTGAAGTAAAATAAAACAACAAGTAAAATTAAGCAAAATCTGTTTGTTTGAATAGAGTCCTTAGCATTACGCTATCTTGTCTCCCAGCAGGGTAAGGCATAGCCATCTCGATACTAATTTTCTTTTCTTTCCCTAAGGCTTTCTTTAAAAGAAAATTATTTACTTGGTTGCACTGGGTCTTTGTTGCAGAACACAGGATCTTTAATTGTGGCATTCAAACTCTTAGCTGCAACATGTGGGATCTATTTCCTTGATCAGGGATCAAACCTGGACCCTTGCATAGCAAGTATGTAGTCATAGCCACTGGACCTCCATCTCTAAGGCCTCTTGACTCTTCTAAATTGAGAGTGAGTGGATAAGCAAAGGGGGTTATGAGAAAAGGTAAGGGAATAAACCAGGGCTTTGCAATTTGGTGTGGTGCTGTAACCATCTGTTGGATACCACAGTATTAACAATTTACTCCAGCACAGAGAAGAGTTACTGAATAAGTGAGCACATTCTGGTTAGTGATTAGAATCCTGGTATAGCCTCATCACAGTTTCATGGACCATTGTCTAGCATTAAGACTTTGTTTTGTTCAGTCACTAAGTCGTGTCTGAGTCTTTGCAACCGCATGGTCTACAGCACACCAGGTTTCCCTGTCCTTTACCATCTCCTGGAGTTTGCTCAAACTCATGTCCATTGAGTTGGTGATGCCATCCAACCATTTCATCCTCTGTCTTCCCCTTCTCCTCCTGCTCTCAATCTTTTCCAGCATCAAGGTCTTCTCTAATAAGTGGCCTCTGTATCAGGTGGCCAAAGTCTTGGCATTTCAGCATCAGTCCTTCCAAAAAATATTTAGGGTTGATTTCCTTAAGGATGACTGGTTTGATCTCCTTGCTGTACAAGAGATTCTCAAGAGTGTTCTCTAGCACCACAGTTCAAAAGCATCAATTCTTTGGTGCTCAGCCTTCTTTATGGTCCAACTCTCATATCTGTACATGACTACTGGAAAAATCATAGTGTTGACTATACAAACTTTTGCCAGCAAAGTGATGTCTCTGCTTTTTAATATGCTGTCTATGTTTGTCATAGCTTTTCTTCCAAAGAGCAAGTGTCTTTTAATTTCATGGTTGCAGTCACCATCTGCAGTGATTTTGGAGACCAAGAAAATAAAGTCTGTCACTGTTTCCATTTTTTATCTATCTATTTGCCATGAAGTGATGGAACCGGATGCCATGATCTATTTTTTCGAATGTAGAGTCTTAAGCCAGTTTTTTCACTCTCCTCTTTCACTTTTGTCAAGAGGCTCTTTATTTCCTCTGCTTCTTGGCATTAGCACCAGGGCTAGAAAGTCCAAATTTTGGCAGGGGGTGGGGATTGTTTTTTAAAGGCATGATCAAAATTCAAATATATTAATTAGGATTGTAGCACACTGAAACCTATTAACTCATTAGCTCCCATAAATATGGTCAATTTATTTGACTGATCTAAGGGAAAGGACATTGACCTGGCGGATATAAATGATGCTTAAGAGTGTGTACTTGACCAAGGATCAGGGCAAGAAAGATTCTAATTGGGGGAGGTAAACCCACTGACATTCTATAAAGAATGACTTAGGAGACTGGATAGTTAGAAATTCTATTTAGTGAAAATTTCTTTTCTCCCCCACCCCCATAATTCTAAAAAAGTAACCCTTGATCACCAGAGAACATTTGGAAATGCAAAGAAACATTAAAAAAGAGATACTACATTAAACATTAAAAAAAACACAACTACACTAAAATCACCCTGTAATCTTTTCTTCTACCAACCACCACTTTCTGGTCCTTTATTTCTATTCATTTATCAATGCACAGTCTTTTGCTAAGGGAAATAAATCTAATATTTTTGTCTAATACTTACTTATAGTGTTATTCTGTGACTTTTAGGTGGTCATTGCCCATATGTAACAATTCTTAACTTGTTTGCTGATCACTTCTCTGATGAAATGTGAACAGTGTGTTAAGTTAAAATCACACACTCCAGTGATTGACATCTCACCTGAAATAAAGGTTAGAGCAGGCAGAAATGTACTGAGAGTGAGAGAGAAGAGACTTGGTGTAATCAAGCCTGTGCTTGCTTTCTGGAATGTTCTCTAGAATATGTAAGAGTGTTGTCTTTCAAATGTTAAAGAATGCACTATCAGATGAGTCAACATGTTTAAAATAAAAACAAACACAGTTCTGTAAAATGACCCAGAAAAGTGCAATAAATGTGATATTTAAACATTCAAAGACACTGTTCTTCCTCAGAAGTGATTGTGTTGTTTTTAATAGTGATTTTTTTTAAGTTTTTTGGTCTGCTATTAGGATATTACCAAAATTTAAAGGGCTTAAAAACAGTCATTGAACACACGATTGAGAATCCCTACCTTAAGGAGTAAGGGAGAGTGTGTTAGTCTGCTAGGGTTGCTGTAACAGAACAGCACAGAATGGGTGGCTTAAAACAAAGGCAATTTCTTTGTTTTTTTGTACTCATGGGAGGCTGGAAATCTGAGATCAAGGTGTCAGCAGGACTGAGGAAGCCTCTCCTCCTGGCTTGCAAACGGCTGCCTCTTTGCTGGGTCCTCACATGACCTTCCCTCTGTGTGTGCATCTCTGGTGCCTCTCCCTTTTACTGTAAAGACACCAGACACATTGGATTTAGACACTGGTGGCTAAGATGGTAAAGAATCTGACTGCAATCCAGGAGACCCAGCTTCAACCCCTGGGTCAGGAAGATCACCTGGAGAAGGGAATAGCAACCCACTCAAGTATTCTTGCTTGGAGAATTCCATGGACAGAGGAGACTGGTAGGCTACAGTCCATGGGGTTGGAAAGAGTTGGACATGAATGAGTAACCAACACTGACTGACTGAAAACCCATGACCTCATTTAATCTTACTTACCTCCTTAAAGTGAAAGTCGCTCAGTCCTGTCCGACTCTTTGTGATCCCATATAGAGTCCATGGAATTCTCCAGGCCAGAATAGTGGAGTGGGTAGCCTTTCCCCTCTCCAGGGGATCTTCCCAATCCAGGAACTGAACCCAGGTCTCCCGCGTTGCAGGTGGATTCTTTATCAGCTGAGCCACCAGGGAAGCCCAAGAATACTAGAGTGGGTAGCTAATCCCTTCTCCAGTGGATCTTCCCAACCCAGGAATCAAACTGGGGTCTCCTGCCTTACAGGCAGTTTCTTTACCAACCCAGCTATGAGGGAAGCCCTTACATGAGGGCAGACCTCCTTAAAGGCCCTATCTCAAAATATAGTCATGTTGGAGGGTTAGGGCTTCAGCATATGAACTGTGGGGGTTGTAATTCAGCCCATAAAAGAGCATTGATTTTGCTCATTGGAGGACAGGTGAGGTTTATATTAGCCTTGGTATTGGGGAGGGTTTTCCATATGCTATGGACAAGATCATGGACACAGAAAAGTCAAAACCATGTTTTGGGAATGTCATGTAGGGTTTAAGTCTAGCAGAAACGTAAGATTTGTGAAGGTAGAGATACAGAAATTAGGTTGAAAAAGAAAGTTGGGACAAAGTTATAGAGCCTTGGAGTAGCTGAGTGAGGATGTATCATTTGATTTGAGAAGATGGCTAAGAGCTAGTAAAGAATTTGGAGCTGGGGAAGGGCATGGTTAAAGCTGTACTATAGGCAGTTGACACTGGTGAAGGATGAGTTGGAAAGTGGGAGGCATGGGAAGTAAAGAGCCTGGTTAGGAGGCCACCAAAATTAGAATGGATGCTCCAGAGGCAGCTTGGTATGGTATGGTTGTTGAGAGCATCGACTCCAGAGCCACGCTGTCTGGTTTCAAACCTAATTTATGCCACTTTTATAACAGAATAATTTTAGGCAAATGACATTACTTCTCTGGGCTTTTGTTTCTTTGTAAGAAAGGCATGGCTGATCAAAGTGTTACGAGTTTTAGATGAGCAGTACATGTAGGGTGTGTATGTAAGGTGCTCAGAAACGCACGCTGCATGCAGTCCTCTAGAACTGTTTGCTTATCTGGTGAAGGTGGGAAAACACTAGACAGAAATCCAAAATCAACACTTTCTTTTCACCTTGACCAACCTGAAAATAAAAGCTTTTCACTTCATGGTGCCTGTGGTTTCTGCTACTTTTATGTCTTAGGCCTACTTTTGTAAGCAATTAGATATCAGCTTCCTCCACTCTGCCTCCCTTGACCCTGCCAAGAGAAACCCAAAATATACCTGACCAAGGGTCAGAATCCACATAAGCAACCAATAAATCCTTTGCATCTAAGGGATGCAGCAGTTCTGAAAGGCTACAACTGGACGAAGTAAGGTATACAAGTAGAAAGTCAGAACTATGCTTAAAAATCTCATTTTTCTGCATTCATTCGAACAACCAGAATGTAAGGAACCAAAACACTATAAACCCTGTAGGAATGTAAACACATGCAGGGTATATGCAGGACAAGCTCACGTAAGCAGCGTTACTGTAATTTAAAATATCGTCAGGTTGCACTTTTTACTAGTTTTTCAAAGGCATATAGAATCTTTTTTTTTTTTTTTTACATCCAATGCAGTGTTCCATGTGCCTGTTGGATGGTACTTGGACTCAGTTTGAGTTAGTCTATGTTTAGGATGAATTATGTAAAATCCCCAAATCATCTGTTTTGTAAACATAAGAAAGGAAGTGATTCCAATGAATGGGAAAAGTTGTTCCAAATTGGGAAAATGGAAAACCAGGGCCAGATGGAAGTGTGTTGGAAGGCATAAAAACATCAGCATTGCAAACAGTGAGCTCCCATCCTCTCTCACACATTGACGTGAAGGGAAACCTTATTTGTGGTTCCTGGGAACTGGAGTAAGAGCCATACTTTTGTTATTCATTCATGTGTTCATTACAATAGCCAAATATTTATTATTGAGAATTTATTGTGTGCCATGCCCTAGGTTTCTTAGGAAACTCATATTCCCATGGATTACAGGAAGACACAGCTAGAAGGAAATTTTTACCTCCTGACTTTACAGATGGAGAAAATGGTATATGATAGCATCAGGACCAGGCTCCCAGCTCCCTAGTCCCCATTCCACGGCCCATGTAATGCTGGTGCTTGAGGAAGACACGTGAGCATTCATTACTGCCCACTGTGCCAAGGGGGAAGAACAATGAAAGACCAGACAATCAAGCCTTGGAAGATGACCAGTTGTGTCACTTAATGATTTCTTCTCCAGAACCACAACACCACTTTGTGCTGCTCTTGGAGTAGCATGCATTTGTTTTTTCACTCCTTGGTACTAAGTGAAGGGTGGAGAAGGATCACCACCATGGGCTCACATCTGAGGTCTTACCCATAATAACTAACAATGAAGAAAACAAAGAACTCCTGGTGCAAAGAGATCTAGATTGAAATTTCGGCTCTAACATTTCCTTGTTGCTTTGAATTACCCCTCAAGACTAAGTTTTTTTTTTTTTTTTTTAACCTGTAAGGGATGTATGCTAATATTTCTTACTACTCAGTCTTGTTTTGATGTAGCTTGGATAAAATGTCGAGCACATTGCCTGAAGTGTGGTAAGCTCGATAAATGGCATTTAGCATAATCGTTTGTCTCTTTGAACAGAGAAGTGATACACAAATATAATAACTTATTTTTACTGGATGGGTTAGGATTCAACATAGCCCCTGACCTTGGGGAGTTTTCATTACAGCAGACAAGGCAGACATATGCATAAACAGTTTGCCCACTGAGCAGATGATGGCAAGTGTTTTTGAGAAAACACCAAGTATCTTAGAACAGAGGAGCAAAGGAGACTGATTTAACTTTCTTCATGTCCCCAGTCATGGTCTACTTTTTGTTAAAGATAGAATTGAATAAGCATTTTCAATGGAAAAAACAAAATGACTTAGTGAGTTGGATGTGAGAATTTATTTTAGGTGGATTGAATAGTTTTGGAAGAGTTTAATGAAAATTAAACCTTTTTTTCCTACTCTGAAGGTGTTAATATACTAATGTCCACTAGCCTGTGCTAAGGGATCCAGAGAAAATAATATTTGTTTATCAAAATTCGAATTTATTCAAGGAGAAAAAAAGAGAATCAGTTTATGTATGAGATGTGATTTCAAAGTTGAAAACAGGCACGTGGAAATGAAGTTCACTTAGAGGTGCAGTGTTTTATGATGCTGCTGCTTCTGATAAAAAAAGAAGAGCAGGGAATAAACAGTATAAAATGTTGATATGAGCTAACATCAATAGAGATGAATAGGGCTTTAACGTAATTAATGCCAAACTGCCTCTGTGCTGTTGTTTATTGTAGAAGAGACAAAAGCAATTCAATTACCTTTTCCAGAGCAAGTCTCCGTGATCTTAATTAACAGGTTAATGATTTTAGGAACAGCAGTAAAGTAACATGGGGCTTCACAAATGCCTGGGAAGCTGGACTCCAAATTTAAGATAATTTTAGGTTACTTGCTCAGAGGGTAGGAACCAGAGATCTTTCTCCCCCTTTTATTTGCTTTTTAACCTCAATATTCCGGAAATTTTTTTGTGCTTCACTGAAGAAAAGACATCATAAGACCAGGGTTTGACTCTTGGGTCCCATGTGCTAGATGGAAGAAATTTTATTTCATCATCAACTTCACAGATTCTCCATCCTAAAATGAGGGAATTGAGTGAGATGATTATTGGAGTTTCTGAGTAGAGTTGTCAGATTTAGCAAAAGACAATAACAAAAACAAAACAAGCAGATAGTTAAATTTAAATTGGAATTTAACTGAGCATCCTGTATTTTATCTGGCAACAGTATCTCTGAGGTGTCAATCATACCCTTTCCTCAAATGAGTCTTGAATAGTCACTGGATTCAGGAGTCAAAATATACTGGGCTCAGCTTTTTATTTTCCCTAATAAATTTGGATTGGGTAATTTGGTTTTGAGTTAAAACCAAATTCAGTTTCGCATTCTTCCAACCATTATTCCCAATTAAAATTATTAAAAAATAAATGCAGGCAATGCCCCTGCAGGGAAGAATCAAAGAAGATATTTGGAAGGATTATTCCAGACATGCTCTCATGCCTCACCCTACCCTACTCTACCCCAGAAAGTTGAGTGGACCCCCTATCTTAGAGAGAAGAATGGTTAATGTCAGATTACCATCTATGACAATATCTCATGGGATGAGATGAATTTCATTTTTTTAATTAAAAAAATTTTTTTTGCTGCTTCTCATACAAATTTCCCAATAAAGAAAAGGGAAAAATGATTTAATTTATTCATTTAAAATTGACTGAAGTCTTCATGAACACTCTCTTTAAGTATAATAGCTAGAACATAGAAGGCTTACTACTTGCCAGAAACTATTTAACAACTTTATGTTTACTAACTCATTTAATCTGCTCGTAAATTATATCAATTAACTTCTATTATCACCACCATCCGGTTTTACAGATGAAGAAACTAAGGCATACAAAAGTTGGATAATTTGACCAAGATTGCACAGCTAGTAAAAGACAATCTTGGCAGCTGAACGCAGACTATCTGAACTCCAGTAACGTGCCCTTAACCAAAATATTAGAAGGCTCTTGTCATCAATGTCAGCACTTCATCACCAATTGCTGGAGAAAACATTTAATACAAAATTAAAAGGGACACTGAGAATTGTGTAAAGTTGAAAAGTGGGTAAGACAACTCCTATCTATCTTACAGGATATATGGTATACACACACCCAATATATGCACAAATGATCTTACATATATTTATGCATTAGCGTCAAGCCTTTTCATAGTTGTGCATATGTCTGGAAGTCAAGACTTGCAATATTGAGAGGCAAATGAATATTTTCTCTACTGTCTCTTATGCCGTATCCGTTATGTTATTGGTTTTTCTCATTTTGCTGTGGATGTCACATAAAAACCAACTCAGTGCTTCATTTAGCAAAATTTTACTGAGTAAATACTGTGTCCTAGGCCCTGTTTTAGGTGCTTGAAATATAGATATGCATAAGGTTGGGTTCTTTATTAATACTATTGATGAATGGCTTTGCGGCAGGGTAGTCAAGACCAAGAGAGGAAATTTTAGGCAACTCTTCTATGAGAAGTAGGGAGGCAGGGATTGTATATGAGATATTAAAGAGAGTTTTCCAAACAACTCTCTGCAAGCATTCTTGGGGAAAGTGTCTTAACAAGAAAATAAACAATGAAAGTAATAAATATAAGCAATAACAAGAAACTAATAAAATTTGGGAAATGAGAATATTAGAATTTAAATCTAGCTATGTGTAAAACTGATTCAAAGTATTGTAGATATAATAATGATTCCTGTAAAGATGTGTATATCCTAATTTTCTGTAACTCATGAATATGTTGTGTGCTGTGCTCAGTCGTGTTTGACTCTTTGTGACCCCGTAGACTGTAGCCCACCAGGCTCCTCTGTCCGTGGGATTTCCCAGGTGAGAATAATGGAGTGGGTTGCCATTTCTCCCTTCAGGAGATCTTTCTGACCTAGGGTTTGAATTTGCATCTCTCTCGTGTCTCCTGCATTGTAGGCAAATTCTCTACCCATTGAGTCATTGGGGAAGCCCATTAACACAATGAGTATGTTGCTGCTGCTGCTGCTAAGTCGTGTCCGACTCTGTGCGACCCCATAGACAGCAGCCCATCAGGCTCCCCTGTCCCTGGGATTCTGCAGGCAAGAACACTGGAGTGGGTTGCCATTTCCTTCTCCAATGCATGAAAGTGAAAAGTGAAAGTGAAGTCGCTCAGTTGTGTCCGACTCTTAGCGACCCCATGGACTGCAGCCCACCAGGCTCCTCTGTCCATGGGATTTTCCAGGCAAGAGTACTAGAGTAGGGTGCCATTACTACACGACAAAGGAGACTTTGCAGATGGGATAACATTACAAGTTTAAAAATCAAGAGATTACCATAGATTATCTGAGTGGGTCCAGTGCAATACAAGGAGGAAGGAGGCTCAGAGTCACAACAGATGTGATGCCTGAAGGAGAGATTAGAGTGATATAAAGAGGGGGCCAAGACCCAAGGAATGCATGTAACTTCTAGATGTTGAAAAAGGCAAGGAAACAGATTCTTCCTGAGGGCTGCCAGAAGGGATATAGTCCTGTCTACTCTTGTCTTTAGGACTTCTGATCTTCAAAACTGTATAAATAATAAATTTAAGTCACTAAGGTTGTGACAGTTTGTTACAGGAGCAATGGAAACAAATACACAAAGGATAAATGTTTTTTCTCTCACAAAAGTATCAAGTGGTAGGTGGTCCAGGCTTGGTGGGATGGTTTTGCTCCACAGGTTGCCTGACAGTTTATATCTTGTTAATCTTTC